>NC_091963.1:57538240-58984490 GCF_031021105.1 Erythrolamprus reginae
ACGGCCCTGGAAGGATCCGCGATCAAATTGCGGGTTCCTGTCCGAACGAAAGGAACCCTGACCAAAGGATCCTGGAAAGTAGGACCTTGACCTTTGGTTGTTTGCCGAGGTGGAGTCATTCCGAAAGGGCTGCCTCCGTTGGTAGGGGGTAAAGCGCCTTCCTTGCTTTTTGCTGGAGCTGGGCATAACCTTTTTCTTGTCCCTGTCCTCCACCAATACATCGTCCAAGATCTCCCCGAAGAGCTTCTTGCCCTTGAACGGTGAAGAGGCAAGGGCCCATTTTGATTTTACGTCGGCCTGCCAATTCCGCAACCAGATGAGCCTGCGGGAGGCGACCGACGAGGCCATCGCTCTAGATGCGAACTTAGCGGCATTGACAGTTGCGTCCGCGGAAAATTCTGTGGCCGCCAACAGTTTGTTCAGGTCCTGGCGTAGCCTCGAATCTTGAGGATCGACTCTGGACTGGATCTCTTTTATCCAGAGGAGCGTGGCCCGATTAAAGAAAGAGGCCGCGGAAGCAGCCCTTACAGCCCAAGCTGACATCTGATGAGCCCTGCGAATGACATTGTCCGCCCTCTTGTCCTCAGCCCTTAATCCCTCCTGAGATTCCGAAGGAACAAGGGCATTCGAGACCAGGCTGGTTACCGGCTTGTCCACCACAGGTAGCTCCAAGAGATCCTCCATGGCCTGGTCAAAGGTGTAGAAGCGCTTGTCCAGATTCGATGGGCCCTGGGTTGTTGCAGGGCTCTCCCATGGGCGCTGTACTGTCTCCAGGAACAAGTGGGATGATGGCACATTAACAGTCTCCTGCTGTGGAAACACAAACAGGCCCCCTGCAGGCTGACCCAGTGCGGAAGGAGCCCCTTGACCTCCCTCTCCCGCCTGGTCAATGGTCATTTTGGCCTTGTTCAGCAAAATCCTGAAGAGGGAGGACTTGAACAGACCAGGCAACGCAGGCTGTTCAGGTGGCTGTTCATCTCCGGATAACTCATCCTCCGCCTCGCTGAACTCATCCCTGGAAAAGTCATCCTCATCCTTGGACTCCAGCATGGATTGAGTGGCTGGAGGTATCCAGGGGTCTTTGAACCTCGTTGGAGTAGGACCTGCTGGCATCTGCTGTTGCTGAGCCACACTAGCCTGCCCCTGAGTGTATGCACTGACAATTAAGTCCTGCAGGGCCTGGGGCATACTCTGCCAGGCATCCTGCGCAGTGCGTAAGCCAGCTGCCGTGGGGGTGAATGTGGCTGCTTGTGACTGACCATCGTGTGGATGGACAGGCTGTGGAGCAGCGAATGTGCAGGGCCACGAAGCTTGCCTTCCAAATGCGAGGGCCTCTGGCCTGGAAGAAATGGAGGATTGGAAAGGCCTCTCTGGTGACCAATCCCTTTCAGAGGCCGAGCCTACAACCCCTGGAGTGAAAATGGGGGAGACTGGCGGGGGATGGCACCGAGAGGCTGAGCTGTAGAAGCAGAAGATCTCTGGGAGGCCTCTAACTGTTTTTCAAGCGCTTTGATGCGCTTCTCAGCTTCTCTGAGAGAAGCCCCCTGGGAGGGTTTGGATTTGGGAGCCCTCTCCTTGGGGGTACTGGGCCTGTTGGCACTGGCCTCCTCCCCGGCCTGGACCACTTGATCAGCCATGGTTCCAAAAGCAACTCACAATTAGCAATCTGCGAAGAGTAAAGAGTCGTCTCTGCTCACACACCACCTACAAGAGACACAATGACAGGACAGAAAAGTGCCTGCGTGTCTCTGAGCAGAAATAGGCCTTCAGCAAGCTGAGCCAATGAGGGAAGCCCCTCACCGGCGCTCGGGAGGGGGCAGCCTGACAAGAGCAATAACGGCCTGCTGCTATGGCAACCGCTGATACATTTGGGCGCGAAGCCGATCCCTCGGCCGATATGCCTCCAAAATGGCCGCCGGGCCGTTGCCCCGGCAACCCTAGATACAATTGGGCACGTTAGGAGCAACCCGGCTCACTGCGGCCTCCCAACATGGCCGCTGGGCCGTTGCTATGGAAATGGGCGGGAAGCCAAGCTCTCCCGCCCTCCGACTGCCTCTCTCTCGGCGGCCCCCCACTGAGGCCTCGCCGACGCCGATCACTCCTCTCAGCTGACAGTCGGGTTCGCGGCGCTCAAACAAGATTGCGCGGAGCAGTGGGGGGGGGCGCTTGCAAAGCCCTTCACGGAGGCCCCTGTCCGAAGTGACAGGCGGCCTTGTGACCTATTCACCCCAGGAGGGGCGGACCCCCCCGAGGCGTCAGTCACCCCCTCGGCTACCGGGCGCTACCACGGAGGCAGACGGCCCGGGGGCTCTCTCTGTCTCCCACAGGCCCTTGTCACAATGTGGGGAGAATCACAGAGGAGCAGCAGCTGGCAGGGCCAACCCTCTGGAGGTTAAAACCCTGGCTGCCCGAGGAAATCCAGTCCCCCAGCTGCACCTGAAAGACAAAAGCAAAAGAGAAAAAAATTATTAGTAGTAATTTTTATTAATAAACCTTATTTTTAACAAAAAGAGAAAGGAGAAGAAACTCAAAGTCCCTTTTACTGCGACTGAGTTTTTAGACTGGAGGGCTAAGGGGGGCGGTGCCTCCCTAATATTTAAATTAAACTCAGTCCCGACCAATCAGATTGAGAATTACCCATCCTGGACTCTCCTTGCAAGTGCATTGGAGAAGCTTCTCATTTATTTATTTATTATTTATTTATTAGATTTGTATGCCGCCAGGAGGGACACGGATCCAGTAAACAGGTGGCAGAACTCACAGCTCCAATAGCCTTGTCCACTTCATCAGGTGTCACCAGATCAAACCTTTCCCAGACAGATGGACAAGTACGGGTCCCAGTCACCTTGACTGACTCATTGTCAGTCAACTCTGTTATTCAATTGGAGTCGAGGTCCGCTTGGATCCGAGGGATTTTATCAGCGAAAAATGTGTTAAAGTCCTCGGCACTACTCTGCAAGGGCTCCCCAACTCCCCCCTGGTTAAGAAGGGAGCAGGTCACCCTAAACAGAGCAGCGGGGCGGGATTCAGCAGATGCAATCAAGGCGGCATGATACGCGCATCTTGCCTCCTTGAGCGCCACTTTGTAAGTCTTAATATGAGCTCTTACAAGTGTTCGATCGGATTCGGACTTACTGTTCCGCCATCGCTTCTCCAGACGTCTCTTCTGGCATTTCAACTCCCAGAGCTCCTCGCTGAGCCATGGAGCTCTACGGGGTCTAGTGCCGTGGAGAGGTCGCAATGGCACAATCCAGTTGAGAGCCTCCGCTGCAGCCTTGTTCCAGGCCTCAGCAAGGGACTCTACCAAACTGTGGACGAGTGTATCTGGAATAACTCCAAGTGCCTTCTGAAAGCCCTCTGGGTCCATCAGGCATCTGGGGCGGAACCACCTAGTCGTTTCCGCCTCCCTGCGGGGAAGGATTGGAGTCAGGAAGTCAAGCCGCAGTATTGTCCAACCATGACAAAGGCAACGCTTCTAAGCCCCTTAGTCTCAGATCATTACTCAATTGCTCAGAGAGGAATACCATGTTGGGTGCATGCCCCCCCTCGTGAGTCGGACCCTGTACTACTTGAGTCAGGTCCATGGCTGTCATGGTGGCCATGAACTCCTGCGCTAGCCCAGAGGTTTCGCCAACTGACGGTAGGTTAAACTCCGCCAAGACAATAAGTCTGGGGAACCCCACCACCAGCCCAGCTACCTCCTCAAGCAGCACAGGCAGGGCTGTTGACACGCAGCTGGGAGGCAGGTCTGTGAACAACAAGCCCATCTGAACCCCTAAGTTCAGCTTCACCAGGAGGGACTCACAACCCGCAATCTCTGGAGCAATGAGTCTACATAGGCAAAGACTCTCCCTGGCTATAATATCCACTCCCCCCCCCTTCCCTGGGGTCGAGGCTGATGCCATACCTGAAACCCAGCTGGGCAAATTTCAGAGAGAGGAACTTCTCCCTCTGGGCCCAGCCAGGTTTCAGTCACACATGCCAAGTCGGCCTCCTCATCCAGGATGAAATCCCAGATGAGGAGAGCTTTATTTACCACCGACCTGGCATTGAGTAGCAGGTTCACAAGCCTGAAGGCGGGCATCTTACACGAGGTTCCCAAGCCTCTTTTGCGTGTCTTGATCTAAGTTCCCAAGCCTAAAGGAGGTGTCTTCATGGTTCCCAAGCCGTAGTAAAACATCACTGTTGGAGAGACAAGAATTTTTCATTGATAATTTTAGCTGGGTTTTTTTGGTAATTTATATTGTCATCCAAATGCTGTAGTTGCTGGTACTGGAAGAACTGCTAGAATATGCTGTTCAGGAATCCAACAGGAATCTCTTCTGCTAGGCCAATCTGTGCAAGAGAAAAGATTCAGTAAAGCAACTAGCAGCTCAGGCTAGTTTGCAACGACCTAAAAAAAGCCTAATTTTCACAACAAAAGGCTTGTTTGAATATTGTGAACAAAAAATAAATAAAATCAAGTTCGTTTTTGTTTCCAATGATGAAATTGGATCTTCATGATCTGCGCAAGAGAAACGATTCAGTAAAGCTTCTACAGTTGCTGGAACTCATGAAAATCACCAATTAATTCCAATTGACTTGAACCAAATTTCATTAAGTAGAGTGTCAAATGATTCTTCCTCATTTGTTGCCAAGCTTTGTAAGTCAGAGGATGTAGTGAGTGTACCTGGGATAAATGTGCTTGAACTTCAGCTTGGTCAGCAAGTTGCCTGTGTTTATGACAATGAATGATGGATTGGCAAAGTATGTGACACATCATTTGTAAAACATGATGCCTTGATCAGGTTTATGCATCCATGTGGGCATTCACAATCATTTCATTGGCCTAGCAGAAGAGATTCCTGTTGGATTCATGAACAGCATATTCTAGCAGTTCTTCCAGTACCAGCAACTGCAGCACTTGGATGACAGTATAAATTACCAAAAACCCCAGCTAAAATTATCAGTCAAAATTCTTGTCTCTGCAACACTGATTTTTTATTATGGCTTGGGAACCATTAAGACACCTCCTTTAGCTTGGGAACCTAGGCAAAGACACCCAAAAAAGAGGCATGGGAACCTCATGTAAGATGCCCACTTTCAGGCTTGGGAGCCTGTGCCAAGTGCCCCACCTGTGGCTGGACATGCCTGGCTATCGGGCGTGACATCTTGGCGATGAGCCCTCATAGACCAATGCATGTTTAAAGCACTAATTGACTTATACAGCCATTAGAAACATCAATGGGCCTTTTTCCTCTATCATGAACAACAAATCCCCCACTTTTTTGGACCCTTATTTGAAATCTGGCCTCACCCTTCCATTTCCTAACAAACATTTCTGTTTTTTAATATTTTTGAACACAGTCTCATAACATCTTGTGTTCTTTTAAAGAAATGCTGCTTATTGAAAAAAGAATCACTTTTACTGCAGTTTTATCAAGGGTGCAGTGCAGAAATCACACGCTGCCCGCAAACAGTGGAGGAGATTTTTTCATTCCTTATATGAAGAGACACCAAAATGAAAATAATATATTCTTACAGAAGAGAGTCTGCTCTTTCTAATGGTGCTAAATTGAAGAGTACTGAAGATGTCCCACAGGATCAAACAAGGCATCAAATATAGCCAAAATTTGGCAAAACCCCGTTAAGTACCAACTTTGAACGCTTATATTTTTTCAACAACTTGAAGGAAAGTGCTGCAAATTGGAAGTCCTCATTGCATCTGTAAACTGTAAACTTGCAAATTTTGAGCCCGAACCATGTAAAACGTAAGAGGACTAGGTACATGGGGTTTGGCCAGTTTATAAAGCCTTACAAGGTGTGCAGGTTCTCCAAATATCTCCAACATACTACTGAAACTGCCGCGTTTACAGCTTCTGGAAGTTGGCCCAAAATGTCATTCTTGCAGACTCAGCATTTTGCAACCCTTTATTTGAGGTCTCTTAGTACTCCCAATTTTTAGTATTTTGAACTAAAACTTTGCACAGCACAGTTTTATATAATAAAGAAACTATGTGCCAAATTTCATCAAAATCTGAGATGGTAAGGTGGGGACCACTGGTCCACATGACACAGAATGACCTCACTGCCTTTTTGTGGGATATGTCATGGCATTCCAGTTCATCATATAGCTAAATATTTCCTAGAAGCAGTCCTTTCAAGTATTTATGAGTTGATCTTTCTAATAACCAGAATCAGCTAATTCCAAAGGTCCTTTTGTCAAGAGGCAATTGGACTTTTTTCTTTGGAGATGTTTCGCTTCTCATCCAAGAAGCTTCTACAGCTTGGATGAGAAACAAAACATCTTCAAAGAAAAACCAAAAAGTCTAGTTGCCTCTTGAAAAAGCGTTTGGGATAACCATGATCTGGATGACTGAGAATCTTCATAGACATTCAGGATCAGCTAAGCTTTTTTTTTCTGATACTCAAAATTTTAATCAAGTGTTTGGACATTTTTACAACCCAAAATTATGGTTCACGCCAATGTAAACCGGATACAACCTTCTCAGTCCCAACACATTAAATGTTTTGGAAGTTGTTGTCAAGAAATTCCCAAATGTTATAGTTGATCTAGAAATAAATAATATTTTAAATAGGGTTGATATGACTACTTGTTCTTAATACTCATCTGATTCAAAAAAAGTCTGATAAAAATTTTCCTGGCATTAACTTCATAATCTTTAAATAGATACAGAATTAGAAAAGTAATGCACTCTAATGCCTCTAAGTCAGGAATGGCCAACTTTGGAATGGTGGCTATGCTGGTTGAGCAATGACACAAAGTGCGGGCACATATGATACAAGCAATTTTCTCCTTCCTTCCTAAAATGTGGGTAAGATTCTCCCTGGTTTATCTTCATCAAGTTTATCTTAATAGTTGTTATGTTTGCCTTCTGAAAGATAATGGGAAATGATAGTGATTTTTAGCATTTGTAGTTCCCAGAGTTGCAACATGATTGGTAGGTCTCTGAGGGCTAGAAAAAAAAATCAGCCGCTGAAGCCCACCGCATGAGATCCAGTCTGATCCAGCCTGATGAAGCTAGCAGTCTAGAAGTAGAAAAATCTGACTTCTAGCCCAGCCTTAGATATGAAGGCCAATTGGGTGATCCTAGACTAGTCACTCTATCTTAGCTCCAGGAACACAGCAATATCAAACCACTTTTAGCAACTGCTGCCTAAGAATCTGAAAAATCTTCTTCAGGTAGCTGCTAGGAGTCAAACTTACTCAAAAGAAAATATACATTGGAATAATTGCAATTAATTATTGTTATAGATAAATATAATGCATACAATACTATAGGGCAGCGTTTTTCCACCAGTGTGCCATGAGACATGGTCAGGTGTGCCATGAAGAAGGAAGCTCAGGTTCCGGTCTCACAACTTTTTGCTGAAGATGTGAACAGCAAAAAGTTGCAAGACTGGAAGCTGAGTTTCCTTCTTCGCGTCTTCCAAGTTTTCCGACAGCTCCAGCACCCCGCCCGGCTGGAGTTTCCCTGGTGGCGACGGCAGGTGGGCTTTGGGGCCCGGCGGGAGGGCACCGGCAGCAGGAGTGGGAGGGCACTGGCAGCAGCGGCACCAGGCAGTAGCCACGGGGTGGCGGCAGGGCAGTCGGCTGCGAGTGGGAGCTCCAGGGCAGAGACAATGATGGCGGCGGCTGGATGTATAGCTGGACACCGTATATGCTGGCCTTGAAGGGCTGGCACTGTCCTGCTGGCTGGGCCAGGAGAGAGGTGCCAGCTCTGCGCCCATGCCCAGTGCAGCGCCAGCATGTACGGCATCCACAAACATGTCCAGCCACTGCCATTGGTGCCTCCGCCCTGGAGCTCCCGCTCGCAGCCGACCGCTCTGCCGCCGCCTCGCAGCTACTGCCCAATGCCGCTGTGGCCGGCATGGTGTACAAGAGAGAAAGAGATAGGTAGCAAGAGAGAGAGAAAAGAGAGAAAGAGAGAGAAAGAGAAAGAGAGGAAGAGAAAAAGAGAGGGCGAGAGAGAAAGAAAGCGAGAGAGAAAGAAAGAGAGAGAAAGAAAGCAAGAGAGAGAGAGAGAAAAGGAGAGGAAGGGAGAGAGAGAGAAATGAGAGAAAAAGGGAGAAAAAAAGAGAAACGAGAAAATTATTGAGGCAGAGAATGAGAGGAAAGAGAGAGAAACAAAAGAGATAGAGAAGTGATTTTTGATTTTAAACATATGATAAAAAGCACCCAAAGAATAAGAGAGGAATAAACCCCAGCCCTCACCTGTTTTTGGAAAGAATAAGAGAGAGAAAAACCCTAGCCCTCACCTGTTTTTGGAAATAGTTCAAGAGTGTGTACACATGGGGGGTGGGGGGGTGGAGAGGGATGGAAAAAGAGAGAAGAGTGTCTTAGAGTGTCATTTTGGTTGGTGGTGTGCCCCAGGATTTTGTAAATGTAAAAAATGTGCCACGGCTCAAAAAAGGTTGAAAATCACTGCTGTAGAGTACACGTTTTGGATCTGCTGGTAACAAAGATTGCTGAATAAATAATAGGTAATCACCTGGGTGAAATCACAAATAGAGTAGTCTTTCCTCTCATCTCCAGACAGCCAGTTTCCATCAAGCAATCCCAGGTAAGTAGCACCTGTTAAAAATGTTTTTTAATCTTTCTATTTAAAAAAAGTTGATTTCAACTTTCTTTTGCAGCAAATTAATTTTGGTATCACATATACTATTTCAGCTGAAATCTAAAATGGGTAAATTATCTAATTCTTCGTATTGTTTGATCAATATTTTAAACTTTTTAAAACTTCCAGCTCTATTATGATTGATTGATAATTACAAGAACTTGCAAACAAATATGGAACTTTGTTATATGTTGACTGCAGGCGGAATTCTTTATACAGAAATAATGGAAAGATACAACAATTCCAACAAGGAGAATGGATACAAAAACTCATTGAGTTAGCAGAAATGGCTAACCACTTTAATTAAAGAAAAAATATATCCAGTAATCAAGGTAATTTTTCTTTAAAAAATTCTGATTTTGGGATTTACTAATCAAATAAATTTGTTACTTTAGAAATGAATACCGTATATACTCAAGTATAAGCTGAGTTTTTCAGCCCCAAAAATGGGCTGAAAAAACCCAACCTCGGCTTATACTCGAGTCACCACAAGAGGGCGCCGAATCACCACAACAGGGCGCCCCACCAGCAAGCTAAATGGGGAGGACGGGGATGGCATGAACTCTCTCCAGGCTTTAGAAGCCTCCAGCCAGAGAGAGAAGCAGATTTGTTAAAGAGATCCACTTGGTACGGCAGTAGGGGAAGGAGGAGAAGGAGGAGGAGGGCAGCTCTTTCCTTTGCTCCTACTCCTCCCCCACGGCTGTGGACTATTCTGGCTCTCCTCCGCCTCATTTCTCTGTTGCCGTCCCAAGTGGATCTCTTTAGCAAATCTGCTTCCCTGCACAACACATGGGGCAATAAAGGGAGACAGAGGAGAGAGCCAGTAAGCTAAAGGGGGTGGGGGGGCGGGACCGGGACGGCATGAACTCTCTCCAGGCTTTAGAAGCCTCCAGCCGGAGAGAGAAGCAGATTTGTTAGAGTGATCCACTTGGTACGGCAGCAGGGGAAGGAGGAGGAGGAGGGCAGCTCTTTCCTTTCCTCCTACTCCTCCCCCGCGGCTGTGGGCTATTCTGGCTCTCCTCCGCCTCATTTCCCTGTTGCCGTCCCAAGTGGATCTCTTTAGCAAATCTGCTTCCCTGCACAACACATGGGGCAATAAAGGGAGACGAGGAGGAGGGAGGATCAGGGGTGGGAGATCAAGCCAACGAGGCAGCCAGCAAGCTAAAGAGGGGGGGGGGGAAACAGCATGAACTCTCTCCAGGCTTCTAAAAACTCAAGTTTAAAGAGCCCTAGGTTAGGGTTAGAAATGGAAGAGTCTTCAAACCTGGAAAAATTAGGGCTTGTGGACTTCAACTCCTACTCCTGAAGTAGCATGGCTGGTGCAGGAATTCTGGGAGTTGAAGTCCACTAGTCTTAAAACTGTCAAGTTTAAAGAGCCTTGGGTTAGGGTTAGAAATGCAAGTCTTCAAACCTGGAAAGATTAGGGCTTGTGGACTTCAACTCCTACTCCTGAAGTAGCATGGCTGGTGCAGGAATTCTGGGAGTTGAAGTCCACTAGTCTTAAAACTGTCAAGTTTAAAGAGCCCTGGGTTAGGGTTAGAAATGCAAGTCTTCAAACCTGGAAAGATTAGGGCTTGTGGACTTCAACTCCTACTCCTGAGGTAGCATGGCTGGTGCAGCAATTCTGGGAGTTGAAGTCCACTAGTCTTAAAACTGTCAAGTTTAAAGAGCCCTGGGTTAGGGTTAGAAATAGGTTTTAGCTTGGTTGCTGATTGAGCTACTTTTTTTACTTTTTAATTTATTGTTATTACCAGATTGCTTTCGTTTACCCTCTTTTAAATTTACAGAGCTAATTTTGGTTTTCTTTAAAATAAATATTCTAAAACATTTAATCTACTGATGTCTCAATTAATGTAATTTTATTGGTTTCCATTTTTATAAGTTACCAGTAGCCACTGCATTTTCTAACCTCGGCTTATACTCCGGTCAATAAGTTTTCCCAGGTTTTTGTGGCAAAACTGGTGCCTCGGCTTATACTCGGGTCGGCTTATACTCGAGTATATACGGTAGTATATATTACGTACATAAAAAGAAAAGGTTGAGCCTATATTTAATTATTTTTATTCTACTGCCCAGAATAATGTAGAAAGTTAAGGCTTTTCTTGCTTTTCTTTTCTTTTTCTCAACCAACATTTCTTTTTTCACCTCATTTCTCTCCCCCATTTACCTATCTTTTGTTGTCATATATATTTTATATTGTGATAATGCTATGACATTAGAATAAATTTATAACATGATATAATTAATATACTGTAGTATGGTATAAATCTAAACATAAGATAACATAATTATAAGCTTACCAAAAAGCAACAGGAATAGGGTAATCCAAATAACTATTTTCTGAGTATAGCTCCTGCTAAAAACAACAGAAAACAACAAGAAAAATACAGAATTAATCTCTGATCTAATCTAATATTTGGTCCCATGTCCTTAAAATCCCATTCTGATATTCTATCTTAATCTTCTGTTTACTAATTGGTTCTGTAGGATAGATTTCCCAGAATAGAAAGATTCAAGAGACTATTACAGGTAGTCCTCAACCTATCACCGCAACTGATTCCAAAATTTTCATTACTAAATAAAACATTTGGGAACTAAATCTTGCCCAATTTTACAATATTTGTTGTGATAGTTGATAAATAAATCATTATAGTTGCAAGTTAGGAACACAGTGATTCAGTGAATCTTATTTCCCCTTTGTCAGAAGCTCACAAAAGGTGATTATATGACCATAGAACACTGCAAACGATATAAATGTGAGTCGGTTGTCAAGCATCTAGATTTTGTTTATATGACCAGGATATGCCACAATGGTTGTATGAAAATTGGTCATAAGTATTCTGACTAGGCTTCACCAAAGTCCAACACAGACTCCTTGTCCCGAAAATAACTCCTTTTTATTTGGCTAATATGAATTCATAGCATCACATCCAGCAAAGTCCCGGCAAATAGTCTTTTAAGGGTGAATTGCAAACACAGACCTTATCAGTCCTAATTACTAACATCACTAGCATACAAAGATTCTGAAATTAGTATGATCAATAATTTAAAGAACAGAAGACTACAAATAGGCAAACTTAGATCAGCCAATGTGCAAGGGAAGAAACCATGTTAAGCTTGTTTATATCTTATTTGTTAACCAAACTAATTTATGAATGGAAATAATAGATTTAAAAGATATATTTGCTCCCAACTAATACATTATGTTCACAGAAGGCTTCATTTTAACAGAAGGCTACAATTGTTTACATGTTTCTTTGGCTATAAATGCCAACTACCAGTGGAATATACTAAATATCTTGCTAAATATCGGTTTAGTCATTAAAGTATCATACATTTGCTGATTCCTCCAGTTCAAAGTTTGGAAATGTAAAATAGCACATTACTTAGTGTTCAATTTTATAAGGGCTCTGTTTTAAAAGAACTGTCTGAAACAGCTTATCTACAATTTTGTTCAGGAAACTATCTTTACTGCCCAAAAGCAATATCAGTAAATCTGACTAAGCCCAACATTTATTACAAAAGCGAATATTGCAGTATACCATTTTGTGACAGTTTCCATCATTTTCCAACCATAGTTGATGGGGGGGGGGGAGTTTATTACTGTTTTCATCCTGGAAGTGAAATCTGTGGCATCTCACTATGATACTATGCAATATTCCAAGTATAAGGCTACACTTGTTGAGAGACTCTAGAAAAAGTGCAGAGGGGAGCAGCAAAGAGGACCAGGGGACTGGAGGCTAAAACATATAAAGAATGGTTGCAGGAACTGGGTATGTCCAGTTTAATGAAAAGTAGGACTAGGGGTGGCATGATAGCAGCGTTCCAATATCTCAGAGGTTGCCACAAAAAAGAGGTAATCAAGTTATTCTCCAGAGCACCTGAGGGTAGGACAAGAAGCAATGGGTGGAAACTAATCAAGGAGAGAAGCAACTTAGAACTAAGGAGAAAATTTCTGACAGTTAGAACAATGAATGAATCCATGGAACAGCCTGCCCCCACAAGTTATGAATGCTCCAACACTGGAAGAAGATGTTGGATAATATCTTTTAAGTAGATGTTGGGCACCCATTTATCTGAAATAGTGTAGGGTTTCCTGCCTAAACAGGGGGTTGGACTAGAAGACCGCCAAGGTCCCTTGCAACTTTGTTATTATTATCATACAAGGCAGTTAGAAAATGTTTCACATTTTAAAATATCTGTACAAGCTATAAGATACATCTCTTCAGAGGAACATCTTCCCATCTTGTAGACAGTACTTCCAGAAACTGAGAACTGTAAACAACTTCTGCATCTAGTATCCACGTGCTCCAGTTCAGGAAACTCACTCAAACTGTACTTTATAGTTCCAACACAGATCGGTTTGACTGTTAATAAATTATCTACTTTCAGTCTCTAGGACTTTTAGCTGACTTGCACCTTAAGGAGGCTGTTTTGATTTTTTTTGTTTTTGTTTTTTGCAAAACCAAAATCAACATCATTTAGCAGCAATTAAAAGCGCCTTCAGAGACTTTAAAAAGTACAATATCCAATTAGAAAAGACCATACTTTTAAACATTTGTACAGAAATAAGTTGCTGAATTTTTAAAAAACTGAAAATATGACATCTGTACAATACATTTTTTGGATTGGATTGGATTCTTTATTGGCCAAATGTGATTGGACACACAAGGAATCTGTCTTGGTGCATATGCTCTCAGTGTATAGATTTGTCAGTAATCATGAGGTAAAACACAATGATTGTCACAGGGGTGAAATGAGCAATGAAGGAACAATCAATATTAATAAAAATCTTAGGGTACAAGCAACATGTTACTAAGTGGGAAGAAATGGGTGATAAGAATGATGAGAAAAAACTAGTAGAAATAGAAATGCAGACTTAGTAAAATTTTTGACAGTGTTGAGGGAATTATTTGTTTAGTAGAGTGATTCTCCAATAATTGGAGTAGTCCACAGTCAGTGGGTTGACCTCCGTCCGTCAACCAATCAGGACTGAGCCCGTGTTATAAAAGCAAATTCTGTCAGTCTTCCCGCATTTTTCCTCAGTCCTCAGCAGGACGTGTGTGGTCAACTCACTGACTGTTTGTTACTCCATCTGTTCTTTCCATTCTCTTCCATTTCAACTCTCCAGGTAAATCCTTTTATTTAAAAAAAAAAATCCTCCCTGAGCTCTCCTCCTCCCCTTCAAGCCACTGCCTCGGGAAAGCATTCTGAAGACGGGGGAAGGCTTTTCCTTCCAGCTCCGTCTGGCCCAGACCCTTCTGTCGCTTTCTAACGCTTCTTTGGGAACGATTATCTGGAGCCTTGAGTAGCTGGGCATAGGAGGTGATCGTGCGATCCTTGCAGCCAAATCCTTCCTGGGGGCATTCTGAGCCGGCAAACGGATTCGCTGAGGCGGGCATCGGCTCGGAAAGAAATTTTGGCAAAATTTTATTTGGCTGCGATCGCCGGCTCTCTGTATTTAAATGATTCTTATCAGCGTCTATCAGCTGATTGGCTCCGGCGGCAGCGCTACGTGCTGTTCCGTCAAGTGTTAATTTAAGAGCGTGGAGGACACTGAGATGGGGTTTTTGAAGCAGCTAAGCCGAAATTGCTAATTTTCCTTTGATTCAGGGGAGCGAGTGATTGAGAATAAAAAGAATAAAAAAACCCGGCACTTTATTCTGTTGCCATCCTGAAGTGACAATTGCAGTGTCACTCACTGAGGCCTACCTAACTGAAGCAACCTAGGCCTCTCATCTTTGGCGGCCATTTTAACTGCGATCTGCCATTTTGTCTGGGCCTATCCCTATTCAATCTCGTGATGGCAACCCCTGCCTCAGTAGAGCAGGATTCTGGGGTCTCCTTATCAACTACTGAATGGGATTCTCTTTCTCCCGGCCCCAGCAATGCGGGGTTTTCCTTTGCGCACTCAAAAAAGAGAGCCTTTAAGGCTAAGGAGACCAGGCCTAAAATAACTAAGACCTCAAAGAAATCCGAGATCAGGATGCACAAGGCCATAACAAAACTTTGTGATAAAGCATCCAAGGCAGATGTGCGCACTGAGGTTGCAGCTCCTCTGCCTGACCAGGCAGATTCAGTTTTAATGGAATCCCGCAATTTGGCTCTGGCAGATTCTGATAATTGGGGGGCCTCAGGTCACCCTTAAATGTGCCCTCTACCTATCCTTTCTCTCCCCTCTGCACCCTTTCCCCTTTCTCAGGCTTACTCAAACCCTGCTGCAGTCCCCACCATGGCTTATCAGAATTTTCCGGTTACTCAGAGGTTACAGGATCCTGCCAATATACAGGCTATTATTTCGGCAGCAGTCTCCCAGAGCATGTCTCAATGCATGCAGATGATGAGGAGGACCCAAGCCATTATCCCTGGTACAGTCCAACCAGTTCCTTCTGGAGCCTTTTTGAGCCCGCTTCAGGCCCAGGTTACTCAGACCCTACCTCATACGAGTTATGCACCAGAGTTTCGTAGCGCAGTAGAGGAGGAGGATAGGGGGCTGGATTTGGAGCTATCCGATGATGAGGGTATTCCTCCTGAACCCCCTGCTATTGCAGGTCTCTTCCACCCATCCTTTTTCCGCTCCTTGTTATTCAAGGCTAGGAACGCGGCAAAATTGGCTACAGCAACCCCTTCGGTCCCCTCTGGATGAGACATTAACCCCCCCTTTTCCCTAAACACTCCTGAGGCTCAAGTAATCCCTTGTCCACCCCTATTCGTAGAGGCAGTTCAACAACAGTGGCTCTTCCCTTCAGCAGGACCCATGCCCTCTGCTAATGACAGAAAGTTCTTCAATGTTGGCCCAGAACTGGCCCCTTCCCTGGAGCCGCCCAAGGTGGACGCTCCAATTACTGCCCTCTTATCCCCCACCAATCTCCTGGTGAGGCAGAAGAATTGATGAAGCTGGAGGACAAAAGAGTCGAACAGACTATCATTAAAAATCATCAAACTGGTGCCTGGGCAGTGAAGGCTGAAGAAAGGCCAAAGGGAAGCGCCCAGTATTGGTAATGAACGCTCCCATAACAAAATCTAAGGAATTGGTGAAATTCGGGGTGGATAGAGATATAGGCCTCCGTAAGGTCAATAGAAGATAGAAGGTCACCCTTCCTTATGCATGCCAAGATGGACTGAAGTGAGTGCATCTTGAATCGCCAGTACCGAATATGGCGGTTCAATCTTTTAAGATCCAGAATGGCTCTCCATCCCCCCGAAGACTTAGGAACCAGAAAAAAGGATGGAATAAAAACCTGATCCAGCCTGAATGGCCTTAATCTCAAGAAGATGGTTAATGGCCTCCTTCATGAGGCACTTCTTGGCCAAATTGTTAGACACGGGATCAGGTTTTGCAATGGTTCCTTCTCCCTTTCCAAAAACAAGGTCGAGGTTCGTCTCTATTAAAAATTCTTCTCCCCCAAAAGGTCCGAAACTCTCTACTATGGCGGTCTCCAGAGACCTTGAGCCAGGTTTCCTGCTTCATCGAACCAACCCCTCTGATGTTGACCACGGATGCCAGCCTCTCGGGATGGGGGGCCCACATTCATTCCTCTGTGGCACAGGGTCTCTGGTCGGAACAGGAGTCCTCTCTACCCATCAACATCCTGGAGTTGCGGGCAGTTTAGCTGGCCCTCCAAGAACTCAGCCGGCTGACGGTGGGGAAGCATATTCTGGTCCTCACCGACAACACCACAGCCAAAGCGCATACCAACAGGCAGGGGGGTACCAGGTCCCCTGCGCTTATGGAGGAACCAAGACTCTTTGTTCTTGGGCCGAAAACCACTATCAAGGCGGACTACATTGCAGGGGAGGACAACACCATGGCGGACTGGCTCAGCTGCTCCACGATAGGTCAGACGGAGTGGCAGCTGCATCCCAGCATCTTCAGGAAGATTTGTTCCCGGTTGGGGCGGCCTCAAGTGGACCTTTTCGCCACCAGCACGAACACTCAGCTGCCCTGGTTCTTCACCAGGTTACACTGTTGGGGGACAGAAGGCATGGATGCTCTCCGTTCTCCGTGGCCGGAGGGTCTTCCCTACGCCTTTCCACCTTTTGCTCTGATTCCCAGAGGGATACGCAAGCTGTTGCAGGAGGGAGCGTAGCTGGTCCTGTTGGCTCCTTACTGGACCCGCAGACCTTGGTTTGCAGACCTTGTGACCTTGCCTGTATCCCCTCCTTGGTGTCTTCTAGTGCTAATCAATACATTGAAGCAGGGGCCAGTATGCCACCCAGACCCCCACTGGATGAAACTGACCACCTGGCACTTGAGCGGCTCACATTAGTCAATCGCCAATTGCCCACTGGAGCAATGGACCTGATCATCAACAGCAGACAGGCATCTACTCAGTGGATTTTTGGCTCTACCTGGCGCACCTTCTGCAGGTGGTGCAAAGGATAAAGCTGCTCGCCAACAGACTTAACAGACTTAACAGTCGGTCAATTGTTGGGTTTTCTGAGTGATGGTTTTGCCAAGAGGTTGGCTCCAAACATGCTCAAATGCCAGGTATTGGCCTTATCTTCTATTTGGCCTGCACGGACTCTTCTCCTTTGTCGCAGCCCCCGCTGATTAAAAGTCTTCTGAGGGATGCTTCCATACACAGCCCTCCAGTCACTCATCGTTTCCCCACATGGAACCTGACCAAGGCACTGGACTCTCTGACAAAACCTCCATATGAGCCACTCCAGGACTCTTCCACTCATCACCTTACCCAGAAGATTGCCTTTGTTGTGGCCATCACCTCGGCCAGAAGAATTTCCGAATTGGCTGCCCTATCCATGCGCAAAGATTTCTGCCTGACAAGGTTGTCTTACGCCTTGATTCCTCCTTTCTCCCTAAAATAAACTCATTGTTTCACAGATCCCAGGAACTCTCCCTTCCCTCCTTCTGCTCCAGGCCTGTTCACCCTCTGGAATGAAAATGGCACACCTTAGACATTAGGTGCGCCTTACGCATCTATTTAAGGCACATAGCAGAATGGAGAAAGTCCAAGGCCCTTTTCATCTCGTACCTCCCAGTCTCTATGGGGAGAAAGGTCAACTCCAACACTATAGGTAGATGGATAAGGGCGGTCATAGCTAAGACCTACGACCTGTCTGCAGATCCTCACCCTTGGGTTATTACTGCCCACTCTACCAGGAGCGCAGCTTTCTCAGCCGCCTGGTCTAAACAGGCTTCTCTAGAAGAGGTCTGTAGAGCAGCTACCTGGTCTGCTCCTACCACTTTCATCAGGCATTACAAGATAGATTTGCCTCTTCTGATGCAGCCTTCGGTAGAAGGGTCCTTCAGCAAGTGATTCCTGCGTCTACTCCAGATACCTAGTTTTATTCCCTCCCGAAGGACTCAGGCTTTGGCAGGTCCCGCTGACTGTGGACTACTCCAATGATTGGAGAATCAACCGTTGAACTTACCTTTATCTGAACGGTGATTCTCAAATCGATTGAGTAGTCCACAGTCAGGCCCTCCCTTGTAATCTTCCTAGGAAGGTTCAACAATTTCTGTCTTCTGGCCTTACCTTCTTGCCTAAAGCAAATCTATATCTATTCTCGTGTCCTACTCTACATGTCTCGACTATATGTTATTTCTGTCAGTCTTATATATTTGTTGACCACACTGAGCCCAAGCTTCGAACTTTGAAAAAAAGCGGGAAAACTGACAGAATTTGAGCTTTTATAACACGGGCTCAGTCCTGATTGGTTGACAGATGGAGGTCAACCCACTGACTGTGGACTTCTCAATTGATTGAGAATCACCGTTCAGATAAAGGTAAGTTCAACGGTTGATTTACAATAAAAATTTTACAGTAAAATTTATTTACAATAAATGTAGAATGGAATTTGTCATTATCCTGCATAGAAATATTAAACATGACCAATTTGCTTTTGGTTATATCCATGGCCTTGTAAATCCTCCACAAAAAGCTCGCATAGCAGATAATCAGATAATCACAACTCTGCTAATTGCCAGTTAAATAGTTGAGCTATTTCAAACTAGATTTTGCTCTCTTCCTTCCTCCCTCTCTTTCTCTCTCTTTCTCTCTCCCTTTCTCTCTTCCTCCCTCCCTTTCTCTTTCTCTCGCTCCCTTTTTTTCTCTTTCTTTCTTTCTTTCTTTCTCTCTTCCTTCCTTCCTTCCTCCATCTTTCTTGCTTCCCCCTCCTTCCCTCCCTCTCCCTCTCTTTCTCTCTCTTCCTCCCTCCCTTTCTCTTTCTCTTGCTCCCTTTTTTCTCTCTCTCTATCTCTCTCTCTATCTCTCTCCCCCTCCCTTCCTCCATCTTTCTTGCTCCCCCCTCCTTCCCTCCCTCTCCCTCTCTTTCTCTCTCTTCCTCCCTCCCTTTCTTTCTCTCCCTCCCTCTTTCTTTCTTTCTCTCTCTTACGAGCCCCAGCACTTTCGCTGCTCCAGCTCCTGCTGAGCAGCACCTAAAGCAAACTAAAGCGTGGGAGTGCTGAGAACTGACATCATGCTTTGGATGCTCAGAGATTTCCCGCACCCTTAAAGCCCCGTCTGACAATGGGCGGGTCTCCCGTGGATGGCTGGTAGGTGGTGGTGGAAGGCTGATGACCTTCCTGCCTTCCTCCCTTTCTCGAATCCTGCCGGACATGGCTCTGGGCTGGGATCATATGACCGGCAGGTCCCCGCAGTCCCATACCTGTCTGCCTGCCTTCCTCATTCCCTCCTACAGCCGAGTCTCCTTACCTCTCTCTGTCTCGGCTTCCTTCCAGGGGGATTGCGGGGATGGTAGGCGGGGGGTCACTGAGCCTTTTCCTTCCTAGGCCACGTGGAAGCTGCGGCTCAAGAAGATGTGGCACCCCCGCCAACTAGCCAAGGACCTGGCTCCTGTGCAGTGCTGGAAAATGCTGCATGGCAGACTGTTGCTGTGTATGTGGCTGTGCATTTTAGAGGGAACAGTGGTGGGTTCTAAATTTTATTACTTCTGGTTCTGTGGGTGTGGCTTGCTTAGTGGGCATGGCTTAGTGGGGTGGTTTGGTGGGGTCATGTACCTGAGTGGGCATAGCCAACCTGATATCATTCATGGCAAAGCTTGCTGGGCCATCCCCTGTCCCTGTTACTCCTGCAACGGTGGTGGCTTCAGGAGATGCTTGCCTGACAGGGAAGATGGTGGTGGCCCAGCAACCCTTGCAGCCATGTGGCTGCAAGGCTTGTTGACCCCCACCTAACCCACTAGGCTACTGTCTCCTGATGCTGCTGGGATAGCAACCAGGCCATTCCCCCATCCCTGCCATGGCTGCAATTTAATTAATTGAATTGAATTAATTAAATTCAGCTGCAATGTTGTCAACTTCAGGAGACACTAGCCAGTGGGAATCGGCTATCACGAATGCTCACCTTTGTGTAGGCAGGTAGTGGCAGTTGTGTACAAGCAGATGGTGAAGGTGAGGCAGAGTAAGTTTCGGGCAGATCGAGTATCAAGCAGGTGAGGTGGGTTAGCAAGAGGTGACAGGGGGGACCATTTAGGAGGAGTGGCCAGCCAGCCATCCCTATCAGTTCAGTGACCCAGGCCAAATTACCATTAACAATTCACCTGAACTGGTGTGAATGGGGAGCAATTCACCACTTGTAATTAGGCTTATTGGGCTTTCTTTGTAGTGGACAACTATGTAACTATACTGATACTTTAAATGGCCCAATTGACTAAACAAATATTACAAATCTCAGGGTTTCCGTTATGGTTTTTTGGTTATAGCTATCATCTTCCTATTTCACTTTTTACATTCTGATCTATTATTTAAAAACAACATTAAAAAGTAAATTATTGTGCTCAAAGCAAAGCTGAATCTCCACAATCCCTTTCCCTTAGATTCCACACAGATGTTTACAGGTTGTCTTTTTTTTTAATGAGTCGCAGTGACCCAATGCTTTTTTGTATATGTGTACTTCTTTACTTTCTTGCACATGGAGTAATGGTCTGAGACTAAGGGGCTTAGAAGTGTTGCCTTTGTCATGGTCAGACCATTTTCTGCTGCGGCTTGACTTCCTGGCTCCAATCCTTCCCCGCAGGGAGGCAGAACCAATTAGGTTGTTCTGCCCCAGACGCCTGATGGATCCAGGAGGTTTTCAGAAGGCGCTTGGGGTTATTCCAGATACACTCGTCCACAGTTCGGCAGAGTCTCTGGCTGAGGCCTGTAACAAGGCTGCAGCGGAGGCTCTTGACCGAATTGCGCCGTTGCGACCTCTCTGCAGCACTAGTCCCCGTAGAGCTCCATGGTTCAATGAGGAGCTCCGGGAGTTGAAACGCCAGAAGAGATATCTAGAGAAGCGATGGAGGAAGAGTAAGTCCGAATCCGATCGAACACTTGTAAGAGCTTACATTAAGACTTACAAAGTGGCGCTCAAGGCGGCAAGATGCGCGTATCATGCCACCTTGATTGCATCAGTGGAATCCCACCCAGCCGCTCTGTTTAGGGTGACCTGCTCCCTTCCTAACCAAGGGGAAGTTGGGGAGCCCTTGCAGAGTAGTGCCGAGGATTTTTACACGTTTTTCGCTGATAAAATCGCTTGGATCCGAGCGGACCTCGACTCCAATTGGAAAACAGAGTCGACTGACAACGAGTCAGTCAAGGTGACTGGGGCCCGTACTTGTCCATCTGTCTGGGAAGAGTTTGATCTGGTGACACCTGATGAAGTGGACAAGGCCATTGGAGCTGTGAGTTTTGCCACCTACTTATTGGATCCGTGTCCCTCCTGGCTGGTTTCGGCCAGCAGGGAGGTGACACGGAACTGGGTCCAGGAGATTGTCAACGCTTCTTTGGGGAGGGGGTCCTTTCCAGATCCCTACAAGGAGGCACTTGTGCACCCCCTTCTCAAGACACCTTCCCTGGGCCCAGCCATTCTCAATAACTATCTCCCAGTCTCTAACCTTCCCTTTATGGGGAAGGTTGTTGAGAAGGTGGTGGCGCTCCAACTCCAGCGGTCCTTGGAAGAAGCCGATTATCTAGGTCCCCAGCAGTCAGGATTCAGGCCCGGCTACAGCACGGAAACTGGTTTGGTTGCATTGATGGATGATCTCTGGCAGGCCCGGGACAGGGGTTTATCCTCTGTCCTGGTGCTTCTTGACCTCTCAGCGGCTTTCGATACCATCGACCATGGTATCCTTCTGCGCCGGCTGGAGGGGTTGGGAGTGGGAGGCACTGTTCCCTCTCCGGCCAATCGCAGTCGGTGTTAGTGGGGGATCAGAGGTTGACCTCTAGGTCGCTCCCTTGTGGGGTACTTCAGGAGTCGGTCCTCTCCCCCCTACTATTTAGTATCTACATGAAATCTCTGGGTGAGATCATTCAAGGGCATGGGGTGAGGTATGATCAATATGCAGATGATACCCAGCTTTACATCTCCACCCCTTGTCCAGTCAGTGAAGCAGTGGAAGTGATGTGCCGGTGTCTGGAGGCTGTTGGGGTCTGGATGGGTGTCAACAGACTCAAACTCAACCCTGATAAGACGGAGTGGCTATGGGTTTTGCCTCCCAAGGACAATTCCATCTGTCCATCCATTATCCTGGGGGGGGGGATCATTAACCCCCTCAGAGAGGGTCCCAACTTGGGCGTCCTCCTCGATCCACAGCTCACATTAGAGAAACATCTTTCAGCTGTGGCGAGGGGGGCGTTTGCCCAGGTCCGCCTGGTGCACCAGTTGCGGCCCTATTTGGACCGGGACTCAATGCTCAGTCATTCATGCCCTCATCACCTCGAGGCTTGACTACTGTAACGCTCTCTACATGGGGCTACCTTTGAAAAGTGTTCGGAAACTCCAGATCGTGCAGAATGCAGCTGCGAAAGCTATCATGGGCTTCCCTAAATATGCCCATGTCACACCAACACTCCGCAGTCTGCATTGGTTGCCGATCGGTTTCCGGTCACAATTCAAAGTGTTGGTTATGACCTATAAAGCCCTTCATGGCATCGGGCCAGAATATCTCCAGGACCGTCTTCTGCCGCACGAATCCCAGCGACCGGTTAGGTCCCACAGAGTTGGCCTTCTCCGGGTCCCGTCAACTAAACCAGTGTTTCCCAACCAGTGTGCCGCGGCACACTAGTGTGCCGCGGGACATGGTCAGGTGTGCCGCGAGCCCGGCCTGGCTGGAGCTTCCCTGGCAGTGACAAGAAGTGAGCTTTTGGGGCCCGGTGGGAGGGCGCCGGCCACTGTTGCTTCTAAGCTGCGTGGGCGTGCGCCCGCGTAGTCATTAGGACCACCCCCCGGCAGACATTTTTGAAGTGGCGCAAAGCCACGCAGTCCTGAATCCCTCCCTTCTCAGGCCAGCAAAGTCGGCTGCCCGGGAAAGCACCGCGTTTGAAAAGCGGGCGTTTAAAAAGCGCGCCACTTTCCCAGGCAGCCGGTTTGCTGGCCGGAGAAGCGAGCGATCCGGGACTGCGTGGCTTTGCGCCTTGAGGACAACGGTGCCATGGTGGCCTCCAAGTGCCGCCTTTGTTCCTGCAGGTAGAAGTCGGGCGGGGTACCGAGAGGCGGAGGCAGTGCGTGGCCGGGCGCTGAGTGCCATAGACACCTGGGAGGGCGAAGGGTTGGATGTGGCTGCTGCCTTTTAGGCAGAGGCGAAGGCAACGGCGGAGTTTGCGCTGGGGCCATGCGGGGCCGCTGATCCAGGGGGCCGCGGACCGGCAAGCCGCCCTCCACTCTCTCTCCGCTCTCTCTTTCTCTCTATGTTGCCGGCGTGGTGCACGAGAGAGAAAAAGAGAGAGAGAAAAAGGAGGGTTAGAGAGAAAGCAAGAGAGAAAGAGAGAGAAGGAAAGCAAGAGAGAAATCAAGAGAGAGAGAGAAAGCAAGGGAGAGAGAGAGAGAAAGCAAGGGGGAGAGAGAGTGTGTGTGAGAGAAAGCAAGAGAGAGAGAGAAAGCAAGAAATAGGGAGAGAGGAAGAGAGGAAGAGAGAGAGAAAGAGAGAAAGCAAGAGAGAGAGAGAAAGAAAGCAAGAGAGAAAGAGGAAGAGAGAAGGAAAGCGAGAGAGAGAAAGAGAGAGAGAAAGCAAGGGAGAGAGAAAGAAAGAATAAAAGAGATAGCAAGAGAGACAGAAAGAGAGAGAGAAAGAATGCAAGAGAGAGAAAGCAAGAAAGAGGGAGGGAAGGAGGGCGAGAGAAAGAGCAAAAAAGAAAGGAAGGAAGAAAGAAAGAGGGATGGAGAATGGAGAGGGAAAGAAAGAGGGGGGAGAAATAGGGCGAAAGGGAGGAAGAGAGGGGTTTTTTGTCCAAATATTTTTAGCCCCCCCCCCCCCGCTCACCCCCTCCCTGCTCAATGTTCCCCAGGATTTTGTAAGTGTGAATAATGTGCCGCGGCTCAAAAAAGGTTGGGAAACACTGAACTAAACAATGTCGTCTGGCGGGACCCAGGGGAAGAGCCGTCTCTGTGGCGGCCCCGACCCTCTGGAACCAACTCCCTCCAGATATTAGAGTTACCTCGACCTTCCTTGCCTTTTGTAAGCTCCTTAAAACCCACCTTTGTCGTCAGGCATGGGGGAATTGAGATATTGCCTTCCCCCTAGGCTTACAAAATGTATGCATGGTATGTTTGTATGTATGATTGGTTTCTTAAATTAGGGTTTTTAAACTACTTTTAATATTAGATTTGTTTATATTGTTTTTTACTGTTGTTAGAAGCCCCGAGTCTATGGAGAGGGGCGGCATACAAATCTAATAAATAAATAAATAAATAAATATGTATTTCAGGAAGATCTGAAGAATATCAATTTTAAATGGAAGGATGGGGAGACTGTACCTTCTGATTTAAAACTATAAAGTTGTAGCCCAATTTAAAACTATACAGTTGTGGCCCAATGTCCTCAGTACAGAAAATAATAATAGAAGTAACAATAACAAAAACAGCAGCAGCAGCAACAACCCTGATGGGTGCCACCTTGCCGTGGTGGTGGGCTTAAATGCTCCAATGATGCTGAGAGCTGTGTTGACTGTGTTGTGTGTGCTCTCTATCAGCTGTTGGAATGCTCAGATTCAGAGGGGTAAGGTGAAATAGAACCTGTCAATTTACCTGATTTAGGAGATGAAGAGAATTTTAGCGAGGAAGAAGTTGAAATGGGAAAAGAACTTTCGAGTGAAAGCTTGCAGACAAATGTGTCTTCAGACAGTTCCACCTGTCCGGATTTGAGATGGTTAGATCCAAAATTCAGAAGGTGGAAGAAAAGGTCAGAAGAAATTACTGGGAAGATATTTTAAGATGCAGTTTAGAGCGTTTTTAATTAATTACATCACGTCTGGAGTTAGATAGAAACAATAGCTGCTTGCGTCAATCTGACATCCAGCCAACATGGACGCTGCCAGAAAAGCGGAGGAATGTGTAGTTTTTATTGTGTGAGTTATTGCATTTTTATTGCCTTTCTAATCAGACGAAATCGGCCAGATAATTAAAGCATGCCTCCTAGCAGCCAGTGAAGCAATTATAGATATATGGTCTAGTTATCACGGGGAAAACCAAAAGTAATTCTGCTGTGTCACAGAAGTGTATTGTACTGAATGAAGTAGAAGAAATAAATAGAAGTGTTACTGAAGTGTCCGAAGCAAATTATTCAACTATCATCTTACTAGCCTGAATCAGAACAACCACCAGAAGGTCCAACCAAGTCAGAGTGGTCTCAGATGAGAAATGGAACTAAGACTACCTAATCCATTAGCATTATGGAGAAAGCAACAAAAACGAGCACCTAACCCATTAGCATTAGAGCACCTAAGAGCACCTAACCTGTTAGCATTATGGAGAAACAAACAAAAACGAAGTCTATACTAGCTCGGTCATCACCCAGTATAAAAAGGGCCACGGTGGATGTTGCTGATTCTGGGCATTCAGTGGAAAGTGAGCCATGGAATAAAAATCAAATGAACAATTACAGAAGCGGCAAAAATACACCATATCAGAGAATAATAATAATAATAATAACAACAACAACAACAATAATAATAACAACAATAATAATACTAAATACTAACAACAACAAAACAATAACAAGCTCCTGCTTTAACAGTCATTTTCTTTAAATATCCATGATTCACAAATTGTTCAGTGTAGTGCCAGCTGGGCCTGAAATGGCATAAGATTTGGCATGCTTGAAAGCAGAAGGATAATGGTTTTAATTTATATTAGAGCAGTGATGGCGAACCTTTTTTCCTTAGTGTGCCAAAAAGGGGGTGGGTTGGGGTACTAGCATGCCTGACTTGCCCACACCATTGCCTCCCCCACGCGTGCACACACCACTGCGCGCTGGCCCCACACGCATACGCATACCCCTGCGCACGCGCACAGGTGTTTCTGAAGCCTGGTAGGTGAAAGAAATTGCTCAACAAGCCGAGAGTTTGGAAAAACGCACTTCTGGTATGCCGTTGTGCTGGGTTTTTTGCACTTGGGAGTGACAGAAACTACTGAGAGCAGGAGTTGGAGTAAATAAAACTTTCCAAAATGAAAGCTTTCTTTTCAATTTGCTCACGCACGCACGTCTGAAGATCGGATCTGTCTTGTGGCAAGGGGGACAAGTGGCTTCTGCCTGTGCCTTGCCACTCACGCACGCGTGAGATCAATTGAGAAGCTGTCAAGAGCAGGAGTTGGGGGAAAAGAAAGTTTTCCAGAGTGAAAACTTTTCTCTCAATTTGCTCTCATGTGCCAATTTCCCCCTTTCCAGGAGGGTGTCAGGAGCGTCTGGGATCTCCCTAACCTAGTCAAAGCTGAGGGGCAGGGCGGAGATTCCATCTGAGAGCAACCCAAGGCAGTTGATGGTGTGGGGGTTGCATCTTTTCGGCATACTTCTTCTCCCCCCACCCCCAATTCTCTTCCTCACTTCCCACACCCTGGCACAAGCTCCTCTGCCTAGTTAAGCGCATCTTGAATCCCAGCCTCGGGGCACCTTTCCACGGTTGGCAAAGCTCCTGCTCTCCAGCAAAAGGCAGCCTCACCACCCCCTCCTCTTTCTTTGCCCGCTGTAGGTTAAGAACAAAGCCCACAGTGGAAGCTGCTTGTTTGTCTGTTTGGGATTCTTTGATATGTGTGTGTGTGTGCGTGTGTAATTGTCTCTAGCTGAAGGAGCTGAAGTGGGGAATCAAAGCTCGGAGAAGCTGGGGGGAAATGCAACCCCCTCCCAAACTTTTTGCTGGGTTAAAGTAGACTCTCGGGATGGCCTCAGATGGAATCTCCGCCCTGTCCCTCAGCTTTGACGAGGCTAGGGAGATCCCAGACGCTCCTGCCACCCACCTGGAAAGGGAGAAATTGGTGGGGTCGGGGAGAGCCACCGAGCCAGGAAAAAAAAGGGCTGCGGAGTGGCAGGGAGAGAACAGCTGTTTAGTGGCCAGAGCCTTCTCCCAGCTCCAGGAGCGGGGCTTGCATGGCAGTTGTTTATTTCCAAATCACCCTCTGTCGGAGAAATGCAGCTTTCAAAAGCCTAGGTTTGATGTCGCCCCAAGAGAAACTGCTCTTAGAAGCCCCCGAGCAGAGAAAAACAGGCATGGTTTCATCTATGCTGGGTGGAAATTCCTCCAGCACCAGAAGCTGGATGGGGATCCCGTTTTTTCTCTCAAATAGCCCTTTCCTTTTGTTCAAGTTATCCCTCCGAGAGATTTCCAGGACAGGGCAGGGGGGGGGGGGGAAATCTTGTTTTGCAAAAGGGGGGGGGGAGAGAATGTGGGGCGCCAGCAATCCCTTTGAAATAACAATAAAACGGTAATGGTAAAAAAACGATGCCAGTTAAAAAAAGCAGCTAGTCAACACCACGTAAGCTACTGAGTTTTCTTCCTTGCCCGAAATGCCAAATAAAAATATCCTTTGTGGGAAACATGGCGGTGGGGTGGAGAACTCCAACAAGCAGACACATCAATATCCCAAATGACCCTCGCGATTTGCAGGCGCTTATTCTACCTCCCTTGCCACAGCCGCTGCCATCCTCCACGTACTCCTCCCCCAAACGGCACCCTCCCGGAAACAGCAGCTCAGGCACAGCTTGGAAGGCAAAGGGCTCCAATCCCCCAATTCGCAAAGCCTCCCAACTTTGTGTGCGTGTGTGTGTGAGAGAGAGGTGCCTACACACACACACACAGAGCGAGAGAGACATGCACACATGCACGGCAGCCTCCCGAATCTTTTACATGGGGGAAGCCCCCCGAAGGAGTGTTTGTTCGGCCTTTGACAGAGAAAGGGAGGAACAGAGCCAGGTGCTGTGAGAGGCAGGAGGGGAGTCAGTGAATTTCTTTAAAAAAACGGACTACAGCCACTTCCCTCCTGTCCTCCGAAACGGGTTAGGCAGAATGGGAGGATACCATGGGATGGTGGTGGCAGGGACACGCCTACATCTCCAATTCCTGCACCTGCTTGTCCAGCACCCTGACTTTCCCATTGGCACGCGCAGCCAGCAAACCACGTAGCAGCTTCTGCAGGTCTGGCAGCTGCTCCTCCGTTTTCTCGTCATTGCACATGCATGCCAGAAACCCAGAATTTTCATGGCTGCTGTCTGCTGTGCCAGGTAAAATGGCTCCGTGTGCCACCTGTGGCACGCATACCATAGGTTCGCCATCACGGTATTAGAGGAATGCTTTCTCTAAAATAAAAAAGCAAATTGCAATTCCATTTTTCTTTACTAACTGAGAAAAAATTGTGACAATTCACTTATAGTGATAATATGGTTTGGTCTTATTTGCTTAGAACAGTGATTTTCAACCTTTTTTGAGCCACGACACATTTTTTACATTTACAAAACCCTGGGGCACATTGAGGGGGGTGGGTGGCTAAAAAAAGTTTGGATAAAAATTTTTTCTCTCTTCCTCCCTTTCGCTCTATTTCTCTCTCCCTCCTTCTTTCTCTCCCTTCTTTTTTTCTCTCTCTCTCCATCCTTCTTTCCTTCTCTCTTCCTTCCTTCCTCTTTTTTGCTCTTTTTCTCCCTCCCTCCCTCTGTCTTTCTCTCTCCCACCTTCCCTCCCTCTCTTTCTCTCTCTCTTTCTTTCTATCTCTTGCTCTCTCCCTTGCTTTCTTTCTCTTGTTCTCTCTCTCTCTTTCTTTCTCTCTCATTTTCTTTCTCTCTCTTGCTTTCTCTGTCTTTCTTTCTTTCTCTCTCTCCTGTTTTCTTTTTGTCTCTTTCTTTCTCTCTCTCTCTCTTGCTTTCTTTCTCTCTCTCTCTCTTTCTTTCTCTCTCTCTCTTTCTTTCTCTCTCTCTCTCTTTCTCTCTCTCTTGCTTTCTTTCTCTCTCTCTCTCTCTTGCTTTCTTTCTCTCTCTGAGCTTCGCGGCACACCTGACCATGTCTCACGGCACACTAGTGTGCCGCGGCACACTGGTTGAAAAACACTGGCTTAGAAAATGATACTGTATGTTTTAAAGAAATTTTAAGAAAGTATTTTCTTCCAAGAATCAAATAGTATGGAATACAAATAAATATCCTTAAATTATATTCAGATATTTTCTACATAGCGTTTTTATTAATATTAAAAGAAAAATGCAAATTAGTTCTGAAAATACTACTGATGTGATTTTGGATTTCCAATAATAGAAGTGAAAACAGAACTTGAAAAATAGCATAAGATTGCTAACAAATGCAAATTAAAAAATTAGAATTACTGCATAATCATAATTTATTCTTCAAAAAGATTCTTGATCCAGTTTACCTTGATATAAAAGTGAAGAGTTTTTTCACTAAGCAGAATGGAGTTATTAGGCTTAGAACTATCAAATTATAGATGAGTCTGAGCATACTTCCTGGAAAAATACATAGAAGGATACAATGAAACAATACAATATATAATTAGAACGACCTCAAAATACATTGAAGTTTCATGTAGTTATTTTTTCTTTAATTTAATCAGATTTATTTAATGTGCAAAGTTTTTTGCTAGACCACAGTAACTGACAAGTTTCAAAGAGAAAATAATTTTACTTATTTGTTTAGAATAATTTTTTGATGCCCATCTTTTTTTAAAGAAAATATCCTTATTTAAATATATACACACAAACAAACATCTTAAACAGCTCAGGACAGCTTACAAACAATGTCAGTGATCCAATTAGCGTCCAGTTAGCAACCTCCCAATACAGAATAGAAAAGCAGTATGATCAAATTCTTATAAACCAAATAAATATAATTAAAAATAATCGTAATATAATAGTTAAGGCACCACATAATTAGCTCACAATATTAAAACACATATTTAGCTTGTCTAAGTTCTTTAGTTCTGGATGAGATTGTGCTATCCAGAGAGATCCGGTGTGCAAACTGCACTCAATCACTCAAGTCTCTATCATCTCACATGCAGACTATTGGAATTCAATTTATGTGGGCTACACTTGAAAGAATCTAGAAGATCCTTTGTTGTAGAACAAAGCTGCACTGTCTGCCAGTTTGCTTCCAGGTCCAATTCAATGTGTTGGTTATCATCTTTAAAACCTCCATAGTATGGGTCCAGCATATTTGAGAAATTGTCTCAAACAAATGAAATTACCTTCCCCACACGTTGGCAGAAAGAGCATGCTACACACCAGTTTCTACCGTTTTGGCTTGGTTTGGATGAACTGATAGCAGTGATGGTGGGAGGCTCTGCCCACCTCTCTGAACATCATCATAGACGTTCTGCATATATGCTCCTGTTCCCGAACTGGTAGCAAAAGTAAGTTAAACCCACCACTGCTACAGATCTTGTCAGCCAAGGAATTTCAGCTGAAGAGCCTTAACTGCCCTGGCTCTCATTCTTTGGAACATCTTGCCTCAAAATCAGATCTAATCCCACTGTTTTGATCTTCCAAAAGGCCTTGAAGACATAGTTATATACTAGCATGAGGTTCTAATGGGTAAAAGGCACTTTCCTCTCCTAACTCTATCCTTAGTTTTATTTTAATTGAATATTTCAATTAAAGACTTTTATTTATTGTTTGATTTTTTAAAATTCTGCATTGATTCAATGACTATGAACCACCTAGGGAAAGATGGATGGCATACTAATTTGATAGGTAGGTAGGAAGGTAAATAGATAGGTAGGTAGGTAGGGAAGTAGATAGATAGATAGATAGATAGATAGATAGATAGATAGATAGATAGATAGATAGATAGCAAATGTACATACATTCATACATTTAATATATATTAAACATAGCAGTGTTTTTTTATTAGATTGTTTGCAGAATTCAAAAAATAAGGCAATCTAGAAGCAGTCCAATCAATGATTCAACAGAATAATCTATTGAATAGAACTTGCTGTGTGAAAGACATGTGGCCTACCTCTTAACCACAAGCCACATGCTATCACTACTGGGAGTTAGTCGTATCTCTCATAAACATTAAAGGTGTCTTTATTCTGGCATGTACAGTATTGTACTTGTATAATACAAGAACGATAATAACATCATCCAAATGCCAGAAGAAAAATAAGCAACAAAAGACAATCAAAGGTTCTGCCATTCCCATTATCCCAATACTGTATATGCCAATGCTGTGACAAAGAAATATGCTTCCTGGTTCTTATTAAATGATATTACTTATGGATGAGACCTGGAGCATGTTAATTCAGTCCAGTTTTTTGGAAGGGCAAACTCAAGAGTACTATAATTTTTGATCTGTCTTACGGAATATTTCAAATTATAGTATAAATGCAGATGTTAATTAAATTGGCTTAGTAATTTTGTTGTTTTTATCTTTTCTATTGATATGCATAAATATTGACATTTTAATTCAACTTTTGTTTAGATTCACAAATCTTCCTGTAGTAGATTCACTAATTTCAAAAACTGAATTCTATTATTTTCAATGAATCCAGTCTTAAGAAAGAAAGACTGGATCCAAATGATAAATACTTACTTTTGGCTGGGCATGGAAATTGTGCATTATTTCGATTATGACTGAAAAGGGGATGGCTGTCCTTACAGCTGCAAGATACTTTTTGCCCTTGACGTAAGCTATGGAATGAAGAAAACTTTATATTGCAAAAGAATATAAAAGCATAATGTTTTTCAGATTAATCAGACTGAAAAAAATCTATTTAATTCAGCATTTGGGAGCCAACAACATACAATAACTCATAAAGCATCTAAGATTGCACAAAATTATGATCAGTTACTGCTTGTCTTTACCCTCTATCTGTCAAAAATACTTTTATAGATGGGAGCTGTAACAAAACCAGTATTACATCACTGAATGAATATACAGATACTGTACCTCCTGTTGAAAGTCTATATTGTTAGATGTTTAAGGTTAATTTCTACATATGGTTCAGTCTCATACCTGACTTCTATTGTAGGCTGAAATCAGAATACATATGATTAAATTGCCCAATTATCTTATTCTTCAGTTTAAATATTTTCCTCTAACAATTATCTTACCTTCTTAGCAATATATTGTTTAACTGAAAATTTTATTTCTTTTCTTTTTTGCAATATCTGATAAAAACTAAGGGCATTCCTGTACTATAAAGATTTAAGATTTAAAGAAATTAATCTCCCAAAGTGTACTTAAGAAATTCAGATTTCTCCATTTAAAGTAGATTAACTAAACTCATTGCAAAGTGTTTGAGATTATTACTAATGTTTCTCAAAAAAAACTAGATATCATGCAGAATCAATAGATATCTTAATAACTTTCAGTACCATAAGCAACAGTACATTTTTGGATTATCTAAAATATTGTAAAATAAGTTCTGATTCCTAACCAATTTCTCAAATAGGGATGGCATGCTTGCAGACTACATTCCAACATTGAGTATCTACCTCAGTTTTCAAAATCATTGTCACATCAACCCTTTCATGAAATTTCAGATTTTCATCTTCCTCAGTGGCTGTGGGTTTTGCCTCCCAGGGAAAATTCCATCTGTCCGTCCATCACCCTGGGGGGGAATCATTGACCCCCTCAGAGAGGGTCCGCAACTTGGGTGTCCTCCTCGATCCACAGCTCACATTAGAGAAACATCTTTCAGCTGTGGCGAGAGGGGCGTTTGCCCAGGTTCACCCGATGCACCAGTTGGTGTAACATGGGCATATTTGGGAAAGCCCATGATTGCTCTCGCAGCTGCATTCTGCACGATCTGAAGTTTCCGAACACTTTTCAAAGGTAGCCCCATGTTTTCAAGGTGTCATTGTTCTGGTATGCCATAGGAAGTATTTTGTAAAAAATTAATATAATTTTAATAGTACAGTGATCTCTCGATTAGCGCGGGGGTTACGTTCCAAGACCTCCCGCGCTAACCGATTTCCGCGTTATACTGGATGCGGAAGTAAAAACCACCATCTGCGCATGTGCGCCATTTTTTCATGGCCGCACATGCGCAGATGGTGGAGTTTGCGTGTGGGCGGCGGGGAAGACCAAGGGAAGGTTCCTTCAGCCGCCCAACAGCTGATCTGCTCCGCAGCGCGGAAGCAGCGAGGAGCCGAAGATGGGGTTTCCCCGTTGCCGCGCTGCGGAGCGGATCAGGTGTTGGGCGGCTGAAGGAACCTTCCCTTGGTCTTCCCGCCGCCCAGGCAAAGGGGAAACCCCAAGATCACTTGCCGCTTGCCGCTTGCCGTATTGCAGCTTGGAGCCTTGCTTCGCCTCCTTCGCTACAATACGGCAAGGGGCAAGCGATCTTGGGGTTTCCCCTTTGCCTGGACGGCGCTGGGGCCATGCGGAGCCGCTCATCTAGGGGGGCGTGGACCGGCAAGGTGCCCTCCGCTCTCTCTCTTTCTCTCCCTGTTACCGGTGTGGTATAAGAGAGAGAAAGAAAGAGAAAGGAGGGCGACTTGCCAGTCCACGCCCCCCTGGATGAGCGGACCCGCATGGCCCCAGCGCCGGACTCCGTTGCCGAATGCCGAAAAGGAAGGGACGAGGTGGGGGGGGGAGAACGGGAGGTTCAGCATTCCGTCAGTCGCAGCGCTGGCTGTCAACTTTTCTTTTTAGCACTGGGGAGGCAAGTCAGCTCCTGCCCAGTTTTAAAAAGAAAAGTTGACAGCCAGCGCTGCGGCTGACGGAATGCTGAGCCTCCCGTTCTCTCTCCGCCCCCTCGCCCCTTCGCCCCCCTGTGTTCCTAGGAGAAGTGCTGGTGAGGAGCAGAAGGTCTGTCTTGCCTCAATCCCCAGCACTTCTCCTAGGAACACAGGGAGGCGAAGGGGCGAGGGGGGGGGAGAGAAAACGGGAGGCTCAGGAAGGGAGCTCGGGAAGGAGCCCACGGTCAGTCGGCTGCGGGCGGGAGGAAGGCGATTGTTCCGCTGCCGCCAGCATGGCCTGGCTGGCAGCGGAAGATGTAACGGAGCCCACGGGGGATTCGCCTTCCTCCCACCCGCAGCCGAGACTGATCGTGGGCTCCTTCGCAACCTCGGAGAGCTTCCAGGGCATGAAAGCTCACGAAAACCAGGAAGCTCTCCGAGGTTGCGAAGGAGCCCACGATCAGTCGGCTGCGGGCGGGAGGAAAGCGAATGCCACGGGGCTGGGCTCGGCTCCCCCCTCGGCTCCCCCCCTTACCAGCCCCGCCGCGGAAGGCTCCATTCTGTTCCCTGCCGGCCCGATTGAGCGGCCGGCGGTCTCCATTCAGGGAACAGAATGGAGCCTTCCGCGGCGGGGCTGGTAAGGGGGGGAGCCGAGGGGGGAGCCGAGCCCAGCCCCGTGGCATTCGCTTTCCTCCCGCCCGCAGTTGACGTCCACCCCCTCCTCGGTGTCCCCGGCACCCAGCGTCCCCACGCCGCCTCCACCTCCCGGTAATGCGCCCGACCTCTGCCTCTCTCTTTCTCTCTCATATACCACGCCGGCAACAGGGAGAGAAAGAGAGAGAGAACTAGCGTGGACTTATTTTTTATTTTTTAATATTTTATTTTAATATTTTATTTTTTTAATTAATATTTTTTGAAAAACCGCGTTGCAGCGTTTCGCGCTAATCGAGACCGTGCTAATCGAGGGATCACTGTACAATGAATAATAACAAAATAATAATAATGGATAGGTGCATTGAATCTTAAAGATTAATACTGACCACTTCAAGGAAGCCTGATCTTTATGGAGATTCTGGAGGAATGTAACTTTGCATTAGGATGCAATATGCTAACATATAGAAATCTATTTTTCTGACACCATTCATCATGAAATGGTTATGCTTCCTTAATGTCTATCTACATACCATTATGGATTGAGTGATGAATAATGCATTGACACTAAATATAAACAAGACAGAGATATTACATGATTAGCTTTCAATCCTACAAATGTGATCTAGCCATAAATACAGCAGGGTGGCATGGTGACTTAGCAGTTAAGATATTGAGCATATTGGCCAGAAAGTCAAATTTCAGGTTCGAGACTTGAGTGGCACACAATGTGGTAGCTCTCATTCTTGTCCTAGCTCCAACTATAATGTGAATAAATGAATAGGTTAACAGTTTGGTGGGAAAGCAATGGTGCTCCATAACATCATGCTTGCCCCACAACCATGGAATTGTCTTCAAACAGCATTGGCTCAATGGCCTTGAAATGGCCCCTAAAACAGACTCAAGCTCAACCCGGATAAGACGGAGTGGCTGTGGGTTTTGCCTCCCAAGGACAATTCCATCTGTCCGTCCATTACCCTGGGGGGGGAATTATTGACCCCCTCAGAGAGGGTCCGCAACTTGGGCGTCCTCCTCGATCCACAGCTCACATTAGAACAACACCTTTCAGCTGTGGCGAGGGGGGCGTTTGCCCAGGTTTGCCTGGTGCACCAGTTGCGGCCCTATCTGGACCGGGACTCATTGCTCACAGTCACTCATGCCCTCATCACCTCGAGGTTTGACTACTGTAATGCTCTCTACATGGGGCTACCTTTGAAAAGTGTTCGGAAACTTCAGATCGTGCAAAATGCAGCTGCGAGAGCAGTCATGGGCCTACCTAGGTATGCCCATGTTTCACCATCACTCCGCAGTCTGCATTGGCTGCCGATCAATTTCCGGTCACAATTCAAAGTGTTGGTTATGACCTTTAAAGCCCTTCATGGCATCGGACCAGAATATCTCCGAGACCGCCTCCTGCCGCACGAATCCCAGCGACCGATTAGGTCCCACAGAGTGGGCCTTCTCCGGGTCCCGTCAACTAAACAATGTCGGTTGGCGGGCCCCAGGGGAAGAGCCTTCTCTGTGGCGGCACCGGCCCTCTGGAACCAACTCCCCCCGGAGATTAGAACTGCCCCTGCTCTTCCCGCCTTCCGTAAACTCCTTAAAACCCACCTTTGCCGTCAGGCATGGGGGAACTGAAACATCTCCCCCTGGGCACGTTTAATTTATGCATGGTATGTCTGTGTGTGTGTCTGTTAGCATACGGGGTTTTTAAATAGTTAAATATTTTAAATTTGTCTGATTGCTTATGATTTGTTTTTACATGTTGTGAGCCGCCCCGAGTCTTCGGAGAGGGGCGGCATACAAATCTAAGTAATAAATAAATAAAATAATAAATAAATTCAGCAATAACTAGCAGAGTAAAATCCGCAAGGATTCCTTAGGTATCATGTGGATTTAAAGTCCCCTAAATGTATCAGATAATCATGAAATCATTTCCCATTTATTGCATATCACAATGGCTGGTTTCACATATATTACGAAAACGTAAGTCAAAACCATACTATTTATTGTTTGTTAAGAAGTATTTCTGGATTCAATTCTCTTTTTATTGGATGTCAGAGATGAAGCTTCAGGTATAGGTAGTTTGAACACTAGCTTATTCAAAAGTATATTCATATGGCACCGATTGGTATCACTCTTTCAGAGGTTCAAATTTCATCCATATCTTAAGAGACCTTCCAAACTCTTTTGAACATTTTTTCATAAAAAAGTATTCCTACTATGAATGTCTTTATATAAGATGTTCCATTTAATTTATTTAAAACAACCAGCATCTATACACACCTGAATTATATTGATATGGATTCTTCAATGAGCCCATGTTTCAGCTAATCAAACAGAACAAAGCAGAAACTGCAATATTCAGCTCAAAATTTATTTAGAAAACTGAATACATAATAATGGAATTGGAAGATACCTTGAAGGTCTTCCAATCCAACCCTTACACAAGCAAGAGGCCTTATACAATTCTAGACAGATGGCTGTCCAATTTCTTGTTAAAAACCTCTAGTAATTGTTGTGAGTGCTCCTTGTCCACCTGAGGTCATGTCAGATTCTGAGGAGGATGAGCCAGGTCCTCTGGATACCCTGGGCCAGCGGGACTGTCAGATGAAGCTGAGAGCAAGCGTGAGGGAGAAAGTGACTTGAGTGAACCTGAGGAACCACTAGAGGGTGCTGATCTGACAATGGGAAAGTGGTCCCAGTTGGAGGATGAGGAAGATATGAGAGTGGAAAGTCAATGGATTGACCCTCGCTATAGAAGTTTATTGAGAATGTGACAGGAGTTACATAGTAAAAGGTATTGGCTTACAGCCTTAGCCTCTTTGCGGTGTGATGTCACTTCCAGGCAGTATAAAGGAAAAGAATTGTGGGATATGGAATGTGGGGCGTGGAGATTCAATGTTGTTTAATGGAAGAGATGTGAAACTGGATGTGTGCTTGAATGAAGCTTTAAAACCATGATTTCAGCCTCAATAACACTCATTCTCAGATGAATGCTTGTTGCCAGAAATCTGGTGAGCGTAAATCATATGCTTAAATGATAAATCCTACAGCTTGGAGCGGAAGGGTGTAGGAAGGGTGGGGGCGGCTGCAATACCGGCAGTTTCGGGGGGGCTCCTTTCCTCAGTGGTTCATCTTGTACCTTTAGGCAGCTGCACCAACTTTCTCCTTCTCGGCGGCGGCTTTCCATTGAGCAGCAGCAGTGCCAGGAACATCACATGAGGAAGGGAAGCCGCTAGAGCAGTGGCAACTGCTGAGATGGCTCCGGCAGCTTCCCTTCCTCACGTGACATTCCCGGCGATGCTGCTGCTCGATGGAAAGCCGCCGCCGGGAAGGAGAAAGTTGGTGCAGCTGCCTACAGGTACAAGACGAACCACTGAGGAAAGGAGCCCCCCTGAAACTGCTGGTATTGCAGCCGCCCCCACCCTTCCTACAGCCTGGAGTGCTTAGACTATAGAGCTCCTCAGATCTTTATCCCATAGGAAATAAAGGAAATAGGGACTAAGAACCAATTAAATCCATTTCCATTATTTCCTATGGGATAAATTAATTCGGTACTCGACCAAATCGGTTCTCGACCACACTTCTGGAACAAATTGTGGTCAAGAACTGAGGTACCACTGTACATAATTGGACAGAGGAATTGACTAAAATTCAAATTAACAAAAAACCCGAAACATTTTTATTAGGCATTATGGATCAGAAGATGAGAAAGAAACAATACTATCTAACGTAAAGGCCTCCCAGATGATTCTATGTTAGTTAAAAAAAATTTGGACTGTGTCGAAGCTGATATGATGACGCATAAAATAAATAATAAAGAAACTCTGAATATTATAAGACTTGGAACGACTTTTACAAATGGTTAGAAACGAAAAAAAATAAAAATGAAATATTTATATGGAATAGATCAGTGATTTTCAACCTTTTTTGAGCCGCGGCACATTTTTTACATTTACGAAACCCTGGGGCACATGGAGGGGGGGGGCTAAAAAGATTTTGGACAAAATATTCTCTCTCTCTCTCTTCCTCCCCTTCGCTCTATTTCTTTCTCCCTCCCTCTTTCTCTCCCTTCCTTCTTCTTTCTTTCTCTCTCTCCATCCCTCTTTCTTTCTCTTCCTTCCTTTCTCTCTTTTTTGCTCTTTCTCTCTCCCTCCCTACGTCCCTCTCTGTCTTTCTCTCTCTCTCCTTCCCTCCCTCTTTCTCTCTCTCTCTTGCTTTCTTTCTCACTTTCTCTCTCTCTCTTGCTTTCTTTCTCTTGTTCTCTTTCTCTCTCTCTTTCTCTCTCTTGCTTCCTTTCTCTCTCTCTCTTGCTTTCTCTCTCTCTTGCTTTCTTTCTCTCTGAGCTTCGCGGAACACCTGACCATGTCTCGCGGCACACTAGTGTGCCACGGCACACTGGTTGAAAAACACTGGAATAGATAATATATATGCAAAAAGGAATATAATTTTATAATTATTAAATTTTGTGAGATGAATTATAAATGATTTGATATTCTAGAAATGTATTACTACACCTATGATTGATTGTAAGCGATTGAAAGCACAACAAAATAATGAATTAAGTGAATAACCGAAATCAGTTTTTTCGTATTACCATCTGTATTAGCCATGGAATATATTTATTATAAGATGTGTTTGACGGATATGTACCAAATGATTAATTAATTGATACATTTTTGTTGTTTTGTTGTTTTTCTTTTTGTTTTGTGTATACACACACACACACACATACAGTATTGTATTTTCAATGGTTTTCTTGCATGTTTTGTTTTTAATGTACTGTAAATAATCAATAAAAAATATTTTTTTAAAAAAATGAAGGTATGCCTGTTCTGGGCATGGGTTTCTGGAGTGCACCCCAACTCAGAAATCACTTATTTTATAATAAAACCCCACTCTTTATTCAAAATCAAGCATACATGATGGAAACGTGGGTTTTAAAACAGCACAGAAGCAGTTATTTTCTCTGTAGAGCTAGCTGTAACCAGTGCTAGAAACTCATTCTTATCTGAATTCCTGAGATAAAGCCCATTCATTTACTTAAACATATGCATTTGATCACCAAACATATGCATCTGATCACCTAGCATAGTGTCCAACAAGGACTATCTTTTTGAAGCAGAAATCATGGTTTAAAAGCTTTGTTCAAGCATTCTTTTATAGCGAGGGTTGATCCAATTGCTTTCCACTCATGCTTTCCTCACTCTCTGACTGGGACCAATCCTACAATATCACATCATTCCACTTTAGTGGTTCTTCAGGCTCACTCTGCCTCACTCTTGCTCTCTGCTTCATCTGGCAATCCCCCTGGCTCAGGGTATCAGAGGGGCCTGGCTCATCCTCCTCAGAATCTGACATAACCGGAGGTGGAGAAGGGACAGCCCTCCTCGGCTGGGGTTGTCGTAAGGGATGGGGGTTGGAAGGATCTGAATTCATAATGAATTCAAAGAAAAAGTTAGATAACTTTGGGGAGGGCACAATGTTTTTGGCAGGAGATTTTAATATGCAATTAACAATGGGAGTGGCAAACAGAAGAGTATTGTATTTAAATAGACTTAACATAGTTGATCTTCATGTGGATCTACCAAATAGAGATACTTATTATTCTGCAAGAAATAACACATTCAGCTGCATTGATTATATATTAAATAGGTGGGGAAACCTGCGTGTTCCTCATGTATGCTTGATTTCGAATAAAGAGTGGGGTTTTATCATAAAACCTTAAGTGATTTTTGAGTTGGGGTTCACTCCAGAGGCCCGTGCCCGGAACAGATTGATTCTCCACCCACTCAATCCTCTGCGCAGGCTTCTTGGCATCATGGCACAAATGCAAGCCGATATCCTAGACCCATAACCAATGTTCTCTCTAATTTTTTTTCGGTGTGGGTGGAAATGTATAGTGTCTGAGCGGCAGTCCCTTCAGGACTGGGCGGCAAAGAAGTATACATAAATAAATAAATGGGGGAAAAATCCCTTCTTTTTTATTAAAAGAGATTAATAATAAAACAAAACCAAAATCTATTACTATTAAAACTAAAACAACCAGCAAAACCAAAAACACAACTATTAATAAATTCATGCTTTAAAATCTTAATTTCTTAAATATTTATCATAGTATTATAGTAATCTAGTACTGTAATGCTATGAAAATCTATCTGAACACCAATGCATCAATTAATATATTTCCATAAATTATACTTTTCTATAATTTCATTCAATATTTCCAAGCTCAATTAATTTTCAGGCAATTAGCATTTACTATTATTAACTTTCATCAATCTTCTACATTTCCAAGTATATTTTAAATTCATAATGCAAACTCATAAAATCATACAGTACGTATCATAAACCCCTTATTTATCAGATGTATCTTCCATTAATTTTACCTATGTAATTCTATACAGTTCTAAAATTCTAATCCAATTTTTAAAATTAATACATCCTAATATTAAACAACACCTAAATATATTTTTTATCAATATTCCATAGTGAATCCATATTTAATAATCAATCAACCCTCCTTAAATTTCTACTACTGTTCTCATTTCTGGGTCACTCTCCTGTCTCTCCCTTTTTCTCTCATTCCTTCCCTCTCTCACTTCTCTCTTTTTCCATTTCTGTGTCCTCCCCCCTTGTATGTGTGTGTGTGTGAACTCTTGAACCATTTCCAAAAACAGTGGTTGTTTGTTATTATTTGAGTGCTTTTTACCATATGCTTTAAATCAAGAGACGCCCCTCTCTCTGTTTTTCTCTTTCTTCTCAATCTCTGCCTCAATCATTTTCTCATTTCTTTTTTTCTCCCTTTTTTCTATCATTTCTCTCTCTATTCCTTCCTCTCTTCTCTCTCTCTATTTCTCTTTCTTTCTTTCTCTCTCTTTCTCTCTCCCCCTCTTGCTCTCTCTCTCTTTTTCTCATTTTTTCTCTCCCTCTCTCTTTCTTTCTATCTTACTGTCTGTTGCTCTCTCTCTCTCTCTCTTTCTCCCCCCCCTCTTCCCCTCTTCCCCTCTCTCTCATTTTCTCACTTTCTCTCTCTTCCTTTCTTCTCTGGAGGCCAGGGAAGGTTTTTCTTATTTTAAATGTTCCGGGCGGGCTTTCCGGAAGTGCTCCGGCTGTGAGAGGGTTTTCTCTGAGCGCTTCAGGAATGCCTGCCCCATCTCTCCTGCAGCCCCTTCACTGACAGCCTGGGACGAAAGCACTCCCAGCGAAGGGGCTGCGACTCGAGAGGGGCAGGGTGGGCATTCCCGGAGCGCTCGGAGAAAACCCTTTTGTAACCCCTTCGCTAGCGACCAGATGAAAGGAGGAGAAGCCACTGCCTCTGCAGCCAATGCTACGGGCAGAGCTGTGCCCCAAAGCGGGAGGAGGAGGAGGAGAAAGCCGGAGAGAGGGGTGGATCGGGTGGGCGGGGAGCAGCAGCGAAAGGCCACAGGCGCAAGGAGGCTGGAGGCACCGTGGGGAGGCGGGGGCGGCCACGGCTCCCTTTTATTCCACCTATGTCTACTGCCGGTGCCTCCCCGCACCCGTGGCAGGGGGATGGGGAGCGCGCGCAAATACACGCATGACATTTAAAGTAACCTTCGCTGGCCTCCACACTTTCGACGCTCGCTGCCTCCAACTCCAACTCCCGGCTCCTTGTGTGGTGTTGGAAAAGGGTGCGCAGGGGGTAATTTTTGGGTGTGCAGCCGCGCACCTTAGAAGAAACACTGCCCATGATGATGAACTTTTGGCATGTGTGCCACAGGTGGCATATGGAGCCAAGTCTCCGGGCATGCACGACAGCAGCCCTGGAACTTTCAGGCTCTTGACATGCAATTATTAAAATCCAGTAGCAGACATAGGAAGGGCTTTTTGCTGCTCCCTCCTTACTGGCTTAATAGTAATTGGACTGGGAGAGCTGGGAGAGCAAATGGGGGGGGGGCACAAGAGGGGTGCGGGGGACCACAAGGGAGGTGAGGGTAGAAACCCTAGTTGCCCTCCACCTCCGCCGCTTCAGTCCCTCCCATCCGCACATGCTGCCCGATGTTGCCTGACCCTGAAGCTAAAAGGCCAGCAGGGGCACCAGGCACTTTCTTCTCCCACTGCCAAGTGGGGGAGAGCCTTGGAAGAAAGGCGAGCAGGAGAGGTAGCTGGAGACTGAGACTGTATCACCTCCTTTCTGCACCAAGCGGGAGAAGGAAGAGGAGGGAAGAGTCCCCGGCAGGATGGTGCCTCTGCTGCTGTTGCTTCCATCCCCATGCAAAAGAATCAGGAGGCTGCCATGCATGTGTGTGGGAGATGGGGGTGGGAAGTTGTAGGCCCGCATGGAGGGCAACAGTGGAGGGGGGGGCAGAATTAATTGCTCAAATTTTCATGGAAACATCAGTCTCCTGATTCCACGCAAAGGACTCAAGAGGCTGCCATTCCATGAGTGTTTGCGTGGATGGCAGTAGTGGCTGTGGGAAGTGCAGAAACATTTGCTGAACTTTTCATGGAACTGGCAGCCTCCTGATTCCATGCAAATGAATCAGGAGACTGCTGGGCCCGTGTGTGTGTGTGTGTGTGTGTGTGTGTGTGTGGAGGGCTGTGGGGGGAGGCAGAAAGGTTTGCTCAACTTTTGAGGCGACTCCTCCGGGAGTGACTGTGATATATGTTGCAATTATATCTTAGCATATTTGAATCTTGGTTCACTGATTATGTTCTTGGATTATTTATTTTCTGAGCTTCATTAAACATATGCGTCTGCTCACCAAAGCTTTCCTTAGCACAGCGTCCAACAAGGATTGTCTTTTTGAAGCAGAAATCATGGTTTTAAAACTTTGTTCAAGCACCTCCCCAGTTTCATGTCTCTTCCATAAAACGACATTGATTCTACATGCCCCATTCCCCACAATCCTTTTCCTTTATACTGCCTGGAAGTGACATCACACCTCAAAGAGGCTAAGGCTGCAAGCTAATACCTTTTACTCTGTAACGTCTCTTGCCTTCAAAGCATTCTTCTATAGCAAGGGTTGATCCAATTGCTTTCCACTCTCAGGTTTTCCTCACTCTCTAGTGGGACCACTCCCTCACTGTCACATCAGCCCCCTCTAGTGATTCCTCAGGCTCACTCAAGTCACTTTCTGCTCTCTGCTTCATCTGCCCCCCCCTCCAAGGTATCCAGAGGGGCTTGGCTCATTCTCCTCAGAATCTGACATAACCTCAGGTAGACAAGGGACACTCACAACAATGCCCACCTGGCTTCCAAGCCACACTCACCTGAAGCTGGGGAAAGACAAAAACATAACTGTTTTTGCAAAAAATGAGCTGTTTTTGCAGAAACAGGGACATTTTTGCCTTCCTCAAGCCCCCAGGAGCACTCTGCAATCCTCCCAAACCCCCTGCACATTCTGTTTTTGCAAAAAAAAGAGGGTGAAAATGGGCAGTTTTTGCAAAAACAGGGGCATTTTTTTCCTTCCCCCAGTGACCAGGAAGTTTGTAGACTTCCCAAACCCTCTGTGTGCCATCTTTTTTTGGGAAAAAATGGGTGAATATGGATCAATTTTTGCAAAAAAAAGATATAGAATTGTAACATTTTTTGTAGTATACTGCACTGGAAAAAAAATCACGACTTTTCATTTCACTTCTTAATCTTTCTTGTTTTTTATGTTATCTTATAAATTTTAATAGAAATGCAATATAATTACCCTTCTGTCTTCTCAGAATCGTTATTTACTAAATGAACTTTCTCAATGTTTCTTTATGGAGTCATATAGCATATTTGGGACAGGAGAGACTATTTCATCACATCTATTTAACAGCACATCAGTTTTAAAATAAATTGGAAATAAAGCATACCTGCTTGCTTCATTAGAATCTCGCGGTTTTTTGTTTCTATCCATAGATCAATAGTTGATTCTGAAATTATATAAACTAGGCTTTAAAAGAAAATTCATTGAATTGCAACATTAATACATAATAAACTAAATACAGCATGTTTTTTATCCATAGCTAGGATTAAAAAAATCAATCATATCTATATTAAAATATGTCAAATATTAGTTGCCTATTTAAATTTTGCAACACCTTCTTTTTTACAGTAGAATATATAGGAGTATAGGTAATCTGCTTGGAAAATAATTTATTCTAATGTAGGATTCTTTCTGGATCTTATACTCAGATTTCAGTTAATGCGACTATGTATTACTGAGTATGACAAAGTCAATTGTTCTAATTTTATTCTTTTGCTTCCTCTCAAGTGACAGGAAGTCCCGTAGAACAACTTTATACATAGTTTGTTTCCTTGCAAAGTAAAAATAATGTAGGCTTAAGGGAAGTTGATGGTTACTGACAAACATACAAACTGTACATATGTGGAACAAATCACAAAATTTCTATGTCAGGGACCTTCATTAAAACACTTACACAAAATACGGATTTATAATATGTAATGTAACTAAGGTTAAGGTTAGCAATATATAAGAGAGCTGGGTCAATTTTAAAATAAATATTTTATAAAATTTAAATTTACTATTTACTATTGACCCAATTTAGTTTTTTAATTTCTAATTCTAATTCTCAACTCCTAGTGGCCATGTAGATATAGATATTCAACAGAAGATAATATTAGTAACTTATAGTTGAACTGTGCAGTCTTTGGTGCTCTCTGAGCTTGCAAATGTTTGAGACCAGTACTGATGGGGAGTGGTTTATTCTCATGTTAATTCTACTGGCTAGCCCATAGGTCTGCAAAAATAAAATGTTGGGATATAAGGATATTTTAGACAGAACTGGAAAATGCAATTATGAATGCACCAAAATGGACAGGCTAACAATAGATTTGCAAGGCCAGAAAGATTCAGAAAGGCGAACTTCCGCGTTTGGCTTCAGGACTCAGCTGGGAAGCGGCGTGGCTGTTTTAAAAGGTCACAGCCGGCTTGGGGGGCTTCCCAGCACCCCCCCGAACACCCAACCAGGGTTTTTCCGGCCGCCCACGCAAAGGGGAAACCCCGGCTCCTCGCTGATGCCTGCCACTCGCCCGCCCGCCAGCAAGAGGGGGAAGAAGGTTCCTTCGGCCGCCCAGCAGCTGATCTACTCGGTAGCGCAGCAGCAGCGAGGAGCTGAATCGGGGTTTCCCCTTTGCGTGGGCGGCGGCGAACGCAAACTCCACCATCTACGCATGCGCGGCCATAGAAAAAAAGAGCGCGCATGCGCAGATGGTGTTTTTACTTCCGCAACCCTACATCGCGAAAAATCGATTATCGCGAGGGGTCTTGGAACAGAACCCTCGCGATAATAGAGGGATCACTGTACTATGAAATCTGGGATAGATGGTATTGATGGATTGAGCATAGAAAAACAAAAATGAAAAGTTAGAGCTAAAATAAAAGTATAATATGTAAATAGAAATGTATAAGTATTGTAATCATTATAAAAAAAACATGAGATTAAGTATAATGTGACTGTTTATAAAATGTGAAGAAGCTCAAAGAAAACGCAACAATGCAGAATTATTCGATGTACCATTGTCTATTAAAAAAGAAAAGATGGTGTTCACGGATGAGCTCTCCTAGTCTTCTGCCTGCTTATCATACATATCAATAATAGCTGCTGCAGTTCTTACACTGTATATTATAGATCACTCCTATTTATTTCTTCTGGGTCTTCTGAGTCTTTTGATTTACTTAGGGTGCTTTAGAGAGGTATGGTTGGTTTAGAATCAGTGGTTCTCAACCTTTCAAACCCTTAATACAGTTCCTCGTGTTGTGGTGATCCCCAACCATAGGTCTAGCACCAATTCTCACAACATGTGCTATTCATAAAAAGATTTTGGAATAAAAGCACAGTGGAATTTCTTTGGCACAAGCCATGGCAAGTGTCCATGTGATGCCATAGGACGGTGGTGCAGATAGGTAGGTAGGTTGGTAGATCAACATATTCTATTTTTTCCCCATTTTGTTCTGTTTTTTTCTCTACTAATGCTATTTTTTGTTCATTCTTTTGTGTTGCCAGTTGGGCTGTTTCCAGCCTATTTTCTCATCTTAATATATCTGTTTTTAATTCCACGTGATTATTTGTAATAAGTTATTGCAGTTTCAACATCATTTCCTGCATCATGGTCAAAGTATTGTTCATGTTTTAAATCAACAACGTGCCCCCTTTTTCTTTTTCTAAGCTCAACATCTCATCAATTTGCCTCTGTGAGGTTGGAGAGGCTGTATTGGTTGGTGTCATAGAGATTGGTTTTTTGCCACCTCTGGATTGGTTACTAGCCATCTCTTTTAGAATTTGATTTTGTTTTTCTAGAATTTTTTAGAACCTGTTCCATACAAACATAAATAATACTTAGAGGGTGAGGTTTAAGTTAGATTTACAAGTCATAAGTTAAGTACCCAAAAGATGAAGGTGAGAAAAATTATAAAAATATCAGTGCAATAAATATATTCAAATATTATTACTAAAACAGAGAAAAAAGGTCCCAATATAATCAGTATGTTATCAGTATAATTATTATATTTTATATTCTTCTTTTTTAATATTAGATTTATTTCGCTATAATATTGTTTTTATTATTGATGTGAGCCGGAGAGGGGCGGCATACAAATCTAATAAATTATTATTATTATTAATAATAATAATAATATTTAAGATGCTTTATTAATTATATAAGTTCAATAAAAATAATTTCAAAATGAGTGTATATATTATAGTTAATAAGCTATATAAAACTAAGATATAATCTAGTTATAAACAATCAGATCTATGATAGTTATATCTTATGTATATACGTAAATATAGTTCTTATAAGAGTCTAATTTCAGTCCAAAACCACTTAATGAAGTAGATAAGTTAGTAAATTATAAAGTTATACAAGTTATATAGGTTATACAACTATATCTGACTATGAGATTATAGACTTCTACTAATCTATAGGTTTTTACAAAAAGTTTGTTCTTCTTTAATATCTTTTTTTTATTTAAGAGGGGGGAGAAAAGAGGTAGAGAGCATTTTTCAGTGTTCTACTTTCTGTATTACGGAAAGGATCTGTAGGTCCCATTTGCTTCCTTCTGTTGTGACCTGTTGAGGTTTCAGGCCTGCCCTACTAGTACTAGCTGAAACGGGCACATTTGATCCCTGATAGAGGGGGTATCCTTTGCACTGACTGAGAAATGCCTTTGCCAATCAGTACCTGGATTGTCCCTCCTTGTCCACGTCATCCTCCAAACGAACTACAGTATACCCTGAAAGATCTCAGGAATCCAAAGAAAAAGCAGCTTTGGGAGGGAGAAATCCCCTTACAGCTGCTATACCGCATGCGGCCGCCGGAATTCTAACGCATGTTTAAAGCACTAATTGACTTATACAGCCATTAAAAATATCAATGGGCCCATTTCCTCTATCATGCAACTATGCTGACAACCCCCCCCCCCACTTTTTTGGACCCTTATATGAAACCTGGCCTCAACCTTCCATTTCCTAAAAAATATTCCTGTTTTTTAGTTTTCTTGAACACAGTCTTATAACATGTGTTCTTTATTTTTTATTTTTTAAAAATGCTTCTTTTGTAAAAATAATCACTTTTACTGCACTTGTATCAAGAGTGCAGTGCAGAAATCATAGGCTGCCCGCAAACAGTTGAGGACATTTATCCAATCTTTATATGAAGAGATACCAAAATTAAAATAATATATTTTAAGGAAGAGAATCTGCTCTAATGGTGCTAAAGTGAAGAGGATTGAAGCTGTCCCACAGGATCAAACAGAGCATCAAAGATAGCCAAAACTTTGCAAAAATCTGTTAAATACCAAATTTGAAATCTTATATTTTTTCAACAACTTGAAGTGCTGCAAATTGGAAGTCTTCATTGCAGCTGCGTACCTAGTACACCTGCCAAAAATCAACTGGAAAGGCCAAATAGTTTTGAACCTACAACAGTCTGAAGATTGCTGTAAATTCATTTTTGAGAGGGTTTGGGTTTTTTGCAAGGTTTGAGCCTGAACCATGTAAAAAGTAAGAGGACTAGGTACATGGAGTTTTGCCAGTTTATAAAGCCTTGCAAGGTGTGCAGGTTCTACAAATATCTCCAACATACTACTGAATCTGCCGTGTTTACAGCTTTTGGAAGTTGACCCAAAATGTCATTTTTGCCAACTCAGCATTTTGCAACCCTTTGATGTCTCCTAGAACTCCCAATTTTTAGTCTGTGGCATAGTTTTATATCATAAAGAAACTATGTGCCAAATTTCATCAAAATCTGACATGGTAATGTGGGGACCACTGGTCCACCTGACATGGAATGACTCTACTTTGGATTGCATGTATGTGAGCGCTATGGATTACAGGCCCTGCATTGCAGCCTCTACCATTTTTTCAAATGTCGTTTGGCGGGTCCCAGGGGAAGAACCTTCTCTGTGGTGGCCCTGACTCTCTGGAACCAGTTCCCTCTGGAGATTAGAACTGCCCCCACCCTCCTTGCCTTTTGTAAACTCCCTAAAACCCACCTCTGCCGTCAGGCATGGGGGAATTGAGGCCAACACCAACACCCCTGGGCCTATACAATTTATGTATGGTATGTTTGTGTGTATGTCTATTTTAATAATGGGTTTTTTAAAAAGTTTTTAAAATTTATTAGATTTGTTATGAATTGTTTCATGGTTGGTCCAGTGCTTTGCAATTATTTTCTGTTAAGCCCAACCCCCTGGAAGAAATAAATATTTTGTGCCCTCCCAACTCTCTGAGATGGGCCCCAATTGAATTTTAGTTTTAATATTTATTAATTTACTTATTATAAGCTGCAAGAAAACTATTGGCTGGGGAAGGCTTCTCTATCTACTTACCCAGGAGTAAGTAACACTGAACTCAGTAGAGCCTCTTTTTGGTTAGGCAGGCATAAGCTACCATGGTTAAGGACCTGTTTTGACATGGGGCCAGATCAGCTTAATCAAGCCGATATTTTGGGGTCACCAGCCTAGCCCATAAGCACTGTCTCTGCCAGGCAGTCACAGCAAATAGTGTGGACAGAGGCTTTAGGATGCCATTGGAAGTTTTCACCCAGCTGCAGAGGATGTTCCTCCTTGTCCAGCAGCAGATTCACCACACTGTTCATGATTACCATGGCACATGCTGAGAACAAGAACTCATAGCAACCATTCCACCCCATTTGGTCACCTTCTCTTCTGGGCTCAGAACAGCATGTAATTGGGAAAACACTCCCTGTCTGTTTCCCAGGGTCACACGTACCCCCCTGACATTGCTCTGCGCACCCCCCCTCCAGGGAAGGCACGCCCTACTATTTGAGAAGAATTGGGTTAGTTCCTCATCCTCCATATGCTAAATATTATCAGTTCAATTTTAGCTATTGCTTTGTCACCCTGATATTTCATTATTATAGTTATGCATCATTTATTTTCACTTTTAATTATCTTTTAAAAACTACAATTGAACTGAAATCAGTACTTGCAAAGCTTGGAAATGAATGGACTTTCTAATTGCAAATAATATCTGGAAATCACATAGTACTAATGTGTACATTAACACATTGTTATTATTTTACACACACAAACGCAGGTTCTCGTTCCGCGAGCCTCTCTTGCAGCAAATGCAAGGTTGAGGGCCGTCCAATGCAGTTTTGACGACCCTGAGAAAAGGTTGCGAAAACGGCCAAGGAATCCACGAACTTTTATAAGCTGTACCATACTTCCCTCCAAAGGCTAAACACCTTTCAATGGCTATAAAAAGCCTGTAAAATGAGGGTTACCCTAAAGAGCCAAGAGAAGGATGACTCAACAGACCTTGAAGCGTCTGAGGGGAAGGAAGGGCAAACACACTTCACCTCGTGGGGCTGATAAGCTCCTACCGCAGCTTCTTTGGCCAAATTGCCAGCAATCACCGGCGGCAGCCTGCCTTCCGATTGGTTGAAAGGAGGCAATTAGAACCTCCTAATTTTTCACTCCGCGCACTCCAGGAACCGCAGAGTAACAGCCAGCGAGGAGTGGATGAGCGGCAACGGCCGGCGGAATGTTTTGAGTTGCTATGCCAGCAGGGATGGTTATTGCAGCTCGTGGAGAACCGCCGCCCCCTCCATGTCGCTTGCGTAAGTCGTCGTTTCGCTTCGAATTTCCAGGACGGCGGGAGAGCTTCTTCATATAAAGATTGGATAAATGTCCTCAACTGTTTGCGGGCAGCCTGTGATTTCTGCACTGCACTCTTGATACAAGTGCAGTAAAAGTGATTATTTTTACAAAAGCAGCATTTTTTTATAAAAAAGAACACATGTTATAAGACTGTTCAAGAAAACTAAAAAAGAGGAATATTTTTTAGGAAATGGAAGGTTGAGGCCAGGTTTCATATAAGGGTCCAAAAAAGTGGGGTGGGTGGGTTGGTTTGTCAGCATAGTTGTTAGTCTGTCCATTTTGGTGCATTCATATTTTTTTAAAAAATTATTGTACTCTGAGGGGATTTCTGAGTCTTTTCAAAATTGTGCAAAGGTAATTTTAGCTGCCATGGTAACACACAGTATTAAGTATTTGATACTTTTACTGTAATTTAAAAAAAATATTCCTAAGAGGAGGTGTTTGTATTTGGGTGATTTCCTGCATCCATTTGTGTATGTTAATCCAGAATCTTTTTGTTTCGGGGCACAACCACCACATGCGAAAGAAGAGCCTTGATTTTTTTTGCATTGCCAGCAAATTGGGTTTAAATTTGGATAAATCTTTGCCAATCGTGTTGGAGCCAAGTACCATCTGCAACACGTTTTTAAATAATTCTCTTTGTATAGTACCAGTTTAGATAATTTGATATTTCTACTCCATATCTATTCCCAATCTGCCAAGTGAATATTGTGTCCTATATTTTGCACCCATGCTATCATGGGTCCTTTATCGAAGTCTTTGTTTCTTTCATATTGTAACAGATAGATGTAAAATTTGGATGTGATTTTGTTTTCGGAGCCTGTCAGAAGTTTATCTAATATACTTAATTCAATTCCAATTCCGTTGTCTTTCATGCCCATCTTATAACGGGAATGTATTTGGGCATATGGCCACCAATCTATCTCTATATTTTGATTACTTAATTCTTCTCTATTTTTGCATTTTCCAGTTCTGTCTAAAATATCCTTATATCGCAACATTTTATTTCTATCAAATGTGTTCGGGTATCATTGCTTCCATTGTTGAGAGCCAATTTGGAACTTTAATGTAAGGTGCTTTTTTTTAATGTCCAACCAAGTTATAATCAGGGTCTCTCTAACCAAGTGCCTTCAAAAGTAGTTGGGAATTTTTTTTTTGTTCCACATAAAGGAGTGCCAGCCTGATTAATAAATCATGGCTTTCTAATGTCAAGACACGACTATTATCCAAATTAATCCAGTCCTTAATCCACGTTAATATTGCTGCTGTTTGATAAAGTTTCCAATTCAGAAATCCAAAACTACCTCTGTTTTTATTGTCTTGTAAATCTATTTTTTTATTCTTGGTTTTTTATTTTGCCAAATAAATCTTGTTATTATTTTGTCGAAATTTGTAAAGAATTTTCTATCTAATTTAATAGAACTACTTGAAACAGATATAATAATTTCAGGGGAATGTTCATTTTAGAACACATAGAACAGACTGAACTATAATTTTAACTGGGAAAATGAAAGCATTCTAGACAAAACCAACTCCAAATATGCTATAGAATTCCTAAAAACCTGCCACTGACAAATCAGCTAGCACAAAGAGATAAGCAATATCTACATATTATTTCAAAAAGCCAAAAAGAAAACAAAAATATGACCTCTTCCTTTGTAAGCAACACCCAGATAAAAGAGATTAACATTAAGTCTACAATTAAAAAGCAAACTATATCCCAATCAAGGACCTGCCAAACAAGCTAACATTTAATAAAAACCCAATCTAGGATCCAGCAAGACCACTCTCACACTGATAGGACTACCCAGGTGTTGGAAACCCACAGCTCCAGAGCTGGATGCTGCTTTTCATCCCTCTGTTGTGACTCTCTGTCTGGTGCACCTACCACTCACCCTCCCCTCTCAGTCACGCCTGGCCTGAGAAGGTAAGGGTGAGAGCAGGGGAGGGAGAAGCGGCTGGGGCTAATTCTCCAGCAACTCACTCTTGCTGGTGCTTCTTCCAGCCCTTCCACTCCGCACACCTTTGCTGCCCTTTGGCCAAGTCTAGATGCTTGCTTGAGGAAGGTGTCCCCACTCATGAGCGCATTCTTAACCTCACCATAACCGGCAAGGGGATAATGAGAAGAGAAGGAGGGAGAGGGTCACCTTCTGGGGAGCATCCTCCATGGCTCCCACTCACTCCTCAGGTAGCCCAGGTTTATGAAAAGTTGTCTAGAAGAAAGAAAAGAAGTAGCAAAGAGTCTCAAGGAGAGCTTACTGGGTTGGGCCAGCCTCAGATTTCAGTTTGAGAGGGAGAGAGAGAGAGGCAGAGACACAGAAAGAGACAGAGAGGGGGGAGATATGGAGAGAAATAGAGACAGAGAAAGAAAAACAGATAGGGAGAGAGACAGAGAAGGAGATAGAGACAGAGACAGGGAGAGAGAAGCAGAATGAGAGGGAGGAGATAAGAGAAAGAGACCGACATAGATATAGAGAGACAGGAGGAGGGAGAGAGAGAAACAGTGAGGAGAGGAGAGAAAATGGAGAGGGGGAAGGAGAAACGGGGGAGAGAGAGACATAGATACAGAGAGAGGGAGAGAAAGACATAGAAAGTGGGGAGACAGAAATACATAGAGAGAGAAAAGATGTCCAAAGGGTTCCCAGTATTTTTTGTTCTCTGCCCTAATGACTGGTTGAGTAGACGTGGCTAGGAGATCATATGATTGGGTGGGAGGGAGTGATGGCATATTGGCTACGCCCATTCAGGTTTTGTGTCTCTGGCTGTTTTCTGTGGGAAACAGATCCAAATGGCTCTTTGAGTGTTTAAGATTGCAGACCTATGGGCTAGCCAGTAGAATTAACATGAGAATAAACCACTCCCCATTAGCACTGGTCTCAAACATTTGCAAGCTCAGAGAGCACCAAAGACTGCACAGTTCAACTATAAGCTACAAATATTATCTTCTGTTGAATATCTATATCTACATGGCCACTAGGAGTTGAGAATTAGAATTAGAAATTAAAAAACTAAATTGGGTCAATAGTAACTTGGAAATTTAAATTTTATAAAATATTTATTTTAAAATTGACCCAGCTCTCTTATATATTGCTAACCTTGTTCCTTAGTTACATTACATATTATAAATACGTATTTTGTGTAAATGTTTTAATGAAGGTGCCTGCCATAGAAATTTTGTGATTTGTTCCACATATGTACAGTTTGAATGTTTGTCAGTAACCATCAACTTCCCTTAAGCCTACATTGTTTTTACTTTGCAAGGAAACAAACTATGTATAAAGTTGTTCTACGGGACTTCCTGTCACTTGAGAGGAAGCAAAAGAATAAAATTAGAACAATTGACTTTGTCATACTCAGTAATACATAGTCGCATTAACTGAAATCTGAGTACAAGATCCAGAAAGAATCCTACATTAGAATAAATTATTTTCCATGCAGATTACCTATTCACCTATATATTCTACTGTAAAAAAGAAGGTGTTGCAGAATTTAAATAGGCAACTAATATTTGACATATTTTAATATAATAGATATGATTGATTTTTTTAAATCCTAGCTATGGATAAAAAACATGCTGTATCTAGTTTATTATGTATTAATGCTGCAATTCATTTAATTTTCTTTTAAAGCCTAGTTTATATTATTTCAGAATCAACTATTGATCAAATCAAACTATGGATAGAAACAAAAAACCTTCACAAGATTCTAATGAAGCAAGCTGTAGCAATGTCAGCCTAAATACTGACCCACAAGTTTTAGAAAGGTATGCTTTATTTCTAATTTACTTTAAAACTGATGTGCTGTTAAATAGATGTGATGAAATAGTCTCTCCTGTCCCAAATATGCTATATGACTCCATAAAGAAACATTGAGAAAGTTCATTGAAGTTGCATTTTTTAATCACAATTTAGTAAATAACGATTCTGAGAAGAGAGAAGGGTAATTATATTGCATTTCTATTAAAATTTATAAGATAAAATAAAAAACAAGAAAGATTAAGAAGTGAAATGAAAAACAGAATAAAGTCGTGATTTTTTTTCAGTGCAATATACTACAAAAAATGTTACAGCAACAATTCTATATCTTTTGCTATTCATTCTCCTAGTGTGAGAATTAATGTACCCTATCTTTGTTGCATGTAAGGTTCTCACCACAATCAACTTATATAGTACCGTATTTTTTTAGACTGTAAGACACACCGACGTATAAGATGCACCAAGATTTCAAAGAGTAAGTAAGGAAAAAAGTTTTTGCCTTCCCCCAGTCCTCAGGAGCACTCTTCAGGCCTCCCAAGCCCTCTATGCACCCAATTTTTTGCAAAAATTGATCCATATTCACCCATTGTTTTGCAAAAAAAGATGGCACACAGAGGGTTTGGGAAGTCTACAAACTGTTCCTGCTCACTGGGGGAAGGAAAAAATGCCCCTGTTTTTGCAAAAGCCGCCCATTTTCACCCTCTTTTTTTTTTTTTTTTTTGCAAAAACAGAATGTGCAGGGGGTTTGGGAGGACTGCAGAGTGCTCCTGGGGGCTTGAGGAAGGCAAAAATGTCCCTGTTTCTGCAAAAACAGCTCATTTTTGCCAGGTTATTTTTTGCAAAAACAGTTATGTTTTTGCCTTTCCCCAGCCCTCAGGAGCACTCTGCAGGTTCCCTAAATTCCCTCTGCACCCCATTTGTTGTGGAAAATGGGACGTGTGGGGGGCCTGGGGAGGCCAGAAATGTCTGTATTTCCCCCCTTTTAGGGGGGAAAATGGTGTGTCTTATACCCTGAAAAATAAGGTAATGGCTTCTATTTTATATTTATTCTAACATGTTTCTGAAGATAAAAAATCTCACCTGGATATTTTTTTTCTTTTGATTCAGTCTACCAGAGATAGGTTGTATTTTTTTTTACACTGCTTCTGTGGGTATGGCTTATTTTGTGAGTGTGGCTTGCTATAGAAGAATGCTTTGAAGGCAAGAGACGTTACAGAGTAAAAGGTATTAGCTTGCAGCCTTTGCCTCTTTGAGGTGTGATGTCACTTCCAGGCAGTATAAAGGAAAAGGATTGTGGGGAATGGGGCATGTAGAATCAATGTTGTTCTATGGAAGAGACATGAAACTGGGTGGGGTGGGGTGTTTGAACAAAGTTTTAAAACCATGATTTCTGCTTCAAAAAGACAATCCTTGTTGGACGCTGTGCTAAGGAAAGCTTTGGTGAGCAGACACATATGTTTAATTAAGCTCAGAAAATAAATAATCCAAGAACATAATCAGTGAACCAAGATTCAAATATGCTAAGATATAATTGCAACATATATCACAGTCACTCCCGGAGGAGTCACCTCAAAAGTTGAGCAAACCTTTCTGCCTCCCCCCACAGCCCTCCACACACACACACACACACAGGGGCCCAGCAGTCGCCTGATTCATTTGCATGGAATCAGGAGGCTGCCAGTTCCATGAAAAGTTCAGCAAACGTTTCTGCACTTCCCACAACCTCTAGTGCCATCCACGCAAACACACACACACACACACATGGAATGGCAGCCTCCTGAATCATTTGCATGGAATCAGGAGACTGATGTTTCCATGAAAATTTGAGCCCCCTCCACTGTTGCCCTCCATGCGGGGAGAGAGAAAGAGAGAGAAAGCAAGAAAGAAAGAGAAATAGAGAGAGAGAGGAGAGGAAGGAATAGAGAGAGAAATGATAGAAAAAAGGGAGAAAAAAAGAAATGAGAAAATGACTGAGGCAGAGATTGAGAAGAAAGAGAAAAACAGAGAGGAGCGTCTCTTGATTTAAAGCATATGGTAAAAAGCACTCAAATAATAACAAACAATACCTGTTTTTGGAAATGGTTCAAGAGTTCGCACACACACACATACAAGGGGGGAGGACAAAGGAATGGAAAAAGAGAGGAGAAGTGAGAGAGGGAAGGAATGAGAGAAAAAGGGAGAGACAGGGGAGGGACCCAGAAATGAGAACAGTGGTAGAAATTTGAGGAGGGATGATTGATTATTAAATATGGATTGACTATGGAATATTGATAAAAAATATATTTAGGTGTTGTTTAATATTAGGATGTATTAATTTTAAAAATTGGATTAGAATTTTAGAACTGTATAGAATTACATAGGTAAAATTAATGGAAGATACATCTGATAAATAAGGGGTTAATGATATGTACTGTATGATTTTATGAGTTTGCATTATGAATTTAAAATATACTTGGAAATGTGGAAGATTGATGAAAGTTAATAATAGTAAATGCTAATTGCCTGAAAATTAATTGAGCTTGGAAATATTGAATGAAATTATAGAAAAGTATAATTTATGGAAATATATTAATTGATGCATTGGTGTTCAGATAGATTTTCATAGCATTACAGTACTAGATTACTATAATACTATGATAAATATTTAAGAAATTAAGATTTTAAAGCATGAATTTATTAATAGTTGTGTTTTTGGTTTTGCTGGTTGTTTTAGTTTTAATAGTAATAGATTTTGGTTTTGGTTTATTATTAATTTCTTTTAATAAAAAAGAAGGGATTTTTCCCCCCCCCCATTTATTTATTTATTTATGTATACTTCTTTGCCGCCCAGTCCTGAAGGGACTGCCGCTCAGACACTATACATTTCCACCCACAGCGGAAAAAAAATTAGAGGGATCATTGGTTATGGGTCTAGGATATCGGCTTGCATTTGTGCCATGATGCCAAGAAGCCTGCGCAGAGGATTGAGTGGGTGGAGAATCAATCTGTTCCGGGCACGGGCCTCTGGAGTGAACCCCAACTCAAAAATCACTTAAGGTTTTATGATAAAACCCCACTCTTTATTTGAAATCAAGCATACATGAGGAGTGAGCCTGAAGAACCACTAGAGGGGAATGATGTGATATTGTGGGAGTGGTCCCAGTCAGAGAGTGAGGAAAGCATGAGTGGAAAGCAATTGGATCAACCCTCGCTATAAAAGAATGCTTGAACAAAGCTTTTAAACCATGATTTCTGCTTCAAAATGATAGTCCTTGTTGGACAGTATGCTAGGTGATCAGATGCATATGTTTGGTGATCAAATGCATATGTTTAAGTAAATGAATGGGCTTTATCTCAGGAATTCAAATAAGAATGAATTTCTGGCACTGGTTACAGCTAGCTCTAAAGAGAAAATAACTGCTTCTGTGCTGTTTTAAATCCCACGTTTCCATCATGTATGCTTGATTTTGACTAAAGAGTGGGGTTTTATTATAAAATAAGTGATTTCTGAGTTGGGGTGCACTCCAGAAACCCATGCCCAGAACAGGCATGCCTTCATTTAAAAAAAAAATATTTTTATTGATTTATTTACATTAAAAACAAAACATACAAGAAACCCATTGAAAATACAATACTGTATATATATATCTATACAAAACAAAATGAATCAAACAACAAAACAACAAAAATGTATCAATTAATCATTTGGTACATATCCGTCAAACACATCTTATAATAAATATATTCCATGGCTAATACAGATGGTAATACGAAAAAACTGATTTTGGTTATTCACTTAATTCACTTAATTCACTATTTTGTTGTGCTTTCAACCGCTTGCAATCAATCATAGGTATAGTAATATATTTCTAGTATATCAAATCATTTATAATTTATCTCAAAAAAATTAATAACTATAAAAATGTATTCCTTTTTGCATATATATTATCTGTTCCATATCAATATTTCATTTGCATTTTTTTCCCGTTTCTAACCATTTGTAAAAGTCGTTCCAAGTCTAATAATATTCAGAGTTTTTTTATTATTTATTTTATGTGTCATCATATCAGCTTCGGGACAGTCCAAATTTTTTTAAACTAACATAGAATCATCTGGGAGGCCTTTACATTAGATAGTATTGTTTCTTTCCCATCTTATGATCCATAATGCCTAATAAAAATGTTTCTGTTTTTTTGTTAATTTGAGTTTTAGTCAATTCCTTTATCCAATTATGTACAGTGGTACCTCGGTTCTCGACCACAATTCGTTCCAGAAGTGTGGTCGAGAACCGATTTGGTCGAGTACCAAATTAATTTATCCCATAGGAAATAATGGAAATGGATTTAATTGGTTCTTAGCCCCTATTTCCTTTATTTCCTATGGGATAAAGATCGGAGGAGCTCTATAGTCTAAGCCAGTGTTTTTCAACCAGTGTGCCGCGAGACATGGTCAGGTGTGCCGCGAAGCTCAGCAAGAGAGAGAAAGAAAGAAAGAGAGAGAGGAGAGAGAAAGAAAGAGAGAGAAAGAAAGCAAGAGAGAGAGAGAGAAAGAGAGGGAGGGAAGAGAGAGAGAAAGAGAGCAAAAAAGAGAGGAAGGAAGGGAGAAAGAAAGAGGGATGGAGAGAGGAAGGAAGGAAGAGAGAGAAAGAGGGAAAGAAATAGAGAGAAAGGGAGGAAGAGAGAGAGAGAATTTTTTTGTCCAAACTTTTTTTAGCCCCCCCAATCCCCCCCCCGCTCAATGTGCCCCATGATTTTGTATATGTAAAAAATGTGCCGCAGCTGAAAAAAGGTTGAAAATCACTGATCTAAGCACTCCAAGCTGTAGGAACGGTGGGGGCGGCTGCAATACCAGCACCAACTTTCTCCTTCCCGGCGACGGCTTTCCATCGAGCAGCAGCATCGCCGGGAATGTCACGTGACGAAGTGAAGCTGCTGGAGCCATCTCAACAGTTGCCGCTGCTCTAGCAGCTTCCCTTCCTCATGTGACGTTCCTGCGCTGCTGCTGCTCGATGGAAAGCCGCCGCCGAGAAGGAGAAAGTTGGTGCAGCTGCCTAAAGGTACAAGACGAACCACTGAGGAAAGGAGCCCCCCCCGAAACTGCCGGTATTGCAGCTGCCCCCACCCTTCCTACACCCTTCCGCTCCAAGCTGTAGGAAGGGTGGGGGCAGCTGCAATACCGGCAGTTTCGGGGGGGCTCCTTTCCTCAGTGGTTCGTCTTGTACCTTTAGGCAGCTGCACCAACTTTCTCCGCGACGGCGGCTTTCCTTCAAGCAGCAGCAGCGCCGGGAACGTCACATGCGGAAGGGAAGCTGCTGACGTTCCCAGAGCTGCTGCTGCTCGGAGGAAAGCCGCCGTTGTCGTCGCGGAGAAAGTTGGTGCTGCTGCATACAGGTAACAAGATGAACCACTGAGGAAAGGAGCCCCCCGAAGCTGCTGGTATTGCAAACCCCCCACCCTTCCTACAGCTTGGAGTGCTTAGACTAGAGACTTGGAAGCTGTTAAGTGGGTGGCCAGGATGGGCCTGTCAGATTCCGACTCCCATTCCATCTCACCCCGTCCCCTCAGATCTTGTAGCATTTCGGATAATAAACAAAATTTTCTGTGGCTGTTCAGTATCCGAATTTTTGTTCAGATACCGAAGCAAATTTTTGCCGAAAATTTTGTTCGGTATCCAAAATGTACGAGAACCAAAGCGTTCAAGAACCGAGGTACCACTGTATTTTATTCCAGAATTTCCTAATTTGTGGACAGGTCCACCAAATGTGAAAATAGGTCCCTGCTTTCTCTTTACATCTCCAGAAATTTGGCTTCAGTAGGGGATATATTTGTGCCAGCCGTGCTGGGGGGAGATGCCACCAATAGTACATTTTATAAATATTTTCTTTGTAGGCGACCGATTTGGTTAGTTTATAATTCTTATTCCAAATTGTATCCCATTTGTCTGGATCGATGTCGTATTCAAAAAATTTTATGCCAACTTTGAATATTTTCTTTTAAATTATAGCTCTGCATTTTGTATTTTAACAAAAAGGTGTATACTCTAGTAATCATTTTTTTCTTGACCTAATATTCTCAAATCTAACTCTGATTTCTTTTTTAATATTCCTCTTTTCCTTTTATTTTCTTCATATTTTGTTTTTATTTGCATTAGTGGCCACCAATCAATTTTAATTCCTTTGTTATCTAATTGTGTATTTGTTTTTAATTCTCTTCTTTCATTTAATAAATTATAATAGGTAATTAATTTTTAGTATCAATTGTGTTAGGATGCATTATACCCTCCATTGGTGAAAACCACCGAGGAATTTGAAAGTAGTGCTGGTTTTTAATTTTTGTCCATATCTCATTTATGACATTTCTAATTTTATGTGTTTTAAAATAAGTAAATATTTTATCTTTTCCATCCATGAGAAATGCGTGTCAGCCTAGATGTAAATTGTGTCCTTCAAGCAGGAGAAGTCTTTTATCCTTCAGAGTTATCCATTCCTTGAGCCAAACTATTATTGCTGCTCGGTGATAGAGTTGAAAGTCAGGGAGTCCAAAACCCCCATGCCTCCTATTATCCTGTAGATAATTCTTGGCCTTTTCCTTGCCCATACAAAATTTGTTATAATTTTATTCAATTTTTCAAAATATTTTCTATTTAAATTAGTTGGGATTTTTTGAAAAGGTACAATAGTTGTGAAAGAATTACCATTTTGATTGCTGAAATTCTACCTATTATTGAGATAGGTAGTTTATTCCATTTATTAAGTTTCTCCTCTCTTTTTTCAAGTAGTTGTGTATAATTATCATCCTTAATTGTTGTGACTTTTGCAGTTATGTTTACACCTAAATACTTAATTTTTTTTTCTATCTGGATTCCAAGTTTCCCTTCCAATACATGGTTTTCATTATCCGTTAAATGTTTAGAAATCATTTTAGTCTTTCGCTTATTTATCTTTAGGCCTGCTACCTTACCATATTTATTAATCTCTTCCAAAAGTCTTCCTCCGGTTTCTAACGGTTCCTCCATATTGAATACCAAGTCATCTGCAAATGCGAAAACTTTGTATTCTTGGTTTTTAATTTTAAGACCTTTTATATTTTTATTAGCTCGTATTTGTATTAGAAGAATTTCAATCGCTAAAATAAATATTAAAGGACATAAGGGACATTCCTGTCCAACTCTATTGATATAAGCACACATAAATGAAAGTTTTTAAAAGGTTTTAAAAGACTTGGAGAAGGGAGGATTTTCTTTTGGGGAGCTATAAGTCAACAAGGTCCAGAAAAAAATGCCAAACTTGGCCTAATTAGCATTCCAATAGATAACAAAGTCCATTTATCATTTAAGCATCTGATTTACGCTCACCAGATTTCTGGCAATAAGCATTCATCTGAGAATGAGTGTTATTGAGGCTGAAATCATGGTTTTAAAGTTTCATTCAAGTACACATCCAGTTTCACATCTCTTCCATTAAACAACATTGAATCTCCACGCCCCACATTCCATATCCCACAATTCTTTTCCTTTATACTGCCTGGAAGTGACATCACACCTCAAAGAGGCTAAGGCTGTAAGCCAATACCTTTTACTATGTATCTCCTCTCACATTCTCAATAATCTTCTATAGTGAGGGTCAATCCATTGACTTTCCACTCTCATATCTTCCTCATCCTCCAACTGGGACCACTTTCCCGTTGTCAGATCAGCACCCTCTAGTGGTTCCTCAGGTTCACTCAAGTCCCTTTCTCCCTCACGCTTGTTCTCTGCTTCATCTGTCAGTCCCGCTGGCCCAGGGCATCCAGAGGACCTGGCTCATCCTCCTCAGAATCTGACATGACCTCAGGTGGACAAGGAGCACTCACAACAATTACTAGAGGTTTTTAACAAGAAATTGGACAGCCATCTGTCTAGAATTGTATAAGGCCTCTTGCTTGTGTAAGGGTTGGATTGGAAGACCTTCAAGGTATCTTCCAATTCTATTATTATGTATTCAGTTTTCTAAATAAATTTTGAGCTGAATATTGCAGTTTCTGCTTTGTTCTGTTTGATTAGCTGAAACATGGGCTCATTGAAGAATCCATATCAATATAATTCAGGTGTGTATAGATGCTGGTTGTTTTAAATAAATTAAATGGAACATCTTATATAAAGACATTCATAGTAGGAATACTTTTTTATGAAAAATGTTCAAAAGAGTTTGGAAGGTCTCTTAAGATATGGATGAAATTTGAACCTCTGTTAGAGTGATACCAATCGGTGCCATGTGAATATACTTTTGAATAAGCTAGTGTTCAAACTACCTATACCTGAAGCTTCATCTCTGACATCCAATAAAAAGAGAATTGAATCCAGAAATACTTCTTAACAAACAATAAATAGTATGGTTTTGACTTACGTTTTCGTAATATATGTGAAACCAGCCATTGTGATATGCAATAAATGGAAAATGATTTCATGATTATCTGATACATTTAGGAGACTTGAAATCCACATGATACCTAAGGAATCCTTGCGGATTTTACTCTGCTAGTTATTGCTGAATTTAGGGGCCATTTCAAGGCCATTGAGCCAATGCTGTTTGAAGACATTTCCATGGTTGTGGGGCAAGCATGATGTTATGGAGCACCATTGCTTTCCCACCAAACTGTTAACCTATTCATTTACTCACATTATAGTTGGAGCTAGGACAAGAATGAGAGCTACCACATTGTGTGCCACTCAAGTCTCGAACCTGAAATTTGAATTTCTAGCCAATATGCTCAATATCTTAACTGCTGAGTCACCATGTCACCCTACTGTATTTATGGCTAGATCACATTTGTAGGATTGAATGCTAATCATGTAATATCTCTGTTTTGTTTATATTTAGTGTCAATGCATAATTCATCACTCAATCCATTATGGCAGCGTTTCCCAACCGGTGTGCCGCGGCACACTGGTGTGCCGCGACACACCGTCAGGTGTGCCGCGGCGAGAGGCGGCAGAGGAGAGTGGGCGGATCGGGCGGGCAATGGGGCAGGGGGGAGAAGCCAGGGGCGCGTTTGGCCGGAGGCACCGACTTTTCCCTGCTGCCGTTTTCTCTTCATGGCGCAAAGCCACACAGTCCCGGACTCCCGGATTGCTCGCCCCAAGGCAGGAGGCGGCGGCGGAGGAGAGTGGGCAGGCAATGGGGCAGGGCGGAGAAGCCAGGGGCGCATTTGGCCGGAGGCACCGTGGGGAGGCAGGGGCAGGGAGGTGCGGCAGTAGGAGTAAAGGGAGCCGCGGCTTCCCCTGCCTCCCCACGGTGGCAATAGCAGCGGCTGAGGCTTTCACTTGAGGCATCGGGAGTGCTAATAGCGGCGGCGGCAGGAATAGCGGGGGGGGGCTCCTGCAAGTGGAAGCCTCAGCCCTGGAGCCCCCTCGCGCCCATGGCTTCTCGTCAATGCCTCTGCCTGCCCGATCCGCGGGAGTGCTAATAGCTGTGGCGGCGGCGGGAATAGCGGGGGGGGCTCCTGCCCGCCGCTGCTATTAGCACTCCAGCGGATCGGGCAGGCAGAGACATCGACGAGAAGCCATGGACGCGAGGGGGCTCCAGGGCTGAGGCTTCCACTTGTGGCTGTCCCCGCCCGCCCGATCCTTCCTTCTCTCCGGATTTTTTTGGGTGCGGCTTCTTCCACAGCGGTGGCTGCAGCGGCGCTGGCGATCCGGCCGCTAGCCGCTCCAAGCGCTGTGGGAACGCCCACCCCTCTCACAGTCCCGTCCCGGGCTGTCAGTAAAGGGGCTGCTTGCTCGGAACATTCAAACTAAGGGAAACCTTCGCTGGCCTCCACAGAGAAGAAAGGAAGAGAGAGAACGAGAGAGAGCAACAGAGAGAGAGAGAGAGTGAGAAAGAACAAGAGAGAGAAAGCATGAAAGAGAGAGAAAGAAAATAAGAGAGAACAAGAGAGAGAGACTAAGAGAGAGAGAAAGAAAAGAGAGAGAGAAAATAAGAAAATGAGAGAGAGCAACAGAGAGAGAGAAAGAACAAGAAAAAGCACGAGAGAAGAAAAGCAAGAGAGAAAAAGAGAGATAGCAAGAGATACTGAAAGAAAGCAAGAGAGAGAGAGAGAGAAAAAAAAGAAAGCAAGAGAGACAGGAAGAGGAAAGGAGAGAGAGAGAGAAATGAGAACAAAAAGGGGAGGAGAAATGAGAAAATGATTGAGGCAGAGAATGAGAGGAGAGAGAAACGAGAGAGAGAGAGAGGTGATTCTTGAAGCATATGGTAAAAAGCACCCAAATAATAGGAAAAAACCCCCAGCCCTCACCTGTTTTTGAAAAGAATAAAAGAGAATTAAACCCCAGCCCTCACCTGGTTTTGGAAATGGTTGGAGTGTGTATACATACACACACATAAGGGGGGGAGAGAGACAGGGATGGAAAAAGAGGAGAAGTGAAAGGGAGAAGGAATGAGGGAAAAAGGGAGGAAGAGAGAGAAATGAGAAACATGAGAGAGAAAAGGGGGAAAGACAGGAGAAGTACCCATAAATGAGACAGTGGTATAAATTTCAGGAGGGATGATTGATGATTGACTGTATTTATAAGGGGATGTTACATGGGATTATATATATGAGGGGGTTATTTATGTATGTATGTGTGTATGTATGTATGTATGTATGTATTTATTTATTTATTTATTTATTTATTTATTAGATTTGTGTCATTTTGGTTGGTGGTGTGCCCCAGGATTTTGTAAATGTAAAAAGTGTGCCGCGGCTCAAAAAAGGTTGAAAATCACTGCATTATGGTATGTAGATAGACATTAAGGAAGCATAACCATTTCATGATGAATGGTATCAGAAAAATAGATTTCTATATGTTAGCATATTGCATCCTAATGCAAACTTACATTCCTCCAGAATCTCCATAAAGATCAGGCTTCCTTGAAGTGGTCAGTATTAATCTTTAAGATTCAATGCACCTATCCATTATTATTATTTTGTTATTATTCATTGTACTATTAAAATTATATTATTTTTTTACAAAATACTTCCTATGGCATACCAGAACAATGACACCTTGAAAACATGGGGCTACCTTTGAAAAGTGTTCGGAAACTTCAGATCGTGCAGAATGCAGCTGTGAGAGCAATCATGGGCTTTCCCAAATATGCTCTGCCTCCCTGCCCCTCTGTCTTCTTGCCAGCACAGAGCATGTGATGTCATCACATGAACTGTGCCAGACACTACGGACAGCTGCAGGTCTGTGGCTGTCCGAAGTCCACTGTGGAGCAGGGAATACTCGCTCTCTGCTCCACAGTGGTATCTCTTCACCTATATGCGCTCCCTGAGGAATTGTGTATACCGTATTTTTCGGTGTAAGGTACAGTATATAAGATGCCCCTAGATTTTAGAGGAAGAAAATAAGGAAAAAAGTACGGTATACCGGTATTCTGAACCAAATGGTGTAGTATTACGGTACTGTATATTGTTTATGGTAATAAAATACCAGTGCAGCAGAATACCGTTCTTTTTACAATCATGTACAGTATACTGTACAATACTTTTAAAAACCATGTACACTTTTTACAAACTTCAAACTTCAAGACTTGTGGACTTCAACTCCCAGAATTCCTCTACCAGTCATGCTACTTCAGGAATGGTAGTTGAATTCCACAAGCCTTAATCTTGCCTGGTTTGAAAACCCTTGCCCTTTCCTTCCTGTTGCCCCACCCACTGGAGACCCTTGGTAAAATTGTAAAATTTGAGCAGGGACAATATTTATCTGCCTACACACTTCCTAGAAAGCCAAATGTATTTATCAAAAAAGTCTTGTTTCAGATTCTTCTGCTAACTTCCTAAATAGAAACAAAACATGAAAGATTAGAGGTCCCAACTACCCGTAATTTTACAAATAAAACACGGTAAGAGGTACCGTAAATGTATGGTAAATTCTTCAGTTCTGAATTTTAGAGATGCTTTGGGCTAGAGTTCCCATTATTCAGCCTTGGAGAGGGGAGTGATGGGGATTGCTTCTCTTGCAACAGACTGGCTAATGAGAACTGCAGTCCAAAGTACCTGTACATATAGGGTAACCATAATTTTATTTTTGTAATTACCAGTACCAGTATTTAATTTTGGGGTTTTTTTTAAAACGAGCACTTTAACAACATGGGGGAAGCTCTCTGCTGCAGGAAGGGATGAGCCCCTATCAACACCTCCACCCCGGAGATGGCTGATGGGACTTGTAATCCAAAGCATTCCCAAGTAACCTTCTGATTTCTCAATGCTAGATACCAGTAATGCAAAAATAATGGAGATAGACTTTGAAAAGTGAGCCTTTGCAGCAGGGGAGGCAAGTAGGGTACCCAGTTCCAATGGCTTTCCATGCACAAGAGGAGATTGTTGGCTGCTTGACCAATTGGATTTATAGTACAAAAGAGCAGGGGGAAAGATCCCCAGAGGAGAGGAAGAGGCTTGAGAAGTCAAGCACAATTCACAATTCAAATGGCAAAAGCCTCCAATCTCTCTCACCTGAGGTGGCCAACTGGCCATGAGGAGCTGCCGTCGCCATATCAAAAAATCTGGGAGCCAAGCGTGGGAACTGAGGGGAACTGTAAATGCGCTGGCCTGGCCAAGTAAAATGAGACTTTTAGCCCCCTCCTCCTGACCGTTTGGATGCAGGGGCTAATTGGGGCTAATTGGCTACTAGCCAATCACAAGATTTGTTACTCTTTTATGTACCGGTATTTAGTTTTAAACCTGGGGAAAAGGCAGAGGTGTGGTGGGCATGCCGAAAGTGCTCTCGGGTAAGAATCTGCGGGAGGGGAGGGGCTCCCAAAATGCTCTCCCAAATTGCCCCGCGCCTCCCGCAGCTGTTTTGCCGCACGCTTTGGGTGCATCTGCCGTTCCTACAGTGAAGAGAGGCGGCACCTTCCCGAAGCGCTCGGTTTAGCGGCTGAGTGAAGAGCTGGCCATTTGCTGCCTTCGCTGTAGGAGAGGCAGGCGCACCCGAAGCGATGTCCCTAAATGGTCTCTGGGAAGCGGCTTAGGGAAAGGCAGCCGTCTTGCTGCCTTTGACCACTTAGGGATATCGCTCTGGGAGAGGGGGCAACTGTTCCAGTTAAGAAGCAAGAATCCACACACACACCCCGGCTTTTTTCCTCTAGCGCGGCGTTCGAGTGGTTGGCTGGTTCCTTTGCTTGTGCGCTAGAGAGGAAAAAAGCCGGTGGGGGGGGGTGGATTCTTGCTTCTTAACTGGAACAGTTGCCCCCTCTCCCAGAGCGATATCCCTAAGCGGTTTCCAGGAAGCGGCTTAGGGAAAGGCAGCCGTCTTGGCTTTCCTTCAGCTCGAAAGAAGCGGCAACTGCCCCGCCTTCCCCCAGCCGGTTAACTTGCAGCGCTGGGTTAAGTGGCTGGGGGAAGGCGGTATTCTCGCCACCCCACCGGCTTTTTTTCTCTAGTGCGCAAGCAAAGGAGCAGCCAACCACTCGAACGCCGCATTAGAGAGAAAAAAAGCCGGTAGGGTGGCGAGAATACCGCCTTCCCCCAGTCACTTAACCCAGCACTTCAAGTTAACCGGCTGGGGGAAGGCGGGGCAGTTGCCGCTTCTTTCGAGCTGAAGGAAAGGCAATCCTTTCCCTAAGCCCCTTCCTGGAAACCGCTTAGGGATATTGCTCTGGGAGAGGGGGCAACTGTTCCAGTTAAGAAGCAAGAATCCACCCCCCACCCCCCGGCATTTTTCCTCTCTAGCGCACAAGCAAAGGAACCAGCCAACCACTCGAACGCCGCGCTAGAGAGGAAAAAAGCCGGGGGAGGGGTGGATTCTTGCTTCTTAACTGGAACAGTTGCCCCTTCTTTCGAGATTAGAAGGGCCCTACCTTAAGCAAGGTGCTCAGCCCGTGAGGAGTGAGCCAGGACCTTCCGGAGGTGATGGGTATTGAAGTACAGACAAAGCATGTTCGAATGAACAAGTTACTTTATTAGAAAAGTATAAAAATAATAAATGTCTGAGGAGACATAAGATGGCACATCTTATAGCTAGGAAAGATGAACCGAAAAGATGGACTCTAAATAGAGACCGCCCTTCTTCATTAAGAAGAGGGGATGTGAGCAAACAGATTACATCACATAGGAGGAGCTACCTTACTAGACAGAGTTAACTATCTAACTACTGGATGTTTCTCAATGTCTTTGGGGGCTGGGAATTTCCAGCGCGACACCCCTTCTTTGTCAGTCATCAGAGACATAAGGGACATCAGGACATCAAGACATCAATTCACTTGAGGCACATTTTGTTGGTGAGGTATTCATGTTGATCAGCTGGCAATGGCTTATTCAGCAAGTCAGCGATCTGCTCAGTAGTGGATACATACTGAATTTTCACGAATCCTTCTTTCACCTTCTCTCTGGTATTTTGATACCGGATGTGAATGTGCCGTGAGCGAGCTCCAACAAATTCAGCTTCAGCAATGAATGCAACTGAAATATTATCCTCCATAATAACAATTGGTGTCATAGGACTTTCCCAAATACTATCAATGAGAGGAAAAAGAGACATTAATGCATTACAGCAATCAGAAACACATGCATATTCAGATTCAGTTGAAGAGCAAGAAATAAACTTCTGCTGCCTAACTTTCCAAAAGAAAGGACAAACATTTAAAAACATGATATAACCAGAAGTACTTTTCCGTGTTTCTGTGTCACTTGCCCAGTCAGCATCTGCATAACAAATCACTTCAGGGTACTCAACATGATCCGGCTCGAGGTACAGCTTCTTGCCCTTCGTGAGCTTCATGTATTTGAGCAGCTTCTTTATGCAAGACCAGTGAAACGTGGTTGCTTTGCCAACGTATCTGGACAGTAGATTCACACTCAGTGAAATGTCAGGTCTCGTCCAGCTGCTGATGTACAATAGTGATCCAATCACTGACCGGTACAATGTTTTGTTCTCAAAATCAGGATACTCTTCTCGGGTTAACCTGTAAAAGTCAGTTTGCATAGGAGAACGACAAGTATGTGCATCAGACATGTTACAATTTTGCAAAAGCTGGTCAACCTTACTTTCTTGTGAAAGAGAGAACCCCTTCTCAGTTTTCTCAAACTGAACACCTAGATAATCATTGATATGCCCTAGGCTTTTTAAGGTGAAATGTTTCTCAAGGCCCTTAGCAAAAGTTTGACTAGTGCTTTCATTTAGACCCACATAAACAATATCATCAACATAAACAAGAACAATTTCATAAGTCTTACCTTGCCCTTTTGTGAACACGCATCCATCAGATTCGGACTTAATAAAGCCCATTGAATTTAGCTTTTGGGATAACAATTTGTACCAACAGAGGGCACTCTGCTTGAGGCCATATAAAGACTTGCTGAGAGACCAGACCTCACCTTCTCGGTTCTGGAATCCGGGAGCACCCTTGACGTAGATCTCTTCATTCAGATCAGCGTTCAAATAGGCAGTCTCTACATCGAACTGAAAAACCTCTAAGCCCAAAGCAACAGCAGTGATTAGGGCAATCTTGACACTTTCATTTCTGACTGTGGGTGAATATGTATCAGTGTAGTCATCTGGATAAACTTGAGAGAATCCTTGAGCTACAAGTCTAGCTTTGTACAGCTTTTCCTCATTAGGTTTTTGTTTGACTTTATACACCGAGCGTGTGCCAATGACTTTCTTCTTGTTAGGAGGCTCCACCTTTTGGAACACATTAAGTTTCTTTAAACAGTCCAGTTCACGTTCCATAGCCTCATGCCATTTTTCTTGTTCAAAGTCAGGCAAAAGTTTGATGTGGTGAAAATGATCAGGTGGAAGTGTAAGATTGTTACACATGAAAAGATAAGGAGATTCAGATACTTGCTGTGCAAATCTCTTTGGAGGAGTTCCTTTGGTAGTCCTCTTGGAACGTCTTGGAACGCTGGTCCATCCTTCATCATCATCTTCGCCTTCAAGTTCATCACCAGAGGTTTCCTCTGCGACTGTCGAAGGCTGTTCATCATCTGGAACATCAGGAATATCTGGCACAGCTCCCTGGTCATCAGGTATCGCCACACCTTCCTTAGGAAAATAAACTGAAGTATCATTACTATGTATACTGGACCAATTTGTTGTCTTCCTCAAATTTGGCTGAATTAGAAATGTAAACTCTATGATGAGAGTCAGCAAATTTGTGGTACTTGGAGACTTCATCAAAGCCGATGAATCTCATTCTTTCTGACACAGGACCTCCTTTTCTTCTCTGTTCAACTGGAATGTTAACAGTGGCATAACAACCAAAAATGTAGATATTTTGAATATCAGGTTTCTTGCCATGAAGCAAGTAATAAGGAGTGTCTTGTATGACGCTACTCCATGTTCTGTTAACAATGTAATTAGCATACCTTAATGCTTCGCCCCAGTATGAAAAGTCCACGTTTGCATCCTCAATGAGACAACGAAACATTGTCTGCAAAATCCCGTTCCTGCGTTCGCACACACCATTGTGTTGTGGTGTCCCGGGTGATGAGGTCTGCTGGCGGATTCCATTTCTGGCCATCCATCCTTGTGACATAAATTCGCCTCCACGATCACTTTGAATCCGCTTGATCCAGACGTCGTGTTGGGTGAGTATCTCTGCAGCAAAGCCTTTAAAAGCCTCAAACGCCTCTGATTTTTGTTTTAAAAGAAAAACATAGCCAAATCGTGAGTAACTGTCAACTACAGTTAAGAAATACTTACGTTTACCAACAGTAGGCCGAAATGGACCGACAACGTCGGTATGGACCAATTCAAAAATGCGTGTACACAGTCGGACAGCCACCTTGGGTACTGGAGAGTGCTTCGACTTGGCAGAGTTACAAATTTTACAATCTAAGTAAACTTTGCAAGCCCCATCAATTTTGAAACCATCAACATATTCAGACATCTTTGCTAAGACGGGGTAAAAAGCATGCCCCAAGCGACGATGCCATCTGTGAATGCACCTGGAATGAAAAGATTTATTTGTTAACACATGTTTAACATTTGTAATAGCATTTGGAACCTCAGGGGTTTCATTGGTTTTAGGAACCTTTGAACTAGCGGTGGCACCAGGGTTTCTCTCTGGACCTGTGCTAACGCCCTTTGGAACGTTTATACTTACACCACCTTTGCTGGCAGGTTTGGGTTGCAAATAAAAAACACCTTCGATGGGAATGGCAGTACCAAGAAGTTTGCCATCCTTGATAATGTTAGTATCAGTAAGTTCAAAGTTTATTACAACCTTCAATTCTTCTCTCAGGCAATATCCACTAAGGATGTTGTTCTTGGCAGTTGGAACGTAGAAAACATTTGAGATAAGGGAGTCCAGTTCTTTGACAAAGACTTTTCCTTTTCCTTCCACCTTGGAACGTAGATCACCAACTCCGAATACTTCCTTGACATCTATCTGGTGTAGCTCACTGAAGGATTCCTTCCGGTACGCGATGTGTGCCGCTGCTCCGCTGTCTAGGGTCCATAACTCACGAATGTCGTAGAGTGGACTCTTTTCAGGAACAATGCTGAGGTGGATGGTACCAACATAAGTAGGTTTCTCATCTTTTGAGTCTTTGGGAGTTGACTTTGCAGCTCCAGAACTCTTTCCTCTGGATCCTTTCTTGTGTGCGCCTTTAGGCTGGGTTGGATAAGGTGGATGATCAGTCTCGCCAGATTTCACACTTTGCACATCAGGAGACTTGCGAGTGTCATCCTTCTTAAAAGGTTTCTGGCGTGAGTACTTTGGAGTACTTGTTTTCTGCTGACCGCCCTTGGCCAAGTTAGATTTAAATGCTGCTGACATAGGTCTAAGGCCAGTGTTCAGCAACTCTGCTTCTTCAGTTAGCATGTTACAGAGTCTCTGAGTAGTCTTCTGGGCCAGTGGGAGTATACTGAACTTGTAAATAACTTCCTTCCATTCAGGACCAAGGGAAGTTATAATAGCCGCATTTACTTGATTGTCATCATAGCGGTATCCTCTTTCTTCTAAGTCTTTATGCATAGTTAAAAGCTTAGATAAGTGTGGTGCAAGTTCACCCCCAGTTGGAAGTTTAGTGTTATTAAACTTGGCTATCAGTATGTAGTTGCCTTCATCTGATATTGGCCTAAACATGCCGTCTATTGACTCTAGTATCTGAGCAGAAGTAATGTCACGTGTGTCATACCTTATTGACAATTGTGAGTCCATGCTCATAAGAATGAGTAGCTTGGCTTTTATGTCAGCTTCCCTTTCTTCTGCAGTCCAGCGCCTTACTGGGGGATTATGTGCAATCCCATCTATGTCATGAGCCAGTAGGTGCAAATTTATTCTGTGAAGCCACTTCCGATAGTTGTGTCCATTAGGTAACAGCACAAACTCACCTTTCAGAGCAGAAGAAGTGATGGTCTGCCTCGTTGGTGCAGTCATCTGAACTGCTTGGAGCGGTTGGGGTTGAACCCCAACCCCTCCTGGCAAACCTTGTGGCTGTCCCACCTGGGGAAGTTGCGCTTGCATCTGTGGAATAAAGACTGGAGGTCTCTGCGATGAAACAGAAGGACCTGGAATAAATGGAACTTGGTGTTTCTGCATTTGCGCTGCCATATCAGCTTGGGAAAATCCCTGTCTGGTTTCAGGTAATGCCTTTTCCTTTCGGGCATTCCATCCACTAGTGGCCGCTGTTGCGTAACTTGTAGCAGTGGGGGAAACCCCCCCTTTTCTATAGTCAGCAAATTCAAAATGCAAAAGCTCCGGCTTTTTTTCTTTGGGCTGATTAGCCCTCCCTTCCTCAATTGGAATGTCTTCTATGTTAGAGGCAGGCGGGAAGAAACGGGTCACCACGGGAGAATGGCTGATATACGCATGCTTATCTTCGGGTGAGTGGGAGGAATGGATTCCTTCTGTCTCTCCCTTTGGAGAATGAGCATACGTGGCACCTCTCAGGGACATAACCTCCATCTTTTCTGTAATAAGTTTAAGCTGGAGTTTCTTCAAAGATCTTAATTCAGTTCTGGCATCATCAGCCTTTTTTAAATAACTGAAATAGATTTCTTGCTGCTCTATATTTTTCATAGTAGGTAAGTTATCAAAGTGAAGACAGACTGATTCTAACGCGTGAATTTCTTTCTCATCCTTTTCAATGAGCTCCTCAATTTTCTGCAGGTTTAGGGATGTTCCCTTTATTTTAGCAGAAGTGAGAGAGCTGAAATCATCTTGATGCTTCATTTTGGCAGATGCCTTTACATGCATAACAGATGATTGAGATGGGAAGAGAGTTAACGTCTCGTCTTCTTCTTCATCACTAGGGTTAATTGAAAGACTGCCGGAGGGGCCCCCTTGGGCAGATTTACATTCATCCTCCCGAATCCCAACATCATCAATCATGTAAGAGAGACTTACAGTTTGCTGAATGCTGTCGTCAGCTGGAGCGGCTTCCTTCTCAGAATGCAAAGACATAGTAGGATTCCGTTTACTATCCGTTACACGAATAGTCTCCTTGAGCTCGGCAAGCTGCTGACTCGTGAGAGAATCTACGTAGGATTGCGTAAGAGGATTGCGCTTCTTCTTCGCTGGCATCTGGAGAAATTCCTAGTGAGCTTACGGGGTGTAAGCGGGGTCTATTCCTTCAACAATAACCGTCACTCTGTCTACCATGTCGGGATTAGAAGGGCCCTACCTTAAGCAAGGTGCTCAGCCCGTGAGGAGTGAGCCAGGACCTTCCGGAGGTGATGGGTATTGAAGTACAGACAAAGCATGTTCGAATGAACAAGTTACTTTATTAGAAAAGTATAAAAATAATAAATGTCTGAGGAGACATAAGATGGCACATCTTATAGCTAGGAAAGATGAACCGAAAAGATGGACTCTAAATAGAGACCGCCCTTCTTCATTAAGAAGAGGGGATGTGAGCAAACAGATTACATCACACAGGAGGAGCTACCTTACAAGACAGAGTTAACTATCTAACTACTGGATGTTTCTCAATGTCTTTGGGGGCTGGGAATTTCCAGCGCGACACCCTCTCCCAGAGCGATATCCCTAAGCGGTTTCCAGGAAGCGGCTTAGGGAAAGGCAGCCGTCTTGCCTTTCCTTCAGCTCGAAAGAAGTAGCAACTGCCCCGCTTTCCCCTAGCCGGTTAACTTGAAGCGCTGGGTTTTTTTCTCTCTAACGCGGCTTTTGAGTGGTTGGCTGGCTCCTTTGCTTGCGCACAAGAGGGGGAAAATGCCAGTGAGGCTAACCCACCCAAGCCAGCAATGCCAGCCAGACTCCCGCTTGCGCCCTCTTGTGGTGACTTGTCAGTCACCTGAGTATAAGTCGAGGTCGGGTTTTTCAGCCCATTTTTTGGGCTTAAAAACCTCGACTTATACTCGAGTATATACGGTAATTTTAAGGAAACGTTTAACTTCCAAACTTACCTGTTTAAAGCAGAATTCTGCCTTCCCACTATAGGAAGAACTATTACTTCTTTGAGGAAATAACAATGCTGGGAAAGATAAGAGCACATTCAAGTCATTTAATTATGCAAATTATAAGCCAAGAACTACTGGTCTGGTTGCATTTATTATATATTATTAATCATGTGAAGATTCCCACAATGGAGTGTTTCCTCCCTCCCTCTCTTTATTTTTCTTCCTCCCATCTGCACTATAATTAACCACCTGTATTCTATTGATTGAAATATAATTTTTGCTGTACAATGCTGATCTCGGCAAAGTATAACATTGCAATAAAAATGACTGTAAATTTGATAAAGAGATGGGGATATTCACCTTCTAATCCTCCTGCCTTGAGCACAGAAAAAAGCTTGGTGGTTTTGGGCAAGTGAATCAGTCTCTCTTGTCCTAGGAAGAAATGGGATATAGAGAAAATTGAAATTCAGCAAAATAGCTTCCTTTTTTCTCTTTCTCCTTCCCTGTCTTTCTCCCTCCCTCTTTCTCTCTCCCCCTCCCTTCCTCTCTCTCCCTTCCTTTATTCCTCTTTCTCCTTTCCTGTCTCTCTCTCTCCCTCTTTCTCTCCCTCCCTTCCTCTCTCTCTTTCTCTCCTTTCCTTTTTCTCTGGCTAGCGGCAGAGGCAAGCCTGGAGCCCGCCCCCCCCCCCCAACATTTTCAGGCAGGCTGCAAGCACTCCGGCAAGGGGATGGCTCGCCTCCCTCCCCCCCCGACATTTTCAGGCAGCACGGCGCAGCAGCTATAAGGGTAGGGCCCCCCCCGCCCGCCCTACTTACCTTAACCTCTGGTCCGGGGAGCTTCCAAACAAAAGCCTCTTCGGCTGCCGGCCGAGGTTTAAATAGGGGGCGTGCCCGAAAATTCCCGTGCTAAGGAGAGAAGCCATTTGATAGGCTTACCTCCCTCTGCGCTAGGATTCTGATTGGTGCGCAGGGGTCTATTTCCCCCTGCGCTATTGCTCATGCGCACAGCTTACAGGGAACGGTGCTTAGGATGGCCCCAGTTGCTTATCACTTTCAGCTTTATATATCTTATCAATTCAGAAGACTCATTCTGAAAAAGAGAGATTTTTTAAATTGTTTAATTATTGTGATTAAAAGTAATTACAAGTAATATATTTTTCTTGTAATATGTCTACTGTACGCTGAACCACTAACTTAAAAATAGGATATGTATACATTAGTGATTGTCCTACATTCACAACTTGCCTCAAGCACTCCCCTCCTCATTGTCCTTCCATATATTTGGAAGGAATACGAGTCATGATTTTATTTTAAAAGATTCTTGATTTAATGTAGCTGATTTAATAAACTATAAAAAATCACCAGAATAAGCAAAATGCACACAGCACATAAAAGCCAAGATTCTTTCTTTTATTTATTTTACAGATTCTAATTTTAAATTAACAGTTCATGCTCTGAATTAAAACAATATTTATTTATTTGAATTATTTCTATATCATTGTAATCTATATACATTCCTATGTATATAGCCCTCAACGTAAAACTGGTCGCTTTGCAATCATTCAAAATTAAGGTATTTATGACCCAGTCCTGGAGTTCCAACAGCTGACATCCCATGATCATGTGACAGCATTTTGGGAACTGAGAAATTGGCCTGCATTTATAGCTGTTGCAGCTTCCTGCTATCATTTTACATTTTTACAGAAAACTGGCATTTACATCTGGTTTCTGGCAAAAACTGTAGCTAACAATGGGTTCACCTAACATGGTATTTGCTTAACGGCTGCTGCAAAAAAGATTGTAAAATTGAGTCTTTCCTGTGATAAAATAAGACATTAGACCAAAACAATAATAATAAATTCATTGAATGTGCACTCGTCCCCTGCATTGTCTTTCAGTTTAGAAAATCTTTCTTTAGATTAATTTTCAAAAGAATGTGAATGTGGCTACTGTTCTGACTTTAAGATACAGCTGTTCTGTAATCCAGGGACTGCAACAAAATGTGTCTGCAAATCCTTGCCCCCAATCTCTCCAAATGCAGGTTTTCTAAAAAACAAATGGGGTATACTAATGATGACATGCACTAAATGAGTTGATTCCATGAGAAGGATGATCTTGAAGCTAAGAACCAAGTAATAAATCATTTGCCAATAAATAAAAATCTGCCAAAGTAAAGTTCTAATAATTCCTTCTGTCCAGGCAGAAGAGGAAAATGCAAAAAACTGGCATTTTCACGTAGATATCTTACTGTTCATTCGTTTAGCACTAGATTGGAATTTAATGTCAAAATCAATTAACCCGAGATCCTATCCTTTTCCTTTTTGTCTTATGGAAAATCATGATGATTATATACTTACTGTATGTTTCGGAGTATAAGACTCACCTTAGTTTTTGAGGAGGAAAATAATGGAAAAAAATCTGCCTACCAGATATTCATCTGGCTAGCATCCTTAGTCTGGTCGGCTTCAGCACATTATTTTATCCCCTGGTTAGAGCTTTTAAAAAAAAAACTTATTCAGAGAGAGTAACAATGAAAGTGCTTGCAAGCCGGTAAGAGCTGGGAATATTGTAAGCACCTGATTAGGGCTGGAAAGAAACATTCAGAGCAGGTATAGCAGGGGTAAGCAAAATTGGCTTTTCTATGACTTGTGCACTTCAACTCCCAGAATTGATGTTAGCTCAGGAATTCTGGGAGTTGAAGTTCCACATGTCATAGAAGAGCCAACTTTGCCTACCCCAGAATGGAATGGAACGGAATGGTATGGAATGGAATGGAATAGAATAGAATAGCATAGAATAGAATAGAATTCTTTATTGGCCAAGTGTAATTGCACACACAAGGAATTTGTCTTTGATGCATATGCTCTCAGTGTACATAAAAGAAAAGATACATTTGTCAAGAATCATGAGGTACAACACAATGATTGTCACAGGGGTCAAATAATGAAGAAACAATCAATATTAATTAAAATCCTAAGGATACAAGCAACAAGAAGTAGAGCAATTAAAAAATGTCTTTGCAGACAGGGCTTGGAAAACATTCTTCACAGAGAGTAACATTGAAAGAGCTTGCAAACTGGTAAGAGATGGAAACATTGTTAGCACCTGGTTAGGGCTGGAAAGAAATATGGAGCAAGTAGAGCAATGAAAAAAGCCTGCAAAGACCTAGGGCTTGGAAAATATTCTTCGCAGAGAGTAACAATGAAAGAGCCTGCGAGGTAAGAGCTGGGTGGCACCTAATTAGGGCTGAAAAAAAGTTTTGAGAATAAGAGTATAAGACTCACTCACATTTTCAGCCTCTTTTAGGGAAGAATAGGGTGCGTCTTATACTCTGAAAAATATGCTACGTTAACTATATGGATTCCTATAACTGTTCCCTTTGTCAACAGCAATGTTTATTAAAATTATGTGGAAATTTTCCAGCATCTTCTACATAATTTCAGTTGGAATGTTTGAATTAAGAATCCTTCCACATCATATGTAAACTGACCCAAGAAAGTTTCTTGTTTCTCTTCTTCTGCTTTTAGTCCCTTTGGAAAGAAAGGATTAATTACCAACAATTTATTTATTCATTTATTTAATTTAACTTCTATGCCGCCCAATCCCAAAGAACTCAAACAATCATGACATCATACAGCATTCCATAATAGAAGACAGACAAATATTTTATGTATTTTGGAATCAAATCTTACATAAGTAGGTAATCAAATTATGGACAAGCATTTTTAAGTTACTAATATGAGACAGTTCATAGTTTACTGGCTATTAATGGCCCACTGATATCTTAATTAAAAAAAACAATTATTTACCTGTACATTTACCATCAACAATACTCAGAAATATGAATATGTACATTTATCATCAACAATACTGAGAAATATGAAGCAAAAATTTATTATTTTTAGTTTACATATTTCAACAACATACATAGTTCTTTCATCCTGAAAAATGCCAGTATAGGCTGAGCAATTATATGGTGCCTTTGAAAGACCATTTGGTCTGAAATGCACTGGAGTACAGTTTATGTATTTATGTTTCTATACATACAGAGACATATGCACACTTACAAAGTGTTTCTTCAGTGACCAATGGACTATTTCATTATATTTTGTGCCATTCACCCATGAATATAAGATCCAAGCCAAGAATCTAGGAAGACACCCAAATTGAATAGAATAGAATTTTATTGGCCAAGTTTGATTGGACACACAATGAATTTGTCTTGGTGCATATGCTCTCAGCGTACATAAAAGAAAAAGATACATTTGTCAAGAATCATGTGGTACAACACTTAATGATTGTGAACCTGTTCTGAAGGGGGTAATTTTCCCCCCTCAGAACCAAGGATGGACAGTTGGTGTGGTCCTTCGGGGGCAGTACCCACAGCTACTCTGTCTTGTCAGGATTAAGTTTGAGCCTGTTAACTCCTATTCAGACTCTCACAGTTTCCAGGCACCGGCACATCACATCCACTGCTTTATTGAACTGGCATAGAGATGTATAGCTGGGTATCATCAGCATATTGCTAGTACCTCGCCCCATACCAACAAATGGTCTCACCCAGTGGTTTTATGTAAATGTTAAATAGGACAGGAGAAAGAACTGTATCCTGCGGTATCCCGCAGGAGAGGAGCCTAGGGGTCAACCTCTGTCCTCCCACCAACACTGACTGCGACCGACCGGGAAGATAGGAGGAGAATCACTGTAAAATAGTGCCTCCCACTCCCAACTCCCCTAGTTGCCACAGAAGAATACCATGGTCAATGGTATTGAAAGGTTCTGAGCGGTCAGGAAGCATGAAGATAGAGAAATTACTTCTATTCCAGGCTCACCAGATATCATCCATCAGCATGACCAAATATAAGGTTAAACAGGATGAAGGCACACAAGCTTTTAAAGGATTATACTTCAGCAAGAGGGAATCTATGGATATTCCATAGTACCTGTTGTGAGCGCTCCTTGTACACCTCTGGTAATGGCAGATTCTGAGGAGGATGAGCCAGGCCCCTCTGGATACTCTGGGCCAGCTTATGCAGAGAGTGAGAGTGAGGGAGAAATAGACCTGGATGAACCCGAGGATGGTCCCAGTCAGAGGATGAAGAAGATATTAGAGTGGATGAACCACTCTTAGATGCTAGATTCAGGAGGTTACAAAGCAGACAGCAAAACTATATGGCAAAAGGAAGTAATTGGTAGCTTTAACTCTAAGGAGTTTGCTGGCCGCTCCCAGCAGATATACAAGATAAGGATTTTGGAAAATTCTGTGCAGAAATTCTGAGTGTCAACATTGCTGTCATGGATACTGTGTTAGATCTGGTGCTCTAGAAAAAGCCCCCTTAAAAACCTGATCCCTGCTTTGCAAACGTTCTTTGCTAGAAGCTGCATGCCTGTCACAATGTGGTGAGCTGATTTTTAGTACTCTATTAATCATCATCTTTCTTATCTTGCTGGAATGTCGATGGCTCTGAAACTGGCATCTTTCTCTGCAGCTTATATGATAACTTTGCAGCAAGGGACAATATTCCCAGAACTTTTAAAAGACTGAATTCTCCTCCTAATGTTGCTTTTTCAAATAAAGAGTGTAATTCAAACCTTAAATGGTGGGTTTGAGCTGTTTGTGTTAATCTAAAAAGTCCGGGATAGTACAGTCCCTGAGGATTGGACAAGAAGCAATGGATGGAAACTCATTAGAGGGAGATTCAACCTGGAATCTTCCAGCCCTATGCTTGTGTCTATGATTATGAAGAAAATTACTACAAAATGTGCTTTTGTATTCACTGGTTGAGTCTATGTATCATAATGTGGGTTTGCCACTGCCATTTGTAAAAATTTGTGGTTTGATGTAAAAACTCATTGTGAGCAATCCTATAATGCAACCAAAGTATTGGATTTCAGAAAAACAAATTTTAATGCAATGGGAGAATATTTAGATAATGAATTAAAGGGGAGGGATAAAATGGCAGGAGCGAGCATCCAGTGGACTGTATTAAAAAAGGCCATCTTAAAAGCCACTGGACTGTATGTAAGACAAATAACTAAAGGTAAAAGGAAGAAGAAACCGCTATGGTTTAGCAATGATGTAAGGGCTATAGTCAATGAAAAAAAGGCTGCCTATAGGAGGTATAAAGAGTCTGGAAGTATAGCTGATAGGGAGGTATATAAAATGAGACAGAAGGAGGCGAAACAGATAATATATGCTGCTAAAGCCTCAAAAGAGGAAGAAATTGCCAAATCTGTAAAGAAGGGGGATAAAACCTTCTTCAGATATATTAATGATAAGAAGAAGAAAAACTGCGGCATCACGAAGCTTAGTACCGGGAATAATACATGCATTAATGGGAATAAGGAGATCGCTGACCATTTCAATAGCTACTTCTGTTCAGTTTTCTCAAAAGACACCTTACAAAATAATACTATAGAGGGATATAGCATTGCTTCCAGCTGTACGGATTCAGCTCCAGTGATCTTAGAAGCCGATGTCTTAGAAGAACTTGAACGATTAAAGATAAATAAGGCAATGGGTCCAGATGGCATCCACCCCAGAGTTCTTAAAGAACTCAGATCTGTCATTGCTACCCCCCTGACTGATTTGTTTAACCAATCCTTGTTAACAGGAGAAGTTCCTGAGGATTGGAGAATGGCCAGTGTTGTGCCTATTCACAAGAAGGGCAGTAGAGAAGAAGCTGGTAACTACAGGCCAGTTAGCTTGACATCAGTTGTAGTTAAAATGATGGAGACTCTACTCAAAAAGAGGATAAATCAGCACCTAAAAAACAATAACTTATTAGACCCAAATCAGCATGGCTTTACTGAAGGCAAATCATGTCAGACTAATCTCATTGATTTCTTTGACTATGTCACAAAGGTGTTGGATGAAGGTGGTGCCGTGGATATTGCCTACCTGGACTTCAGCAAAGCCTTTGATACGGTTCCACATAAAGAGCTGATAGATAAATTAGTGAAGATTGGACTTAATCCCTGGATAGTTCAATGGATTTGCAGCTGGCTGAAGCGTAGACATCAGAGAGTTATTGTTAATGGCGAGTATTCTGAGCAGAGTCAGGTTACAAGCGGTGTGCCACAAGGATCTGTTCTGGGTCCTATTCTTTTTAATATATTTGTGAGTGACATAGGGGAAGGTTTGGTAGGGAAGGTTTGCCTATTTGCCGATGACTCTAAAGTGTGCAATAGGGTTGATATTCCTGGAGGCGTCTGTAATATGGTAAATGATTTAGCTTTACTAGATAAATGGTCTAAGCAATGGAAACTGCAGTTTAATGTTTCCAAATGTAAAATAATGCACTTGGGGAAAAGGAATCCTCAATCTGAGTATTGTATTGGCAGTTCAGTGTTGGCAAATACTTCAAAAGAAAAGGATTTAGGGGTAGTGATTTCTGACAGTCTCAAAATGGGTGAACAGTGCAGTCAGGCGGTAGGGAAAGCAAGTAGGATGCTTGGCTGCATAGCTAGAGGTATAACAAGCAGGAAGAGGGAGATTATGATCCCACTATATAGAATGCTGGTGAGACCACATTTGGAATACTGTGTTCAGTTCTGGAGACCTCACCTACAAAAAGATATTGACAAAATTGAACGGGTCCAGAGACGGGCTACAAGAATGGTGGAAGGTCTTAAGCATAAAACGTATCAGGAAAGACTTAATGAACTCAATCTGTATAGTCTGGAGGACAGAAGGAAAAGGGGGGACATGATCGAAACATTTAAATATATTAAAGGGTTAAATAAGGTCCAGGAGGGAAGTGTTTTTAATAGGAAAGTGAACACAAGAACAAGGGGACACAATCTGAAGTTAGTTGGGGGAAAGATCAAAAGCAACATGAGAAAATATTATTTTACTGAAAGAGTAGTAGATCCTTGGAACAAACTTCCAGCAGAGGTGGTAGATAAATCCACAGTAACTGAATTTAAACATGCCTGGGATAAACATATATCCATCCTAAGATAAAATACAGAAAATAGTATAAGGGCAGACTAGATGGACCATGAGGTCTTTTTCTGCCGTCAGACTTCTATGTTTCTATGTTTCTATGAGCTATAGTTTAGTATCTTGTATGAATCCAATAATCACAAGTAAGCAACCTCTATAATTATAACAAAATATTCAGAAATTTTTCAGCTAATCACAGTACAGTAATACCCAAGTTATGATAGGTAACGTATTAACCATTCAAAGTTACAAGCCCTCCTCAGTATTTATAACCCACTCCCAAAGTTTTATTTATTAGATTTGTATGCTTCCCTTGTCCATAGACTCAGGGCGTTACAAGTTACAAATGTTTCAACACCATGCTGTCATTCACACTTATGAACAATGGCAGAAATGCTGAAGCATTCACCCTGCCTATCCCCCATCTCAAGCCATGGTCTTCATAGGCATTCTGGTTGTGGAGATTCACTTACCTTGTCTGCTTCATTGTTTCAGGTCTTGGGTGCATTTGCAGAGAACAGAGGCATAAAGTACTGTGCGATCATGTAAGATCAGTAGCGTGAAATCTCATGCTACTGATCGTGTGAAATCTCACACTAGTTTAGGCTGTTGTTCTCTGCAAATTGAGGCTGGACAAGATATGCAGCAAAAGGCTTTGCAAATGGAGGGAACAGGGAAGGCTTCGGTCCTTCAGGCCTTCCCTCTGTTTTCCATTTCCTTGCCAAAGCCTGCAGGATGACTGCATCCTTTGTAAGCTTCAGCAATCCTCTGCAAAAAGCATTTGCCAGTAGAGTGGAGCTGGAGAAAGAAAGGCTGGAAAAGAAACAACTTGCTAGATCTTTACAAGGTAAGTGACCCGGCATGGAGGCGGGAAGCAATTGTGGGGAGTTTTCGGAGAGGGGCGGCATATAAATCCAATAAAACTCCAAACTCCAAATGTTCCCTCTAATTTTTTTTCAGTGTGGGCAGAAAAGTATAGTGTCTAAGCGGCAGTCCCTTTGGGACTGGGCGGCATAGAAGTATAAATAAATAAATAAATAAATAAACAATTTCCCTTTTTTTAATTAAAAGAAATTAATAAAACAAAACCAAAATCTATTATTATTACTATCTTCTCCTCTTTTTCCATCCCTGTCTCCTCCCCCCTTGTGGGTGTGTGTGTCTCTGTGTGTGTGTGTCTGTGTGTGTGTGAACTCTTGAACCATTTCCAATAACAGGTGAGCTATTAGAAATGGTTCAAGAGTTCACACACAAACACATACAAGGCTGGGGGTTTTTTTCTATGTTATTATTTGGATGCTTTTTACCATATGCTTTAAATCAAGAGTTGTTTCTCTCTCTTTCTCTCTCCCCCTCTCTCTCTCTCTCTCTGTTTTTCTCACTTTATCTCACCCTCTCTTTCTCTTTCCCCCCCTCTTTCTCTCTCTCTCTTTTCTCTCTTGTTTTCTTTCTCTAGTGCTTTCTCTCTCTCTCACTCTTTCTATTTCTCTTGCTTTCTTTCTCTTCTCCCTCTTGCTAACTCTCCCCCCTTTCTCTCTCTCCCTCTCTCTTTCTCACTTACTTTCTCTCTCCCCCCCTCTCTCTCTGTCAGCGAGGGGGCTGCGAGAGCACTTTCTCCGAGCGCTTCGGGAAAGCTTGCCCTGCCTCTACTGCAGCCCCCTTGCTGAAAGTTCTGGACGAAAGTGCTCCCAGCGAGGGGGCTGTGAGAGGGGCGGGACGGGCATTCCTGAAGCGCGCGGAGAAAACCCTCTCACAGCCCCTTCGTTGGGAGCACTTTTGCCAAGCCAGCCCCATCGCAGCTGCCCCTCTGTTCCAGCCCCGCCCTCCCAAAGAGTGGGGCTGCCCCGTCCTGGCCAATTGCATCCCTCTTGCCAGGAGCACGGATGAGGACGAGGAGAAGAAGCTGCATGTTTTGCCCAAGGCAGGAGGCGGCGGAGGAGGAGAGGGAGCGGATTGGGCGGGTGGGGGGCAGGGTCGAGAGGCCAGGAGCGCGAGGGGGCCGGAGGCACCATGGAGAGGCAGGGGCAGCCGCGGTTCCCTTCTACTGACGCGCATCCCCCCCACCCCCCCGTGGGCTGGCAGAGGGATGGGGAGTGCGCACCCAAGGAAAAGGGTCCGCGGGGGATATTTTGGAGCGCGCACGTTCTCACGCGCACAGCTTACGGGGAACGGTGGTGGGGAGCATGAGGTATTTCAGTGGGTAGGGGAATCCTTGGGTGGTTTTAAGCAGTTGGCCTGTTTCATTACTATCCCCCCCCCATGGCCTCCCCTACCATGAAATAAATGTGCAGTTAATGATCCACGTATTCGATTATCAAATGCATGGATGAAAGCAGGAAGTGACCATGGCCAACTTACGCGATTCACACCTACAAATCCTCAGGTTATGAATATAATTGACATAGTATTACTAATGTAATACTAATTACATTAGTAATTCGAGGACTACCTTTTTGGTGAAATCAAGATGGTTAATTTGAAAAATAGCATATTTAGCCCTAAAATCATGTTTGTTGGTTTGTTCATAGTCTAATGACATAATAAAGTATAAAATAAAATAAGTGTTCCATATTCCCAATTGTATATCAAATGGTATATCAAATATATTGGGATACATTTAAAAGCATATTTGGATGTATAATAAAATTTAATGAAATGATCGAATACAATCATCTTATTAGTTGATACCAATCTGATCTATATAGCATTCCTAAACTATAACAATCATAAGAATTCAAGTTGCAAGTTACTTTTTACTTAAATTTAGTAAATAAATTAGAACATGATGCTTACATAAATAGCAAAATCTTTGGGAGCACTAGAGATCTCATTCGTGGGGGAGATTTTCTTAGATATATGTTGCATTGTAACAGCTGTTGGAATAATTTCCTTAGCTAGTCTGATAACAGTTTCACCTTGATTTCCAGGAAAAGACCAGCAGTTTCCAAGGTGGTAACTGGGCTTAAAGAAAATACAGAGAAAATTCTGAATAATTTAAGCATTCTACTGTATAAATGCTATAACTCAATTAAAAATAATAATAATTAATAATAATTTATTAGATTTGTATGTCACCCCTCTCCGAGAATTTAATTGTTCAGTTTGGTTTCTATAGTTTGAGATTCTGTTTCATTAATGATATTTATTCTGTGTGATATAATATATTTTTTGAATGTTACTTGGAACATTTTGAAAAGCTTCTACTAAAGAAAGAAACGTTAATAAATGTTCAGGCAAATTCAGGCATACAAGACTAATGCCATTTAAGAGCAAATAGAATCCAGAAAATATAATATTTATTACAGTTTATGTAGAACAAACAATTAGCAAACATACCATATTTTTGAGATGTAAGAAGCGATGCAGGGTGAAGAAAGAGTTGGGGGTGAGATAGTAGCAAAGATGTATATAACCATCATGCAATGGAGGAGGGAAGGGAAAGGAGGTCATTTTATTTTTATTTTTATTTATTTATTTATTTAGATTAAATTAGATTAGATTTATTGGATTTATATGCCGCCCCTCTCCGTAAACTCAGGGCGGCTCACAACAATGGTAAACAGAACATAGTAACAAATCTAATATTTCGCAATCTAAATTACAGTTTTAAGTTAAAAAATCCAAAAGAGCCCCAATATATTGAAAAGAAGCACACAATCGAATCATACACAAAAACTACATGGGCAAGGGGGAGATGTTTCAATTCCCCCATGCCTGACGACAGAGGTGGGTTTTAAGGAGTTTCCGAAAGGCAAGGAGGGTGGGGGCAATCCTAATCTCTGAGGGGAGCTGGTTGCAGAGGGTCGGAGCCACCACAGAGAAGGCTCTTCCCCTGGGTCCCGCCAGACGACATTGTTTAGTCGACGGGACCCGGAGAAGGCCAACTCTGTGGGACGTAACTGGTCGCTGGGATTCATGCGGCAGAAGGCGATCCCGGAGATATTCTGGCCCGATGCCATGAAGGACTTTATAGGTCATAACCAACACTTTGAATTGTGACCGGAAACTGATCGGCAACCAATGCAGACTGCGGAGTGTTGGAGTAACATGGGCATATTTAGAGAAGCCCATGATTGCTCTCGCAGCTGCATTCTGCACGATCTGAAGTTTCCGAATATTCTTCAAAGGTAGCCCCATGTAGAGCGCATTACAATAGTCGAGCCTCGAGGTGATGAGGGCATGAGCGACTGTGAGCAGTGACTCTCGATCCAGATAGGGCCACAACTGGTGCACCAGGCAAACCTGGGCAAATGCCCCCCTCGCCACAGCTAAAAGATCTTTCTCTAATGTGAGCTTTGGATTGAGGAGGATGCACCAGGTGTTGACCCTCTCTGAGGGGGTCAATACTTCCCCCCCCAGGGTAATGGAAGGACAGATGGAGTTGTCCTTGGGAGACAAAACCCACAGCCACTCCATCTTATCCGGGTTGAGTTTGAGACTTTTGACACCCATCCAGGCTGCAACAGCCTCCAGGCACCGGCATATCACTTCCACTGCTTCGCTGATTGGACATGGGATGGAGATGTACAGCTGGGTATCATCAGCGCACTGTTGATACCTCACCCCATGCTCTTGGATGATCTCCCCCAGCGGTTTCATGTAGATATTAAATAGGGGGGAGAGGACTGACCCCTGAGGCACCCTACAAGGGAGAGATCTCGAGGTCGACCTCTGACACCCCACTAACACTGACTGCGACCGGCCGGAGAGGTAGGAGAACCACTGAAGGACTGTGCCTCCCACTCCCAACCCCTCCAGCCGGCCCAGAAGGATACCATGGTCGATGGTATCGAAAGCCACTGAGAGGTCAAGGAGCACTAGGACAGAGAATAAACCCCTGTCGCAGGCCCGCCAGAGATCATCCATCAACGCGACCAAAGCAGTTCCCGTGCTGTAACTGGGCCTGAAACCCGACTGCTGAAGACCTAGAGAATCGGCTTCTTCCAAGGACCGCTGGAGCTGGAGCGCCACCACCTTCTCAACAACCTTCCCCATAAAGGGAAGGTTGGAGACTGGACGATAGTTATTAAGTATGGGTGGGTCCAGAGGAGGCTTCTTGAGGAGGGGGCGCACAAGTGCCTCCTTGTACGGAGCTGGAAAGAATCCCCTCCCCAAAGAAGCATTGATAATCTCCTGGACCCAGCTCCGCATCACCTCCCTGCTGGCCGAGACCAGCCAGGAGAGACAAGTATCCAGTAGGCAGGTGGCAGAACTCACAGCTCCAATGGCCTTGTCCACTTCATCAGGTGTCACCAGATCAAACTCTTCCCAGACAGGTGGACAAGTACGGGTCCCAGTCACCTCGACTGACTCATTGTCAGTTGACTCTGCTATTCAATCGGAGTCGAGGTGCGCCCGGATCCGAGCGATTTTATCAGCGGAAAATGTATTTAAGTCTCGGCACTACTCTGCATGGTCTCCTCAACTCCCCCCTGATTAAGAAGGGAGCGGTCACCCTAAACAGAACAGCTGGCTGAGATTCCACTAATGCAATCACGGCGGCATGACATGCGCATCTTGCTGCCTTGAGCGCCACTTTGTAAGTTTTAATAAATCTCTTACAAGTGTTTGATCGGATTCAGACTTACTCTTCCTCCATCGCTTCTCCAGACGTCTCATCTGGCGTTTCAACTCCCAGACCTCCTCGTTGAACCATGGAGCTCGACGGGTTCTAGTGCCGCAGAGAGGTCGCAACGGCGCAATCCGGTCAAGAGCCTCCGCTGCAGACTTGTTCCAGGCCTCAGCAAGAGACTCTGCCGAACTGTGGACGAGTGTATTTGGCATAACCCCAAGCGCCCTCTGAAAACCTTCAGGATCCATCAGGCGTCTGGGGCAGAACCTCCTAATGGGTTCTGCCTCCCTGCGGATTGGAGCCAGGAAGTTAAGACGGAGTAGAAAATGATCTGACCATGACAAAGGCTAAGCCCCTTTGTCTCAGATCATTACTCAGATCATTTATTTTGTCCAATACACAATACATATTGAAGAGAATAGACATGAAGTATTATATATTAAAAAAAGGATAGAAGAAAAGATATAAAAATAGAGAAGATATATGAAAGGAAGAAAAGATATACGATATATAAGATAAGGAGAGACAATTGGACAGGGGACGAAAGGCACACCAGTGCACTTATATACGCCCCTTACTGACCTCTTAGGAACCTGGAGAGGTCAATCGTGGATAGTCTAAGGGAGAAATGATTTTCACAAACTTTCTCCTACTCTCCCCTCTTCAAATAAAGGGAATATCTGGTCAAACAACAGAATAAAAAGATTCTGCCAGTTTGATGGGTTTTTTTTTTTTAAAGGACTTTATGGCTTGAGGGATTCATAGTAGTTTCCTTATTACGGGTGACCAGAACTCATGCTTTATCAATATGTGTGTGTGGGAGGGTGCAGCAAAGTCTTCCCTGGCTCCTTGCTTTCCTCGCTCCCTTGGGCTTTCTTTTTTCTTTTTAATATTTTTATTGGTTTTTCTTTAAGACAAACAATACAAACAACATTTGACATTTAAAGGAGCTGCCATTGCTCTGCTAATTATAGAAGTCTAACTAATACAAAAAAAAAGTCTAACTATAATCAGATCAATACAGAAAAGCAGTTCATAATATACTACTATATTATAACATCTAAATCTATGTTTCCATTTTGGTATTATAGTTTGCGTAATTGAAGTCAATTCTAATATCCATAAATTTTATCAATATACTACTAAAATATAACATTCAGTTTTATATTTTCATTTTAACAATATAATTAAATTAATTAAACTCAATTAATTAAACACGGAAAACTTATGCTTAAATTTTTTAAAAATACTGCAATACTATATAATTATACAATTTAAAATCTACTTCTTTGTATCTATTTTAACAATGTAATGAAATAATTAAAATCAGTTACTCAATCTAAAAACCTTATCCTTTAAATTTCTTAATATACTACTATCCTTAAAATTTCAATATATCATATATTTAATTTAATAAATTCAAATGTTTTAAAATTTATTCATATATTATTAAAACTCTTTTTGAACATTCCACCAATTATACACTTTCTCCCAGGTTTTATAGAACTGTTTCCATTTGATTTTTTAACCATCTCGTCATCATATCTAATTCTGCACATTCCATAATTTTTTTAAATACTTCTTCATCTTTTGGTATTTCCTTTTCTTTCCATTTTTGCGGAAATGTAATTCTTGCCGCTACTAAAATATGAATTATTAAATAATATATTTCTTTTTTATACAGTGATCCCCCGCTCGTTGCGAGGGTTCCGTTCCAGGACCCCCCGCAACGAGCGGGTTTTCGCGAAGTAGCGCTGCGGAAGTAAAAACACCATCTGCGCATGCGCAGATGGTGTTTTTACTCCCGCAGCGCTAGCGAGGAGCCGAAGATTGGGGGCGGCGCGGCTGTTTTAAAACGTCGCCCCCGGCATGGGGGGCTTCCTAGCAGCCCCCCAAACCCGGGTTGGGGGTCCGGGGGGTGCTGGCAAGCCCCCCATGCCGGCGGCGACGTTTTAAAACAGCGGCGCGGCTTTCCAATGAGTCCCGAAGACAAACGTCAAACTTCTGTGTTTGTCTTCGGGACTCATTGGAAAGCCGCGCCGCTGTTTTAAAACGTCGCCGCCGGCATGGGGGGCTTCCTAGCAGCCCCCCAAACCCGGGTTGGGGGTCCGGGGGGTGCTGGCAAGCCCCCCATGCCGGCGGCGACGTTTTAAAACAGCCGCGCCGCCCCCAATCTTCGGCTCCTCGCTAGCGGGCAGGCAGGCGGCGGACAAGCCGTTCGCTGGCACTCGCTCTCGCCGCTTTCCAGCTGAGTCCTGAAGCGAATTTGCTTCAGGACTCAGCTCGAAAGCGGCGAGAGCGATCGCCAGCGAACGCCTTGTCCGTGCTCGCTCTCGCCGCTTTCCAGCTGAGTCCTGAAGCGAATTCGCTTCAGGACTCAGCTCGAAAGCGGCGAGAGTGAGCGCCAGCGAACGGCTTGTCCGCGCTCGCTCTCGCCGCTTTCGAGCTGAGTCCTGAAGCGAATTCGCTTCAGGACTCAGCTCGAAAGCGGCGAGAGCGAGCGCCAGAGAACGGCTTGTCCGCCACCGCCGTTTTAAAACAGCCGCGCCGCCCCCAATCTTCGGCTCCTCGCTAGCGGGCAGGCAGGCGGTGGACAAGCCGTTCGCTGGCGCTCGCTCTCGCCGCTTTCCAGCTGAGTCCTGAAGCGAATTCGCTTCAGGACTCAGCTGGAAAGCGGCGAGAATGAACGGCGTGGGCGGGCGAAGGGCGGGCAGCAGCAAGGAGTTTGCGTGGGCGGTGGGGAAACTCCTTGCTGATGCCCGCTGCTCGCCCTCCCGCCAGCAAGAGGGGGAAGACCCAGGGAAGCCGCCCAGCAGCTGATCTGCCGGGCGCCATCTACGCATGCGTGCCCATAGAAAAAAGGGCACGCATGCGCAGATGGTGCTTTGACTTCCGGGTTGAAAAATCGCAAATTACCCTGCTCGCAATGGTCGGGGACGCAATAACCGGGGGATCACTGTATTTGATATCACAGATGCCTATTAGGAAGAATTCTGGAGTCTTTTTAATCTTCTTGTTGGTTATTTTCTTTAACAATTTTTCTACTTTATTCCAATAAATCTTAGCTTCAGGGCAGGTGCATCATGTATGAAAATATGTACCGATTTCTTTTACATTTCCAACAAATAGGAGAGGTATTAGGGAACATCGTTGAAATCCTATATGGTGGAAGATGCCATCTGTAAAACATCTTAATTTGGTTTTCTTTATAAGAAATTGATTTGTTATTTTCCAATTATGTATCCATACCTTTTCCCATGTTTCCAAATTTATTTCTTTTCCATATTATCTTTCAATATCCAGCCTATCATTTGGTAATTTATTAAATATTTATATAGCTTCCCAATTAATTTCCCTTGATTTTGACTCAATAATTTCCCAAATATATTGTTATCTTTTTTAAAGATAAAAGTTCTAACGTCCTTTTGATATCTAAAATTAATCTATACATACTGCCACCAATCTATATCAACACCTATCTCTTGCAGTTCTTGTTTAGTTCTTAATTTTAATTGATTATCCCATAAATCTCCATATTTCCATATCTTACCATCTTTTAAAAGATTTGGGTGTACCTTAGCAAATGCTTTTTTAGCATCTAAAAATATAAGTGACATTTGTTTTTCAAGATGTTGTTCAGAATATTATAAGGTATTTATTATTGTTCTTAAGTTATTTTTAATTTGTCTACCTGGTAAAAACCCGTTCTGGTCTTCATGTATTATTCCATTTATAATGTTTTAAAACCTAGTAGCAAATATTGATATAAAAATTTTATAATCTACATTTAATAATGATATCGGTCTGTAATTTTCAATTTTTTCCTTCTCAGTTCCCACTTTGTGTATTAATGTTATTAAAGTTTCTGTCCATGTTTTTGGTAGTTTTCCTGTAAAATTCTAATGCTATTTCCTTTTTTTTTCATCTGTTCTATGTCTTATTACACCTTTACTATCTATTAATTTTTTTATAATTTTGTTTTTTCTCTCTTTCCTAAGTTTATATGCCAACCATCTTCCTGGTTTATTTGCATGTTCAAAGTATTCTTGTTTTGCTGTTTTTATTTGTTCCACCATTGATTCTTGTTCTATCAACCTTATTTTGTGTTTTAGTATATCTCTCTGATTTTTAACTTTATCATCATGTTCATCTTTTTGCATTTCTAATTCTAGTTTTTCAATTCATCTTCTAACTCTTGATATTGCAACTTCTCTTTATTCTTTTTCGCCATATAAGAGATTGTTAGCCCATGTATATATGCCTTTGTTGTATGCCAAATGTTTTGTGGGGTAGTGTCATTATTTTTATTTATTTTTAAAAAGGCCTCCAATTCTTTCTCTATCCATTCTTTGTATTCAGGATTAGGTAATACAGTGGTACCTCGAGATACGAGTTTAATTCGTTCCGGACCTGGGCTCTTAAGTCGAGCAGCTCTTATCTCGAATGACTTTTCCCCATAGGAATTAATGTAAATAATTTTAATTGGTTCCAGCCCTCAAAAAACTCACAAAGTTAGTCTAAATTATGCAGAAAGACATGTTTTTAATGAAGAAATGTACATGTACATATAAATGAATAATGAAGTTTCTTTCACTTAACTTGTAAACTTTCTTAAACTTTTAAATTTACATATGTTCAACTTCTCTGCCACCCAATCCTGTAGGACAGAGGTCCCCAACCCTTTTTGCACCAGGGACCGGCTTTAAGCGATCAAGAGAGGAATGGGTGAATGAATGGACGGAGGGTGGGAAGGAAGGAAGGAAAGAGGGAAGGGACAGGAACAGAGGAAGAAAGCAAGGAAACTTATGAAAGGGGAGAGTAAGAGAGGAATGAGTGAAGGGAGGGAGGGAGGGAAGAAGGTGGGAAGGAGAAAGAAAAGAAGAAATAGAGGAAGGAAAGGTAAAAGAGAGAAAGAAAAAGAGCAAGAAAGAAAGAAAGAAAGAAAGGGGGAAGGGACAGGAACAGAGGAAGGAAGGAAGGAAACTTATGAAAGGGGAGAGTAAGAGAGGAATGAGTGAAGGGAGGGAGGGAGGGAAGAAGGTGGGAAGGAGAAAGAAAAGAAGAAATAGAGGAAGGGAAGGTAAAAGAGAGAAAGAAAAAGAGCAAGAAAGAAAGCTGCAAGCACCCCCCCGAGCCCCCCAGGCCGGCTGCAACCTTTTAAAACATGCGCGCCGCTTCGCAGCTGTCTCCTGAAGCCGAACGCGGAAGTTAGCGTTTGGCTTCAGGAGACAGCTCCTTGGCGCTTGTATCTCAAATTTGGGCTTGTAAGTAGAACAAAAATATCTCTCCCCTCCCAGCTCTTATCTCGAGTTGCTCTTAAGTAGAGCAGCTCTTATGTCGGGGTTCCACTGTATGTTTCTATTCATTCACCAGTTATTTACTTTTCTCTTACCTTTCCAATATATAACTAACGGATTATGGTCTGCCCAACTATTAGTTTCAATCTCGATATCTCTAATCTTTTCCATTGTGTGTGCTGGTGCCCAGGCCATATCAATCCTAGACCAAGTTTTATGAGGGTTAGAATAAAAAGTATATTGTTTATTTTGTGGGTGGCATTCATGCCATATATCTTATAATAATAATTCTGTTCTCATTTTCCAAAATGTTGTAGGTAAAATTACCTTTCTTTTCTTTTCTTTTTTCCCCCCTGTGTAATCCATTTGACTACCTGAAATTGCATTAAAATCGCCTATTATTATCATATTTTCTATTGATAGTTCAATTATTTTGTCATGCAATCCTTTATAAAATTGTTTTTGGTTGTCACTTGGTGCATAAATTGAAATAATTACGAGAGGTTTCATTTCTAGATCTAATTGTACCATTAAAATTCTGCCTTCACTATCACTGTACATTTGTTTTGATTAAATTATTTCCTCAATATACATTGCTACTCCTCTTTTCTTTTGATTTGCAAAACTAGTATAAAATTTCCCCAATTTTGAATTATTAAGAAGGCTTCTCTTTGATTTTTTAATATGAACTTCTTGTAAAATATTTATTTGTGCTTTTTGTTTTCTGAGTTTAGCCAATATTTGATTTCTTTTCCTGGGGTTGTTGAAACCATTAACATTGACTGAAAATTTTTTCAAGTCATCTGACATTTCTATTTGTAGTATTTTTTTATTTCTTTCAATTCACGTAACATACTATCTAACACCAATTCTTGTTGAGCTTGTGGTTGTTTCTTTTTAACATTTTGCATTTCTCCCCTGTCTTTCGTGGTGGCCCCCCATTCTTCTTCTTTATCCTTAAGTTCTATCTGTAATTGGTCAATCTTATTCAGTCCACTTTGCGCGAAAAAAGTTCTTGCTTTGTCCACACTCTCTATCTTGATTTTCATTGCTTGCCAAGTCAGGGTAAGCCCTTCTGGTACTAGCCATCGAAAAACTATATTCTTTTTGATTAAGACACTTGTAAGAAAATAATACTCTCTTCTGCTTTCTCCTACCCTCTTTGGAACTTGTTTCAGAATTGTAATATCTTTCCCTTTGTGTTTCCAAGTCTGGTTTCTTGCCTGTTTTAAAATGTCATCTTTGATTACTCTTCTTGCAAACTTGATGTGGACCTCTCTTGGTAAGTTGTGTCGCCTTGCATAGCTCGTTTGGACTCTATAAATTTCATCTAACCCTCTTATAAGTTCTTGTGGGTCCACTTGTAGAATTTCTCCTATTATCTCTGCCATCTTTGCGGATAAATCTTCATCCTTTTCTTCCTCAATGTTTTGAAATCTCAAGCCATGTGATGTGGATTGAAGTTCAAGGTTAGTTATTGCTTCGTCAAAGCCTCTACAGGCCGCATAGTTATGTTCTTCATATTCCTCCACCTTTTGTCCTATATCATGGACTTTTTCTTCTGTTGCTTTTATTCTTTTTTCGTTTTCTTGTAAATTCTGTTGTATTACTTTCATATTTCCATCCATCTCGTTCATGCTCCCTTTAACTTCACTGATTTCAGTTTTAAGTTCACTGATCTCCTTCTTGAGCTCAGTTTTCAAGGTACCCATTTCATTTTTCATCTCTTGTTTCATTTCTTCATAATATTTATTCACTTCTTTATTTGTATCTAGTTGAATTTTTGTTTGTGTTTGCGTTTTCTGCATAAAGTCTTGAATACCTGCTAAAGTATCTTGAATAGACTGAAGGTTTGATTCTGCCGGTGGCTTTTCTTTCTCTTTCTCTTTTTCCTTGTCTAGCATTGTTGTTATTGTTCTTTGTTGTAAAGGGGATGATGTTGGAGATACCTTTGGGGTGGGAGTTGGGGTTGGAGTTGGAGTGGATGTTTGTTTTCGAGTTTTTGTTGTTGTAACAGAAGTCACAATTGGAGCCCTGTAGGAACCTTTCATATCTCAGAAGTTTTCATTCTTTTAGGAGTAAATCTAAAAAGAGTGTGGCTGTGACTATTTTCTAATAAGCATTTAGTAAGAAAGCTGGAAATTTTGGTACCAATTTGCAACTTATGTGCGTTTGCACAATTTCATAGTGAGCATCTTAGAACTTGCATATTAAAATGTGTGCAAAAATGCTATTGAAGATTTTTCAGATACTGTAGTTGATACTGATACAAAAATTGCATTATTAAAAGGAGTAGTACAATGATTACATGAAATACTTTGATGTTTCTTTTAATTTAATAACTGAAATACACATTATAGTGTATAATAAATAAAGCTGTACTATATATTAATAGTAGAGATTTCCAATCTAGTTATGTAGCTTAGAGAATAATTGTTGCAAATACCTGTAGATTGGAGTGCAAAATCTGTCATCTGAACAACATCTTCATCCAACTTTTGTTCTAATTTTTAAAGAATTTTTTCAATATTCTGTAATGGATAAAAATAAAAATAAAATTCATCCATTACTGCATCTATAACTTTGGTAAAATTAGAAAAGAAGCCAGACATGATTTTAAAAAACAAACCCAAACATTAAATGCATTCGTATATTGTGTATTGTCCTGTTGTGAGCTGCTCTGAGTCCTCAAAGAGGGGCGGCATACAAATCTAATATATTATTACTATTATTATTATTATTATTATTATTATTATTATTATTATTATTTTGTCAGTACAACACAGCAAACGAGATCTCTATGCTGGATTTCACATTTCATCCCCAATCGGGCGCTTCCCAAGCACCTAGGACTGCTTGATGTAGCGACGAATTATGTTTGCCGATCCCAGTAAAGCAGCCTTTTGCAATTGACAGGTGGAGATTTTGTCAATTCCGATGGTTTTCAAATGTCCGCTGAGATCCTTTGGTACTGCGCCCAGCGTGCCAAGTACCACTGGGACCACTTTCACTGACTTATGCCAGAGTCGTTGCAGCTCGATTTTTAGATCTTCATATTTCACTAATTTCTCTAGCTGCTTCTCCTCAATTCTGCTGTCTCCTGGGATTGCGATGTCGATGATCCATACTTCCTTTTTCTCCACGATCACAATGCCTGGTGTGTTATGCTTCAGAATTCAGTCAGTCTGAAGTCAGAAGTCCCACAGTAGTTTTGCTTGCTCATTTTCGACCACTTTTTCAGACTTATGATCCCACCAGTTCTTTGCCACTGGTAAATGGTAGTTCCAGCACACGTTCCAGTGGATCATCTGTGCCACAGCATCATGTCTATGCTTGTAGTCAGTCTGTGCAATCTTTTTGCAGCAGCTGAGTATGTGATCGATTGTTTCATCTGTTTCTTTACAGAGTCTGCACTTTGGATCGTCTGTTGATTTTTCAATTCTGGCTTTGACAGCATTTGTTCTAATGGCCTGTTCTTATGCCGCCAGTATTAATTAGTCCTTCTGTCTCCTTTTTGAGTGTTCCACCTGTAAGCCACGACCAGGTCTTTTCTTTATCCACTGTGCCTTCAATCTTGTCCAAGAACTATCCATGCAATGCTTTGTTCTGCCAACTGTCCATACAACATTGAGTTATATTTTTTCTGTACTGGTCCTAAGTTTGCTTCACCTTGAGAAGCTTCCTATTGTTGACCTCCATCAACGCTGACTCTTTGCTCCCCTTCACGTAGTCAGCTAATGCATGCTTCTCTTCTTCTACTATCTGCTTCACTTGCAAAAGTCCTCTGTCGCCTATTTTCCTTGGTAAATACAGCCTGTCAACGTCACTGTGGGGGTGTAGTGCATGATGGATTGTCATTAATTTTCTGGTTTTCCTGTCCAGGTTGTCCAGCTCTGCTTGAGTCCAGTTCACTATGCCAACTGTGTATCTAATGAGAGGTATGGCCCATGTATTTATAGCCTTGATAGTGTTGCCACCATTCAGTTTGCTCTTCAAAATTTTTCTTGTCCTCTGGATGTACTCTTTGCTGATCACAGTTTTCACATGGCCATGCTTGATATTATCCAGTTGCAAGATGCCCAAGTATCTGTAGGCTTCTGGCTGGTGGCACTTGATGGTTCGACCATTTGGCATTTCAATGCCGTCATTTTCAGTGATTTTCCCCTTTTTCAGTGCTACTGTGGCACATTTATCCAGGCCAAACTCCATGCTGATGTCATTGCTGAAGATTCGCACAGTGTTGGCTAGTGACTGTATCTCAGTTTCTGATTTTCCGTACAACTTCAGGTCATCCATATACAGCAGGTGTGAAATTTTTGGTGAATTCCTAGAAGTTTGGTAGCCTAGGTTTATTTTCTGTAGGATGAGTGACAGCGGGATTATCGCGATGAGGAATAGCAATGGGGACAAAGAGTCTCCCTGGAAGATGCCCCTTCTGATGTTGATCAGTCCATAGCTTTCATTCCCAACAAAAAGCTCAGTCTTTCAATATTTCATCGCCTTTTCTGTGAATTTCCTGATGTTTTTATTGACTCCAATGACTTCCAAGCATATTATGATCCAGCTGTGTGGCAATGAGTCAAAGGCTTTCTTGTAGTCAATCCAGGTCGTGTATAGGTTTGTTTTCCTGTTCTTACAGTTCTCCGAAATCATTTTATCAATTAGGAGCTGGTCTTTTGTACCTCTACTTTGTCTTTTATTGCCCTTTTGCTCCACTGGCATGATGTCATTTTCTTCTAGGTAGTCCTGAATTCTGTCAGCTATGATACCTGTCAGCAGTTTGAGCATGGTTGGCAAACATGTTATTGGCCTGTAGTTTCCTGGTATGGCTCCTTTCGCTGCGTCTTTCTATATTAAATATGTCCTGCCAGTTGTAAGCCATTCACTAATATTTCCTGTCTGCAGCATTTTGTTGAACAATTCAGCCATTTTTGCAGGCAGGCTGGTCAGGTATTTCAGCCAAAAACCATGCACCTCATCAGTGCCAGGGGATGTCCAGTTCTTTACCCTCTTCACTCTTTCTGCAATCATTTCAGGTGTTATCTCCAGCTGCTGCATATTGCTCCCTGAGAATTCCTTTTCAAACTCCTTTATCCACCCAGCAGTCCTGTTATAGTCCTTTTCGACCTCCCAGAGATCTTTCCAGAATTTTGTTGTTATTTTCATCTCTGGCTTTTTAATTTTCTTATCTGTTTGCTGATACAGGTTCTGGTAGAACTGCCTCTGGTTGGATTGAAATGTTTGATTCTGCCTGTACTGGGTGATCCTAGCTTCATATCGCTCAATTTTCTTGGTTGTGGCTGTTATCTGCTGCTTTACAATTTCCAGACCTTCCTCGATCTTTCTTGTACTAAGCCAGTACTTTTTTGTCAAATAGTCTTTGATCTTCTGATTGTTAAGTTTCTGCTCCTTAATGTTCTTCAAGTTACTTGCATCTGATCTCAAGCTTTTGATTTTCAATTCTAGTGGGATTTTCCATTTTGGTTTTCCAGTTGGTTTTCCAATTGGTTTCTGTTGCAGTAACCCTAGTTCTGCCGTTACTATCACAGCTGTACTGTAGGCAAGCTGATTCAATTCTTCAATTGAAGTTACATTGACAGTTGCAAGTGCAGTGTTAATGTCTTCCACCAGTGGGACAAGTCGTTTTTTGCTTATGTTTTTTAAGGCTGGCATTCTCTTTCGCTCTGCATTGGACCCCGCATGAGCAAGTATTTGGTCTTTAAGTTCTTGCTGCCTTTGAGTTATAGTGTCAAGTGTCTCATCTGCAGCTTCTTGCTGTCTTTCCAAATTTTCATCAGGTTCCAGTTGTGCAGTGACTCCAGATCTTATTGGAGCTTATGCTGGTGCCAGATTTTGGTGTTTCTATTTTGCAAATTTTCTGTATTTCTTCTAATTCGACTTCACTGAACATTTGGTTCCTGATTATGAGTCGTCGCTGATCGGCCAGTCGAAGTTCCGTTATTTTTGAGTCTGCATATTCTTGTTTCCATAATTGGTACATCCGTCTTTGATATCTGCGTTTTCCAGGCTCCGAGTTGTAATAACATTTCATGATTGTGCGATTCTCTGACATTGAGAATTTCTGCCGCTTTTTGATTTGTAAGCTTTGTTTGTTTTGTTCCTGTAGCTCATTTGTCGATGGCTGCCCAGGTTCCACAGCAGCCACCGCGGTCCTTTTTATCCTGGGCGACGACCGAGCCAGTATGGACTTCTTTTTGTTTTGTCTCTCCATTAGTTTAAATGGGTTAGGTACGTTTAGTCTGGCTCCTCTGCTTTGACCACTCCAGCAAGGTTAGACCTACCAGTAGTTTACACTACCACCGGCACAGCTCTCAGCTTCATTGAAGCATACAAGCCCCACTACCACGACAAGTCGTACCCATCAGTGGGGATTTTATTATTATTATTATTATTATTATTATTATTATTATTATTATTAATTATTTTACCGATCTTGGTGGAAAGCTGAGTCAGTCTTGATCCTGGTGAGATTCAACATGCCAAACTGCTAGCAGCTAGTGATCAGCAGTAGTTGTCTGCAGTATTGCACTCTAATTTAACTATTGTGCCAATGCAGCTCATATGATACATACATCATTTATGACATGGATTGTTATTCCACAATTGGCACAGGTAATAAATAATGACACACAAATACAGAATAGAAAAATCCATGCATCATGCCTTCAGTCTGTTTGATTTCATTGTGCTGTTGCAATTTACGTAGGCTCAAACTGGAAGATTTACCATATTTTTCGGTGTATAAGATGCACCTTTTTACTTCAAAAAAGTGTGTCAAAAACTGGGTGCATCTTATACACCAAATGTTGCTGACGGCGCCTGGCATCCCTTGAGGCGAGGCTGGCAACTCAGCCCTAGGGATGCCCCAGAAGGCGGGAGATTGGAGTGGGGGCTGATGGAGCTGAGCCCCCTCCGGCAGGACGATCAGTGCCGCACTGTGGCCCTCCTCTGCGGCTGGATGCACCGAGAGAAATCCTCCTCAAGAGAGGCTCCTGGAGGTTCTGTTCTGCACCCGGCAGCAAGGGTGGCAGGAACAAGAGGAGTGTGATGAGCAGCAGCACCGGGAACCTCGTGTCCACGCTGCCGATACCAATGCCACCAGTGTCTCCACTGGAACTAGCTAACTCAGGGGCATGGCCCCTCGTTCCTGCCACCCAGAGGGAGCCACTCATGAAGAGGATTCCCCTTGGCACATCCAGCTGCAGAGGCCCACAGTGTGGCGCTGATCATCCCGCGGCAGGGGGCTTGGCTTCATCAGCCCCCACTCCAATCGCCCGCCTTTGGCGGCATCCCCAGGGCCGAGCTACCAGCCTCCCATCAAGGGCTGCTGGGTGGCCTCGCAACTTTCCTAAACTGTGGAGAACCGGGCAAGGCGTCCCCTCAGCACATCTTGTGGGGCAGAGCCCGGCCAGAGACAGATTGCAACATAGAGCCCAGGAGAAGAGACGATCCTGTTTGGCTGCTGAAAAACCCAGGAATGGTGCTGTTCTGCGTGAAACTGTAGAAGAAGCTCAGAAGAAGTGGGTTAGGCTGCTGGCTTGTCCCCAGAGAGACAGATGCAGAGGGAAAGATAGGGAGGAAAGTGAAAGGGGGGAGGGAATGTGAGAGAAAAGGAGAAAGAGAAAAATGAGAAACTGATGGAGGGAAAGAACAAGGAAAAGGAAAAACAAACAAAATGAGAGAGAAATGAGGGAATGAATGAGAATGAGAGAGGGAGATGAGGGAAAAGAATGAGAGAGAGAAGGGGAGAGAAAGAAAAAGGGAGAGGAAGAGGAGAGAAAAACAGAAATAAAAGTGAGATAAATGAGAGCAAAAAGGGAGAGAGAGACACAAATGATAGCAAAACGGGGGAGAGATAGGGAGAGGTACATAGAAATGAGAGAGACCTGGAGGGAGAAAATGAGAGACAGGGAAAAGGGAGAGAAGTGGAGAGAAAGAAAAAAAAGTGAAAGAGAGAGGGAGGGAAAGAGATGAAGGAAGGAAGGAGGAAAGAAGGAAGGGAGACGTTTCCCACAAAAAACGCCGGGAACCACAAACCCACCCCCCTCGTGGCTGGAGAGGTTACTATTACACTGCACACCAAGACAACTAGACACAAGAACAGTTTTTCCCCAAACTACATCACTCTACTAAACAAACAATTCCCTCAATGCTGTCAAAGTCTGCACTTCTATTTCTATTAGTTTTTTCTCATCATTCCTATCACCCATTTCCTTCCACCTAGGGCTGTATGACTGTAACTTGTTGCTTGTATCCTAAGATTTTTATTAATATTGTTTCATCATTGCTTATTTGACTTATGACAATCATTAAGTGTTGAACCACATGATTCTTGACAAATGTATCTTTTTCTTTTATGTACACTGAGAGCATATGCACTAAAACAAATTCCTTGTGTGTCCAATCACACTTGGCCAATAAAGAATTCTATTCTATTCTATTCTATTCTACTATTACTATTTAATACTACATCATTTGGTTCAGAATACTTTTTCCTTGTTTTCCTCCTCTAAAATCTAGATGCGTCTTACATACACTAAAAATACGGTAATAAAAGAACCTGAACAATATTAATGGTGTTTATTTTTTTCATTATTTGTAAAGAACTGGTAATACACATAGCTATAACATAGTTTATATATATAAGATGGGTACTGATCAGAGGGAACAGTAAGGGATGGTAGGCATGCCCATGCGCTTATGCGCACTCCTTATTGACCTCTTAGGAATTGGGTGAGGTCAACAGTGGACAGTTTAAGGATAAAATCTGGGGGGTTAGTTGATGAAACCCCAGAGTCAGGTAGTGAGTTCCAGGTATTAACCACTCTGTTGCTAAAGTCATATTTTCTTTTTTCTTTTTTTTTGGAATTCAAAGTCATATTTTCTACAATCAAGTTTGGAACTGTTCACTTTGATTTTGTATCTGTTGTGTGCTCGTGTATTGTTGTGGTTGAAGCTGAAAAAGTCATTTACAGGAAGGGCATTATAGCAGATAATTTTATGAGCCGAAGGCGACATGGTTCTAAGCTTTCTAAGGCCAGGATTTTAAGTCTAGTTGCGTAAGGTATACTATTGTGGGTAGAGGAGTGGAGGGCTCTTCTCATAAAGTATCTCTGGACACTTTCTAATATATTTATGTCCAATATGCAATGTGGGTTCCAGACAGATGAGCTGTATTCAAAGGTTTGTCTGCCAAATGTTTTGTATTCTCTGGTTAGTAGTGGGATATTATAACGGTTGTAATACAACTGTCAGACGACGGTTTTTAACATCAAGCTGGGTTTAACAAGGGATTTGTCCCTTGTTTGTACCCCTGCCCCAGGGAGTTCCTTCTTCCAGAGATCTGCTTTTGGTATGTCTGAACTATTGCATTAGCTGCTAGCTACCTTCAGAGCAAGCGGTGGAGAGGAGCTGAGAGGGGAGGACAGGAGAATTAGCTATGCTCCTGGTCTGATTCTTAGGGCTAGGTGACAGCGATAGTGTTGGGCATTTGGTTCCTAAAGTGAGCAGCTGGGGATGGCATTTTTTAAAACGATGTTTGACTTCTTTGAACAGGGGAGCCCCTAGGCCAAGATGATACTGCCGAGCCGACCGGTGAGAGCAGTCAGCAGAGACAGCCTTAGAGGCCACAATAACATGACAGACCGAGAAGATCTTGAACTGAGCCGATGCAGCTGAACTGTCAGGTGAAAGCTGCCAGAGAAAGCAAGCGCCCTGAAATTCTGCCTCCATCTTCTAAGGTTACATTACTATTACTATTAGTCTTCTCATCCCACTTATGACTATACTGTAACTTGTGGCTTGTATCCTTATGATTTATATTGATGGTTCCTTTATTGCTTATTTGACCCCTATGCCAATCATTAAGAGTTGTACTTCATGATTCTTGACAAATGTATTTCTTTTTTTGACGAATGTATCTTTTTTTAATGTACACTGAGAGCGTATGCACCAAAGACAAATTCCTTATGTGTCCAAACACACTTGGCTAATAAAAGAATTCTACTTCAACTTTTTATCCTGGGCGACGACCGAGCCAGTATGGACTTCTTTTTGTTTTGTCTCTCCATTAGTTTAAATGGGTTAGGTACTTCGGGATGTTCAGCCTAATGCAGTGTTTTTCAATCAAGTTTCCGCCAGAAATCTGGCAACACCAAAGGGTTCCCCTGAAGAAAAAGTTGAAAAACACTGGCCTAGACCCTAGAGCATTGATATTCTCTTCCTATTGAGACTCTCTCTGATATCTCTCTGATTCTATGCTGGTTTGTATACATGACTATTCCATAGTAAGGACTACTGTGTATAGTAAGAACTAAGAAAATGAAGAATAGATATGACCTGATACCCCGGAAATTACAGAGTAAGAAAGAAGTCAGAATGGAAATGAAAAAGATTCTGTATTTTGGTAAAAAGAGAGGGAAGGAGAAAATATATGGGTTTAACATGATAAGAAATAAAAGATTGGCAAAGAAGATATTTTGAGAGAGATGACAGGTTATTAAATAGAATAGAATAAAATAGAATAGAATAGATCAGAACAGAATTCTTTATTGGCCAAGGGTGATTAGACACACAAGGAATTTCTCTTGGTGCATATGCTCTCAGTGTACATAAAAGAAAAAGATATATTTGTCAAGAATCATGAGGTACAACACTTAATGATTGTCATAGGGGTCAAATAAGCAATGATGAAACAATCAATATTAATAAAAATCTTAGGATACGAGCAACAAGTTACAGTCATACAGTCCTAAGTGGGAGGAAAAGGATGATCGGAATGATGAGAAAAAATAGTAGAAATAGAAGTGCAGTTTTAGTAAAAAGTTTGACAGTGTTGAGGGAATTATTTGTTTAGTAGAGTGATGGTGTTCGGGGGAAAATCTGTTCTAGAATTATACAGAAATACTTAGATCATTGGATTAATGAAACTTGGGAAAGATAATGTTAATGAAGTGATAAATATTTGAATAATAATTGATTATGACTTGGAATGAAATATTATAATATTATGATGATTATTAATTGAAGATTTAAAATAATGGTTTGGTTAATATTTATATTGTTATAATATTGTTATAATAATAGAGTTTAGTTTTTTCTTTCATTATTTTGCTTTTCTTTCTCTTTTTTCCTTTTCTTTTTTCTTTCCCTTCCTTTTCTGATTGGTAAATTTGATTTTATTAGTTTGGCACAATATGATTTCTATCAATAAAATCTTATGAGATCTCTTACCCATCTTGTAATGCCTTTGCTTATATATCCTTCTAGTATTTGACCAACTATGTTGTAGGCAATATAGTCAGTTTTATCTCTTTAAGTTCTATTTGCAGCTTTTGCTTCTGCTCCTTCAGAAATTGGATTTGAAGTGCCTTTGATTGTAAAATGTAATTAGCTTTCCTAGGAAAAATAATAAAGGGAAATGATGCATAGGACTGTTCTTCTTCTTCTTTTTTTTAAATTTTTTTTTAATTAAATATGTACATTAAAAATACGCGACAAGGGACAACATATTGACAATATATACACATAAGAGATATGAAAAGAAGATAAGAAAAAATAAAAGAAAAAGAAAAACAATAAAGCATCCTGCTTTATACATAACATATTTGGTATCATTATTTACAATTTGCACTACTTGAAGAGTAGTGTAATTTATGTGCAGCTTACGCCTCATTTACAAAGGAATATCTTCCTTTTAACAATTGTTATATATTTAATACATAAATACAATCTTATAATTTCCTTGTCAAATATCAATCATATATCCTTTTTTTCTTCAATGGTATAATGGTGCTATAATTGTTAATATTTATTTATATTAATTAAATTTATTGTCTCTAAATTTGGATTTGGGGTTCCTAATTTCTTTTCATTTTCTTTTCTTTTAATTTATTTTTGGCAACCCAGATATACCATCTGTCCCAGCTTTTGTGAAAGTCCTCCATATCCTTATCCTGTAATTTGTAAGTCAATTTAGTCATTTCCACTACCTGATATATCTTAGCTATCACATTATATATCACTGGTGTGAGTTTCTCTTTCCAGCATTGAGCGTATGTAATTCTTGCAGCTGTTGTGGTATGCAGTATTACATGTCTGTTGTTCTTTGAGAAATTTTGCCTAAATATTCCAAGTAAAAACAATTCTGGTTTTGTGAATATTTCCTTTCCTATAATTCCTTCTATCATATTTTTAATTTCCCCCCAAAATTGTTTTGCTGATGTTTTGCTGATGGGCACGTCCACCACATATGATAATAGGTGCCCGGTTTTTCCCGGCACTTCCAGCAGATGGGGGAAAGCTTGGGGTACATTTTAGACAGGCGAGCTGGGGGTAGGTGCCACCTGTAGAACATCTTATAAATATTCTCTCTGTATGGGATTGAGAGCATTATTTTATAGTTAACTGTCCATATTTTTTCCCATTCTGGTAAATTTATTGTGTGTCCAAAATTTTGCCCCCAGGTATCATACTTCCTTTTACTTCTTCCTCCGCTAATTCTTGATATAGCAAATATTTATATATTTTTGAAATTTGTTTCTCGTCTGGGCCTAATAAAATTTTATCTAATGCGCCTATTTTTTGGAATCCCTGTCTTTCTTTGTCCTCTTTATATTTTGACCTGATTTGATAATACTGGATCCATTCAATTTCAATCCCTTTTTGTTGCAGATCCTGTTTGGACATTAATGTGTCATCTTCATCTAAGATTTGGTCGTATATTATTTTATTCTTTAAATTCATTACTTTGGGATATACTATAGCCTCGTTTGGCGAGATCCATCTAGGTATCTGCAAGTATTCGGATTTTTGTACACTAAACCATGATTCTATTAGACTTTTCCTTATAAAGTGCTGTTTAAAGTGTGTATATGATTTATTCTTTTTTCCAAATAGGTAAGAATGCCACCCGAATTCGAGGTTAAAAGCTTCTAGAGCTAATATTCTCTTTTCCCTGAGGGTGATCCAATCTTTTATCCAGGTCATTGAAGCAGCTGTATAGTATAGTTTCCAATCCGGAACTCCCATCCCTCCTCTGTTCTTATAAATTTTTTTATTTCAGTCTGGCTTTTTTCTCACTCCAAATGAATTGGTGGGTCAGTTTTTTAAGTGTGTCAAAAAATTTCCTAGGTAGTTTAATGGGGATTGTTTGGAAAAGGAAAATAATCTTAGGTAACACGTTCATTTTTATCGCAGCAATTTTGCCTAAGAAAGAGAGTTGGAGCTTAGACCATTTGTCTAAGTTTATTTTTGTTGTTTGTAAAAGTTTTTCATAGTTATCTTTAAATATGGTACTGCATTTGGACAAAAGCTTTATTCCTAAATATTTAACCTTTTGGGCTATATTGAATTCTAGTTTACTTTCTAATTCTAAATTTTGCTTTGGGGTCATGTTCTTAGTTATTATCTTAGTCTTAGTTTTGTTTATTTTTAATCCTGCAATAGCTCCAAAATCTTCTATCTCTTTCAATAGGTGTTTACCTGATATTACTGGGTTTTCCAAAATAAATACCATATCGTCATCGTAGGCTTGAAGTTTGAATTCTTCATTTTTAACTTTTAATCCTGTTATGTTTGGATTGCTTCTTACTTTAATTAGTAGAGTTTCTAAGGCCGTTATGAAGATTAACGGTGCCAGTGGACATCCTTGCCTTACGCCTTTTTTAATTTCAATCTCCTCTGTCATTTCTTTATTAATTATCACCTTTGCTTTTTGCTGAGAGTATATTGCGTTGATTAATCCTAATAATTTGTCGCCAAAGTTCATTTTTTGGAATTGCAGTATAAAATATCTCCAACTCACTTTATCAAAGGCTTTTTCTGCGTCTATGAATATTAGAGCTGCTTCTTTCCCTTCCTTTTCTGATTGGTAAATTTGATTTTATTAGTTTGGCACAATATGATTTCTATCAATAAAATCTTATGAGATCTCAGGATCTTCAACTTCCGGATCTCGGGAGCTTCAACTTCCTCTCCCCAACCTCCAAACAACACGGAAACTTGCAAGAAAAAATACAGATATTTAAAAGGAGCTTGGGATTTCACCAAATTCCAAGGGTCAACTGTTTTAGATTCAATCCCCCCTCCCCAACTGCCTTGTCTCTCTTTTTCTCTCCCTTACTTAATCTCTTCTGGTTTGCTTTTTAATTTTTAATTCATTGCAATGTTTACTGTCAAAACATACAATGGAAAAGAACGTATGGATGTGTGTGGTGCTCACGGCAGTATGTTTTTTTTTTAAAAACACCCGAAACAGTGGTACATCTACTTGCAAAAGCAGGAAGGCACAATTTTGTTGTGTAATATTGGGAGGGGGAGAGAGAAGCTCGGATGCCGCCCAGACACTGCTGCCTCGCACTCACCTCCGGGAAGAGAGCCAGCCCCAAGCATTCTAGAACGCCCCCCTCCCAAACAGATGGAACGTTTGCAACAGAGGAAGGGGCAAGGCGAGGAGGAAATCAAGTTTGCAGCTACAGCTGCCAGGCTTTGGTAACAGGAAAAAAATGCTGGCAAGCCCCAAAGCCAGCTGATTAAGCATTTGCTCCTCTCTCTCCCCCCACTCCACTGAGTCAGCCATCTTCAGCCATCTTTCTTTCCTTCCCCCAAAGAGGTAGAAGTCATTCCATTATGTACCAACTGACCTATCACTTCTTGCAGTTCATAGGAGTCCCGGCAAATGGGCCAGGCAATGGCTTGAGATGCGGGAGCAGTAGCTGGGGGTGATGCAGCAGCTGGCGCCATTGGAGGCTGCAGGATGCAGAAGTTGCCAGTAGCGGTGGCAGTGGCTTTCTTTTGGTGCGGTGGCTGCAGCAGCTTTCCCATGTTTTGGTGACTGCAGTGGAAGCTATCCGCTGCCGCTGCCATCACGCCACGTGAGAAGCTGTAACGCCACTGCCGTCACGGACTACGCTGCTGACTACTAGAAGAAGGAATGGTGGTGGCAGCTCTTTCTCAGGCAGAATCAGCTCTCTAATTCCACCCATTATCGCCATTGCCACCATCGCCCAATGCCCATGCAACATTTGGTGTATAAGAAGCACCCAGTTTATGACACACTTTTTTGAGGTAAAAAGGTGTGTTTTATACACTGAAAACTATGGTATGTTTGCTAATTGTTTGTTGTACATAAACTGTAATAGATATTTATTATGTCATTAGACTATGAACAAACCAACAAACATGATTTTAGGGCTAAATATGCTATTTTTCAAATTCACCATCTTGATTTCACCAAAAAGGTAATCCTCGAATTACTAATGTAATTAGTATTACATTAGTAATGCTATGTCAATTATATTCATAACCTGAGGATTTGTAGGTGTGAATCGCGTAAGTTGGCCATGGTCACTTCCTGCTTTCATCCATGCATTCGATAATCGAATACGTGGGTCATTAACTGCACATTTATTTCATTGTAGGGGAGGCCATGGGGGGGGATAGTAATGAAACAGGCCAACTGCTTAAAACCACCCAAGGATTCCCCTACCCACTGAAATACCTCATGCTCCCCACCACCGTTCCCCGTAAGCTGTGCGCGTGAGCACGTGCACGCTCCAAAATATCCCCCGCGGACCCTTTTCCTCGGGCGCGCGCTCCCCATCCCCCTGCCAGCCTGCGGGGGGGTGGGGTGGGGGGGAGGCGCGGCCAGTAGAAGGGAGCCGCAGCTGCCCCTGCCTCTCCATGGTGCCTCCGGCCCCCTCACGCTCCTGGCCTCTCGGCCCTGCCCCCCACCCACCCGATCCGCCCCCTCTCCTCCGCCGCCTCCTGCCTTGGGCAAGACATGCAGCTTCTTCTCTTCGTCCTTATCCATGCTCCTGGCAAGAGGGATGCAATTGGCCAGGACGGGGCAGCCCCATTCTTTGGGAGGGCGGGGCTGGAACAGAGGGGCAGCTGCGATGGGGCTGGCTCGGCAAAAGTGCTCCCAACGAAGGGGCTGTGAGAGGGTTTTCTCCGCGCGCTTCAGGAATACCCGCCCCGCCCCTCTCGCAGCCCCTTCGCTGGGAGCACTTTCGTCCAGAACTTTCAGCAAGGGGGCTGCAGTAGAGGCAGGGCAAGCTTTCCCGAAGCGCTCGGAGAAAGCGCTCTCGCAGGGGCAAGGAGTTTCCTTGCCTTTCGGAAACTCCTTAAAACCCACCTCTGCCCTCAGGCATGGGGGAATTGAAACATCTCCCCCTTGCTCATGTAGTTTTTCTGTATGATTCGATTGTGTGCTTCTTTTTAATATATTGGGGCTCTTTTGGATTTTTTAACTTAAAACTGTAATTTAGATTGCGAAATATTAGATTTGTTACTATGTTTTGTTTATCATTGTTGTGAGCCGCCCTGAGTCTACGGAGAGGGGTGGCATATAAATCCAATAAATCTAATCTAATCTAAATAAATAAATAAATAAAAATAAAAATAAAATGACCTCCTTTACATTCCCTCCTCCATTGCACGATGGTTGTATACATCTTTGCTACTATCTCACCCCCAACTCTTTTATTCACCCTGCATCGCTTCTTGCATCTCATCTATTTATGGAAAAAAGGAGCTTCAACTTCCTCTCCGCAACCTCCAAACAACACGGAAACTTGGAAGAAAAAATACAGATATTTAAAAGGAGCTTGGGATTTCACCAAATTCCAAGGGTCAACCAGGCGGCTAACAGTGACAATAAAACAGTGTACAATAGTAATTTGGTATTGATGATTAAAAATCTATTAATATAAAAACCAAACATACATACATACATACCATGCATAGAATTGTAAAGGCCTAGGGGGAAAGAGGATCTCAATTCCCCCATGCCTGGCGGCAGAGGTGGGTTTTAAGTAGTTTGTGAAAGGCAAGGAGGGTGGGGGCAGTTCTAATCTCTGGGGGGAGTTGGTTCCAGAGGGCTGGGGCCGCCACAGAGAAGGCTCTTCCCCTGGGTCCCGCCAGACGACATTGCATAGTTGACAGGACCCGGAGAAGATCCACTCTGTGGGACCTAACTGGTCTCTGGGATTCGTGGAGCAGAAGGTGGTCCCTGAGGTAATCTGGTCCGGTGCCATGAAGGGCTTTATAGGTTATAACCAACACTTTGAATTGTGACCGGAAACTGATCGGCAACCAATGCAGACTGCGGAGTGTTGGTGTAACATGGGCATATTTGGGAAAGCCCATGATTGCTCTCGCAGCTGCATTCTGCACGATCTGAAGTTTCCGAACATTTTTCAAAGGTAGTCCCATGTAGAGAGCGTTACAGTAGTCAAGCCTCGAGGTGATGAGGGCATGAATGACCGTGAGCAGTGACTCCCGGTCCAAGTAGGGTTGCAACTGGTGCACAAGGCGAACCTGGGCAAACGTCCCCCTCGCCACAGTTGAAAGATGTTTCTCTAATGTGAGTTGTGGATCGAGGAGGACGCCCAAGTTGCGAACCTTCTCTGAGGGGGCCAGTGATTCTCCCCCCAGGGTAATGGACAGACAGATGGAGGTGTCCTTGGGAGGTAAGATCCACAGCCACTCCGTCATGTCTGAGTTGAGTTTGAGCTTGTTGACACTCATCCAGGCCCTAACATCCTCCAGGCACCGGCCCATCACTTCCACTGCTTCATTGGCTGGACATGGGGTGGATATGTATAACGGGTATCATCAGTGTATTGATGATACCTCACCCCATGCCCTTGGATGATCTCACCTAGCGGTTTCATGTAGATATTAAATAGCAGGGGGGAGAGGACCGACCCCTGAGGCACCCCACAAGGGAGAGACCTAGAGGTCGACCTCTGATCTTACCCATCTTGTTATGCCTTTGCTTATATATCCTTCTAGTATTTGACCAACTATGTTGTAGGCAATATAGTCAGTTTTGTCTCTAAGTTCTATTTGCAGCTTTTGCTTCTGCTCCTTCAGAAATTGGATTTGAAGTGCCTTTGATTGTAAAATGTAATTAGCTTTCCTAGGAAAAATAATAAAGGGACATGATGCATAGGACTGTTCTTCTTTTTTTTTTGAAATGAATTGGTGGGTCAGTTTTTTAAGTGTGTCAAAAAATTTCCTAGGTAGTTTAATGGGGATTGTTTGGAAAAGGAAAATAATCTTAGGTAACACGTTCATTTTTATCACAGCAATTTTGCCTAAGAAAGAGAGTTGGAGCTTAGACCATTTGTCTAAGTTTATTTTTGTTGTTTGTAAAAGTTTTTCATAGTTATCTTTAAATATGGTACTGCATTTGGACAAAAGCTTTATTCCTAAATATTTAACCTTTTGGGCTATATTGAATTCTAGTTTACCTTCTAATTCTAAATTTTGCTTTGGGGTCATGTTCTTAGTTATTATCTTAGTCTTAGTTTTGTTTATTTTTAATCCTGTAATAGCTCCAAAATCTTCTATCTCTTTCAATAGGTGTGTACCTGATATTAGTGGGTTTTCCAAAATAAATACCATATCGTCATCGTAGGCTTGAAGTTTGAATTCTTCATTTTTAACTTTTAATCCTGTTATGTTTGGATTGCTTCTTACTTTAATTAGTAGAGTTTCTAAGGCCGTTATGAAGATTAACGGTGCCAGTGGACATCCTTGCCTTACGCCTTTTTTTATTTCAATCTCCTCTGTCATTTCTTTATTAATTATCACCTTTGCTTTTTGCTGAGAGTATATTGCGTTGATTAATCCTAATAATTTGTCGCCAAAGTTCATTTTTTGGAATTGCAGTATAAAATATCTCCAACTCACTTTATCAAAGGCTTTTTCTGCGTCTATGAATATTAGAGCTGCTTCTTTCCCTTCCTTTTCTGATTGGTAAATTTGATTTTATTAGTTTGGCACAATATGATTTCTATCAATAAAATCTTATGAGATCTCAGGATCTTCAACTTCCGGATCTCGGGAGCTTCAACTTCCTCTCCCCAACCTCCAAACAACACGGAAACTTGCAAGAAAAAATACAGATATTTAAAAGGAGCTTGGGATTTCACCAAATTCCAAGGGTCAACTGTTTTAGATTCAATCCCCCCTCCCCAACTGCCTTGTCTCTCTTTTTCTCTCCCTTACTTAATCTCTTCTGGTTTGCTTTTTAATTTTTAATTCATTGCAATGTTTACTGTCAAAACATACAATGGAAAAGAACGTATGGATGTGTGTGGTGCTCACGGCAGTATGTTTTTTTTAAAAAAACACCCAAAACACTGGTACATCTACTTGCAAAAGCAGGAAGGCACAATTTTGTTGTGTAATATTGGGAGGGGGGGAGAGAAGCTCGGATGCCGCCCAGACACTGCTGCCTCGCACTCACCTCCGGGAAGAGAGCCAGCCCCAAGCATTCTAGAACGCCCCCCTCCCAAACAGATGGAACGTTTGCAACAGAGGAAGGGGCAAGGCGAGGAGGAAATCAAGTTTGCAGCTACAGCTGCCAGGCTTTGGTAACAGGAAAAAAATGCTGGCAAGCCCCAAAGCCAGCTGATTAAGCATTTGCTCCTCTCTCTCCCCCCACTCCACTGAGTCAGCCATCTTCAGCCATCTTTCTTTCCTTCCCCCAAAGAGGTAGAAGTCATTCCATTATGTACCAACTGACCTATCATTGTAACAGCTGTTACAATGCAACATATATCTAAGAAAATCTCCCCCACGAATGAGATCTCTAGTGCTCCCAAAAATTTTGCTATTTATGTAAGCATCATGTTCTAATTTATTTACTAAATTTAAGTAAAAAGTAACTTGCAACTTGACTTCTTATCATTGTTATTGTTTAGGACTGCTATATAGATCAGATTGGTATCAACTAATAAGATGATTGTATTCGATCATTTCATTAAATTTTATTTTACATCCAATATATTTGATATACCATTATATCACAATATATTTGATATACCATTATATCACAATATATTTGATATACCATTTGATATACAATTGGGAATATGGCACACTTATTTTATTTTACACTTTATTATGTCATTAGACTATGAACAAACCAACAAACATGAATTTAGGGCTAAATATGCTATTTTTTTGCTATCCTTCTAGTATTTGACCAACTATGTTGTAGGCAATATAGTCAGTTTTGTCTCTTTAAGTTCTATTTGCAGCTTTTGCTTCTGCTCCTTCAGAAATTGGATTTGAAGTGCCTTTGATTGTAAAATGTAATTAGCTTTCCTAGGAAAAATAATAAAGGGACATGATGCATAGGACTGTTCTTCTTCTTTTTTTTTTTGAAATGAATTGGTGGGTCAGTTTTTTAAGTGTGTCAAAAAATTTCCTAGGTAGTTTAATGGGGATTGTTTGGAAAAGGAAAATAATCTTAGGTAACACATTCATTTTTATCGCAGCAATTTTGCCTAAGAAAGAGAGTTGGAGCTTAGACCATTTGTCTAAGTTTATTTTTGTTGTTTGTAAAAGTTTTTCATAGTTATCTTTAAATATGGTACTGCATTTGGACAAAAGCTTTATTCCTAAATATTTAACCTTTTGGGCTATATTGAATTCTAGTTTACTTTCTAATTCTAAATTTTGCTTTGGGGTCATGTTCTTAGTTATTATCTTAGTCTTAGTTTTGTTTATTTTTAATCCTGCAATAGCTCCAAAATCTTCTATCTCTTTCAATAGGTGTTTACCTGATATTACTGGGTTTTCCAAAATAAATACCATATCGTCATCGTAGGCTTGAAGTTTGAATTCTTCATTTTTAACTTTTAATCCTGTTATGTTTGGATTGCTTCTTACTTTAATTAGTAGAGTTTCTAAGGCCGTTATGAAGATTAACGGTGCCAGTGGACATCCTTGCCTTACGCCTTTTTTTATTTCAATCTCCTCTGTCATTTCTTTATTAATTATCACCTTTGCTTTTTGCTGAGAGTATATTGCGTTGATTAATCCTAATAATTTGTCGCCAAAGTTCATTTTTTGGAATTGCAGTATAAAATATCTCCAACTCACTTTATCAAAGGCTTTTTCTGCGTCTATGAATATTAGAGCTGCTTCTTTCCCTTCCTTTTCTGATTGGTAAATTTGATTTTATTAGTTTGGCACAATATGATTTCTATCAATAAAATCTTATGTGATCTCTTACCCATCTTGTAATGCCTTTGCTTATATATCCTTCTAGTATTTGACCAACTATGTTGTAGGCAATATTATTCATAGTCAGTTTTGTCTCTTAAAGTTCTATTTGCAGCTTTTGCTTCTGCTCCTTCAGAAATTGTATTTGAAGTGCCTTTGATTGTAAAATGTAATTAGCTTTCCTAGGAAAAATAATAAAGGGAAATGATGCATAGGACTGTTCTTCTTTTGCCTAAATATTCCAAGTAAAAACAATTCTGGTTTTGTGAATATTTCCTTTCCTATAATTCCTTCTATCATATTTTTAATTTCCCCCCAAAATTGTTTTGCTGATGTTTTGCTGATGGGCACGTCCACCTCATATGATAATAGGTGCCCGGTTTTTCCCGGCACTTCCAGCAGATGGGGGAAAGCTTTTGGTACATTTTAGACAGGCGAGCTGGGGGGAGGTGCCACCTGTAGAACATCTTATAAATATTCTCTCTGTATGGGATTGAGACCATTATTTTATAGTTAACTGTCCATATTTTTTCCCATTCTGGTAAATTTATTGTGTATCCAAAATTTTGCCCCCAAGTTATCATACTTCCTTTTACTTCTTCCTCCGCTAATTCTTGATATAGCAAATATTTATTTATTTATTTATTTATTTATTGTATTTGTATGCCGCCCCACTCCAGGCGGCTAACAGTGACAATAAAACAGTGTACAATAGTAATTTGGTATTGATGATTAAAAATCTATTAATATAAAAACCAAACATACATACATACATACCATGCATAGAATTGTAAAGGCCTAGGGGGAAAGAGGATCTCAATTCCCCCATGCCTGGCGGCAGAGGTGGGTTTTAAGTAGTTTGTGAAAGGCAAGGAGGGTGGGGGCAGTTCTAATCTCTGGGGGGAGTTGGTTCCAGAGGGCTGGGGCCGCCACAGAGAAGGCTCTTTCCCTGGGTCCCGCCAGACGACATTGCATAGTTGACAGGACCCGGAGAAGATCCACTCTGTGGGACCTAACTGGTCTCTGGGATTCGTGGAGCAGAAGGTGGTCCCTGAGGTAATCTGGTCCGGTGCCATGAAGGGCTTTATAGGTTATAACCAACACTTTGAATTGTGACCGGAAACTGATCGGCAACCAATGCAGACTGCGGAGTGTTGGTGTAACATGGGCATATTTGGGAAAGCCCATGATTGCTCTCGCAGCTGCATTCTGCACGATCTGAAGTTTCCGAACATTTTTCAAAGGTAGTCCCATGTAGAGAGCGTTACAGTAGTCAAGCCTCGAGGTGATGAGGGCATGAATGACCGTGAGCAGTGACTCCCGGTCCAAGTAGGGTTGCAACTGGTGCACAAGGCGAACCTGGGCAAACGTCCCCCTCGCCACAGTTGAAAGATGTTTCTCTAATGTGAGTTGTGGATCGAGGAGGACGCCCAAGTTGCGAACCTTCTCTGAGGGGGCCAGTGATTCTCCCCCCAGGGTAATGGACAGACAGATGGAGGTGTCCTTGGGAGGTAAGATCCACAGCCACTCCGTCATGTCTGAGTTGAGTTTGAGCTTGTTGACACTCATCCAGGCCCTAACATCCTCCAGGCACCGGCCCATCACTTCCACTGCTTCATTGGCTGGACATGGGGTGGATATGTATAACGGGTATCATCAGTGTATTGATGATACCTCACCCCATGCCCTTGGATGATCTCACCTAGCGGTTTCATGTAGATATTAAATAGCAGGGGGGAGAGGACCGACCCCTGAGGCACCCCACAAGGGAGAGACCTAGAGGTCGACCTCTGATCCCCTACTAACACCAACTGCGACCGACCAGAGAGATATGAGAAGAACCACTGAAGAACAGTGCCTCCCACTCCCAACCCCTCTAGTCGGTGCAGAAGGATACCATGGTCTATGGTATCGAAAGCCACTGAGAGGTCAAGAAGCACCAGGACAGAGGACAAGCCCCTGTCCTGGGCCCGCCAGAGATCATCCATCAACACGACCAAAGCAGTTTCCGTGCTGTAGCCAGGCCTGAATCCAGACTGCTGAGGACCTCGATAATCGGCTTCTTCCAAGGACCGCTGGAGCTGAAGTGCCACCACCTTCTCCATTGCATCTGGAAGGAGAGTCCAACATGGGTATTACTCCAATCCTATTGGTAGAGACTGAGTTAAATTTTACATATTAATTGAGCACCGCCCCCTCTGCTCTCCCCATGAGCCAGTTTTAAAAACTCAGTCTAAGTGTAGAGACATGCTGAGTTTGTTAAGAGAACCTTTAATGGGTTAAATTGATTAATAATAATAAATAAAATGTATAAACCTGTTTAATCTGTTTTCTTTCTCTTTCAGATTGGAAGACAGAAGAGGAACAGGAGGATGGGGTCTCTGCCCTCCGTGGGCAGCACCCCCAACGATCCTCCTCAGGGGTTTTGTATTCTCCCCGAGGGAACACCCCGCAGAGGAGCAGCCAGCCTGGGGTCCCTGACCTTCGAGGTCACACCAGGGCTGCGAGCCGAAGGTGGAGGGGAATGCCCCTCCACTGGGAGGCTCGGAGGCGTCCCGGATCGGCCGGCATGGAACCGCCTCACAGCTGATCAGGAGATCAGTGCGGCGGCTGCCGCTGAGGCCACAGGAGCCGCCGGAACAGCCGCCGAGAGCCGCAAGCAGCTGGAAAAGCCGCGGCCCCTCTCACAGAGCCGCGGAGGCCGGAGAGAAGCGGGTCCAGGCTCCGGAGACCGGAGCGACCCGGAAAGCATCCTGGACGCCGCGGAGGCGCGGGCGCCGCCATGTTGGGCTGGAAAAGGGGAGAGCGCGTCATTAGGCGCGAAAAACCGCTCCTCCCCCCCGACGGCGGAAAGAGCGCGAAGGGCCAGGAAGCCCAGGGCGCAGGCGCAGGCTCGGGAAAGACGAGGCGCCATTTTGCATGACTCGAAGGAGGCAGCAAACAAGGCAACCGGAGGCAAAAAAGTCGATCTACTGGGCTCAACGAGCTTGTGGGTTACCAGGCACTGTGAGTACTATGGAGGATCGCCAAGTCAGCGATAAGCCCGCTTCCCCTAGGCCACCAAAAGACAAGCCCAAGGGGAAGGGAAAGGAGAAGGCAAAGGCCCCTCATTCTCCTGCTTCCACCTCTTCTATCAAGGAAGCCAAAAAGCGCATCAAAGCGCTTGAAAAAAAGCTGGAAGCTGCCTTACAATCCTCTCCAGCAGGGCTACCTCCAGCACAGCTACAGGGATCAGACCCTGTGTCACCTCCAGCTACCTTTGGGCCTATGGGGGTCCATCATGAAGGGGACTGGTCCCCAGACTGGCAGTTTTTGCCCATGCCTCAGGTCATGCCTTCCCCCAGCACTTCCTGGGCCAGACCAGGGTCAGCGGGGCCTTTGGAGAGGAGCTCCCAGGGACCATCTGCCACCTTTACCCCCACAGCAGCTGGATGGAGATCACAGCCTGGGGCGTGGCAGAATTTGCCCCCGGATTTGCAGGACATTATAGCCAATGCGTATTCGCAAAACATGGCCATGGGAGCACAGCAGCATGGCAGACATTCCCAACTGGCAAAGGATTCATGGTCGGCACCGCCCCCCTCGGGCTTGGGGTCCTTGTTGGAAGAGCCGGATCAGTTGGAAGGCAGTGACCCAGAATATGGCTTCTCAGAGGATGAGACAGCGCCAGGACAACCACCCACGGTGGGTTTATTTAAACCAATGCTTTTTAGGCCCTTATTATGTAAGGCCAAGCATGTGATGAACCTTCCCGGCTCAGCCAAGACAACAAAGACCACAGAGACTGGAAACACCTCGACCACCCTCCTTCAGGAGCCTCAACCTGAGTCCGACCACTTTCCTGCCTCGGACATTTTTGTGAAAGGGCTCAAAAGACCCTGGCAATATCCTGCAGCAGCCCAAGGGCATACCAACATCGAACGGAAGTTCTACACCTTCGATGAGGAGGTGGAGAAGCTCTTGGAATTCCCTCCAATCGATCAACCTGTCGTGACGCTCGTATCAAGCGCCTTGGTGCCTTCAGAGACAGGCGACAGCCTGAGACCTGAAGAGAGGAGGACAGAAACATTGCTGCGCAAGACGCACCAGATGTCAAGCTGGAGTTTCAGACCTGCGGCAGCAGCTTCATTCATTAACCGAGCCTCACTGCTCTGGATACAGGAGATGCAGTCACGCCTCGGCCCGGAGGATGGACGTCTCCACCAAGATCTAAGTAAGCTGCGAGCGGCGACAGAATTCTCCGCGGACGCTACCTTACACGCGGCCAAGTTCTCCGCCAGGAGCATGGCAGCCACACTGTCATCTCGCCGCCTCCTGTGGTTGAAGAACTGGCAAGCGGATCTTAAATCTAAATGGCGGCTGGCATCCGGTCCATTCCAAGGATCAACCCTGTTCGGAGACCTGCTAGAAAAAGTCCTCGTGGAAGACAAGGACAAGAGGAAGGTCCTTCCCTGGTCCAACCGAAGGCAGGACCGTAGATCCACGCCATACTGTAGACGGCAGTCCTTTCGTTGGGACACTTCGACCAGCTCCAACCAGAACCAGCAACCCTTCTCCCAGGGTCAATACACTCCACAATCCTACAGGAGCGATCGCGGCTCCTTTCAGGACAGGCCACGGGGCTACCATCAGTCCAGGAGGCCGTTTCGTGGCAACAACCAACGAGGGTTCAAACGCAACTCAAAGTTTACAGCCCTTGGGAGGCAGGCTCCAGGGATTCAGCACGGCCTGGCAAGCGACCTCCTCCGACAAATGGGCTGTGGCTACCGTGACACACGGACTCAAGTTGGAGTTTATTCAGTTACCTCTCAGTCGTTTCTTAAACTGCCCAAAGATAAAGGACTTTCAGAAGAAGCTACAATTACGCAAGTAAATCGCGCACCTGTTGGACATCCAAGCCATAGAACAGGTCCCCCATCAGGAGGAAGGCCAGGGATTCTATTCCATGATATTCATCGTTCCCAAGGCTTCCGGGGGCTGCAGGTTGATATTAAACCTGAAGCAACTGAACCTCTACATAAGATACCGGAGGTTCAGGATGCATTCCTTGCAAACTATTCTGGCTTCTATCCGACCACTGGATCTTTTAACATCCATCGATCTCAAGGAAGCCTACCTGCACGTTCCCATTCATCCGGAACACTGCAGGTTTCTTCGCTTCTGTACGGAAGGAAGACATTTCCAGTACAGGGCCATGCCATTCGGCCTTTCATTGGCACCGCGGACCTTCACCAAGCTCCTCGATGTGCTAACAGCCAGCCTACGGGCGCGGTCCATCAGACTGATGGCCTACCTGGACGATATCATCATTTTGTCCAGGTCCCCGGCAGAGGCCAGGAGAGACCTTACAGAGACCATTCACACACTGCAACGGCACGGCTTCACCATCAATGTGGAGAAAAGCCAGCTCACGCCCACCACCAGTTGCTACACCTTGGTGCAGTCATAGACACCCAGACAAGCACGGTGGCGCTGTCAGCAGAACGACAGGACAACATACGGCGCCTGGTGGCCAACACGCGACGGGGACCAATCCCCTTATCCCAACTGTCAAAGATACTAGGCACCCTAGTGTCGGCCATTGGTATCGTCCCTTGGGCCAGATACCACATCAGGACATTGCAATGGTTCCTGCTTCCAGCCCAGAGGACAAAGGTGAGCCACTCACACCGGCTAGTACACCTGCCTCAGAAGGTAAAGGACTCCCTGGCATGGTGGACATCGGCCGCAATAACCGTCGGATCTCCATTCCGAATACAAGACCAGATCATCCTGACCACAGACGCCAGTCTTACAGGGTGGGGGGCCCATGTTGGGTCCCAGATGGCTCAAGGCCTGTGGAGGGCGGAGGATCTATCGCCCATCAACATCAACTTCTTAGAGCTAAGAGCAGTTTTTCTTGCTCTACAGACATTTACACCGTTGGTTCAGGGACGGCACGTGTTGGTGCTCACGGACAATGTCGCGACCAGGGCCCACTTGAATCATCAAGGGGGTACGCGGTCACAACGCCTCATGGAGGAGACGAACAATCTCTTCAACTGGGCCGAACGTCATCTACAGTCCCTGTCAGCGGAGCACATTGCGGGGGTCAGCAATACGCAGGCAGATTGGCTAAGTCGGTCTACCTTAGACCCATCAGAATGGAGGCTGGAACCGAGCATCTTCCAACAGATGATCGCCAGATTTGGAACCCCATCAGTGGATCTGTTTGCGAGTTCCCTGAATGCCCAGTTGCCAAGGTTCTACACAAGGTTTCCAGACCCGAGGGCGGAGAGGGTCAACGCCCTGTTGACACCCTGGCCCCCGGGATTACTGTACGCCTTTCCACCAACGAACCTGGTACAGAGGGTAGTGGAAAAGATCTTGAAGGAGAGAGCGGAAGTACTGTTGGTAGCCCCACACTGGCCCCGCCGACCGTGGTTCTCCGACTTGGTGGCACTGTCGGTGTCACCCCCGTGGAGGATTCCGGATCAGATTATTGCTCTCAGCCAGGGGAATCTACAACATCCAGACCCCCAGTGGCTTCAACTAACCGTCTGGCACTTGAGCGGCTCAGACTACGACAACTGAATATACCTGACAAAGTCATTGATACCATACAGGCCGCGAGGCACCCCTCCACGTCTCGCATTTACCAAGCAACGTGGGCAGCCTTTTGTGGGTTTTGCGAAAAACGCCGAGTGAACCCTAGGACAGCGTCGGTGATCTCCGTCCTCGAATTTCTACAAGCAGGACTAGAGCGTGGGTTGGCGCCTAATACGCTAAAACGACAGGTGGCTGCCCTTTCCACCATGATACAAGTGGAAGGCATACGATCATTGGCTTATCACCCTCTGGTGAAAGACTTTTTACGGGGAGCGTCAAACCAACATGCCCCGCCGGTTAGAAGATTTCCTTCGTGGGATCTCACGTTAGTTCTGAGGGCCTTAACAAAGCCACCATTTGAGCCTTTAAGATCCATACCAATCCGCTTACTGTCTATAAAAACAGCCTTTCTAGTCGCAATCACGTCGGCAAGGAGGGTGTCGGAACTGGCCGCCTTGTCAGTTCGGCCTGATCTCTGCATCTTCTACCCAGACAGGGTGATACTGAGACTGGACCCTTCCTTTATTCCGAAGGTGAACTCAGAATTTCACAGGAAACAAGAACTGTGTCTTCCTGATTTTTGCACCCACGGTAGCCATCCGTCAGAGTTAAGATGGCATAAGGTAGATGTCCGCCGTGCGGTCAAGATTTACGTTAGACGGACGAGGTCGTTTCGGCGAACGGAGAGGCTGTTGGTCGCATTCTCTCAAGGGAAGAAGGGACTTGGACTTTCATCTACTTCAGTCAGTCGTTGGATCAGGGACTGTATCGCAGAGGCATACAAGGCTCGAGACCAACCCGTACCAACGGGAGTGACTGCTCACTCTACTAGGAGTGCGGCCGCTTCAGCTGCCTGGGCCACACAGGCGTCCATAGATGATATCTGCAGGGCTGCCACGTGGGCAGCCCCCTCGACCTTCATACGGCATTACAAGTTGGACTCCTTCGCTTCGGCTGAGGCAGCATTTGGGAGACGTGTTTTACAACGAGTTTGTGTTTCTCCAACGTCCCTGACAAGACCTTCTCCCTCCCATGGGCCGTAAATCTCTGGTATATCCCATGTTGGACTCTCCTTCCAGATGCAATGGAGAAGAACCGTTGTACCTACCTGAACGGTCTTCTCAGTGCACTGGAAGGAGAGTCCAAACCCACCCAGTATGATGAAGGGTGCAGGGACGCCGGAGTGGGCAGTTGAGTCAGTTATTAGTTGTTGATAATAAAATTTGGTTATCCTCTTTCTATGCTTCGTTTTTAAAACTGGCTCATGGGGAGAGCAGAAGGGGCGGTGCTCAATTAATATGTAAAATTTAACTCAGTCTCTACCAATAGGATTGGAGTAATACCCATGTTGGATTCTCCTTCCAGTGCACTGAGAAGACCGTTCAGGTAGGTACAACGGTTCTTCTCAACAACCTTCCCCATAAAGGGAAGGTTGGAGACTGGACGGTAGTTATTGAGGATGGCTGGGCCCAGGGAAGGCTTCTTGAGGAGGGGGCGCACAAGTGCCTCCTTATAAGGAGCCAGAAAGGACCCACTCCCCAAGGAGGCGTTGACAGTCTCCCAGACCCAGCTTCGCGTCACCTCTCAACTGGCCGAAACCAACCAAGAGGGACACGGATCCAGTAGACAGGTGGCGGAACACACAGCTCCAATGGCCTTGTCCACTTCCTTAGGTGTCACCAAGTCAAACCTCTCCCAGACAGATGGACAAAGACGTTTAGCCCCAGTCATCTCGACTGACTCGTTGTCAGTTGACTCTGTTTTACAATTGGAGTCGAGGTCCGCTCGAATCCGAGCAATTTTATCAGCGAAAAAGTATTAAAATCCTCGGAACTACTCTGCAAGGGCTCCCCAATTCCCCTCTGGTTAAAAAGGGAGCATGTCACCCTAAACAGAGCGGCTGTGTGGGATTCCGCTGATGCAATCAAGGTGGCATGATACGCGCATCTTGCCGCCTTGAGTGCCATTTTGTAAGTCATAATATGAGCTCTTACAAGTGTTCGATCGGATTCGGACTTACTCTTCCTCTATCGCTTCTCTAGACGTCTCTTCTGGCGTTTCAACTCCCAGAGCTCCTTGTTGAGCCATGGAGCTCTACGGGGTCTAGTGCCGCGGAGAGGTCGCAGCGGTGCAATTCGGTCAGGGGTCTCCGCTGCAGCCTTGTTCCAGGCCTCAGCCAGAGACTCTGCCAAACTGTGGACGAATGCATCTGGAAGAGCCCCAAGTGCCTTCTGAAAGCCCTCTGGGTACATCAGGCGTCTGGGGCGGAACCACCTAGTCGTTTTTGCCTCCCTGCGGGGAAGGATTGGAGTCAGGAAGTCAAGCCGCAGTATTGTCCAACCATGACAAAGGCTACGCTTCTAAGCCCCTTAGTCTCAGATCATTACTCAATTGCTCAGAGAGGAATACCATGTTGGGTGCGTGACCCCCCTCATGAGTCGGACCCTGTACTACTTGAGTCAGGTCCATGGCTGTCATGGTGGCCATGAACTCCTGTGCTAGCCCAGAGGTTTCGCCGAGTGATGGTAGGTTAAAATTCCTCAAGACAATAAGTCTGGGGAACCCCACCATCAGCCCAGCTACCTCCTCGAGCAGCACAGGCAGGTCTGTTGAGATGCAGCTGGGAGGCAGCTCTGTGAGCAACAAGCCCACCTGAACCCCTAAGTTCAACTTCACCAGGAAGGACTCACAACCCGCAATCTCTGGAGCAAGGAGTCTACGCAGGCAAAGACTCTCCCTGGCTATAATAACCACTCCTCCCCCCCTTCCCTAGGGTCGAGGCTGATGCCATACCTGAAACCCAGGTAGGCAAATTTCAGAGAGAGGAACTTCTCCCTCTGGGCGCAGCCAGGTTTCAGTCACACATGCCAAGTCGGCCTCCTCATCCAGGATGAAATCCCAGATGAGGAGAGCTTTATTTACCACCGACCTGGCATTGAGTAGCAAGTTCACAAGCCTGAAGGTGGGCATCTTACACGAGGTTCCCACGCCTCTTTTGGGTGTCTTGATCTAAGTTCCCAAGCCTAAAGGAGGTGTCTTCATGGTTCCCAAGCCGTAGTAAAACATCACTGCTGGAGAGACAAGAATTTTTCATTGATAATTTTAGCTGGGTTTTTTGGGTAATTTATATTGTCATCCAAATGCTGTAGTTGCTGGTACTGGAAGAACTGCTAGAATATGCTGTTCAGGAATCCAACAGGAATCTCTTCTGCTAGGCCAATCTGTGCAAGAGAAAAGATTCAGTAAAGCAACTAGCAGCTCAGGCTAGTTTGCCACGACCTAAAAAAAGCCTAATTTTCACAACAAAAGGCTTGTTTGAATATTGTGAACAAAAAATAAATAAAATCAAGTTCATTTTTGTTTCCAATGATGAAATTGAATCTTCATGATCTGCGCAAGAGAAACGATTCAGTAAAGCTTCTACAGTTGCTGGAACTCATGAAAATCACCAATTAATTCCAATTGACTTGAACCAAATTTCATTAAGTAGAGTGTCAAATGATTCTTCCTCATTTGTTGCCAAGCTTTGTAAGTCAGAGGATGTAGTGAGTGTACCTGGGATAAATGTGCCTGAACTTCAGCTTGGTCAGCAAGTTGCCTGTGTTTATGACAATGAATGATGGATTGGCAAAGTATGTGACACATCATTTGTAAAACATGATGCCTTGATCAGGTTTATGCATCCATGTGGGCATTCACAATCATTTCATTGGCCTAGCGGAAGAGATTCCTGTTGGATTCATGAACAGCATATTCTACCAGTTCTTCCAGTACCAGCAACTGCAGCACTTGGATGACAGTATAAATTACCAAAAAACCCAGCTAAAATTATGAGTCAAAATTCTTGTCTCTGCAACACTGATTTTTTATTATGGCTTGGGAACCATTAAGACACCTCCTTTAGCTTGGGAACCAAGACAAAGACACCCAAAAAAGAGGCATGGGAACCTCATGTAAGATGCCCACTTTCAGGCTTGGGAGCCTGTGCCAAGTGCCCCACCTGTGGCTGGTCATGCCTGGCTGTTGTAATCATAGATTTTTAAGCACTGAAATTAAGGAATAAGATATTGCTGGAGAGTGATGTTCTAGGCCTAATTATGTGCTGAATAAAATCTTAATTCTTCCTCTATGGAAAGGCAACAAAGTCTAGGCTCAGTAAGCAAGCTGCAGACCATGTATGGACTTGGTGTGCAATGTGAAGAAAAACCAATAGCTAAACTTCCATATAAGGATGCATTACTGACATTCCTTTGCAATCACATAATCAAAGGAAAAAGCAAGGAATGCAGCTTCTGAGAAGCTTGCCTTATAAGGTGCAAAAGTAAATACAGTGATCCCTCGATTAGCATGGTCTCGATTAGCGCGAAACGCTGCAACGCGGTTTTTCAAAAAATATTAATTAAAAAATAAGTCCGCATTTTTTTCTCTACACCACGGTTTTTCCCGCCCGATGACGTCATACTGATTGCTGATTGCCGCCAGCGCTGCCCCAAGAAAGCCGGTGAGAGGAGGGAGGGAGGGAGGGAAGGAGGGAGGGTTGCCATTGCCGCCAGTGCTGCCCCAAGAAAGCCGGTGAGAGGAAGGAAGGAGGGAGGGTTGCCATTGCCGCCAGCGCTACCCCAAGAAAGCCGGTGAGAAGAAGGAAGGAAAGAGGGAGGGAGGGAAGGAGGGAGGGTTGCCATTGCCGCCAGCGCTGCCCCAAGAAAGCCGGTGAGAGGAAGGAAGGAAGGAGGGAGGGTTGCCATTGCCGCCAGCGCTGCCCCAAGAAAGCCGGTGAGAGGAAGGAAGGAGGGAAGGAGGGAAGGTTGCCATTGCCATTGCCGCCAGCGCTGCCCCAAGAAAGCCGGTGAGAGGGGCGAATCGGGCAGGCGGGGGGTAGCGGCGAGGAGCCCGGAAAAATCACCATTGCATTGCCAGCCTCCGAACTTGCGTCGCTCCACCTTCTGCGCATGTGCGGCCATGAAAAAAATTGGTGCGCATGCGCAGATGGTGTTTTTACTTCCGCACCACTATAACGCGGAAATCGATTAGCGCGGGAGGTCTTGGAACGTAACCCCCGCGCTAATCGAGGGATCACTGTAGTTGCTGGAATGTATGTGGCGCTCGCGAATTGGTCATTCTGTACCACATGTCAGAGCTGTGAATACACAATAAATAGGAGAGACCTGGATCCATTCAAGGTCGTCCTCCCATCGAGAAAACATTCTCTCTGTCATTTCATTCTGATGTGACAATTCATGGCATGCTGTGCCTTCCTAGAGGGCGACCCACCGGGGGAGGGCGGAATGCTTTCATCTGGTGCCCTATCCGACGTGATCTAGATAAAAGACACGTTTCCTGGTTCGTTCTGACTCATCGACAGAGAAGAAAGAAACAAAAGGGAGATAAAAGCATCTGTGCACCCGAGGGCTGGCTGTGACGAAGCACCCTCTTCCGTGAGTATAGGATCTGGATTTTCTTAAGTTTGCAGATAGAGCATTTTAAGGAATTCAGGGAAATAACCAGGTCATCCAATTTTAATTTTGAAAAATAATGGGAAAATTTGTTTTTGCCTTCAAAAAAGGTGTTAGTTCATTTAGTAAAGTATATTTAACAAAATTGTTTCATCTATCTGGAAAAGGGCATGCTAAATTGTTCAATTTGGATAACATTGGAAGCTTATTTTCATGAAGTGCCAAGATCACTCCTGAAAATCCTCTCCACATTGAATATTGTTATAGAATGTCTTTAAATTCATGATAATGTAAAGAAGGGGGGCATGGATCCTCCCCTGCCATATGAATCAGCAAAAAAAAATCAAACAGAGACTTCCAAAATTTATCCTGTAATTTCCTCTGCTTCAATAGAACCAGAATTGGAAATAAAGGTGCTATAGTCTAAGGGTTAGAGTAAGCTAGAAGAATAGGAAATATTCTAGGGGATATCCTCTTTGTGTGCTTTGCCTGTTAAAATTCTTAGATACTTGAATAGAGCTTTGCCTGTTAAAATTCTTAGAAACGTGAAACCAGTTGTTATTCTCTAGGGCATTCAAAGCCAATTGGTTTTAGATCTCAAAGTATAACTGGCATATGTACCTTCGCCCCAGGTGATTGGAAGGGCAGGTACAAAACTAATTAATATTAAACTTTGAACTTTTTCCCTTGTTGTTAAAAAAAATGCTTTGGGAGGATTAATCAGTCTCCTGTTAAATCCCCTCCCCCAACTCCAGCAGCTGCAGGAAACTGATTATCATAGAGCAATCAGCCTGTACTTGGCAATTTCAGGGAAATGGAAGGTTTTGACTACCCCCCCCCCAAAACCTCAGCCCAGTGTGCTGAGCTTGTGCATTTATTTTAGCCTTTACTCAGTTTAAAGATCAATCCTTTAATTTGATACCAGATAGCTTATGTTACTCAGATAGTTCAAAATATTTTTGAAGCCTATCTTTCTCCTCCTGTGGAGTCTTTTTTGTGAACATTGCTTCGTACACTACAGCTATTAGTTCATTAATGACAACATTCTTTCTTTGTTGCCCATATTTGCAGCCACCAGCCACTTCCTGGTATATTACAGGAAGGAAATGATCTCCTTGTGGCTCCCACTCCATGGGAGAATCATGCATTTTTTCATCAAAATAAAAAAGCGCTCATTGAACAATTTGGTATTTCATTAAATGAAGTGACAGCCATTATATAACAATGCCCTGAGTATAGTAAACATGTGATTTCTATCCCTATGGGGGTTAATCCCCAGGGCCTTAAGGCTGCACAAATTTGGCAAATGGATGTAATGCAATATCCTTCATTTGCCCCCTGGAAATATATTCATGTTACTGTTGATAATTTTTCAGGGTTTATTATGGCCACCCCCCAAAGGGGTAAGGCCACTAAGCAGGTCATTAATCATTGCATTTGGACTTTTGCATCGTTGGGACGCCCAAAAGAACTCAAAACTGATAAACCAATCTAGATTAAGGGGTAAAGGTCCCCCCAGCCTCCCGGCGGTGCAAGACATTATTAACATTTCTTTGTTCACTTTTAAATTTTTGAATCTTTCCGGAACGATTCCATTGTCTGCAGTTGAACGTAATTTTTCAGCTCCCTCGTCCTCCCTAGTTCGACCACCAGTCTACTATTGAGAACTGCCTGATCTGACTTGGCGTGGTCCAGCTGACGTCATTACTTGGGGGCGAGGTTACGCTACCATACAATTGGACGATTGTGTGCTTTGGGTCCCTGGAAGACACGTAAGACTACATATATCCAAAAACACTAATAAAAAAGGGGAAGTCCCTGATCCTGTTTCAGATGTCCATGACAATGATGACTGATTCTACAGAGGCTGTCTCTATGCCTGACCTGGAAACTAGGCAAGAGCACCCTCCTATCTATGATGATTGCTGTTCTGAGGACCCATCAGGATACCTTCCACCAAAAGGATGTCAAATTTTGCACAGACAGATGTCAGGATATCATCTTTCAATATGGGATGAACTCATGGCTCTAATGACATGGAAAATTTTCTTACCGTTTTATATTATTTGTATTAATGATACTATGTATTGTCTTTTGCCTTTTGTAATGAACATCCAGCCAGCAAATATGCTTAGTTTAATGCGGTAATCACTATTGCCTGTTACCGCCTACCCAGAGGAATTTAAATCCTGCTCAAGGACGTATAGGAATTCCCTTAGTGGGTTTCCCACTTAATGACGACCAACCCAAGGAAAGCATTAGAAGCCGGTCATGTAGAGCAACCGGCAAAGTCTATATTTCTATACAACACTTAGCTTTGGTATGCTTTCACCAAAATACCACTTCACCAAATCAGACTGAGGTGGCATTTGGTCGTTATGTGAGTTTACATTTTACCATACAGTGTAATATATATTTCTTGTGCATTATGTTATGTATTTTAATTTTTCTCAGCAAACACAAGCCACTGTTGCTCACCAGATTCACTTTGGCTACTTTGTGATAACTATGCCTATAGAGAGTTTATAGTCAATCATAATGATACTTGTACTTTTGGCATGGTGGTACCAGCAATTTCTGTTCATACCACTATTCCTCATGGTCGATTGCGTAATAAATGAGAACAGCCACCCCTTACAGAAGGTGGCAGCATATGGACGCAAATTGCCAGAGCTCTTATTCCTTCACTAGGAGCGGCAATGAATTATAGAGATTTACATTTATTAAATAATTGGACACTTGCCATGTTTAATACTACCATGGCGAAAATTGATAGTAGCTATTGTTATTTGTCTTATTTGTTTGTGTTGTTATATTCAATGCATTTCTTCATTGATAACTATGTATGGAGATAGTATAAAAATTAATGTGGTACAAAGCATAAGACAACCCCTTCTATTTCCCCCTGAGCCATATTATGATGATCCACTAAAAATGAAAGTACCACCACAATTGCCAGGGGAAGAAGATGACTCTGCTTTTTAAATTCTTCATTTGTTTATCAATTTCATGATCATGGGTACTGCACAATTAATTGGGACAATCTGCCTTTTTGGCAGAAGCCAAAATATACTTGGATCCTTTCCTCTCAATAATCATGCTTCTTTAAAAAATAAAAACAGAGGAGATGTTGTAATCATAGATTTTTTAAGCACTGAAATTAAGGAATAAGATATTGCTGGAGAGTGATGTTCTAGGCCTAATTATGTGCTGAATAAAATCTTAATTCTTCCTCTATGGAAAGGCAACTAAGTCAAGGCTCAGTAAGCAAGCTGCAGACCATGTATGGACTTGGTATACAATGTGAAGAAAAACCAATAGCTAAACTTCCATATAAGGATGCATTACTGACATTCCTTTGCAATCACATAATCAAAGGAAAATGCAAGGAATGCAGCTTCTGAGAAGCTTGCCTTATAAGGTGCAAAAGTAAATAGTTGCTGGAATGTATGTGGCGCTCGCGAATTGGTCATTCTGTACCACATGTCAGAGCTGTGAATACACAATAAATAGGAGAGACCTGGATCCATTCGAGGTCGTCCTCCCATCGAGAAAACATTATCTCTGTCATTTCATTCTGATGTGACAATTCATGGCATGCTGTGTCTTCCTAGAGGGCGACCCACCAGGGGAGGGCGGAATGCTTTCACCTGGCTATTGGGCGTGACATCTTGGCGATGAGCCCTCATAAACCAATGCATGTTTAAAGCACTAATTGACTTATACAGCCATTAGAAACATCAATGGGCCTGTTTCCTCTATCATGCAACAACAAATCCCCACTTTTTTGGACCCTTATTTGAAATCTGGCCTCACCCTTCCATTTCCTAACAAACATTTCTGTTTTTTAATATTTTTGAACACAGTCTCATAACATCTTGTGTTCTTTTTAAAAAATGCTGCTTATTGAAAAAAGAATCACTTTTACTGCAGTTTTATCAAGGGTGCAGTGCAGAAATCACACGCTACCCGCAAACAGTGGAGGAGATTTTTTCATTCCTTACATGAAGAGACACCAAAATGAAAATAATATATTCTTAAAGAAGAGAGTCTGCTCTTTCTAATGGTGCTAAATTGAAGAGTGTTGGATGAAGGTGGTGCCGTGGAAATTGCCTACCTGGACTTCAGCAAAGCCTTTGATACGGTTCCACATAAAGAGCTGATAGATAAATGAGTGAAGATTGGACTTAATCCCTGGATAGTTCAATGGATTTGCAGCTGGCTGAAGCGTAGACATCAGAGAGTTATTGCTAACGGCGAGTATTCTGAGCAGAATCAGGTTACAAGCGGTGTGCCACAAGGGTCTATTTTGGGTCCTATTCTTTTTAATATTTTTGTGAGTGACATAGGGGAAGATTTGGTAGGGAAGGTTTGCCTATTTGCCGATGACGCTAAAGTGTGCAATAGGGTTGAGATTCCTGGAAGCATCTGTAATATGGTAAATGATTTAGCTTTACTAGATAAATGGTCAAAGCAATGGAAACTGCAGTTTAATGTTTCCAAATGTAAAATAATGCACTGGGGGAAAAGGAATCCTCAATCTGAGTATTGTATTGGCAGTTCTGTGTTAGCAAATACTTCAGTTGATCTAGAAATAAATAATCTTTTAAATAGGGTTGATATGACTACTTGTTCTTAATACTGATCTGATTCAAAAAAAGTCTGATAAAAAATTTCCTGGCATTAACTTAATAATCTTTATATAGATGCAGAATTAGAAAAGCAATGCACTCTAATGCCTCTAAGTCAGGAATGGCCAACTTTGGAATGGTGGCTATGCTGGTTGAGCAATGACACGAAGTGCGGGCACATATGATACAAGCAATTTTCTCCTACCTTCCTAAAATGTGGGTAAGATTCTCCCTTGTTTATCTTCATCAAGTTTATCTTAATAGTTGTTATGTTTGCCTTCTGAAAGATAATGGGAAATGATAGTGATTTTTAGCATTTGTAGTATCCAGAGTTGCAACATGATTGGTAGGTGTCTGAGGGCTAGAAAAAAAATCAGCTGCTGAAGCCCACTGCATGAGATCCAGTCTGATCCAGCCTGATGAAGCTAGCAGTCTAGAAGTAGGAAAATCTGAGTTCTAGCCCAGCCTTAGATATGAAGGCCAATTGGGTGATCCTAGACTAGTCACTCTATCTCAGCTCCAGGAACACAGCAATATCAAACCACTTTTAGCAACTGCTGCCTAAGAATCTGAAAAATCTTCTTCAGGTAGCTGCTAGGAGTCAAACTTACTCAAAAGAAAATATACATTGGAACAATTGCAATTAATTATTGTTATAGATAAATATAATGCATACAATACTATAGGGCAGCGTTTTTCAACCAGTGTGCCGCGAGACATGGTCAGGTGTGCCGTGAAGAAGGAAGCTCAGGTTCCGGTCTCACAACTTTTTGCTGAGGGTGTGAACAGCAAAAAGTTGCGAGACTGGAAGCTGAGTTTCCTTCTTCGCGTCTTCCAAGTTTTCCGGCAGCTGCAGCGCCCAGCCCGGCTGGAGTTTCCCTGGCGGCGACGGCAGGTGGGCTTTGGGGCCTGGCGGGAGGGCACCGGCAGCAGGAGTGGGAGGGCACTGGCAGCAGCGGCACCAGGCAGTAGCCACGGGGTGGCGGCAGGGCAGTCGGCTGCGAGTGGGAGCTCCAGGGCAGAGACAATGACGGCAGTGGCTGGATGTATAGCTGGACACCATATATGCTGGCCTTGAAGGGCTGGCACTGGCCTGCTGGCTGGGCCAGGACAGAGGTGCAAGCTCTGCGCCCATGCCCAGTGCAGCGCCAGCATGTACGGCATCCACAAACACATCCAGCCACTTCCATTGGTGCCTCCGCCCTGGAGCTCCCGCTCGCAGCGGACCGCTCTTCCGCCACCTAGCGGCTACTGCCTAATGCTGCTGTGGCCGGCGTGGTGTACAAGAGAGAAAGAGATAGGTAGCAAGAGAGAGAAAAAAAGAGAGAAAAAGAGAAAGAGAGGGGGAGAGAGAAAGAAAGAGAGAGAAAGAAAGAGAGAGAAAAGGAGAGGAAGGGAGAGAGAGAAATGAGACAAAAAAAGGGAGAAAAAAAGAGAAACGAGAAAATTATTGAGGTAGAGAATGAGAGGAAAGAGAGAGAAACAAAAGAGATAGAGAAGTGATTCTTGATTTAAAACATATGATAAAAAGCACCCAAAGAATAAGAAAGGAATAAACCCCAGCCCTCACCTGTTTTTGGAAAGAATGAGAGAAAAACCCTAGCCCTCACCTGTTTTTGGAAATAGTTCAAGAGTGTGTACACATGGGAGGGAGTGGTGGAGAGGGATGGAAAAAGAGAGAAGAGTGTCTTAGAGTGTCATTTTGGTTGGTGGTGTGCCCCAGGATTTTGTAAATGTAAAAAATGTGCCACGGCTCAAAAAAGGCTGAAAATAACTGCTGTAGACTAGAGTACACGTTTTGGATCTGCTGGTAACAAAGATTGTTGAATAAATACTAGGTAATCACCTGGGTGAAATCACAAATAGAGTAATCTTTCCTCTCATCTCCAAACAGCCAGTTTCCATCAAGCAATCCCAGGTAAGTAGCACCGGTTAAAAATGTTTTTTAATCTTTCTATTTTAAAAAAGTTGATTTCAACTTTCCTTTGCAGCAAATTAACTTTGGTATCACATATACTATTTCAGCTGAAATCTAAAATGGGTAAATTATCTAATTCTTCATATTATTTGATCAATATTTTAAACTTTTTAAAACTTCCAGCTCTATTATAATTGATTGATAATTACAAAGACTTGAAAACAAATATGGAACTTTGTTATATATTGACTGCAGGCAGAATTCTTTATACAGAAATAATGGAAAGATACAACAATTCCAACAAGGAGAATGGATATAAAAACTCATTGAGTTAGCAGAAATGGCTAACCGCTTTAATTAAAGAAAAAATATATACAATAATCAAGGTAATTTTGTTTAAAAAAATTCTGATTTTGGGATTTGCTAATCAAATAAATTTGTTATTTTAGAAATGAATAGTATATATTACGTACATAAAAAGAAAAGGTTTAATTATTTTTATTCTACTGCCCAGAGTAATGTAGAAAGTTAAGGCCTTTCTTGCTTTTCCCACTTTTCATGTAGAAAGTTAAGGCTTTTCTTGCTTTTCTTTTCTTTTTCTCAACCAACATTTCTTTTTTCACCTCATTTCTCTCCCCCATTTACCTATCTTTTGTTGTCATATATATTTTATATTGTGATAATGCTATGACATTAGAATAAATTTATAACATTATATAATTAATATACTGTAGTATGGTATAAATCTAAACATAAGATAACATAATTATAAGCTTACCAAAAAGCAACAGGAATAGGGTAATCCAAATAACTATTTTCTGAGTATAGCTCCTGCTAAAAACAACAGAAAACAACAAGAAAAATACAGAATTAATCTTTGATCTAATCTAATATTTGGTCCCATGTCCTTAAAATCCCATTCTGATATTCTATCTTAATCTTCTGTTTACTAATTGGTTCTGTAGGATAGAGTTTCCAGAATAGAAAGATTCAAGAGACTATTACACATAGTCCTCAACCTATCACCGCAACTGATTCTAAAATTTTCATTACTAAATAAAACATTTGGCAACTAAATCTTGCCCCATTTTGCAATATTTGTTGTGATAGTTGATAAATAAATCATTATAGCTGCAAGTTAGTAACACAGTGATTCAGTGAATCTTATTTCCCCTTTGTCAGAAGCTCACAAAAGGTGATTATATGAGCATAGAACACTGCAAACCATATAAATGTGAGTCAGTTGTCAAGCATCTAGATTTTGATCATAGAAACATAGAAACATAGAAGACTGACGGCAGAAAAAGACCTCATGGCCCATCTAGTCTGCCCTTATACTATTTCCTGTGTTTTATCTTAGGATGGATATATGTTTATCCCAGGCATGTTTAAATTCAGTTACTGTGGATTTACCAACCACGTCTGCTGGAAGTTTGTTCCAAGGATCTACTACTCTTTCAGTGAAATAATATTTCCTCACGTTGCTTTTGATCTTTCCCCCAACTAACTTCAGATTGTATCCCCTTGTTCTTGTGTTCACTTTCCTATTAAAAACACTTCCCTCCTGAACCTTATTTAACCCTTTAACATATTTAAATGTTTCGATCATGTCCCCCCTTTTCCTTCTGTCCTCCAGACTATATAGATTGAGTTCATTAAGTCTTTCCTGATACGTTTTATGCTTAAGACCTTCCACCATTCTTGTAGCCCGTCTTTGGACCCGTTCAATTTTGTCAATATCTTTTTATAGATGACGTCTCCAGAACTGAACACAGTATTCCAAATGTGGTCTCACCAGCGCTCTATATAAGGGGATCACAATCTCCCTCTTACTGCTTGCTACACCTCTAGCTATGCAGTCAAGCATTCTACTTGCTTTTCCTACTGCCCGACCACACTGCTCACCCATTTTGAGACTGTCAGAAATCACTACCCCTAAATCCTTCTCTTCTGAAGTTTTTGCTAACACAGAACTGCCAATGCAATACTCAGATTGAGGATTCCTTTTCCCCAAGTGCATTATTTTACATTTGGAAACATTAAACTGCAGTTTCAATTGCTTTGACCATTTATCTAGTAAAGCTAAATCATTTACCATATTACAGACCCCTCCAGGAATATCAACCCTATTGCACACTTTAGAGTCATTGGCAAATAGGCAAACCTTCCCTACCAAACCTTCCCCTATGTCACTCACAAACATATTAAAAAGAATAGAACCCAGAACAGACCCCTGTGGCACATTGCTTGTAACCTGTCTCTGCTCAGAATACTCGCCATTAACAATAACTCTCTGATGTCTATGCTTCAGCCAGCTTGAAATCCACTGAACTATCCAGGGATTAAGCCCAATCTTCACTAATTTATCTATCAGCTCTATATGTGGAACCGTATCAAAGGCTTTGCTGAAGTCCAGATAGGCAATATCCACGGCACCACCTTGATCCAATACCTTTGTGACATAGTCAAAGAAATCAATGAGATTAATCTGACATGATTTGCCTTCAGTAAAGCCATGCTGATTTGGGTCCAACAAGTTATTGTTTTTTAGGTGCTGATTTATCCTCTTTTTGAGTAGAGTCTCCATCATTTTAACTATAACTGATGTCAAGCTAACTGGCCTGTAGTTACCAGCTTTTTCTCTACTGCCCTTCTTGAGGATAGGCACAACACTGGCCATTCTCCAATCCTCAGGAATATCTCCTGTTAACAGGGATTGGTTAAACAAATCAGTCAGGGGGGTAGCAATGACAGATCTGAGTTCTTTAAGAACTCTGGGGTGGATGCCATCTGGACCCATTGCCTTATTTATCTTTAATCTTTCAAGTTCTTCTAAGACATCGGCTTCTAAGATCACTGGAGCTGAATCCGTACAGCTGGAAGCCAGGATATGCCGCAATGGTTGTATGAAAATTGGTCATAAGTATTCTGACTAGGCTTCACCAAAGTCCAACACAGACTCCTTGTCCGAAAATAACTCCTTTTTATTTGGCTAATATGAATTCATAGCATCACATCCAGCAAAGTCCCGGCAAATAGTCTTTTAAGGGTGAATTGCAAACACAGACCTTATCAGTCCTAATTATTAACATCACTAGCATACAAAGATTCCAACTGAAATTAGCATGATCAATAATTTAAAGAACAGAAGACTACAAATAGGCAAACTTAGATCAGCCAATGTGCAAGGGAAGAAACCATGTTAAGCTTGTTTATATCTTATTTGTTAACCAAACTAATTTATGAATGGAAATAATAGATTTAAAAGATATATTTGCTCCCAACTAATATATTATGGCCACAGAAGGCTTCATTTTAACAGAAGGCTACAATTGTTTACATGTTTCTTTGGCTATAAATGCCAACTACCAGTGGAATATACTAAATATCTTGCTAAATATCGGTCTAGTCACTAAAATATCATACATTTGCTGATTCCTCCAGTTCAAAGTTTGGAAATGTAAAATAGCACATTACTTAGTGTTCAATTTTATAAGAGCTCTGTTTTAAAAGAACTGTCTGAAACAGCTTATCTACAATTTTGTTCAGGAAACTATCTTTAATGCCCAAAAGCAATATCAGTAAATCTGACTAAGCCCAACATTTATTACAAAAGTGAATATTGCAGTATACCGTTTTGTGACAGTTTCCATCATTTTCCAACCATAGTTGATGGGGGGGGGGGGTGTTGTTACTGTTTTCAGCCTGGAAGTGAAATCTGTGGCATCTCAGTATGATACTATGCAGTATTCCAAGTATAAGGCTACACTTGGAATACTGCATTCGGTTTTGGTCGCCACAGTGCAAAAAGGATAGAGAGACTCTAGAAAAAGTGCAGAGAGGAACAGCAAAGAGGACCAGGGGACTGGAGGCTAAAACATATAAACAATGGTTGCAGGAACTGGGTATGTCCAGTTTAATGAAAAGTAGGACTAGGGGTGGCATGATAGCAGCGTTCCAATATCTCAGAGGTTGCCACAAAGAAGGGGGAATCAAGTTATTCTCCAGAGCACCTGAGGGTAGGACAAGAAGCAATGGGTGGAGACTAATCAAGGAGAGAAGCAACTTAGAACTAAGGAGAAAATTTCTGACAGAACAATGAATGAATCCATGGAACAGCCTGCCCCCACAAGTTATGAATGCTCCAACACTGGAAGAAGATGTTGAATAATATCTTTTAAGTAGATGTTGGATACCCATTTATCTGAAGTAGTGTAGGGTTTCCTGCCTAAACAGGGGGTTGGACTAGAAGACCGCCAAGGTCCCTTGCAACTTTGTTATTATTATCATACAAGGCAGTTAGAAAATGTTTCACATTTTAAAATATCTGTACAAGCTATAGGAGACATCTCTTCAGAGGAACATCTTCCCATCTTGTAGAAAGTACTTCCAGAAACTGAGAACCGTAAACAACTTCTGCATCTAGTATCCACGTGCTCCAGTTCAGGAAACTCACTCAAACTGTACTTTATTGTTCCAACACAGATCGGTTTGATTGTTAATAGATTATCTACTTTCAGTCTCTCTAGGACTTTTAGCTGACTTGCACCTTAAGGAGGTTGTTTTGATATTATTATTATTTTTGCAAAAGCAACATCATTTAGCAGCAATTAAAAGCACCTTCAGAGACTTTAAAAAGTACAATATCCAATTAGAAAAGGCCATACTTTTAAACATTTGTACAGAAATAAGTTGCTGAATTTTTAAAAAACTGAAAATATGACATCTGTACAATACGTTTTTGGATTAGATTGGATTGGATTCTTTATTGGCCAAATGTGATTGGACACACAAGGAATCTGTCTTGGTGCGTATGCTCTCAGTGTATAGATTTGTCAGTAATCATGAGGTACAACACAATGATTGTCACAGGGGTGAAATGAGCAATGAAGGAACAATCAATATTAATAAAAATCTTAGGATACAAGCAACATGTTACTAAGTGGGAAGAAATGGGTGATAAGAATGATGAGAAAAAGCTAGTAGAAATAGAAATGCAGACTTAGTAAAATTTTTGACGGTGTTGAGGGAAGTATTTGTTTAGTAGAGTGATTCTCCAATAATTGGAGTAGTCCACAGTCAGTGGGGTGAGCTCCGTCCGTCAACCAATCAGGACTGAGCCCGTGTTATAAAAGCAAATTCTGTCAGTCTTCCCACATTTTTCCTCAGTCCTCAGCAGGACGTGTGTGGTGAACTCACTGACTGTTTGTTACTCCATCTGTTCTTTCCATTCTCTTCCATTTCAACTCTCCAGGTAAATCCTTTTATTTAAAAAAAAAATCCTCCCTGAGTTCTCCTCCCCTTCAAGCCACTGCCTCGGGAAAGCATTCTGAAGACATGGGAAGGCTTTTCCTTCCAGCTCCGTCTGGCCCAGACCCTTCTGTTGCTTTCTAACGCTTCTTTTGCAACGATTATCTGGAGCCTTGGGTAGCTGGGCATGGGAGGTGATCTTGCGATCCTTGCAGCCAAATCCTTCCCGGGGGCATTCTGAGCCGGCGAACGGATTCGCTGAGGCGGGCATCGGCTCGGAAAGCAATTTTGGCAAAACTTTATTTGGCTGCGATCGCCGGCTCTCTGTATTTAAATGATTCTTATCAGCGCCTATCAGCTGATTGGCTCCGGCAGCAGCGCTACGCGCCGTTCCATCAAGTGTTAATTTAAGAGCCTGGAGGACACTGAGATGGGGTTTTTGAAGCAGCTAAGCCGAAATTGCTAATTTTCCTTTGATTCAGGGGAGCGAATGATTGAGAATAAAAAGAATAAAAAAACCCGGCACTTTATTCTGTTGCTATCCTGAAGTGACAATTGCAGTGTCACTCACTGAGGCCTACCTAACTGAAGCAACCTAGGCCTCTCTCTCTTTGGCGGCCATTTTAACTGCGATCTGCCATTTTGTCTGGGCCTATCCCTATTCAGTCTCCTGATGGCAACCCCTGCCTCAGTAGAGCAGGATTCTGGGGTCTCCTTATCAACTACTGAACGGGATTCTCTTTCTCCCGGCCCCAGCAATGTGGGGTTTTCCTTTGCGCACTCAAAAAAGAGAGCCTTTAAGGCTAAGGAGACCAGGCCTAAAATAACTAAGACCTCAAAGAAATCCGAGATCGGGATGCACAAGGCCATAAGGAAACTTTGTGATAAAACATCCAAGACCGATGTGCGCACTGAGGTTACAGCTCCTCCTACTGACCAGGCAGATTCAGTTTTAATGGAATCCCGCAATTTGGCTCTGGCAGATTCTGATAATTGGGGGGCCTCAGGTCACCCTTAAATGTGCCCTCTACCTATCCTTCCTCTCCCCTCTGCACCCTTTCCCCTTTCTCAGGCTTACTCAAACCCTGCTGCAGTCCCCACCATGGCTTATCAGAATTTTCTGGTTACTCAGGGGTTACAGGATCCTGCCAATATACAGGCTATTATTTCGGCAGCAGTCTCCCAGAGCATGTCTCAATGCATGCAGATGAGGAGAAGGACCCAAGCCTTTATCCCTGGTGAAGTCCAACCAATTCCTTCTGGAGCCTTTTTGAGCCCGCTTCAGGCCCAGGTTACTCAGACCCTACCTCATACGAGTTATGCACCAGAGTTTCGTAGCACAGTAGAAGAGGAGGATAGGGGGCTGGATTTGGAGCTATCCGATGATGAGGGTATTCCCCCTGAACCCCCTGCTATTGCAGGTCTCTTCCACCCATCCTTTTTCCGCTCCTTGTTATTCAAGGCTAGGAACGCGGCAAAATTGGCTACAGCAACCCCTTTGGTCCCCTCTGGATCAGACATTAACACCCCCCCCTTTTCCCTAAACACTCCTGAAGCTCAAGTCCACCCCTATTCGTAGAGGCAGTTCAACAACAGTGGCTCTTCCCTTCAGCAGGACCCATGCCCTCTGCTAATGACAGAAGGTTCTTCAATGTTGGCCCAGAACTGGCCCCTTCCCTGGAGCCGCCCAAGGTGGACGCTCCAATTGCTGCCCTCTTATCCCCCACTAATCTCCTGGTGAGGCAGCAGAATTGATGAAGCTGGAGGACAAAAGAGTCGAACAGACTATCATTAAAAATCATCAAACTGGCGCCTGGGCAGTGAAGGCGGCCACTTTGGCTTTCTTCTTTGCCCAGGCAAATTTGACCTGGCTGCGGGATCTACAAAATAGGATTTCACCTGATGATACCAGATCTCAGCAGGACATCCCCAAGATGATGGCAGCTGCGTGCTTCATTGCGGACGCATCACTTCAAGCAGCCAAATTTGCCTCTCGCACTATGGCAACTTCCACTGTGGCCTGTAGGATGCTCTGGCTTCACTCCTGGCAAGTGGATGACAAACATAAGTGGAAACTTGCTACCTCTCCCTTCGATGGACAACATCTTTTTGGACCACCTTTGGAACCACTGTTAACCGAGGACAAAGACAAACGTAAGATCTTGCCTCATGCTAATCGCAGAGGTAACTCAAAATTTGTTTCTAACCCAAGAAGACCTTATCGTTCTCCCGTTCAACCTTCTGTTTCTTTCAGGCAGCCATATTCTTATGGACAACACAATTTTTATGGAGCATGTCAGCGGCCTTGCCAGAACCAGTCCTTTAGGGGAGGGGTTCCAAATGACCATTTTGAGGAGGAGGAGGTCACCCTTTCCGACACACCAAGTGAATCACCGGAGTATCAGGATCCACCCATTGGTGGTCGCCTCTCGCTTTTTGTGGATCAATGGGAGGAAACCACATCTGACGCGTGGGTCAGGGAGATGGTAAAAATTGGCCTCTTCCTAGAGTTCCTCTCTAGACCACCACCCCGCACTTTTTTATCCGGTGCCCCGTGTCTAACAATTTGGCCAAGAAGTGCCTCATGAAGGAGGCCATTAACCATCTTCTTGAGATTAAGGCCATTCAGCAGGTGCCCGACCATGAGGCTGGATCAGGTTTTTATTCCATCCTTTTTTCTGGTTCCTAAGTCTTCGGGGGGATGGAGAGCCATTCTGGATCTTAAAAGATTGAACCGCCATATTCGGTATTGGCGATTCAAGATACACTCACTTCAGTCCATCTTGGCATGCATAAGGAAGGGCGACCTTCTATCTTCTATTTACCTTACGGAGGCCTATCTCCATATCTCTATCCACCCCGAATTTCGCCAATTCCTTAGATTTTGTTATGGGGGCATTCATTACCAATACTGGGCGCTTCCCTTTGGCCTTTCTTCAGCCTCCAGAGTATTCACTAAGGTACTAGCAGCCTTAGCGCCCCACCTGAGGTCAATCCCCGTGCGTATTCAGTGTTACCTTGATGATATTTTGTTGCTGGCCTCTTCTAGATCTCAAGCCCTACATGATATCCAGGTAACGTTATCAGCGTTAGCTGACCACGGTTTTTCTGTCAATAGGGACAAAAGTCATTTAGTCCCTTCTTCGTCCATTGTCCACCTAGGTGCCATTATAGACTCCCTGGAGTGTAGGGTGTTCCTTTCCCAGGAATGTCAGGCTAGCATTGCGGATCTAAATTCTTAGATTCGGTGCCAGCGCAAGGTATCTCTGCGCATGCTGTCCACACTTCTGGGAAAAATCATCTCGGCCATTCATATTGTTCCTTGGGCATGCCTATACTCCAGGGATTTGCAATGGTTCCTTCTCCCTTTCCAAAAACAAGGTCAAGGTTCGTCTCTATTAAAAATTCTTCTCCCCCAAAAGGTCCGAAACTCTCTACTATGGTGGTCTCCAGAGACCTTGAGCCAGGTTTCCTGCTTCATCGAACCAACCCCTCTGGTGTTGACCACGGATGCCAGCCTCTCGGGATGGGGGGCCCAAATTCATTCCTCTGCAGCACAGGGTCTCTGGTCGGAACAGGAGTCCTCTCTACCCATCAACATCCTGGAGTTGTGGGCAGTTTAGCTGGCCCTCCAAGAACTCAGCCGGCTGACGGAGGGGAAGCATATTCTGGTCCTCAAAGACAACACCACAGCCAACGCGCATATCAACAGGCAGGGGGGTACCAGGTCCCCTGCGCTTATGGAGGAAGCTAAGACTCTTTGTTCTTGGGCCAAAAACAACTATCAAGGCAGACTACATTGTAGGGGAGGACAACACCATGGCGGACTGGCTCAGCTGCTCCACGATAGATCAGACGGAGTGGCGGCTGCATCCTAGCATCTTCAGGAAGATTTGTTCCCGGTTGGGGCGGCCTCAAGTGGACCTTTTCGCCACCAGCACGAACACTCAGCTGCCCCGGTTCTTCACCAGGTTACACTGTTGGGGGACAGAAGGCATGGATGCTCTCCGTTCTCCGTGGCAGGAGGGTCTTCTCCACGCCTTTCCACCTTTTTCTCTGATTCCCAGAGGGATACGCAAGTTGTTGCAGGAGGGAGCGTAGCTGGTTCTGTTGGCTCCATACTGGACCCGCAGACCTTGGTTTGCAGACCTTGTGACCTTGCCTGTATCCCCTCCTTGGTGTCTTCCAGTGCTAATCAATACATTGAAGCAGGGGCCAGTATGCCACCCAGACCCCCACTGGATGAAACTAACCACCTGGCACTTGAGCGGCTCACATTAGTCAATCGCCAAGTGCCCACTGGAGCAATGGACCTGATCATCAACAGCAGACAGGCATCTACTCAGTGGATTTATGGCTCTACCTGGCGCACCTTCTGCAGGTGGTGCAAAGGATAACGCTGCTCGCCAACAGACTTAACAGACTTAACAGTCGGTCAATTGGTGGGTTTTCTGAATGACGGTTTTGCCAAGGGGTTGGTTCCAAACACGCTCAAATGCCAGGTATTGGCCTTATCTTCTATTTGGCCTGCACGGACTCTTCTCCTTTGTCGCAGCACCTGCTGATTAAAAGTCTTCTGAGGGATGCTTCCATATACAGCCCTCCAGTCACTCATCGTTTCCCCACATGGAACCTGACCAAGACACTGGACTCTCTGACGAAACCTCCATATGAGCCACTCCAGGACTCTTCCACTCATCACCTTACCCAGAAGATTGCCTTTGTTGTGGCCATCACCTCGGCCAGAAGAATTTCCAAATTGGCTGCCCTATCCATGCGCAAGGATTTCTGCCTATTTTTGCCTGTCAAGGTTGTCTTACGCCTTGATTCCTCCTTTCTCCCTAAAATAAACTCATTGTTTCACAGATCCCAGGAACTCTCCCTTCCCTCCTTCTGCTCCAGGCCTGTTCACCCTCTGGAACGAAAATGGCACACCTTAGAAAATCGGTGCGCCTTACGCATCTATTTAAGGCACACAGCAGAATGGAGAAAGTCCAAGGCCCTTTTCATCTCGTACCTCCCAGCCTCTATTGGGAGAAAGGTCAACTCCAACACTATAGGTAGATGGATAAGGGCGGTCATAGCTAAGACCTACGACCTGTCTGCAGCTCCTCACCCTTGGGTTATTACTGCCCACTCTACCAGGAGCACAGCTTTCTCAGCCGCCTGGTCTAAACAGGCTTCTCTAGAAGAGGTCTGTAGAGCAGCTACCTGGTCTGCTCCTACCACTTTCATCAGGCATTACAAGATAGATTTGCCTCTTCTGATGCAACCTTCGGTAGAAGGGTCCTTCAGCAAGTGATTCCTGCGTCTACTCCAGATACCTAGTTTTATTCCCTCCCAAAGGACTCAGGCTTTGGCAGGTCCCACTGACTGTGGACTACTCCAATGATTGGAGAATCAACCGTTGAACTTACCTTTATCTGAACGGTGATTCTCAATCGATTGAGTAGTCCACAGTCAGGCCCTCCCTTGTAATCTTCCTAGGAAGGTTCAACAATTTCTGTCTTCTGGCCTTACCTTCTTGCCTAAAGCAAATCTATATCCTCGTGTCCTACTCTACATGTCTCGACTATATGTTATTTCTGTCAGTCTTATATATTTGTTGACCACACTGAGCCCAAGCTTCGAACTTTGAAAAAAAGCGGTAAGACTGACAGAATTTGAGCTTTTATAACATGGGCTCAGTCCTGATTGGTTGACAGATGGAGGTCAACCCACTGACTGTGGACTTCTCAATCGATTGAGAATCACCGTTCAGATAAAGGTAAGTTCAACGGTTGATTTACAATAAAAATTTTACAGTAAAATTTATTTACAATAAATGTAGAATGGAATTTGTCATTATCCTGCATAGAAATATTAAACATGACCAATTTGCTTTTGGTTATATACATGGCCTTGTAAATCCTCCACAAAAAGCCCTCATAGCAGATAATCAGATAATCACAACTCTGCTAATTGCCAGTTAAATAGTTGAGCTATTTCAAACTAGATTTTGCTCTCTTCCTTCCTCCCTCTCTTTCTTTCTCTCTCTTTCTCTCTCCCTTTCTTTCTTCCTCCCTCCGTTTCTCTTTCTCTCGCTCCCTTTTTTTCTCTTTCTTTCTTTCTCTCTTCCTTCCTTCCATTCTTTTCTCTCTCTCTCTCTCTCCCTCCCTTCCTCCATCTTTCTTGCTCCCCCCTCCTTCCCTCCCTCTCCCTCTCTTTCTCTCTCTTCCTCCCTCCCTTTCTTGCTCTCTCTCCCTCTTTCTTTCTTTCTTTCTCTCTCTTACGAGCCCCAGCACTTCCGCTGCTCCAGCTTCTGCTGAGCAACATCTAAAGCAAACTAAAGTGTGGGAGTGCTGAGAACCGACATCATGCTTTGGATGCTCAGAGATTTCCTTAAAGCCCCGTCTGACAATGGGCGGGTCTCCCGCGGATGGCTGGTAGGTGGTGGTGGAAGGCTGATGACCTTCCTGCCTTCCTCCCTTTTTCGAATCCTGCCGGACATGGCTCTGGGCTGGGATCATATGACCAGCAGGTCCCCGCAGTCCCATACCTGTCTGCCTGCCTTCCTCATTCCCTCCTACAGCCGAGTCTCCTTACCTCTCCCTGTCTCGGCTTCCTTCCAGGGGGATTGCGGGGATGGTAGGCGGGGGGTCACTGAGCCTTTTCCTTCCTAGGCCACGTGGGAGCTGCGGCTCAAGAAGATGTGGCACCCCCACCAACTAGCCAAGGACCTGGCTCCTGTGCAGTGCTGGAAAATGCTGCATGGCAGACTGTTGCTGTGTATGTGGCCGTGCATTTTAGAGGGAACAGTGGTGGGTTCTAAATTTTATTACTTCTGGTTCTGTGGGTGTGGCTTGCTTAGTGGGCATGGCTTAGTGGGGTGGTTTGGTGGGGTCATGTACCTGAGTGGGCATAGCCAACCTGATATCATTCATGGCAAAGCTTGCTGGGCCATCCCCTGTCCCTGTTACTCCTGCAACGGTGGTGGCTTCAGGAGATGCTTGCCCGACAGGGAAGATGGTGGTGGCCCAGCAACCCTTGCAGCCATGTGGCTGCAAGGCTTGTTGACCCCCACCTAACCCACTAGGCTAGTGTCTCCTGATGCTGCTGGGATAGCAACCAGGCCATTCCCCCATCCCTGCCATGGCTGCAATTTAATGAATTGAATTGAATTGAATTAATTAAATTCAGCTGCAATGTTGTCAACTTCAGGAGACACTAGCCAGTGGGAGTCGGCTATCACGAATGCTCACCTTTGTATAGGCAGGTAGCGGCAGTTGTGTAGAAGCACATGGTGAAGGTGAGGCAGAGTAAGCTTCGGGCAGATCGAATATCAAGCAGGTGAGGTGGGTTAGCAAGAGGTGACAGGGGGACCATTTAGGAGGAGTGGTCAGCCAGCCATCACTATCAGTTCAGTGACCCAGGCCAAATTACCATTAACAATTCACTTGAATTTGTGTGAATGGGGAGCAATCCACCACTTGTAATTAGGCTTATTGGGTTTTCTTTGTAGTGGACAACTATGTAACTATACTGATACTTTAAATGGCCCAATTGACTAAACAAATATTACAAATCTCAGGGTTTCCGTTATGGTTTTTTGGTTATAGCTATCATCTTCCTATTTCACTTTTTACATTCTGATCTATTATTTAAAAACAACATTAAAAAGTAAATTATTGTGCTCAAAGCAAAGCTGAATCTCCACAATCCCTTTCCCTTAGATTCCACACAGATGTTTACAGGTTGTTGTTGTTTTTTTAATGAGTCGCAGTGACCCAATGCTTTTTTGTATATATGTACTTTACTTTCTTGCACATGGAATAATGGTCTGAGACTAAGGGGCTTAGAAGTGTTGCCTTTGTCATGGTCAGACCATTTTCTCCCATGCCTCTGGAAGGAGAGTCCAGCATGGGATTTAGCTCAAGTCTTATTGGTAGGGACTGAGTTTTAAATTAATATAATTAACATTAACAGTCTTCGGAGAGGGGCGGCATACAAATCCAAATAATAAATAAATAAATAAATATTAAGTAGGTGCCGCCCCCTTGCTGCCCCAGTACCTCAGTTTTAAAAAACTCAGTCTAGAATAGGGACTCTTAGTTTTTTCCTCTGAACAGGAAATTCAATAAAATAATGGTTTTAATTGTTTTAATTATTTTTAATTGTTTTAATTGTTATTTCTGTAGTAATGTTGTTGTTTTTATCTTGTACAGGTATCTGGATGCCTGGGGTCTCTGCCCTCCGCGGGCAGCACCCCCATCAGACTCCTCATGGGGCCTCTTCTCCCCGCGAGTACTGCCCTGAAGAGGAGAGGCTGGGCTATAGGTCACTGTCCTCCGTGGTCAGACCTAGCCCTACACCCCAGGTGGGGGGGTGTCCGCCCCTCCCCATTGACGGGGGCAGCGCGGCGTTCTGCATGACAGGCGCGAATCTGACAGCTGCGAATCTGACAGCCGCGCCTATCAGCTGATGATCGGGAAGCCGCGGAACTGTCAAACGGCCGAGGATTCACTCGGGCCGCAGCATCGCCAACTGAGCGATCGCAAAGACCTCGCAGCCGCCCCGCCAACTGGAGAAGGACTCTCCGAGCCTGGGGTCGCTGAGGAGAGGCGTGCCTGCCATTTTTGCTGCCAAAAGGGTGTGGAAAGCCGTTACAAGCGGCAAGCAATAGGCGGCGGCTTGGCTGGCTGCCAGCAGTTCTTGGAGACTAATCTGCCTGGAGACTGTCCCTAATTGGTGATGGCTGGGTCACGTGATGCGGGATCACTATGAAGAGACAGCTCCGAAGCTGTGACAGCCTCCATAGCCACTTGTTGTGACAGGAGACTGCTGTGATCTCTGCTTGTTAGTTGACAGTTCGAGGGAAATAGTTGTGAGTAAAACGCTGCCCCTTATCTACGGTTTAAGGATGGCTGAACAGCTGGATAATTGTGGGGAGGAACAGCCCCAATTGACTCTAGTGCCTCAAAAAAATAAGGAGAAGGCTTCGGGCAAGGCCAAATCAAAATCCTCCCAGTCTTCCTCCTCCATTAAAGAGGCTGAAAGGAAGATTAAAGCCTTGGAACAAAGGCTAGAGGCAGCCTTAGCTTCTCCTGCTGCAGGGGTCCTGACTATACCCCCCTTTCAGCCACTCCCCCCATCGAGAACAGCATCACCTGGATTGGCTTTGGGGGCCATAGGCACTGCAAGTGAGAGGGACTGGTCTCCTGACCGACAGGCCTTATCAGGCCCACCTCTACCTTCGCCTCTCGCTAGGCCAGATAGGCCTGCTTCAGCCAGCCATCCTACCTATGGGTTTTCTGCAGGGACACAGGCGTGTGCCCCAACAGCAACATTCACGCCAATGGCTGCAGGACTTAGATCCCAAGCTGATGTCTGGCAGGCCTTCCCTCCATCCCTGCAGGACATTATTGCCAACGCTTATGCGCAGGGAATGGTGGTTGGAGCCCAGCGTGTAACACCTCCATTACCACAACCATATCAACCCAGGGATCTTTGGTCAGCACCACCGCCCCCTCCTGGGCTAGATTCATTTGCGGGAGACACTGGGCTTCTGGAAGAGGACAGTGAACATGGGAACAATGAACTGTCTGATGATGAGTATACCTTCGTAGAGCAGCCAGCTCCTGCAGGGCTGTTTAAGCCAGCGCTATTTAGGGTGCTGTTACACAAGGTGAAGCAAGCCTTGGATGTGGCAGGTGCGGCTGCACCTACTGATGCAGGGGATGGACTTAGGACTTCTGCTTCCCTGTGTAAAGAACAGCCCAGAGAGTCCGATAATGTACCTGCGATGGAGATATTCCTAGAAAACATCAAGCGCACCTGGCAGCACCCAGCAGCGGCACAAGGCCCCTCCAATGTGGAACGTCGTTTCTACACATTTGACGACGAGATGGAGAACCTACTACAGTTCCCGCCAGTGGATAAGCCGGTAGCCACACTGGTATCCAATGCCGTCGTCCCTTCTGAGACTGTGGATAGTCTCAAGCCTGATGAGAGACGGGCTGAAACTCTCCTGAAAAAGGCCCATCAGATGGCAGCATGGGCCCTACGGGCTGCATCTACTGCATCCATATTCAATAGGGCATCCATCATGTGGATTCAGGAGGTACAGGCTAGGATGGGGCCTGAGGATTCTCGTCTAAAGCAGGATCTGAACAAGCTCCTGGCGGCGGCCGAATTCTCCGCAGATGCCACCTTGCACGCAGCGAAGTTTTCCGCAAGGGGCATGGCTTCCACTATTTCTTCTCGTATTTTATTTATTTATTGATTTTTAACAATTTAAAATCACACAACATAAAACAGTGCGTAGTGAATGTGAATTGTGCCCACCACCCCGACATACACACATTCCCCACCACCAAATTGGGGGTATTTCTTTTTTTATCCACTTAACCCAAGAGCAATATATCTGTCTACATATTATAGAGTGATTCTAGTTTATTTCTTGTAGCTTGGTCTCGGATTCTGCTCGTCATATATCGTCTTACCTTGTCCCACCGTCCCATCAGCCGTCCCAAATCAGTTTCATTATCCAAATTTATCCTTTTTTCCATAATTTCAAATTGAATATGATCCACCATGTACCTATACCAATTTTGCATTGTCCATTTTGTCGCATCCTTCCAACCCAAAACTATTACTGCCTGAGCACTTTCTATTGCTGCTTTTTTTATTTCTCTAAATTCTCCCATCGCATTGCTTTTTACTAGTACTGCCATTTCCTTAGTGATTGTCCATTGTATATTTAACATTCCATTGATATCCTCTTTCACTTTTCGCCAAAATTCCTGCACTATCGGGCATTCCCAAAACATATGCATAAACACTCCTTTATCTTGACAACCATGCCAACAATTCCCCCTGACATTCTGCTGAAAATGTGCAAATTGAACGGGAGTAAAATACCACTTATGTAATATTTTCCTTCTCATTTCCCTAATTCTTGTATTTTTAATTTTCCTTATATCTTCTACTATATTTTCCATTTCTTGTACCTCTACTAATATCTCATTTTGCCACCATTTAGTCAATCCATCAATCGTGTCCCCATCTGACTGCACTAGCAGTTTGTATATATTAGTTGCTTGCGCCTTTATCCCCTCACTTTTTTCTCTTATTATTTTCTCTTACCCTGTCTCCTCCCGCCATAATACTTCTTTATTCTCCCTTTCATTTAGATATTTACATATTGCATTTATTTGTAGCCACCTTCCCTTACCTAACCACCATTCTATACGATTTCTACTTGGCCTGCCATCCTTCTCGTATAACTGTTCTATCTTAGTTATCCCTCTTCCCTTCAACTCTCCTATAACCCTATTTAAGTTAATTTCGTTTTCTCTATTTATTACATAAAGCGATGACAGTTTAGATTTATATAATCCTATTTTCCCTTGCCATTTTTTCCAAATTTCCATAGTCCCTTTCATTGGGCCTATTAATTTACCTATATCTCTCCTATTCCACTTCCTAAAAATTAATTCTCTATTATTCATCCCGTTTATCTGTTTTTCCAATTTCGCCCATTTATTTTCACTTAATTGCAACTCCATTAACCTTTCCATTTGAAAAGCTTCCCTATACAGCTCCAGACATGGAACACCCCATCCCCCCTCTTTTTCATTCGCAATTAACCACTTTTTTCTTATTCTTGGTCTCTTATCTTCTTCAATCCAATAATTTAATTTTTTGTCCCACTCTTTAACCTTACATACCGATAACCCCCCCGACAGCACCTGAAATAGGTACATCATCTTGGGAGCTATCATCATTTTTAAAGCTCTTATTTTAGAGAGTCTCCTTAGCTTTTTATCTTTCCAGCTCCTCATCTGTTTCAACATTTTCCTCCATGTTATTCTATAATTAATCTCTTCCATTTTCACTGGGTTTTTTAATAACCAAATTCCCAAATATTTTATTTTTTTAAGTCCTAATTTCAACCCTGATTCTTTCCTAATTTCTATCTGTTCTCTCGGATCTATATTTAAACACATAATCTCTGATTTTTCCATATTAACCGACAGTCCCGATTCCTGCTTAAACTCTTGTAAAATATTTATTATACCTTTAATCATCTCCATCGGGGTCTGGGTCAATATAATTGCATCATCTGCAAATAAATTTATTTTCATTTCTAATTCCCCTATTCTATATCCTGCCCAAGTGTTATCTTGTCTTATCTTATTAGCTAAGATCTCTATTGCTATTACGAATAATTTTGGAGACAGAGGGCATCCCTGCTTGGTGCCGTTTAATATTTTAATACTCTGCGTTCTTTGTCCATTCACTCTTATATATGCTTCATTTCCTTTATAAATCTCTTTTATAGTTTCACAAAATTTTTCCCCCATATTTAATTTGTTACATAATTTATATAAGTAACTATGGTTAACTTTATCGAACGCTTTATAAATATCTAATTTCAAAATTCCCAATTTCCTTTTAGTAGCGGTAGCATGGTGCATCACATTCATTACATTTCTAATTGGTTCACTTATTTTCCTTCCCTTCACGAATCCATATTGATCCTCTTCAATTATTTTTGGTAAAATATTTTCTAATCTATTTGCCAGTATTTTCATAAATATTTTATAATCCTGATTTGCCAAACTGATCGGACGGTAGGACCCAGGCTCTCTTAAATCTCGACCCATCTTCGGAATGGTAACAATTTCTGAAAGCTTCCATGTCTGCGGGATATCACAATTTGACAATATATTATTAAACAATTTCCCCAAATGCGGCAGCAAAACATTCACATAAGTTTTATAGAATTCCCCTGTAAACCCATCTGGGCCCGGTGCTTTGGCTTGTTTTAACCCTTTAATTACTCTAGCAATTTCATCTTGTGTAATTTCTGCATTCAAAATTTGTTTGTCTTCTTCACTATTTTCCCAACCTTGAGGACTCCTATCTTCACTTGCTCCTCTTTATACAAATCTTCATAATATTTCCTCATTATCTCCTCTAACTGGTCATTACCATATCTAACCACTCCACTGGTGTCCCTCAATGCTAAAATACATGATTTTTCTTTCCTCTTCTTCAGATATCTCGCCATTTGCTGCATTGATCTTGTCCCCCAACTCTGTATTTTTTGTCGCATCGCCAATTCTCATCTTATTCCATTTTATCTCATCATACACCATCAACTGTTTCTTTTTCAATTTCAGTAAACTATTCCACTCTCTACTTTTCGTTATTCTTAACTGCTCTTGTATCAAATCTATTTCCCTTATCTTCCTTTCCCTCTCTCTACCCCACCTCTTCCTAATATCTGCTTCCATACATATACATTGTCCCCTCATGAAGGCCTTACATGCATCCCATACAATTGATTGTTTAATACCACCCACATCATTAATTCTAAAATATTCTGATAACTCTGTTTGCAATTTCTCTTTATCTTGTTCCCTAGCAGTTACAACTGCATTATATCTCCAAATTTTTTGATTTCGTTCCTGACCTATTTCCAATTCTGCCAATAGTGGGGCATGATCTGATATCCATATACTTTTAATGTCTACTTTTTTAACTTGTATATTACCTCCCCTATTCATTAATATGTAGTCTATGCAGCTAAATGTGTGATATCTTGCTGAATAATATGTAGCTCTGTTTAAAATATCTGCATGTAGATCCACCATATTAAGTCTATTTAAATGTAACATCCTACTATTTGCATTCCCATTTGTTAATTGCATATTAAAATCTCCTGCCAAAAAAGTTGAGCCCTCCTTAAAATTGTCTAACTTCTTAGTATTTATTATAAATTGTTTTGTTTTCCCATTCGGGGCATAAATTGCTGCTAATGTCAACTTCTTTTGATTTATTTTCCCTTTAACAAATATCCACCTTCCTTCTCTGTCTTTCTGAATTCCGACCTCTTCAAAATTAACCCTCTGATGAATCAGAATCGCTGTGCCTCGACTATTTTGTGTTCCTCTTGACTCAAACACCCATTTCCAATTTCTATCATTAATCAAGTTATCCCTTCCTCCCCTTCTTTTATGTGTTTCTGTCAAAATCATAATATCCACCTTGTATTGCTTAGCCATCCTTAATATCCTAAAACGTTTCAAATCCGATCCCAAACCATTCACATTTAAAACCATTATCTTACATTCTGTCATAATATACCAAAATCACCCTTTTCCCCTCTTGTTTTGCCCTTGGTTTATATTTTTCCCTTTTCTTTACCCCTATTACCCCCCCCCCAACGTGCCTCCCCCTGTGCTCCCCCCACTGAGAGGGGAGAAGACAAGAAAAAACCTTGCCCATACCTGAGGCACATTTTCTGGATTGCGTTCCCACTCAAACTAGCTCCTCTTTCAACCCTTTTTAATTTTATAAAAGAGAAAATTTCTCCCCCCTCCTTTCTCCTTTAAATAATTCCTTCTTTAATTTCTTCTTTAATTTTAAATTCTTAAACCACCTTTTTCTCCCCCTTAGACTTCCCCCACTGAATGACAGATATACAGGAATCCCACGGCATCTCCAAGAAAAATAATAATAATAACAACAATAATAGTAATAGTAATAGTAATAATTCTTTTCCTTTTCCTTTTTTTCTTCTTTTTTCTTCTTTTTTTTCTTTTTTCTTTTTCCCCCCCCTCACAACAAGACAAGGGACCAAACACCATCACTTTCTGGCTCTCTTCTCACGCTGAGCCCGTGTTCTTCTCTGCTCCTTTCTGATGGCCTCCACCTGCCCGCTTAACTCCTTCAGCTGCTCTTCCCTTCGTCTTTCCTCCTCATCTGGGGTACTCCGACCGTCAAAAGCCTCTTCTTCTTCATATGCTAGTGCTACAGTTTCATCAAACTTAATCCCCAGTTGATCCAGTAAAACCTTTCCCTCCTCCAATGAACGTGCTCTGTACATTTTATTGTCCTGGAACACCAAGATGGCCACTGGGTAGCCCCAGCTAAATCTGGTTCCACTTTGATATAGCCGGCTTGCAATTGGTTTCAACACAGCTCTCGCTCTCAGGGTTTCCCAGGAAAGATCCCTCAGAACCCTTATCTCATTTCCGTCTTGTTTAAGGCTCGTAGAAGTCTTCAAAGTTTTATAAATCATCTCTGCTTTTTTTTCACTGAGGAAAGCGATGATCACATCTCTCTGTCTGCCATCTCTCCTGGGGGCTGCCCAATGAACACGCAACATCTCCTCCACGCTGACCTGCACGCCTGTCTGTTTATTTAACCAAGCACAGACAGCTTCTGTTAACTTAAAACCAGAGGGCAAATCCATCCTGAACCCTCGTAAACGCAAATTCCTCCTTCTCTGTCTGTCCTCCAAATTTGCGATTCTGTCATTTATTTGTCTTATTTTTTCATCGTAATCCATCACTTGTTTCTCAACTTTCAGTATCTTTCCAGCAGAAGAATCCCCTTCCTTTTTAATTTGTTTAACTTCTAAATCCATCTGTTCCATTTTATTCTCAACTTTGTTGAATCTCTGTTCAAACCCACTGCAAATATCCAACAGTTTATCTAGCTTTTTCTCGATATTAGCCAGACTAGAGAGGTCTTCTTTTTTCCCTCCCTTCGCCATTTTAAGATTTATTGTACTCACTTATCACTTCCTTGTTACAGCGAAAAAGCCTCCGTCTTTGCTTGAAATCATAAATCTTCAAATTCACTTTGATGCCGACAGATTCTTGTTTCTTCCTATATTTTTCTAAGGAAGATTTATAGTCTTTTTAAGGGGGAGAAAACTCTTTACATTTTATATTTATTCGGAGCCAGAGGTGAAATGCCTAGAAAGCAATTCAGCACATGCGCAATCAATCTCCACTATTTCTTCTCGACGCCTCCTTTGGCTTCGACATTGGCAGGCGGATGCCAAGTCGAAATGGCGCCTGTCATCTGCCCCTTTCCAGGGCACAAAATTGTTCGGGGGAGGTGTTGGAATCGGTCCTTGTGGAGGACAAGGACAAGAGGAAGATCCTCCCCAGATCCTCTCAACATCAGGATTGCAGTAATGCCCCGTATCGACGCTGACAGCCCTTTCGATGGGACCCAGCCTCCGGAACCACCCAGACCTCTAGACCGTATTCACAAGGTCAATATGGTCAGTCCTATTCGTACCGGGGTGATAGGACCTACTTCCAGGACCGGGGCAGAGGGTACCAGCAGGCGAGACGTCCCTTTCGGGGTTCCAATCAACGAGGCTTCCATCGAGCCAAGTGACTGCATAGGGCAGGTCCCCTTGGGGGGGAAACTCCAAAGGTTTTGTATCGCCTGGAGGACCACATCCTCCAACACTTGGGTCTTGGACACAGTGACCCGGAGCCTACGCCTGGAATTCCTTCACATTCCGCCTACCCATTTTGTGTCATGTCCAGTACCCAAAGACGTTACCAAATGGACATTACTAGAACAAGAGATTGCGCATCTCCTGGAGATCCAAGCCATCGAGAGGGTGCCAGCCCAGATGGAGGGCATGGGGTTCTACTCCAGGGTCTTCATAGTACCTAAGGCATGGGGAGGTTGCAGGCTCATTTTGAATCTGAAGCAGCTAAACAGGTACGTGTTATACCGCAGATTCAAGATGGCCTCCCTTCGCACTATCCTGGCGTCAATCCGGCCTCGAGATCTCATGTCATCCATCGACCTGAAGGAGGCGTATTTACACGTGCCCATTCATCCGGAGCACCGGAGATACCTCCGCTTTTATGTCCAGGGGAATCACTATCAGTACCAGGCGATGCCTTTTGGTCTCTCTTCCGCACCGCGTACCTTCACCAAGCTCCTGGATACGCTAATTGCCTCCTTACGGTCCCGGTCAATAAGACTTTTAGCTTACTTGGACGACATCCTCATACTGTCCAGGGATCTGGCGACCACGCGGCAGGATCTACGGGACACGGTGGCGCTGTTGCAGGAACATGGCTTTACGATAAACGGGGCAAAAAGTCATTTTTCACCCACCACCTCTATCACCCATCTCGGGTCAGTCATAGACACCATCGCCATGAGGGTTTACCTATCTCCGGAGAGACAGCGCAACGTTCAGGACTTAGTCACCAAATTACAACATCAGAGGATGGTACCGCTGGCCTTTTTATCCAAGGCCCTAGGGACTCTAGTGTCATGCATGGACATCGTCCCCTGGGCACGGTATCATTTCCGCACGCTACAATGGACATTGCTTCCATACCAAAAGCGACGTGTGAGTCACACACACAGATTAATTACAGTAGGAAGAGGCCTGCGAGACTCCCTAAAATGTTGGAAGTCCCGGGTGATACTTCAAGGGTCCCCCTTTGGCCACCTACAACACATCATTGTGACTACGGATGCCAGCCTCCTGGGTTGGGGAGCCCATGTGGACCATCATGTAACTCAGGGATTGTGGCTTCCTCAGGACTTGACTCCAGTGAATATCAATTTCCTGGAGCTAAAAGCTGTGCGCCTTGCCTTGCTAACCTTCACACCACTTCTCCATGGAAAGCATGTGTTGGTTCGTACGGACAATGTTGCGACCAGGGCGCACCTCAACCACCAAGGAGGGACCAGATCTCTCAGGTTGATGGAGGAAACGCAACTCCTCTTCGACTGGGCGGAGGTCCATCTTGCGTCACTCCACGCAGAGCACATTGCGGGGGAGGCCAATACTCAAGCGGATTGGCTCAGTCGGCAAGCAGTGGATCCAGCGGAGTGGAGTCTGACCCCACAACTGTTCCAGCAAGTGACCAAAAGGTTTGGCAACCCGACGGTAGACTTATTCGCGACTCCGCACAATGCCCAGCTCCCGAGGTTTTATTCCAGATTTCCCACACCAGGAGCCGAGGGGACCAATGCTCTGTACCTTCCGTGGCCCAAGGAATTGCTATACGCCTTTCCACCAACACCACTTATTCCAAGGGTCATCGAGAAGATCCTAGTGGAACAGGCGGAGGTCATCCTGATCGCACCGCATTGGCCGCGGCGGGCTTGGTTCGCCGACCTGATGGGGCTCTCAATTGTCCAGCCTTGGAGGATTCCAGATGACCAAATCACCCTTACTCAGGGAGCGATATTCCATCCGGAGCCTCAGTGGTTCCACCTGACCACTTGGCGCTTGAGGGGGACAGATTGAGAACCTGGAATATTCCTGAGAATGTCATCGCTACGATCCAGTCGGCCAGGAGGCCTTCAACGACTAGGATTTACCAGGCTACTTGGGGCCGTGTTCACCGCTTTTTGCAAGGTCAGACATCAGCGGCCACAGGATGCTAGTTTAGTCTTGGTGTTGGAGTTTTTACTATCCGGTCTGGAGAAGGGATTGGCTCCCAACACCTTAAGAAGCCAGGTAGCGGCTTTGGCAACGATTATTCGATCTGAGGATGGTGGGTCATTGTCCCACCATTCGTTGATTAAAGACTTTCTGAAAGGAGCTACCAATAAGCATCCTCCACCGATATGGCGATTCCCTACTTGGGATCTTTCCGTGGTACTGCAAGCACTCACAGCTCCTCCGTTCGAACCGCTGAGAACTGTACCTTTAAGGGTGTTATCCCTTAAGACAGCGTTTTTAGTGGCCATTACATCGGCACGGCGGGTGTCGGAGCTGTCGGCCTTGTCAGTAAGGCCTGACCTTTGTACATTTCAACCTAATAGGGTGGACCCAAAGTTCATACCTAAAGTCAACACCCACTTTCACGGGACGCAGGAACTTGTCTTGCCAGATTTCTGCGTTCATGGATCACATCCGTTGGAACTTAAGTGGCATAAGGTGGACGTACGCAGAGCTCTGAAACTCTTTATCAGGCGCACGGCTCCTTTCCGTAGGACTGAGGCCTTGTTTGTCTCCTTTGGTCAACATCGACTAGGTCTCAAAGTGTCCTCACAGACGATTAGTCAATGGTTGAAGCTTTGTATAGTAGAAGCGTACAAAGCAGGTTCCCAGACATTGCCTAGTGGAATCACGGCTCATTCAACTCGTAGTGCCGCTACTTCAGCGGCATGGGCCACACAGGCATCGATAGAGGACATTTGTAGGGCGGCCACGTGGGCCACCCCTACCACCTTTATACGGCACTATAAACTGGACACGTTTGCTTCGGCCGAGGCGGCCTTCGGGAGGAGAGTATTGCAACGAGTGTGTGACACTACAGGGTCGTGATTCAATGATATCCCTCCCTTGAACACTGGAACTTGGGTATATCCCATGCTGGACTCTCCTTCCAGAGGCATGGGAGAAGAACCGTTGAACTTACCTGAACGGTCTTCTCCATGTCCTGGAAGGAGAGTCCAAACCCTCCCATTGAACCATGGACAGTGGTTGCGGTTCAGTTAATGGTTGTTGTTAGTTGTTTAATAAATTCTGTTTACCACTTGAATTCGTTTTTTAAAACTGAGGTACTGGGGCAGCAAGGGGGCGGTACCTACTTAATATGTTAATTATATTAATTTAAAACTCAGTCCCTACTAATAAGACTTGAGCTAAATCCCATGCTGGACTCTCCTTCCAGGACATGGAGAAGACCGTTCAGGTAAGTTCAACAGTTCTTCTGCTGCGGCTTGACTTCCTGGCTCCAATCCTTCCCCGCAGGGAGGCAGAACCGATTAGGTTGTTCTGCCCAGGCGCCTGATGGATCCAGGAGGTTTTCAAAAGGCGCTTGGGGTTATTCCAGATACACTCGTCCACAGTTCGGCAGAGTCTCTGGCTGAGGCCTGTAACAAGGCTGTAGCGGAGGCTCTTGACCGAATTGCGCCGTTGCGACCTCTCTGCGGCACTAGACCCCGTAGAGCTCCATGGTTCAATGAGGAGCTCCGGGAGTTGAAACGCCAGAAGAGATATCTAGAGAAGCGATGGAGGAAGAGTAAGTCCGAATCCGATCGAACACTTGTAAGAGCTTATATTAAGACTTACAAAGTGGCGCTCAAGGCGGCAAGATGCGCGTATCATGACGCCTTGATTGCATCAGCGGAATCCCGCCCAGCCGCTCTGTTTAGGGTGACCTGCTCTCTTCCTAACCAAGGGGAAGTTGGGGATCTCTTTTAGAGTAGTGCCGAGGATTTTTACACGTTTTTCGCTGATAAAATTTCTTGGATCCGAGCGGACCTCAACTCCAATCGGAAAACAGAGTCGACTGACGACGAGTTAGTCGAGGTGACTGGGGCCCGTCCTTGTCCATCTGTCTGGGAAGACTTTGATCTGGTGACACCTGATGAAGTGGACAAGGCCATTGGAGCTGTGAGTTCTGCCACCTACTTATTGGATCCATGTCCCTCCTAGCTGGTTTCGGCCAGCAGGGAGGTGACACGGAGCTGGGTCCAGGAGATTGTCAATGCTTCTTTGGGGAGGGGGTCCTTTCCGGATCCCTACAAGGAGGCACTTGTGCACCCCCTCCTCAAGATACCTTCCCTGGGCCCAGCCTCTAACCTTCCCTTTATGGGGAAAGTTGTTGAGAAGGTGGTGCCGCTCCAACTCCAGCGGTCCTTGGAAGAAGACGATTATCTAGGTCCCCAGCAGTCAGGATTCAGGCCCGGCTACAGCATGGAAACCGGTTTGGTTGCATTGATGGATGATCTCTGGCGGGCCCGGGACAGGGGTTTATCCTCTGTCCTGGTGCTTCTTGACCTCTCAGCGGCTTTCGATACCATCGACCATGATATCCTTCTGCGCCGGCTGGAGGGGTTGAGAGTGGGAGGCACTGTTCCCCAGTGGCTCTCCTACCTCTCCGGCCGATCGCAGTCAGTGTTAGTGGGGGATCAGAGGTTGACCTCTAGGTTGCTCCCTTGTGGGGTACCTCAGGGGTCGGTCCTCTACCCCCTACTATTTAATATCTACATGAAACCTCTGGGTGAGATCATTCAAGGGCATGGGGTGAGGTATCATCAATATGCAGATGATACCCAGCTTTACATCTCCACCCCTTGTCCAGTCAATGAAGCAGTGGAAGTGATCTGCTGGTGTCTGGAGGCTGTTGGGGTCTGGATGGGTGTCAACAGACTCAAACTCAACCCTGATAAGACTGAGTGGCTGTGGGTTTTGCCTCCTAAGGACAATTCTATCTGTCCATCCATTATCCTGGGGGGGGGATCATTAACGCCCTAGAGAGGGTCCCAACTTGGGCGTCCTCCTCGATCCACAGCTCACATTGGAGAAACATCTTTCAGCTGTGGCGAGGGGGGCGTTTGCCCAGGTCCGCCTGGTACACCAGTTGCGGCCCTATTTGGACCGGGACTCAATGCTCATTCACTCATGCCCTCATCAGCTCGAGGCTTGACTATTGTAACGCTCTCTACATGGGGCTACCTTTGAAAGGTGTTCAGAAACTCCAGATCGTGCAGAATGCAGCTGCGAAAGATATCATGGGCTTCCCTAAATATGCCCATGTCACACCAACACTCCGCAGTCTGCATTGGTTGCCGATCGGTTTCCGGTCACAATTCAAAGTGTTGGTTATGACCTATAAAGCCCTTCAGGGCATCGGGCCAGAATATCTCCGGGACCGTCTTCTGCCGCACGAATCCCAGCGACCGGTTAGGTCCCACAGACTTGGCCTTCTCCGGGTCCCGTCAACTAAACAATGTCGTCTGGTGGGACCCAGGGGAAGAGCCGTCTCTGTGGCGGCCCCGACCCTCTGTAACCAACTCCCTCCAGATATTAGAGTTACCCCCACCCTTTTGTAAGCTCCTTAAAACCCGCCTCTGTCGTCAGGCATGGGGGAATTGAGATATTCCCTTCCCCCTAGGCTTACAAAATTTATGCATGGTATGTTTGTATGTATGATTGGTTTCTTAAATTGAGGTTTTTAACCTACTTTTAATATTAGATTTGTTTATATTGTTTTTTACTGTTGTTAGAAGCCCCCGGTCTATGAAGAGGGGAGGCATACAAATTTAATAAATAAATAAATATGTATTTCAGGAAGATCTGAAGAATATCAATTTTAAATGGAAGGATGGGGAGACTGTACTTGCTGAATTAAAACTATAAAGTTGTAGCCCAATTTAAAACTATACAGTTGTGGCCCAATGTCCTCAGTACAGAAAATAATAATAGAAGTAACAATAACAAAAACAGCAGCAGCAGCAACAACAACCCTGATGGGTGCCACCTTGCCGTGGTGGTGGGCTTAAATGCTCCAATGATGCTGAGAGCTGTGTTGACTGTGTTGTGTGTGCTCCCTGTCAGCCGTTGGAATGCTCAGATTCAGAGGGATAAGGTGAAATGGAACCTGTCAATTTACCTGATTTAGGAGATGAAGAGAATTTTAGCGAGGAAGAAGTTGAAATGGGAGAAGAACTTTTGAGTGAAAGCTTGCAGACAAATGTGTCTTCAGACAGTTCCACCTGTCCGGATTTGAGATGGTTAGATCCAAAATTCAGAAGGTGGAAGAAAAGGTCAGAAGAAATTACTGGGAAGATATTTTAAGATGCAGTTTAGAGCGTTTTTAATTAATTACATCACGTCTGGAGTTAGACGGAAACAATAGCTGCTTGCGTCAATCTGACATCCAGCCAACATGGACGCTGCCAGAAAAGCGGAGGAATGTGTAGTTTTTATTGTGTGAGTTATTGCATTTTTATTGCCTTTCTAATCAGACGAAATCGGCCAGATAATTAAAGCATGCCTCCTAGCAGCCAGTGAAGCAATTATAGATATATGGTCTAGTTATCACAGGGAAAACCAAAAGTAATTCTGCTGCGTCACAGAAGTGTATTGTACTGAATGAAGTAGAAGAAATAAATAGAAGTGTTACTGAAGTGCCCGAAGCAAATTATTCAACTATCATCTTACTAGCCTGAATCAGAACAACCACCAGAAGGTCCAACCAAGTCAGAGTGGTCTCAGATGAGAAATGGAACTAAGACTACCTAATCCATTAGCATTATGGAGAAAGCAACAAAAACGAGCACCTAACCCATTAGCATTATGGAGAAACAAATAAAAATGAAGTCTATACTAGCTCGGTCATCACCCAGTATAAAAAGGGCCACGGTGGATGTTGCTGATTCTGAGCATTCAGTGGAAAGGGAGCCATGGAATAAAAATCAAATGAACAATTACAGAAGCGGCAAAAATACACCACATCAGAGAATAATAATAATAACAATAACAACAATAATAATAATAATAAATACTAACAATAACAACCTCCTGCTTTAGCAGTCATTTTCATTGAATATCCACGATTCACAAATTGTTCAGTGTAGTGCCAGCTGGGCCTGAAATAGCATAAGATTTGGCATGCTTGAAAGCAGAAGGATAATGGTTTTAATTTATATTAGAGCAGTGATGGCGAACCTTTTTTCCTTAGCGTGCCAAAAAGGGGGTGGGGTGGGATGCTAGCATGCCTGACTTGCCCACACCATTGCCTCCCCCACACGTGTACACACCACTGCGCGCTGGCCTCACACGCATACACATATCACTGCGCACGCGCACACGTGTTTCTGAAGCCTGGTAGGTGAAAGAAATTGCTCAACAATCCGAAAGTTTGGAAAAACACATTTCCGGTATGCCGTTGTACTGGTTTTTTTGCACTCGGGAGTGACAGAAACTACTGAGAGCAGGAGTTGGAGTAAATAAAACTTTCCAAAATGAAAGCTTTCTTTTCAATTTGCTCACGCACGAACGTCTGAAGAATGGATGTATCTTGTGGCAAGGGGGACAAGCGGCTTCTGCCTGTGCCTTGCCACTCACGCACGCGTGACATCAATTGAGAAGCTGTCAAGAGCAGGAGTTGGGGGAAAAGAAGGTTTTCCAGAGTGAAAACTTTTCTCTCAATTTGCTCTCATGTGCCAATTTCCCCCTTTCCAGGAGGGTGTCAGGAGCGTCTGGGATCTCCCTAACGTAGTCAAAGCTGAGGGGCAGGGCGGAGATTCCATCTGAGAGCATCCCAAGGCAGTTGATGGTGTGGGGGTTGCATCTTTTCGGCATGCTTCTTCTCTCCCCCCCCCCAATTCTCTTCCTCACGTCCCACACCCTGGCGCAAGCTCCTCTGCCTAGTTAAGTGCGCCTTGAATCCCAGCCTCGGGGCACCTTTCCACGGTTGGTAAAGCTCCTGCTCTCCAGCAAAAGGCAGCCTCACCCCCCTCTCCTCTTTCTTTGCCCGCTGTAGGTTAAGAACAAAGCCCACAGTGGAAGCTGCTTGTTTGTCTGTTTGGGATTCTTTGATATGTGTGTGTGTGCGTGTGTAATTGTCTCTAGCTGAAGGAGCTGAAGTGGGGAATCAAAGCTCGGAGAAGCTGGGGGGAAATGCAACCCCCTCCCAAACTTCTTGCTGGGTTAAAGTAGACTCTCGGGATGGCCTCAGATGGAATCTCCACCCTGTCCCTCAGCTTTGACAAGGCTAGGGAGATCCCAGACGCTCCTGCCACCCACCTGGAAAGGGAGAAATTGGTGGGGTCGGGGAGAGCCAGCGAACCAGGAAAAAAAGACTGCGGAGTGGCAGGGAGAGAACAGCTGTTTAGTGGCCAGAGCCTTCTCCCAGCTCCAGGAGCAGGGCTTGCATGGCAGTTGTTTATTCCCAAATCACCCTCTGTCGGAGAAATGCAGCTTTCAAAAGCCTAGGCTTGATGTCGCCCCAATAGAAACTGCTCCTAGAAGCCCCCGAGCAGAGAAAAACAGGCATGGTTTCATCTATGCTGAGTGGAAATTCCTCCAGAACCAGAAGCTGGATGGGGATCCCGTTTTTTCTCTCAAATAGCCCTTTCCTTTTGCTCAAGTTATCCCTCCGAGAGATTTCCAGGACAGGGTTGGGAGGAAAAAAATCTTGTTTTGCAAAAGGGGGGGGGGAGAATGTGGGATGTCTGAGGGGCACCAGCAATCCCTTTGAAATAACAACAAACGGTAATGGTAAAAAAACGATGCCAGTAAAAAAAAAGCAGCTAGTCAACACCACTTAAGCTACTGAGTTTTCTTCCTCGCCCGAAATGCCAAATAAAAATATCCTTTGTGGGAAACATGGTGGTGGGGTGGAGTACTCCAACAAGCAGACACATCAATATCCCAAATGACCCTCGCAATTTGCAGGCGCTTATTCTACCTCCCTTGCCAGAACCGCTGCCATCCTCCACATACTCCTCCCCCAAATGGCAGCCTCCCGGAAACAGCAGCCCAGGCACAGCTTGGAAGTCGAAGGGCTCCAATCCCCCAAGTCGCAAAGCCTCCCAACTTTGTGTGTGTGTGTGTGTGAGAGAGAGTTGCCTACACACATACACACAGAGCGAGAGAGACATGCACACATGCACGGCAGCCTCCCGAATCTTTTACATGGGGGAAGCCCCCCGAAGGAGTGTTTGTTCGGCCTTTGACAGAGAAAGGGAGGAACAGAGCCAGGTGCTGTGAGAGGCAGGAGGGGAGTCAGTGAATTTCTTTTAAAAAACGGACTAAAGCCACTTCCCCCCTGTCCTCCGAAACAGGTTAGGCAGGATGGGAGGATACTGTGGGATGGTGGTGGCAGGGACACGCCTACCTCTCCAATTCCTGCAGCTTCTCGTCCAGCACCCTGACTTTTCCATTGGCACGCGCAGCCGGCAAACCACCTAGCAGCTTCTGCGGGTCTGGCAGCTGCTCCTCCCTTTTCTCGTCATTGCACATGCATGCCAGAAACCCAGAATTTTCATGGCTGCTGTCTGCTGTGGCAGGCAAAATGGCTCCGGGTGCCACCTGTGGCATGCGTACCATAGGTTCGCCATCACGGTATTAGAGGAATGCTATCTCTAAAATAAAAAAAGAAAATTGCAATTCCATTTTTCTTTACTAACTGAGAAAAAAATGGTGACAATTCACTTATAGTGATAATATTGTTTGATCTTTTTCGCTTAGAAAATGATATTGTATGTTTTAAAGAAATTTTAAGAAAGTATTTTCTTTCAAGAATCAAATAGTATGGAAACAAATAAATATCCTTAAATTATATTCAGATATTTTCTACATAGTGTTTTTATTAATATTAAAAAAAATGCAAATTAGTTCTGAAAATACTACTGATGTGATTTTGTATTTCCAATAATAGAAGTGAAAACAGAACTTGAAAAATAGCATAAGATTGCTAACAAATGCAAATTAAAAAATTAGAATTATTGCATAATCATAATTTATTCTTCAGAAAGATTCTTGATCCAGTTTACCTTGATATAAAAGTGAAGTGTTTTTTCACTAAGCAGAATGGAGTTATTAGGCTTAGAACTATCAAATTATAGATGAGTCTGAGCATACTTCCTGGAAAAATACATAGAAAGATACAACGAAACAATACAATATATAATTAGAATGACCTCATAATACATTGAATTTCATGTAGTTATTTTTTTCTTGAATTTAATCAGATTTATTTAATGTGCAAAGTTTTTTGCTAGACCACAGTAACTGGCAAGTTTCAAAGAGAAAATAATTTTACTTATTTGTTTAGAATAATTTTTTGATGCCCATCTTTTTTTAAAGAAAATATCCTTATTTAAATATATACACACAAACAAACATCTTAAACAGCTCAGGACAGCTTACAAACAATGTCAGTGTTCCAATTAGCGTCCAGTTAGCAACCTCCCAATACAGAATAGAAAAGCAGTATGATCAAATTCTTATAAACCAAATAAATATAATTAAAAATAAACGTAATATAATAGTTAAGGCACCACATAATTAGCTCACAATATTAAAACACATATTTAGCTTGTCTAAGTTCTTTAGTTCTGGATGAGATTGTGCTATCCAGAGAGATCCGGTGTGCAAACTGCACTCAATCACTCAAGTCTCTATCATCTCACATGCAGACTATTGGAATTCAATTTATGTGGGCTACACTTGAAAGAATCTAGAAGATCCTTTGTTGTAGAACAAAGCTGCACTGTCTGCCACTTTGCTTCCAGGTCCAATTCAATGTGTTGGTTATCATCTTTAAAACCTCCATAGTATGGGTCCAGCATATTTGAGAAATTGGCTCAAACAAATGAAATTATTTTCCTCACACGTTGGCAGAAAGAGCATGCTACACACCAGTTTCTACCGTTTTGGCTTGGTTTGGGTGAACTGATAGCAGTGATGGTGGGAGGCTCCACCCACCTCTCTGAACATCATCATAGACGTTCTGCATATATGCTCCTGTTCCCGAACTGGTAGCAAAAGTAAGTGAAACCCACCACTGCTACAGATCTTGTCAGCCAAGGAATTTCAGCTCAAGAGCCTTAACTGCCCTGGCTCTCATTCTTTGGAACGTCTTGCCTCAAAATCAGATCTAATCCCACTGTTTTGATCTTCCAAAAGGCCTTGAAGACATAGTTATATACTAGCATGAGGTTCTAATGGGTAAAAGGCACTTTCCTCTCCTAACTCTATCCTTAGTTTTATTTTAATTGAATATTTCAATTAAAGACTTTTATTTATTGTTTGATTTTTTAAAATTCTGCATTGATTCAATGACTATGAACCACCTAGGGAAAGATGGATGGCATACTAATTTGATAGGTAGGTAGGTAGGTAGATAGGAAGGTAGATAGGTAGGGAGGTAGGATGGTAGGTAGGGAAGTAGATAGGTAGGTAGGTAGGTAGGTAGGTAGATGGATAGATAGATAGATAGATAGATAGATAGATAGATAGATAGATAGATAGATAGATAGATAGATAGCAAATGTACATACATTCATACATTTAATATATATTAAACACAGCAATGTTTTTTTATTAGATTGTTTGCAGAATTCAAAAAATAAGGCAATCTAGAAGCAGTCCAATCAGTGATTCAACAGAATAATCTATTGAATAGAACTTGCTGTGTGAAAGACATGTGGCCTACCTCTTAACCACAAGCCACATGCTATCACTACTGGGAGTTAGTCGTATCTCTCATAAACATTAAAGGTGTCTTTATTCTGGCATGTAGAGTATTGTACTTGTATAATACAAGAACAATAATAACATCATCCAAATGCCAGAAGAAAAATAAGCAACAAAAGACAATAAAAGATTCTGCCATTCCCATTATCCCAATACTGTATATGCCAATGCTGTGACAAAGAAATATGCTTCCTGGTTCTTATTAAATGATATTACTTATGGATGAGACCCGGAGCATGTTAATTCAGTCCAGTTTTTTGGAAGGGCAAACTCAAGAGTACTATAATTCTTGATCTGTCTTACAGAATATTTCAAATTATAGTATAAATGCAGATGTTAATTAAATTGGCTTAGTAATTTTGTTGTTTTTATCTTTTCTATTGATATACATATATATTGACATTTTAATTCAACTTTTGTTTAGATTCACAAATCTTCCTGTAGTAGATTCACTAATTTCAAAAACTGAATTCTATTATTTTCAATGAATCCAGTCTTAAGAAAGAAAGGCTGGATCCAAATGATAAATACTTACTTTTGGCTGGGCATGGAAATTGTGCATTATTTCGATTATGACTGAAAAGGGGATGGCTGTCCTTACAGCTGCAAGATACTTTTTGCCCTTGACGTAAGCTATGGAATGAAGAAAACTTTATATTGCAAAAGAATATAAAAGCATAATGTTTTTCAGATTAATCAGACTGAAAAAAATCTATTTAATTCAGCATTTGGGAGCCAACAACATACAATAACTCATAAAGCATCTAAGATTGCACAAAATTATGATCAGTTACTGCTTGTCTTTACCCTCTATCTGTCAAAAATACTTTTATAGATGGGAGCTGTAACAAAACCAGTATTACATCACTGAATGAATATACAGATACCTCCTGTTGAAAGTCTATATTGTTAGATGTTTAAGGTTAATTTCTACATATGGTTCAGTCTCATACCTGACTTCTATTGTAGGCTGAAATCAGAATACATATGATTAAATTGCCCAATTATCTTATTCTTCAGTTTAAATATTTTCCTCTAACAATTATCTTACCTTCTTAGCAATATATTGTTTAACTGAAATTTTTATTTCTTTTCTTTTTTGCAATATCTGATAAAAATTAAGGGCATTCCTGTACTATAAAGATTTAAGATTTAAAGAAATTAATCTCCCAAAGTGTACTTAAGAAATTCAGATTTCTCCATTTAAAGTAGATTAACTAAACTCATTGCAAAGTGTTTGAGATTATTACTAATGTTTCTCAAAAAAACCTAGATATCATGCAGAATCAATAGATATCTTAATAACTTTCAGTACCATAAGCAACAGTACATTTTTGGATTATCCAAAATATTGTAAAATAAGTTCTGATTCCTAATCAATCTCTCAAATAGGGATGGCATGCTTGCAGACTACATTCCAACATTGAGTATCTACCTCAGTTTTCAAAATCATTGTCACATCAACCCCTTCATGAAATTTCAGATTTTCATCTTCCTCAGTGGCTGTGGGTTTTGCCTCCCAGGGAAAATTCCATCTGTCCGTCCATCACCCTGGGGGGGAATCATTGACCCCCTCAGAGAGGGTCCGCAACTTGGGTGTCCTCCTCGATCCACAGCTCACATTAGAGAAACATCTTTCAGCTGTGGCAAGAGGGGCGTTTGCCCAGGTTCACCCGATGCACCAGTTGGTGTAACATGGGCATATTTGGGAAAGCCCATGATTGCTCTCGCAGCTGCATTCTGCACGATCTGAAGTTTCCGAACATTTTTCAAAGGTAGCCCCATGTTTTCAGGGTGTCATTGTTCTGGTATGCCATAGGAAGTATTTTGTAAAAAATTAATATAATTTTAATAGTACAATGAATAATAACAAAATAATAATAATAATGGATAGGTGCATTGAATCTTAAAGATTAATACTGACCACTTCAAGGAAGCCTGATCTTTATGGAGATTCTGGAGGAATGTAACTTTGCATTAGGATGCAATATGCTAACATATAGAAATCTATTTTTCTGATACCATTCATCATGAAATGGTTATGCTTCCTTAATGTCTATCTAAATACCATTATGGATTGAGTGATGAATAATGCATTGACAATAAATATAAACAAGACAGAGATATTACATGATTAGCTTTCAATCCTACAAATGTGATCTAGCCATAAATACAGCAGGGTGGCATGGTGACTTAGCAGTTAAGATATTGAGCATATTGGCCAGAAAGTCAAATTTCAGGTTCAAGACTTGAGTGGCACACAATGTGGTAGCTCTCATTCTTGTCCTAGCTCCAACTATAATGTGAGTAAATGAATAGGTTAACAGTTTGGTGGGAAAGCAATGGTGCTCCATAACATCATGCTTGCCCCACAACCATGGAAATGTCTTCAAACAGCATTGGCTCAATGGCCTTGAAATGGCCCCTAAATTCAGCAATAACTAGCAGAGTAAAATCCGCAAGGATTCCTTAGATATCATGTGGATTTAAAGTCCCCTAAATGTATCAGATAATCATGAAATCATTTCCCATTTATTGCATATCACAATGGCTGGTTTCACGTATATTACGAAAATGTAAGTCAAAACCATACTATTTATTGTTTGTTAAGAAGTATTTCTGGATTCAATTCTCTTTTTATTGGATGTCAGAGATGAAGCTTCAGGTATAGGTAGTTTGAACACTAGCTTATTCAAAAGTATATTCATATGGCACCGATTGGTATCACTCTTTCAGAGGTTCAAATTTCATCCATATCTTAAGAGACCTTCCAAACTCTTTTGAACATTTTTCATAAAAAAGTATTCCTACTATGAATGTCTTTATATAAGATGTTTCATTTAATTTATTTAAAACAACCAGCATCTATACACACCTGAATTATATTGATATGGATTCTTCAATGAGCCCATGTTTCAGCTAATCAAACAGAACAAAGCAGAAACTGCAATATTCAGCTCAAAATTTATTTAGAAAACTGAATACATAATAATGGAATTGGAAGATACCTTGAAGGTCTTCCAATCCAACCCTTACACAAGCAAGAGGCCTTATACAATTCTAGACAGATGGCTGTCCAATTTCTTGTCAAAAACCTCTAGTAATTGTTGTGAGGGCTCCTTGTCCACCTCAGGTCATGTCAGATTCTGAGGAGGATGAGCCAGGTCCTCTGGATACCCTGGGCCAGGGACAGATGAAGCAGAGAGCAAGCGTGAGGGAGAAAGTGACTTGAGTGAACCTGAGGAACCACTAGAGGGTGCTGATCTGACAATGGGAAAGTGGTCCCAGTTGGAGGATGAGGAAGATATGAGAGTGGAAAGTCAATGGATTGACCCTCGCTATAGAAGATTATTGAGAATGTGAGAGGAGTTACATAGTAAAAGGTATTGGCTTACAGCCTTAGCCTCTTTGAGGTGTGATGTCACTTCCAGGCAGTATAAAGGAAAAGAATTGTGGGATATGGAATGTGGGGCGTGGAGATTCAATGTTGTTTAATGGAAGAGATGTGAAACTGGATGTGTGCTTGAATGAAGCTTTAAAACCATGATTTCAGCCTCAATAACACTCATTCTCAGATGAATGCTTATTGCCAGAAATCTAGTGAGCGTAAATCATATGCTTAAATGATAAATCCTACAGCTTGGAGCGGAAGGGTGTAGGAAGGGTGGGGGCGGCTGCAATACCGGCAGTTTCAGGGGGGGCTCCTTTCCTCAGTGGTTCATCTTGTACCTTTAGGCAGCTGCACCAACTTTGTCCTTCTCGGAGGCGGCTTTCCATCGAGCAGCAGCAGTGCCAGGAACGTCACATGAGGAAGGGAAGCCGCTAGAGCAGCGGCAACTGCTGAGATGGCTCCGGCAGCTTCCCTTCGTCACGTGACATTCCCGGTGATGCTGCTGCTCGATGGAAAGCCTGATTCATTTGCATGGAATCAGGAGGCTGCCAGTTCCGGGCGGGCTTTCCGGAAGTGCTCCGGCTGTGAGAGGGTTTTCTCTGAGCGCTTCAGGAATGCCTGCCCCATATCTCCTGCAGCCCCTTCACTGACAGCCTGGGACGAAAGCACTCCCAGCGAAGGGGCTGCGACTCGAAAGGGGCAGGGTGGGTATTCCCGGAGCGCTCGGAGAAAATCCTCTTGTAACCCCTTTGCTAGCGACCAGATGAAAGGAGGAGAAGCCACTGCCTCTGCAGCCACTGCTACGGGCAGAGCTGTGCCCCAAAGCGGGAGGAGGAGGAGGAGAAAGCCGGAGAGAGGGGTGGATCGGGTGGGCGGGGAGCAGCAGCGAAAGGCCACAGGTGCGAGGAGGCTGGAGGCACCGTGGGGAGGCGGGGGCGGCCACGGCTTCCTTTTATTCCACCTATGTCTACTGCCGGTGCCTCCCCGCACCCCTGGCAGGGGGATGGGGAGCGCGCATGGATACACGTCTGACATTTAAAGTAACCTTCGCTGGCCTCCACACTTTCGTCGCTCCCTGCCTCCAACTCCAACTTCCGGCTCCTTGTCTGGTGTTGGAAAAGGGTGTGCAGGGGGTAATTTTTGGGTGCGCAGCCACGCACCTTAGAAGAAACACTGCCCATGATGACGAACTTCTGGCATGTGTGCCACAGGTGGCACATGGAGCCAAGTCGCCGGGCATGTGCGACAGCAGCCCTGGAACTTTCAGGTTCTTGACATGCATGCGCAATTATTAAAATCCACTAGCAGACATAGGAAGGGCTTTTTGCTGCTCCCTCCTTACTGGCTTAATAGTAATTGGACTGGGAGGGCTGTGAGAGCAAATGGGGGGCACAAGAGGGGTACGGGGGACCACAAGGGAGGTGAGGGTAGAAACCCTAGTTGCCCTCCACCTCCGTCGCTTCAGTCCCTCCCATCCGCACATGCTGCCCAATGTTGCCTGACCCTGAAGCCAAAAGGCCAGCAGGGGCACCAGGCACTTTCTTCTCCCACTGCCAAGTGGGGGAGAGTCTGGCAGAAAGGCGAGCAGGAGAGGTAGCTGGAGACTGAGACTGTATCACCTCCTTTCTGCACCAAGCGGGAGAAGGAGGAGGAGGGAAGAGTCCCCGGCAGCATGGTGCCTCTGCTGATGTTGCTTCCACCCCCCATGCAAAAGAATCAGGAGGCTGCCATGCATGTGTGTGGGAGATGGGTGTGGGAAGGTTGTAGGCCCGCATGGAGGGCAACAGTGGAGGGGGGGCAGAATCGTTTGCTCAAATTTTCATGGAAACATCAGTCTCCTGATTCCATGCAAAGGACTTAGGAGGCTGCCATTCCATGTGTGTTTGTGTGTGTGTTTGCGTGGATGGCAGTAGTGGCTGTGGGAAGTGCAGAAACATTTGCTGAACTGGCAGCCTCCTGATTCCATGCAAATGAATCAGGAGACTGCTGGGCCCCTCTGTGTGTGTGTGTGTGTGTGTGTGTGTGTAGGGCTGTGGGGGGAGGCAGAAAGGTTTGCTCAACTTTTGAGGCGACTCCTCCGGGAGTGACAGTGATATATGTTGCAATTATATCTTAGCATATTTGAATCTTGGTTCACTGATTATGTTCTTGGATTATTTATTTTCTGAGCTTCATTAAACATATGCGTCTGCTCACCAAAGCTTTCCTTAGCACAGCGTCCAACAAGGATTGTCTTTTTGAAGCAGAAATAATGGTTTTAAAACTTTGTTCAAGCACCTCCCCAGTTTCATGTCTCTTCCATAGAACGACATTGGTTCTACATGCCCCATTCCCCACAATCCTTTTCCTTTATACTGCCTGGAAGTGACATCACACCTCAAAGAGGACTAAGGCTGCAAGCTAATACCTTTTACTCTGTAACGTCTCTTGCCTTCAAAGCATTCTTCTATAGCAAGGGTTGATCCAATTGCTTTCCACTCTCAGGTTTTCCTCACTCTCTAGTGGGACCACTCCCTCACTGTCACATCAGCCCCCTCTAGTGATTCCTCAGGCTCACTCAAGTCACTTTCTGCTCTCTGCTTCATCTGCCCCCCCCCCCCCCGGTCCAAGGTATCCAGAGGGGCCTGGCTCATCCTCCTCAGAATCTGACATAACCTGAGGTAGACAAGGGACACTCACAACAATGCCCACCTGGCTTCCAAGCCACACTCACCTGAAGCCATGCCCATCTGGCCTCCAAGCCACACTCACAAAATAAGGTATACCCACAGAAGCGGTGTAAAAAATAATACAACCTATCTCTGGTAGACTGAATCAAAAGAAAAAAAATATCCAGGTGAGATTTTTTATCTTCAGAAACATGTTAGAATAAATATAAAATAGAAGCCATTGCCTTATTTTTCAGGGTATAAGACACACCATTTTCCCCCCTAAAAGTGGGGAAATACAGACATTTCTGGCCTCCCCAGCCCCCCCCCCCACGTCCCATTTTCCACAAAAAATGGGTTGCAGAGGGAATTTAGGGAACCTGCAGCGTGCTCCTGAGGGCTAGGGAAAGGCAAAAACATAACTGTTTTTGCAAAAAATAACCTGGCAAAAATGAGCTGTTTTTGCAGAAACAGGGACATTTTTGCCTTCCTCAAGCCCCCAGGAGCACTCTGCAGTCCTCCCAAACCCCCTGCACATTCTGTTTTTGCAAAAAAAAGAGGGTGAAAATGGGCAGTTTTTGCAAAAACAGGGGCATTTTTCCTTCCCCCAGTGACCAGGAAGTTTGCAGACTTCCCAAACCCTCTGTATGCCATTGTTTTTTGGAAAAAAAATGGGTGAATATGGATCAATTTTTGCAAAAAAAAAGATATAGAATTGTTGCTGTAACATTTTTTGTAGTATACTGCACTGAAAAAAAATCACGACTTTATTCTGTTTTTCATTTCACTTCTTAATCTTTCTTGTTTTTTATGTTATCTTATAAATTTTAATAGAAATGCAATATAATTACCCTTCTGTCTTCTCAGAATCGTTATTTACTAAATTGTGATTTAAAAATGCAACTTCAATTAACTTTCTCAATGTTTCTTTATGGAGTCATATAGCATATTTGGGACAGGAGAGACTATTTCATCACATCTATTTAACAGCACATCAGTTTTAAAATAAATTGGAAATAAAGCATACCTGCTTGCTTCATCAGAATCTCGCGGTTTTTTGTTTCTATCCATAGATAGTTGATTCTGAAACAATATAAACTAGGCTTTAAAGGAAAATTAAATGAATTGCAACATTAATACATAATAAACTAGATACAGCATGTTTTTTATCCATAGCTAGGATTTAAAAAATCAATCATATCTATTATATTAAAATATGTCAAATATTAGTTGCCTATTTAAATTTTGCAACACCTTCTTTTTTACAGTAGAATATATAGGAGTACAGTTAATCTGCTTGGAAAATAATTTATTCTAATGTAGGATTCTTTCTGGATCTTGTACTCAGATTTCAGTTAATGCGACTATGTATTACTGAGTATCACAAAGTCAATTGTTCTAATTTTATTCTTTTGCTTCCTCTCAAGTGACAGGAAGTCCCGTAGAACAACTTTATACATAGTTTGTTTCCTTGCAAAGTAAAAATAATGTAGGCTTAAGGGAAGTTGATGGTTACTGACAAACATACAAACTGTACCTATGTGGAACAAATCACAAAATTTCTATGGCAGGCACCTTCATTAAAACACTTACACAAAATACGTATTTATAATATGTAATGTAACTAAGGTGAAGGTTAGCAATATATAAGAGAGCTGGGTCAATTTTAAAATAAATATTTTATAAAATTTAAATTTCCAATTTACTATTGACCCAATTTAGTTTTTTAATTTCTAATTCTAATTCTCAACTCCTAGTGGCCATGTAGATATAGATATTCAACAGAAGATAATATTAGTAACTTATAGTTGAACTGTGCAGTCTTTGGTGCTCTCTGAGCTTGCAAATGTTTGAGACCAGTGCTAATGGGGAGTGGTTTATTCTCATGTTAATTCTACTGGCTAGCCCATAGGTCTGCAATCTTAAACACTCAAAGAGCCATTTGGATCTGTTTCCCACAGAAAACAGCCAGAGTCACAAAACCTGAATGGGTGTAGCCAATATGCCATCACTCCCTCCCACCCAATCATATGATCTCCTAGCCACATCTACTCAACCAGTCATTAGGGCAGAGAACAAAAAATACTGGGAACCCTTTGGACATCTTTTTTCTCTCCGTGTATTTCTGTCTCCCCACTTTCTATGTCTTTCTCTCCCTCTCTCTGTATCTATGTCTCTCTCTCCCCCGTTTCTCCTTCCCCCTCTCCATTTTCCCTTCTCTCCCCACTGTTTCTTTCTCTACCTCCTCCTGTCTCTCTATATCTATATCTATGTCTGTCTCTTTCTCTTTCTCTTATCTCCTCCCTCTCATTCTGCTTCTCTCTCCCTGTATCTCTGTGTCTCTCTGTCTCTATCTCCTTCTCTGTCTCTCTCCCTATCTCCCCATCTGTTTTTCTTTCTCTGTCTCTATTTCTCTCCATATCTCCCCCGTCTCTGTCTCTTTCTGTGTCTCTGCCTCTCTCTTTCTCCCTCTCAAACTGAAATCTGAGGCTGGCCCAACCCAGTAAGCTCTCCTTGAGACTCTTTGCTACTTCTTTTCTTTCTTCTAGACAACTTTTCAGAAACCTGGGCCAATGTACCCTCTAATTTTTTTTCGGTGTGGACGGAAAAGTATAGTGTCTGAGCGACAGTCCCTTTGGGACTGGGCGGAATAAATAAATAAATAAATAAATAAGAAAAAAATCCCTTTTATTAAAAGAAATTAATAATAAAAACAAAACAAAATCCATTACTATTAAAAGTAAATCAACCAGCAAAACCAAAAACATAACTATTAATAAAAACAGGTGAGGGCTGGGTTTTTTTTCTCTGTTATTATTTAAGTGCTTTTACCATATGCTTTAAATCAAGTCACTTCTCTCTCTGTTTCTCTCTCCTGTCATTCTCTGCCTCAATCATTTTCTCATTTCTCTTTTCTCCCCTTTTTTCTATCATTTCTCTCTATCTCTTCCTTCCACTCTTCTCTCTCTCTCTTGCTTTCTGTCTCTCTCTCTCTTGCTTTCTTCCTCTCTCACACTCTCTTCCTTCCTCTCTCATCTCTCTCTTTCTCTCTCTCTCTTTCTCTCTCTTTCGCCCTCTTGGTCTCTTTCTTTTTCTCACTTTCTCCCTCTTGTTTTCTTTCTTTCTCTCTCTCACTCTTTCTTGTTTTCTTTCTTTCTCACACTCTTTCTCTCTCTTGCTATCTCTTTCTCTCCCCCCTTTCTCTCTCTCTCTCTCTTTCTCACTTTCTCTCTATCTTGCTGTCTGTTGCTCTCACTCACTCTCGTTCTCTCTCCGTTCTTCTCAGCAGAGGCTGGTGATATTCCCTATCTCCATACCAGGCCACTCGGAACATTCAAAATAAGAAAAGCCTTCGCCGGCAGGCGTTCTCTCAGCAGAGGCTGGCTGAAGTAGACCCAGAGACAGGGTTAGGTGAGAACGGTACCTTTATTTCAGCTCAGGAAAGGTAAGTGACTTTCAGCGAGTACCGTCTGCTTTGCCTGGGAGAAACCGCTTCTTTTATACTTTTGCGGTTCCCGCCAAATCAAGAGCAGCTGCGTCTGAGCCAATCAGGAGCGACTTCCTGATTCTGGCTCAGACAGCGCTTCAACAAGGAACAAACTATTTACAGTGATACAAAGTAGCCATTACAGGATACAACACTGGCGAAGATGATATTCAATGTCGGGTGGTATGGAGATAGGGAGCGTGCGCAACCTGCCCCGCCTCTCCTGCAACCCCCTTGCTGAGAGCCCGGGATGAAAGTGCTCTCAGCAAAGGGACTGAGACAGGCAGGGCGTGCGTTCAAGTGCGGAGGAGCCGCGCCCAAAGGTAGGAGGCGGCGGAGGTGCAGAGGGGGCGGATCGAGCGGGGGGGCAGTGACGAAAGGCCGAGGGGGCCGGAGGCAACATGGGGAGGCAGGGGCGGCTGCGGCTCCCTTCCCTTCTGCTGCCGGCACCTCCCCGCCCCCGCCCCCCCGCGGGCTGGCAGGGGGATGGGGACTGAGCGCCCATGGGAAAGGGCGCGCGGGGCAGTATTTTGGTGTGTGCGCGTGCTCACGCGCGCAGCCTACAGGGTACAGTGTCCTGGGCTAGCTGAGGAGTGAGTGGGGCCATGGAGGATGCTCCCCAGAAGGTGACCCTCTCCCTCCTTAGAAACATAGAAACATAGAAGTCTTCTCTTCTCACTCTTCCCTTGCCGGTTATGATGAGGTTAAGAATGCGCTCATGAGTGGGGACACCTTCCTCAAGCAAGCATCTAGACTTGGCCAAAGGACAGCAAAGGTGTGCGGAGTGGAAAGGCTGGAAGAAGCACCAGCAAGAGTGAGTTGCTGGAGAATTAGCCCCAGCCGCTTCTCCCTCCCCTGCTGTCACCCTTACCTTCTCAGGCCAGGCGTGACTGAGAGGGGAGGGTGAGTGGTGGGTGCACCAGACAGAGAGTCACAGCAGAGGGATGAATAGCAGCATCCAGCTCTGGAGCTGTGGGTTTCCAACACCTGGGTAGTCCTATCAGTGTGAGAGTGGTCTTGCTGGATCCTAGATTGGGTTTTTAATCATTTATTTATTTATTTAGAAACACAGAAACATAGAAACATAGAAGTCTGACGGCAGAAAAAGACCTCATGGTCCATCTAGTCTGCCCTTATACTATTTTCTTTATTTTATCTTAGGATGGATATATGTTTATCCCAGGCATGTTTAAATTCAGTTACTGTGGATTTATCTACCACGTCTGCTGGAAGTTTGTTCCAAGGATCTACTACTCTTTCAGTAAAATAATATTTTCTCATGTTGCTTTTGATCTTTCCCCCAACTAACTTCAGATTGTGTCCCCTTCTTCTTGTGTTCACTTTCCTATTAAAAACACTTCCCTCCTGGACCTTATTTAACCCTTTAATATATTTTAATGTTTCGATCATGTCCCCCCTTTTCCTTCTGTCCTCCAGACTATACAGATTGAGTTCATTAAGTCTTTCCTGATACGTTTTATGCTTCAGACCTTCCACCATTCTTGTAGCCCGTCTTTGGACCCGTTCAATTTTGTCAACATCTTTTTGTAGGTGAGGTCTCCAGAACTGAACACAGTATTCCAAATGGGGTCTCACCAGCGCTCTATACAGCGGGATCACAATCTCCCTCTTCCTGCTTGTTACACCTCTAGCTATGCAGCCAAGCATCCTACTTGCTTTTTCTACCGCCTGACCACACTGCTCACCCATTTTGAGACTGTCAGAAATCACTACCCCTAAATCCTTCTCTTCTGAAGTTTTTGCTAACACAGAACTGCCAATACAATACTCAGATTGAGGATTCCTTTTCCCCAAGTGCATTATTTTACATTTGGAAACATTAAACTGCAGTTTCCATTGCTTTGACCATTTATCTAGTAAAGCTAAATCATTTACCATATTACTGACGCCTCCAGGAATATCAACCCTATTGCACACTTTAGAGTCATTGGCAAATAGGCAAACCTTCCCTACCAAACCTTCCCCTATGTCACTCACAAACATATTAAAAAGAATAGGACCCAGAACAAACCCTTGTGGCACACCGCTTGTAACCTGTCTCTGTTCAGAATTCTCGCCATTAACAACCCTCTGATATCTATGCTTCAGCCAGCTGCAAATCCAGGGATTAAGTCCAATCTTCACTAATTTATCTATCAGCTCTTTATGTGGAACCGTATCAGATAGGCTGAAGTCCAGATAGGCAATATCCATGGCACCACCTTCATCCAACACTTGTGACATAGTCAAAGAAATCAATAAGATTAATCTGACATGATTTGCCTTCAGTAAAGCCATGCTGATTTGGGTCCAATAAATTATTGTTTTTTAGGTGCTAATTTATCCTCTTTTTGAGTAGAGTCTCCATCATTTTAACTGTAACTGATGGCAAGCTAACTGGCCTATAGATACCAGCTTCTTCTCTACTGCCCTTCTTGTGGATTGGCACAACACTGGCCATTCTCCAATCCTCAGGAACACCTTCGGTTAACAGGGATTGGTTAAACAAATCAGTTAGCAGGGTAGCAACGACTAATCTGAGTTCTTTAAGAACTCTGGGGTGGATGCCGGTAAATAAGGACCCATTGCCTTATTTATCTTTAATTGTTCAAGTTCTTCTAAGACATTGGCTTCTAAGATCACTGGAGCTGAATCCGTACAGCTGGAAGCAATGTTATATCCATCTATAGTATATATTGCAAGGTATCTTTTGAGAAAACTGAACAGAAGTAGCTATTGAAATGGTCAGTGACCTCCTTATTCCCATCGATACAGTGATCCCTCGATTTTCATGGGGGTTGCGTTCCCAGACCACCCGCGAAAGTTGAATTTCCGTGAAGTAGCGGTGCGGAAGTAAAAACACAATTTTTGGCTATGGACAGCCCAAAACTACCCCCGCGCACCCTTTTCCAAGGCCGCGCAAGGAGCCGGGCTTGAACTTGGGGGCGGGGAGCGACAAAAGTGCGGAGGCCGGCAAAGATTGTTTTGAATGTCGGCCGCCCCCGCCCCCCCCAGTGCCTCCGGCCCCCTCGCCGCTACCCCCCACCCGTCCGATTCGCCATCTCACCGGCTTTCTTGGGGCACGAGTCCTCCTGCAGCAGCGCTGGCGGCTACGGCTTCTCATCCTCCTCATTCGGCCACTAGCCACTCTGAGCGCTTTGAGAATGCCCGCCCCGCCTCTCTTGCAGTCCCTTAGCTGAGAGCGCTTTCATCCCAGCTGTCAGCGAGGGGGCTGCAGGAGAGACGGGGCAGGCGTTCTCACAGAGAGAGAGCAACAGACAGAGCGAGATAGAAAGGAGAGAGGGAGAAAGAGAGAGCAAGAGGGGGAGAGTGGAAGGTAGAGAGAGAGAAATGATAGAAAAAAGAGGAGGAAAAAAGAGAAATGAGAAAATGATTGAAGCAGAGAATGACAGGAAAGAGAGAGAAAGAGAGAGAGAAGTGACTCTTGATTGAAAGCATACAGTATGGTAAAAGCACTTAAATAATAACAGAGAAAAAACCCCCCAGCCCTCACCTGTTTTTGGAAATGGTTCAAGAGTTCACACACAAACACACACACACACACACACACACAGGCAGGGCGGGGCATTTATTTACATACAGTATTCATTCGCTGCTCAGTCCCAACACTTTAAACCCATAAACTATCATTTCCCATTCCTTTAATTACCATTTCCCCTTCCCATTACCTGTACAGTACTATTCACCATTGAATAAGACACGTAGTCATCCTGATATTTATAAATTATAAATATTTATTAACATTTTTTTGGTTATTTATTTGCAAAAATTATTAACATAACTAAGGATCTTCTTCAATCACCATTTCATCGGGCACTTCTACAATGGACGCTGAAGGTGATGGTGTGAAAACCTCTTGGTTTTCGTGATGAACATAGTTATGGGTAGTTGTTGGTGCAGTTTCTTTTTCTGGGCTAACATGGCTCTGTATGGTGCAACGATGTTGTCAAGGGAGGCCTTAAAGTGTATAGAGCGAGTCATGTTGGGATCCCAAAGTTCCACAATCAGTTGGAGATGTGCAACACTTCTGTGCACTTCTGCAAGCCGTTCAAGCGTTAGGCCAACCTCTTCTTCTTCCTCAGCTTGTTCAGCTTCCTCTTCTTCCTCTTCTTTACTCGCTGACCTGGTCAGCTCCTCCAGATCTTTGTCTGTCAGTGGTAGGCCATGCTCATCAAGCAACCCATGGACTTCATCCAGTGTCATGTCACTGAAGCCTTCTCCACCCAGTGCCTGTGCCAGCTTCACAGATTTCTGGACTGCAGCATGTTGAATTTCTTCGGGAGCAAATCCCTTGTAATCATGCACCACTTCTGGCCACAATTTCTTCCAGCAGGCATTCATTGTCTGTGTCTTCATATCCATTAAGGCATTCTGAATGTTTTTCAGACACGATGCGATCGTGTACTGACGCCAATAGTCCTTCAATGTGAAGTTTTCATCAGTGTCCATTGCTTCCACGAGGCTTCCAAGGGAATTGCGCGTGTACAGCGTCTTAAATACGCGGATAGCACCTTGATCCATTGGCTGGATAAGTGATGTGGTGTTTGGTGACAAGAATTCGACTTGTACCCCATCATGTTCATGTGCCAGGTCATCATGGCCTCCAGCATTGTCCATTAGGAGAAGCACTTTGAAATTAAGTCCTTTGCCAGCCAAATAATCCTTCACCTGTGGGATGAAGCACTGATGAAACCAGTCCCGCGTGAGGGCTTTTGTAATCCATGCTTTAGGATTATGCATCCAGTACACTGGCAATGCATTCTTATTTCTGTTCTTTATAGCTCTTGGATTTCGGGACTTATAAATGAGCCCTGGCTTCATCATGAAGCCTGCTGCATTTCCACACATGATGAAAGTTACCCGATCCTTCTGGGCGTTAAAACCAGGGGCTTTGCCTTCGTCTTGCATTAAGAAAGTCTGTGATGCTGTCCTCTTCCAGAACAGGCCTGTTTTGTCCATGTTGAACACCTGTTCTGGAAGGTAGGCCCCTTCTTCAATTATGTCTTTAAACATGCCATGGACGTACTGTTCGGCTGCACCTGTATCCGCTGAGGCAGCTTCTCCGTGCAATGACACACTTCTCAGGCCATAGCGCCGTTGAAATTTATCAAACCATCCTTTACTTGCTGTGAATGTGGATGGGGTCGGAGAAGCAGTGGATGTTGATGGCTGGGGGTCTTCTGAGTCATCAGCACCTTCATCAACATCTTATTTTCCCTCATCTGCATCACCTCCTTCTTTGTTTGCCAGACGGGTGTAGAGTTGTTGTGCCTTTGTCCGTATCGTATTGGTATCCAATGCAATGCTCTTCTTACGGCAGTCTTGTACCCACACGGACAAAGCAGCTTCCATTTTCATAAGCCGTTTATTTCTAGGCATCACCATCCTTTTTGCTGCCTTGTTGAATGTTATCATAGATGTTTGCCTTATATTCTTTTCATCTTTCTGAATGTATCACACACTTGATTCATTGATTCCATAACGCCGACCAACATCTGCATAAGAGCAACCCCCTTTTAGCATTTCCAAAAGTTCAATTTTCTCCTTAATTGTCAGCATCTTCCTGCTCTTTTTACTGTTGCAGCCTCCACTCTACATGCAATGTTTAGGAGGCATCTTCCAATAAGTTTTAATAAGTTGTAAAAGTACTGTACCAATGCACGCTGGAATAACACCACTGATTGGCCGAGATTTCAGTCCATCAGCACTGTCGGGCAAACTTTTTGCGATGACAGCGCTGATTGGCCAAGATTTAGGCCAATCAGCAATGGCAGATGAAAATTTGGTGATGACGTATGACGTCATCGGGCGGGAAAAACCGTGGTATAGAAAAAACCCCATGGAGTATTTTTTAATTAATTTTTTTTTTAAACTGTGGTACAGCCGTTTAGCGAAGTTTGAACCTGCAAAAATCGAGGGATCACTGTATATGTATTATTTCCGGAACTAAGCTTTGTGATGCTGCAGTTTTTCTTCTTCCTATCACTAATATATCTAAAGAAGGTTTTACCCCTCTTCTTTACAGATTTGGCAATTTCTTCCTCTTTTGAGGCTTTAGCAGCATATATTATCTGTTTTGCCTCCTTCTGTTTATATACCTCTATACACCTCTCTATCAGCTACACTTCCAGACTCTTTATACCTCTTATAGGCAGCCTTTTGTTCATTGACTATAGCCCTCACATCATTGCTAAACCATAGCGGTTTCTTTTTCCTTTTACCTTTAGTTATTTGCCTTACATACAGTCCAGTGGCTTTTAAGATGGCCTTTTTTAATACAGACCACTGGGTGCTCGCTCCTGCCATTTTATCCCTCCCCTTTAATTCATTATTTAAATATACCCCCATTACATTAAAATTTGTTTTTCTGAAATCCAATAGTTTGGTTGCAGTATAGGATTGCTCACAATCAGTTTTTACATCAAACCACAAACACAGATTGTTGACTGCAACCTAAATTTTCTCCTACCTTAACCTTTGAAACCCAATTCCCATTCGTAAAAACTAAATCTAGAATATTCTCCCCTCTAGTTGGTGTCTTAACCAGCTGTGCCAGAGCTGCTCCTGTAAAGGCCTCTACTATATTCTTACTTTTGTATGTAAGGTCACTGGAGATATTCCAGTCTACCTCAGGCATGTTGAAATCATCCATAACTACAATATCTCCCTTTACTGCCATTTGGGTAATTTCATCCACCATCTTGTTGTCATATTCCTCAGGTTGCCCTGGAGGCCTATAGATCACCCCAATTCTAATGACAGAACCTTCTTTATTTTGCATGCAAACCCAGAGAGTTTTCAGATCTTTACATGTATTTTGAATTAGTGTTGTTTTTAGACTTTCCTTAACATAAATGGCTACTCCACCTCCCCTTCTCTCTATTGTATCCTTCCTATAAAATGTATATCCTGGTATGGATATTTCCTATTCATTAGAATCCTTAAATCATGTCTCAGTTATGGTGACCAAATCCAAATTACCTCTAGATATTATGGCCATTAACTCACAGAGCTTGTTGCTCAAACTTCGAGCATTTGTGCACATTACCCAAAGAACATTGTTATCATTATTAGTTTGCCCCTTATCATCAACAAGTGCATCTATTTTATTTACAGCTCCCTTTTCATAAGCTTCCAGAAACGGATTTATCCTCATTGGTCGGGGACAGAAATCATCGACATCAGTTATAACTCTGTCCCCTTTACCTAGTTTAAATGTCTGTCCAAAAAAGTTCTGAACTCCTCACCGAGCACCTGGGTACCTCTGTATGATGGATGCAAACCATCCCTCTTAAACAACTCCCTATTAGACCACCTACTGACATCATGACTTACATAGCCAAAACCTTCAGCTTTACACCACTGCCTTAACTACACATTAAACTCTCTGATACAAGTTGTTTTATCCTCCTGACCACAAACCAGTAACACCTCTGAGAAAGTCACTGAATCAGTTATTCTGCCCAGCTCCACGCTTAGACATTGGAATTTTTTTTTTACTATATTAACATTTATCTGAGACAAATCATTTGTGCCAAGATGCACCACCACATCAACGTTATTACCTTTACTCACAGCCTTGACAATATTTGTAATCTGCCTCCTGTCCCTGCTGGCAGTGGCCCCTGGGAGACACCTCATCAGCTTCACCACATCCTTACTCTGTCCCAAATCAACACCTCTAACAGTCGAGTCACCCACAAGAAAATGTGTCCTCTTTTTATTTCTACTAACTGCACTTGATGGTTTGGTGACACTATGCATCTCACTTACAACAACTTCCCCTTGGAACATCCCCTCATTCTCCACCTGAGGGGCCTCGCTAATATCTACAAAATCCTTACCATTTAAATCCGCAATAACATTATAGGAATTAGATACAGAGAGACCAAAAGTGCTATGTTTTTGCTCCACTGCACGTAATCTTCCTGAAACCACAGTTGTCCACACAGCCCTCCTCCTTGGGGGGCGCTGTGGAAGTGGAGGCTCCACACATGGCTGCATTACAGCACGTGACTGGGACAATCTTTCCACTTCATAACTGCAGGGATGGCGGGCAGGGGCTCTCTGCGCCTCTTCCTTCCCAGGCCACATGCAGGCTGTGACTCCAGAGGCTGCAGCACCCCCACCAAGGACAGAAAGAGGCTCCCGGGGGAGCCTTTCCTGGCTCCCCCCCACCGCAGACTCTGCAAGGCAGGCGGGCCGATGCTGCGGCAGGGAAGACACTACAAGGCAGGCAGCTGCAGCCATCGGGTGGTGCCTGGCTCCACTCCCAGGGCAGGAGAGGTGAGGAGCAGTGGCGGCTGCGAAGTTGGAGACTCTTGCAAGGAGGCAGGAGGGAAGAGAACCTTTGTGGCTCTAAGTGTGTGTGTGTGTGTGTGTGTGTGAGGGAGGGAGGGGGGGAGAAAGAGAGAGAGAAATAGAGAGAAAATCCCCAGTTTATTTAAGTCTCTCTTTCAAAGCCCCCTCAACCTTCTCCATGCATGTTTTGCCTTCCTTCACTCAGAAGAAAGGCTTGATCAGATGGCCCCTAGAATTAAGTGACCCGATCTTTTAAAAAATCATGACATTTTTGAAATGCTGCAGGACATGGGGCAAAGCATTCAAAAGTGAGACTTTCCCACCAAAAGTGGGACATCTAGTCAGCTTAATCTAAATTGAAATAGGTGACCATTAAATGGAATTTGAGAGATACAGTTCCCTGCATGTCTTCTGACGGTGACCTATATATCTTTGCTCCAATTTATGAAACCCCCACCCCCGAAGAGGCACAGGCACGGGTGGTTTGGACTTTCAGATCTAAATCTGCATGACCCCCAGGGGTATGAGCTAGCCTACAACCAGTTTACTGTTCTTTATTCATTGCTTCCCAAATTCTGTGTCTGATTCTATAAAGACATATTTACAGATATATTTTTTAAAAAATAAATTTTATTGATTTTATAGGTTTACAAAAAACAAACATATAACAGTGCACAGTGCATGTGCCCATCACCAAACAACACACACACCGCGTGTTTTAAAACGTGGCAGCCGGCCTGGGGGGCTCGGGGGCTTCCCCCCGAACCCCCCAGGCCGGCTGTGACGTTTTAAATCACGCGCGCTGCTTTGCAGCTGTCTCCTAAAGCCGAACGCGGAAGTTAGGGTTCCGGCTTCAGGAGACAGCTGCAAAGCGGCGTGCGTGTTTTAAAACGTCACAGTCGGCCTGGGGGGCTCGGGGGGAAGCCCCCGAGCCCCCCAGGCTGGCTGCCACGTTTTAAAACACGCGCGCCGCTTTGCAGCTGTCTCCTGAAGCCGAACGCGGAAGTTAGCGTTCCGGCTTCAGGAGACAGCTGCAAAGCGGCGCGCGTGTTTTAAAACGTCACAGCCGGCCTGGGGGGCTTGCCAGCACCCCCCCGAGCCCCCCAGGCCGGCTGCAACCTTTTAAAACACGCGGGATATGAGCGCCAAGGAGCTGTCTCTTGAAGCCGAACGCGGAAGTTAGCGTTCGGCTTCAGGAGACAGCTCCTTGGCGCTCGTATCCCGAATGTGAGCTCGGGAGGCGAACAAAAATGTCGCTCCCCTCCCAGCTCTTATCTCGAGTAGCTCGTAAGTAGAGCTGCTCGTATGTCGAGGTTCCACTGTAATGTACCATCTAATTTTCCATGAATAAAATGCTGTATTTTCTTGGTAACTAATATCAATCATCCCAAAAGTTGCAAAAGGTGTTTTTTCTAATTTTGTCATCCAATTACATACATTTTCTTTTAGTTAAATTCCCTCCTTAATGTTCCTTCAAAAAATATTTCTAACTTATTAACCAGTATGCCAAAGTGCTAAATTCAATTCCATTTATGCATTAATCCAAATCAGTATCACCTACTGCATATCGTATTATAATCAATACTTCTAACTTTATTAAAACAGATCAGCAATTCCTAAATTCATATATCTAAATAGAAAAATAGAAGTTAAAAAAGAGCAAACAAAACAATACTCTAAGCTTAATCAACCCTTCTCAAACTCCAATTTCTACAATCTGAGCAGAACTTGGAACCAAACCCTTTTAAAAAAAAATTTTGTATCCCCTTTTAATCCCCTTTCCCATTTTATTCTTTCTATTCTTCCTTCTAGAAAGAAAGGATTTTGTTAGAAAAATAAAGGGGTTATTGGATCAAACTTTGGACACTTGACAAGTTAGTTATGATGGTGGCCATGTCCCAGGGTTATGTGAACATCTTTTGGGATGTTCCAGCAGCTGCAAGGATTAACTTAACGACTGTGGCAAGAAAAGTGGTAAAGTGAGGCAGAACTCACTTAATAACCGTCTTACTCAGGAGATAGAAACATTGGCCTCATTGGTTCATTTAGTGATGGTTCAAAGTTGCAACGGCCCTGAATAAAGTGACCTTTTTAACACTTAGCACCTTCGCAGCAGCCTGATGATCGGAGGATCAAAACTTTGCTGCCGTTTCATTTTTATGACCGTTGCTGTGTGTCCTGAGGTCACATGACCCCCTTTTGTTTCTAACCGATCCACGCCCAGGCATGGAAATGTGCCGCTCAGACATTATACTTTTCTGCTCACACCAAAAAAAAATTAGAGGGAACACTGCTTGAAGGTATCTGGCTGGGGAATTCTGGGAGTTGAAGTCCAGATATCTTCAGGTTGCCAAGGTTGGGAAACACTGGCCTATGGGACCGCTTCGCTTGGCATAAAGCGGGAAATGATCCCCGGGGGATGGAGTGGCTCGGCGACTTAAAGTAGTTTTAAAATGGCGGGGGGCCCAGACACTTAGGCTGTATGGGGCCCCAAAATTCCTGATGGCGGCCCTGCTCCCACTGATTGCATTGGCAAAGCTTAATAGTGGGTGTGTCAGCTATAGCTGCTCTCAGCAGTCAGATAGACATCGACTCTTTTGGTCTCAGAGTCCCCCATTCTTGGTGCCACCATCGCCACCACTGCCATCACCGCTCCTGTCCTCCAGCCACTGGCTGTATACACCCAATGCCAGCCACTCTCCCTCATTGGCATTGGGAAAATCCATTCTCCATTCAGTAGCAGCTCCACTCAAAAGGCCTCGGCAGTGTGGCTTTTCACTCCATTCCTTTCTCCTTCTCTGCAGTCAATCTTCCCTCTAACCTGCGCAGTGCACTGGGGCGCAGGCAAATCCCAAAGACAGCACAGCATTTTCCCAGCCCGCGCAGAGCCAGTGCCGACAGCTGATCTGCCCCTCCCAAGCTGTCGGCGGGGGAGAAACCTGAACTACAGAATCGAAGGCTTTACAAAAGTCAATGTAGATTGCATCTATTGATTTACCTTGATCAATTTGAGTAGTCCATATATTTTTGCAGTGTAATAGTTGTAGATTACAGGATAGCTTTTTTCTGAAGCCAAATTGTTTGTTGGAAAGTAGGTTATTAGTTTCAAGATGGAGTGTAATGGATTGGTTAATAATTGACTCCATAACTTTTCAAGTGACACAACCCAACTAAATTGGTCGGTAATTTTCAACATTACTGGGATCTCCTTTTTTGAAGATAGGGATGACTGTGGCTAGTGACCATAGTTTGGATAAGAAGCTGGTTCTGAAGGATTTATTAAAAATTATGCTTAGAGATTCGGCTAAGGTAGAGGAGAGCTTTTTAAAGAAGCACATAGACCACTGGGTCCAATTGCGAGAAATGGCTTTAAGTTGTGTAATGACTTTTTAACATTTTCTTCTGTAAAATCTATTTGTGTTAGATCATTGAAGTTGATTGAGGTGCAACTAGGAAATGATGGACAAGATCCATGACTGTTAACAAAGACTGAGCTGAAGAATGTGTTAAAGAAGTTAGCTTTAAAAGTTTCATCATTGTAGTCTTTATCATTTATCATTTGGTCCTTTAAGGGGAGGGATGGATCTGGAGTCTTTGAGTTTGTTGTATACAAAATTATAGAATGCCCAAATGGACTTTGTACGTAGAAGGTTTTCTTCTTGATTGATATGGTAGTTAGTACATTCAGTCTTAATTTGGTGGCATAAATTTTTATAACGGCTTTTAAAGTTTGAAACATAGCATGTTTTGTTTTTACACCAAAGAAGTCTCTTTTTTGATTGAAGCTTTCTTATTTTTGGTTTTGGTGGAAATCATAGGTACATATAATTTGATGGTTCTTTGGATTTTGCATAAAAATGTATTGTGAGAGTCTTCAGTTGTGATACAGATGAAGAATAAAGAATGCCAATCAAGAGATGAAAGGTATGCATCGATGATATCATAGTTGGCCTTTTTAAAGTTGTAATTGGTTGTCGATTTGTTAAAGTGGTTTCTGAAAGGATGTAAGTTGAGATAGAATTCTATCGTGTTATGGTCGCTGTTGAAAAAAGGTTCTTTTGTTTGAAGTCCGTAAATTGAGTGCAGACTGTTGCAGAAGATGAGGTGTAGGCAATTGTTGAGTCTTGTATTATTACTGACAAGTTGATCTAGTCCTAAACTAGTACAGTGGTACCTCAGTTCTCGAATGCTTTGGTTCTCGTACATTTCGGATACCGAACAAAATTTTCGGCAAAAATTTGCTTCGGTATCTGAACAAAAATTCAGATACCGAACAGCCACAGAAAATTTTGTTTATTATCCGAAATGCTACAAGATCTGAGGGGACGGGGTGAGACGGAATGGGAGTCGGAATCCGACACGCCCATCCTGGCAGCCCACTAAACAGACTCCCAGTCTCTAGTCTAAGCGCTCCAAGCAGCTTCGGGGGGCCTCCTTTCCTCAGTGGTTCGTCTTGTTCCCTTTAAGCAGCTACACCAACTTTTTCCTTCCCGACGGTGCTGGTGGCTTTCCTTTGAGCAGCAGCAGCGCCGGGAGCGTCAGCGGCTTCCTGTTCTCCTGTGACGTTCCCGGCGCTGCTGCTGCTTGAAGGAAAGCTGCTGCCGCTGCCGCCAGGAAGGAGAAAGTTGGTGTAGCTGCCTACAGCTACAAGATGAACCACTGAGTTAAGGAGCCCCCCCCCCGAAACTGCCAGTATTGCAGCTGCCCGCACCCTTCCTACAGCTTGGAGCAGAAGAGTGTAGGAAGGGTGGGGGCGGCTGCAATACCAGCAGCTTCGGGGGGCCTCCTTTCCTCAGTGGTTCGTCTTGTTCCCTTTAAGCAGCTATACCAACTTTCTCCTTCCTGACGGCGGCAGCGGCTTTCCTTCGAGCAGCAGCAGCGCTGGGAACGTCAGTGGCTTCCCATTCTCATTTGACGTTCCCGGTGCTGCTGTGCTCGAAGGAAAGCTGCTACCACCGTCGCCACCACCGTGAAGGAGAAAGGTGGTGTAGCTGCATACAGCTACAAGACAAACCACTGAGGAAAGGAACCCCACCCCAAAACTGCCAGTATTGCAGCTGCCCCCACCCTTCCTACAGCTTGGAGTGCTTAGACTATAGAGCTCCTCAGATCTTTATCCCATGGGAAACAAAGGAAATAGGGGCTGGAAACCAATTAAACCCATTTCCATTATTTCCTATGGGATAAATTAATTCGGTACTCGACCAAATCGGTTCTCGACCACACTTCTGGAACGAATTATGGTCGAGAACCGAGGTACCACTGTAATAGCATTATAAAGGGTTGAGTGTATGGGTTCAGCTGTACATTCATTCGGTCCAATTTATATGTGGTAGGTTTAGATCACCAAAAATATAAGAGGATGTGGGCAGGAAGCTGCCCAAGTTAGTAATGAGGTTATCTTATTTGCATGTGAGATGTCATAATCATAGGCTCTATAACATAGAAGGAAGCGAACTGTGGTATCTAAGGTCAATTCACAGAAGATAGTTTTAGGAAATTGAAGTTCATGTTTAATATGCACTTTTTTAGGTTCAGAGATTTCTTATAGAAGATTGCAACTACACCTCCTCTACGGGTTTCTTTATCAGATCAGTAGATGTGATAGTCTCTGGTTGAAATAATGGAGTCAGGAAGGGATGTGTTTAGCCATGTTGAAGCGTGGAACTCATTACCGGACTCCATAGTATCATCCCCTAACCCCCCACATTTTACCCTTAGATTGTCCACGGTTGACCTCTCCAGATTCCTAAGAGGTCAGTAAGGGGCTTGCATAAGTGCACTAAAGTGCCTTCCAACCCCTGTCCTATTGTCTCTCCTATATCCCATATATCTTCTCTTCTATCCCTATATCTTTCTTCTATTCTCTCATTGATTATTTTATCCTATACTCTCTCTTCTATTCTTTCTCTAATTCTATTTCCTTGAAGGTGTCCTCTGTTACCTTCATTGTGTTTTATTGTGTATTGGACAAAATAAATAAATAAATAAATGTTTCTCAGAAAAATATGATGTCAAGATTAGCAGTTTTCAGTAGGAGACGTAGTTCAGATATTTTGTTGACTATGCGTCTTGAATTAATGTGTTTGTATTTAATATTATTAGTGGTTGATACAGAGGAAGTAAGGAACGTTCATATCTAGTTTTGGTTCATTGAGAGTTGGTTTAGGTTTGAGGAGGATTGAATGTTAGGATAGTTTTGGGTAATGTTGGTTTGTAGGATATGGTTTAAGGTTGGTTGATCTTGGCTGGTGATGGGTTGGAGGTTTGGACGATTTTGGGTGATGATTGTTGCAGGGTTAGTTGGCGGGATACAGGTCTTTGTTTTGATACAATCAGTACGGTAATCGATATAAAGGTCAGTTTGTCCTTGGTCTTGGTGTTTTTTTAAGATCAGCTGTGAGTTCATGGGATTTGATACATTGTAATATTGATAAGTCAGGCCTTGAGCATAGTTTTTTTTTGGATTGGAGTCATTTCTGTTAATAAGAGTTTATAGTATTAATGAATATTTGTTTGCTGAGTTTAGTTTTGCAGACGACTACAAAATTTAGGTGCTATCGAGCCATCTCTGTATTTAAATTCAGGACCATCTCTAGATACTTCAATTATTTCTTCTACTGGTAATTTTGGTGCAATAATCTTATGTATCTTATCTATATCTGGTTCGTTTGTGACATCAAGACCAAATAGAATGGCATATTGTGTGGTGCTTAATTCTCTTTCTCATGGAACTGGTGCATCATTGGTTGGGAGCTAAAAACTGAAACATCTAATGAACAGTTGCAGGAATTGGGTTTGTCTAGTCTAGTGAAAAAAGGAACTACAAGTGATATGGTAGCAGTGTTCCAATATATGAGGGATTGCTACAAAGAAAGGGGTATAAATCTATTGTCCAAAACAGCAGATGGCAAAATGGATGGAAATTAACCAAGGAGAGAAGCAATCTAGCACTAAAGAGAAATTTCCTGATGTGAGAATAGTCAGCCAATAGAACAGCTTGCCTTCAGAAGTTGTGGGTGTTTCATCACTAGAAACTTTTAAGAAGATATTGGACTGCCACTTGTCTAAAATAGTATAAGATCTCCTGCTTAAACAGGAGATTGGGAAAGAACATCTCCAACATTCCTTCCAACTCTGTTATTTTGTTGGCCATCAGTAAGACATTTTTAGTGACTGGTTACTGATTTGACTCAAATACTTATTTGCATTGGGCCAGAGTAGAACATGAGTTTCTTGTATTTAGAACTCATTTGGGTATTGTGGCTAATTCTTTGATCTGTTATTTTATGGTATGCCATTTTAAAAAATGTAGGTATGGTAGTTAAACTAAATATTAATAGGAGGGAGAGATTTTGCTATTTGGAGCTTAACTGATATTTTTGTACTGTACTGCTGAACTCAAAGTTGCTTTTCCACAACTATGATAGAAAGAAAGAATAAGTTAAGAGTATGATGTGGCAAGTCAGCCATAGACAGCCATCATCAAAATAACTGACAGCATGGTGAACAAATGGTTCTCTCAAAAAGACAAAGCAGGGCCAAATTCACACAGCTTTTTTCTTGCAGGAGTCTACTAAAACAATGCCACAAGGTCCTACTAGTTGCCGGTTTCCTCAATTGACCTTTCTAGACCGTCAGGAGTAAGGATGATTAAGAAGAGATTTTGTAAGATTCGTTGCATCAGTGATGACATTGACTAAAGCAGACACCTCCCAGCGAGCTCGAACAGGGCACTATCAGTCTCCCTGTAACCTTCAGCCGTCTGTTAACTTTCTTCGCTTTTTCACAGGCTTAGAAACGCGTGCGCACGCGCACCATCCTCGCTGCTCTCTACCCGCCAGTGGTCTCTTTCTTTCCTTCCACTTCTTTTTGGGCTTTCTCAGGTAAGGCTACTGAGAAGAGGGCAAGAAAAAGAAGGGTGGGGTGACTGGGCGGGGTGCTTTGTCGAGGATCCCTGGGCGCGTTTTGTAGGAAAGTAAGACTCTCTAGCGGCCGCACTTCCTCCCGAGCCTTCTGATTTTGCCACTTCGGCGGCGCGCGAGACCCAGAGCCCAACACAGATGCCAATTATGATGTCGTACGGCCGCCTGCCCCGCCCCATTGATACCGGGGGGCAGGGGGGGTTGGTAGTCGGCCTGCTGTTATGAAGCTCCAGACCTATCCGACTAACAGGGTTGTTTGTCTCCCGCCCTGTGCGATCTACACCCCACTGAAAAGAAGCCGATCCGCTCAGAACTGGCATGGAATAAAAACGTGGGAAAGCAACGTGAGGTGTCGACGTGCAGGAAGCGCTGTTACTCAATTCTGTTGCCTTAACTGTGACTGTGTTTTTATGTGGTTTATGGGGAAATGTGCTCGTGCTGAGTAAACGTGCATCGCAACGAAACGTATACCGAGATCGTGTATTTTCAAAAAACAGTTTATTTGCATAATTTGTATAGCGTTTGGTGCAACTTTCCGTTTCCATTCTTTCCCCAGTCAGAGTCTGAGGAAATATAATGGCTACTAACTATGCTCTGAAGGAAAAGACAGAAGACAAGCAACGTGCAGAGTAAGAATTAAATGGAGCTTAGACACTATACCTCCAAAATGAGGAATGGGAGGGAACAAATCTATCCTATCTAGCAATCAATCAATCAATCAATCAATCAATCAATCAATAAATATGCATTAAAAAAAATAGGGGTGCAATGTATGACCATTTTCACGGTGTTTATTATAGCATTATTTATTGATTTTGAATGTGAATTTTAAATAATTTTTAAATTATTTAAGAACTCCAATTTCCCTCTATATTGTAACGAAATTACTCCTTCAATAGGGGGTTGGCAAGGGTGGGCTACTGCCTGGACAGGGTGGGTGAGGGTCGGGGGTGGAGACCCCAGTGGGATTGTGAAAATGGAGCTCCACCAGAGCACCCAATTTGCATTGAAAGATGTTGAAAGAAAATGCAGGGTGTCCTGCATAAGTCACGCCTACAGTGTGGTGGTCAATATTTTGGTAGCCCCTTACTGGTGGTTGGGCAATTTCGATAAATAATTTTACTGCAAAATAACAAAAATAGCAATAAGAAGGGGACCTTTCCACAGGTTTGCCTGGTGCATCAATTGCGACCCTGCCTGCATCAGGAAGTTTTTCTCATGCCCTTAGAGTTGGGCGGCATATAAATTAAACAAACAAACATAAATAAATAAATAAACAAACAAACAAACGATTATACTGAATAAAACTTAATCTGTTTAGTGTTGCGGCATAGTACATGTAAATAAGGAAGTTGATCATACAAAGATGTACTGTTTTCATGATATTAGTAAAATAAAAATTTTCAAGAAGAGATAAACTAATTTAGACATTATACTACCTTGGTTGCATATAGCTATTTTGAGATTACAAATCTATTTAACTTTTATTGATAGAGATGCCAGAGTTTGTGTCCCTAATCCACACCTTAAGAAAATGAAAGATGACATCTTGTATCATTTTGCTCTTGGGACTAATACCCATGATTTTCCTGCCTTATTTGGAGATATAAAGGTAAGAAAGAAAATGATTGTAGACTGTTAAATGAAAGCAATTGTTTTCATTTTCCATTCTGCATTCAAGTCCTATGAATGTCTTTCTTTTTTCTTGTGCTATTATATCAGAAATGGGTTGAGATAAAGTTGCAGAATCAACTTAAAATCAAAGAACCTGGAGCCAGAAAAATAGAGGGGAGGCTGCTAGTTGTTCTCAATTACAATGGTACTTTTACTTACGAATGTTTTGAGTTACGAACTGGGTGTTAATATTTTTTTGCCTCTACTCCCGAACCATTTTCCACTTACGAACTCAAGCCCGGGTGCGTGCGCTCTCTTACTGCTGCAGGGATTCCCCGGCCTCGTGACTGCCACCACCGAGACTCCCCAATGGACAGCGGCGGCACACACACGCGCACGCAGGTGACAAATCCACCCTCCCCCTGCCTGCAGGCTCAAGAACTGTCTTAATTGGAAGAAGAAGCAGCGAAAGGAGAAGCGGAAGCGAGGAGGAGAGACGCACGCCCTCCTGCTCCTGCTCCTATTGATCCCGCTCCCCATGGAACAAACAAGAGGCCAAAAAAGTGAAAAGGCTTCTCAATTGGAGGGAGGGCAGCTGTTGGGGATGAGAGTGCACGCAAGTGGGTGGGGAGAAGGAGGAGGCAGAATTAATGCCACATAGCTCAGGACTGCACCACTGTCCCCCAGACCCAGTTCTGCAGTATGACACCCCCCATTCCAAACTGCATTGACAAGTGTTTCCCCCCTCCCTCGGCTTCGGAGGCAGGATTTTTGAGTCCCTCCCATCTGGCCTGTGTGGAAGCCAGGCTAAGGGGAAACTCCACCGGCAGCTATGCTTGGCACGGGAGCAGGGCTCGGAGCACTCTTGGCCCATGTGAGGAACTAGATGAATACCCGTGGGCAGTGTTCCCTCTAATTTTTTGGGGTGGGCGGGGTGGGCGGAAAAGTATAGTGTGCGGCAGTCCCTTTGGGACTGGGCGGCACAGAAATAATAAATAAATAAATAAATACAAATCTAAATAAACTAAACTAAACAAACAAACAAACAAACAAACAAATAAATAAATTAAAAACCCACCCTGTTTTGCCTCAGAGAATTTCAAAATAAAATACTGTACCGTGTGTCTATAACAGTGAGCTCATAATAGGGCAACTCTATCAATATCAAAACGCCACTTAAATAGTTGAGCTAGTTTCAAACTAGATTTTGATTTTCTTTCTCTCTTCCTTACTCCCATTCTTTTTCTTTCTCTTTTCCTCCCTCTCTTTTTTCTATCTGTTTCTCTCTCTTTCTCTCTCCTTCCCTCTCACTCTTTCCCTCTCGGCTTCTGGGCAGGTTTGGAAAACTCTGAGTTGATGATGATTTTTAAGTGAGCGATTGCTCACTGCTCAGCTTAGAGGGAACTATGCCGTGGGGCAGGGCGGGGAGAGCCGCGCAGAGAAGGAGGATGCCAGCAAGAAATGCAGGCTCACTGACCATGAATGCAAGGACAAATCCAAGGGGATGGGGGAACGTTCATTTGGACGCTGGTGGAGGATGAAGAGAAAGAAAGGAGGAGGAGGGGGAGGAAGAGGAAAAGGAAGAGGAGAAGGAGAAGGAAGAAGAGTAAAGGAATCCGGCAAGCAACCCCTCTTTCTGTTCCTGGCACAGCTTGGGGAAGGAAGGAAGGGGTTTTAGGAAGAGGGAGGAGGGATTGGTTAGATGATTCCTTTTCTCCTCTTTCTTCTCCTTTTCCTCCCCTCTTTCTTCTCTTCCTCTCCTTCTCCTTCTCTTCCTCCCCCTCCCCCTTTCTTTCTCTTCCTCCTCCACCGGCGTCCAAAAGCCCATCCCCATCCTCCTGTCGCTCCGCTGTTTCCCCCCGCAAGGTTGCTCGCTCGCCTTCGCTGCCGTGGAAGGCTGGGAAGAAGGCGATCGCTCTTCCCTGGCTGTGTCTTCTGGAGCGCCACAGGGCAGTGCTGGCACAGCTTGAGAAAGGAAGGAAGGAAGGGGCTTTGGGAAGAAGGAGAAGGAGTTGGTTACGGAATTCCTTTCCTCCTCTTCCTTCTCCTCTTCCTTCTCCTCTTCCTCCCCCCTCCTCCTCCTTTCTTTCTCTTCCTCTTCCACTGGCTTCCAAACAACCTCCCCCCCTCCTGTCCTCCTGTCCCTCCGCTGTTTCCCCCCACAAGGTCACTCGCTCACCTTCACTGGCATGGAGGGCTGGGAAGAAGGCAATTGCTCTTTCCCGGCTGTGTCTTCTGGAGTGCCACAGGGCAGCGCTGGCACAGCTTAGGGAAGGAAGGAATGAAGGGGCTTTGGGAAGGAAGTGGAGGGGTTGGTTGTAGGATTCCTTTCCTCTTCCCTCCTCCAGAGAGAGTGGAGGTGAGGGGATGGTTGTTTGGGTGCCATGGAGGAGGAAGAGAAAGAAAGGAGGAGGAGGTGGAGGAAGAGGAGAAAGAAGAGGAAGAGGAGAAAAGGAGGAGGAAGAGGAGAAGGAAGAAAGGAGGAGGAAGAGGAGGGGAAAAGAAAGGGGAGGAAAAGGAGGCAGCAGGGCTGTTAAGGAGGACAGAAGCCTCGCCGGCGAGGCAGTTCCCTGTGCTGTCAATCTACCCATGAGGCTCCCTCCGGGCAGCCTCCACTGTCTTCCCCCCCCTCCTCTACCCCCCCTCGAACAAGGATCAGAATGCCGGCGGTACTAAGGCAAAAGGGATGACTTTTGGGATGGGCTTGCAGGCATTATTTGCTTTTACATTGATTCCTATGGGAAAAAATTAGTTCTACTTATGAACTTTTCTACTTAAGAACCCAGTCACGGAACGAATTAAGTTCGTAAGTAGGGGTACCACTGTACTTGTATTCTATGTCCCACCATTAATCAGAGACTGGCCCTTTGTCTCGGCCCTGCTATTTCTGTGTTCTTCCTCCCGAAGTAATAAGCATGCCACCAGAGGAGCAAGGTGAAGGCAACATGTGATAATCAATTATGGTAATCTGGAACTCCTCTTATTGCTCATCAGTGACATTACTTATTTTTTAAAAAATAAATTTTATTTACAAGGATAAATACAGTAAATACATTTACAGTACAAATAACAATATAAACATGTAGAGCTAAAGAAGAGAAGAAAGGGGAGGAAAAGAAACAAAAATTGTACAATAAAATATAACATAGACAATATACATTTAACAAGAAACAAGAAACAAAAAACAAGAAAAGGGCAGGCGAGTGTATGATAGATCTGTATTGAAAATATGAACTATAAATATTCTCTGGAGATCGTTACAATATAGCTAATAATCTGAATTATAAATAAATAAGAGGGAGTGTTGAGTATAGCAAAGCAAAGTGATTTTGAATATTAATTTAATTTTAACATATATCTTTATCTCATTCATCCATTGAAATACTTTAGACACCAGATATATATCTTTATATATAAAGAATTCTTAACATTTGTTGGGCAAATTGTTCTTTTTATCTAACCAGCGGTAAAAGGGGTTCTAGCAGTTATTGAATAAAGATTCATTTTTATTTCTAATTTCCAGAGTTAGTTTGGTCATTTCTGCACAGTATTTAATTTTTTCTATTATTCCAGGTATAACACAACCCCATGTATAAGAGACCCCCGTGTTTCATGTAGTTTCTTGTAGTAAGCACACTTTAAGCCATCACTGTTCAGAAGCCATCTTGTTAGAATGGGCAATACAGCAAGAACAGGAAATGCATTAGAAGAACAATATAGATTAAATCTAGAAGAGGCAATGTGATACAGGAAAAACTACAATAGAGAGGAATGATAGAGCTGCATATATGCTGCCTTCTCCTTGACCTTCTGTGTATAAGACGGAACCTAAATTTTAAGTAAATATTTTTTTAAAAAAGTAGTGTCTTATACTCAGAAAAATATGTAATATGTATTCTAAACTTACATAATTTTCCTATAATGAAGACATTAATAATGCTGCATTGTGGGGCAACATCTAGATATCATTTTAGTTCAGGTAGTTTTTGAAACCATTTTTAATATTAATGCATATTGAAAAGGTAACATTTTTCTAACAATGTGTTTATTTATTTATTTCTACTTAGTTTGTATGTGTTGGAGGGAGTCCTTCACGGATGAAAACTTTTATTACTTATATTGCTGACTTGCTGGATATTGGTAATCCAGGTTATGATTACCCCAATATATGTGCTGGAACAGACCGGTATGCAATGTACAAAGCCGGACCTGTACTGTCAGTCAGTGTAAGTATACTATAGCATATATTTTAAAAACAAAATATATACATTAAAATATATGAAATAAGATACATAGATAGGTCTGTGACTTTTAAACATTTACTTTTATTTGGACTAATTAGAATGTTTCATGTAACTATGCAAGCTTTCACATTCTCTAATATTCTTCCTTGGCATTAATTTTCTTTTTGAAAAAAATCAATTTTTAAATGAGTTCAATATTTTCAATTTGTCAAACAACTAATATATACAATGACTATTTACTCCAAATAAAGATCTGAAAATTGAGTTTGTCTGCTTTTTTTCTGAGAGCAAAAAGTGCTGTTGAAAATAAATGAATTAATAGAACATGTAATAAATGTAGATACAGTGGTACCTCGAGATACGAGTTTAATTCGTTCCGGACCTGGGCTCTTAAGTCGAGCAGCTCTTATCTCGAACGACTTTTCCCCATAGGAATTAATGTAAATAATTTTAATTGGTTCCAGCCCTCAAAAAACTCACAAAGTTAGTCTAAATTATGCAGAAAGACATGTTTTTAATGAAGAAATGTACATGTACATATAAATGAATAATGAAGTTTCTTTCACTTAACTTGTAAACTTTCTTAAACTTTTAAATTTACATGTGTTCAACTTCTCTGCCACCCAATCCTGTAGGACAGAGGTCCCCAACCCTTTTTGCACCAGGGACCGGCTTTAAGCGATCAAGAGAGGAATGGGTGAATGAATGGACGGAGGGTGGGAAGGAAGGAAGGAAAGAGGGAAGGGACAGGAACAGAGGAAGGAAGCAAGGAAACTTATGAAAGGGGAGAGTAAGAGAGGAATGAGTGAAGGGAGGGAGGGAGGGAAGAAGGTGGGAAGGAGAAAGAAAAGAAGAAATAGAGGAAGGGAAGGTAAAAGAGAGAAAGAAAAAGAGAAAGAAAGAAAGAAAGGGGGAAGGGACAGGAACAGAGGAAGGAAGCAAGGAAACTTATGAAAGGGGAGAGTAAGAGAGGAATGAGTGAAGGGAGTAAGGGAGGGAAGAAGGTGGGAAGGAGAAAGAAAAGAAGAAATAGAGGAAGGGAAGGTAAAAGAGAGAAAGAAAAAGAGAAAGAAAGAAAGAAAGAAAGAAAGAAAGGGGGAAGGGACAGGAACAGAGGAAGGAAGCAAGGAAACTTATGAAAGGGGAGAGTAAGAGAGGAATGAGTGAAGGGAGGGAGGGAGGGAAGAAGGTGGGAAGGAGAAAGAAAAGAAGAAATAGAGGAAGGGAAGGGAAGAGAGAGAAAGAAAAAGAGAAAGAAAGAAAGCAAGAAAGAAAGCAAGAAAGAAAGAAAGAAAGAAAGAAAGAAAGAAAGAAAGGGGGAAGGGACAGGAACAGAGGAAGGAAGCAAGGAAACTTATGAAAGGGGAGAGTAAGAGAGGAATGAGTGAAGGGAGGGAGGGAAGAAGGTGGGAAGGAGAAAGAAAAGAAGAAATAGAGGAAGGGAAGGTAAAAGAGAGAAAGAAAAAGAGCAAGAAAGAAAGCAAGAAAGAAAGGCAACTTCAAAGAAAGGCTCACTGAGCATCTTTCACTCTCTCTCTCTTTCTAGCCCTCTCTTTCTCTCTCTCCCCCCTCTCTCTTTCTCTGAGGGGCACGTCAGCGGCTTCCGAAGCACAGGGAAGGGCTTAAGCCGCCCCCTTTTCCCTTCCCCGTGGGAGCAAACATGCTTTGCACCTTCCTAACTCCCTCCCCCCCAGCCAAACTCCCAAAGCATGTTTGCTGCCACACGATTTAGCCAGGACAGGAGCGAAGTAACGTGGTGGGGGCTTGCCAGCACCCACGAAACCGCTGCTTATGCCGGGCGGCTCGCCTGGAACGCCAGCAATGCCGTCAGAGGGGCGCGTCAGCGGCGGGAGCCGGACCCGGCCGCCCCCCCCCCACGTAGAAGCCAAGCCCCCCCCAGCCGAGCCTGGTGGCAAGCTCGCCCCCAACCCCCGAGATCGAGCGCACGAAGAGGCATCTCTCGCCTTCTGCCGCTGGCCGCCCGCTCTCTTTCGCCCAGCGCTGCTTTGGAAGGCGCGACGGGAAGAAGGAAAGCGGTAGTGCTGCCCAGCGCTCCGGCGTTGTCCAGGCTTCTCCCGCCACGCGCAGCCCAGTAGCGGCGGAGGAAGGCGAATGCGGCTTGGAAGCTGGGAGGGGGGCGAAAGAGCTAAGTGTCCAAAGACGTTCCGCCCCCCTCCCAGCTTCCAAGCCGCATTCGCCTTCCTCCGCCGCCGCCAGCCGCGGTTCCGAGTTGGGGGGTGGGGGTGGGTGCTGGCAAGGCCCCCAGGTCGGCTGCAGTCTTTTAAAACAGCCCCGCCACTTCTCAGCTGACTCCTGAAGTGCGGAAGTTCACCTTTGGCTTTTGGCTTCAGGAGTCAGCGGAGAAGCAGCCGGCCTGGGGGGCTCGGGGGCTTCCCCCTGAGCCCCCCAGGCCGGCTGCCACGTTTTAAAACACGCGCGCCGCTTTGCAGCTGTCTCCTGAAGCCGAACGCGGAAGTTAGCGTTCCGGCTTCAGGAGACAGCCGCAAAGCGGCACGCGTGTTTTAAAACGTCACAGCCGGCCTGGGGGGCTCGGTGGGAAGCCCCCGAGCCCCCCAGGCCGGCTGCCACGTTTTAAAACACACGCGCCGCTTTGCAGCTGTCTCCTGAAGCCGAACGCGGAAGTTAGCGTTCCGGCTTCAGGAGACAGCTGCGAAGCGGCGCGCGTGTTTTAAAAGGTTGCAGCCGGCCTGGGGGGCTTGCCAGCACCCCCTCGAGCCCCCCAGGCCGGCTGCAACCTTTTAAAACACGCGGGATACAAGCGCCAAGGAGCTGTCTCCTGAAGCCGAACGCGGAAGTTAGCGTTCGGCTTCAGGAGACAGCTCCTTGGCGCTCGTATCCCGAATGTGAGCTCGGGAGGTGAACAAAAATGTCGCTCCCCTCCCAGCTCTTATCTCGAGTAGCTCGTATGTAGAGCTGCTCGTATGTCGAGGTTCCACTGTACTACAATTACAAAAAGAAAAAAAAGAAAAAAATCTGGATTGTAGACATGTTTTTTAACCAACCAATCAATTAAGATGTTGATATGATTTGGAGCAGGGGTAAAATGCTCCTGGTTTGGGTGTGCCTGCTGGTCCTGAGAGAGTCAATAGCAACGGCAACCATTTGGGGCATCTTACCCTCTGCGCATGCGCAAAGTGTTCTGCACATGCAGAGGGTAAAAGAACCCAAATGGTGGCATCCAGGTGTTTAGGCAATGTTGTGCTGCAGTTGCTACTGGCTCTCCAATGGGCAGCAGGCACACCTGAACGAGGAGCATTTCATCCCTGGCTTGGAGGTGAATTATGCTCCAAGAAATAGACAAAAGAGAGAACAGATATAAAAGAACTGATTGATGTTTGGGAAAAGCAAATAATGTTTTATCCAATGTTGGTTTCAGAAAAACATAGAATAATAGAGTTGAAAGGGACTGAGGAGGTTTTTTTAGTCCAAACTCCTGGTCAAGCAGGACACCCTACATTAGGGATCCCTAACCCCTCGTCCATGGATTGACACCGACCTGCAGCATACCCGAAACCAGGCTGTGCTCATAAGTGAAGCCCCATCTGCAATATGCAGACAGCACACAAAATGACACTTCTTCCAGTCCATGGAAAACCCTTTCTCCATGGAACTGGTCCCTGGTGCCCAAAAGGTTGGGAGCCGCGACCCTATATCATGACAACAGGAAACACAAGGAGTTTCAAGCCAGTGAGTGGCTATTCAAATCTAACTTTTCTGGTAAGCTCACAGCCACTCAGCTTGCAAGCCTTTCAGACAATGCCAGATGAGAAGGCTGAGAGCCCCGCTGTACAACACTGGCTATTTAGAATACTTTGTTAAAAGGTTCAGGATAAATATATTATTCTTTATTAAGCAAAAATGTTCAGCTTCTATAAGTAAAGGAGAATAATCTGTCATTCTGTTTTACTCCTCTGTAAATTTGTATACTCATTCAAACACAGACAAAACATATGAAATAATAAATAAATATTCACAGTATTCCTCCCCCTCCCATTTTTAAATTTCAGCATGGAATGGGAATCCCTTCAATTGCCATCATGTTGCATGAACTCATCAAGCTGCTGTATCATGCCAAATGCTGCAATTTAACAATTATTCGTATTGGCACATCTGGTGGGATAGGTATTTCTATCGTTATTTCTTTAAAGTAAATATGTGATTTATTTATTTATTTATATTATATCAAATACAAATTATATTTGTAATGTAGGTTTGACACCAGGCTCTGTGGTGATCACAAAGCAAGCTGTAGATGCTACCTTTAAGCCACAGTTGGAACAGATTATTTTGGGAAAATCTGTCATTCGCACTACATACTTAGATGAAAAATTAACTGAAGACCTTATGGAGTGTGCTAAGGAACTTGATCAGTTCAACACAGTTATTGGAAACACATTGTGCACTCTGGATTTCTATGAAGGTAACACTAGTTTAATACTACCTTGTATGTAGCAAACAAAATTTCAGTCTGAATAAGTAGATGATGAAGTAAAACATACTTTTCTTAACATAGAATAAATAAAAAACCATGAAAAAAATGCATATGTAAATTCCAGATGTAATGGAATTATTTTTCAAGAAAATGGGAAAAGACATGAATGGAGCCTACCTACTTTTTTTTTAAGGGGGGGGGTCATCCAAGTGTAAATTGGTTTACCTCATAGTTATATTTATTTGGTTACGATCAGGTGATCCTTTTAAAATCTGTTTAAATTGATTTGTTTTTAATTTTATGTTTTGATTATAGGTAAAGCAGTGCATTTCTTGAATTTAAAATGACTTCCCTTAATTGCATAGATACGACAAGTTCAGCATTTGAACTCTAGGCACAACATATCAGGCACCACATTGTGACCTGCACCGAACTAATAATTATTAAGATATCTTAAGACCATGTGAGGTCATTATATAAATTAAATAGATCAGTTATACAATCCAAACCATTCAATCAAACAGCATAACTCATTAGAGAAATTTTCCCAACTTTCATTCTTCCATTGGAGATTACCGTACTTTTCGGTGTATAAGACGCACCGGTGTATAGATTTTAGAGGAGAAAAACAAGGGAAAAAGTACAGTGGTACCTCTGTACCAGTGGAACTTAATTCATTCTGTGATTAGGTTTGTAAGTAGAAAAGTTCATAAGAAGACACAATTTTTACCATAGGCATCAATGTAAAAGCGAATGATGCGTGCAAACCAATTAGGAGAATCCAAAACTTTAAGGCTTAAAAAAAGAAGTGGCAACCGGAGGAAGCAACAGGCAAGAGGCATTTTGAAGAGAGATTGGGCGCAGAACGTAGCAGCAAGCAAGGGGCATTTTGAAGAGAGATCGGGCACAGAACGTAGCAGCAAGCAAGGGGCATTTGGAAGCGAGTCCGAGGAGCTCTCCACAGCTGCCCAATCTCTGCTACGCCCAATCTCTTGCCTGCTGCTACATTCTGTGCCCAATTTCTCTTCAACAATCTCTTTATGAGCTCAATGTGTCCTTGCCATTACCCCAAAACGATCTCTTCCAAACAGTTTTCTCTACTTTATGAGCTCAATGTGTCCTTGCCTTCCTTTTCCCCCCACCCAAAACGATCTCTTCCAAATAGCTTTCTCTTCTTTATGAGCTCAATGTGTCCTTGCCTTCCTTTTCTCTCACCCCAAAACAATCTCTTCCAGTTTTCTTTAGTTTATGAGCTCAATGTGTCTTCAAAATGCCCCTTGCCTTCTGTTATGTTCTGTACCCGATCTCTCTTCAAAATGCCTCTTGCTTGCTGCTATGTTCTCTGCCCGATCTTGCTTGCAAAGTGCCCTTCACCCCCTGCTACCTTCGCCGCCCGTTCTCTCTCTTCTCCAATGTCTTCATGCTTTGCCATGACGGTAGCCAAAGGGATGGGGGAATGGAGACCCTCCATGGCAAAGTCTGGCTCCAGTTCCCTTGCGATCATCAGAGCCTACAAACTTAAAAGCGCTTGTTTTGGCTGCTGTTTGCAGCAGCAGCAGCAGCCAAGAGAGAAGCAAGGGTTTGTAAGTTAAAAATGGTTTGTGAGAAGAGGCACAAAAACCCCGTGAACACCCAGTTTGTATCTCAAAGTGTTCGTACATAGAGGCGTTTGTAAGTAGAGGTACCACTGTATTCTGAACCAAATGGTGTAGTATTGTTTTAATAAAATACCAGTGTAGCAGAATACTTTTTACAACCATGTATACTTTTTAAAACCATGTATACTTTTTACAAACTTCAAACTTGACATTTACAAGTACTTCAGGCTTGTGGACTTCAACTCCCAGAATTCCTCCACCAGTCATGCTAATTTAGGAGTGGGAGTTGAAGTCCACAAGCCTTAATCTTGCTAGGTTTGAAGACCCTTGCACTTGTAACCCCTAACTGAGGGATCTTCAAACTTGACAGTTTTAAGACTGGTGGACTTGAACTCCCAGAATTTCTCCACCAGTCATGGGAGAAGAATCTTGGCTGAGGATAACATTACATACACACACACACACACAGGGTCCGTTGCTCTCTGTTGCGCAGTTTAACTGCTGCAATCCTAATCCGGTTGAGGAAAAAGTGAAAACAGTTTTCTCCTTCCCCCCACCTCTCCCTCTCTCCTCTCCCTTCTCCTTCACTCTGGCTTCCTCCAAAGCCTTTTTGAGGAGACAAGTGAAAACATCTTGTCTGCTCAAAAGTTTCAGGGTCTGCCTTTTCTCCACTGCATCTGGAAGGAGAGTCCAACATGGGTAATATACCAATCCTATTGGTAGAGACTGAGTTAGAATTAGCATAATAATTAGTTACCGCCCCCTTACTGATCCCATGAGCCCAGTTTTAAAAACTCAGTCCAAGAGTAGAGTCATACTGAGTTTTGTTCTTAGAATTAAAATTAGACATATTTACATGAATTGTTTTTTGACCTGTTTAATGCTGTTCTTTCTCTTTCAGATTGGAAAGGAGACCGAAGAGGAACAGAAGGAACGGGGTCTCTGCCCTCCGCGGGCAGCACCCCCAACGATCCTCCTCAGGGGTCTTGTATTCCCTCCGCAGGAACACCCTGTAGAGGAGCACCCACCCTGGGGTCCCTGACCTCCGTGGCCAGACCAGGGCTGTGAGCCGAAGGTGGGGGGGTCTGCCCTCCCCACTGGGAGGCTTGAAAGTGCTGTCGCCCAGGCTCCAGGCAAAGAGCGGAGCCGCGCCTCTCAGCTGTTCGGCGGCCGCCGAAAAAGCCGCCACCAGCGGCGGCAGCAGGGAAGCCACCGAGCAAGCCGAAGCTGCCGAGAATGCCGGTATCCCGGCGAAATCGGAGAGGCCACAGGCACGCCGCGAGAGAAGCGGCAGGAGTTGCCAACGGCCACGGAGCGGCGGGAAGCTGCAGCGCCCCCGGGGAAAAAGCCGCGAACGGTATGGGGGCCGCCATGTTGGGTTGCTGCTTGCACAACCCTAAAAGGCGCCAAGCGGAAGCCCTTCCTACAGCTGGTAGGCGCGAAGAGGTCACCAAGCCTCAGTGCGCAGGCACTATTGAGCTGCAAACCAGTAGCCATTTTGTGCTGCAGCATCGAGGCATTAAAGCTTGGGCACCGGAGACTCCTCGAGACCACATCAAAGTGTGAGTAATCATGGAGGAGCAATCGGGGCACGAGAAGGCAGCTTCCCCCGCCTTGCCCAAAGACAAGCCTAAAGGGAAAGCCAAGGAGAAGTCAAAGACTTCGCAGTCCCCAGCCTCAGCCTCATCACTTAAGGAGGCCAAAAAGCGCATTAAGGCCCTAGAAAAGAAGCTGGAGGCGGCCCTACATGCCTCCCCCTCAGCTGTGCCGCTGACCCAGAGGCAAGTCTCAACTCCTGACCCAGTAACCCCATTATCTGCCTTTGGGTTACCTGGAGCAATGAATGAAGGGGACTGGTCACCAGACAGACAATCCCCCGCATTGCCTCACATCATACCCTCACCAGGCTCTTCATGGAACAGACCTGGGTCAGCTGGCCATCCTAGAAGGAGTTCTCAGGGCCCGTCTGCCACGTTCACGCCCACAGCGGCAGGACTGAGAGCGCAGGCAAGCACATGGCAGGATATGCCACCTGACTTGCAAGATATTATTGCAAATGTCTACTCTCAGGGCATGGTGGCTGGGGCCCATCAATATGGTCAGCAACCATCACAAACAGCAAAAAGACACGTTTGGTCTGTACCGCCCCCCTCGGGTCTGGGGTCCTTATCAGAGGAACCAATCACTGGAGAGGACAGCGATAGAGAGTATGACCTCTCAGAGGATGAAACAACTCCCGAGCAACCACCACCGGTTGGCCTGTTTAAGCCAACACTGTTCAGGACTCTATTGTTTAAGACTAAACAGGTGATGAATCTACCTGGCTCAACCAAGACAACAGAGGATACGGGCAAAACATCAGACGCCCTGCTCAAGGAATCTCAACCCGAGTCTGAACATTTTCCAGCATCTGACATATTCCTGCAAGGAGTCAAGCGTCCCTGGCAATACCCGGCCACGGGTCAGGGCCCATCTAACCTGGAATGTAAGTTCTACACGTTTGATGACGAGGTGGAGAAACTCCTCGAGTTTCCACCCATAGACCAGCCGGTCGTGACATTGGTCTCCAGCGCCTTGGTGCCTTCGGAAACAGGGGAAAGTCTGAAGCCCGAAGACAGAAAAGCGGAGATACTCCTGAAGAAGGCGCACCAGATGTCGAGCTGGGGATTCAGAGCTGCAGCTGCTGCATCCTTCATGAATAGGGCCTCTCTCCTATGGATGCAAGAGATGCAATCTCGACTGGGGCCGGAGGATGGCAGATTACGTCAGGACCTGAGCAAGCTGCGAGCTGCGGCAGAATTTTCCGCAGATGCCACGTTACATGTGGCAAAATTCTCCAGCAGGAGTATGGCTACCACACTCTCAGCACGCCGGCTCCTGTGGCTACGACACTGGCCAGCGGACCGAAAATCCAAGTGGCGACTGGCGTCGGCCCCCTTCCAAGGCTCTATGCTCTTTGGGGATATCTTGGACAAAGTCCTCATTGAGGACAAGGACAAGAGAAAGGTGCTACCCAGAACTGGCAGACGCCAGGACCGAAGATCGGCGCCATATGTGAGACGCCAAACATCCCGTTGGGATAACCCCACAGGGACAGTTCAGAGCCAGAGACCATACACACAGGGTCAGTTCTCGCACCAAACCTTCAGAAGTGACAGAGGGTCGTTCCAGGACAGACCCAGGGGCTACCAGAACTCGAGGCGGCCCTTTCGGGGGAACAACCAGAGAGGTTTCCACCGTTCTAAGTGACTCTGTCAGCCAACAACCAATTGGGGGGAAGCTTCAACACTTCAGCGACTCCTGGCACACTTCATCCTCCGACCAATGGGTCCTGGCTACGGTGTCGGGAGGACTCCGCTTGGAGTTTGTAGGTCAACCCCCCAACCGGTTCATACACTGCCCAAGAGTTCGAGAACCGCAAAAAAGGCTACAACTTCATAAAGAAATTATGCATCTGCTGGAAATCCAGGCCATAGAACCAGTACCGCCACAGGAGGAGGGCAAGGGGTTTTATTCAATGATTTTCATTGTTCCCAAGTCCTCAGGAAGTTGCAGGTTAATCCTCAACCTGAAACAACTAAACATCTTCATAAAGTACAGAAGATTTCACATGTATTCCCTACAAACCATTCTGGCCTCGATCAGATCACAGGATCTGTTAATGTCCATCGACCTAATGGAAGCGTATTTACACGTTCCCATTCACCCATCTCATCGGAAATACCTCCGTTTCTGCTCCGAGGGAACGCACTACCAATACAAAGCCATGCCATTCGGCCTTTCCTCAGCTCCACGGACTTTTACCAAACTCCTGGATGCCTTGACGGCCCATCTGCGTTCCCAATCCATCAGACTGATGGCATACCTGGACGACATCATTATTCTGTCCAGGTCGCCGACACAGGCAAGGCACGACTTACACCGGACTATACAGACATTAGAAGCTCATGGCTTCATCATCAATGTAGAGAAGAGCCAGCTGCTTCCCAGAACCAGGCTTTTACATCTAGGAGCGATCATAGACACCTTGTCAGGCTCGGTTTCACTCTCCCCAGAGAGAATAGTGAATATCCAACGCTTAATAGCCGACCTCAACCAACACAGTCGAATACCAATGTCTCTGTTATCAAAGGTGTTGGGAACTCTGGTCTCGACTATAGGAATTGTGCCCTGGGCCAGGCACCACATCCAGACCCTGCAGTGGTTTTTGCTACCAGCACAAAGAGCCAAGGTGAGCCACTCACATCGACGAGTCCGGATACCACGGAACGTCAGGAAGTCCTTGAGATGGTGGACGTCCCATGCAATACACAAGGGCTCCTCCTTCCAAATATAAGACAAGATGATCCTTACTACAGATGCCAGCCTCTATGGTTGGGGAGCCCACATTGGCCAACACATGGCACAGGGCATATGGTCTGTAGAGGATCTAACACCAATAAACATAAACTTTCTCGAACTCAGAGCGGTATTTCTGGCTCTTCAGACCTTCCACGCAATTGTACAGAACAAACATATCCTGGTGTTAACAGACAATGTGGCGACCAGAGCCCACTTGAACCATCAAGGGGGCACACGGTCACAATGCCTCATGGAGGAAACGGCAAACCTCTTCGATTGGGCCGAACTCCACCTAGCATCCTTATCTGCGGAGCACATTGCCGGGACCAACAACACCCAGGCAGATTGGCTCAGCAGGACTACACTAGATCCGTCAGAGTGGAGGCTGGATCCAGCGCTATTTCAACAGATATCGCTCAAGTTTGGGACTCCATCCGTCGATCTGTTCGCCACTCCCCGGAATGCGCAGACCCGGAGGTTCTATTCATGTTTTCTGGAACCAGGGGCAGAAGGGGTCAACACCTTGCTGTCAACTTGGCCGACCGAGCTGCTATACGCATTCCCTCCAGTGAACTTGATAGCAAGGGTCATAGAGAAAATTCTTCAGGAGAAGGCAGAGGTCCTGATGGTGGCACCACACTGGCCACGCCGTCCGTGGTTCGCAGACCTGATGGCGTTATCAGTAACCCCACCATGGAGGATCCCGGACCACACCATCTCCTTCAGTCAGGGGAACCTACAACACCCGGATCCCCAATGGCTACAACTGACCGTCTGGCACTTGAGAGGCACAGACTAAGACATCTAGATCTACCGGAGAAGGTCATCGATACAATGCAGGCTGCACGGCGTCCTTCAACCTCTAGAATATACCAAGCCACGTGGGCAGCCTTTTGCACATTTTGTGACAAGGAGGGTAAAAATCCCAGGGATGCATCTGTGATTACGGTGCTGGAGTTTTTACAGGCAGGGATAGAACGGGGTTTGGCCCCTGGAACTTCCGGCTTGGCGGAGATCGCGGCGGGACATCTTTGGCAGGGCTCTGCCAGGCGATCCCTTCTACCCCCTCCGAAGGTCGCATTTGCGATCGGATCGGGCTCGGATGGCCCGATCCCAGAACAGGGGGCTCCCCTCTGCCCGAGGAGCCATCGCTGAGACTCCGGAGGCAGCGGTTCGCCCCGCAGCTTCGAAGACGGGAGAACCGATCCTCTTTGCCTAAGAGGACCGGCCAGCGCTTTCTCCCCTCGCCCAGCGGGAAGCTGAGAAAAATTTTTAAAGTGAAAGTTTTACATTTAACCAACTGAAAAAGAATACATTCGATAAAGGACTCAAGGTAAAAAATTTCCTCTTTGTTTCAAGACTAAAATTAGAAGATTTGATCGTTCGGAAGCCTCAAGGGAAAGCTTTCTTTAACGAGGCGAAAGTGAAAGTTTTTCTCTTTGAGTCTCATCCGCAAATAACAGCCGAGACTAGTCCTTCCCATTTTCATTGTTTCCATCTTGCAAGTGAATTTTGGAATCTATAAAACATTTTTTTCTACCTTATGCTTTAATAAAAGAACTTAAACTGGAAATGACTATTTAGAAGATTTTAATGCTTAAAAGAAATCAGTAATGATGAGTAAAACTTCTTTTTTATAGTCTGTTAAAAACATTGTGTTCCGGGCTGACATTTCAACAGCGGAGGAATATAACTTTGTTGCCATATTTTTTTTTCTCATCCTGTTGTCTTTGCAACATAATAACATTATATAACAACTTGAAAACAAAAGGGAAATAGAAGGAACTGATACCTTTCCTTTGGATTAACCTAGCTGGATTACTTGCTGATTGCCTTTGGATTACTTTGGATTACTTGCTGATTGCCTTTCTCTTGGGATTATTTTTTTTTTGAGAACCTTTTCACATCTGCCTGGTTATATGAACTTCTGACTTCTAACCTGACTCCATTTTGAGATCTACTTTTTTTGCCTTTGTCTTGAATTTGGAAAAGAACATAGACTCCATTTTAATCACAAGAAAATTATTAATTTGACTTTCTTTTTGAGACCTGCAACTGGGATTAAGTATAACTGTATCTTCTGACATTTGGATTCACATTCTTCATTTATTTAGTATAATTTCTTGATTTATAAGAAGACTATAACTATATATATTGTGTTTTCTTTTTGATTAATTAATCCTTTTTTGATTCCCTTCTGATTTTCCTTCTTTTTACACCTATCTGTAAAAGAAGTTTGAATTGAAGACTATGCATTGTTAGCAAACCTTGGTTTCCTGCTCTATTCCAATTATTTGAATTGAAATATTCCCCCTTTCTCTCTCCTTTTTTCTCCCTCCTTTTACTGCTTTATTAAGTCTCTTTTCTCTTCCTTTTTTTTTTACCTCCTTAGAATCTCCCTTTTTAAAATAGTTATTATTCTTTCTTTGCTGTTATTTACTCTGTCTTCTTATTAGACCATTTATTTTTAACTTTTATTTGTTTCTTATTCCTAAAAGTTTTACATTTGTTTTCTGTGTTATTATATTTTTAAATTTTTAAATTTCCAAAATAATAACAATAATAATAATAATAACATATATTGGATTTTGAATTTTGAATTTTCTTGACAACTGAATAGTTATAATTTAAGGGTAACTGTTAATAAAACAGATTGAATAGATTTGGAATTTATAGAAATTTTCTCCCTTTCACTACATATAAATTTAGATTGATTTAAATTAATTTGAATTTTAAACTGTGGATTCAAAATTGATAATGTCAACTTCTTCAACTGTTGTTAAAACGGTCAAAAAACAAACCACTGCAACAATCTCTTCTCCACAAGTGTCGCCGCGTCCTTCCCCGACGCACCAGGCGTCAGCTATGTCTTCCAAGGATAAAGAAAAAGACAAAACAATGCAGTCCAACTTTGCAACACTACAAGAAACTTTAAACAACATGCAGGACTTTATGTTTAAATCTCAAGAAAATGCTACCCAACAAAGAGAGGCTATAAAAGAGATTGCAACACAACAAAGAGAAGCTATAAAAGCAGACTTGACAGAATTTAAAAAGGAGATGGCCCAATTGAAAGTTGATATGGCCGAGGTGAAAGACCAGATAAAGGTGATTCAACAAACACTACAAGAAAGTGATGATCGAGTGAAAAAGGTTGAAGAGAAATCCGACAAAAATGCAAAAAGAATAGATTATCTTGAAGGGAGAGCTGATGCAAGACATAGAAGACATGATGAATCAATCATCCAGCTGGAGATGCAACGTGCTTCGTATGGACTACGATTTCAGAACATGAAAGAGGAAAAAGATGAAGATTTAAAAATGACTATGGCGGAAACTATTGGAGGAATACTCCAGGAGGATCCTGCTGCGCTAGTGAAAGAAATCGATGAAGTTTACCGAACTTCGAATAGTTACATCCGTCGCCACAACCTCCCAAGAGAGATTCACATCAAATTTACCAGGAAAACTTTGCGAGATGACATACTCCACTGGGCAAGAAACTCCAAACTCCAACATCAAGGAGTGGAAATAAAAATATTAAAACAAGTTCCAAGAAGTGTCAGAGAGAGCATAAGAGATTACCATTTTCTTACCAGAATTTTGATCAAAGAAAATATAACCTATCGTTGGTTAATCCCACAAGGTCTTTCTCTGACATGGCGCTCTACAAGATACAAGCTGGAAAATGTAGAACAAGCTAGATATTTCTTTGAAAATAGTGGCATCAGCCACATGGACTTTTCAGATAAGCAACAAGAGGCTCAACAACAATCAGCACAACACCAACCAGGGGAGAAATTAGCAATCCAACAAGAAGAACTTTTGGGGGCCACTGCTCAGGCAATAGAGCAGGACCAAGGTGCTAGAAGAGTTCAACCCCAGCGAGAAACCAAAAAACCTACTAAATGACAACAACTAAAGATCTAAAGATCTTTTCGGTAAATGTTAATGGACTTAATGAACCAAGGAAAAGGAAACAAATCTTTTCCAAAATCAGAAGTCAAAATGCTCAAATTGCAATATTACAAGAAGTACATATTAAAAAAGATAACCAAAAATTATTGTTGAATCCTAAAATTGGAAAAATGTATGCTGCATTAGCAGATCAAAAAAAAAGAGGTGTGGTGATGTATGTAGAGAATTCTATAAATTCCAAACAAATATACAAGGATAATGACGGTAGAATATTGATTGTACAAGTTGATATTGAACCTAGACCTATAGTGGTTGTTTCTATTTACGCTCCCAATGAAGACCAAATGACATTTTATAAAAATTTACATCAAATAATAATAGATTTAGCAATTGAGAATGTATTAATAATAGGTGATTTTAATGCTATTGTGAATAGGCAACTAGACCATTCAGGGGGGGGGAGTAATAATAAAAGGAAAAAAACAAAAAGAAATCTACTACCTAGTACTTTCCAAAAAATGAAAACAGAATTACTGTTAAATGATATATGGAGGGAAAGACACCCCCATAAAAGACAATTTACGTTTTATTCTAATCCCCACAAAATCTGGACAAGAATAGACATGGTATGGACACCAAAAATGGTTGCAGAACAAATAAGGGAAGTAGAGATAGATGTTAATACATGGGCCGACCACAACCCAATAGTGGTTTACATAAGAACGAATAATAAACAGAATACTTGGCGGATGAATAGAAATATATTGAATGATAAGAAATATAAGGATTGGATCGAAAAGGAATTAAAAATATTTCTTGAAATTAATAAAACTCCAGACACCACTTCACAGAATTTATGGGACACACTCAAAGCTTATATAAGAGGGTTAACAATATCCTATATAGCAAAATATAATAAGGAAAATAAATTAAAGTATCTACAATTAATAAATGAATTAAAACAACTGGAATTTGCATCGCAGCAACATACCAAGAACAGAGATTTTAAAACAGAAATAAATGTAATTAAACATAAAATTAGAATTATAGAACAAAATCAAATAACTGAAAAAATTAAAAGAGCAAAACAACATTATTTTGAACATGCAAATAAACCAGGCAGATGGTTAGCATATAAACTTAGAAAGCAGAGTCAATCCAAATTGATAAAAAAATTAGAAGATAAAGATGGTACAATAAAATACGATACAGAAGGAAAGGCAGATATTGTCTATAATTTTTATAAAGATCTTTATGCCAAAGACAATGTTAGTGAAGATGAAGTTTTTAATTACTTACAGGCTTCAAAATTACCACAAATAACAGAAGACCAACAGACTATGTTGGATGGACCAATAACAATGGAAGAACTCCTAACTATAATTAAAAAACAGAAAAACAACAAGGCCACTGGTCCGGATGCTATACCGGCAGAATGGTATAAGATAGAAAATGAAATAGTAAGAAATCATATGTTAGAAACTTTTAATTTATGTAGACTTGAGGGTAAAATTCCGAAATCTTGGTCAGAATCGTTGACAACTTTAATACACAAATCCGGTACTGACCCAGTAAAAATCAAAAATTATAGACCCATATCTTTATTAAATGTAGATTATAAAATATTTATTGCCATTTATGCAGATAGACTTAAAAGAATTATAAATGGAATAATACACCAAGACCAAAATGGATTTCTACCAGGGCGACAAATTAAAATCAATCTTAGAACTGTAATAAATACATTAGAATATTATGAATAACATTCAGATAAGACAGCATCTTTAATGTTTTTAGATGCTCAAAAGGCCTTTGACAACGTCAACTGGACATTTATAAAAATGCAATTAAACAAAATGAGATTTGGCCCAAAATTTGTTAATTTAATAGATACTATATATTCAAAACAAACGACTAAGATAATATTAAATAATAACCAATTACAAACACTTGATATAAATAAGGGAGTTCGTCAAGGATGTCCTATATCACCATTGCTATTTATTATGACACTTGAAACTTTATTAATTAAAATAAGAGCGGATTCTGAAATAAAAGGTTTAACTATAGGAGGCGAAACTTATAAACTCCAAGCTTTTGCAGATGATTTAACGTTTATAATTGAAGAACCGATAACAACAGTTCCTTCGTTATTGCAAACTATTGAACAATACGGAAAGGTAGCAGGTTTAAAGATAAATAAAAGCAAAACTTCTTTCTTAACTAAAAATATGAATAAAATTCAAGAAACTAAATTAGAAAATATTTCTGGAATAAAAACCGTAAAGAAAGTAAAATATTTAGGAATAAATTTAACAGCGAAAACAATAACATTAAAAAATGATAACTACATAAAATTATTATCAGAAATTAAAAAAGATTTAGAAACGTGGAATAGCCTGAAAATATCATTTTTAGGAAGAATTGCTACAATCAAGATGAATATTTTGCCTAAGGTTTTATTTCTTTTTCAGGTAATTCCAATAAATCCAGGGGGAACTTTTTTTAGAACTTTGACAAATTTAGTTAAAAAATTTATATGGCAAGGGAAAAAAGCAAGGATAAAAATAAACTGTTTAGAAGACATTAAAGAAAGAGGAGGATTTGGTCTTCCAAACTGGAAATTATATTACCAGGCCGCCGCCTTAACATGGATTAAAGATTGGATAACTTTAGAGAATAAAAGGATATTAAATTTAGAAGGACATGATCTCATGTTGGGTTGGCATGCATTTATATGGTATGACAGGGAAAAAAATCACTCATATTTTAAAAGACACACATTAAGGAAGTATTTATTAGAGGTTTGGAAAGACATAAAGAAAAATCACTTCTTAAACGTTCCAGAATGGATAGCCCCCCTAGAAGCAATAACACATCCAAAGTCTATAAAAGACACGAAAATATTTTATAGATATAAAGAACTATTAAATGACCAGATGAAGTTAAAACCTAGGAATAAATTACAAGAAGAAGGAATAATAATAGACTGGTGGCATTATGCCCAGATTCGATCCAGATACCAGAAGGATAAAACTCTTTACATTTTTAATAAAAGTAAGAATTTGCTAAGTAATTTAATTATCACCAATTCAGTAAAAATGATAGGGAAACTATATAAATTTCTTATCGCTCACAAAAATATAGAGTTGACTTTAAAAGATACTATGATAAGATGGTGCAGAAATATAGGTAAGGAAATAGACATAGATACTTGGGAAAAAGTTTGGATTAATAATTGGAAAATGACCAAGTCAGTTTCATTAAAAGAAAACCAAATTAAAATGTTTTATAGATGGCACCTCCCACCAAACAGGATAGCAAAAATGTTTCCTAAAACATCCCCACTATGTTGGAAATGCAAGAAAGATATAGGAACTTATTACCATCAATGGTGGACATGTGGTAAAGCTAAAATCTATTGGAAGATGATTGAGAAGATATTAAAAGAAATATTAAAGCATGATATAGATAATACCCCGGAATTTTACTTATTAGGAATTACTAAACAGACTTATAAGAAAGAAACTCTTTATTTAATCATACACATATTAACCGCGGCTAGAATAATATACGCGCAAAACTGGAAGGGGGAGGAAATCCCCAAGAAAGAAGAAGTTATAGCTAAAATATTAGATTGCGCCGAAATGGATATGATGACAAGATGATTAAACGATCAAGAAGACACTAAATTTTATGAAACATGGAATAATGTATATAGATGGTTAGATAAGAAAAAATAAGAGATAGATCTGTTTTTATTTAGGTAATAACAATATTAATATTAGTTCAAATGTATTTGTTGATGACTTTGATATAATAGTTTACTCACAAGCAACATATTAAGAATTTTGTTTTATGTATGTTTAGTAACTGAGATTTGTTTAAATGTTTGATTAGATGATTATATTACACATAAACAACATATTAAGAATTTTTACTTATACCGTACTAACATTGCATTTAAGATTTGAAAATTTTTTACTAGACTTTTTAACATTTAACAAATGTTTGATTATGTATTCTTTTTTCTATTTGAATGTATACTTTCAAAAGAAGCGGGGAAATACATCCCCATTTTATGTTTAATGTTTGTATGTCTGTATGTCTATTTTATGAAAAATAATAAAAAAAAATTTAAAAAAAAAGAAAAGAACGGGGTTTGGCCCCTAATACATTAAGGAGGCAGGTGGTTGCGCTTTCCACCATGATTCGGACACCGGAGTCTCGTTCGTTAGCCCAACACTCGTGGGTAAGGGACTTCATACGTGGAGCCTCAAATACACATACACCACCAGTTCGGAGGTTTCCATCATGGGACCTCACGATAGTGCTTAAAGCCTTGACAAAACCACCCTTTGAGCCTCTAAGATCAATTCCGCTTAGACTCCTTTCATTGAAAACAGTCTTCCTAGTGGCAATCACTTCTGCTCGCAGAGTGTCGGAACTATCAGCCCTCTCTGTAAGACCAGATTTATGTATTTTTTACCCAGATAGAGTGGCACTTCGTTTAGACCCCACGTTCATACCCAAGGTGAACACACTGTTCCACAGGAAGCAGGAGCTTATATTGCCTGATTTCTGCATGCACGTAGACCATCCGTCAGAGTTAAGATGGCATAAAGTCGACGTAAGACGTGCTCTGAAAATCTATATCAGGAGGACTGAAACATTCCGGAAGTCCGAGACTTTGTTTATTTCTTTTTCTCAACACAGAATGGGACTTGGACTATCTTTGAAATCGATAAGTCGTTGGCTAAAGGACTGTATCCTGGAAGCCTACAGAGCGGGAGGACATAGCCCCCCGATGGGCTTAACGGCTCACTCAACCAGGAGTGCGGCCACATCAGCGGCTTGGACAACACCGGCCTCGATAGAAGATATTTGCAGAGCTGCCACCTCGGCAGCACCTTCGACATTTATTAAGCACTACAAGTTGGACTCATTTGCTTTCGCTGAGGCAGCGTTTGGTAGACGTGTTCTACAGAAAGTGTGTGCATCTCCAACGTCCCAGTCAAAACCTTCTCCCTCCCATGGGCCTTAAATCTTTGGTATATCCCATATTGGACTCTCCTTCCAGATGCAGTGGAGAAGACCCGTTGTACCTACCTGAACGGTCTTCTCGATGCACTGGAAGGAGAGTCCAAACCCTCCCGACAAGTTGAAGTTCAGAGACATCGGAGATGGGGAGTTCTGAAGTTTAGTTATATTAATAAAAGTTGGTTATCCTCTTACATTGTTCTTCGTTTTTAAAACTGGGCTCATGGGAGCAGTAAGGGGGCGGTAACTAATTATTATGCTAATTCTAACTCAGTCTCTACCAATAGGATTGGTATATTACCCATGTTGGACTATCCTTCCAGTGCATCGAGAAGACCGTTCAGGTAGGTACAACGGGTCTTCTGTCTACCTCTTTCCCTTTCCTCTGTCCCCAGTTTGGATGGCGCGATGGGACGCTGGGGTGTGGAGTGTGGGGGCATGTCGCAACCCATTGGATGCACAGAGCGCCGAGGGGATACCCCCAACCCAGTTTTCTGCAGCTGCTGTAATGCACGCCCACCTCACCTGCCTCGCTGCTCCCCCGAAGACAGAAGATTGGGGTGCGGGCTGATGGAGGCAAGTCCCCTTGCACCGGACGATCAAGGCAACCCTGCAGGCTTCTCCACCAGCTGGATACACAAAGTGCTGAGGCGTCACCCGCCCACTTTTCCTCAGCTGCTGCTGTGCACCCTGCCTCACTTGCCCGGCAGCGGGCGTTTCTCGCAGTGTCCCTGCAGGCACTGCGCCCAGTTTGTATGCCCATGGCGACTAGCCACCCCCATCCAAACTGGGAGGGGTGCTGGCAGGTACCCCGTGAGAAATGCCCACCGCCAGGCAAGTGAGGTAGGGCGTGCGGTGGCAGCTGGGCAGCGGGCAGGCGTTCCAGCTGGTGGAAAAGGTGTGTGGGGCAGCCTTGATCATCCAGCGCGAGGGGGCTCAGCTCCATCAGCCCCCGCCCTCATTGTGTTGTTGGGTGGCAGGCTCGGCTGGGCGAGCGGCTGTGGCAGAGGCTGGGCAGGGGCTGACATTCTTGGTGCTGCTGCTCCTCAAACGAAAGCTGCCAGTCGCTGCCTTCGCTGGGACTGGCTAACTCGAGCAGCACTTCCATCTTGTCCCTGCCAGCTGGAGGCCCCAAGCAGCTGCCTGGAAAGAGAGGCTTTGTTGCTGGTACTACACCCAGTGCCCTGCCCATCTCCGGGGCCGAGCTGCCGGGCGGCCTCAATGAATAAGACGCACCCAATTTTTAAAGCGCATTTTTTCGGTAAAAAGGTAAAACACATTATACACCAAAAAATATGGTAAGCACTATTAATGATTGTGACAGAATCTGATTGAGGCAGAAAAGCAGTGAAAAATAGAAAATGCAAGAGAGAAAGGGGAGGGAGGGAGAAAGGAAGGAAGTTTTGTGAATGCAGAGGTCAGCAAGGAGCTCTTTACGGTGTTCAAAAGTAGCATGGATTAACGGATAAGTCCAGAGAAAACTAACTGTAAAAATTATTCAGGAAAGGGCAGAAATTTAAGATTTAAGATTTAATTGGATTTGTATGCCGGCTCTCCTCGGGGACTTGGGGCGGCTCACAGCATATACAAAAAACAGTAAACAATAATAAACAATCCAATTAATAATACATTTAAAACAATTCTTTTTTAAAAATTCTAATTTAAAAAGCACGGCTGCATTTTCGATGATCTGAAGTTTCCGAACACTCTTCAAAGGCAGCCCCATACAGAGAGCATTGCAGTAATTGAATCTCAAGGTGATAAGGGCATGAGTGACTGTGAGCAAAGACTTCCTGTCCAAATGGGGCCACAACTGGTGCACCAGGCGAATCCGGGCAAACACCCCCCTCGCCCCACCTGAATGATGGTGCTCTAAAGTTAGTTGTAGATCGAGGAGGACGCCCAAGTTGCGAACCCTCTCTGGGGGGGTCAATAATCCCCCCCCCCCGGGGTAATGGATGGACAGATGGACTTGTCCTTAGGAAGCAGTACCCACAGCCACTCCGTCTTGTCTGGATTGAGTCTGGGTCTGTTGGCATCCATCCAGACCCTGACAGCCTCCAGACACCAGCACATCACTTCCACTGCTTCGCTGAGTGGACATGGGGTGGAGATGTACAGCTGAGTGTCGTCAGCGTACTGATGGTAACTCACCCCATGCCCTTGAATGATCGGTTTCATGTAGATATTAAATAGCAGGGAGGAGAGGACCGACCCCTGAGAAACCCTACAAGGTAGGGACTAGGAGTCAAACTCTGACCCCCCACTAAATTGTGAGTCATGTGAATGTATGAAAAAAAAATAGCTTTTCAGAACTACCAAATATGCTTTAAGATTTACTGCAGTCTAAATGTTTTAAATTTAAGTAGGAATAATAGAATAATGGCATAGGGCATAACTCGTGTCAGGGAAGACAATCTGATTTAGTATTGCTTTCCAGCTCCCCATGTTCTGTCAGGTCACGAATACATAGATATCTGTTAATAATACATATACAAATCATCTGTCCAACGTCAATCTTACTGGCTAAATAATTCCAGATACTTTTGTTATCTTGATTTGACTTGTTCCCCCTTGCAATTGCCCTGAGTCTGCGGAGAGGGGTGGCATACAAATCTAATAAATAAATAAATATTGCTCCTGTCTCAAGGTGAATACTGTATTTTTTTTGAATGTAATATGCATCTTTTTCCTCCCTAAAAGAGGCTGAAAATATGGATGTGTCTTATACTTTAAATGTAGCATTTTCGAAGCTTTTTTCCCCCCGGCCTTAACTAGGTACTAATGATCTTCCCAGCTTCCTATTCTCTCTGAAGGTTTTTTCCAGCCCTAAGTCTTTGCAGGCTTGTTTTCATTCCTACTCCCTCTGAAAATGCCTTTGGTAGGTAGACCCCCCCCTTTCCACCCCTAAAACTAAGGTATAACTTATACTCCAATGCATCTTATACTCTGAAAAATACGGTATTTAGTGGACCTTTAATCACCTGTCCAGGATCTTATTGCAGAGATGTGTACTTTTGCATCTTTAATGACATGTCATACATTTGTAGGTCAAGCTCGCCTTGATGGTGCCATCTGTACATATACCGAAGAAGAGAAACTGCAATATTTGAAGGAAGCTCACAAGGCTGGAGTAAGAAATATTGAGATGGAATCTTCTGTTTTTGCAGCTATGTGCAATCTTAGTGGCCTCAAAGGTAACTCTATGTATATGTTATTTAATCCACTAGCTTTAATTTTAACATATAAAAGAGTTTTTAATTTAAGTAGGAATAATAGAATAATGGTAATACACATATCTTAAGATAGGGCATAAATAATGTCAGGGAAGGCAATCTGATTTAGTATTGCTTACCAACTCCCCATGTTCTGTCAAGATTTGCTAACGGATCACGGTTTACTCTTATCCCTACTATTGTTAATTAAATTGAATCTTCCTTAAATGGTTTCTCTCTAATAGGAAATAATAAAATAATTTTAATATAAATTTTCCACAGTAAATGTGGATTGTTATTATTTTATACATTATTAAATTATTATTTTTCAATAATTTGGGGAAACTAATATTGATATTGTTTTGTAACTGTTAAGGTGCTGTAGTATGTGTAACATTGCTGAACCGACTTGAAGGTGACCAGATTTCTACACCTCATGACATTTTGAAGGAGTATCAGACAAGACCACAGAAGCTGGTGGGACAGCTGATTAAAAACCATCTTAGGAAAAAGTGACCTCTGTACTATATATTTCTAGGAAACTTTACTTTTACTTGAATTCTTGTTAAAAATATTTCCATGGTATCATATCCAAAAATTCTATGTACACTTATCCTTTAAAAAGAATTGAACTATTTTTTAAATATATGTGGATATGTATATATTCATGCATGCATGCATATACATACACATGTACATACCCAAATTAATAGGATTTTATTTGTATGTATATGTGTGTGTGTATACATAGATATATGTATGTCTATAGATACATACACTATTAAGTACATTAAGTATACAGTGGTACCTCATGATATGAACCCCTCGCCATATGAACAATCCGAGATACGAACCTGGGGTTCGGAAATTTTTTGCCTCTTCTTCCGAACTTTTTCTGTCTTACGAACCCGCCACCACCGCCGAGAAGCCCCGATGCCTGGCTGTCGCGTTTTGAAACAGCCCGGGGACTTCTCGGCGTCCTCCCGAACCCGAACGCCAAACCCAAACTTTTGCCGAACTTCCGGGCTCGGCGTTCGGGAGGTCGCCAAGAAGCCCCGCCGTCCGGTTGTTGCCTTTTGGAATAGCCAGGGGGCTTCTCGGCGTTCTCCCAAACGCCGAACCCGGAAGTTCGGCAAAAATTTGGGTTCGGCGTTCAGGTTTAGGAGGACGCTAAGAAGCTCCGCCACGCGGCTGTTAGCTTTTCAAAAGAGCCACAGAGCTGTCGGGCCGGTCAGGAGGCTGGAAAGGAGGTAGGGAATCCCAATAGGGAATTCCATGGGCGGAGCTTTGACGTCACAAGGACGTCCTTCCCGGCCGGCCGAAATGTGGACTCCAGGAAGGACGTCTTTGTGACGTCAAAGCTCCACCCATGGAATTCCCTATTGGGATTCCCCACCTCCTTTCCAGCCCGACAGCTCCGCGGCTCTTTTGAAAAGCTAACAGCCAGGCGGCGCGGCTTCTCAGCGTCCTCCTGAACCCGAACGCCAAAACCGAACTTCCGGGTCCGGCGTTCAGGAGGGTGCCGAGAAGCCCTCCGGCTGTTTCAAAAGACGACAGCCAGGCGGCAGGGCTTCTTGGCGGCCTCCCAAATGCCAAACCCGGAAGTTCAGCAAAAGTTCGGGTTCAGGTGGCCGCCGAGAAGCCCCACCACCCGGCTGTCGCTTTTTGAAACAGCCCCCCCCGGCTGTTTCAAAAAGCGACAGCTTCTCGGCATCCTCCCGAACCCGAACGCCAAACCCGAACTTTGCCGAACTTCTGGGTTCGGCGTTCGGGAGGCCGCCAATAAGTCCCCCAGCTGTTTCAAAAGACAATATTTATTAAATTAATGGCAGTCATTAGTGTTCTGAGCTTGCTTGTTTTCTTGCAGATGTTTCATTATGCCAATTAGGTAACATCATCAGTAGTATTAGGAAATGGGATTTGCTATCAGTTTATATTCTATTAGTTTGCCCTGTCAGTATTGGTCGAGTGATCTTCGAGGTTCTTTGGTTGGATTACTTATTGTTGGCTTGTTTGGCATTTCCTTGATTGAAGTATTGTTTAGTTGATTGTTGGTGTAAAATTAATTTTGGTGTTAATCTATGCTCATCTAGGTGCTTTGATATTTTTGTATCTTTTTGGGCATATTATTTCCTGTATAGTATATAAATATTGTTTATGTGTATTGCTGGCCAGGGTGGATTTGATTTAAATCAAGTCAATTTAAATCATGATTTAAATTACTAGTAAAAAGGTTTGATTTAAATCAACTCAATTTAAATTATAATTTCAAAAAAGCAACTGTCATCTCTGCCCCGCAGCAGCTCTATCTTTGACTGGTGTTGGCTCACTGACAGTCCCAATCACTCCCAATTGAAACTATGGTTATCCATCTATGAATTTTTTTCCCATGTTTTATTCATTTATTATTATAATTAATTTAATCTATATGCCGCCCAACTCCCAAAGGACTCTGTTTTGACTGCTAGTTGGCATTCATGAATACATTCCCTCAACACTGCCAGACTTTTTACTAAACCTGTACTTCTATTTCTACTAGTTTTTCTCATCATTCCTATCATCTTTTTCCTCTCTCTTAGGACTGTATGACTGTAACTTGTTGCTTGCAACCTAACATTTTTGTTAGTATTGATTGTTGCTTCTTTGCTTCTTTGGCCCCTATGACAATCATTAAGTGTTGTATCACATGATTCTTGACAAATGTATCTTTTTCTTTTATGTACGCTGAGAGCATATGCACCAAGACAAATTCCTTGTGCATCCAATCACACTTGGCCAATAAAAAAATCTATTATATTCTATTCATTCTGCCAGTTTTCTGCCTGTTTTTCCTACATAATGGTTGTTGCTGTCATTATGCTGTATGTTGTGGATTACTTCTGATTTTTTCTTCTGGGGCTGCTGGGTCTTTTGGTTTACTTTGAATATTTTGAAGGGCTTCAGTTGGCTTGCATGCTACTTGGATTCCATGTGATTGTAATAATCTGTTGGTGGATTCTAAGATGTTTTTTATGTATGGCAGTCAGTGTTCCCTCTAATTTTTTTTGGGGGGGGGCAAAAGTATAGTGTCTGAGCGGCAGTCCCTTTGGGACTGGGTGGCACAGAAATAATAAATAAACAAACAAACAAACAAACAAATAAAAAACCCACCCTGTTTTGCCTCAGAGAATTTCAAAATAAAATACTGTACTGTGTGTCTATAACAGTGAGCTCATAATAGGGCAACTCTATCAATATCAAAATGCCCCCTAAATAGTTGAGCTAGTTTCAAACTAGATTTTGATTTTCTTTCTCTCTTCCTTACTCCCATTCTTTTTCTTTCTCTTTTCCTTCCTCTCGTTTTTCTATCTGTTTCTCTCTCTTCCTCTCTTCCTCTCTCTCTCCTTCCCTCTCAGCTTCTGGGCAGGTTTGGAAAATGAGTTGATGATGATTTTTAAGTGAGCGATTGCTCACTGCTCAGCTTAGAGGGAACTATGATGGCAGTGTTGTTCATTTAATTGGGGTTTGTGTTGTGCTATATTGAGTTGAGTGATCAGGCATTTTTTGATACAGTTGCGTGGATATCCATTTTGTTGGGATATGTTGTACAAGTGCGGTTTCCTTTTTTCGGCTATTCAGAATTGCTCCAGTGACTTTGTGCTCAACTAAATTAAGTTCTGACACAGCTCCTCTTATGGGAGATTGGGTTGTTGATTTGGTAGTGCAATACTTAATTGCATAAGAGTTTTTCTGTGTAATTGTGCTTCTGGTTTGCCATTTTATCTCTGCTGATTAAGATTTTCAGGAAGGATAGTAGGCTGTTTTATTCCTCTCTAGTAAACTAAAGATGTTGATGTTTCTGTAGATGTTCTCTAATTTGATCTTTTTTAATATGGCAAAGGTGTCCTATACATATCTGATTCATATTTTGGTTTATATTTATGGAAGTGGGATGGCTTCTAGTTGTTGTATAATGACTTCTGCTATAGGTTACAAATGGGCAGAGGTGGTATGCAACTGCTTTGGACCAGTTCAGGTGAATTGGTAGCATAAATTTTACCTGTTTGGAGAACTGGCATATACAGTGGCACAGTGGTTATAGTGCAGTACTGCAGGCTTCTTCTGCTGATGACCAGCTGCCAGCAGTTTGGCAGATTGAATCTTATCAGGCTCAAGATTGACTCAGTCTTCCATCCTTCCGAGGTGGGTAAAATGAGGACCCAGGTTGTTGGGGCATGAGGCTGATTCTGTAAATTGCTTAGAGGGGGCTGTAAAGCACTATGAAGTAGTATGTACCGTATTTTTCGCTCCATAAGACGCAGTTTTTTTCCTCCCAAACTGGGAAGAAAAATCAGCCTCGTCTTATGGAGCGAAGATGCAGGCAGGGAGGGGGGGGGGAGGCTGCGAACTCCGAAGTGCCATCCCGCCGGCTGGCTGGCTGCTGCCTGGCCCCCTCCCTCCCGGAGGAGGGTCTCCCTCCGCACCACCAGCGGCGCTCCCCCCGCCAGCCAGCCAGCCAAGCCCCGCGCCTGCCGGAACCGGCTCCTCGCTCTCCCCTCGCTGCCCGCCGCGTTTGCAGGAGGTGGGGAGGGTCGGGCGGCCCACCAAGGCCAGGAGGGACGCCGCTGCCCCCCCTTCCCTCTCTCCGCCCGCCGCTCCTTGACGACGAGAGGAAATGCCGGCAAAGGCTTTTCTCAGCGGAGGCCGGCGAAGGCGATATTCAATGTCGGGGGCGCACGGGCGGTTGCACGCGCTCCCTATCTCCCTGCTAGCCCACTCGGAATATTCAAAATAAGAAAATCCTTTGCCGGTGAAGGTTTTTCTTATTTTGAATATTCCGAGTGGGCTAGCAGGGAGATAGGGAGCGCGTGCAACCGCCCGTGCGCCCCCGACATTGAATATCGCCTTTGCCGCCGGCCCCGCCTCTCTTACAACCCTCTTGCTGAGAGCTCTCGGCAAAGGTGAGGCGGGCAGTCACCGCTGAGAAGAACGGAGAGAGAACGAGAGTGAGTGAGAGCAACAGACAGCAAGATAGTGAGAAAGAGAGAGTGAGAGAAAGGGGGGGGAGATAGAGAAAGAGAGGGAGAGGGAGAAAGAGAGTGGGAGAGGGGGGAGAGATAGCAAGAGAGGGAGAGAGAGAAAGAGAGAGGGAAAGGGGGGAGAGGGAGAGAGAGGGAGAGGGGGGAGAGATAGCAATAGAGGGAGAGAGAAAGAGAGAGGGAAAGGGGGAGAGGGGGAGAGAGAGAGGGAGGGAGAGAGAGGAGATAAAGGAAGAGGAGAGAGAGAAAGGAAGAGAAAGAAAGAAAGAGGGATAGAAAGAGAGAGAGAGTGAGAGATGCTCAGTGAGCCTTTCTTTGAAGTTGCCTTTCTTTCTTTCTTTCTTTTTCTCTCTTGCTCTCTTGCTCTTTCATTCTTTTTTCTTTCTCTTGCTTTCTTTCTTTCTCTTTCTTTCTCTCCTTCCTTCCCTCCTTCCATTTCTTTCATTCCCCCTCTCTATTTTTATTTCTCTTTCATTTTCTTTCTTTCTCTCTTTGTTGCTTTCTTTCTTGCTCTTTTTCTTTCTCTCTTTTCCCTTCCCTTCCTCTATTTCTTCTTTTCTTTCTCCTTCCTACCTTCTTCCCTCCCTCCCTCCCTTCAGTCCTTTCTCTCTTACTCTCCCCTTTCATAAGTTTCCTTGCTTCCTTCCTCTGTTCCTGTTCCTTCCCCCTTTCTTTCTTTCTTTCTTTCTCTCTCTCTCTCTCTCTCTCTCTCTCTTTCCTTCCTTCCTTCCTTCCCTCCATTTCTTGCTTTCCTTTTCCTTCCTCCCTTCTTTCCTCCCTCACTCCCTTCTTTCACTCCTTCCTCTCTTCCTCTCCCCTTTTTGGCTCAAAATATTTTTTTTCTATTTTCCTCCTCTAAAATCTAGGTGCGTCTTATCAGCAGGTGCGTCTTATAGAGCGAAAAATACGGTAAGTTTAATTGCTAATGCTAAATTCCATTTCTGGATGGCTCTGGTCCTGCCCGATCGGTCATTGGTCACAGTTTACTCACTCCTGCCCATCTGCCACTCACCTATGTAGCACACAGTCCTTGCTTGAGCATGTACACAGTCTCTACTCTATGACTTGTCTGCCTAAGCTGCCTACCCACATAGTGTCTGCACCCCAACTGAGCAGCTCTGACCTGCCTGCTTACAAGTAAGCCTGCAAGTCACGTTAAACCCTACCCCAGAGCTTACAGCACCCCCCTCCACCTTCCCGAGAGCTCAGCTTGCTGGATTTACTGCTGGTGTGGCTCCACCCTAGGCAGGCCTAGCTAACTAAGTTAGCCCTCATCCCCAGCCTCCAGCTTACATTCACAAGCGACCCCTGAATCCCGAGTATTGCTTGAATCCCACTACCTTACTTCGCTTACATCCCACGTGACTGCATCCAATTCATTGGCCTGCAAGCAATTGAATTTACCTGTCTGCCTTCATCTAATTTTGATTAAGTTGCTATTTTTTTAAATTCAGCATAAAAGATTCAGTGTTGTAGATAATTAATTTTGTATGTTTGCTTGCAGCAAGCAAATTTTGTGTGACTCTAGAGCTTTTACACTTTGAAATTTGTGCAGCTTGATGAGATTTTGTGTATTTCTATAGTGAGTATGATAATGGTTGTTTGATATGGTGTTGTACAGTTAAAGAAATGACAGCCCACTCAAATGACCACTGAGCCATGCCCACAGAAAATTTTGAATCCTACGACTGCAAATACGGTAATCACATAGGTATATCTTTAATTTGTTTGTGATTTTGTCCATCAAATAGGAAGTATGTGGTTAAGCAGAGGTTTATGAAATCTATAATCCTGGGCATTTTAATCTTCTTGTATTTAATTAAGTGAGACATGATGCAGAAAAATGTGATTATAAATACTTTGGCTAAGTCCTGATCTATGGATGTGAACAGCATTGTGACATTAAATGAGATCATGATTTCAAGCAAGTCATGTAAACAATATCCCAATCAAGGAATTCTGGAGGTGGGGTTTCCCAGCAAGGGGAGCCTCAGGGAAATCCCAGCGCTTCGGCTGGCAACAGAAGTCCGGAGGTGGGGTTTCCCAGCAGCACAAGGCAAAAGGGGTGACTTTTGGGATGGGGTTGCACGCATTATTTGCTTTTACATTGATTCCTATGGGGAAAATTGCTTCATCTTATGAACATTTCTACTTATGAACCTGGTCACGAAACGAATTAAGTTTGTAAGATGAGATATCACTGTATTTTCCTTTATTGGAAACTAAAGTACCTGATTTTAACTAATACAAATGTTCATCCTTGCTGTATGGTTTGCATATAAATTGGCCCAGGTTTTTTTCTTGCAAAATCCAACTCTACAAAAGTTTTCAAGAGATTTGTCTGTTACAACTTGATTTAAAATTTAAATACCAAAGAAAACTTAATTTATTTCTTTATGATTTTTACTGTAATGATCTTTTCACAATGATATTTAATTTCCTGTTGTTCTATTGCTTCAACTTTATTGTTATGATTTAGGCAGATCTAAGAACTGTGGCTGACAGTTTTAAATAAATAGATATTTTATGATATTTTATGAAAGAGCTTGCAAGCCATAAGAGCTGGGAACATTGTTAGCACCTGGTTAGGGCTGGAAAGAAACATTCAGAAGCAAGTAAAGCAATGAAAAAGAAACACTTACAAAGACAGGGTTTGGAAAACATTTCTCGCAGAGAGTAACAATGAAAGAGCTTGCAAGCGGGTAAGGGCTGGGAACATTATTAGCACCTGGTTAGGGCTGGAAAGAAACATTTGGAGCAAGTTAAACCAATGGAAAAAAACCTGCAAAGACCTAGGGCTTGGAAAATATTCTTCACAGAGGGTAACAATGAAAGAACTCCCCAGCTGTACAAAAATCTTCCTCAGCCTCTGATATTAACATTGCAGAGGGTAAAGAACAGACTCCTACCTTACAAATGCTACAGAACTCTCTGGATAAAATACAGGAGTTTATGATTAAACAACAGGAAGCTACAAATAAAACTCAAGAAACAATACTACAAAACCATTTAGAAACACAAAAGAAATTTGAGGAGGTATGCGAGAACTTTGTCAAAATTAATACTATAATAGAAGGAGTCCAAAAGACAGTGGAAAATCAGGAGACTAAGATTAAAAAGGTAGAAGAAGACAGTGGAAACTAATAAATTGAGATTAAATGAAAATGAGGAGGAGCTTAAAAGGGTAAACAAGGATTTGTAAACGGCAGTGGTCCAGCTCGAATGTGAAAAAGCTTCCTTTTATTTAAGGTTGCAAAACGTCCCAGACGAAAGGGGGGGAATCTATTAGAGACAGTGGCTTGAACTATTTACGGAGGAGTTGAAAATAGACGAAGAAGAATTAGGCAGACACATAGGCGAGGTTTATCAGGTGCAAACCAACTATGCCCGGAGGCATCAACTCCCCAGGGAGATTCATGTTAGATTCATGAAGAAAACACTAAGGGACGAAATTTATAAGAATACCAGAGGCATAGTAGCGTATAAAGGGAAAGATATTAAAGTACTAAAGCAGATCCCGAGAAGCATTAGAGAAAAAAGAAGGGATTTTCATTATTTCACCACAAAGTTAATAAGAGAAGAAATACAGTTCAGGTGGCTGATACCCAAAGGGGTGATGGTCACCTGGAAGGGGGGGGGAAATCTCTATAGAAACAGTAGATCAGGCGGATCAATTTATAGCAGAGCATCTAAAAACAGAAAGGGAAGGAAATATTGAACTAGAGAGAGCAAGTAGGGAGGAGGGAAAGATTGAAGAAGAAAGAATAACTAATTCTAAAAAAGGAGGAGAGGGGAAAATTGAAACCTACCGAGAATTAAGAAGCAGTAAAAGAACAAAATAGATAAAAACAGGATGGATAAGCAGATCAAATTATTCTCTGTGAATATTAACGGATTAAACTCATATAAAAAAAGAGGACAAGTATTTAGTAAATTAAAAAAGCAAAATGTGGATATCATATGTCTTCAAGAAGTACATATAAAAAGAAAAGATAAAACAATACTGGAAAAGCCTAAATTGGGGAAATTATTTACATCTTTAGCAGAGGAGAGGAAAAGAGGGATAGCAGTCTATATAAAAAATTGGTTAAATCCCAAAATAATAGAAAGAGACTAAGAAGGGAGGATACTTATTATAGAAATTGAAATTAAAAGGAAAAAATAACATTAATTGTGATATATGCACCTAATAACGACCAAAAAACCTTTTCTAAAAAAACTGTCAAAAAATAATAAAACTTGAGAAAGAAAACATTTGTGTGGTTGGAGACGCAATAGCAAATTTTGAGAAAGATTATAAGGGAATGGAAAGAAACAAAAAGAAAAAAGAATTGTCAGATGAATTTAAAGATATAATAGAGGAATTTAAACTGAAAGATATATGGAGGGAACTCCATAAAGATGAATATAAATATACTTACTACCCGAACCCACATAAGTCATTGTCCAGAATAGATATGGTATGGACAGATATAGAACTCCAAAAGAGATAATAGCGGCTGAATTTGAACCCAATCTTTGGGCGGATCATAATCCGATAAGTATTACAATTAAAGAGATTATAGTAGGAGGTATAGATGGACCATGGACACTAAAATAATAGAAGACAATCAATATAAACAATATATAGATAAAGAACTAAATTTCTTTCTAGAAAAAAATTGGAATAATGATGCATCAATCCAAAACATTTGGGACACGACAAAGGCGTTTGTAAGAGGTCTAACAATAGCATACATAAGTAAAAGAAATAAAAATAAGAATAACCAAATGAAAGAAAATCAAAATGAATTAGAAAAATTGGAAACTAAATTGATAAAAGACCCAGAAAATGTGGAAATAAAGGAAGAAAGGGAATTAATTAAACATAAAATTAATCTTTCAGTACAGGAGATAGCTCAAAAGATAAAATCAAGACAAAATCAGTTTGAACATGCGAATAAGCCAGGAAGATGGTTGTCATATATATTAAAAAAGGAAAAAGAAAAGAAATATATCCAGCAATTAGAGGACGATATGGGAGAGAAACAAGTTGAAATAGAGGGGGGGAAAGATAATTAAAAATTATTTTCAAGCTCTATACAAAAAAGACAAGATAGGAGAAGAAGATAGAGAACTATATTTAAACGAATCCGAACTACCACAGATGTCAGAAATTAATATGGACAGAATGAAAAAAGATATTTCAATGATAGAGCTTGAGAGAGCAATTAAAAAACAAAATAATAACAAAACACCTGGAACAGATTGGATCCCAGCGGAACTATACAAACAAATGCAAGAACCCACAAAAAAACTGATGTTAATAATGTTAAATGAGGTGTTAAATAAAGGGAAAATCCCTCAATCATAGAAGGACAGCTTAATTACAGTAGAACCTCGACATACGAGCTGCTCTATATACGAGCATTTCGAGATGCGAGCTAGGAGGGGAGAGATATTTTTGTTCTACTTACGAGCCCAAATTCAGGATACGAGCGCTCACCGCCTGTCCCTGTCAGCGGCCCAGCCACCTTCACCCGCCCGGACAACCGCCAGAGGGGTTCCTCCGGAGGGGCGCACGGGGAAGGGCTTGAGCCGCCACCTTCTCCCTTCCCCTTGGGAGCGCCGCACCTCTTGTCTGCCCGACCCGAGAGGCACAAAAGCGCCGCTTATGCCGGGCGGTCCGCCTGGAACACCAGCAATGCCGCCGGGCCGATTGCCGAGCGGGGGCGGGACGCGGGAGGAGGCAGCGCCGCACCGGACCCCTCAGGCTGCTCCGCCCGGGATGGGGCTCCTCCGAGCCCTCGACGCGCCTGCCCAGTTCGCCAAGCGGCGCCACGAGAAGCGCGAGCGGGTGGCGCGCAACGAGCTCAACCACCTGAAGAACCTGGCATGCGCCCAGCGGGGCCGCCCGGCCGCCAACCTCCACCCGACGGGCCACCAAGACCGAGCCGAGATGAGCCGCGTCGCCGCCCTGGCTCGCGTCTCCACCGCCTCCTGGCCTGCCCAAGGAGCCCGCCGTCGCCCAGACCAACACGGCCCGCGGCAAGAAGCGGCACTTCCAGCCGCTGCTGGGCGACCTTGAAGGGGAGAAACCTGAGTAGCAAGAAGCCCGCCCTGTACCTCACCCGCGCCGTCAACAAGCAGCTCCGCGAAGATGGGTGAAGGTGGCTGGGCCGCTGACAGGGACAGGCGGCGAGCGCTTGGAGGGGGCACAGCCCGGAGCGAGACTTGGCCTCTGCTGCGGCTGCTTTTTTGGGCTTGCACGCATTAATCGCTTTTCCATTGTTTCCTATGGGAAACAATGTTTCGTCATACGAGCTTTTCAACTTACGAGCCTCCTTCCGGCACCAATTAAATTCGTAAGTCGAGGTTCTACTGTACTCTAATACCTAACGACATAAATCAAAGACATTTGATAAAACAATACAGACCAATAGCACTATTGAATTCGGATTATAAAATTTTTGCAACGATTTTAGCAGAAAGATTCAAAATAATTATAAATGAAATAATACACCCAGACCAAAACGGCTTCCTACCAAATAGAAATATTAAAGATAATCTAAGAAATATAATAAATAATTAGAATACAATGAGACAAAAACTGGGAAAACCATGGCTTTGATATTTTTGGATGCAGAAAAAGTATTCGATAATTTAAATTGGAATTTTTTAATAAATCAATTAGTAAAGATGAAATTTAAAGAAAAATTTATTAGGGCTATCCAAACAATATACACCCAACAAACAGCCAAAGTGATTATTAACGGTGAATTAACAGACAATATAAATATAGAAAAAGGTGTACTACAAGGATGTCCTCTCTCTCCATTGATATTTATACTGCCTATAGAGATTTTACTAATACAGATTCGAACTAATAAGGATGTTAAAGGACTGAAAATAAAAGATCAAGAATGTAAGATTCAGGCATTCGCCGATGACCTAGTTTTTAACATAGAAGATCCCATTGAATGCAGTGCGAAATTATTAGATGAAATTATTACATTTGGGAAAGTAGCGGGATTAAATATTAATAAACAAAAGACTAAAATAATAACAAAAAAATTAATAAACAAAGAAAAGAAAATATTAGAAAACAAATTAGAACTACAAATTGTAAAAAAAGTTAAATATTTGGGTATAAATCTGTCCTCAAAGGCAATTACAATCAAGGAAGATAACTATACAGTACTGATCAAACAGATTAGTAAAAAATTAGAAAAATGGAACAAATTACAGATCTGTCTTATGGAAAGAATCTCTGTAATCAAAATGAATATTCTCCCTAAAATACTATATGTATTTGGAACAATTCCAGTTACCTTAAAAAAAACCTTCTTTCAAAAGCTTAACAAAATTATAACAAAATTTATTTGGGCAGGAAAAAAATCAAGGATCAAAATACAGTATCTACAGGATAATAAAAAGCAGGGAGGTTTCGGGTTACCGGACCTTGAGCTATATTATATAGCATCAATTATGGATTGGCTAAAAGACTGGATCAAATTAGAGAATAAACCATTGCTATTTCTAGAAGGCCATGACCTGATGGTAGGTGGCATGCCTTTCTATGGGACAGGAAAGATAGAACCCAGAAATACTTTAGACAACACATTATTAGAAATTCGATCCTCGAAGTATGGACCAAGATTAAAAGATCACACTATTCACAAACCCCACAATGGTTCTCCAGTATGGAGGCCATAATGCATCCCAATACAAAAGATTTAAATAACATGGTTAATTATTATAAATTATTAGATGGAAGAGGTGAACTGAAAACAAGGGAGCAATTAGAAAAAATAAGAATAGACTGATGGCCATACAATATAATAAAATTGAGATATCAAGAAGATAAAAAAACAAATGGGATACAAAAAGGAGAAATAGAACTTGACAAAATAATATTAGGTCCAGACCAGAAAATGATTTCAAAATTCTATAAGTACCTATTAAACTAAAAAATGGAAGATTATATAGTCAAAAACAATATTCATAGTTGGGGTAGGAATTTTGGATATATTGTAAGCCTAGACAAATGGGATACGATATGGTCCAGAAACTACAAATTAATGAAATCAACAGCATATAGGGAAAATTTGTACAAAATGTATTACAGATGGCATCTCCCTCCAGCAAGACTTGCACAAATGTACAAAGGGATAAATCCACAATGTTGGAGGTGCAAAGAACATATGGGGACCTATTACCACATCTGTTGGACCTGCCCAAAAATAAACTTTGGATTAAAATACAAGATTGACTAACAGATATACTCCAAATCAAAATAAACAGAAGACCGGAAGCGTTCCTGCTAGGAATAATAAATTAGACAAAAATAAATATTATCTGCTGATACATATACTGACTGCAACTAGAATGGGAATAGCCCAATGCTGGGGAAAACCTAACCCTCCGGAAGACTCATTAATACTAAAGAAAATTCTTGACTGTGCAGAACTAGATGCCTTAACATTAAAATTAAAAACCAAAGTAGACTCCAATTATTATAAAACATGGAATATATTTTATGATTGGTTTAAGAAGAGAAATAGAAGTTCAAATTGAATTACGATAATAACGATGCTTTAAGTTATGTATTTATTGACAGAAAGATGAACTATGATGCAATTACAATGATTTTTTGTGAAAACAAATCTTTATGTAACTAAATTAATTAATAAAAAAGGGTACGGAAGGCGGTTTAAATAATAATAATAATAATAATAATAATAATAATAATAATAATAATAATAATAATAATAATAGAGAAGACATTGATAACCACAAAGAACAACAGTGAATGCTGATGACTTCTATTCACCATAAAATAATTTGATATGTAACAAGACTGTAACTCTACTTCTCTCAAAAGGAAATTGATGGTATTTTTATGTTATTTGTAATTTTGTAATTGTCCAGGTGTTTTTTGTTTGTTTAGAAGTGTATGTATGTTTTTCTATTTTATTTTTTGTGTATTGCAAATATTGCAAATATGTCAATGTATATATTTTCTTCATTATGCTTTTTAAAACAAATTAATAAAAAATACTTAGAAATGAAAGAACTTGGGAACATTAATAGCACCTGGTTAGGGCTGGAAAGAAGCATCTGGAACAAGCAAAACAATGAAAAAACCCCTACAAAGATAGGGTTTGAAAAACATTCTTCAGAGAGAGTAACAATGAAAGAGCTTGCAAGCAGTAAGAGCTGGGGTCATTGTTAGCATCTGGTTAGGGCTGGAAAGAAACTTACTCGGAGCAAGTTAGAGCAATGGAAAAAACCCTGCAAAGACTTAGGGCTTGGAAAACATTCTTTGCAGAGAGAAACAATGAAAGATCCTGCAAGTTAAGAGCTGGGAATATTGTTAGTAGCTAGTTAGGGCTGGAAAAAAGGCTACATTCAGGGTATAAGACACACCCAAATTATCAGCCTCTTTTAGGGAGGAAAAGGGTGCGTCTTATACACCAAAATATGGTATGTCTCTATATTGTTTATTTGTTTATTCAATTATTTCTTTTAAATTCTAATATTTTGTAGAAATTTTCCCATATCATATAAAAATCTTTCTCGTTTGTTTTGCAATTCGAATGTGAGCCTCGACATTTCAGCCCAGTCCATAAGTTTACTAATAACTATATTGTCTGAGATTTTTATCTTTCCAGATTTGTGTGTACGCTAATCTAGCTGCGGTTATTATGTGGTAGTATTTTGGTTTTGGTTATTGTCCTCGAATAAGACGTAATAAGTATATTTCTGGTTTCAATTCTATGTCACATTTTGATATTTCTTTTATCCATCTCTTAATTTTTGACCAGTACTTTTGTACCATTGGACATGACCATCATAAATGATACTAGGTTCCATGTTCCTTTTTACATTTCCAGCAGATAGGATCTAGGCTGAGATGAATCTTAGCGAGCCTATTGGGAGCATAATGCCATCGGTAAATTATCTTGAGGTTTTCTTGAGAGGGTACCGATAGTGTTAATTTGCAGTTTTCTTTCCATAATTTTGCCCATTCTTCTAATTGTATCAAGTACCCAAAGTTCTTCATCCATGCTAATATGCTATCTTTAACTGTTTTTTCCTGTTATCTAATTGAATTAAATAATTATACATTTTTGTTATGAATTTGGTGGGTGATCCTATTAATATTTTATCTTTTATTATTATTATTATTTTATTATTTTTTATAATAATTGTCAGTGCTCAGTGTTTATAATGATTGTCAGTGCTCAGTGTTTAAGTGCCCACCACCAAACAACTTTCATAACCCTCCACCAAAATGGGGGCATAATTTGTATACAGTGGTACATCATGATACAAACAAAGCTTAGGTAAATTAATAGGCCCCATGAAAGGGACTATGGAAATTTGGAAAAAATGGCAGGGGAAAATAGGATTATATAAATCTAAACTGTCATCGCTTTATGTAATAAATAGAGATAATGAAACAAATTTAAATAGGGTTATAGGAGAGTTGAAGGGAAGAGGGATAACTAGGATAGAACAGTTATATGAGAAGGATGGCAGGCCAAGTAGAAACCGTATAGAATGGTGGTTAGGTAAGGGAAGGTGGCTACAAATAAATGCAATATGTAAATATCTTAACGAAAGGGAGAATAAAGAAGTACTATTGAGGGAGGAGACAGAGTTAGAGAAAATAATAAGAGAAAAAAAGTGAGGGTATAAAGGCGCAAGCAACCAATATATATAAATTGCTAGTGCAGTCAGATGGGGACACGATTGAAGGATTGACTAAATAGTGGCAAAATGAGATACAAGTAGAGGTACAAGAGATGGAAAATATAGTAGAAAATATAAGGAAAATTAAAAATACAAGAATCAGGGAAATGAGAAGGAAAATATTACATAAATGGTATTTTACTTCCGTTCAACTCGCACACTTTCAGCAGAATGTCAGGGGGAATTGTTGGCATGGGTGTCAAGATAAAGGAGTGTTTATGCATATGTTTTGGGAATGCCCGATAGTGCAGGAATTTTGGCAAAAAGTGAAAGAAGATATCAATAGAATGCTAAGTATACAATGGACAATCACTAAGGAAATGGCAGTACTAGTTAAAAGCAATGCGATGGGAGAATGTAGAGAAATAAAAAAAGCAGCAATAGAAAGCGCTCAGGCAGTAATAGTTTTGGGTTGGAAGGATGCGACAAAATGGACAATGCAAAATTGGTATAGGTACATGGTGGACCATATTCAATTTGAAATAATGGATAAAAGGATAAATTCGGATAATGAAACTGAGTTGGGACAACTGATGGGACGGTGGGACAAGGTAAGACGATATATGACGAACAGAATCTGAGACCAAGCTACAAGAAATAAATTGGAATCACTCTATAATATGTAAATAGATATATTGCTCTTGGGTCAAGTGGACTATACAAGGAACACCCCCGATTTGGTGGTGGGGAATGTGTGTGTGTCTGGGTGGTGGGCACATTTCACTATGCACTGTTTTATGTTGTGTGTAATATAAATTTGTTAAAAATTAATAAAAAAAAATATTAAAAAAAATCTAAAGAACATTCAAGTTGCACATGATCTTATCCTCCCTGAAAGCCTAGTTTGTGACATTTCCCTCAACACTACACTCCATTTCCTACTGTGCTACAGAGCTCCAAACTACGACATTACCCATGCAACTAAACTAACCTCCCTCCTAAATTGGGCAACCTCCTGCCCCCATCCCATTATCTTCCTTGGTGACCTCAACCTACCACACATCAACTGGTCACTAAACGAATGCTCCACTGAACCTATACATACCTCCATCTATAACACCATCACCAGCCTAGGACTGGAACAATTAGTATCAAACAACACCAGACTCAACAACTGTCTCGACCTCATATTCTGCAACAGCAAAAGTGCTATCTATGGACTGCACACAAAAGAACCCTTCTCCAACAGCGATCACAGTACGATCAACTTCAACCTCAACCTACATCATCTAAATACTCACCAGAATAACGTGGCTCCTAAGTACAATTTCAGGAAAGCCAACTATGATCTCATAGATGCCAATCTCTCAATCCTTAACTGGTAATCCTTGTTCTCTAACTGCATCACCACTGATGATCTCTACAATATGTTCTTACTCCAAATCAAAAGACTTATCGAACTACATGTGCCATTCACTTCTTCCAGAGGTAAACGAAAAAATAACATACCTGTCTCGATAAAGAAACTACAAACCAAAAAAAAAAATCCCTCTGGCGTAGAAACAAAAAAAGCCCAGTAACCAACTTTAAAGTCCGCTACAAAAGCATATGCCAACGAATAAAAGCAGAATGCCTCAACTATTACAGCAAACAAGAGGAAAGCCTCCTTCGCACCAAGTCTAACCGAGCTTTCTATAACTTCGTCAACAACAAACTCAATGACTCCAGACTTATTCCACCACTCGTAGGACCCAATAACAAAGAATACCATGATGCCCCATCCAAAGCCAACCTCTTCAACTCTTTTTTTGGCTCTGTTTTTGTTAACAGCAATAGCTCTTCCCCCATCTTCGCAAATCGCACCTCAAACCCACTAAAAATCCTAACCCAAATCGTCTTCACTGTAGACTGTGTAGAAAAAGCAATCCGTGACCTCAAATCTTCCCTATCTGCCGGACCAGATGGTCTCTGTGCATACTTCCTAAGGAAACTTAGCATTATCTTCCAAAAATCCTTCAGAACCAGCACGCTCCCCAAGCTGTGGTCAAAAGCAGTAGTCATCCCCATTTTCAAAAAAGGAGACCCTTCACTAATGGACAACTACAGACCAATATATCTCTGTTGCGTCCCTTGTAAAATCATGGAATCAATTATAAATCGATCAATCACCCTCTACCTAGAATCTAATAAACTACTCTCAAACAAACAATTTGGATTCAGAAAGAAATTATCCTGCAACCTACAACTACTTCACTGCAAAAACATTTGGACTACCCACCTCCACCAAGGAAAATCCATTGATGCAATTTATATAGACTTTTGCAAAGCCTTCGACTCAGGGGTCCACGACAAACTACTCCTAAAACTCAAATCCTATGGCATCTCAGGACTCCTCCACAACTGGATTACTGTATTCCTGTTAAACAGGCAACTAATTGTCAAAATTGGTAGCGCCATTTCCACCCCCACCCCTGTCATAAGCGGCATTCCCCAGGGAAGCGTACTAGGTCCTACTCTCTTCATTCTCTACATCAATGACCTCTGTGACCATATCTAAAGCAACTGTGTTCTTTTTGCCGACGATGTGAAACTTTTCAACACCACTGATAACACACTCACTCTCCAAAAAGACCTGGACTTTGTCTCAGACTGGTCTAACACCTGGCAACTTCAAATATCAACCAACAAATGCTCTACCCTCCACATCGACAAAAAGAATCCAAACCGCACATACGAACTGAATAAACAATCTCTCACTGCTAACCCACACTCAGTAAAAGACCTTGAAATACTAATATCGAATGACCTAAGTGCTAAAGCCCACTGCAACAATATCGCCAGTTGTTAACCTGATCCTACGCAGCTTCTGCTCAGGCAATCTCACACTACTCACAAGAGCCTACAAAACTTTTGCCAGACCCATCCTAGACTACTGCTCATCTGTCTGGAACCCATACCACATCTCAGACATCAACACCCTTGAAAATGTCCAAAGATATTTCACCAGAAGAGCCCTTCACTCCTCCACTCGAAACAGAATATCCTACGAAAATAGACTAACAATCCTGGGCCTAGAAAGCCTAGAACTACATCGCCTAAAACACGATTTGAGTATTGCCAACAAGATCATATACTGCAATGTCCTACCGGTCAATTACTACTTCAGCTTCAACCGCAATAACACAAGAGCACGCAACAGATTCAAACTTAATACGAACCGCTCCAAACTTGACTGTAAAAAATATGATTTCAACAATCGAGTTATCGAAGCGTGGAACTCATTACCAGACTCAATTGTGTCAACCCCTAACCCCCAACATTTCTCCCTTAGACTCTCCACAATTGACCTCTCCAGGTTCCTAAGAGGCCAGTAAGGGGCGTACATAAGTGTACTGGTGTGCCTTTTGCCCCCTGTCCAATTGTCTTTCCTCTCTTTCACCTATCATATATATTCTCTTCCTTTCATATATCCTCTCCTCTAAGTTCACTTTTACCCTTATATATATTACCACGTCTATTTTCTTCCTATGTATTTGTGTATTGGACGGATGAATGAATGAATGAATAAATAAATAAATAAATATCTCCCTTTACTGCCATTTGGGTAATTCCATCCACCATCTTGTTGTCATATTCCTCAGATTGCCCTGGAGGCCTATAGATCACCCCAAGTCTAATGACAGAACCTTCTTTATTTTGCATGCAAACTCAGAGAGTCTCCAGATCTTTACATGTATTTTGAATTAGTGTTGTTTTTAGACTTTCCTTAAGATAAATGGCTACTCCGTCCCCCCTTCTCTCTATTCTATCCTTCCTATACAGTGTATATCCTGGTATGGATATTTTCCATTCATTAGAATCCTTAAACCATGTCTCAGTTATGGCAACCAGATCCAAATTATCTCTAGATATTATGGCCATTAACTTACAGAGCTTGTTGCTCAAGCTTCGAGCATTCGTGCACATTACCCGAAGAACATTGTTTTCATTATTAGTTTGCCCCTTATCATCAACAAGTGCATCTATTTTATTTGCAGCTCCCTTTTCATAAGCTTCCAGAAACTGATTTATCCTCACTGGTCGGGGACAGAAATCATCCATATCAGTTACATCTCTGTACCCTTTACCTAGTTTAAATGCCTGTCCAAAAAAGTTCTGAACTCCTCACTGAGCACCTGGGTACCTCTGTATGATGGATGCAAACCATCCCTCTTAAACATCCCCCTATTTGACCACTTACTGACATCATGACTTACATAGCCAAAACCTTCAGCTTTACACCACTGCCTTAACCACACATTAAACTCTCTGATACAAGTTATTTTATCCTCCTGGCCACAAACTGGTAACACCTCTGAGAAAGTCACTGAATCAGTTATTTTGCCCAGCTCCATGCTTAGACATTGGAAATCTCTTTTTACTACATTAACATTTCTCTGGGAAAAAATTATTATATGTTTCGCCTCCTTCTTTCTCATTTTAACACCTCTCTGTCAGCTATACTTCCAGACTCTATACCTCCTATAGGCAGACTTTTTTTCATTGACTATATCCCCTACATCATTGCTAAACCATAGTGGTTTCTTCTTCCTTTTACCTTTAGTTATTTGCTTTAAATACAGTCCAGTGGCTTTTAAGATGGCCTTTTATAATACAGTCCACTGGGTGCTCACTCCTGCCATTTTATCCCTCCTCTTTAATTCATTATTTAAATATTCCCCCATTGCATTAAAATTTGTTTTTCTGAAATCCAATACTTTAGTTGCAGTACAGGATTGCTCACAATCCGTTTTTACACCAAACCACAAACATAGGTAGTCACTGCAACTTAAATTTTCTCCCACCTTAACCTCTGAAACCCAATTCCCATTGGTAAAAACTAAATCTAGAATATTCTCCCCTCTAGTCGGTGTCTTAACCAGCTGTGCCAGAGCTGCTCCTGTAAAGGCCTCTATTATATTCTTACCTTTGCATGTAGGGGTGTTGTAGAATTGACGAGACAGAAGCCAGCACTTTAGATGAAGGAAAGGTTTATTGCGCAGGTTCAAGCACAAGATAACAAAATAAATGGCCTGAACCCCGAATGGGTGTCAGAATCTTTCTTATATACCCTTGGAATACACAGTAGCTTGGGGGAGCATAAGTTGCCATATATGGTTATAACAGTTTGTGGAAAATAACAGTTTTCGATATATATCATCAGTTGGCATGTGTACATGGGAACATCCTGTTTCTCCTCACATAAAAAGAGGATCTTATACCAGCACAAAAGCACAAAAGCACATTTCCAGTAAGCAAGTCCCCCCTACACATTTTCCCTACTTCCTTATCGTAGCTGCAGCTGCTGATTATACAGAAAGCAATAATAGCCAAGGTTATAGTGACCTGAACCAAAGCCTTGGGCCTTCATCCAAGTTAACTTTGGTTCACCCATTTACTTTATTCCCCCCTTTGCGACTCTTCTTCCTCAGCAAGGAGAGTCGCATACTCAGTTTCCGCAGTTTCCGCATCCAATGCAGCATATTCAGCTTCATTACGATCTTTAGCAAATTCCCACATAGCCATTACCTGAGCAGTAGCTTTACGCTCAGCCAGCAATGATAAGCTATTGGATATAGTCTTAATGAAGACAGGTAAGATACAAGGTAAAAGTACACAGCCCGCAGCAATTAACCCAATAAATGCCACTATTGCCTGTAACCCAGGCAACTTAGGAAACCAAGTACCGAACATATCCTTCAAATTAATGCCCTTCCATACCTGGTCCGGATTATGGGTCAATTGTCGTATCTCCTTAGTGAGCTGCTTAATCACCTTTCCAGTATCATCTATCTGTAAGCAGCAATTGGAAAGATTAAACTTCCCACAAACTCCTCCCTCCTTCGCCAGGAGGTAATCCAATGCCAATCTATTTTGATACACAGCAGTCCGAAGCTTGGTAGAGGTTTCCGATAGATAATTCAAAGCAAAATCTATCCTCCTTCCAGACAAGTCAAGGACTGCCTGTAACCTAATGATCCTATTTAACATATAAACCGGTGTCCGGTATCCCCAGGACCCATCCTCCGCCCACGTAGCCTTCCCATATGTACACACAATCCTTTCTGAGCTCCAAACCTCACTTTCCTCATATTCAGTCAAGGTCTTACATGGGAACCCAGAAAAGGTATTATCCTGGTTGTCCGTGTTCTCTATATCTCGCCGTCTTCTATCGCGTGGGCCAATGGGTTCATACAGGGGGACACCTAACATTTGGCGAGTCGCTATCGGTAATAAGAAAAATGAAGGTTTAATCCAGCCTAGCACACAGGAGCCAGACCAATTACTAGGTAGGGCTTCATAGGCTATCTCGCCACATATCCAATACATATTCTGAGGAGCTACCCATTCTTCTCCCTGATCTACAGACCCAAGGTATTTAAGATTAGTAGTATCAAATTTCACAGGTTCAGTAGCATTCCCCGGGGAAATCCATTTTTCATAAGCTAAATCCCAAAATCCCAAACAAATCAAGTGTCCAACATTCACACTACCCATTCTCATAAAGCAATTTCTACCCACTAAGTTAGTGGTTAAAGTCCACATGGTTCCTGTCACTCTTTCCCTTTTAGTTATGTTGCCAGTAACAGACAGATTATTAAAAACAAGGGGCTCTGCCTCCAAAGCCTCCCATGGCCATTGTTGGCTGTGTCACTGATTGGCAGGGGTTTTTCCAGTTTCCTAAGGGAATCATAAACAGACCACCCCAAGGTTCGCACTTCCCCTGCAACCACCTTCCACATTTTAACTGAGAGATAGGTAATAGGATCCCTTCCTAGCCCATTTATGCCAAAGGCAAACGTAGTTCCTGAGGGAATAGAACGATCAACCTCTATCTGTACAATGTTTCCAAAGAGCCTCCTAAAAGATATTATATATTTACACCCTTTATAGATCTTCCCCGCCAGACCTCCAGTATAAGCACACACACAGTTATGAATACATACATGATTAGCATCAGCAAAGCATAAGAGCAAGATTAACATAAGTACCCCAAAACCCCTTGACCCCTTCATCCCAGCTTCTCCCGTGCGTTGAAAACCAGCTTCCGGTGTGGTTTAGCAGGGGGCTTCTTCACCACTGTGCGATGCAGACCTATTGCCGGTAAGGTCCCTGCAGAGTGGTCTCCCTTTAACACGCAGCCTTTTCTCGATAGCCCAGTTATATTTGTACACAACACATATGCTAAAAGCAAAGCTTGTAGCAATTAATATACCCAAAGCAAAGTAGAAGAGGATATAATCTGAAATCACTTTCGTTTAAATTTCAATTTCATTGGATGAGCAGTTGGCTGCACGCTCCATTCCTCATCTGCTGCTTCCGTCACTCGAGTCCAATGTATCCAAAATTTGGACTCGGCTATCTTAATAGCAAGGGGAGATGTCATAATTACGACATACGGACCCTTCCATCTCCCTTCTGATGGTTCCTGTTTCCAATGTTTCACCCACACCCTATCCCCTGGCTGAAAAGTATGGCACTTGGTTACAAGTCTTGGGGGGGATTGTTCCAATACATAATTTCGGAGTTTTTTCTACATGTTTCTCCAATTCCTGTACCATTTCCATTTTCCATACTCCCCCCTTATGTCCCAATTCAGGCCATCCAGCCAGATCTCTCCTCTGAAGTGTTGGAGGGCGCCCAAACATCAGCTCATAAGGTGAAAGTCGGTGCTGCCTTCTTGGAGCACTCCTTATGGAATAAAGAGCCAATGGTAGAGCGTCCGGCCACCTCAAATGGGATTCCGTGCAAATTGTGCCTTTTTCCGAAACACCCTATAACCACACCCCAACAACAATACAAGTAAAGCATTAGTGTTGTCCCAACATGATTCCTCTGATTGTCCTGTAACCAGCACATCATCTACGTATTGCAATATTGTATCCCCTCATTGTTTAGGCACATAATATACCAAATCCTTAGCCAAGGCTGTGCCAAACAAAGTTGGTGAATTTTTAAAACCTTGTGGCAGGCGGGTCCATGCATATTAACTCTTTGCCCCTGTCGTCAGATTCTCCCACTCAAAAACAAACAACAGCTGGCTAATTGGATGTATTGGGATTGTAAAGAATGCATCTTTCAAATCTATCACTGAAAACCACCTTGCTCTGGGCGGAATCAAATTCAACAATGTATATGGGTTGGGCACTGCCGGGTGAATGGTAACGGTCATACTATTCACAACCCTCAAATCCTGTACTGGCCTATAAGATCCATCGGGTTTTCGTATGGGTAAGATCGGGGTGTTCCACGGGGATTGAATAGGGACTAAAATGCCAGCCTTTAAATACTTTTGGATACAATCATAAATTGCTGCTATTGCTTCCCTAGAACAAGGGCGCTGCCTAATATTCACTGGAGTGGCAAGCGGTTTCACTTCCACTACAATGGGGGGGTGATGCGAGGCAAAGCCGGGGGGGTTATCTTCAGCCTACAGACCGGGCACCGCAAACCCCCTCCACTTTTCTGACACCGCTTGCTCCACTTCCTTAGTCACCATCAATCTCCACATTGTCTCAGGGCGATGACTAAGCGTTAAAGATTGCCTTCCCTCATTAAACGAAATAGTGGCTCCTAATTTATTCAATAAATCCCTGCCCAGCAATGGCACAGGGCACTCCGGAATATACACAAACTCATGTCTGAGCTCAGAACCATTAAATTCACAGGTGACTGGGTTCAAAATTTGCCTCCCGACTACCCGTCCAGACACCCCCTGAACTTGTATTTCATGGGGTCCGGGAGGGGCAATCTGCTTATTCACCACTGACCGACCAGCCCCCGTATCCACCAAAAATGTAGTCTGATGACCCCCAATATTCATTGTAACCATAGGCTCAGGGGGGGGGTCTGCTCTAAGCCAGGTCCCCGTCACGCAGTCCATCCAGTGCCTGCCAAGCCAATTCCTTCAACCTGAGCGGCATTCTCTGGGGCTACTCCGGCTAATCCTGTAGCTCCCCCACCTATGGGATTTCCTTGTGCATTTCCTCCTCTATAGGGGAACCGAGGGGGGCCTCCGCGGCCCATTCCTTGCCCTCGCCCCCCAAAAGGTCGTCCAAATGGCCGTCTCCACTCACTTTGTCCCCACCGTGCCCCCTGTGGGCACTCCCATTTCCAATGTCCTTCCAACTTGCATATCGCACATTGATTCGGTCCCAAACCTACCCTGCCTTGAAAACCAGCTCTGCCCTGAAACCCAGTCCTTCCTGGAAACCCTGCCCTTCCTTGTAACGCCACCGCCAACAACTCAGCCTTCTTATGCATCCGCGCATCCTTTTCCTTCTTCTCCACCTTATCCCTATTCACAAACACCTTACGTGCCACTTCTAATAGCTCTATAGTATTCTTCCCCAAGGCTCCTTCTAACTTTTGCAACTTCCTCCCTTATATCTTCATCGCTCTGAGCTATAAACCTCTCGTTCAACATTCTTACATTATCCTCTGATCTTGGGTTCACTTGTGTATACATTTCATATGCTTCAATCAAACGCTGAAGGAAGCTCTCTGGGCTTTCCTCTGACCCCTGCATCACCAGGGAGGGCTTAGACATATTCACTGGCGGCTTCCCTGCCTTCCTTAATATGAGTCCGCACCGCAGCTCTCCATTTCTCCCTTTCCTCCGGGGTCAATAGTGTGCTTAACAACTGTTGTATATCCTGCCAATTAGGGTTATGAGTCTGCATAATAGTTTGAAACAAATCAGCCAACTCAGTTGGTTTAACCGACAACGGCCCATAGTGCTGCTTCCAATTGAGCAAATCAGTTGTTGAGAAGGGGACATACTGAAAACACGGTCTATATTCCAAATCCCCAGTCTGAGCATTCACCACTTGCTGATCCATTTGACGCAACGGAGCCATAAAATCTCTCTGCGTCTCCTCTAGTTTTGCCACTTCCTCCCTGGCTGCCTCAGCCCTCGCAGTCACAGCCCTTGTTTGTATTCGATCAATCACTCCAGCGCCCCTCTCACGACCTGCTCCATATGCCATTCCTTCACCACCCCCTTCCCTTTTGGCAGGCCCCACAGCCTCCCCTTCCTCATCATCTGATAGTGCAGCAGCCGCTGCCATCTGTGCATTACCTACCGGGGGTGACACTTGTGCGTATGGCGGGGGCCTGATTATTTCCTCCTCAGCCTGCCCCAACACCTTCTTCTTAGAGTCTGACACCTTTGGTTCTTGCCTTTTCACAATTCCCTTCGCAGTTCCTCCTTTACTCAGCGTATTCTTAACCTTTTCCTTCCGTGGTCTAGCCACACACAAACGTACCATTTCAGCCTGACATTGCAAAAGCTCCCCTGGCTTTTCTGCCACCGCATTTTCCCATGCCTCTATATATTGCAACTGATTGGGGTACTGCTCCACATTTGCAACTATCTTTCCCCACACATCATCTATAATTTGGTCTTTAAACGTTCCCTCCGGTGGCCACCCCACCCCCAAATGAAGCCATTGTTGTTGGCATAAAAAACGCAACCTCTCCTTAGTTGCCCTAGGACGGGGGGGGCTTGTAATCACTATGATTGAAATAAGTATCAAAACCCTTCAGCATGCATTCCAGTGGGGTACTGGGAACGCTTCCTCCACCACCCATTCTACCCTAACCACACTACCTCCGGCCCACAGTGCTGGACTTTCCAACAGTCACTGAAGGGAACCGCGAAGGTTTAACCACCCACACAGCCTACACAGACTTCGTTAGGACAATCGCCCCGAGTCCAGGGGGGTGATCAGACCCCCTCTTCGATCTTCAAATGAGACCGGTACCACTTGAATTTACAAATACTCGCCTGCAGACGTCTTCCCAAACCTTCCTGGCCAGGATACCAATCCGTTCAGACCTCCTTTCCTTCCCTCAAGGGATCTTGGGCTCACCGTCAGCTCCGTCGGTCCCAGCGGGGTGTCACTGCAGTCTCCCGGAGGCTTGCTCCCCCGTGGCGCCTGGAGAATATTCAGCAGTGGCCCCCGGATGGGCCCGAGGGGTCAGGCTACCCTCAGCGAAATATCGCCTCGCTTACTGTCCCATCTGGGTCGCCAGAAAATGTTGTAGAATTGACGAGACAGAAGCCAGCACTTTAGATGAAGGAAAGGTTTATTGCGCAGGTTCAAGCACAAGATAACAAAATAAATGGCCTGAACCCCGAATGGGTGTCAGAATCTTTCTTATATACCCTTGGAATACACAGTAGCTTGGGGGAGCATAAGTTGCCATATATGGTTATAACAGTTTGTGGAAAATAACAGTTTTCGATATATATCATCAGTTGGCATGTGTACATGGGAACATCCTGTTTCTCCTCACATAAAAAGAGGATCTTATACCAGCACAAAAGCACAAAAGCACATTTCCAGTAAGCAAGTCCCCCCTACACATTTTCCCTACTTCCTTATCGTAGCTGCAGCTGCTGATTATACAGAAAGCAATAATAGCCAAGGTTATAGTGACCTGAACCAAAGCCTTGGGCCTTCATCCAAGTTAACTTTGGTTCACCCATTTACTTTAGGGGTACTAGGGATATTCCACTCAACGTCAGGCATGTTGAAATCACCCATAACCACAATATTTCCCTTTACTGCCATTTGGGTAATTTCATCCACCATCTTGTTGTCATATTCCTCAGATTGCCCTGGAGGCCTATAGATCACCCCAATGATCTATAGACTGTCCCGAGTCTTCGGAGAGGGGCAGCATACAAATCTAATAAATTATTATTAGTAGTATTAGTATTAGTATTATGATTATTATTTCTAATGACAGAACCCTCTTTATTTTGGATGCAAACCCAGAGTCTCCAGATCTTTACATGTATTTTGAATTACGTGTTGTTTTTAGACTTTCCTTAAGATAAATGGCTACTCCACCTCCCCTTCTCTCTATTCTATCCTTCCTATACAAGGTATATCCTGGTATGAATATTTCCCCTTCATTAGAATCCTTAAACCATGTCTCAGTTATGGCAACCATATCCAAATTATCTCTAGATATTATGGCCATTAACTCACAGAGCTTGTTGCTCAAGCTTCAAGCATTCGTGCACATTACCCGAACAACATTATGTTCCAGTTCCATGAGCTCAACCCAGGGTGCTGGTGACTAGTGTAATTCTGGCCCTGGGCTCAGGCTGCTGCTACTCAATGCCAGGTCAGTGGTAATTAAAGCTCTCTTCATCCGGGATTTGATCCTGCATGAGGAGGCTGACCTGGCATGTGTGACTGAAACCTGGCTGCACCCAGAGGGAGAAGTTCCTCTTTGAAATTTGCCCAGCTGGGTTTCAGGTAGGGCATCAGCCTCGACCCCAGGGAAGGGGGGAAGGCGTGGCTATTATAGCCAGGGAGAGTCTTTGCCTGTGTAGACTCATTGCTCTAGATATTGCGGGTTGTGAGTCCTTCCTGGTGAAGTTGGACTTAGGGGTTCAGGTGGGCTTGTTGCTCACATACCTGCCTCCCAGCTGCGTGTCAACTGCCCTGACTGTGCTGCTCGAGGAGGTAGCTGGGCTGGCGGTGGGGTTCCCCAGTCTTGGGGGACTTTAACCTATCATCACTCGGTGAAACCTCTTGGCTAGCGCAGGAGTTCATGGCCACCATGACAGCCATGGACCTGACTCAAGTAGTACAGGATACGACTCATGAGGGGGGATATGCACCCGACATGGTATTCTTCTCTGAGCAATTGAGCAATGGTCAGACTAAGGGGCTTAGAAGTGTTGCCTTTGTCATGGTCAGACCATTTCCTATTATGGCTTGACTTCCTGGATCCAATTCTTCCCCGCAGGGAGGCGGAACCAACTAGGTGGTTCCGCCCCAGACGCCTGATGGACCCAGAGGGCTTTCAGAGGGCATTTGGGGTTATTCCAGATGCACTTGTCCACAGTTCGGCAAAGTCTCTTGCTGAAGCCTGGAACAAGGCTGCAGCGGAAGCTCTTGACCGGATTGTGCCATTGCGACCTCTCTTTGGCACTAGACCCCGTAGAGTTCCATGGTTCAACGAGGAACTCCAGGAGTTGAAACGCCAGAAGAGACGTCTAGAGAAGCGACGGAGGGAGAGTAAGTCTGAATCTGATTGAACACTTGTAACAGCTCATATTAAGACTTACAAAGTGGTGCTCAAGGGGGCAAGATGCGCGTATCATGCCACCTTGATTACATCAGCGGAATCTGGCCCGGCCGCTCTTTTTAGGGTGACCCGCTCCCTTCTTAACCAGGGGGTAGTTGGGGAGGCCTTGCAGAGTATTTCCAAGGATTTTAACACATTTTTCGCTGATCTGTGTGGATCTCGACTCCGATTGGATAACAGAGTCGACTGACAACAAGTCACCCGTGGTGACTGGGCCCCATACTTGTCCATCTGTCTGGGTGACACCTGATGAAGTGGACAAGGCCATTGGAGCTGTGAGTTCCACCACCTGTTTACTGGAACTGTGTCTCTCCTGGCTGGTTTCAGCCAGCAGGGAGGTGACACAGAGCTGGGTCCAGGAGATTGTTAACTCTTCTTTGGGGAGCCGTTGCAGAGTAGTTCCAAGGACTTTAACACGTTTTTCGCTGATAAAATTGCTCGGATCCGAGTGGACCTCGACTCAATTGGATAACAGAGTTGACTGACAATGAGTCAGTCGAGGTGACTGTGGCCCGTACTTGTCCATCTGTCTGTGAAGAATTTGATCTGGTGACACCTGATGAAGTGGACAAGGCCATTGGAGCTGTGAGTTCCGCCACCTGTTTACTGGATCCGTGTCCCTCCTGGCTGGTCTTGGCCAGCACGGGGCTGACACGGAGCTGGGTCCAGGAGATTGTCAACGCTTCTTTGGGGAGGGTTCTTTCCCGGCTCCCTACAAGGAGGCACTTGTGTGCCCCCTCCTCAAGAAGCCTTTCCTGGACCAAGCCATTCTCGACAACTATCGACCAGTCTCCAACCTTCCCTTTATGGGGAAGGTTGTTGAGAAGGTGGTGGCGCTCCAGCTCCAGCAGCCCTTGGAAGAAGCCGATTACCTCGGCCCTCAGCAGTCAGGATTCAGGCCCGGCTACAGCATGGAAACTGCTTTGGTCGCATTGATGGATGATCTCTGGCGAGCCCGGGACAGGGGTTTATCCTCTGTCCTGGTGCTTCTCGACTTCTCAGCAGCTTTCAGTACCATCGACCGTGGTATCCTTCTGCATCTGCTTGAGGGGTTGGGAGTGGGAAGCACTGTCCTTCAGTGGTTCTCCTCCTACCTCTCCGGTCAGTCACAGCCGGTGTTACTGGGGAGTCAGAGGTCAACCTCTAGGCTTCTCCCTTGTGGGGTGCCTCAGGGGTCAGTCCTATCCCCCCTGCTATTTAATATCTACATGAAACCGCTGGGTGAGATCATCCAGGGGCATGGGTGAGGTATCATCAGTACACTGATGATACACAGTTGTACATCTCCACCCCATGTCCAGTCAACGAAGCAGTGGAAGTGATATGCCGGTGTCTGAAGACTGTTAGGTTCTGGATGGGTGTCAACAGACTCAAACTCAACCCTGATAAGACAGGGTGGCTGTGGGTTTTGCCTTCCAAGGACAATTCCATCTGTCCATCCATTACCCTGGGGGGAGAATCATTGACCCCCTCAGAGAGGGTCCACAATTTGGGCTTCCTCCTCAATCCACAGCTTACATTAAAGAACCATCTTTCAGCTGTGGCGAGGGGGGTGTTTGCCCAGGTTCGCCTGGTGCACCAGTTGTGGCCCTACTTGGACCCAGAGTCACTGCTCACAGTCACTCATGCCCTCATTACCTCAAGGTTTGACTACTTTAACGCTCTCTACATGGGGCTACCTTTGAAAGTGTTCAGAAACTTCAGATCATGCAGAATGCAGCTGCAACAGCAATCATGGGCTTCCCTAGGTATGTCCATGTTACACCAACACTCCGCAGTCTGCATTGGTTGTTTTTGGTCACAATTCAAAGTGTTGGTTATGACCTATAAAGCTCTTCATGGCATCAGACCAGAATATCTCTGGGACCGCTGTCTGGCGCACGAATCCCAGCGACCACTTAGGTCCCACAGAGTTAGCCTTCTCCGGGTCCCGTCGATGAAACAGTGTTGTCTGGCGGGACCCAGGGGAAGAATCTCTTTTTACTTCATTAACATTTCTCTGTGACAAATCATTTGTGCCAAGATGCACCACCACATCAACGTTATTACCTTTACTCACAGCCTTGACAATATTTGTAATCTGCCTCCTGTCCCTGCTAGCAGTGGCCCCTGGGAGACACCTCATCAGCTTCACCACATCCTTACTCTGTCCCAAATCAACGCCTCTAACAGAAAGTGTCCTCTTTTTATTTCTACTAAGTGCACTTGATGGTTTGTTGACACTATGCACCCCACTTACAACAACGTCCCCTTGGAACATCCCATCATCCTCCGCCTGAGGGGCCTCGCTAATATCTACAACATCCTTACCATTTAAATCCGCAATAACATTATAGGAATTAGATACAGAGAGACCAAACTTGCTATGTTTTTGCTCCACTGCACATAATCTTCCTGAACCGACAGTTGTCCACACAGCCCTCCTCCCCGGGGGGATCTGTGGAAGTGGAGGCTGCACACATGGCTGCATTACAGCATGTGGCTGGGACAATCTTTCCACTTCTGACTGCAAGCTACAAACTAAGAACTGCAATCTAGAGATCTCGCCATATAAATTAGATGTCCTTATGGAAAGAGGGCAACACCCCAAGATCCACAATGTACTATGGAACACAACAGCCAAACAAGTGTTACACTGCACCAAGCCAGACATCTTAACAATTTATTGAAATATAAGTACTTAGCAAGAAAATCAACAACCCTATCACTACCAAACTTCTTCCTGTTTTGGTTTATAGTTATATGGGCCACTACCTTTCTCTCCTCCTTCTCTCACTAGGTCTCAGGTCCCAGCCAGGAGCAGTTGCTCTGGCCCCTGTGATCTGAAAGTGCAATTTAAAATGGCTTTCCCCCTCCTTTTTTATCCTTCCCAGTCTAGTCCCGCCCCAGCCTAATCTGTGAGTGGTCTGTGCTTGAACTCAAACTGCCAATAAAATTGTCCCTTTCTCCTTCTTCCTAGCCAGGAATATCTGCCCAAGCTTCTTGAATTCAAGAAATAGAAAATGTCTTTAAAAGCACTACCTTTCTCTCCTCCTTCTCTCAATGGGTCTCAGGTCTCAGCCAGGAGCAGTTGCTCTGGCCTCTGTGATCTGTATATAATATTGTTATGTTTTGTACTAAGTCTGATTCATTGACTGACTAACCCTCATTGCTACATTAACTCTATTTAAAGTTTGTTGAAGGTTTATTATATCACCTAGACATTCTAACACTTGCCCACCTCACTGCTCCTCCATGTTGCTGTCAGCAGAGGCTGATTGCAGCACACTAACCTCCACACAAGGCACTGGAAATTGAGCCTTGTGTTTTCCCCAGTGAAGCTGCCATTTCAATCACTTCTGCTCTGCCAATTCCAACAGGCAAGAGAAGTACTGTAACTTGGCTATCTCCCCCTTTGTTCTTCCTTTCTGATTAGCAGTTGGATCAATCTCCTGGAATACCACCAACCATCTGTCTGTTGCCACCAATTGGAGCTATTACTTCAGACAGAAGTGTTGGGATATTCACAACTTCTGGAGGAAACTGTTCCACTGATTAACTGTTCTGACTGTCAGGAAATTTCTCCTTAGTTCTAAGTTACTTCTCTCCTTGTTTAGTTTCCACCCATTTTTTTACCCTAAGGTACTTTGGAGAATAGGTTGACTCCTTCTGTGTGGCAACCCCAAGATATTGGAACACTGCTATCATGTCTCCCTTGGTCATTCTTTTCATTAAACTAGTCATGCCCAGTTCCTGCAACTGTTCTTCATGTTTAGCCTCCAGTTCCCTAATCATCTTTGTTGCTCTTCTCTCCACCTTTCCTAGAGTCTCAATAATCTTTTTGCATCATGGCGATCAAAATTGAATCCAAGGCCTTATAAAGTGGTATTAAAACTTCATACAATCTTGATTCTAACCCCGTTGCCTTATGCCTTACATGCATCCCAAACAATTGTTGAATATCGCTTACAACATTAATTCTAAAATATTCATGTAACTCTGTCTATAACTCTTGTTCATTAGAAGTTACCACTGCATTATATCTCCAAATTCTTTGATTACATTCCTGACATATTTCCAATTCTGCCAATAGTGGGGCATGATCTATAATCAAATACTCTTTATATCTACTTTTTAAAATCGTATATTGCCCACCCTATTCATTAATATATAGTCAATGCAACTAAATGTATGATATCTTGCTGAATAATAACTACCTCTATTTGGTATATCTGCATGGAGATCCTGCATGGAGGATGTTAAATGTAACATCCTGCTATTTCTAATTCTATTTGTTAATTGCATATTAAAATCTCCTGCCAAAAACATTGTGCCTTCCATAAAGTTATCCAACTTCCTCTTAGTGTTTATCATAAATTGTTTTGTTTTCGTATTCGAGGCATAAATTGCCAGCAATGTCAATTTCTTTTGATTTATTTTCCCTTTAACAAAGACCCACCTCCCTTCTCTATCTTTCTGAACTCCAGCCTCCTCAAATAAAACCCTCTGATAAATAAGAATCGCAGTACCTCTACTATTTTGCGTTCCTCAAGATTCATAGACCCATTTCCAATTTCTATCATTAACCAATTTATCCCTTCCTCCCTGTCTTTTATGAGTTTCTGTCAAAATCATAATATCCACCTTATTTTGCTTAGCAATCCTCAATAACCTATAACATTTCAAGTCTGATCCCAAACCATTCACATTAAAAACCATTATAATACGCTCACTCATAATATACAAAAATAATCCTTTTTCCCTCTTGTTTTGCTCTTGGTTTACTTATTTTCCCCTTCTTCACCCCAATCACCTCTTCCAAAGTGCCTCCCCCATGCTCCCCCCGCCAAAGAGGGGGAGAACAAGAATTTCCCTTGTCCAATCATGAGGCACCTCTGCTGATTACATTCCTACGTCACTGAGCTCTCCTTGCAACCACTTTTTAATATATTTGTGGGGGGGAACCCTCTCAACCTCCTTTGAATAATACCTTCTTTTACTTTTTTCCCATCTCTCTCAAAGAGAATAAAAATTGACAATAATTTCCGGAAACACCTCCAAAAAGTGGACACAGAGTCAGTTTCAACTCTTCACTTCTTCGCTTTCCTCTCGCGCTGGGCTCTTTGTTTTCTCCTCTGCTACACCTTCCCCAACAATTCCTTCATCTGCTCCTCCCTTTGCCTTTCCTCCTCATCTGGGGTACCACGACCGCTGGAATAATCTTCTCCTCCTTCTGCTCCTTGTGGCTCTCCAACTGCTCCGCTTTCTCCGAACTCGATACCCAGTTGGTTCAATAGTGCCTTCCCCTTCTCCAATAATTGTGTCTTGAACATCTTATATAAGTAACATAGAGATCAGATGTTCGTTTAGAAGTTCATACCTTTATCTTATTTGCTCTGTTTGCTTTCATCAAGTATAATTTTTTTTCTTCAATTACATGTTTGTAATGTACTTAGCAAGGATTTTTCTGTTTTCTAACCAGTGGTAGAGTAGATTCCAACATTCATAGAATTGTGAATCATCTTTGCCTTTTATTTCAAGGGTCAATTTAGACATTTCTGTGCATTGGGTTATTTTTTCTAGTATTAACTTTTTTTAATGTTTTGAATTCATTATGAATATTCTACAAGTTGGGGTCCTGTTACAAGAATTCTTCCTCCTCACACTGCCTCTTTCTTTACACCTTATGTTGCTAATGGAAATTATATTACATGTGCTCAGATTAAGAACTCTACCACTTCAGATGCCAAGCCTATCTGTATATCCACTGGAATTTCTTCATTGAATTGCTCTTAATATCAAAACGTATCTTTTAATTATGTACATATTACGCTTCCCACTGTTAGATTTTTTATACATGACCAACAGACTTTTAATTATATTACTAATCTGTCTGAAATCAATGTTGTTTAAGTTGTCTTACCTACAAAAGAAGATACTATTCTTTGTTCTAAAAGATCTTCCATAGCCCTTGATGAAACATGTGACAGCAAAGTCTTTCTTTTCAACAAGGCTAAATATGTTTCCCTTGCTGTATCTATAGTTGGTGTACCAGCCTTAGCAATTCTCAATCAACAAATTGCTTATCACTTTGCTTGCTTTTTAGCCAAAACTATCACATCTTTAGCTATTGCAGCATTAAATCAAGAACAGATTGAACTCTGACATACAATCTTGGACAATAGAGCTGCTATACAATTTCTATTGTTAGTATACCACTTCCATTATAAATCTGTAAAAAATATGTATTGTTTTAATTTTTCTGATGAATCTCAAATTGTAAAACATCAATTGGATACCTTGAAAGAATTGGCTTCTCAGATGCAAAGGGATATATTATATTATATATTATTGGAGGAATGGTTTATGGTCTTGGCTTCTAACTGGATGGATCAGAGTTATTGTTCACTATGCCCTTGGTATTTTTATTATACTTATTTGCTTTTGCTGCTTTATGCAATGACTATCTTCTATTATTTCTTATTGTATGTTAAGTGACAAAACTATACTTTACATAAGACTCAGGCTCATGTATTATATAAGCAACTGCAACAGTATAATAACGTTTATGATTATGAATCTGAATAGGATATTGCCTTAAATAAAACAGAAAAATGTGAGATGTAGATTACCAAATTATTGCAACGATACAGAAAACCTATCTTGACAATAAGCATCTCATTATTCTATATTATTTAAATATAAAAATTATACTTGATTATATCTAAAATAAAGGTTATTTGCTTATTCAGCTCTTTTATTCTAGCTAAGCAAAGGTTAAATCAAACAATGATTCGATTAAAACCTACATGCTTGAATTATCCTAAGCAAATAATTATTCATTTAAGCTGCCATTTATTTATTTATTTATTTATTTATTTATGTATTTATTTATTTATGTATTTATTTATTTATTTATTTATTTATTTATTTGATTGATTGATTTGATTTAATTTGATTTGTTATGCGGCCCTTTTCCTTAGACTCAGGGTGGTTTACAACACGTTAGCAATAGCACCTTTTTAAAAAAAACAGAGCCAGCACATTGCCCCCACAATCCGGGTCCTTCCTTTGTTTAAGGTAACTAAAATCCTTCTGTTTGTCTAGGGCAGTGTTTCCCAACCTTTTTTGAGCCGCGGCACATTATTCACATTTTCAAAATCCTGAGGAACATTGGGGGGGGGGGGGCGCAAAAAAGTTTGTACAAAAAAATCTCTCTTCCTCCCTTTCGCTCTCTTTCTCTCTCCCTCCCTCTTTCTCTCCCTTCCTCTTTCTCTCTCTCTCCCTCTCCATCCCTTTCTTTCTCCCTTCCTTCCTCTCTCTTTTGCTCTTTTTCTCTCTCCCTCCTTCCCCCTCTTGCTGTCTCTTTCTTTCTTTCCTTTCTTTCTCTCTCTCATTCTGTCCCTTTTGCTATCTCTTTCTTTCTCTCTTCCTTCCTTCCTCTCTCTTTTGCTCTTTCTCTCTCCCTCCTTCCCCCCTCTTGCTGTCTCTTTCTTTCTTTCTCTTTCTCTCTCATTCTGTCTCTCTTGCTATCTCTTTCTCTCTCTTCCTTTCTTTGTCTCTCTTGTTCTCTCTCTTCCTTTCTTCTCTGCGGAGGCCGGCAAAGCACCCCCGACGTTCCAAAGAACCTTCTCCGACCTCCGCTGTGAGAAGGTTTTCTCCGAGCGCTCGCCACCATTGCAGCCACCACTGCGGGAGGAGCTGGAGAAAGGGGCAGATCGGCCGGCCGGCCGTCAGCGGCGAGAAGCCAGGGGCGCGATGGGGGCGGAGGCACTGGGGGGTGGGGGCAGCCACGGCGCCGGCCTCCGCACTTTCATCGCTCCCAACCCCAAACTCCAACGCCCAGCTCCTTGCGCGGCACTGGAAAAGGGTGTTGCATTGCCGGCTACTACCTGGTGCTGCCAGGGAATCTCCAGCTGGGCGGGGCGCTGCCGGTGCCTCCGACCTGGACCTCCCACTCACAGCTGTCCCCTGATACCGCTGTTTCCGGCGCAAACCTGCTGGGCCCCAAAGAAGGAAGGCGGGAAAAAGAAGGCGCGAAGAATGAAGCTCTCCTTTTTCCTGCCTTCCTTCTTTGGGGCCCAGCAGGAGAGCGCCAGAAGCAGCGGCATCCGGCAGGAGCTGGGGAACAGCTGCGAGTGGGAGCTCCAGGTCGGAGGCACCGGCAGCACCCCGCCCAGCTGGAGCTTCCCTAGGAGCTTCGCGGCACAGCTGACCGTGTCTCGAGGCACACCGGTTGGGAAATGCTGGTCTAGGGCAAAAACTAATTAAGATATTCCTCTGTTTATTTTAGCCATCTTGCTGACAGGATTATTGTCTGCTTGCTATGTGTCACATATTAATCATTCACATTGTAACTAGGTTAAGTGAAGAATTAATGTGTTATATTTGTGTACACAAAAACTGGTTATAAATAATAAAGTGTAAGTTATTATTATTATTATTATTATTATTATTATTATTATTATTAATTAGATTTGTATGCCGCCCCTCTCCGCAGACTCGGGGCGGCTCACAACACAATAAAAACAGTTTATAACAAATGTAATAATTTACAATATTAAATATTTAAAAAACCCATTATTAAACAAACATACACACAAGCATACCATACATAAATTGTATAGGCCCGGGGGAGATATCTCAGTTCCCCCATGCCTGACGACAAAGGTGGGTTTTAAGGAGTTTGTGAAAGGCGAGGAGGGTAGGGGCAGTTCTAATCTCTGGGGGGAGCTGGTTCCAGAGAGTCGGGGCCGCCACAGAGAAGTCTCTTCCCCTGGGGCCCGCCAACCAAGTTCAAAGAAGGACAGAGAGCTTCTCAATACGAGGCAGCTCTGCTCATTCCAGAGAGACATCTCCAAGCAGGACAAAATATTGTTCTAGAAATCATGTCTCTGAGTCAGTGATTTCTACACCATGATCATGTGATCAAAATTCAGATGCTTGGCAAATGGTTCATATTTATGACCACTGCATGTCTTTTGTGATCTTCTGATAAGCCAAGTCAACAGGGAAGCCAAATTTACTTAACAACAGTGTTCCAAACTTAACAACTGCAAAGATTCACTTAACAACTGTGGCAAGAATGGTCATAAAATAAGGCCAAACTCACTTAGCAAATATGTCACTTAACAACAGAAATTTTGGGCTCAATTGTTATCATAAGTCGAGGACTACCTGTAATAGAATGTTTAGTCTGTTTCTTAAATGCAAACTAATATAACTTTGTATACAAGCAAATCAGTAACAATATTTAGCATAATAAGTATGGCACATATTTAACCTATCTCCCATATATTCATTCCTAGCTCCCTAGGAAAAGAAAAAGAAACAAATAAAAGCTTTAAATTTTGTAAACATTTTAGATCTCTTTGGCTCTTTCCACATGGAGTCTCTACAGGATTCTGTTACTAAAACTGCCATTTTCTGTACATTCCTGTTCCTTTTGGATTAACAAAGAGGTAAATTGCGATTTGAAATGTTCAGCTTATTAAATGTATTTTATTTCATGTTACATATCTTATAACAACATTAACATTAATTTAAATATAAGCTAACTTAGGGTAATGGATTGAAGTAAGACAGCTCCCCCCGCCCTTTTTTTAAAAAATCAATGAGTATAAACAATGTACTTGTCAATTTGTGGATCCATTCTTTATTTGTATTCCTCATACCTGTAGAGTGCAAAGTTTAAATTAAACATTTTGCATTTCCTCAAACATCCTATATTCTCTGCCCTATGGGGATAAATGCAGATTTTTCCCTCTGCAAAGCCCTTAGATACTCTTCAGATATACACCTGCAATTTGCTTTAATCTTCTTTTCAATACTGAATTAAAGACTTATTGGTAACTGTACAAGGATTACATTTTCAAAAGGCCTGTAAATATGTAAGACAAAAAGTGTATGCTTAGGCTTCGTTATAAGGCTTCTTTATGAATGGGTAATAATCCAGTATTTGGAAGGAACTTTAATGCCCAAACGGTTCACTAGACAAAACGCAAAATATAGAGGGATATAGCATTGCTTCCAGCTGTACGGATTCAGCTCCAGTGATCTTAGAAGCCGATGTCTTAGAAGAACTTGAACGATTAAAGATAAATAAGGCAATGGGTCCAGATGGCATCCACCCCAGAGTTCTTAAAGAACTCAGATCTGTCATTACTACCCCCCTGACTGATTTGTTTAACCAATCCTTGTTAACAGGAGAAGTTCCTGAGGATTGGAGAATGGCCAGTGTTGTGCCTATTCACAAGAAGGGCAGTAGAGAAGAAGCTGGTAACTACAGGCCAGTTAGCTTGACATCAATTGTAGTTAAAATGATGGAGACTCTACTCAAAAAGAGGATAAATCAGCACCTAAAAAACAATAACTTATTGGACCCAGGGCCGCCGATAGACGGGTATTACTGGGAGCCCCGTACCGGGCCCGGTGAAATTGACCAATTAGAGGGCCCGCAAGACCGGGCCCTTTTGCGCATGTGCAAGGAGATACAAATTTGGCGCGAGAATGCCGGGGCCCCTAATTGTTCAAAAAGTTGTGAGAAGAGGAAGCTGAGCTTCCTTCTTAGGGCCTTTCAAGTTTTCCGGCAACTGCAGGTAGCGCCCCGCCTGGCTGGAGCTTCCCTGGTGGCTGCAGCAGGTGAGCTTTGGGGCTCGTGGGGTAGGCGAAGGCGGCGTGCTGGCCGGCCAGAGCCGGGATTGGATAAAGCAGAGGCGGGTAGATGGCTGGCAAGCCGCCGTGGGAGGCCGGCGGGGGCAGGTTGAGCAAGCCGGGCTTGGGGACAAAGGCGGCGGCGGGCAGGGGGACCAAGCCCGGTGGGGCGCAGGGCGAAGGCGTCTCAGTGCGCAGGCAGGCACCGGGGCTGCTGGCGGAGCTCTCCGGGGAGACGCTGGGCACCGGCCGCACCGGCTCCTCGGCCAGGAGAGCGTCGATGCGGAAGTTGTGGGATTTCTCCGTGGGCTTCTACATGCCGGCTTCTGGGCTGCCGCTTCGGCCCTGCTTTGTGGGGCCTTAACGCGACTCTACCTTTTCCCAGGGCGGCGGCGTTGGGCGATGCAGCCGCTGCTCCAGCCCCTTCCTCGCAACTCACTCACACACACACACACACACCTGCCCGATCGCCTGGGCGCGCCACTGCCCCCTCTTCTACAAGCCGCTACGGCGGGGTGGCTCCTCCTTTCCCTCCCCTCCCCTCCTCCGATTTGGGGCTGGTGGGAGGGTAGCGGCAGCGGAAGGGCCGCGCGCAGCGGGAGGGTGATGGCGGCGGCAGCGACAGCCGCAGCGAGTAGTAGGCCCCTCTCCCTCTCTCTCAGCAGTCCCAGGCAGCGGGTAGTAGCCGTGGGGCAGCGGCAGAGTGGTCAGATGTGAGGCGGAGGCTGAGCTCTGGAACAGAGGCACTGATCGCGGCGGCTGGACAGCATTTACGGCGTCTAGCAACATGTCTAGCCGCCGCTGTCAGTGCTCTGTTCCGGAGCTCCGCCTCACAGCTGACGACCTTGCCGCCGCCGAGAGAAAGAGAGAGGGAGAGAGGGGGGAGAGAAAGAGATAGCAAGAGAGGGAGAGAGAGAAAGAGAGAGGGAGAGAGGAGGGAGAGAGAGAGAGGGAGATGGAGAGGGAGAAAGAGAGAGGGGGGGAGAGAAAAAGATAGCAAGAGAGGGAGAGAGAGAAAGAGAGAGGGAGAGGAGGGAGAGAGAGAAAGAGAGAGGGAGAGAGGGGGGAGAGAAAGAGACAGCAAGAGAGGGAGAGAGAGAGAGGAGGGAGAGAGAGAGAGGGAGAGGGAGAAAGAGAGAGAGGGGGAGAGAGAAAGAGATAGCAAGAGAGGGAGAGAGAGAAAGAGAGAGGGAGAGAGGAGGGAGAGAGAGAAAGAGAGAGGGAGAGAGGGGGGAGAGAAAGAGATAACAAGAGAGGGAGAGAGAGAAAGAGAGAGGGAGAGAGGGGGGAGAGAAAGAGATAGCAAGAGAGGGAGAGAAAGAGAGAGGGAGAGAGGAGGGAGAGGGAGAAAGAGAGAGGGAGAGAGGGGGGAGAGAAAGAGATAGCAAGAGAGGGAGAGAGAGAAAGAGAGAGGGAGAGAGGAGGGAGAGAGAGGGAGAAAGAGAGAGGGAGAGAGGGGGGAGAGAAAGAGAGGGAGAAAGAGAGGGGGGAGAAAGAGAGAGAAAGAGAGGGAGAGAAAGAGAGAGGGAGAGGGGGAGATAGCAAGAGAGGGAGAGAGGGAAAGAGGGGGGAGAGAGGGGGGAGAGAGAGAGGGAGAGAGAGAGAGAGAGAGGAGATAAAGGAAGAGGAGAGATAGAAAGGAAGAGAAAGAAAGAGGGATAGAAAGAGAGAGGGAGAGATGCTCAGTGAGCCTTTATTTGAAGTTGCCTTTCTTTCTTTCTCTCTTTCTTTCTTTTGCTCTCTTGCTCTCTTGCTCTTTCATTCTTTTTTCTTTCTCTTTCTTTCTTTCTTTTGCTTTCTCTCCTTCCTTCCCTCCTTCCATTTCTTTCATTCCCCCTCTCTATTTTTATTTCTTTCTTTCTTTCTCTTTCTTGCTTTCTTTCTTGCTCTTTTTCTTTCTCTCTTTTACCTTCCCTTCCTCTATTTCTTCTTTTCTTTCTCCTTCCTACCTTCTTCCCTCCCTCCCTTCCTTCAGTCCTTCCTCTCTTACTCTCCCCTTTCATAAGTTTCCTTGCTTCCTTCCTCTGTTCCTGTCCCTTCCCCCTTTCTTTCTTTCTTTCTTTCTTTCTTTCTTTCTTTCTTTCCTTCCTTTCCTCCCTCCATTTCTTGCTTTCCTTTTCCTTCCTCCCTTCTTTCCTCCCTCATTCCCTTCTTTCACTCCTTCCTCTCTTACTCTCCCCTTTCACCCCTCCCCAAAGAAAGTAAATTTCATACATAATTGGTATGTCGCAAAATAAAGTAGTTTTAAAATGGCGGGGAGGGGGGCCCCCAGACACTTAGGCTGTATGGGCCCCGAAAATTCCTGATGGCGGCCCTGATTGGACCCAAATCAGCATGGCTTTACTGAAGGCAAATCATGTCAGACTAATCTCATTGATTTCTTTGACTATGTCACAAAGGTGTTGGATGAAGGTGGTGCCGTGGATATTGCCTACCTGGACTTCAGCAAAGCCTTTGATACGGTTCCACATAAAGAGCTGACAGATAAATTAGTAAAGATTGGACTTAATCCCTGGATAGTTCAATGGATTTGCAGCTGGCTGAAGCGTAGACATCAGGGAGTTATTGTTAATGGCGAGTATTCTGAGCAGAGTCAGGTTACAAGTGGTGTGCCACAAGGGTCTGTTCTGGGTCCTATTCTTTTTAATATGTTTGTGAGTGACATAGGGGAAGGTTTGGTAGGGAAGGTTTGGCTATTTGCCGATGACTCTAAAGTGTGCAATAGGGTTGATATTCCTGGAGGCGTCTGTATTATGGTAAATGATTTAGCTTTACTAGATAAATGGTCAAAGCAATGGAAACTGCAGTTTAATGTTTCCAAATGTAAAATAATGCACTTGGGGAAAAGGAATCCTCAATCTGAGTATTGTATTGGCAGTTCTGTGTTAGCAAATACTTTAAAAAAAAAGGATTTAGGGGTAGTGATTTCTGACAGTCTCAAAATGGGAGAACAGTGCAGTCAGGCGGTAGGGAAAGCAAGTAGGATGTTTGGCTGCATAGCTAGAGGTATAACAAGCAGGAAGAGGGAGATTATGATCCCGCTATATAGAATGCTGGTGAGACCACATTTGGAATACTGTGTCCAGTTCTGGAGACCTCACCTACAAAAAGATATTGACAAAATTGAATGGGTCCAAAGACGGGCTACAAGAATGGTGGAAGGTCTTAAGCATAAAACGTATCAGGAAAGACTTAATGAACTCAATCTGTATAGTCTGGAGGACAGAAGGAAAAGGGGGGACATGATCGAAATATTTAAATATATTAAAGGGTTAAATAAGGTCCAGGAGGGAAGTGTTTTTAATAGGAAGGTGAACACAAAAACAAGGGGACACAATCTGAAGTTAGTTGGGGGAAAGATCAAAAGCAACATGAGAAAATATTATTTTACTGAAAGAGTAGTAGATCCTTGGAACAAACTTCCAGCAGACGTGGTTGCTAAATCCACAGTAACTGAATTTAAACATGCCGGGATAAACATATATCCATCCTAAGATAAAAGACAGAAAATAGTATGAGGGCAGACTAGATGGACCATGAGGTCTTTTTCTGCCGTCAGACTTCTATGTTTCTATGTTTCTATATCACAATTCTCATACACTCACACGCTGTCGTTATTTGCACACCACAACTCTCTCCCTGCCATTCCTAATACGGATTGAAGGCAGGAAATAGAAACGAAGTTTTGCTTGTAGACCATAAAGCAGATTTTTAACAGATATAACACTGCTCGTCCCTGATTTAATATATCAATAAAATATGCATGGGCACTAAAGATTTCCCAGTTAAAAAACAAAAGAAGTAGAGGTGTGGAGCAGTGTTCCATCTAATTTTTTTTCGGGGTGAGCGGAAAAGTATAGTGTCTGAGCGACAGTCCCTTTGGGACTGGGCGGCATATAAGTATAAATAAATAAATAAATAAATAAATAAATAAAAAAGAAAGAAAGAAAGAAAGAAAGAAAGAAAGAAAGTGTGGGCGTGCGCTATCACACATGAGCAAGTTCTTGCATCCATAATTCTATCCTTTCTATGTCTCCCTCCCTCTTTCCTCCCACTTTTATTTATAAAGGAAAATAAATCATTGTCCTGAGACAAGTCCCTAGATGAATTAGGGAAAAAAGAAGACCCTACCAATTTTTGTCATCCAAACTTAATTGGCATAGAGTACCATTTAGATGGTTAGTTCCAGAAGGCCTTATACTCACTCTTGAAAAAAATATAGAAACACAGCAGAAGAAGCCAAAAACTTTTATGATCAACACGATGATCAAGAGATAGAGGCACAAGAGATAAGAGAAAATAAGGGAAGAGAAGGGGGAAAGTAGAGAAGAGCTGACCTCAGAAGAAAACATGCTAGAACCAGAGATTAAATATAAACAGAATGACAATGACAGGGAAGGAACAATCACACAATCCCAGACAGGGGCAAAGGAACCACGTTAAAAAAACAGCTCAAAAGGACGAGATAAGATTATTCTCTATAAATATAAATGGTCTAAATGCACCCCCCAAAAAAGCAAAATATGATATAAATTATTGAAACAAAATCCAGATATCACCTGTCTCCAAGAGGTACACATTAAAAAGGGATTGCAATTGATGCCAAAACATGGTTGAGACCAAAACTATTATATGCAGATGAGGAAGGAAGAATTCTGATTGTACAAATAAATAAAGGAGTTAGCTCCACAGTAATACAGTAGTTTCAATATATGCCCCAAATTCAAATCAAAATATTTTTTTTGCAAAGATACATAAGATACTGTTAGAAATAGAACAAGTAAAATTAGTAATTGTTGGCTATTATAATTCAATAGCAGACAGGAAAAAAGATTATAAAAGCAATAATAGGAAAAAAATTAGAAAAACACCTCCCTTCACTTTCATCCAAATGGCAGAAGAACTATGATTGAAAGACACTTGGAGACATTTCTACCCAATCAGTAGATATTATACAGTACCTTCTTCTCATACCCACATAAATCATGGTCCAGGATAGATATGGCCTAGGCCAGCCAAGAATTCATTAAAAAATTAACAGAAATCAGATATATTCCCTAATATATGGGCAGACCACAACTTCATTTGGATTAAATGGAAGGAGCCAGAGATAAGCATTAAAAAAAGATGGACATTAAATCAGTCTATAATTAAAGAAAAAAAATACATAACAATGATAGAGAAGGAGTTAGAAATTTTTTTCTGGATAAATGGTGGTGATACAACTAAAGTTAACCTATGGGATACTACCAAGGCTTACCTTAGAGGTCTGTTCATAGCATATCAAGCCGCAAGCAATAAAGAAAAATGGAGTAAAACAGAAGCTCTAACCCAAAAAATAAATATATTTTAAAAAGAACTACATAAAAATCCACTTGATAAAAAAACTTTAGAAGAATCAAATACAACTAGGCATGAAATTAATCTCTTAAACCAATAAGAACTGGCACAAAAATTAAAAAGATTAAAACAAAAAACTTTTGAATATGCCAATAACCCTGGAAGGTGGTTGGCATGTAAATTAGCAAAGCAAAAATCTGAAAGATATATTGAAGCATTGATTGATTCAACTGGTGAAAGGCAAACAAATGAAGCACTGAAAAAAGGAATAGTGGAGCAATTTTATTCTGATTTATATTACCAAAAAGAAGTAGAGGAAAAGAAAATTATAGAGTATATAGAGCAAACCAAATTACCAACAATCTCGGAAGAAGATGGGGGAAACTAAATGCAAATTACAATAATAGAGCCAAGGCAGGCTACGGGCAGACAGAAGAACAATAAATCCCCGGGACCCGATGGAATCCTATTTGAATTATACAAAGCTTTACAGAATACTCTATAATCAACTATGTTAGATTTATTCAATGACATAATGAAGGGAGGGAAGCTACCTGAATCTTAGAAACATGCATATATAAGTCTAATACCAAAAAATGAAATGAATAAACATTTAATTCAAAATTATAGACCAATTACTCTGTTAAATACTGACTACAAAATCTTAGCGGCAATTATAGCAGAAAGGTTAAAGCAGGTACTAAACCAAATCATCCATATAGATCAAAGCGGCTTTCTACCCCATAAATTAGAAATAATACCAGAACTATACTTAACACAATAGAATATTATGACATAAATATAGAAAAACAAGTAGCTCTCATGTTTGTAGATGTGGAGAAAGCCTTCGATAAAATTTTTTGAAAATATTTTATCATGCAACTAAGAAAAATGAAATTTGGTGATAATCTTACAGGTTTAATTAGCGCAGTATATAATCATCAAGAAGCTAGCGTGATAGTTAATACAGACCTGACAGACAAAATACAAATTAAGAAAGGGGTACAGCAAGATTGCCCACTAGCACCAATAATCTTCATCTTGGCATTAGAAACACTACTAATCAATATAAGAAATAATAAGGAGATAAAAGGTTAAGGGTGAAAAAAGAGGAATTTAAAGTTCAGCCATATGCTGACAACATGGTCTTGATTTTGGAGGACCCTTTAGAGACCAGTAAATCCCTATTAGATGAAATAGAGAAATTTGGAACTGTTGCAGGCTTAAAAATAAACAAAAATAAAACTAAGATAATAACTAAAAATATGACGGCTAAGCAGGACTTGGAATTAGAAGGTACTTTAAATATTAGCACTATGAAAAAGGTTAAATACTTGGGAATAACACTCTGTGCAAAATGTAGCTCAATTGATACAAGATGGCGATGAGGATGGACGTCTAACCAGATCGTGCAATACCTGAATAGGCAATTTAGTTAATTTAGCACTAAATCCCAGCTCAATAGCAAGGAGAAACAGCGCAAAAGATAGATAAAAGTACCATAATTACTAACAAGTAATTATTCCAAGACCCAGGGACCTGGATCAACGGAATTAAACCCTCTAACCCTCACCGGACAATCCGTCCACGAGGTAGCTGGGACCAACTAATAAGTGGACAAAAGGACAAATTCTTTAACCTCACCACCTGCAACTCAGATAAACAGAGACAAACCAAAACACTGCACAAGGAAAGAATCCACCGAGCACCTAACACCTTAAGAAAAGAAAATCAAATCAAAACAACGAAGAACCTCCGTGAGTACATTCTAAATTGCTTTACCCCGAAAATACTCTTAATTCAACCCACCCTCCTACTGACCCGACGAGCCAAGGGCCTCCGCCCCCACTCCCACGAGCAAACCCTCCCGGCACCAACCTTACCCTCCTAGGACGCTCCCGGCAACATCCTCGCCCACCTGGGACGCTCCCGGAACCAACCTTGCCCTCCTGGGACCACGAGCCAAGTCCGCCATCTTTTAGCTTCATAGAGGCTCCAGGAGCACGCCAGGCGCGCAAGTGACGCAGGGGCTTCCCCCTGACGTCAGCGGAGGTTACCAAGAACCCTCCCCTCGACCCGACGCCCAGCTGACTACAGAGCTAGCCCGCACCCTTCTTGACGCTCCCGGCACCATCCCTGCCATCCTCAAACTCTCCCGGCACCAACCCCGCTCTCCTCGAACGCTCCCGGCACAAACCCAGACCACGAGCCGTCCTAGGAAAAGCAGAGGCTCCAGGAGCTCAGCCGCCGCCCGAGCGTCGCAGGGGCTTCCCCCTGACGTCAGCGGAGGAAACCCGAAGCCCCTCCTCTGACCCGACAACCAGCTGACTTCGGAGCTCGGCTTGCACTAGACTTGCAGGAGGCTCCCCAGCACTCCCGAAGTCAGCTCCGCGACCCTGCCACTCAGCCCATAGCAGAGCTTTGCACTAGCACATAGCTGACGTTGGAACGTCAGCGGAAGAAACCCAAGCCCGCTCCAAACCTGGCTTTTCACCGCAACCTCCTCTAACCCCCAACAACCATTCCTGACGCCCAGCTGACTGCGGAGCTTGGCACTGGCTTACAGCTGACGTAGGAACGCCAGCGGAAGAAGCCCAAGCCCGCCCCGCGACCAGATCCCCCAGACATCAGCGAAGGAAGAAGCTACAGCCCAACTCTAGCATCCAACACCTAGCTGACGTGGGAGGCTTCCCAGAACCCCCAGACATCAGCGAAGGAAGAAGCTACAGCCCAACTCTAGCATCCAACACCTAGCTGACGTGGGAGGCTTCCCAGAACCCCCAGACATCAGCGAAGGAAGAAGCTACAGCCCAACTCTAGCATCCAACACCCAGCTGACGTGGGAGGCTTCCCAGAACCCCCAGACATCAGCGAAGGAAGAAGCTACAGCCCAACTCTAGCATCCAACACCTAGCTGACGTGGGAGGCTTCCCAGAACCCCCAGACATCAGCGAAGGAAGAAGCTACAGCCCAACTCTAGCATCCAACACCTAGCTGACGTGGGAGGCTTCCCAGAACCCCCAGACATCAGCGAAGGAAGAAGCTACAGCCCAACTCTAGCATCCAACACCTAGCTGACGTGGGAGGTTTCTCAGAACCCCCAGACATCAGCGAAGGAAGAAGCTACAGCCCAACTCTAGCCCAGCCTGAACGGAGAGCCCTCCACGGAGCCCTTCATAAGTCCCGGCTTCACTCAACACCTAGTGGCCACCCGTGTGCCACTCCCCTGGGAAGCCAAATTGACCCCCCCTTTTTAGCCCAGACTTCACACCCACCCAGCACACAGCCAAAGGAGAAAACAGAAGTCACCTGGAACACAACCCGAAGACCATAATAATATAACAATAATAATCACACCAAAGGCAGCCACCTGTAAACCAACTCAGAGCGACTGATCCTCGCCTGGAGCTCAGCTATCGCATTAACCCAAGACTCTCAGAACCCTCCAACAAACCTACAATCCCCACCCCCACAACCATGCTATCCAAGAAGAAACCCCAAACAAACCAAGTTAACACTTCCGTTAATAACTGCGTTATTTGCAACAACAATATAAACCCCCAAGAAGGAACCACTAAGTGCCACTCCTGCAGTAAATCAGCTCACCACACCTGCTTAAACATCAACAAACATGTTGCCACCTTTCTACACGACAATCCCTCCTTCTACTATTCCTGCCCATCTTGCACTCCCAAACAGGACTCCTTAGACAACTTGTCCGAGGTAATCTTATCTGCAGTCTCCAAAACCCAACAATCCTATACTAATAGTATCGAACCTCGGATCGCCTCCCTAGAAAAAAGCATCCAAGACCTAATAAATGCTAAATCACCAAATCAAGAATCCCACACCACCTCACCACCACCACCTTACTTCCAACCAAGGCCACCAAAACCTCTTCCTCCAAACCCTACCACTGACATCCCCACCCTGGTGAACGATGCCATGGAAAGGGTACAAAAACGCCACAATGCCATCCTTTTTGGCCTTGAGGAAAACGGGGTAACCGACCTAACTAATATACAAAACATTATCAACAATCAACATCCTCAAACAATAACCCCCAATGACATCTTAGAGGTCTCCAGAAGCGGCCCCATACTAAAATACAGCGACGGTTCAACGGCTCCCCGACTGTGCAGAATATTCTGCACTAACGAAACTTCAAAACAACAATTCATCAGAACCATGAACACCCATTGCCAGAAACAACTCCAAATACAACAAATTCAGATGCAGACCTGATTTAACTTTACTCCAACGCATCCGCTCCCGTGAACTACGCGCCGAACTCAGGAGACGATGCGAACTCGGCGAAAATAACCTCTACATTGACTACCGCTCTGATTGCATCAGAACCAAAACCCACAACCCTCCCTTTATCTTCAAACCCACTGCCACTCCCCAACCTTCCATCACTTCTCCACCAACCATCCCACAACAACAATCAGACCTCCCCAGCACCTCCAGCAATGAATAGGAAAACGCGCCCCTTACTACCTCGCCTCAACCCTGCTCCATCTCAACCCAATCCAATCCCCTTCCTGAACTCAAACACAATCTCAAATGCAAACTAATCAATGCAAGAAGTTTAATCAACAAGTTATCAGAATTCCTCCTTCTACTCAACACCAACGTATTTGACATTATCTTTGTTTTGCGAAACATGGCTGAACTGTTCCCTTCCTGACTCATCGTCACACAAAATAACTACCTGGTTTTCCGGTCCGACCGTGAATCCCGCAGAGGAGGTGGTGTAGCCATATTCTATAAAAGCTCTCTCAACCTAAAAAACATTCAAGTTGCACAAGATTTATTCCTTCCTGAAACCCTAATCTGTGATCTTTCCCTCAGCACCACTCTCCGCTTTTTACTTTGCTACAGAGCTCCAAACTATGACACTTCCCATGCATCAAAACTAACCTCCCTACTAACATGGGCATCCTCCTGCCCCTACCCCATTATCTTCCTAGGCGACCTCAACCTACCACACATCAACTGGACACTAAACGAATGTTCCACCGATCCTATTCATACCACCATCTACAACACTGTCACCAGCCTGGGACTGGAACAATTAGTATTAAACAACACCAGACTCAACAGCTGTCTCGACCTCATCTTCTGCAATAGTAAAAGTGCCATCTATGGACTGCATACCATCGAACCCTTCTCCAACAGCGACCATAGTATGATCAACTTCAACCTCAACCTACGCCATCATAACACTCACGGAACAACACGGCACCTAAGTTCAATTTCCGGAAAGCCAACTACGAACTCATAGACGCCAATCTCTCACTTATTAATTGGCAATCCCTGCTCTCCAACTGCACCTCCATCGAAGACCTCTACAACACGTTCTTACTCCAAATCAACAGACTTATAGATCTGTATGTCCCAATTACCTCTCCTAGAAGAAAACAGAAAAATAACATTCCCATCTCAATAAAGAAACTACAAACCAAAAAAAGATCTCTCTGGCGTAGAAACAAAAAAGGTCCAGTAAACAACTTCAAAAGCCGCTACAGAAGAATATGCCAACAAATAAAAGTAGAAAGCCTAAACTATCACAGTGAACAAGAGGAAAACCTGCTACGCAACAAATCTAACCGTGCCTTCTACAACTATGTCAACAACAAACTTAACGACTCCAGACCTATTCCACCTATCGTAGGACCACACAACATAGAATACCACGACGACCCATCCAAAGCAAATCTATTCAACTCCTTTTTTGGCTCAGTCTTTGTCAAAAGTAATGACTCATCCCCCCTCTTCACAAATCGTACTCCCAACTCATTGAATAACCTAATCCAAATCATCTTCACTACAGACTACGTGGAAAAAGCAATCCGTGATCTCAAACCTTCCCTATCTGTCGGTCCAGATGGTCTTTGTGCATACTTCCTAAGAAAACTCTCATCTGCCATAGCTGAACCTCTAAGCATTATCTTCCAAAATTCCTTCATGACCAGCACTCCTCCCCAAACTGGTCAAAAGCAGTAGTCATCCCCATCTTCAAAAAAGGAGACCCATCACTAGTTGACAACTACAGACCCATATCACTATGCTGTGTACCTTGTAAAATCATGGAATCAATTATAAATCGTTCAATCACTCTCTACTTAGAATCTAACAACCTACTATCAAAAAAAACAATTTGGATTCCGTAAGAAACTATCCTGCAACCTACAACTACTCCACTGCAAAAACATCTGGACTACCCACCTTGATCAAGGAAAATTCATCGATGCAATTTATATTGACTTCTGCAAAGCCTTTGACTCAGTGGTTCACGACAAACTTCTCCTAAAACTCAAATCCTACGGCATCTCAGGACTCCTCCACAACTGGATTACCGCATTTTTTGTCAAACAGACAACAAGTTGTCAAAATCGGAAGCACCATTTCCTCCCCTGTCCCTGTCAAAAAGCGGCGTTCCCCAAGGCAGCGTACTAGGTCCTACTCTTTTCATCCTATACATCAATGACCTCTGCGATAATATCGTAAGCAACTGTGTACTTTTTGCCGACGATGTGAAACTCTTCAACACCACCGACAACACACTCACTCTTCAAAAAGACCTTGACTTCATTTCAGATTGGTCCAACACCTGGCAACTTCAAATATCAACCAACAAATGCTCTACCCTCCACATCGGCAAAAAGAATCCAAACCACATATATGAACTGAATAAACAAATCCTCACTACCAACCAACACTCAGTAAAAGACCTCGGAATACTCATTTCAAATGACCTAAGTGCTAAAGCCCACTGCAACAATATCGCCAAAAAAGCCTCCAGAGTTGTTAACCTGATCCTACGCAGCTTTTGCTCCAGCAATCTCACACTACTCACAAGAGCCTACAAAACCTATGCCAGACCCATTCTCGAATACAGCTCATCTGCCTGGAACCCACACCGCATCTCAGACATCAACACTCTCGAAAACGTCCAAAGATACTTCACCAGAAGAGCCCTCCACTCCTCCACTCGAAACAGAATACCCTACGAAAATAGACTAACTATCCTGGGCCTTGAAAGCCTAGAACTACGGCGTCTAAAACACGATCTAAGTATTGCCCACAAGATCATACGCTGCAACGTCCTTCCGGTCAACGACTACTTCAGCTTCAACAGCAACAACACAAGAGCACACAACAGATTCAAACTTAATATCAATCGCTCCAAACTTGACTGCAAAAAATACGACTTCAACAATCGAGTTGTCGAAGCGTGGAACTCATTACCGGACTCAATAGTGTCAACCCCCAATCCCCTACACTTCTCCATTAAACTCTCCACGATTGACCTCTCCCGATTCCTCAGAGGCCAGTAAGGGGCGTATATAAGTGCACTGATGTGCCTATCGTCCCCTGTCCAATTCTCTTTTCTTACCTCTTTTATCTTATATATTCTCTCCTCTATATATATTATCTTCCTATCCACTTCCCTTCTTTTTACTTCCTATCTTTATATATATATTCCTAATGTATATTCTCTGTCATATGTATTGTATATTGGACAAAGAATAAATAAAATAAATAAATAAATACAAAACGATAATTATGATAATACACTACAGACAAGACTGATCTAGATAAATGGTCTAACCTCCAACTATCCCTCTTAGACAAGATCACTTTAATTAAAATGAATGTGCTACCAAAAGGGTTATTCCTCTTTCAAACTGTTCCTATTAGGTTACATAAAAGGTTTTTTTGATAAATTAAATAAAACAGCATATCAATTTATATGGAATAAGAAAAAAGCAAGAATTAAGCTTAAAAACATGCAAGACCACAGGACTAGAGGGGGAATGGGAGTTCCAGACTGGAAATTATATTATTTAGCCGCTTCATTAAGCTGGGTGAAAGATTGGATAACCCTTAGGGGGAAAAGAACACTAGCACTGGAGGGTTTTAATTTGGAATTCACTCCTTCCTTTTTGGGACAAAAAAAAAATCTTACACCCACTTTAAACAACATTATATAAGGAGAAGCCTAATAGAATCATGGATGAAAATTTAAAAATCACAATACCCGCAAATCCCAAGATGGATGTCGCCCACTGAAGCCGTTATATATCCAAATACAATGAATATGAATAAGATAATAACCTATGACCAATTATTGGATGAAAACGATTTGCTAATTACAAAACAAGATTTACAGCAAAAAGGGTTATCATAGATTGGATCCATTACTTTCAGATCAAATCAAGGTATAACAAAGATAGAAATAAACAGGGATTTCAAAAAACCAATAATTTAGATAAAATACTTTTAGGACCTGATGAAAAGTTAATCTCCAAAATATATAAATACCTCTTGCAACAGGAATTAGTGGAGGAACAAGTTAAGAGCAACATGGTTGCTTGGGCCCAAAACTTTGGATACACCATAAATCTAGATGAGTGGGGAATGCTATGGACGTCCAACTACAAACTAATGATCTCTGTACCATACAGAAAAAATATACATAAAATGTTTTACAGGTGGCACTTACTGCTGGCCCGATTAGCTAAAATGTACCCTAAATTATCACCAAAGTGTTGGAAGTGCAAAGAGAAGTCAGGAACATACTTCCATATGTGTTGGACGTGCCCCATGGTTAAGAAATTTTGGAGAAGAGTTAAGGACATCCTTGAACAAATAATGGACCAAAAAATCCCACTAAGACCAGAACTCTTCCTCTTGGGGATAATTAGGCACAAAACCACCAAAGAAGATAGACATCTAATGTTGTACTTAATGGCAGCCAGACTTATATATGCTCAAAATTGGAAGCAGGAGACCCCTCCTACGACATTAAAACTGATAACTAAAATTCATGAGGTGGCAGAGATGAGCAAACTAACACAGAAGTTACAGGACAGAGACAATAGAGAATCCCATAGTACTTGGAACAGGTGGTATGTTTGGATAAACCAATTTTTTTAAAAAAACTTTGACACTGCATACATACTCAAAAGAAAATAGGGGAAATAGCGAAACAAATAAACTGTTACAAAAATTTATTTATTTATTAGATTTGTATGCTGCCCCTCTCTGTAGACTCAGGACGGCTAACAACAATAATAAAAAACAGCATATAACAAATCTAATATTTAAAATAACTAAAAACCCTAATTAAAAACCAAACATACACACAATCATACCATGCATAAATTGTATAGGCCTAGGGGGAAGGAATATCTCAATTCCTCCATGCCTGACGGCAGAGGTGGGTTTTAAGGAGCTTACGAAAGGCGAGGAGAGTGGGGGCAATTCTGATCTATGGGAGAAGAACGTTCCAGAGGGCCGGGGCTGCCACAGACAAGGCTCTTCCCCTGGGTCCTGCCAAACGACATTGTTTAGTTGACGGGACCCGGAGAAGGTCCACTCTGTGGGACCTAAGTGGTCGCTGGGATTTGTGCAGCAGAAGGCGTCCCGGAGATATTCTGGTCTGATGCCATGAAGGGCTTTATAGGTCATAACCAACACTTTGAATTGTGACCGGAAACTGATCGGCAACCAATGCAGACTGCGGAGTGTTGGTGTAACATGGGCATATTTAGGGAAACCCATGATTGCTCTCACAGCTGCATTCTGCACGATCTGAAGTTTCCGAACACTTTTCAAAGGTAGCCCCATGTAGAGAGCGTTACAGTAGTCGAACCTCGAGGTGGTGAGGGCATGAGTGACTGAGCAGTGACTCCCGGTCCAGATAGGGCCGCAATTGATGCACCAGGGGAACCTGGGCAAACGCCCCCCTCGCCACAACTGAAAGATGTTTCTCTAATGTGAGCTGTGGATCGAAGAGGACGCCAAAGTTGTGGACCCTCTCTGAGGGGGTCAATGGTTCCCTGCCCCCAGGGTGATAGATGGACAGATGGAATTGTCCCTGGGAGGCAAAACCCACAGCCACTCCATCTTATCAGGGTTGAGTTTGAGTCTGTTGACACCCATCCAGACCCTAACAGCTTCCAGGCACCGGCACATCACATCCACTGCTTCGTTGACTGGACATGGGGTGGAGATATATAACTGGGAATCATCCGCATACTGATACCTCACCCCATGCCCTTGGATGATCTCGCCCAGTGGTTTCATGTAGATATTAAATAGCGGGGGAGATGACCGACCCCTGAGGCACTCCACAGGGGAGAAGCTTAGAGGTCGACCTCTGAACCCCCACTAACACTGACTGCGACCAACCGGAAAGGTAGGAGGAGAACCACTGAAGGACAGTGCCTCCCACTCCCAAACCCTCCAGCCGGAGCAGAATGATACCATGGTTGATGGTATCAAAAGCTGCTGAGAGGTCGAGAAGCACCAGGACAGAGGATAAACCCCTGTCCCAGGCCCGCCAGAGATCATCCATCAACGCAACTAAAGCAATTTCCGTGCTGTAGCCGGGCCTGAATCCTGACTGCTGAGGGCCTATATAATCGGCTTCTTCCAAGGACCGCTGAAGCTGGAGCGCTACCACCTTCTCAATAACCTTCCCCATAAAGGGAAGGTTGGAGACTGCCCGGTAGTTGTTAAAAATGGCTGGGTCCAGGGAAGGCTTCTTGAGGAGGGGGTGCACAAGTGCCTCCTTGTAGAGATCTAGAAAGGACCCCCTTCCCAAATAAGTATTGACAATCTCCTGGACCCAGCTCCGTGTCACCTCCCGGCTGGCCGAGACCAGCCAGGAGGGACACGGATCCAATAAGCAGGTGGCGGAACTCACAGCTCCAATGGCCTTGTTCACTTCATCAGATGTCACCACATCAAACTCCTCCCAGACAGATGGACAAGTATGGGCCCCAGTCACCTCGACTGACTCATTGTCAGTCGACTCTATTATCCAGTTAGAGTCGAGGTCCACCCAGATCCAAGCGATTTTATCAGCGAAAAATGTGTTAAAGTCCTCGGCACTACTCTGTAAGGGCTCCCCAACTTCCCCCTGGTTAAGAAGGGGGCGGGTCACCCTAAACAGAGCAGCCAGGCAGGATTCCGCTGATGCAATCAAGGCAGCATGATATGCACCTCTTGCCGCTTTGAGCGTCACTTTGTAAGTCTTAATATGAGCTCTTACAAGTGTTCAATCGGATTTGGATTTACTCTTCCTCCATTGCTTCTCTAGATGTCTCTTCTGGAGTTTCAATTACCGGAGCTCCTCGTTGAACCATGGAGCTCGACGGGGTCTAGTGCCGCGGAGAGGTCGCAATGGCGCAATCCCCAAGCGCCCTCTGAAAGCCCTCTGGGTCCATCAGGCTTCTGGGGTGGAACCACCTAGTCGATTCTGCTTCCCTGCGGGGAAGGATTGGGGCCAGGAAGTCAAGCCGCAATAGAAAATGGTCTGACCATGATAAAGGCAACACTTCTAAGCCCCTTAGTCTCAGACCATTACTCAATTGCTCAGAGAGGAATACCATGTCGGGTGTGTGCCCCCCCTTGTGAGTCGGACCCTGTACTACTTGAGTCAGGTCCATGGCTGTCATGGTGGCCATGAATTCCTGTGCTAGCCCAGAGGTTTTGCCAAGCGACAGCAGGTTAAAGTCCCCCAAGACAATAGGTCTGGAAAACCCCACCGCCAGCACAGCTACCTCCTCGAGCACCACAGGCAGGTCTGTTGACACGCAGCTGGGAGGCAAGTATGTGAGTAACAAGCCCATCTCAACCCCTAAGTCCAACTTCACCAGGAGGGACTCACAACCCACAATCTCTGGAACAACGAGTCTATGCAGGCAAAGGCTCTCCCTGGCTATAATAGCCACACACACCCTTGCCTGGAGTCAAGGCTGATATCAAATTTCAGAGAGAGAAACTCCTCCCTTCGGGCCCAGCCAGGTTTCCAGTCACACATGCCAGGTTGGCCTCCTCATCCAGGATCAAATCCCGGATGAGGAGAGCTTTATTTACCACCGACCTGGCATTGAGTAGCAACAGCCTGAGCCCAGGACCACAATTACACTCGTCACCAAGGCCCTGGGTGGAGCTCACAGAGCCCGAACAAGGGATCGTTATTAAGCAGCGATCTCTTGTTCCCATGGAACGGCTAACTCTATGGCTCCCACCATATCTGCCTCTCCCCAGCAACACCGGAATATTCCGACCCTCTGCCACCCCAGAGATCGGTGCCCCCTCCCCTCCCACCTCTCCAGTGTCAAGTAGGCCAGTTAAATCATTCACACCATTTCCATTCATCTCATCCATACCAAAATCCCACCTACCCCACCCATCCCACCCATAACAATCACTCATTTCATACATATTATCACACCTGCCCCAATTATCCATCAATTGAAAAGAAAAACCCAATTAACTCTAAAATTGATATTAATTGATGTTAATCGATATTTAAAAGTATATAAATGTAACCATTGACTTTTATTGAACCACTAATTCGCAGTTAAATATAACCCTAGGAAAGAAGTATAGAGAGATAGAAAAAGGTAATTTAAGATTAATTTATAATGAAATTAGGAAATGAAATGGGTGTAAATAAATAAGCTGTAGACAACAAGGTCCAGCCAAACAGCTGGCATTTATGTTAAGTTCTGATACCAATGTAAATTATTGTATAAAGCATTATGCTGTGTTATGTAATGTTTCTTGTTTGTATGTTTGTTTATGTTCTTTTTTTCTGTTTTGAATGTAAATAACTAATAAAGATTTTTTTAAAAAAATCATATCTTCATCTGCAGCTGTGTTTCACAAATTTCCTACTTAATCCCAAATCTCTGACAGGCCAGATTAACATAATTTTTATGAGGAAGATAACATGCAACAAGAGTAAATTCTTTCCTCATTACAAAACGTTTGTTCAATAAATGTGTATGAGGTTCGACTGTGCATGGGCAACTACAGACATCAAAGCCAACTTTATCTATGTTGCTTTTCTCAGAAAGAAAATAAATATGTGGCCACAGAGAAATTTATTGTCTTCCTATGCGGTAAATTTTTCATATATTTTTCTCCCTGAATAATAATAATAATTAATAATAATAATAATAATAATTTATTAGATTTGAAGCAATGAATAGTCATAAATAATTTAAAATTCTGTTTATTAATCTGTGCTACAAGTAATCCTAGAATTACAACTATTCATGTAATGTTTATGTGAACTTACAATGGAACTGAAAAATGACATGACAATTTTTACAACAATCATTGCAGCATCCCCAATGGTCATGTGATCAAAATTTGACCATTTTATAACTGGCTTGTATTTATGATGGTTGCAATAGATTACCTTTTGTGAGCTTTTGATAAGAAAAGTTAATGGAGAAGCCACATACAAGTAACAACCGTGTTACTATTTTAACTGCAGTTATTCACTTAACAAGAAAGGTGGTAAAATAAGACAACATTTAACGAACATCTTGCTAGCAATAGAAAATATAAGATCAAGGACTACCTATATTTCATAACAGAAACAGAAATACTATTACAAAATACTGCACATAATATGCTAAACAGTGTATGCTATACTATAATGTACTAAAATAATAGATTAGCTTCCTAGAATTCTAAGTTGCACTTGGATTTCCATGCACTCTAAGCCGATATATGCACGTATACTTAGGATGGCCCCAGCTGCTTATCACTTTCAGCTTTATATATTTTATCAATTCAGAAGACTCATTCTGAAAAAGAGAGATATTTTTTTAATTGTTTAATTATTGTGATTAAAAGTAATTACAAGTAATATATTTTTCTTTAAATATGTCTACTGTACGCTGAACCACTAACTTAAAAATAGGATATGTGTACATTAATGATTGTCCTGCATTCACAACTTGCCTCAAGCACTCCCCTCCTAATTCTACTTCCATATATTTGGAAGGAATACGAGTCATGACTTTATTTTAAAAAATTATTGGTTTAATGTAGCTGATTTAATAAACTATAAAAAATCACCAGAATAAGCAAAATGCACGCAGCACATAAAAACTAAGATTCTTTCTTTTATTTATTTTACAGATTCTAATTTTAAATTAACAGTTCATGCTCTGAATTAAAACAATATTTATTTATTTGAATTATTTCTATATCATTGTAATCTATATACATTCCTATGCATATAGCCCTCAACATAAAACTGATCGCTTTGCAATCATTCAAAATTAAGGTATTTATGACCCAGTCCTGGAGTTCCAAAAGCTGACATCCCATGATCATCTGACAGCATTTTGGGAACTGAGAAATTGGCCTGCATTTATAGCTGTTGCAGCTTCCTGCTATTATTTTACATTTTTACAGAAAACTGGCATTTACATCTGGTTTCTGGCAAAAACTGTAGCTAACAATGGGTTCACCTAACCATGGTGTTTAATAAACATGGTATTTGCTTAACGGCTGCTGCAAAAAAGGTTGTAAAATTGAGTCTTTTCTGTGATAAAATAAGACATTAGACCAAAACAATAATAATAAATGCAGAGAATGTGCACTCGTCCCCTGCATTGTCTTTCAGTTTAGAAAATCTTTGTTTAGATTAATTTTCAAAAGAATGTGAGTGTGAGTTCTGACTTTAAGATACAGCTGTTCTGTAATCCAGGGACTACAATAAAATGTGTCTGCAAATCCTTGCCCCTAATCTCTCCAAATGCAGGTTTTCTAAAAAACAAATGGGGGATACTAATGATGACATGCACTAAATGAGTTGATTCCATGAGAAGGATGATCTCGAAGCTAAGAACCAAGTCATAAATCATTTGCCAATAAATAAAAATCTGCCAAAGTAAAGTTCTAATAATTCCTTCTGTCCAGGCAGAAGAGGAAAATGCAAAAAACTGGCATTTTCACATAGATATCTTACTGTTCATTCGTTTAGCACTAGATTGGAATTTAATGTCAAAAGGAATTAACCCGAGATCCTATCCTTTTCCTTTTTGTCTTACGGAAAATCATGATGATTATATACTTACTGTATTTTTCGGAGTATAAGACACACCTTAGTTTTTGAGGAGGAAAATAATGGAAAAAAATCTGCCTACCAGATATTCATCTGGCTAGCATCCTTAGTCTGGTCGGCTTCAGCACATTATTTTATCCCCTGGTTAGAGCTTTTTTTAAAAAAAACGTATTCAGAGAGAGTAACAATGAAAATGCTTGCAAGCCGGTAAGAGCTGGGAATATTGTAAGCACCTGATTAGGGCTGGAAAGAAACATTCAGAGCAGGTATAGCAGGGGTAAGCAAAATTGGCTTTTCTATGACTTGTGCACTTCAACTCCCAGAATTGATGTTAGTTCAGGAATTCTGGGAGTTGAAGTTCCACATGTCATAGAAGAGCCAACTTTGCCTACCCCAGAATGGAATGGTGTGGAATGGAATGGAATAGAATAGCATAGAATAGAATTCTTTATTGGCCAAGTGTAATTGCACACACAAGGAATTTGTCTTTGATGCATATGCTCTCAGTGTACATAAAAGAAAAGATACATTTGTCAAGAATCATGAGGTACAACACAATGATTGTCATAGGGGTCAAATAATGAAGAAGCAATCAATATTAATAAAAGTCTTAAGGATACAAGCAACAAGAAGTAGAGCAATTAAAAAAAGTCTTTGCAGACAGGGCTTGGAAAACATTCTTCACAGAGAGTAACATTGAAAGAGCTTGCAAACTGGTAAGAGATGGAAACATTGTTAGCACCTGGTTAGGGCTGGAAAGAAATATGGAGCAAGTAGAGCAATGAAAAAAGCCTGCAAAGACCTAGAGCTTGGAAAATATTCTTCGCAGAGAGTAACAATGAAAGAGCCTGCAAGGTAAGAGCTGGGTAGCACCTAATTAGGGCTGAAAATAAGAGTATAAGACTCACTCACATTTTCAGCCTCTTTTAGGGAAGAATAGGGTGCGTCTTATACTCTGAAAAATATGCTACGTTAAGTATATGGATTCCTATAACTGTTCCCTTTGTCAACAGCAATGTTTATTAAAATTATGTGGAAATTTTCCAGCATCTTTTACATACTTTCAGTTGGAATGTTTGAATGAAGAATCCTTCCACATCATATGTAAACTGACCCAAGAAAGTTCCTTGTTTCTCTTCTTCTGCTTTTAGTCCCTTTGGAAAGAAAGGATTAATTACCAACAATTTATTTATTCATTTATTTAATTTAACTTCTATGCCGCCCAATCCCAAAGAACTCAAACAATCATGACATAATACAGCATTCCATAATAGAAGATAGACAAAGATTTTATGTATTTTGGAATCAAATCTTAAATAAGTAGGTAATCAAATTATGGACAAATATTTTTAAGTTACTAATATGAGACAGTTCATTGTTTACTGGCTATTAATGGCCCACTGATATCTTAATTAAAAAAACAATTATTTACCTGTACATTTATCATCAACAATACTCAGAAATATGAATATGTACATTTATCATCAACAATACTCAGAAATATGAAGCAAAAATTTATTATTTTTAGTTTACATATTTCAACAACATACATCGTTCTTTCATCCTGAAAAATGCCAGTATAGGCTGAGCAATTATATGGTGCCTCTGAAAGACCAATTTGGTCTGAAATGCACTGGAGTACAGTTTATGTATTTATGTTTCTATACATACAGAGACATATGCACACTTACAAAGTGTTTCTTCAGTGACCAATGGACTATTTCATTATATTTTGTTCCATTCACCCATGAATATAAGATCCAAGCCAAGAATCTAGGAAGACACCCAAATTGAATAGAATAGAATTTTATTGGCCAAGTGTGATTGGACACACAATGAATTTGTCTTGGTGCATATGCTCTCAGCGTACATAAAAGAAAAAGATACATTTGTCAAGAATCATGTGGTACAACACTTAATGATTTCCCCCCCTCAGAACCAAGGATGGACAGTTGGTGTGGTCCTTTGGGGGCAGTACCCACAGCTACTCTGTCTTGTCAGGATTAAGTTTGAGCCTGTTAACTCCTATCCAGACTCTCACAGCTTCCAGGCACCGGCACATCACATCCACTGCTTCATTGAACTGGCATAGAGATGTATAGCTGGGTATCATCAGCATATTGCTAGTACCTCACCCCATGCCAACAAATTATCTCACCCAGTGGTTTTATGTAGATGTTAAATAGGACAGGAGAAAGAACTGAATCCTGCGGTATCCCGCAAAGGAGGAGCCTGGGGGTCAACCTCTGTCCTCCCACCAACACTGACTGCAACCGACTGGGGAGATAGGAGGAGAATCACTGTAAAATAGTGCCTCCCACTCCCAACTCCCCTAGTTGCCACAGAAGAATACCATGGTCAATGGTATTGAAAGGTTCTGAGCGGTCAGGAAGCATGAAGATAGAGAAATTACTTCTATTCCAGGCTCACCAGATATCATCCATCAGCATGACCAAATATAAGGTCAAACAGGATGAAGGAACACAAGCTTTTAAAGGATTATACTTCAGCAAGAGGGAATCTATGGATATTCCATAGTACCTGTTGTGAGCGCTCCTTGTACACCTCTGGTAATGGCAGATTCTGAGGAGGATGAGCCAGGCCCCTCTGGATACTCTGGGCCAGCTTATGCAGAGAGTGAGAGTGAGGGAGAAATAGACCTGGATGAACCCGAGGAATCACCAGGGGTGGCAGATATCTCAATGGGGGATTGGTCCCAGTCAGAGGACGAAGAAGATATTAGAGTGGATGAACCACTCTTAAATGCTAGATTCAAGACAGCAAAACTATATGGCAAAAGGAAGTAATTGGTAGCTTTAACTCTATGGAGTTTGCTGGCCACTCCCAGCAGATATACAAGATAAGGATTTTGGAAAATTCTGTGCAGAAATTCTGAGTGTCAACATTGCTGTCACGGATACTGTGTTAGATCTGGAGCTCTAGAGAAAGCCCCCTTAAAAACCTGATCCCTGCTTTGCAAAAGTTCTTTGCTAGAAGCTGCATGCCTGTCAAAATGTGGTGAGCTGATTTTTATTACTCTATTAATCATCATCTTTCTTATCTTGCTGGAATGTCGGAGGCTCTGAAACTGGCATCTTTCTCTGCAGCTTATATGATAACTTTGCAGCAAGGGACAATATTCCCAGAACTTTTAAGACTGAATTCTGCTCCTAATGTTGCTTTTTCAAATAAAGAGTGTAATTCAAACCTTAAATGGTAGGTTTGAGCTGTTTGTGTTAATCTAAAAAGTCCGGGATAGAACAGTCCCTGAGGATTGAACAAGAAGCAATGGATGGAAACTCATTAGAGGGAGATTCAACCTGGAATCTTCCAGCCCTATGCTTGTGTCTATGGTTGTGAAGAAAATTACTGCAAAATGTGCTTTTGTATTTGCTGGTTTAGTCTATGTATCATAATGTGGGTTTGCCACTGCCATTTGTAAAATATGAGCTATAGTTTAGTATCTTGTATGAATCCAATAATAACAAGTAAACAACCTCTATAATTATAACAAAATATTCAGAAATTTTTCAGCTAATCACAGTACAGTAATCCCCAGGTTATGATAGGTAACTTATTAACCATTCAAAGTTACAACCCCTCCTCAGTATTTATAACCCACTCCCAAAGTTTTATTTATTAGATTTGTATGCCGCCCCTGTCCATAGACTCAGGGCGTTACAAGTTACAAATGTTTCAACACCATGCTGTCATTCACACTTATGAACAATGGCAGAGATGCTGCAGCATTCACCCTGCCTATCCCCCATCTCAAGCCATGGTCTTCATAGGCATTCTGGCTGTGGAGATTCACTTACCTTGCAAATATCTCCTCTCTGCCATGGTTTCTTTGTCTGCTTCATTGTTTCAGGTCTTGGGTGCATTTGCAGAGAACAGAGGCATAAAGTACTGTGAGATCATGTAAGATCAGTAGCGTGAAATCTCATGCTACTGATCGTGTGAAATCTCACACTAGTTTAGGCTGTTGTTCTCTGCAAATTGAGGCTGGACAAGATATGCAGCAAAAGGCTTTGCAAATGGAGGGAACAGGGAAGGCTTCGGTCCTTCAGGCCTTCCCTGTGTTTTCCATTTCCTTGCCAAAGCCTGCAGGATGACTGCATCCTTTGTAAGCTTCAGCAATCCTCTGCAAAAAGCATTTGCCAGTAGAGTGGAGCTGGAGAAAGAAAGGGTGGAAAAGAAACAACTTGCTAGATCTTTACAAGGTAAGTGACCCGGCATGGAGGCGGGAAGCAATTGTGGGGAGCAATGTTCCCTCTAATTTTTTTTCGGTGTGGGCAGAAAAGTATAGTGTCTAAGCGGCAGTCCCTTTGGGACTGGGCGGCATAGAAGTATAAATAGATAGATAGATAGATAGATAGATAGATAGATAGATAGATAGATAGATAGATAGATAGATGGATAATTTCCCTTTTTTAATTAAAAGAAATTAATAAAACAAAACCAAAATCTATTATTATTACTATCTTCTCCTCTTTTTCCATCCCTGTCTCCTCCCCCCTTATGGGTGTGGGTGTCTGTGTGTGTGTGTGTCTGTGTGAACTCTTGAACAATTTCCAATAACAGGTGAGCTATTGGAAATGGTTCAAGAGTTCACACACACACACATACAAGGATGGTTTTTTTTTCTATGTTATTATTTGGGTGCTTTTTACCATATGCTTTAAATCAAGAGTCATTTCTCTCTCTTTCTCTCTCCCCCTCTTGCTCTCTCTCTTTTTCTCTTTCTCTCTCCCTCTCTTTCTCTCTCCCCCTCTTGCTCTCTCTCTCCTTTTCTCTGTTGTTTTCTTTCTCTCTCTCTATTGCTTTCTCTCTCTCTCACTCTTTCTATTTCACTTGCTTTCTTTCTCTTCTCTCTTACTCTCTCTCTCCCCTCTTTCTCTCTCTCTCTCTTTCTCACTTACTTTCTCTCTCCCCCCATCTCTGTCAGCGAGGGGGCTGCGAGTGCGCTTTCTCCGAGCGCTTCGGGAACGCCTGCCCTGCCTCTACTGCAGCCCCCTTGCTGAAAGCTCAGGACAAAAGTTCTCCCAGCGAGGGGGCTGTGAGAGGGGTGGGGCGGGCATTCCTGAAGCGCGCGGAGAAAAGCCTCTGACAGCCACTTCGTTGGGAGCACTTTTGCCGAGCCAGCCCCATTGCAGCTGCCCCTCTGTTCCAGCCCCGCCCTCCCAAAGAGTGGGGCTGCCCCGTCCTGGCCAATTGCATCCCTCTTGCCAGGAGCGCGGATGAGGACGAGGAGAAGAAGCTGCATGTCTTGTCCAAGGCAGGAGGCGGAGGAGGAGGAGAGGGGGCGGATCGGGCGGCAGGGCGCACAGCTTACGGGGAACGGTGGTGGGGAGCATGAGGTATTTCAGTGGGTCGGGGAATCCTTGGGTGGTTTTAAGCAGTTGGCCTGTTTCATTACTATCCCCCCCCCATGGCCTCCCCTACCATGAAATAAATGTGTAGTTAATGACCCGCGTATTCGATTATCGAATGCATGGATGAAAGTAGGAAGTGACCATGGCCAACTTACACGATTCACACCTACAAATCCTCAGGTTATGAATATAATTGACATAGTATTACTAATGTATACTAATGAGGACTACCTTTTTGGTGAAATCAAGATGGTTAATTTGAAAAATAGCATATTTAGCCCTAAAATCATGTTTGTTGGTTTGTTCATAGTCTAATGACATAATAAAGTGTAAAATAAAATAAGTGTGCCATATTCCCAATTGTATATCAAATGGTATATCAAATATATTGGGATAAATTTAAAAGCATATTTGGATGTAAAATAAAATTTAATGAAATGATCGAATACAATCATCTTATTAGTTGATACCAATCTGATCTATATAGCAGTCCTAAACTATAACAATCATAAGAATTCAAGTTGCAAGTTACTTTTTACTTAAATTTAGTAAATAAATTAGAACATGATGCTTACATAAATAGCAAAATCTTTGGGCGCACTAGAGATCTCATCCGTGGGGGAGATTTTCTTGGATATGTGTTGGATTGTAACAGCTGTTGGAATAATTTCCTTAGCTAGTTTGATAACAGTTTCACCTTGATTTCCAGGAAAAGACCAGCAGTTTCCAGGGTGGTAACTGGGCTTAAAGAAAATACAGAGAAAATTCTGAATAATTTAAGCATTCTACTGTATAAATGCTATAACTCAATTAAAAATAATAATAATTAATAATAATTTATTAGATTTGTATGTCACCCCTCTCCGAGGATTTAATTGTTCAGTTTGGTTTCTATAGTTTGAGATTCTGTTTCATTAATGATATTTATTCTGTGTGATATAATATATTTTTTGAATGTTACTTGGAACCTTTTGAAAAACTTCTACTAAAGAAAGAAACTTTAATAAATGTTCAGGCAAATCAGAAACTTCCAAGAATCCAATCTAGACTCAGCTGTTCAAACTACTGTAATCAACTAGAATGCATGCCACATGCTATAAAAATAAAGTAGCCAAGCATAAACGAAGAATCAAGAATTTGCACTCCAAATATGGCAATCAAGATGGGACACAAAGAACCAATCAGAAAGCAGCATGACTAAAAGCTAATCTGAAATCAAGACAAGTGGCTATAATAATAAACACGACCTTACAGACAAACCTCACTCCATAAAAGATCTTGGAATATTCATCTCAAATGATTGAAGTGCCAAAGCCCACTGCAGCAACATCGCCAAAAAGGCTTGAAGGGTTGTTAATTTAATCCTATGTAACTTTTGCTCTTGTAACTTCACACTACTAGAGCATACAAAACTTTTGCCAGACCCATCCTTGAATACAGCTGATCTGTCTGGAACCCACATCACATTTTGGACATAAACATTCTAGAAAATGTCCAGAGATACTTTACTGGAAGAGCCCTCTACTCCTCCACTCGCAACAGAATACTATGCAACTAGACTTACAATCCTAGGTTTAGAAAGCTTAGAACTATGTCACCTTAAATATGACCTAAGCATAGCCCATAAAATCATCTGCTACAACATCCTTCCTGTGAACAACTACTTCAGCTTCAATCACAACAACACACAAGCACACAACAGATACAAGTAAACCGTTCTAAACTCGACTGCAGGAAATATGACTTTAATAACCAGGTAGTTGATGCATGGAACTCACTACCAGACTCTGTAGTATCATCACTTAAACCCCAGTCTATCCTTAGACTATCCACTGTTGACCTCTCCTGATTCCTAAGAGGTCAGCAAGGGGCGTGCATAAGTGCACCAGTGTGCCTTCAGTCCCCTGTCCAAATGTTTCCCTCTTACTAGTATCATGTATACAAATATATATTGTTATATCTTTGTAAACCACTAATACATACTTAACAAAACAAACAAATAAATAAAAATAAATAAAGACTTGACCCCAAGCAATTAACTTTGGTTTGCATAATGTATCACTTTGCCTCTGAAGATTCTAGCCACAATTGCTAGTAAAATCTCAAGGAATCTATTCTCCATCTTACAGCCCAATACTGCTCCCCAAATACTTTATATTTATTTATACCTGAAGAATTATCTCTGGCGATTTCACAAAAGGGAATATAATGAATGACTTCCAGGAATAGGTCCAGCCAAGATAGTGGTAGCTTCTAATGGTTCTGGGCTGAACAATACTGGCACCTAAAACAATGTATTACAATTAAATATCTCATCATTTATTTATTTTAAAGAATATTATATAAACAAATTCAGGCATACAAGACTAATGCCATTTAAGAGCAAATAGAATCCAGAAAATATAATATCTATTACAGTTTATGTACAACAAACAATTAGCAAACACCATATTTTTCAGTGTATAAGACATACCTTTTTACCTCAAAAAAGTGTGTCAAAAACTGGGTGCGTCTTATACACCAAATGTTTCATGGGCATTGGGCGATGGTGGCAATGGTGGCAATGGCGACAATGGGTGGAATTAGAGAGCTGATTCTGCCTGAGAAAGAGCTGCCACCACCAATCCTTCTTGTAGTAGTCAGCAGCGTAGTCCGTGACGGCAGTGGCGTTACAGCTTCTCATGTGGCTTGATGGCAGTGGCGGTGGCTAGCTTCCACTGCAGTCACCAAAACATGGGAAAGCTGCTGCAGCCACCGCACCAAAAGAAAGCCACTGCCACCGCTGCTGGCAACTTCTGCATCCTGCAGCCTCCGATGGCGCCAGCTGCTGCATCACCCCCAGCTACTGCTCAAGCATCTCAAGCCATTGCCTGGCCCACTTGCCGGGACTCCTATAAACTGCAAGAAGTGATAGGTCAGTTGGTACATAATGGAATGATTTCTACCTCTTTGGGGGAAGGAAAGAAAGATGGCTGAAGATGGCTGACTCAGTGGAGTGGGGGGAGAGAGAGGAGCAAATGCTTAATCAGCTGGCTTTGGGGCTTGCCAGCATTTTTCTCCTGTTACCAAAGCCTGGCAGCTGCAGCTGCAAACTTGATTTCCTCTCCTTGCCCCTTCCTCTGTTGCAAACGTTCCATCTGTTTGGGAGGGGAGCGTTCTAGAATGCTTGGGGCTGGCTCTCTGCCCGGAGGGGAGTGCGAGGCAGCAGTGTCTGGGTGGCATTCAAGCTTCTCTCCCTCCCTCCCAATATTACACAACAAAATTGTGCCTTCCTGCTTTTGCAAGTAGATGTACCAGTGTTTCGGGTGTTTTTTAAAAAAAACATTCTGTAGTGAGCACCACACACATCCATACGTTCTTTTCCATTTTTTAAAAAAATAAATTTTATTGATTTTTATAAAATGGTTACATAAAACAAACATATAACAGTGCACAGTGCGTGTGCCCATCACCTAACAAACAAGACACCCCCCTTCACCACCACCACCCATACAAGGGGATTCAAAGATTTTGATTTTGTTTATCTATATTTCCTTGGCTCTATCTTGCATTAGATACAGTGATCCCTCAAGTTTTGCGTCCTCGAGCATCGCGAAAGGGCTATATCGCGAGTTTTCAACCCGGAAGTAAACTCCACCATCTGCGCATGCGTGCCCTTCCACGCATGCGTAGATGGTGGAGTTTCCCCGCCGGGCAGAGGCTTCCCTGGGTCTTCCCCCTCTTGCCCCGGTAAGACCCCAGCGGCGGCGCGAGCAACGGCGTGGGCTGGCGGGCGGCACGCGCGCGGGAAACCCCAGCTCCGCTTTCCAGCTGGGAAGCGGAGCCGGCAACAGCGTGGGCGGGCGGGCAGCGCGCGCGAGCTTGGGGACACCCCACCTCCGCCTCCCAGCTGGGAAGCGGAGCTAGGGTGTCCCCACCGCGCGCACGTTGCTGCGGAAAGCGCGCGCGCTTGGAGACACCCCACCTCCGCCTCCCAGCTGGGAAGGGAGCTAGGGTGTCCCCACGCGCGCGCGCGTTGCTGGGGAAAGCGCGCGCGCTTGGGGACACCCCACCTCCGCCTCCCAGCTGGGAAGCGGAGCTAGGGTGTCCCCACCGCGCGCACGTTGCTGGGGAAAGCGCGCGCGCTTGGAGACACCCCACCTCCGCCTCCCAGCTGGGAAGGGAGCTAGGGTGTCCCCACGCGCGCGCGCGTTGCTGGGGAAAGCGCGCGCGCTTGGGGACACCCCACCTCCGCCTCCCAGCTGGGAAGCGGAGCTAGGGTGTCCCCACCGCGCGCGTTGCTGGGGAAAGCGCGCGCGCTTGGAGACACCCCACCTCCGCCTCCCAGCTGGGAAGCGGAGCTAGGGTGTCCCCACCGCGCGCGCGTTGCTGGGGAAAGCGCGCGCCCTTGGAGACACCCCACCTCCGCCTCCCAGCTGGGAAGCGGAGCTAGGGTGTCCCCACGCGCGTGCGCGTTGCTGGGGAAAGCGCGCGCGCTTGGAGACACCCCACCTCCGCCTCCCAGCTGGGAAGCGGAGCTAGGGTGTCCCCACCGCGCGCGCGTTGCTGGGGAAAGCGCACGCCCTTGGAGACACCCCACCTCCGCCTCCCAGCTGGGAAGCAGAGCTAGGGTGTCCCCACCGCGCGTTGCTGGGGAAAGCGCGCGCGCTTGGGGACACACCACCTCCGCCTCCCAGCTGGGAAGCGGAGCTAGGGTGTCCCCACCGCGCGCGCGTTGCTGGGGAAAGCGCGCGCGCTTGTCGACACCCCACCTCCGCCTCCCAGCTGGGAAGCGGAGCTGGGGTGTCCCCAAGCGCGCGCGCACCCCAGGCGCGAGCAACGGGGTGGGCGGGCGAAGGGCGGGCGGCAGTGGAAGTAAAAACACCATCTGCGCATGCGCAGATGGTGTTTTTACTTCCGCACCGCTACTTCGCTAAAAATCGATCATCGCGTGGGGTCCTGGAACGGAACCCTCGCGATGATCAAGGGATCACTGTATTACTAAAAGAGTGATTGCAGTTTATTTTTCACATTTACATCACAGATTCTACTCAACATATAATCTTTGACCTTATTCCATTGTACCATCAGCTTCTCCAGTTTGTTTTCATCAAAGTTGTTTAATCTTATTTCCATAATGTCAAAGTGTATGTGGTCCACCATGTACCAGTACCAATTTTGTAATGTCCATTTTGTGGAATCTTTCCAACCCAATACCACTACCGCTTGAGCACTTTCCAATGCTGCGGATTTTATTTCCTTGAATTCTCCTAGTTTTCTTTGTTTAATTAAAATCGCTATTTCTTTTGTAATTATCCAGTTAATATTTAACATTTTATTAATTTCGTTCTGTACTTCATTCCAGAATGTCTGAATTTCTGCACACTCCCAGAACATATGCATAAAGATTCCCATAAAGGGAATCTTCATACGTTCTTTTCCATTGTATGTTTTGACAGTAAACATTGCAATGAATTAAAAATTGAAAAGCAAACCAGAAGAGATTACTTAAAGGAGAGAAAAAGAGAGACAAGGCGGTTGGGGAGGGGGATTGAATCGAAAACAGTTGATCCTTGAAATTTCGTGAAATGCCGAGCTCCTTTTAAATATCTGTATTTTTTCTTGGAAGTTTCCGTGTTGTTTGGAGGTTGGGAAGAGGAAGTTGAAGCTCCTTTTTTCCATAAATAGATGAGATGCAAGAAGCGATGCAGGGTGAAGAAAAGAGTTGGGGGTGAGATAGTAGCAAAGATGTATACAACCATCATGCAATGGAGGAGGGAAGGGAAAGGAGGTCATTTTATTTTTATTTATTTATTTATTTAGATTAAATTAGATTAGATTTATTGGATTTATATGCCGCCCCTCTCCGTAAACTCAGGGCGACTCACAACAATGGTAAACAAAACATAGTAACAAATCTAATATTTCGCAATCTAAATTACAGTTTTAAGTTAAAAAATCCAAAAGAGCCCCAATATATTAAAAAGAAGTACACAATCAAATCATACACAAAAACTACATGGGCAAGGGGGAGATGTTTCAATTCCCCCATGCCTGACGACAGAGGTGGGTTTTAAGGAGTTTCCGAAAGGCAAGGAGGGTGGGGGCAATCCTAATCTCTGGGGGGAGCTGGTTGCAGAGGGTCGGAGCCACCACAGAGAAGGCTCTTCTCCTGGGTCCCGCCAGATGACATTGTTTAGTCGAAGGGACCCGGAGAAGGCCAACTCTGTGGGACCTAACTGGTCGCTGGGATTCGTGCGGCAGAAGGCGATCCCGGAGATATTCTGGCCCGATGCTATGAAGGGCTTTATAGGTCATAACCAACACTTTGAATTGTCACTGGAAATTGATCGGCAACCAATGCAGACTGCGGAGTTTTGGAGTAACATGGGCATATTTAGAGAAGCCCATGATTGCTCTCGCAGCTGCATTCTGCACGATCTGAAGTTTCCGAACATTCTTCAAAGGTAGCCCCATGTAGAGAGCATTAGAGTAGTCAAGCCTCGAGGTGATGAGGGCATGAGTGACTGTGAGCCAGAAAGGGCCACAACTGGTGCACCAGGCAAACCTGGGCAAATGCGCCCCCTCACCACAGATGAAAGATGTTTCTCTAATGTGAGCTTTGGATCGAGGAGGATGCCCCAGTTGTGGACCCTCTCTGAGGGGGTCAATACTCCCCCCCCCAGGGTAATGGAAGGACAGATGGAGTTGTCCTTGGGAGGCAAAACCCACAGCCACTCCATCTTATCCGGGTTGAGTTTGAGTCTGTTGACACCCATCCAGGCCCCAACAGCCTCCAGGCACTGGCACATCACTTCCACTGCTTCATTGACTGGACATGGGGTGGAGATGTAAAGCTGGGTATCATCAGTGTACTGATGATACCTCACCCCATGCCCTTGGATGATCTCACCCAGCGGTTTCATGTAGATATTAAATAGCAGGGGGGAGGGGACCGACCCCTGAAGCACCCCACAAGGGAGAGACCTCGAGGTCGACCTCTGACCCCCCACTAACACCAACTGCGACTGGCCGGAGAGGTAGGAGAACCACTGAAGGACAGTGCCTCCCACTCCCAACCCCTCCAGCCGGTGCAGAAGGATACCATGGTCGATGGTATCGAAAGCCGCTGAGAGGTCAAGAAGCACTAGGACAGAGGATAAACCCCTGTCCCGGGCCTGCCAGAGATCATCCATCAACACAACCAAAGCAGTTTCCGTGCTGTAACTGGGCCTGAAACCCGATTGCTGAAGACCTAGATAATTGGCTTCTTCCAAGGACCGCTGGAGCTGGAGCGCCACCACCTTCTCAACAACCTTCCCCATAAAGGGAAGGTGGGAGACTGGACGATAGTTATTAAGTACGGCTGGGTCCAGAGAAGGTTTCTTGAGGAGGGGGCGCACAAGTGCCTCCTTGTACAGAGCCGGAAAGGATCCCCTCCCCAAAGAAGTGTTGATAATCTCTTGGACCCAGCTCCGCGTCACCTCTATGCTGGCCGAGACCAGCCAGGAGGGACAAGGATCCAGTAGGCAGGTGGCGGAACTCACAGCTCCAATGGCCTTGTCCACTTCATCAGGTGTCACCAGATCAAACTCTTCCCAGACAGATGGACAAGTAGTCACCTCGACTGACTCATTGTCAGTTGACTCTGCTATCCAATCAGAGTCGAGATCCGCCCGGATCCAAGCGATTTGATCAGCGAAAAATGTATTAAAGTCCTCGGCACTACTCTGCATGGGCTCCCCAACTCGCCCCTGATTAAGAAGGGAGCGGGTCACCCTAAACAGAGCAGCTGGGTGAGATTCCGCTGATACAATCACGGTGGCATGATATGCGCATCTTGCTGCCTTGAGCGCCACTTTGTAAGTCTTAATAAAAGCTCTTACAAGTGTTTGATCGGATTCAGACTTACTCTCCCTCCATCGCTTCTCCAGACATCTCTTCTGGCGTTTCAACTCCTGGACCTCCTTGTTGAACCATGGAGCTTGACGGGGTCCAGTGCCGCAGAGGTCGCAATGGCGCAATCCGGTCAAGAGCCTCCGCTGCAGCCTTGTTCCAGGCCTCAGCAAGAGACTCTGCCAAAGTGCGGACGAGTGTATTTGGAATAACCCCAAGCGCCCTCTGAAAACCTTCAGGATCCATCAGGCGTCTGGGGCGGAACCTCCTAATCGGTTCCGCCTCCCTGCAGAGAAGGATTAGAGCCAGGAAGTTAAGCCGCAGTAGAAAATGATCTGATCATGACAAAGGCAATACTTCTAAGCCCCTTAGTCTCAGATCATTACTCAGATCATTTATTTTGTCCAATACACAATACATATTGAAGAGAATAGACATGAAGTATTATATATAAAGAAAAGGATAGAAGAAAAGATATAAAAATAGAAAAGATATATGAAAGGAAGAAAAGATATACGATATATAAGATAAGGAGAGACAATTGGACAGGGGACGAAAGGCACACCAGTGCACTTATATACGCCCCTTACTGACCTCTTAGGAACCTGGAGAGGTCAATCGTGGATAGTCTAAGGGAGAAATGATTTTCACAAACTTTCTCCTACAGCTAATTGGCATACTCTCCCCTCTTCAAAGGGAATATCTGGTCAAGCAACAGAATAAAAAGAAGATTCTGCCAGTTTGATGGTTGTTTTTTTTTTAAAGGACTTTATGGCTTGAGGGATTCATAGTAGTTCCCTTATTACTGGTGACCAGAACTCATGCTTTATCAATATGTGTGTGTGGGAGGGTGCAGCAAAGTCTTCCCAGGCTCCTTGCTTTCCTCGCTCCCTTGGGCTTTCTTTTTTCTTTTTAGTATTTTTATTGTTTTTTCTTTAAGACAAACAATACAAACAACATTTGACATTTAAAGGAGCTGCCATTGCTCTGCTAATCATAGAAGTCTAACTAATACAAAAAAAAGTCTAACTATAATCAGATCAATACAGAAAAGCAGTTCATAATATACTACTATATTATAACATCTACATCTATGTTTCCATTTTGGTATTCTAGTTTGCGTAATTGAAGTCAATTCTAATATCCATAAATTTTATCAATATACTACTAAAATATAACATTCAGTTTTATATTTTCATTGTAATAATATAATTAAATTAAAGTCAATTAATTAAACACAAAAACCTTATGCTTAAAATTTCTTAAAATACTGCAATATTATATAATTATACAATTTAAAATCTACTTCTTTGTATCTATTTTAACACTGTAATGAAATAATTAAAATCAGTTACTCAATCTAAAAACCTTATCCTTTAAATTTCTTAATATACTACTATCCTTAAAATTTCAATATATCATATATTTAATTTAATAAATTCAAATGTTTTAAAAATTATTCAGATATTATTAAAACTCTTTTTTAACATTCCACCAATTATACACTTTGTCCCAGATTTAATAGAACTGTTTCCATTTGATTATTTAACCGTCTCGTCATCATATCTAATTCTGCACATTCCATAATTTTTTAAAATACTTCTTCATCTTTTGGTATTTCCTTTTCTTTCCATTTTTGCGCAAATGTAATTCTTGCAGCCACTAAAATATGAATTATTAAATAATATATTTCTTTTTTATATTTGATATCACAGATGCCTATTAGGAAGAATTCTGGAGTCTTTTTAATCTTCTTGTTCGTTATTTTTTTTAACAATTTTTCTACTTTATTCCAATAAATCTTAGCTTCAGGGCATGTCCACCATGTATGAAAATAGGTACCAATTTCTTTTTTACATTTCCAACAAATAGGAGAGGTATTAGGGAACATCGTTGAAATCCTATACTGTATGGTGGAAGATGCCATCTGTAAAACATCTTAATTTGGTTTTCTTTATAAGAAATTGATTTTGTTATTTTCCAATTATGTATCCATACCTTTTCCCATGTTTCCAAATTTATTTCTTTTCCAAAATTTTTGCACCAACTAATCATATTATCTTTCAATATCCAGTCTATTGTTTTGTAATTTATTAAATATTTACGGTATATAGCTTCCCAATTAATTCCCTTGATTTTGAATCAATAATTTCCCAAATATATTGTTATCTTTTTTAAAGATAAAAGTTCTAACGTCCTTTTGATATCTAGAATTAATCTGTACATACTGACACCAATCTATATCAACACCTATCTCTTGCAGTTCTTGTTTAGTTCTTAATTTTAATTGATTATCCCATAAATCTCCATATTTCCATATCTTACCATCCTTTAAAAGATTTGGGTGTGAAATGGCTTCAATTGGTGAAATCCACTCTGGCATTACTAAGAAATGATTTTTCCTTATTTCATTCCAAGCATCTATTAATGCTTTTCTAATAATATTACTTTTAAAATATGAGTGGGTTTTAAACTTTTCATACCATATAAAGGCATGCCAGCCTAACATTAAATCATAGCCTTTTAGATTAAGTAATCTTCGAGTTTCAAGAGTTAACCATTTTTTTATCCATGTTAGAGCGGTGGCTTGATAATATAACTTCCAATTGGGGAGGCCGAGGCCTCCTCTTTCTTTACGGTCTTCTAATGAATTTTGTTTTATTCTTGGTTTCTTACCTTGCCATATGAATTTTTTTGTGATTCTATTTAATTCTTTAAAAAAAATTGGCCCAGGATTGATTGGAATAACTTGGAAAATAAATAATACTTTAGGGAGGATATTCATTTTAATTGTGGAGATTCTTCCAATTAGGGATAACTGCAAATTATTCCATATTTCCAAATCCTTTTTAATCTGTCCTAACAATTTTATATAATTATCATTTTTTAAAGATATAGCTTTGGAGGTAATCCATATGCCCAGGTATTTCACCTTTTTTGTAACTTTCATGTTTGTTAAATTTTCAAGATATTTTGTCTGTAGCTCTGTCATATTTTTTGTTAGTATCTGTGTCTTTTCCTAGTTAATTTTCAGACCTGCAACTTTCCCGTATTCTTCTATAAAATCTATTAACTTTAGAATTGATGCTAAAGAATCCTCTACTATAAAAACTACATCATCCGCGAAGGCTTGGACTTTATATATTTCTTTTTTAATCTTTTATTTCTTTTTCTGATCTTATTTTTATTAATAACACTTCTAGTGTTAAAATAAATAATAATGGTGATATTGGACATCCTTGCCACACTCCTCTTTGTATTTCTAATTTTCATGTTTGTTCATTGTTTATTATAATTCTAGCTGATTGGTTAGAATATATAGCATCAATTATATTTTAAAAATTGGTTCCTACATTCATCTTATTTAATTGTATTTTCATAAAGTTCCAGTCTACCTTATCAAATGCTTTTTTAGCATCTAAAAATATAAGTGAAATTTGTTTTTCAGGATGTTGTTCATAATATTCTAAGGTATTTATTATTGTTCTTAAGTTATTTTTAATTTTTCTACCTGGTAAAAACCGGTTCTGGTCTTCATGTATTATTCCATTTATAATGTTTTAAAACCTAGTAGAAAATATTGATATAAAAATTTTATAATCTACATTTAATAATGATATTGGTCTGTAATTTTCATTTTTTTTCCTTCTCAGTTCCTACTTTGTGTATTAATTAAAGTTTCTGTCCATGTTTTTGGTATTTTACCATCTGCTATTATTTGATTAAATATTTCTAACATGTTTTTAAAAAGTATTTCAATGTCTAACTTATAAAATTCTGTTGGTATCGCATCTGGACCAGTAGCTTTATTATTTTTCTGGTTTTTAATAGATTGTTGTAATTCTATTTCTGAAATAGGTTTGTTTAGTTTTTGTTGTTGAACTTCCATTAATGCCGGTAAATCTATAGCACTTAAATAATCAAAAATTAAATGTTCTTTTATTTCTTCTTTTCCATAGTTTCCTGTAAAATTCTAATGCTATTTCCTTTTTTTCCATCTGTTCTATGTCTTATTACACCTTTACTATCTATTAATTTTTTAATAATTTTGTTTTCTCTCTCTTTCCTAAGTTTATATGCCAACCATCTTCCTGGTTTATTTGCATGTTCAAAGTATTCTTGTTTTGCTCTTTTTATTTGTTCCACCATTGATTCTTGTTCTATCAACCTTATTTTGTGTTTTAGTACATCTCTCTGATTTTTAACTTTATCATCATACTGCAACTTCTTCTCTTTATTCTTTTTCGCCATATAAGAGATTGTTAGCCCACGTATATATGCCTTTGTTGTATACCAAATATTTTTCGGGTAGTATCATTATTTTTATTTATTTTAAAAAAAGGCCTCCAATTCTTTCTCTATCCATTCTTTGTATTCAGGATTAGGTAATATGTTTCTATTCATTGACCAGTTATTTACTTTTCTCTTACCTTTCCAATATATAACTAACGGATTATGGTCTGCCCAACTATTACTTTCAATCTCGATATCTCTAATCTTTTCCATTGTGTGTGGTGGTGCCCAGGCCATATCAATCCTAGACCAAGTTTTATGAGGGTTAGAGTAAAAAGTATATTGTTTATTTTGTGGGTGGCATTCACGCAACATATCTTTTAATAATAATTCTGTTCTCATTTTCCAAAATGTTGTAGGTAAAATTACCTTTTTTTCCTTTTCTTTCCCCCCCTCCTGTGTAATCCATTTGACTATCTGAAATTGCATTAAAATCGCCTATTATTATCATATTTTCTATTGATAGTTCAATTATTTTGTCATGCAATTCTTTATAAAATTGTTTTTGGTTGTCATTTGGTGCATAAATTGAAATAATTACGAGAGGTTTCATTTCTAGATCTAATTGTACCATTAAAATTCTGCCTTCACTATCACTGTATATTTGTTTTGATTCAATTATTTCATCAATATACATTGCTACTCCTCTTTTCTTTTGATTTGCCAAACTAGTATAAAGTTTCCCCAATTTTGAATTATTAAGAAGACTTCTCTTTGATTTTTCTAATATGAACTTCTTGTAAAATATTTATTTGTGCTTTTTGTTTTCTGAGTTTAGCCAATATTTGATTTCTTTTCCTGGGGTTGTTCAAACCATTAACGTTGACTGAAAAATTTTTCAAGTCATGTGACATTTCTATTTGTAGTATTTTTTTATTTCTTTCAATTCACGTAATCTACTATCTAACACCAATTCTTGTTGAGCTTGTGGTTGTTTCTTTTTAACATCTTGCTTTTCTCCCCTTTCTTTCCTGGTGGCCCCCCATTCTTCTTCTTTATCCTTAAGTTCTATCTGTAATTGGTCAATCTTATTCAGTCCACTTTGCGCGAAAAAAGCTCTTGCTTTGTCCACACTCTCTATCTTGATTTTCATTGCTTGCCAAGTTAGGGTAAGCCCTTCTGGTACTAGCCATCGAAAAACTATATTCTTTTTGATTAAGACACTTGTAAGAAAATAATACTCTCTTCTGCTTTCTCTTACCCTCTTTGGAACTTGTTTCATAATATCTTTCCCTTTGTGCTTCCAAGTCTGGTTTCTTGCCTGTTTTAAAATGTCATCTTTGATTACTCTTCTTGCAAACTTGATGTGGACTTCTCTTGGTAAGTTGTGTTGCCTTGCATAGCCCGTTTGGACTGTATAAATTTCATCTAGCTCTCTTATAAGTTCTTGTGGGTCCACTTGTAGAATTTCTCCTATTATCTCTGCCATCTTTGCGGATAAATCTTCATCCTTTTCTTCCTCAATGTTTTGAAATCTCAAGCCATGTGATGTGGATTGAAGTTCAAGGTTAGTTATTGCTTTGTCAAAGCCTCTACAGGCCGCATAGTTATGTTCTTCATATTCCTCCACCTTTTGTCCTATATCATGGACTTTTTCTTCTGTTGCTTTTATTCTTTTTTCGTTTTCTTGTAAATTCTGTTGTATTACTTTCATATTTCCATCCATCTCGTTCATTCTCCCTTTAACTTCACTGATTTCAGTTTTAAGTTCACTGATCTCCTTCTTGAGCTCAGTTTTCAAGGTACCCATTTCATTTTTCATCTCTTGTTTCATTTCTTCATAATATTTTTTCACTTCATTTGTATCTAGTTGAATTTTTGTTTGTGTTTACGTTTTCTGCATAAAGTCTTGAATACCTGCTAAAGTATCTTGAATAGACTGAAGGTTTGATTCTGCCGGTGGCTTTTCTTTCTCTTTTTCTTTTTCCTTATCTAGCATTGTTGTTATTGTTCTTTGTTGTAAAGGGGATGATGTTGGAGATACCTTTGGGGTGGGAGTTGGGGTTGGAGTTGGAGTGGATGTTTGTTTTCGAGTTGTTGTAATAGAAGTCACAATTTGAGCCCTGTAGGAACCTTTCATATCTCAGAAGTTTACAATTTATTATACAATATTTTAATGGAACTTATTTCGCTTTATATTTAAAGTAATATAGACAATTTAGAAAAGAAGAAAACAATTAAGAATTTAACAATAGAACAATCCTTTAAAAGATCAATTCAAATAAAGGTATGAAAAATATAAGATAAGAGAGAGAAAGAAAGAATAAACAAAAAGTATGCTATATATTTTGGAGGATAGAAAAAGTTTAAGATTAATAAAAATAAAAAATAATAAAAGAAGAGGAATAATAATAGAGAGGAAAAAATATTCACTTAACTATAAAATAAACACTATGCTATATTGTTAAATTGGGGGGATAAACCAAGTGAAGAAAGGGGAAAACAAAACTCTAACACATTTTAAATATCAAATTTGACTAAAAAAATTAAAGAGAAAACAACCCAAGTAGGTATAAAAAAGAAAAATATAAGACAGGAAAGGAGATTTAAGAATTTAAAATTACGCAATTTTGTATGTTAAAAATATGAAGTAAAGAAAAAAATACTAATATTAAAAATAAGAATAAAAATTAAAAGGTGTATCAATAACTTTAAAAATATTTATATTATATAAAAAGAGGTAAAAATATAAAAATGTTTTCTAAATGGAAAAAATGGAAAGAAGAAAAAAGCAGGTTTTAAATTTTTTCCAGGATGTTCTGTCTTGGTTCTCAATCTTTTATTAGGCAAAAAAGGAAGAAATTAGGTCCAAAAATAAGTCCAAAGTCCACAGTCCACAAAAGGATGCCAAAAAAATAAATAAATACAAAGTAGTTATGTTGCTAATATAAAAATCGAATAATATGAAATCGGAAAAAATTAAGGTGAAAAGAGTTCTAATCCATCTTTTTTAACTTGATCCTTACGCTCTTGCCATCAGTAAAAATAGTCCTTCAATGAATACCTCCAAATTAATACAAATCTTGTTCTTCTTTATTTTCTTAATTATAAATGTCTAATGTAGTCCAATTTCAAAAGAAGTAAAAAGCTTCAAAAATTTAATCCAACAAGATAAAATTCATTGAAAGGGAATTTAGGTCATTTGTTGCGATTTCTTCTAAATTAATCCAATTAAAAGTTCATTCCAGTTATTTATGAAATATAGATAGTATATTACAGTAATCAATCCAAATATTTTAAAATTTTAAAATACAAAGTCAATATATAATAACTAAGATGTAAAAACGTCCCTTTTTTTTTCTTTCTAAGACAAGCAGTCTAACAAAGGAAAGTAGATCCGGCTGTTGTTATTTTTGCGGAAGGATTTCACTCCGAGTTACAAACTTTATTTAACTTCGCCTTTTACTTTCAAGATCTTCACTTTTCAAGTATTGGGTACCAAAAAATTACCTTGTAAGTGTTTTTCTTTTCTTCTTTCTGTAGATCTGCTTTTTGTAGACTTCTTTAGTATTTTCTTGGCTTCCTCCATAGACTGATCGCTATGGCCATGTCTCTGCAGCCGCTGGGCGCGCGGTTCTCCATGTTACAGCTGCAGGGCTTTCCCTACCCTTCGGGGCAGTGGTGATCTGCCCCTAGGGACCCGGGAGACCCCCTGTTCTATGTCGAGCCCTCTGGGCTCAGACAAAGTGCAAAAATGCACCCTGTAGCAGGGAAAAGGAAAAGCAAAGACGGAGCGATGTCTTCGCCCACCCGGCGCGATCGAGTATCACCCGGAAGTCTCTCCCTTGGGCTTTCTATTCACTCCACCTTCCTTTCCCTTCCTCTTCCCCTCACCCTTCTACTTTTTTAAAATTTCTCTTTCTTCTTTCTCCATCCTCTCCCCACCCTCTATCTCCTACCTTTCTCTTTACTCTCCTCCTTTCTTTACCCTTCCCTGTCTTCTCCACTTTCTAGAAGAGAAGAACAGAAGATCCTAACTTTTTTCTCCTCACCCTCCTTCCCTCCCACCCTCCTTCCCTCTCTCTTTTGCTGCTGTAATTACACCAAAATGCCAAAACGTGTAAAACTAATCACTGACATCTCCCACTCTTGCTTTTTCTTCTTTCCTATTAATACCTATTTTCTCCAGCTTCAGAGAGTCTCACCTGATACATAGATCTCTCTCCCGCTCCCCAAAAAGAGACAATCAACCGCCACATTGCTATTTTAAGATGACTTGTGGAATGATCTCCTAGCTGGTGCATGGCTCTGGGGTTGCTCCTTTTTTCCATAGCTTTTCATTGCTGGTCTCTTATCTACCCTTTGGAGTTTGATATTAGGGTGTATCGTTTTTTTAGACGGATTTTGGTGTGTCCGAAAATACATCCCAGTTGCCATTCTGAGCTTGTGGTTTTAATTATGCCCAATCATTCTTCTGCTAGGTTCACATAGAGATACTATGAGAGTTTTATGATAGAGAAGCAATGCTAGTCTAAGTGCTGCATTTGTTTCTTGCTTCTCTTCTGTTTTCTAAGAGAAAACAGCACAGTTGGGGAGGGGAATGAAGTAGATGCTCTATTGGCTTTTAGTTGGTTTTCCTTGTTCTCTTATGGATAAGAGGACTAAAGAGGAGGAGAAAAAAACCCTAATGGCAATCTAGGAATTTTATTATTTTCCAAGCTGAGTTAGGGGTGCAAGGTTCTTCAAACCTGGCAAGTTAAAGGCTTGTGGACTTCAACTTCCATTTCTGAACTAGCATGACTGGTGGAGGAATTCTGGGAGTTGAAGTCCACTAGTCTTAAAGCTGTCAAGTTTGAATACCCCAGAGTTGGCGTTCGGAGCGCAAGGGTCTTTAAATCTGGCAAATCTTAGACTTTTAGACTTCAGCTCCCATTTCTGAGCTAGCATGACTGGAGGAGGAATTCTGGGAGTTGAAGTCAACAAATCTGTCAAGTTTGAAGTTTGTAAAAAGTGTACATGGTTTTAAAAAGTAACATAGTTGTAAAAAGTATTCTGCTTCACTGGAATTTTATTAAACAATATAATACTATACCATTTGGTTCAGAATACTTTTTTCCTTTTTTTCCTCCTCTAAAATCTAGATGCGTCTTATACACCAAAAACTACGGGAGTATTAGGGATGAGATATCCCCCCCCCCTTTTTCCCCCATACAGGATGTCTATAATTGAACTCAATCTACTATCATAAGTTAAGAATAACACAAAATCTACCCTGAGGAATATGCTATTTGCAATGCATATTTCTATTTATCCAGATGATTAAAACTCACATTAAGGTGGTTTTAGTAGTATTGTTGCTTAATTTATCATTGTAGAGATATGTCTATACAACTAGCCACCATATATTTTAAGTGCAATGAGATGACATAAAATTATTAGCTGCATCTAAAATACATCTACCTTAGAATTAATTCTGAATAAAATGCTATTGCTGCCTAAAATACAAAAAAATAAATATTTAATGGGCTACAGTTCCCTTTTGTCTATCATGTTTGAATCTGCAGGATATTCCTAGAACTCATTCTTTTAGGAGTAAATGTAAAAAGAGTGTGGCTGTGACTATTTTCTAATAAGCATTTAGTAAGAAAGCTGGAAATTTTGGTACCAATTTGCAACTTATGTGCGTTTGCACAATTTCATAGTAAGCATCTTAGAACTTGCATATTAAAATGTGTGCAAAAATGCTATTGAAGATTTTTCAGATACTGTAGTTGATACTGATACAAAAACTGCATTATTAAAAGGAGTAGTACAATGATTACATGAAATACTTTGATGTTTCTTTTAATTTAATAACTGAAATACACATTATAGTGTATAATAAATAAAGCTGTACTATATATTAATAGTAGAGATTTCCAATCTAGTTATGTAGCTTAGAGAATAATTGTTGCAAATACCTGTAGATTGGAGTGCAAAATCTGTCATCTGAACAACATCTTCATCCAACTTTTGTTCTAATTTTTAAAGAATTTTTTCAATATTCTGTAATGGATAAAAATAAAAATAAAATTCATCCATTACTGCATCTATAACTTTGGTAAAATTAGAAAAGAAGCCAGACATGATTTTAAAAAACAAACCCAAACATTAAATGCATTCGTATATTGTGTATTGTTCTGTTGTGAGCTGCTCTGAGTCCTCAGAGAGGGGCGGCATACAAATCTAATATATTATTATTATTATTATTATTATTATTATTATTATTATTATTATTATGTCAGTACAACACAGCAAACGAGATCCCTATGCTGGATTTCGTATTTCATCACCAGTTGGGCGCTTTCCAAGCACCTAGGACTGCGTGATGTAGCGACGAATTATGTTTGCCGATCCCAGTAAAGCAGCCTTTTGCAATTGACAGGTGGAGATTTTGTCAATTCTGATGGTTTTCAAATGTCCGCTGAGATTTATTTATTTATTTATTATTTATTTATTATTTGGATTTGTATGCCGCCCCTCTCCGAAGACTCGGGGCGGCTCACAACAAATAGTACAAATCATAAATAATCCACTCAATTAAAATATTAAAGCTTTAAAAACCCCATGTACTAACAGACACACACACAATCATACCATATATAAATTAAACATGCCCAGGGGGAGATGTTTCAATTCCCCCATGCCTGACGGCAAAGGTGGGTTTTAAGGAGTTTACGGAAGGCAGGAAGAGTAGGGGCAGTTCTAATCTCCGGGGGGAGTTGGTTCCAGAGGGCCGGTGCCACCACAGAGAAGGCTCTTCCCCTGGGGCCCGCCAACCGACATTGTTTAGTTGACGGGACCCGGAGAAGGCCCACTCTGTGGGACCTAATCGGTCGCTGGGATTCGTGCGGCAGGAGGCGGTCTCGGAGATATTCTGGTCCAATGCCATGAAGGGCTTTAAAGGTCATAACCAACACTTTGAATTGTGACCGGAAACTGATTGGCAGCCAATGCAGACTGCGGAGTGATGGTGAAACATGGGCATATCTAGGTAAGCCCATGACTGCTCTCGCAGCTGCATTCTGCACGATCTGAAGTTTCCGAACACTTTTCAGAGGTAGCCCCATGTAGAGAGCATTACAGTAATCGAACCTCGAGGTGATGAGGGCATGAGTGACTGTGAGCAGTGAGTCCCGGTCCAGATAGGGCCGCAACTGGTGCACCAGGCGAACCTGGGCGAACGCCCCCCTCGCCACAGCTGAGAGATGTTGTTCTAATGTGAGCTGTGGATCGAGGAGGACGCCCAAGTTGCGGACCCTCTCTGAGGGGGTCAATAATTCCCCCCCCCCAGGGTAATGGACGGACAGATGGAATTGTCCTTGGGAGGCAAAACCCACAGCCACTCCGTCTTATCCGGGTTGAGTTTGAGTCTGTTGACACCCATCCAGGCCCCAACAGCCTCCAGGCACTGGCACATCACTTCCACCGCTTCGTTGACTGGGCATGGGGTGGAGATGTAAAGCTGGGTATCATCTGCATATTGATGATACCTCACCCCATGTCCTTGGATGATCTCGCCCAGCGGTTTCATGTAGATGTTAAATAGCAGGGGGGAGAGGACCGACCCCTGAGGCACCCCACAAGGGAGAGACCTAGAAGTCGACCTCTGACCCCCCACTAACACCGACTGCGACCGGCCAGAGAGGTAGGAGGAGAACCACTGGAGAACAGTGCCTCCCACCCCCAACCCCTCCAGCCGGTGCAGAAGGATACCATGGTCGATGGTATCGAAAGCCGCTGAGAGGTCAAGGAGCACCAGGACAGAGGATAAACCCCTGTCCCGGGCCCGCCAGAGATCATCCATCAACGCGACCAAAGCGGTTTCCGTGCTGTAACCGGGCCTGAAACCCAACTGTTGGGGACCTAGATAATCGGCTTCTTCCAAGGACCGCTGGAGCTGGAGTGCCACCACCTTCTCAACAACCTTCCCCATAAAGGGAAAGTTGGAGACTGGACGATAGTTATTAAGGACAGCTGGGTCCAGGGAGGGCTTCTTGAGGAGGGGGCGCACGAGCGCTTCTTTATAGAGTGATGGAAAAACTCCCCTCCCCAAGGAAGCATTGGTAATCTCCTGGGCCCAGCTCCGTGTCACCTCCCTGCTGGCCGAAACCAACCAGGAGGGACACGGATCCAGTAAACAGGTGGCGGAACTCACAGCTCCAATGGCCTTGTCCACTTCATCAGGTGTCACCAGATCAAACTCTTCCCAGACAGTTGGACAAGTACGTGCCCCAGTCACCTCGACTGACTCGTTGTCCGTCGATTCTGTTTTACAATTGGAGTCGAGGTCGGCCCGGATCCGAGCGACTTTATCAGCGAAAAACGTGTTAAAATCCTCGGCACTACTCTGTAAGGGCTCCCCAACTCCCCCCTGGTTAAGAAGGGAGCGGGTCACCCTAAACAGAGCGGCCGGGCGGGATTCCGCTGATGCAATCAAGGCGGAATGATACGCGCATCTTGCCGCCTTGAGCGCCACTTTGTAAGTCTTAATAAAAGCTCTTACAAGTGTTCGGTCGGATTCAGACCTACTCTTCCTCCATCGCTTCTCTAGACGTCTCTTTTGGCGTTTCAACTCCCGGAGCTCCTCGTTGAACCATGGGGCTCTACGGGGTCTAGCACCAGGGAGAGGTCGCAAAGGCGCAATCTGGTCGAGAGCCTCCGCAGCAGCCGTATTCCAGGCCTCCGCAAGAGACTCCGCCGAATTGTGGATGAGTGCCTCTGGAATAACCCCAAGTGCCGTCTGAAAGCCCTCTGGGTCCATCAGGCGTCTGGGGCGGAACATCTTCATTGGTTCCGCCTCCCTGCGGGGAAGGATTGGAGCCAGGAAGTCAAGCCGTAGTAGAAAATGGTCTGACCATGACAAAGGCACTGCTTCTAAGCCCCTTAGTCTCAGACCATTACTCAATTGCTCGGAAAGGAATACCATGTCAGGTGCGTGCCCCCCCTCATGAGTCGGACCCCGAACTACTTGAGTCAGGTCCATGGCTGTCATGGTGGCCATGAACTCCTGTGCCAACCCAGAGGTTTCGCCGAGTGACGGCAGATTGAAGTCCCCCAAGACAATAAGTCTGGGGAACTCCACCGCCAACCCGGCTACCTCCTCGAGTAGCACAGGCAGGGCTTTTGACACGCAGCTTGGAGGCAGGTACGTGAGAAATAAGCCCACCTGAACCCCTAAGTCCAACTTCATCAAGAGAGACTCGCAACCCGCAATTTCCGGAGCAATGAGTCCACGCAGGCAAAGGCTCTCCCTGGCTATAATAGCCACTCCTCCCCCCCTTCCCTGAGGTCGAGGTTGATGCCATATCTGAAACCCGGCTGGGCAAATTTCAGAGAGAGGAACACCTCCCTCTGGGCCCAGCCAGGTTTCAGTAATACAAGCCAGGTCGGCCTCCTCATCCAGGATCAGATCCCGGATGAGGAGAGCTTTATTTACCACCGACCTGGCATTAAGCAGCAGCAACCTGAGCCCAGGGCCAGAGTTACACTCATCACCAGTGCCCAAGATTGGGCTCACAGAGCCAAAACAAGGGACCGTTATTAAGCAACGGTCCCTCGTTCCCCTGGAACGGCTAGTTCTGTGGCCCCTGCCATATCTGCCTCTCCCCAGCAACACTGGAATATTCCGACCCTCTGCCACCCCAGAGATCGGTGCCCCTCCCTCTCCTGTCTCCCGAGCGTCAGGTGGGCCAAATCTATCATTCACACTACTATCAATCAACTCATCCATACCATAACCCCGCCCACCCCCACCCACCCAGTCATACCAGTCATTCCATTCATACCCATAAGTATATGTATCCCAGTCACTCATTATATAAAACCCCAATTATGTTAAAAACAATTAAATTGATAGCAGTATAAAAATAGCAATTAAAAACAATATTAATATTAAAAACACTATTAAAAAACTGAATAAAAAATAACAATAAAAATACAGAGAATACAAACATAGGTAATAATGAATAATTCAATTCGCTTAGAGATCCTTTGGTACTGCGCCCAGCGTGCCAAGTACCACTGGGACCACTTTCACTGACTTATGCCAGAGTCGTTGCAGCTCGATTTTTAGATCTTCGTATTTCACTAATTTCTCTAGCTGCTTCTCTTCAATTCTGCTGTCTCCTGGGATTGTGATGTCGATGATCCATACTTTCTTTTTCTCCACGATCACAATGCCTGGTGTATTGTGCTTCAGAATTCAGTCAGTCTGAAGTCAGAAGTCCCACAGTAGTTTTGCTTGCTCATTTTCGACCACTTTTTCGGGCTTATGATCCCATCAGTTCTATGCCACTGGTAAATGGTAGTTCCAGCACACGTTCCAGTGGATCATCTGTGCCGCAGCATCATGTCTATGCTTGTAGTCAGTCTGTGCAATCTTTTTGCAGCAGCTGAGTATGTGATCGATTGTTTCATCTGTTTCTTTACAGAGTCTGCACTTTGGATCGTCTGTTGATTTTTCAATTCTGGCTTTGACAGCATTTGTTCTAATAGCCTGTTCTTGTGCTGCCAGTATTAATTAGTCCTTCTGTCTCCTTTTTGAGTGTTCCACTTGTAAGCCATGACCAGGTCTTTTCTTTATCCACTTTGCCTTCAATCTTCTCCAAGAACTATCCATGCAATGCTTTGTTCTGCCAACTGTCCATACAACATTGAGTTACATTTTTTCTGTACTGGTCCTTAGTTTGCTTCACCTTGAGAAGCTTCCTATTGTTGACCTCCATCAACGCTGAGTCTTTGCTCCCCTTCACGTAGTCAGCTAATGCATGCTTCTCTTCTTCTACTATCTGCTTCACTTGCAAAAGTCCTCTGCTGCCTATTTTCTTTGGTAAATACAGCCTGTAAACGTCACTGTGGGGGTGTAGTGCATGATGGATTGTCATTAATTTTCTGGTTTTCCTGTCCAGGTTGTCCAGCTCTGCTTGAGTCCAGTTCACTATGCCAGCTATGTATCTAATGAGAGGTATGGCCCATGTATTTATAGCCTTGATAGTGTTGCCACCATTCAGTTTGCTCTTCAAAATTTTTCTTGTCCTCTGGATGTACTCTTTGCTGATCACAGTTTTCACATGGCCATGCTTGATATTATCCAGTTGTAAGATGCCCAAGTATCTGGCTTCTGGCTGGTGGCACTTGATGGTTCGACCATTTGGCATTTCAATGCCATCATTTTCAGTGATTTTCCCCTTTTTCAGTGCTACTGTGGCACATTTATCCAGGCCAAACTCCATGCTGATGTCATTGCTGAAGATTCGCACAGTGTTGGTTAGTGACTGTATCTCAGTTTCTGATTTTCCGTACAACTTCAGGTCATCCATATACAGGAGGTGTGAAATTTTTGGTGAATTCCTAGCAGTTTGGTAGCCTAGGTTTGTTTTCTGTAGGATGAGTGACAGCGGGATTATCGCGATGAGGAATAGCAATGGGGACAAAGAGTCCCCCTGGAAGATGCCCCTTCTGATGTTGATCAGTCCATAGCTTTCATTCCCAACAAAAAGCTCAGTCTTCCAATATTTCATCGCCTTTTCTGTGAATTTCCTGATGTTTTCATTGACTCCAATGACTTCCAGGCATTTTATGATCCAGCTGTGTGGCAATGAGTCAAAGGCTTTCTTGTAGTCAGTCCAGATCATGTATAGGTTTGTTTTCCTGTTCTTACAGTTCTCCGAAATCATTTTATCAATTAGGAGCTGGTCTTTCGTACCTCTACTTTATCTTTTATTGCCCTTTTGCTCCACTGGCATGATGTCATTTTCTTCTAGGTAGTCATGAATTCTGTCAGCTATGATACCTGTCAGCAGTTTGAGCATGGTTGGCAAACATGTTATTGGCCTGTACTAATATTTCCTGTCTGCAGCATTTTGTTGAACAATTCAGCCATTTTTGCAGGCAGGCTGGTCAGGTATTTCAGCCAAAAACTATGCACCTCATCAGTGCCAGGGGATGTCCAGTTCTTTACCCTCTTCACTCTTTCTGTAATCATTTCAGGTGTTATCTCCAGCTGCTGCATATTGCTCCCTGAGAATTCCTTTTCAAACTCCTTTATCCACCCAGCAGTCCTGTTATAGTCCTTTTCGACCTCCCAGAGATCTTTCCAGAACTTTGTTGTTATTTTCATCTCTGGCTTTTTAATTTTCTTATCTGTTTGCTGATGCAGGCTCTGGTAGAACTGCCTCGGGTTGTATTGAAATGTTTGATTCTGCCTGTACTGGGTGATCCTAGATTCATATCGCTCAATTTTCCTGGTTGTGGCTGTTATCTGCTGCTTTACAATTTCCAGACCTTCCTCGATCTTTCTTGTACTAAGCCAGTACTTTTTTGTCAAATAGTCTTTGATCTTCTGATTGTTAAGTTTCTGCTCCTTAATGTTCTTCAAGTTATTTGCATCTGATCTCAAGCTTTTGATTTTCAATTCTAGTCGGATTTTCCATTTTGGTTTTCCAGTTGGTTTTCCGATTGGTTTCTGTTGCAGTAACCCTAGTTCTTCAGTTACTATCACAGCTGTACTGTAGGCAAGCTGATTCAATTCTTCAATTGAAGTTACATTGACAGTTGCAAGTGCAGTGTTAATGTCTTCCACTAGTGGGACAAGTCGTTTTTTGCTTATGTTTTTTAAGGGTGGCAGTCTCTTTCGCTCTGCATTGGACCCCGCATGAGCAAGTATTTGGTCTTTAAGTTCTTGCTGCCTTTGAGTTATAGTGTCAAGTGTCTCATCTGCAGCTTCTTGCTGTCTTTCCAAATTTTCATCAGGTTCCAGTTGTGCAGTGACTCCAGATCTTACTGGAGCTTCTGCTGGTGCCAGATCAGATTTTGGTGTTTCTATTTTGCAAATTTTCTGTATTTCTTCTAATTTGACTTCACTGAACATTTGGTTGCTGATTATGAGTCGTCGCTGATCGGCCAGTTGAAGTTCCGTTATTTTTGAGTCTGCATATTCTTGTTTCCATAATTGGTACATCCGTCTTTGATATCTGCGTTTTCCAGGCTCCGAGTTGTAATAACACTTCATGATTGTGCGATTCTCTGACATTGAGAATTTCTGCCGCTTTTTGATTTGTAAGCTTTGTACCGGGAACCACAAACCCACCCCCCTCGTGGCTGGAGAGGTTACTATTACACTGCACACCAAGACAACTAGACACAAGAACAGTTTTTCCCCAAACTCCATCACTCTACTAAACAAACAATTCCCTCAACACTGTCAAAGTCTGCACTTCTATTTCTATTAGTTTTTTCTCATCATTCCTATCACCCATTTCCTTCCACCTAGGGCTGTATGACTGTAACTTGTTGCTTGTATCCTAAGATTTTTATTAATATTGTTTCATCATTGCTTATTTGACTTATGACAATCATTAAGTGTTGAACCACATGATTCTTGACAAATGTATCTTTTTCTTTTATGTACACTGAGAGCATATGCACTAAAACAAATTCCTTGTGTGTCCAATCACACTTGGCCAATAAAGAATTCTATTCTATTCTACTATTACTATTTAATACTACATCATTTGGTTCAGAATACTTTTTCCTTGTTTTCCTCCTCTAAAATCTAGGTGCGTCTTATACACTAAAAATACGGTAGTAAAAGAACCTGAACAGTATTAATGGTGTTTATTTTTTCATTATTTGTAAAGAACTGGTAATACACATAGCTATAACATAGTTTATATATATAAGATGGGTACTGATCAGAGGGAACAGTAAGATAGGGATGGGAGGCATGCCCATGCGCTTATGCGCATCCCTTATTGACCTCTTAGGAATTGGGTGAGGTCAACAGTGGACAGTTTAAGGATAAAATCTGGGGGGTTAGTTGATGAAACCCCAGAGTCAGGTAGTGAGTTCCAGGTATTAATCACTCTGTTGTAAAAGTCATATTTTCTACAATCAAGTTTGGAACTGTTCACTTTGATTTTGTATCTGTTGTGTGCTCGTGTATTGTTGTGGTTGAAGCTGAAAAAGTCATTTACAGGAAGTGCATTATAGCAGATAATTTTATGAGCCGAAGGCGACATGGTTCTAAGCTTTCTAAGGCCAGGATTTTAAGTCTAGTTGCGTAAGGTATACTATTGTGGGTAGAGGAGTGGAGGGCTCTTCTCATAAAATATCTCTGGACACTTTCTAATATATTTATGTCCAATATGCAATGGGGGTTCCAGACAGATTAGCTGTATTCAAGGGTTGGTCTGGCAAATGTTTTGTATGCTCTGGTTAGTAGTAGGATATTATGACGGTTGTAATACAACTGTCAGACGACGGTTTTTAACGTCAAGCTGGGTTTAACAAGGGATTTGTCCCTTGTTTGTACCCCTGCCCCAGGGAGTTCCTTCTTCCAGAGATCTGCTTTTGGTATGTCTGAACTATTGCATTAGCTGCTAGCTACCTTCAGAGCAAGCGGTGGAGAGGAGCTGAGAGGGGAGGACAGGAGAATTAGCTATGCTCCTGGTCTGAGTCTTAGGGCTAGGTGACAGTGATAGCGTTGGGCATTTGGTTCCTAAAGTTAGCAGTTGGGGGCGGCATTTTTTAAAACGATGTTTGACTTCTTTGAACTGGGGAGCCCCTAGACCAAGATGACACTGCCGAGCCGACCGGTGAGAGCAGTCAGCAGAGACAGCCTTAGAGGCCACAATAACATGACAGACCAAGAAGATCTTGAACTGAGCCGATGCAGCTGAGCTGTCGGGTGAAAGCTGCCAGAGAAAGCAAGCGCCCTGAAATTCTGCCTCCATCTTCTAAGGTTGCATTACTATTACTATTAGTCTTCTCATTCCACTTATGACTACAGTAATACCTCGTCTTACGAACTGAATTGGTGCCAGAAGGAGGTTCGTAAGGTGAAAAGTTCGTAAGACGAAACATTGTTTCCCATAGGAATCAATGGAAAAGCTATTAATGCGTGCAAGCCCCAAATTCACCCCTTTTGCCTCATTACCGCTGGCATTCGGATTTTGTTCGGAGGGGGGTGGAGGGGGGGAGACAGGGGGAGACAGCGCAGGCTGCCCGGAGGGACCCTCATGGGTGGATTAACCGAAAAGTCAACAGTTACTGTCCGGCTTGCAATGACTGGAAGGGAAGGGAGGGAAACGCACGGGCGGTTTGTACGTGCGTCTTCTCTGATTTTTTGTGTCTGGGAGGCCCCACTGGGGTTCTAGGATCATCTTGCGGGAGTCCGGTAGCGGTTGGGGAAAGGAATCCTTGCCGGATTCGCGCTGCGCCGCTACCCCTATCTGTAAGTTCAGGCAGAAACCTTTCTCTCTCTCTTCTCCCTCCCTCCCTCCTTTCCCCTCTCCCTCCTGTCCTCCCTCCTCCTCCTCTTCCTGTATTCCGCCTCCCTCCCAGCCTTCGGGCCACATTCGCCTTCCTCCGCCACCACCGGCGCCCAGCTCCTCCTCCTCTTCTTGCTTCTTTAGAAGATGACAGCCGGCGGCGCGAAAGCTGGGGATGGTGTGCGTGTGTGGAAAGGGTCAGCGGGAGAACTGGGGGGAGCCGTGGCCACTGCCCTGTGGAAGGGACCCGGCTGGGAAGCTCCCGAAGGTTTGGGCTGGGGTCTTTCCGGGAGAGCAAGCAGCCCGAAGCCGAAAGAAACGCGTGGAGGATTGTAAACAAAAGGCAGAACTTTCGGTGGATGGGAGGAGCTACAGCCCAGCGGCGTTTTACATTGATTCCTCCGGCCGCTTAGCTCCTCCCATCAACCCAGAAGCTGCAAGTTCTGCCTTTTATTTATCAGCGTTTCTTTCAGCTTTGGGGGAAACTAAGCAGCACAGAGATTTTGCCAGCCCAGCCACTTAACTCCTCCCATCCACCCAGAAGCTGCAAGTTCTGCCTTTTATTTATCAGCGTTTCTTTCAGCTTTGGGGAAAACTAAGCAGCACGGAGATTTTGCCAGCCCAGCCACTTAACTCCTCCCATCCACCCAGAAGCTGCAAGTTCCTGCCTTTTATTTATCAGCGTTTCTTTCAGCTTTGGGGGAAACTAAGCAGCACAGAGATTTTGCCAGCCCAGCCCACTTAACTCCTCCCATCCACCCAGAAGCTGCAAGTTCTCTGCCTTTTATTTATCAGCGTTTCTCTTCAGCTTTGGGGGAAACTAAGCAGCACGGAGATTTTGCCAGCCCAGCCACTTAACTCCTCCCATCCACCCAGAAGCTGCAAGTTCTGCCCTTTATTTATCAGTGTTTCTTTCAGCTTTGGGGGAAACTAAGCAGCACAGAGATTTTGCCAGCCCCAGCCACTTAACTCCTCCCATCCACCCAGAAGCTGAAAGTTCTGCCTAGGTGCCTCTTCCACACACCCTCACCGCCCCCAGCCTCTGTGCCGCCGCCCGACTGTCAACTTTTAAAGAAGTGAGAAGACAAGGAGGAGCTGGGTGCCTGATGGCGGCAGAGGAAGGGGAATGCTGCCCGAAGGCTGGGAGGGAGGCGGAATACAGGAGGAGGAGAAGGAATAGGAGGGAGGCAGGGAGGAAATTCCGGAAATGACAGTCACAAGGCAGGGAAATCCCTGCTGTAGTAAGAGAGCACAAGGTAGAGCGCATGCGCAGTAGGAGAGCCCACGCCCCCGGCTCGGGTTCGTATGGTGAAAATGGTTCTTAAGACAAGGCAAACAAATCATGACCCCGGGTTCGTATCACGAAATGTTCGTAAGACGAGGGGTTTGTATCATAAGGTACCACTGTATACTGTAACTTGTTGCTTGTATCCTTATGATTTTATTGATGGTTTCTTTATTGCTTATTTGACCCCTATGCCAATCATTAAGAGTTGTACTTCATGATTCTTGACAAATGTATTTCTTTTTTTGACGAATGTATCTTTTTTTAATGTACACTGAGAGCGTATGCACCAAAGACAAAATTCCTTGTGTGTCCAATCACACTTGGCTAACAAAAGAAATTCTATTTCAGCTTCAGGATGTTCAGCCTAATGCAGTGATTTTTCAATCAAGTTTCCGCCAGAAATCTGGCAACACCAAGGGTTCCCCTGAAGAAAAAGTTGAAAAACACTGGCCTAGACCCTAGAGCATTGAGATTCTCTTCCTATTGAGACTCTCTCTGATATCTCTTCTGATTCTATGCTGGTTTGTCTACATGACTATTCCATAGTAAGGGACTACTGTGTATAGTAAGAACTAAGAAAATGAAGAATAGATATGACCTGATACCCCGGAAATTGCAGAGTAAGAAAAGAAGTCAGAATGGAAATGAAAAAGATTCTGTATTTTGGTAAAAAGAGAGGGAAGGAGAAAATATATGGGTTTAACATGATAAGAAATAAAAGATTGGCAAAGAGATATTTTGAGAGAGATGACAGGTTATTAAATAGAATAGAATAAAATAGAATACAATAGAACAGAACTCTTTATTGGCCAAGTGTGATTAGACACACAAGGAATTGGTCTTGGTGCATATGCTCTCAGATGTACATAAAAGAAAAGATATATCTGTCAAGAATCATGAGGTATAACACTTAATGATTGTCATAGGGGTCAAATAAGCAATGATGAAACAATCAATATTAATAAAAAATCTTAGGATACAGCAACAAGTTACAGTCATACAGTCCTAAGTGGGAGGAAAAGGATGATAGGAATGATGAGAAAAAAGTAGTAGAAATAGAAGTGCGGTTTTAGTAAAAAGTTTGACAGTGTTGAGGGAATTATTTGTTTAGTAGAGTGATGGTGTTCAGGGGAAAAACTGTTCTAGAATTATACAGAAATACTTAGATCATTGGATTATTGAAACTTGGGAAAGATAATGTTAATGAAGTGATAAATATTTGAATAATAATTGATTATGACTTGGAATGAAATATTATAATATTATGATGATTATTAATGAAGATTTAAAATAATGGTTTGGTTAATATTTATATTGTTATAATATTGTTATAATAATAGAGTTTAGTTTTTTTCTTTCATTATTTTGCTTTTCTTTCTCTTTTTTCTTTTCTTCTTTCCCTTTCCTTTTCTGATTGGTAAATTTGATTTTATTAGTTTGGCACAATATGATTTCTATCAATAAAATCTTATGAGATCTCTTACCCATCTTGTAATGCCTTTGCTTATATATAGTGTTCTAGTATTTGACCAAATGTGTTGTAGGCAATATTATTCATAGTCAGTTTTTGATCTTGAAGTTTTATTTGCAGCTTTTGCTTCTGCTCCTTCAGAAATTGGATTGAAGTGCTTTGATTTTAAAATGTAATTAGCTTTCTAGGAAAAATAATAAAGGGGAAATGATGCATAAGACTGTTCTTCTATATCCTTCACTGAGTTTATAATTTCACTTCCAAAACTATGAAATATGGTAATAACAATTCTGAAAATTTAGAAAATACATTTTATCTATATATTACATTGATATGATTGCATTATGAAAAGAATGACTAATCTTGGTCCTTACCTTAACATAATGTTAATTTAAACACTGTTCATTAAATAACTTTTACAGAGGAACAAACATGTTGTACTTTATTTCCTGCTTTTTAAAATTCTATCTATAGTTCAAGAAAAACCCAGCTGTTATACAGTTAAACAGGCAGGTTACAGCAGACAACTTCAGTCAGTGGAAACAAGCCTGAGCAAACACTGAAGCCATCCATTAAGTAGTACCACAATGGCACTGTTATTTATTTATTTATTATTTAGATTTGTATGCCACCCCTCTTCGTGAACTCGGGGCGGTTATGAAGATAAGGCAGGAAAGGGGGAAAAATTATTTAAATCAGAGCAGTGATTTAAACCATTATTACAATGATTTTCTAATAATCACCACATTAGTAGAGGCTAATATGAATAATTGTCATTCTTGGTTTGTGTGTTTTTTATTCCACAAGCAGAAGTAGAGATACTTGCAAACTATCAGCAGAAAATAATTTTGATGTTTTCTTACTTTAAGGATCTCAGGTCTTTGGTTCCACTCTATACATCAAGGGGAAAAAAAACAAATCCAAATTAAAATATGCATATTGTTTATTTTAAACTGCAGATAGGAAATTTAATAGAGATAAGCTTCTCATTTATTTATTTATTATTTCTTTATTAGATTTGTATGCCGCCAGGAGGGACACGGATCCAGTAAACAGGTGGCGGAACTCACAGCTCCAATAGCCTTGTCCACTTCATCAGGTGTCACCAGATCAAACTTTTCCCAGACAGATGGACAAGTACGGGCCCCAGTCACCTTGACTGACTCATTGTCAGTCAACTCTGTTATTCAATTGGAGTCGAGGTCCGCTTGGATCCGAGTGATTTTATCAGCAAAAAATGTGTTAAAGTTCTCGGCACTACTCTGCAAGGGCTCCCCAACTCCCCCCTGGTTAAGAAGGGAGCAGGTCATCCTAAACAGAGCAGCGGGGCGGGATTCAGCAGATGCAATCAAGGGCGCATGATACGCGCTTCTTGCCTCCTTAAGCGCCACTTTGTAAATCTTAATATGAGCTCTTACAAGTGTTCGATCGGATTCAGACTTACTGTTCCGCCATCGCTTCTCCAGACGTCTCTTCTGGCATTTCAACTCCCAGAGCTTCTTGCTGAGCCATGGAGCTCTACGGGGTCTAGTGCCGTGGAGAGGTCGCAATGGCACAATCCAGTTGAGAGCCTCCGCTGCAGCCTTGTTCCAGGGTTCAGCAAGGGACTCTGCCGAACTGTGGACGAGTGTATCTGGAATAACCCCAAGTGCCTTCTGAAAGCCCTCTGGGTCCATCAGGCGTCTGGGGCGGAACCACCTAGTCGTTTCCGCCTCCCTGCGGGGAAGGATTGGAGTCAGGAAGTCAAGCCGCAGTATTGTCCAACCATGACAAAAGCAACGCTTCTAAGTGTCACGCTGAGAATTGCCAGCCAACAGAGACATTCAGTAGTTAAAGAGTTAATGTGTGTTTTCCCTCTGATCACACCCCCTCATACATCACTCCCACAATTCTTATCTTTTTCCTACATGTCACATCTGCCTGCTTACGTAGCAAGCATTCCATTCTGTATTCTTCTGTGTGCAGCCATGTTCCGGCTGTTTGATAAGTGTCGCTCCTGGGACAATTTACTTTCTGTTTACTAAATAAAGTTTGTTTACTTTGATTCCTGCCTGCCGAGTACTAATAAAAATTCCATCCCTCGCAACATGGTAGCAGAGACGATGGTTGTTTATTTTTAAACTAATCAGGCAGATATGCCTGCAAAAAAAAAGACGGCAGCAGGCTTTTTGATATCCCTTCTTCTGAACAACAAAGCATCATGCCGATCCCATCTGAACAACTGCCGGACTTCGCCCAAAGTGATGTTTGTTTATTTAGATTTGTATGCCGCCCCTCTCCGCAGACTTGGGGCGGCTCACAACAAAGTGCAAAAAGACAATTTATAACAAATCTAAATTTCTACTAAAAACATTTAAAAACCCCATTTCTAAACACACATACATACACACATACCATTCATAAATTGTATATGCCCGAGAAGATGTCTCAGTTCCCCCATACCTGGCGACACAAGTGGGTCTTAAGGAGCTTGCGAAAGGCAAGGAGAGTAGGGGCAGTTCTAATCTCCGGGGGGAGTTGGTTCCAGAGGGTCGGGGGCCGCCACAGAGAAGGCTCTTCCCCTGGGGCCCGCCAACCGACATTGTTTAGTTGACGGGACCCGGAGAAGGCCCACTCTGTGGGATCTAATTGGTCGCTGGGATTCGTGCGGCAGCAGGCTGTCTCGGAGATATTCTGGTCCAGTGCCATGAAGGGCTTTAAAGGTCATAACCAACACTTTGAATTGTGACCGGAAGTTGATCGGCAGCCAATGCAGACTGCGGAGTGTTGGTAAAACATGGGCATACCTAGGTAGGCCCATGACTGCTCTCGCAGCTGCATTCTGCACGATCTGAAGTTTCCGAACACTTTTCAAAGGTAGCCCCATGTAGAGAGCCTCTTATCCGGGTTGAGTTTGAGTCTGTTGACACCCATCCAGGCCCCAACAGCCTCCAGGCACTGGCACATCACTTCCACTGCTTCATTGACTGGACATGGGGTGGAGATGTAAAGCTGGGTATCATCAGCGTACTGATGAAACCTCACCCCATGCCCTTGGATGATCTCACCCAGCGGTTTCATGTAGATATTAAATAGCAGGGGGGAAAGGACCGACCCCTGAGGCACCCCACAAGGGAGAGACCTCGGAGTCGACCTCTGACACCCCACTAACACCGACTGCGACCGACCGGAGAGGTAGGAGGAGAACCACTGAAGAACAGTGCCCCCCACCCCCAACCCCTCCAGCCGGTGCAGAAAGATACCATGGTCGATGATATCGAAAGCAGCTGAGAGGTCAAGAAGCACCAGGACAGAGGATAAACCCCTGTCCCGGGCCCACCAGAGATCATCCATCAACGCGACCAAAGCAGTTTCCGTGCTGTAACCGGGCCTGAAACCCGACTGCTGGGGACCTAGATAATCGGCTTCTTCCAAGGATCGCTGGAGCTGGAGTGCCACCACTTTCTCGACAACCTTCCCCATAAAGGGAAGGTTGGAGACTGGCCGGTAGTTGTTAAGTACGGCTGGGTCCAGGGAAGGCTTCTTGAGGAGGGGGCGCACGAGCACCTCTTTATAGGATGATGGAAAGGATCCCCTCCCCAAGGAAGCGTTGATAATCTCCTGGACCCATCTCGGTGTCACCTCTATGCTGGCCGAAACCACGGATCCAGTAAACAGGTGGCGGAACTCACAGCTCCAATGGCCTTGTCCACTTCATCAGGTGTCACCAGATCAAACTCTTCCCAGACAGATGGACAAGTACGGGCCCCAGTCACCTCAACTGACTCGTTGTCAGCCGACTCTGTTTTCCAATTGGAGTCGAGGTCCGCCCGGATCTGAGCGATTTTATCAGTGAAAAACGTGTTAAAATCCTCGGCACTACTCTGTAAGGGCTCCCCAACTCCCCTCTGATTAAGAAGGGAGCGGGGTCACCCTAAACAGAGCGGCCGGGCGGGATTCCGCTGATGCAATCAAGGCGGCATGATACGCGCATCTTGCCGCCTTGAGCGCCACATTGTAAGTCTTAATAAAAGCTCTTACAAGTGTTCGATCAGATTCAGACTTACTCTTCCTCCATCGCTTCTCTAGACGTCTCTTCTGGCGTTTCAACTCCCGGAGCTCCTCGTTGAACCATGGAGCTCTACGGGGTCTAGCGCCGCTGAGCGGTCGGAAAGGCGCAATCCGATCAAGACCCTCCGCTGCAGCCTTGTTGCAGGCTTCTGCAAGAGACTCCGCCGAACTGTGGACGAGTGCATCTGGAATAACCCCAAGCGCCGTCTGAAAGCCCTCTGGGTCCATCAGGCGTCTGGGGCGGAACATCTTAATAGGTTCTGCCTCCCTGCAGGGAAGGATTGGAGCCAGGAAGTCAAGCCGTAGTAGGAAATGGTCTGACCATGACAAAGGCAATACTTCTAAGCCCCTTAGTCTCAGACCATTGCACAATTGCTCAGAGAGGAATACCATGTCGGGTGCGTGCTCTCCCTCGTGCGTCGGACCCTGTATTACTTGAGTCAGGGCCACGGCTGTCATGGTGGCCATGAACTCCTGTGCCAGTCCAGAGGCTTCGCCAAGTGACGGCAGGTTGAAGTCCCCCAAGACAATAAGTCTGGGGAACTCCACCGCCAACCCGGCTACCTCCTCGAGCAGCACAGGCAGGGCTTTAGACACGCAGCTGGGAGGCAGGTACGTGAAAAACAAGCCCACCTGAACCCCTAAGTCCAACTTCATCAAGAGAGACTCGCAACCCGCAATCTCTGGAGCAATGAGTCCACGTAGGCAAAGGCTCTCCCTGGCTATAATAGCCACTCCTCCCCCCCCCTTCCCTGGGGTCGAGGTTGATGCCATATCTGAAACCCAACTGGGCAAATTTCTGAGAGAGGAACTCCTCCCTCTGGACCCAGCCAGGTTTCAGTAATACATGCCAGGTCGGCCTCCTCATCCAGGATTAAGTCCTGGATGAGGAGAGCTTTATTTACCACCGACCTGGCGTTAAGCAGCAGCAACCTGAGCCCAGGGCCAGAATTACACTCACCACCAGTACCCAAGGTTTAGCTCACAGAGCCAGAACAAGGGATCGTTATTACGCAACGATCCCTGGTTCCTCTGGAACGGCTAACATGGCTGATGCACGCCCATGTCGGTCTCCAATGCAGACAGACTTTTACAAGTTGACATACCAAAACAGTCCTTTGTTTAAGGACCAAACACTTTATCGCTCAGTCATTGGGTCTCTGTTATATATTAGCAGTTGGACAAGACCCGACATTTCACTTAGTGTGAATTTGTTGTCACGACACGTAGGCAACGCAACTACATTTCATTGGACATGCATAAAGAAATTGCTCAGATACATGAAGCACACGATGGACATGAAGTTGTTCCTGGAACCAGAACACAACAAGTATACTGAATTGATTTGCTATGCAGATTCCAATTGGGCGAGTGACATTGAAACTCGTCAAAGTACTTCTGGTTTTATAATGTTTTTGAATGGTTGTCCAATTTATTGGAAAGTTAGAAACCAGAAATTTATTTCTTGTTCTTCCACTGAGTCCGAATATGCTTGTGTTTCTGATAGTTGTAATGATTTAATCAATGTTTCTGCTCTCATTAATAGTATCTGGGATGATCCAATGAAGCCAATTGTTATTATGGAGGACAATACTTCAGTAAAATTCATTGCTGAAGCTGAATATGTGGGAGCCCGTTCACGGCACATCGACTTAAGATATAAGAATGCAAGAAAATATGTGCAACAAGGATTCGTGAAATTACAATATGTGCCTACAAATGAACAGATCGCTGACGTGCTGAATAAACCACTGCCAGCTGATCAACACAAATACCTCTCCGAGAAAATGTGCCTTATGTGAACCAATGTCCCTGATGACTACCAAAGAACGGGTGTCACGCTGAGAATTGCCAGCCAACAGAGACATTCAGTAGTTAAAGAGTTCATGTGTGTTTTCCCTCTGATCACACCCCCTCATACATCACTCCCACAATTCTTATCTTTTTCCTACATGTCACATCCGCCTGCTTATGTAGCAAGCATTCCATTCTGTATTCTTCTGTGTGCAGCCATGTTCCGGCTGTTTGATAAGTGTCGCTCCTGGCACAATTTACTTTCTGTTTACTAAATAAAGTTTGTTTACTTTGATTCCTGCCTGCTGAGTACTAATAAAAATTCCATTCCTCGCAACACTAAGCCCCTTAGTCTCAGATCATTACTCAATTGCTCAGAGAGGAATACCATGTTGGGTGCATGCCCCCCCTCTTTAGTCGGACCCTGTACTACTTGAGTCAGGTCCATGGCTGTCATGGTGGCCATGAACTCCTGCGCTAGCCCAGAGGTTTCGCCGAGTGACGGTAGGTTAAAGACCCCCAAGACAATAAGTCTGGGGAACCCCATCACCAGCCCAGCTACCTCCTCAAGCAGCACAGGCAGGGCTGTTGACACGCAGCTGGGAGACAGGTCTGTGAGCAACAAGCACACCTGAACCCCTAAGTTCAACTTCACCAGAAGGGACTCACAACCCGCATCTCTGGAGCAATGAGTCTACGCAGGCAAAGACTCTCCCTGGCTATAATAGCCACTCCTCCCCCCCTTCCCTGGGGTCGAGGCTGATGCCAGACCTGAAACCCAGCTAGGCAAATATCAGAGAGAGGAACTTCTCCCTCTGGGCCCAGACAGGTTTCAGTCACACATGCCAAGTCGGCCTCCTCATCCAGGATGAAATCCCAGATGAGGAGAGCTTTATTTACCACCGACCTGGCATTGAGTAGCAGGTTCACAAGCCTGAAGATGGGCATCTTACACGAGGTTCCCAAGCCTCTTTTGGTTGTCTTGACCTAAGTTCCCAAGCCTAAAGGAGGTGTCTTCATGGTTCCCAAGCCGTAGTAAAACATCACTGCTGGAGAGACAAGAATTTTTCATTGATAATTTTAGCTGGGTTTTTTTGGTAATTTATGTTGTCATCCAAATGCTGTAGTTGCTGGTACTGGAAGAACTGCTAGAATATGCTGTTCAGGAATCCAACAGGAATCTCTTCTGCTAGGCCAATCTATGCAAGAGAAAAGATTCAGTAAAGCAACTAGCAGCTCAGGCTAGTTTGCAACGACCTAAAAAAAGCCTAATTTTCACAACAAAAGGCTTGTTTGAATATTGTGAACAAAAAATAAATAAAATCAAGTTCATTTTTGTTTCCAATGATGAAATTGAATCTTCATGATCTGTGCAAGAGAAACGATTCAGTAAAGCTTCTACAGTTGCTGGAACTCATGAAAATCACCAATTAATTCCAATTGACTTGAACCAAATTTCATTAAGTAGAGTGTCAAATGATTCTTCCTCATTTGTTGCCAAGCTTTGTAAGTCAGAGGATGTAGTGAGTGTACCTGGGATAAATGTGCCTGAACTTCAGCTTGGTCAGCAAGTTGCCTGTGTTTATGACAATGAATGATGGATTGGCAAAGGATGTGACACATCATTTGTAAAACATGATGCCTTGATCAGGTTTATGCATCCATGTGGGCATTCACAATCATTTCATTGGCCTAGCAGAAGAGATTCCTGTTGGATTCATGAACAGCATATTCTAGCAGTTCTTCCAGTACCAGCAACTGCAGCACTTGGATGACAGTATAAATTACCAAAAAACCCAGCTAAAATTGTCAGTGAAAATTCTTGTCTCTGCAACACTGATTTTTTATTATGGCTTGGGAACCATTAAGACACCTCCTTTAGCTTGGGAACCTAGGCAAAGACACCCAAAAGAGGCATGGGAACCTCATGTAAGATGCCCCCTTTCAGGCTTGGGAGCCTGTGCCAAGTGCCCCACCTGTTGCTGGACATGCCTGGCTATTGGGCGTGACATCTTGGCGATGAGCCCTCATAGACAAATGCATGTTTAAAGCACTAATTGACTTATACAGCCATTAGAAACATCAATGGGCCTGTTTCCTCTATCATGCAACAACAAATCTCCCACTTTTTTGGACCCTTATTTGAAATCTGGCCTCACCCTTCCATTTCCTAACAAACATTTCTGTTTTTTAATATTTTTGAACACAGTCTCATAACATCTTGTGTTCTTTTAAAAAAATGCTGCTTATTGAAACAGTAATCACTTTTACTGCAGTTTTATCAAGGGTGCAGTGCAGAAATCACACGCTGCCCGAAAACAGTGGAGGAGATTTTTTCATTCCTTATATGAAGAGACACCAAAATGAAAATAATATATTCTTAAAGAAGAGAGTCTGCTCTTTCTAATGGTGCTAAATCGAAGAGTGCTGAAGATGTCCCACAGGATCAAACAAGGCATCAAATATAGCCAAAATTTGGCAAAAACCCATTAAGTACCAAATTTGAACGCTTATATTTTTCCAACAACTTGAAGGAAAGTGTTGCAAATTGGAAGTCCTCATTGCATCTGTAAACTTAGTACACCTGCCAAAAATCAAGCTGAAATGCCAAGTAGTTTTGAAACTACAGCAGCCTGAAGATTGATATAAATTCATTTTGCAAAGTTTTTTTTGCAAAGTTTGAGCCCGAACCATGTAAAACGTAAGAGGACTAAGTACATAGGGTTTGGCCAGTTTATAAAGCCTTACAAGGTATGCAGGTTCTCAAAATATCTCCAACATACTACTGAAACTGCCGCGTTTACAGCTTCTGGAAGTTGGCCCAAAATGTCATTCTTGCAGACTCAGCATTTTGCAACCCTTTATTTGAGGTCTCTTAGTACTCCCAATTTTTAGTATTTTGAACTAACACTTTGCACAGCACAGTTTTATATCATAAAGAAACTATGTGCCAAATTTCATCAAAATCTGACATGGTAAGGTGGGTACCACTGGTCCACATGACACAGAATGACCTCACTGCCTTTTTGTGGGATACGTCATGGCATTCCAGTTCATCATATAGGCTAAATATTTCCTAGAAGCAATCCTTTCAAGTATTTATGAGTTGATCTTTCTAATAACCAGAATCAGCTAATTCCAAAGGTCCTTTTGTCAAGAGGCAATTGGACATTTTTCTTTTGAGATGTTTCGCTTCTCATCCAAGAAGCTTCTACAGCTTGGATGAGAAACAAAACATCTTCAAAGAAAAACCAAAAAGTCTAGTTGCCTCTTGAAAAAGCGTTTGGGATAACCATGACCTGGATGACTGAGAATCTCCATAGACATTCAGTATCAGCTAAGATTTTTTTTTCTGATACTCAAAATTTTAATCAAGTGTTTGGACATTTTTACAACCCCAAAATATGGTTCACGCCAATGTAAACCAGATATAACCTTCTCAGTCCCAACACATTAAATGTTTTGGAAGTTGTTGTCAAAAAATTCCCAAATGTTATAGTTGATCTAGAAATAAATAATCTTTTAAATAGGGTTGATATGACTACTTGTTCTTAATACTCATCTGATTCAAAAAAAGTCTGATAAAACTTTTCCTGGCATTCACTTCATAATTTTTAAATAGATACAGAATTAGAAAAGTAATGCACTCTAATGCCTCTAAGTCAGGAATGGCCAACTTTGGAATGGTGGCTATGCTGGTTGAGCAATGACACAAAGTGCGGGCACATATGATACAAGCAATTTTCTCCTTCCTTCCTAAAATGTGGGTAAGATTCTCCCTGGTTTATCTTCATCAAGTTTATCTTAATAGTTGTTACGTTTGCCTTCTGAAAGATAATGGGAAATGATAGTGATTTTTAGCATTTGTAGTACCCAGAGTTGCAACATGATTGGTAGGTGTCTGAGGGCTAGAAAAAAAAATCAGCTGCTGAAGCCCACTGCATGAGATCCAGTCTGATCCAGCCTGATGAACCTAGCAGTCTAGAAGTAGGAAAATCTGAGTTCTAGCCCAGCCTTAGATATGAAGGCCAATTGGGTGATCCTAGACTAGTCACTCTATCTCAGCTCCAGGAACACAGCAATATCAAACTACTTTTAGCAACTGCTGCCTAAGAATCTGAAAAATCTTCTTCAGGTAGCTGCTAGGAGTCAAACTTACTCAAAAGAAAATATACATTGGAACAATTGCAATTAATTATTGTTATAGATAAATATAATGCATACAATACTATAGGGCAGCGTTTTTCAACCAATGTGCCCCGAGACATGGTCAGGTGTGCTGTGAAGAAGGAAGCTCAGGTTCCGGTCTCACAACTTTTTGCTGAGGGTGTGAACAGCAAAAAGTTGCGAGACTGGAAGCTGAGTTTCCTTCTTCGCGTCTTCCAAGTTTTCCGGCAGCTGCAGCGCCCCGCCCGGTTGGAGTTTCCCTGACGGCGACGGTAGGTGGGCTTTGGGGCCTGGCGAGAGGGCACCGGCAGCAGGAGTGGGAGGGCACTGGCAGCAGCGGCACCAGGCAGTAGCCACGGGGTGGCGGCAGGGCAGTCGGCTGCGAGTGGGAGCTCCAGGGAAGAGACAATGACGGCAGTGGCTGGATGTATAGCTGGAAACCTTATATGCTGGCCTTGAAGGGCTGGCACTGGCCTGCTGGCTCAGCCAGGACAGAGGTGCCAGCTCTGCGCCCATGCCCAGTGCAGCGCCAGCATATACGGCATCCACAAACATGTCCAGCCACTGCCATTGGTGCCTCCGCCCTGGAGCTCCCGCTCGCAGCCGACCGCTCTTCCGCCACCTCGCGGCTACTGCCTAATGCTGCTGTGGCCGGCATGGTGTACAAGAGAGAAAGAGATAGGTAGCAAGAGAGAGAGAAAAAGAGAGGGGGAGAGAGAAAGAAAGAAAGAGAGAAAGAAAGAAAGAGAAAGAAAGCAAGAGAGAGAGAGAAAAGAAGAGGAAGGGAGAGAGAGAGAGAAATGAGACAAAAAAGGGGAGAAAAAAAGAGAAACGAGAAAATTATTGAGGCAGAGAATGAGAGGAAAGAGAGAGAAACAAAAGAGATAGAGAAGTGTTTCTTGATTTAAAACATATGATAAAAAGCACCCAAAGAATAAGAGGAATAAACCCCAGCCCTCACCTGTTTTTGGAAAGAATGAGAGAAAAACACTAGCCCTCACCTGTTTTTGGAAATAGTTCAAGAGTGTGTACACATGGGGGGGGAGGGATGGAAAAAGAGAGAAGAGTGTTTTAGAGTGCCATTTTGGTTGGTGGTGTGCCCCAGGATTTTATAAATGTAAAAAATGTGCCACGGCTCAAAAAAGGCTGAAAATCACTGCTGTAGAGTACACGTTTTGGATCTGCTGGTAACAAAGATTGCTGAATAAATAATAGGTAATCACCTGGGTGAAATCACAAATAGAGTAGTCTTTCCTCTCATCTCCAGACAGCCAGTTTCCGTCAAGCAATCCCAGGTAAGTAGCACCTGTTAAAAATATTTTTTAATCTTTCTATTTTAAAAAAGTTGATTTCAACTTTTCTTTGCAGCAAATTAACTTTGGTATCACATATACTATTTCAGCTGAAATCTAAAATGGGTAAATGATCTAATTCTTCATATTGTTTGATCAATATTTTAAACTTTTTAAAACTTCCAGCTCTATTATAATTGATTGATAATTACAAAGACTTGCAAACAAATATGGAACTTCGTTATATGTTGACTGCAGGCAGAATTCTTTATACAGAAATAATGGAAAGATACAACAATTCCAACAAGGAGAATGGATACAAAAACTCATTGAGTTAGCAGAAATGTCTATCCGCTTTAATTAAAGAAAAAATATATCCAGTAATCAAGGTAAATTTTTTTAAAAAAATTCTGATCAAATTTTATTTGATTTACTAATCAAATAAATTTGTTATTTTATAAATGAATAGTATATACAGTGATACCTTGTCTTACAAACTTAATTGGTTCCGGGACGAGGTTCTTAAGGTGAAACGTTTGTAAGATGAATCAATGGAGAAGTGATTAATGCGTGCAAGCCCAAATTCACCCCTTTTGCCAGCCGAAGCGCTTGTTTTTGTGCTGCTGGGATTCCCCTGAGGCTCCCCTCCATGGGAAACCCCACCTCCGGACTTCTGTGTTTTTGCGATGCTGCAGGGGAATCCCAGCATCGCAAAAACAAGCGCTTGTGATAATGCTATAACATTAGAATAAATTTATAACATGATATAATTAATATACTGTAGTATGGTATAAATCTAAACACAAGATAACATAATTATAAGATTACCAAAAAGCAACAGGAATAGGGTAATCCAAATAACTATTTTCTGAGTATAGCTCCTGCTAAAAACAACAGAAAACAACAAGAAAAATACAGAATTAATCTTTGATCTAATCTAATATTTGGTCCCATGTCCTTAAAATCCCATTCTGATATTCTATCTTAATCTTCTGTTTACTAATTGGTTCTGTAGGATAGAGTTTCCAGAATAGAAAGATTCAAGAGACTATTACAGGTAGTCCTCAACCTATCACCACAACTGATTCCAAAATTTTCATTACTAAATAAAACATTTGGCAACTAAATTTTGCCCCATTTTATAATATTTGTTGTGATAGTTGATAAATAAATCATTATAGTTGCAAGTTAGTAACACAGTGATTCAGTGAATCTTATTTCCCCTTTGTCAGAAGCTCACAAAAGGTGATTATATGACCATAGAACACTGCAAACCATATAAATGTGAGTCAGTTGTCAAGCATCTAGATTTTGATCATAGAAACATAGAAGACTGACGGCAGAAAAAGACCTCATGGTCCATCTAGTCTGCCCTTATACTATTTCCTGTGTTTTATCTTAGGATGGATATATGTTTATTCCAGGCATGTTTAAATTCAGTAACTGTGGATTTACCAACCACGTCTGCTGGAAGTTTGTTCCAAGGATCTACTACTCTTTCAGTGAAATAATATTTCCTCACGTTGCTTTTGATCTTTCCCCCAACTAACTTCAGATTGTGTCCCCTTGTTCTTGTGTTCACTTTCCTATTAAAAACACTTCCCTCCTGAACCTTATTTAACCCTTTAACATATTTAAATGTTTCGATCATGTCCCCCCTTTTCCTTCTGTCCTCTAGACTATACAGATTGAGTTCTTGTATAGGAACTCTTTCCTGATACGTTTTATGCTTAAGACCTTCTATCATTCTTGTAGCCCGTCTTTGGACCCGTTCAATTTTGTCAATATCTTTTTGTAGGTGAGGTCTCCAGAACTGAACACAGTATTCCAAATGTGGTCTCACCAGCGCTCTATATAAGGGGATCACAATCTCCCTCTTCCTGCTTGTCATACCTCTAGCTATGCAGCCAAGCATTCTATTTGCTTTTCCTACTGCCCGACCACACTGCTCACCCATTTTGAGACTGTCAGAAATCACTACCCCTAAATCCTTCTCTTCTGAAGTTTTTGCTAACACAGAACTGCCAATGCAATACTCAGATTGAAGATTCCTTTTCCCCAAGTGCATTATTTTACATTTGGAAACATTAAACTGCAGTTTTCATTGCTTTAACCATTTATCTAGTAAAGCTAAATCATTTACCATATTACAGACCCCTCCAGGAATATCAACCCTATTGCACACTTTAGAGTCATCGGCAAATAGGCAAACCTTCCCTACCAAACCTTCCCCTATGTCACTCACAAACATATTAAAAAGAATAGGACCCAGAACAGACCCTTGTGGCACACCGCTTGTAACCTGTCTCTGCTCAGAATACTCGCCATTAACAATAACTCTCTGATGTCTATGCTTCAGCCAGCTTGAAATCGACTGAACTATCCAGGGATTAAGTCCAATCTTCACTAATTTATCTATCAGCTCTGTATGTGGAACCGTATCAAAGGCTTTGCTGAAGTCCAGATAGGCAATATCCACGGCACCACCTTGATCCAACACCTTTGTGACATAGTCAAAGAAATCAATGAGATTAGTCTGACATGATTTGCCTTCAGTAAAGCCATGCTGATTTGGGTCCAATAAGTTATTGTTTTTTAGGTGCTGATTTATCCTCTTTTTGAGTAGAGTCTCCATCATTTTAACTATTACTGATGTCAAGCTAACTGGCCTGTAGTTACCAGCTTCTTCTCTACTGCTCTTCTTGTGGATGGCACAACACTGGCCATTCTCCAATCCTCAGGAACATCTCCTGTTAACAGGGATTGGTTAAACAAATCAGTCAGGGGGGTAGCAATGACAGATCTGAGTTCTTTAAGAACTCTGGGGTGGATGCCATCTGGATCCATTGCCTTATTTATCTTTAATCGTTCGAGTTCTTCTAAGACATCGGCTTCTAAGATCACTGGAGCTGAATCCGTACAGCTGGAAGCCAGGATATGCCGCAATGGTTGTATGAAAATTGGTCATAAGTATTCTGACTAGGTTTCACCAAAGTCCAACACAGACTCCTTGTCCTGAAAATAACTCCTTTTAATTTGGCTAATATGAATTCATAGCATCACATCCAGCAAAGTCCTGGCAAATAGTCTTTTAAGGGTGAATTGCAAACACAGACCTTATCAGTCCTAGTTATTAACATCACTAGCATACAAAGATTCCAACTGAAATTAGCATGATCAATAATTTAAAGAACAGGAGACTACAAATAGGCAAACTTAGATCAGCCAATGTGCAAGGGAAGAAACCATGTTAAGCTTGTTTATATCTTATTTGTTAACCAAACTAATTTATGAATGGAAATAATAGATTTAAAAGATATATTTGCTCCCAACTAATATATTATGTTCACAGAAGGCTTCATTTTAACAGAAGGCTACAATTGTTTACATGTTTCTTTGGCTATAAATGCCAACTACCAGTGGAATATACTAAATATCTTGCTAAATATTGGTCTAGTGACTAAAGTATCATACATTTGCTGATTCCCCCAGTTCAAAGTTTGGAAATGTAAAATAGCACATTACTTAGTGTTCAATTTTATAAGAGCTCTGTTTTAAAAGAACTGTCTGAAACAGCTTATCTACAATTTTGTTCAGGAAACTATCTTTAATGCCCAAAAGCAATATCAGTAAATCTGACTAAGCCCAACATTTATTACAAAAGCGAATATTGCAGTACAGTGATCCCCCGGGTATCGCGATCCCGATCATTGAGAACGGGCTAAATCGCGATTTTTCAACCCGGAAGTCAAAACACCATCTGCGCATGCGCGCCCTTTTTTTCTATGGCCACGCATGCATAGATGGCGCCGGGCAGATCAGCTGCTGGGCGGCTTCCCTGGGTCTTCCCCCTCTTGCTGGCGGGAGGGCGAGTGGCGGGCATCAGTTTCCCCACCGCCCACGCAAACTCCTCGCTGCTGCCGCGCCCGCCCTTCGCCCGCCCACGCCGTTCACTCGCGCCGCTTCCCAGCTGAGTCCTGAAGCGAATTGGCTTCAGGACTCAGCTGGGAAGCGGCGCGAGCGAACGGCTTGTCCGCCGCCTGCCTGCCCGCGCGCCCGCCCTTCGCCCGCCCACGCCGTTCGCTCGCGCCGCTTCCCAGCTGAGTCCTGAAGCGAATTGGCTTCAGGACTCAGCTGGGAAGCGGCGCGCGCGGGCAGGCAGGCGGCGGACAAGCCGTTCGCTCGCGCCGTTCGCTCGCGCTGCTTCCCAGCTGAGTCCTGAAGCGAATTGGCTTCAGGACTCAGCTGGGAAGCGGCGCGAGCGAGCGGCTTGTTCGCCGCCTGCCTGCCCGTGCGCCCGCCCGCCCTTTTGCGTTTGCGGCGGGGAAACTCCTCGCTGCTGCTGCGTAAGTAAAAACACCATCTGCGCATGCGCAGATGGTGTTTTTACTTCCGCTGCGCTACTTCGCGAAAAACCGATCATTGCGAGGGGTCCTGGAACGGAACCCTCGCAATGATCGGGGGATCACTGTATACCGTTTAGTGACAGTTTCCATCATTTTCCAACCATAGTTGATTGGGGGGGGGGAGTTTGTTACAGTTTTCAGCCTGGAAGTGAAATCTGTGGCATCTCACTATGATACTATTCCAAGTATAAGGCTACACTTGGGATACTGCATTCGGTTTTGGTCGCCACAGTGCAAAAAGGATGTTGAGAGACTCTAGAAAAAGTGCAGAGAGGAGCAGCAAAGAGGACCAGGGGACTAGAGGCTAAAACATATAAAGAATGGTTGCAGGAACTGGGTATGTCTAGTTTAATGAAAAGTAGGACTACGGGTGGCATGATAGCAGCGTTCCAATATCTCAGAGGTTGCCACAAAGAAGGGGGAATCAAGTTATTCTCCAGAGCACCTGAGGGTAGGACAAGAAGCAATGGGTGGAAACTAATCAAGGAGAGAAGCAACTTAGAACTAAGGAGAAAATTTCTGACAGTTAGAACAATGAATGAATCCATGGAACAGCCTGCCCCCACACGTTATGAATGCTCCAACACTGGAAGAAGATGTTGGATAATATCTTTTAAGTAGATGTTGGGTACCCATTTATCTGAAGTAGTGTAGGTTTCCTGCCTAAACGGGGTTGGACTAGAAGACCGCCAAGGTCCCTTGCAACTTTGTTATTATTATCATACAAGGCAGTTAGAAAATGTTTCACATTTTAAAATATCTGTACAAGCTATAAGAGACATCTCTTCAGAGGAACATCTTCCCATCTTGTAGACACTACTTCCAGAAACTGAGAACTGTAAACAAATTCTGCATCTAGTATCCACGTGCTCCAGTTCAGGAAACTGACTCAAACTGTACTTTATAGTTCCAACACAGATCGGTTTGATTATTAATAAATTATGTACTTTCAGTCTCTCTAGGACTTTTAGCTGACTTGCACCTAGTAAGAAGGTTGTTTTGATTTTTTTTGTTTTTGTTTTTTGCAAAAGCAAAAACAACATCATTTAGCAGCAATTAAAAGCGCCTTCAGAGACTTTAAAAAGTACAATATCCAATTAGAAAAGGCCATACTTTTACACATTTGTACAGAAATAAGTTGCTGAATTTTTAAAAAACTGAAAATATGACATCTGTACAATACATTTTTTGGATTGGATTGGATTCTTTATTGGCCAAATATGATTGGACACACAAGGAATCTGTCTTGGTGCATATGCTCTCAGTGTATAGATTTGTCAATAATCATGAGGTACAACACAATGATTGTCACAGGGGTGAAATGAGCAATGAAGGAACAATCAATATTAATAAAAATCTTAGGATACAAGCAACATGTTACTAAGTGGGAAGAAATGGATGATAAGAATGATGAGAAAAAACTAATACAAATAGAAATGCAGACTTAGTAAAATTTTTGACAGTGTTGAGGGAATTATTTGTTTAGTAGAGTGATTCTCCAATAATTGGAGTAGTCCACAGTCAGTGGGTTGACCTCCGTCTGTCAATTAATCAGGACTGAGCCCGTGTTATAAAAGCAAATTCTGTCAGTCTTCCCGCTTTTTTCCTCAGTCCTCAGCAGGACGTGTGTGGTCAACTCACTGACTGTTTGTTCCTCCATCTGTTCTTTCCATTCTCTTCCATTTCAACTCTCCAGGTAAATCCTTTTATTTTTTAAAAAAAATCCTCCCTGAGCTCTCCTCCTCCCCTTCAAGCCACTGCCTCGGGAAAGCATTCTGAAGACAGGGGAAGGCTTTTCCTTCCAGCTCCGTCTGGCCCAGACCCTTCTGTCGCTTTCTAACGCTTCTTTTGCAACGATTATCTGGAGCCTTGAGTAGCTGGGCATGGGAGGTGATCTTGCGATCCTTGCAGCCAAATCCTTCCCAGGGGCATTCTGAGCCGGCGAACGGATTCGCTGAGGCGGGCATCGGCCCGGAAAGAAATTTTGGCAAAATTTTCTTTGGCTGGCTCTCTGTATTTAAACGATTCTTATCAGCGCCTATCAGCTGATTGGCTCTGGCGGCAGCGCTATGCGCCGTTCCGTCAAGTGTTAATTTAAGAGCCTGGAGGACACTGAGATGGGGTTTCTGAAGCAGCTAAAACAAAATTGCTAATTTTCCTTTGATTCAGGGGAGCGAGTGATTGAGAATAAAAAGAATAAAAAACCCCGGCATTTTATTCTGTTGCCATTCTGAAGTGACGATTGCAGTGTCACTCTCTGAGGCCTATCGAACTGAAGCAACCTAGGCCTCTCGTCTTTGGCGGCCATTTTAACTGCGATCTGCCATTTTGTCTGGGCCTATCCCTATTCAATCTCGTGATGGCAACCCCTGCCTCAGTAGAGCAGGATTCTGGGGTTTCCTTATCAACTACTGAACGGGATTCTCTTTCTCCCGGCCCCAGCAATGTGGGGTTTTCCTTTGCGCACTCTCAAAAGAGAGCCTTTAAGGCTAAGGAGACCAGGCCTAAAATAACTAAGACCTCAAAGAAATCCGAGATCAGAATGCACAAGGCCATAACGAAACTTTGTGATAAAGCATCCAAGGCAGATGTGCGCACTGAGGTTGCAGCTCCTCCTACTGACCAGGCAGATTCAGTTTTAATGGAATCCCGCAATTTGGCTCTGGCAGATTCTGATATTTGGGGGGCCTCAGGTCAGCCCTTAAATGTGCCCTCTACCTATCCTTCCTCTCCCCTCTGCACCCTTTCCTCTTTCTCAGGCTTACTCAAACCCTGCTGCAGTCCCTACCATGGCTTATCAGAATTTTCCGGCTACTCAGGGGTTACAGGATCCTGCCAACATACAGGCTATTATTTCGGCAGCAGTCTCCTGGACCATGTCTCAATGCATGCAGATGATGAGGGGGACCCAAGCCACTATCCCTGGTGCAGTCCAACCAGTTCCTTCTGGAGCCTTTTCGAGCCCGCTTCGGGCCCAGGTTACTCAGACCCTACCTCATACGAATTATGCACCAGAGTTTCGTAGCGCAGTAGAGGAGGAGGATAGGGGGCTGGATTTGGAGCTATCCGATGATGAGGGTATTCCCCCTGAACCCCCTGCTATTGCAGGTCTCTTCCACCCATCCTTTTTCCGCTCCTTATTATTCAAGGTTTTCAGAAGGGGATTGGGGTTATTCCAGATACACTCGTACACAGTTCGGCAGAGTCTCTGGCTGAGGCCTGGAACAAGGCTGCAGCGGAGGCTCTTGACCGAATTGCGCCGTTGCGACCTCTCTGCGGCACTAGACCCCGTAGAGCTCCATGGTTCAACGAGGAGCTCTGGAAGTTGAAACGCCAGAAGAGACATCCAGAGAAGCGATGGAGGAAGAGTAAGTCCGAATCCGATCGATCACTTGTAAGAGCTTACATTAAGACTTACAACGTGGCGCTGTCTGGCGGCTGTTGGGGTCTGGATGGGTGTCAACAGACTCAAACTCAAACCTGATAAGACGCAGTGGCTGTGGGTTTTGCCTCCCAAGGACAATTCCATCTGTCCATCCATTATCCTGGGGGGGTGGGGGGAATCATTAACCCCCTCAGAGAGGGTCCCAACTTGGGCATCCTCCTCGATCCACAGCTCACATTAGAGAAACATCTTTCAGCTGTGGCAAGGGCGGCGTTTGCCCAAGTCCGCCTGGTGCACCAGTTGCGGCCCTATTTGGACAGGGACTCAATGCTCAGTCACTCATGCCCTCATCACCTCGAGGCTTGACTACTGTAACACTCTCTACATGGGGCTACCTTTGAAAAGTGTTCGGAAACTCCAGATCGTGCAGAATGCAGCTGCGAAAGCTATAATGGGCTTCCCTAAATATGCCCATGTCACACCAACACTCCACAGTCTGCATTGGTTGCCAATCGGTTTCCGGTCACAATTCAAAGTGTTGGTTATGACCTATAAACCCATTCATGGCATCAGGCCAGAATATCTCCGGGACCGTTTTCTGCCGTATGAATCCCAGCGAATGGTTAGGTCCCACAGAGTTGGCCTTCTCCGGGTCCCGTCGATTAAACGCTCCTGCCACCCTCCTGGAAAGGGGGAAATTGGCACATGAGAGCAAATTGAGAGACAATGGACACTAAAAATTAATTACCTATTATGATTTATTAAATGAAAGAAGAGAATTAAAAACAAATACACAATTAGATAACAAAGGAATTAAAATTGATTGGTGGCCACTAATGCAAATAAAAACAAAATTTGAAGAAAATAAAAGGAAAAGAGGAATATTAAAAAAGAAATCAGAGTTAGATTTGATAATATTAGGTCAAGAAAAAAAATGATTACTAGAGTATATACCTTTTTGTTAAAATACAAAATGGAGAGCTATAATTTAAAAGAAAATATTCAAAGTTGGCATAAAAATTTTGAATACGACATCGATCCAGACAAATGGGATACAATTTGGAATAAGAATTATAAACTAACCAAATCGGTCGCCTACAAAGAAAATATTTATAAAATGTACTATTGGTGGCATCTCCCCCCAGCATGGCTGGCACAAATATATCCCCTACTGAAGCCAAATTGCTGGAGATGTAACGAGAAAGCAGGGAGCTATTTTCACATTTGGTGGACCTGTCCACAAATTAGGAAATTCTGGAATAAAATACAGTGGTACCTCGGTTCTCGAATGCTTTGGTTCGTGTACATTTCGGATACCGAACAAAATTTTCGGCAAAAATTTGCTTCGGTATCTGAACAAAAATTCAGATACTGAACAGCCACAGAAAATTTTGTTTATTATCCAAAATGCTACAAGATCTGAGGAGACGGGATGAGATGGAATGGGAGTCGGAATCTGAGAAGCCCATCCTGACCACCCACTTAACAGCCTCCCAGTCTCTAGTCTAAGCACTCCAAGCTGTAGGAAGGGTGGGGGCAGCTGCAATACCGGCAGTTTCGGGGGGGCTCCTTTCCTCAGTGGTTCATCTTGTACCTTTAGGCAGCTGCACCAACCTTCTCCTTCTCGGCGGCGGCTTTCCATCGAGCAGCAGCAGCGCTGGGAACATCACATGAGGAAGGGAAGCCGCTAGAGCAGCGGCAACTGCTGAGATGGCTCCGGCAGCTTCCCTTCGTCACGTGACATTCCTGGCGATGCTGCTGCTCGATGGAAAGCCGCCGCCGGGAAGGAGAAAGTTGGTGCAGCTGCCTACAGGGACAAGACGAACCACTGAGGAAAGGAGGCCCCCCAAAACTGCTGGTATTGCAGCCGCCCCCACCCTTCCTACAGCTTGGAGTGCTTAGACTATAGAGCTCCTCAGATCTTTATCCCATAGGAAATAAAGGAAATAGGGGCTAAGAACCAATTAAATCCATTTCTATTATTTCCTATGGGATAAATTAATTTGGTACTCGACCAAATCGGTTCTCAACCACACTTCTGGAACGAATTGTGGTCGAGAACCGAGGTACCACTGTACATAATTGGATAGAGGAATTGACTAAAACTCAAATTAACAAAAAACCCGAAACATTTTTATTAGGCATTATGGATCAAAAGATGGGAAAGAAACAATACTATCTAATGTAAAGGCCTCCCAGATGATTCTGTTAGTTAAAAAAAAATTGGACTGTCCCGAAGCTGATATGACACATAAAATAAATAATAAAGAAACTCTGAATATTATAAGACTTGGAACGACTTTTACAAATGGTTAGAAATGAAAAAAAATGAAAATGAAATATTGATATGGAATAGATAATATATATGCAAAAAGGAATACATTTTTATAATTATTAAATTTTTTGAGATAAATTATAAATGATTTTATATACTAGAAATATATTACTATACCTATGATTGATTGCAAGCAGTTGAAAGCACAACAAAATAGTGAATTAAGTGAATAACCGAAATCAGTTTTTTCGTATTACCATCTGTATTAGCCATGGAATATATTTATTATAAGATGTGTTTGACGGATATGTACCAAATGATTAATTAATTGATACATTTTTGTTGTTTTGTTGTTTGTTTCATTTTGTTTTGTGTGTGTGTGTGTGTGTGTGTGTGTGTATATATATATATATATACATACATACACACACACACACACACACACACAATATATACAGTATTGTATTTTCAATGGTTTTCTTGTATGTTTTGTTTTTAATGCAAATAAATCAATAAAAAATATTTTTTTAAAAAATGAAGGCATGCCTATTCTGGGCAAGGGTTTCTGGAGTGCACCCCAACTCAGAAATCACTTATTTTATAACAAAACCCCACTCTTTATTCAAAATCAAGCATACATGATGGAAACGTGGGTTTTAAAACAGCACAGAAGCAGTTATTTTCTCTTTAGAGCTAGCTGTAATCAGTGCCAGAAACTCATTCTTATCTGAATTCCTGAGATAAAGCCCATTCATTTACTTAAACATATTCATTTGATCACCAAACATATGCATCTGACCACCTAGCATAGTGTCCAACAAGGACTATCTTTTTGAAGCAGAAATCATGGTTTAAAAGCTTTGTTCAAGCATTCTTTTATAGCGAGGGTTGATCCAATTGCTTTCCACTCATGCTTTCCTCACTCTCTGACTGGGACCACTCCCACAATATCACATCATTCCCCCCTAGTGGTTCTTCAGGCTCACTCCTCATGTATGCTTGATTTCGAATAAAGAGTGGGGTTTTATCATAAAACCTTAAGTGATTTTTGAGTTGGGGTTCACTCCAGAGGCCCGTGCCCGGAACAGATTGATTCTCCACCCACTCAATCCTCTGAGCAGGCTTCTTGGCATCATGGCACAAATGCAAGCTGATATCCTAGACCCATAACCAATGTTCCCTCTAATTTTTTTTCGCTGTGGGCGGAAATGTATAGTGTCTGAGCGGCAGTCCCTTCAGGACTGGGCGGCAAAAAAGTATACATAAATAAATAAATAAATGGGGGGGGAAATCCCTTCTTTTTTATTAAAAGAAATTAATAATAAAACAAAACCAAAATCTGTTACTATTAAAACTAAAACAACCAGCAAAACCAAAAACACAACTATTAATAAATTCATGCTTTAAAATCTTAATTTCTTAAATATTTATCATAGTATTATAGTAATCTAGTAATACTATGAAAATGTATCTGAACACCAATGCATCAATTAATATATTTCCATAAATTATACTTTTCTATAATTTCATTCAATATTTCCAAGCTCAATTAATTTTCAGGCAATTAGCATTTACTATTATTAACTTTCATCAATCTTCTACATTTCTAAGTATATTTTAAATTCATAATGCAAACTCATAAAATCATACAGTACATATCATAAACCCCTTATTTATCAGATGTATCTTCCATTAATTTTACCTATGTAATTCTATACAGTTCTAAAATTCTAATCCATTTTTTAAAATTAATACATCCTAATATTAAACAACACCTAAATATATCTTTTATCAATATTCCATAGTCAATCCATATTTAATAATCAATCATCCCTCCTCAAATTTCTACCACTGTTCTCATTTCTGGGTCCCTCTCCTTTCTCTCCCTTTTTCTCTCATTCCTTCCCTCTCTCACTTCTCCTCTCTTTTTCCATTCCTGTGTCCTCCCCCCTTGTATGTGTGTGTGTGTGAACTCTTCAACCATTTCCAAAAACAGATGTTGTTTGTTATTATTTGAGTGCTTTTTACCATATGCTTTAAATCAAGAGTCGTTCCTCTCTCTGTTTTTCTTTCCTCTCCGCCTCAATCATTTTCTCATTTCTCTTTTTTCTCCCTTTTTTCTATCATTTCTCTCTCTCTTCCTTCCTCTCTTCTCTCTCTCTATTTCTCTCTTTCTTTCTTGCTTTCTCTCTCTTTCTCCCTCCCCCTCTTGCTCTCTCTCTTTTTCTCATTTTTTCTCTCCCTCTCTTTCTTTGTGCTGTCTGTTGCTCTCTCTCTCTCTCTTTCTCCCCCCCTCCCCCTCTTTCTCTCTCTCTCTTTTTCTCACTTTCTCTCTCTTCCTTTCTTCTCTGGAGGCCGGGGAAGGTTTTTCTTATTTTGAATGTTCCGGGAGGGCTTTCCGGAAGTGCTCCGGCTGAAAGAGGGTTTTCTCTGAGCGCTTCAGGAATGCCTGCCCCATCTCTCCTGCAGCCCCTTCACTGACAGCCTGGGATGAAAGCACTCCCAGTGAAGGGGCTGTGACTCAAGAGGGGCAGGGTGGGCATTCTCAGAGCGCTCGGAGAAAACCCTCTTGTAACCCCTTCGCTAGCGACCAGATGAGAGGAGGAGAAGCCACTGCCTCTGCAGCCACTGCTACAGGCAGAGCTGTGCCCCAAAGCGGGAGGAGAAGGAGGAGAAAGCCGGAGAGAGGGGTGTATCGGGTGGGCGGGGAGCAGCAGCGAAAGGCCACGGGAGCGAGGAGGCTGGAGGCACCGTGGGGAGGCGGGGGCGGCCACGGCTCCCTTTTATTCCGCCTATGTCTACTGCCGGTGCCTCCCCGCCCCCCTGGCGGGCTGGCAGGGGGATGGGGAGCGCGCACGGATACACGCCTGACACTTAAAGTAACCTTCGCTGGCCTTCACACTTTCATCGCTCCCTGCCTCCAACGCCAACTCCCGGCTCCTTGTGTGGCGTTGGAAAAGGGTGTGCAGGGGGTAATTTTTGGGTGTGCAGCCGCGCACCTTAGAAGAGACACTGCCCCTGATGACGAACTTTTGGCATGTGTGCCACAGGTGGCACATGGAGCCAAGTCGCCGGGCATGCGCGACAGCAGCCCTGGAACTTTCAGGTTCTTGACATGCATGCGCAATTATTAAAATCCACTAGCAGACATACAAAGGGCTTTTTGCTGCTCCCTCCTTACTGGCTTAATAGTAATTGGACTGGGAGGGCTGTGAGAGCAAATGGGGGGCACAACAGGGGTGCGGGGCACCACAAGGGAGGTGAGGGTAGAAACCCTAGTTGCCCTCCACCTCTTCAGTCCCTCACATCCGCACATGCTGCCCAATGTTGCCTGACCCTGAAGCCAAAAGGCCAGCAGGGGAACCAGGCACTTTCTTCTCCCACTGCCAAGTGGGGGAGAGCCTGGCAGAAAGGCGAGCAGGAGAGGTAGCTGGAGACTGAGACTGTATCACCTCCGTTCTGCACCAAGCGGGAGAAGGAGGAGGGAAGAGTCCCCGGTAGCATGGTGCCTCTGCTGCTGTTGCTTCCACCCCCCATGCAAAAGAATCAGGAGGCTGCCATGCATGTGTGTGGGAGATGGGGATGGGAAGGTTGTAGGCCCGCATAGAGGGCAACAGTGAAGGGGGGGCAGAATCGTTTGCTCAAATTTTCATGGAAACATCAGTCTCCTGATTCCATGCAAAGGACCCAGGAGGCTGCCATTCCACGTGTGTGTGTGTGTGTGTGTGTGTGTGTGTTTGCGTGGATGACAGTAGTGGTTGTGGGAAGTGCAGAAACTTTTGCTGAACTTTTCATGGAACTGGCAGCCTCCTGATTCCATGCAAATGAATCAGGAGACTGCTGGGCCCCTGTGTGTGTGTTTGTGTGTGTGTGTGTGTGTGTGTGTGTAGGGCTGTGTGGGGAGGCAGAAAGGTTTGCTCAACTTTTGAGGCGACTCCTCCGGGAGTGACAGTGATATATGTTGCAATTATATCTTAGCATATTAGAATCTTGGTTCACTGATTATGTTCTTCGATTATTTATTTTCTGGGCTTCATTAAACATATGCGTCTGCTCACCAAAGCTTTCCTTAGCACTGCGTCCAACAAGGATTGTCTTTTTGAAGCAGAAATCATGGTTTTAAAACTTTGTTCAAGCACCACCACCACCCCAGTTTCATGTCTCTTCCATAGAACGACATTGATTCTACATGCCCCATTCCCCCAATCCTTTTCCTTTATACTGCCTGGAAGTGACATCATACCTCAAAGAGGCTAAGGCTGCAAGCTAATACCTTTTACTCTGTAATGTCTCTTGCCTTCAAAGCATTCTTCTATAGCAAGGGTTGATCCAATTGCTTTCCACTCTCAAGTTTTCCCCACTCTCTAGTGGGACCACTCCCTCACTGTCACATCAGCCCCCTCTAGTGATTCCTCAGGCTCACTCAAGTCACTTTCTGCTCTCTGCTTCATCTGCCTCCCGCCCCCCGGCCCAAGGTATCCAGAGGGGCCTGGCTCATCCTCCTCAGAATCTGACATAACCTGAGGTAGACGAGGGACACTCACAACAATGCCCACCTGGCTTCCAAGCCACACTCACCTGAAGCCATGCCCACCTGGCCTCCAAGCCACACTCACAAAATTAGCCATACCCACAGAAGCGATGTAAAAAAAAATACAACCTACCATATCTCTGGTAGACTGAATCAAAAGAAAAAAAATATCCAGGTGAGATTTTTTTATCTTCAGAAACATGTTAGAATAAATATAAAATAGAAGCGATTACCTTATTTTTCAGGGTATAAGACACACCATTTTCCCCTGTAAAAGGGGGGAAATACAGACATTTCTGGCCTCCCCAGGCCCCCACATGTCCCATTTTCCACAAAAAATGGGGTGCAGAGTGAATTTATGGAAACTGTAGAGTGCTTCTGAGGGCTAGGGAAAGGCAAAAGCAAACTGTTTTTGCAAAAAATAACCTGGCAAAAATTAGCTGTTTTTGCAGAAACAGGGACATTTTTGCCTTCCTCAAGCCCCCAGGAGCACTCTGCAGTCCTCCCAAACCCCCTGCACATTCCGTTTTTGCAAAAAAAAGAGGGTGAAAATGTGCCATTTTTGCAATAACAATAGCATTTTTTCCTTCCCCCAGTGACCAGGAACAGTTTGTAGACTTCCCAAACCCTCTGTGTGCCATCTTTTTTTGGAAAAAATGGGTGAATATGGATCAATTTTTGCCAAAAATTGGGCGCATAGAGGACTTGGGAGGCCTGAAGAGTGCTACTGAGGGCTGTGGGAAGGCAAAAACTTTTTTCCTTACTTACTCTTTGAAATCTTGGTGCATCTTATACGTCGGTGTGTCTTACAGTCTAAAAAAATATGGTACTATATAAGTTGACTGTGGTGAGAACCTTACAAGCAATAAAGATAGGATACATTAATTCTCACACTAGGAGAATGAATAGCAAAAGATATAGAATTGTTGCTGTAACAATTGCTGCGAGCGGCGAGCGGGCGCCTACGGGGAACGGGGTGGATCGGGCTCCCAACACGTCCCATTTTCCACAAAAAATGGAGTGCAGAGGGAATTTAGGGAACTTACAGAGTGCTCCTGAGGACTGGGGAAAGGCAAAAACATAACTGTTTTTGCAAAAAATAACCTGGCAAAAATGAGCTGTTTTTGCAGAAACGGGGACATTTTTGCAGAAACAGGGACATTTTTGCAGAAACAGGGACATTTTTGCCTTCCTCAAGCCCCTAGGAGCACTCTGCAGTCCTCCCAAACCCCCTGCACATTCCGTTTTTGCAAAAAAAAGAGGGTGAAAATGGGCTGTTTTTTCAAAAACAGGGGCATTTTTTCCTTCCCCCAGTGACCAAGAACAGTTTGTAGACTTCCCAAACCCGCTGTGTGCCATCTTTTTTTGCAAAAAAATGGGTGAATATGGATCAATTTGGTGCATCTTATACGTCAATTTCTTGGTGCATCTTATACGTCGGTGTGTCTTACAGTCTAAAAAGATACGGTACTACAGTGATCCCTCGATTTTCGCGGGGGTTACGTTCCAAGACCTCCCGCGAAAATCGATTTTCCGCGATATAGCAGCGCGGAAGTAAAAACATCGTTTTTGGCTGCCCCTGCCCCCCCCAGCACCTCCGGCGCACTCGCCGCTACCGCCCGCCCGATCCACCCCGTTCCCCGTAGGCGCCCGCTCGCCGCTCGCCCGCCGCTCGCCCGCCGCTCGCCCGCCGCTCGCCCGCTGCCCACTCCCTTCTGTCCAACCTGCCGCCGGCCTCGTCTTTCCGAGGAAGGAGAGCGCGGGGATTTCAGGAGCGCTCCGAAGGGCGGCGGGCTGTTTTTGCTCCTGGCCGAACCTGCGCTGGGCAGCCGCTTTCTCCCTCTTGCAACCAGTAGCCAGAGGGACTGCCGGCCTCTCCTCTCCGCGGCCGGCAAAAGTTTTGCGGACCTGCCGGGCACTTGGCGGCTGGCCCTCGGGTGGTCAGGCAGGGCCCTCTGGCGCCGTTGGGTCCCCTCGAAAGGCCCAAGCCAGGCCACCCTGGGGCCCGTGCCTGACCAGAGCCGGTCGCAGGTCGAAATGGACTCCCCGGTTGACCGTGGCCAGTTTGAGGCCCACGTGGGGACAGGAGCGCCCCTCCTGAGGAGAGCAGGCGGGGCTGAGGCGCCGGGTCAATGCCCGACCTGGCCGCCTCTCGGCCCTCAAGCGCTACGCCTCAGCGTTCGGCTGCTTCCTGCGCCCAGCCCTCCTCCGGCGACGCCCTCCGAGGCGGACCGGCCCTCAGCCGCGCATTCCGACCCTGAAAGGCCCCACTCTTCTTGCCTTCCAAGCGCTTCGGCCCTGGCCTGGCGGGCTCGCCTGCTTCCTGCCCAAACTCTGGTGGTAGTGGAGAAGAAGAAGGAGGAGGGTCAGGGGGAGGCTCCCTTCCAGCCAGCCGGACCCTCATGCCCAGCCTGCCGTCTGCCTTTCTCCTTCGCTCCCTCGCGCCAAACCGAATGGCCACTGCGCCGCCCTCACGACGTCCCGGAGCCCAGGCTGCTCCCGCCTTGCCCAAAGGTAGGAGTGGTCGCGACGGCTCACGCCTTCTCCTTAGAGCCCCTTGGCACCGAGGGGAAAGTAAGTCCATTGGAGCGCAGCCGCTAAACTGCACCGGCGTCTTTACATGCTTTCAATCCCCATTTTAATTACTGTATTTTCTTCTTGTTGAGAGATTTCTAGCTGTCCTGGTATAGGTTTTTTTTTAAATTATTTTCTGAGCCAGAACTGCAGAAAAAACAATTGCTGCCAGTCTGCCTTCCATTGAGGACTTTATATACTGCAAAAGAGGGCGGTCAAAATAACCGTGGTATAGAAAAAAAACCATGGAGTATTTTTTAATTAATTTTTTTAAAAAACCGTGGTATACCGTTTCGCGAAGTTTGAAGCTGCGAAAATCGAGGGATCAATGTATATAAGTTGACTGTGGTGAGAACCTTACATGCAACAAAGATAGGGTACATTAATTCTCACACTAGGAGAATGAATAGCAAAAGATATAGAATTGTTGCTGTAACATTTTTTGTAGTATACTGCACTGAAAAAAAATAACTACTTTATTCTGTTTTTCATTTCACTTCTTAATCTTTCTTGTTTTTTATTTTATCTCATAAATTTTAATAGAAATGCAATATAATTACCCTTCTGTCTTCTCAGAATCGTTATTTACTAAATTGTGATTAAAAAATGCAACTTCAATGAACTTTTTCAATGTTTCTTTATGGAGTCATATAGCATATTTGGGACAGGAGAGACTATTTCATCACATCTATTTAACAGCACATCAGTTTTAAAATAAATTGGAAATAAAGCATACCTTTCTAAAACTTGTGGGTCAGTATCTAGGCTGACATTGCTACAGCTTGCTTCATTAGAATCTTGCGAAGGTTTTTTGTTTCTATCCATAGTTTGATTTGATCAATAGTTGATTCTGAAATAATATAAACTAGGCTTTAAAAGAAAATTAAATGAATTGCAGCATTAATACACAATAAACTAGATACAACATGTTTTTTATCCATAGCTAGGATTTAAAAAATCAATCATATCTATTATATTAAAATATGTCAAATATTAGTTGCCTATTTAAATTCTGCAACACCTTCTTTTTTACAGTAGAATATATAGGTGTACAGTATAGGTAATCTGTATGGAAAATAATTTATTCTAATGTAGGATTCTTTCTGGATCTTGTACTCAGATTTCAGTTAATGCGACTATGTATTAACTGAGTATGACAAAGTCAATTGTTCTCATTTTATTCTTTTGCTTCCTCTCAAGTGACAGGAAGTCCCGTAGAACAACTTTATACATAGTTTGTTTCCTTGCAAAGTAAAAATAATGTAGGCTTAAGGGAAGTTGATGGTTACTGACAAACATACAAACTGTACATATGTGGAACAAATCACAAAATTTCTATGGCAGGCACCTTCATTAAAACACTTACACAAAATACGTATTTATAATATGTAATGTAACTAAGGATAAGGTTAGCAATATATAAGAGAGCTGGGTCAATTTTAAAATAAATATTTTATAAAATTTAAATTTCCAAGTTACTATTGACCCAATTTAGTTTTTTAATTTCTAATTCTAATTCTCAACTCCTAATGGCCATGTAGATATAGATATTCAACAGAAGATAATATTAGTAGCTTATACTGTAGTTGAACTGTGCAGTCTTTGGTGCTCTCTGAGCTTGCAAATGTTTGAGACCAGTGCTAATGGGGAGTGGTTTATTCTCATGTTAATTCTACTGGCTAGCCCATAGGTCTGCAATCTTAAACACTCAAAGAGCCATTTGGATCTGTTTCCCACAGAAAACAGCCAGAGTCACAAAACCTGAATGGGCGTAGCCAATATGCCATCACTCCCTCCCACCCACTCATATGATCTCCTAGCCACGTCTACTCAACCAGTCATTAGGGCACAGAACAAAAAATACTGGGAACCCTTTGGACATCTTTTCTCTCTCTCTATGTATTTCTGTCTCCCCACTTTCTATGTCTTTCTCTCCCTGTCTCTGTATCTATGTCTCTCTCTCCCCCGTTTCTCCTTCCCCCTCTCCATTTTCTCTTCTCTCCCCACTGTTTCTCTCTCTCCCTCCTCCTGTCTCTCTATATCTATGTCTGTCACTTTCTCTTATCTCCTCCCTCTCATTCTGCTTCTCTCTCCCTGTCTCTCTGTCTCTCTGTCTCTATCTCCTTCTCTGTCTCTCTCCCTATCTCCCCATCTGTTTTTCTTTCTCTGTCTCCATATCTCCCCCCTCTCTGTCTCTTTCTGTGTCTCTGCCTCTCTCTCTCTCCCTCTCAAACTGAAATCTGAGGCTGGCCCAACCCAGTAAGCTCTCCTTGGGACTCTTTGCTACTTGTTTTCTTTCTTCTAGACAACTTTTCAGAAACCTGGGCTAGCTGAGGAGTGAGTGGGAGCCATGGAAGATGCTCCCCAGAAGATGACCCTCTCCCTCCTTCTCTTCTCACTATCCCCTTGCCGGTTATGGTGAGGTTAAGAATGCGCTCATGAGTGGGGACACCTTCCTCAAGCAAGCATCTAGACTTGGCCAAAGTGCAGCAAAGGTGTGCGGAGTGGAAGGGCTGGAAGAAGCACCAGCAAGAGTGAGTTGCTGGAGAATTAGCCCCAGCCGCTTCTCCCTCCCCTGCTCTCACCCTTACCTTCTCAGGCCAGGCGTGACTGGGAGGGGAGGGTGAGTGGTGGGTGCACCAGACAGAGAGTCACAGCAGAGGGATGAAAAGCAGCATCCAGCTCTGGAGCTGTGGGTTTCCAACACCTGGGTAGTCCTATCAGTGTGAGAGTGGTCTTGCTGGATCCTAGATTGGGTTTTTATTTAATGTTAGCTTGTTTGGCAGGTCCTTGATTGGGATATAGTTTGCTTTTTAATTGTAGACTTAATGTTTATCTCTTTTATCTGGGTGTTGCTTACAAAGGAAGAGGTCATATTTTTGTTTTCTTTTTGGCTTTTTGAAATAATATGTAGATATTGCTTATCTCTTTGTGCTAGCTGATTTGTCAGTGGCAGGTTTTTAGGAATTCTATAGCATTTTTGGAGTTGGTTTTGTCTAGAATGCTTTCATTTTCCCAGTTAAAATTATAGTTCAGTCTGTTCTATGTGTTCTAAAATGAACATTCCCCTGAAATTATTATATCTGTTTAAAGTAGTTCTATTAAATTAGATAGAAAATTCTTTACAAATTTAGACAAAATAATAACAAGATTTATTTGGCAAAATAAAAAACCAAGAATAAAAAAATAGATTTACAAGACAATAAAAACAGAGGTAGTTTTGGATTTCTGAATTGGAAACTTTATCAAACAGCAGCAATATTAACGTGGATTAAGGACTGGATTGATTTGGATAATAGTCATGTCTTGACATTAGAAAGCCATGATTTATTAATCAGGCTGGCACTCCTTTTTGTGGAACAAAGAAAAAATTCCCAACTACTTTTGAAGGCACTTGGTTAGAGAGACCCTGATTACAACTTGGTTGGACATTAAAAAAAACACACCTTACATTAAAGTTCCAAATTGGCTCTCAACAATGGAAGCAATGATACCCGAACACATTTGATAGAAATAAAATGTTGGGATATAAGGATATTTTAGACAGAACTGGAAAACGCAAAAATAGAGAAGAATTAAGTAGTAATCAAAATAGAGATAGATTGGTGGCCATATGCCCAAATATATTCCCATTATAAGATGGGCATGAAAGACAACGGAATTGGAATTGAATTAAGTATATTAGATAAACTTCTGACAGGCTCCGAAAACAAAATCATATCCAAACTTTACATCTATCTGTTACAATATGAAAGAAACAAAGACTACCCAGGAGTAAGTAACACTGAACTCAGTAGAGCCTGTTTTTGGTTAGGCAGGCATAAGCTACCATGGTTAAGGACCTGTTTTGACATGGGGCCCGGTCAGCTTAATCAAGCGGATATTTTGGGGTCACCAGCCTAGCCCATAAGCACTGTCTCTGCCAGGCACTCACAGCAAATAGTGTGGACAGAGGCTTTAGGATGCCATTGGAAGCTTTCACCCAGCTGCAGAGGATGCTCCTCCTTGTTCAGCAGCAGATTCACCACACTGTTCATGGTGACCATGGCACATGCCGAGAACAAGAACTCATAGCAACCATCCCACCCCATTTGGCCACCTTCTCTTCCGGGCTCAAAACAGCATGTAAATGGGAAAACAATGTCTGTTTCCCAGGGTCACACGTACCCCCGACATTGCTCTGTGCCCCCCCCCCCCAGAGAAGGCACGCCCTACTATTTGAGAAGAATTGGGTTAGTTCCTCATCCTCCATATGCTAAATATTATCAGTTCAATTTTAGCTATTGCTTTGTCACCCTGATATTTCATTATTATATTTATGCATCATTTATTTTCACTTTTAATTATCTTTTAAAAACTACAATTGAACTGAAATCAGTACTTGCAAAGCTTGGAAATGAATGGACTTTCTAATTGCAAATAATATCTGGAAATCAGATAGTACTAATGTGTACATTAACACATTGTTATTATTTCACACACACAAACGCAGGTTCTCGTTCCGCGAGCCTCTCTTGCAGCAAATGCAAGGTTGAGGGCCGTCCAATGCAGTTTTGACGACCCTGAGAAAAGGTTGCGAATAAAAAGCCTGTAAAATGAGGGTTACCCTAAAGAGCCAAGAGAAGGATGACTCAACAGCCCTTGAAGCGTCTGAGGGGAAGGAAGGGCAAACACACTTCACCTCGTGGGGCTGATAAGCTCCCACCGCAGCTTCTTTGGCCAAATTGCCAGCAATCACCGGCGGCGGCCTGCCTTCCGATTGGTTGAAAGGAGGCAATTAGGCCCTCCTAATTTTTCACCCTGCGCACTCCAGGAACCGCAGAGTAACAGCCAGCGAGGAGTGGATGAGCAGCAACAGCCGGCGGAATGTTTTCAGTTGCTATGCCAGCAGGGAATATGGCAGCTCGTGGATAACCCCCGCCCCCTCACGTCACTTGCGTAAGTCGTCGTTTCGCTTCCAACTTTCAGAACGGCGGGAAAATAGTAAGCGCTAGAAACTCGGCTCCTTCTTTCCCGACCCCCAAGCGGCAGTTTGAGTGGATGTTGGTGAGCGCGTTTGCCGCCAAGGATTCTTGGTACACTTTTGCCGGTTCAGAGGATAACCGCAGTTCACAATTACAAATATGGTAGAGCGAGAAGCTCTCCCTCCCATTTTCTTATTAATTTGTCACCTGTGGGAGTACGCCCTTTTAGAGTAAGGAAAGTCACAACCTGGCCTGAAAATGCCTAAAAACGGAGAGGGGTTTAAGGGCATGGCCTTGATTTTGAAGTCAAATCATTCAGGAGAGGATTTTCTTTTACTGAAATAATATTGGTGAGAGTTGTTGGGATTAAAACAGGAGAAATTTGGATACTGTGGTTTTTTTAATGTGTAACTTTTTTCTCTCCACTGTGGTGACAAATTAATAAGGAAACGGGAGGGAGAGTTTCATCATATAAAGATTGGATAAATGTCCTCAACTGTTTGCGGTCAGCCTGTGATTTCTGCACTGCACTCTTGATACAAGTGCAGTAAAAGTGATTATTTTTACAAAAGCAGCATTTAAAAAAATAAATAAATAAAGAACACATGTTATAAGACTGTGTTGAAGAAAACTAAAAAAGAGGAATATTTTTTAGGAAATGGAAGGTTCAGGCCAGGTTTCATATAAGGGTCCAAAAAAGTGTGTGTGTGTGGGGGGGGGGGGGGTTGTCAGCATAGTTGTTAGCCTGTCCATTTTGGTGCATTCATAATTTTTAAAAAATTATTGTACTGTACTCTCAGGGGATTTTTGAGTCTTTTCAAAATTGTGCAAAGGTAATTTTAGCTGCCATGGTAACACACAGTATTAAGTATTTGATACTTTTACTGTAATTTAAAAAAATATTCCTAAGAGGAGGTGTTCTGGTGTAAATTCTACTTGTATTTGGGTAATTTCCTGCATCCATTTGTGTATGTTAATCCAGAATCTTTTTGTTTCTGGGCACAACCACCACATGTGAAAGAAGAGCCTTGATTTTTTCTGCATTGCCAACAAATTGGGTTTAAATTTGGATAAATCTTTGCCAATCGTGTTGGAGCCAAGTATCATCTGCAACGCTTTTTTTAATAATTCTCTTTGTATAGTACCAATTTAGATAATTTGATATTTCTACTCTATATCTATTCCCAATCTGCCAAGTGAATATTGTGTCCTATATTTTGCACCCATGCTATCATGGGTCCTTTAATGAAGTCTTTGTTTCTTTCATATTGTAACAGATAGATGTAAAGTTTGGATATGATTTTGTTTTCGGAGCCTGTCAGAAGTTTATCTAATATACTTAATTCAATTCCAATTCCGTTGTCTTTCATGCCCATCTTATAACGGGAATATATTTGGGCATATGGCCACCAATCTATCTCTATATTTTGATTACTACTTAATTCTTCTCTATTTTTGCGTTTTCCAGTTCTGTCTAAAATATCCTTATATCCCAACATTTTATTTCTATCAAATGTGTTCGGGTATCATTGCTTCCATTGTTGAGAGCCAATTTGGAACTTTAATGTAAGGTGTGTTTTTTTTAATGTCCAACCAAGTTGTAATCAGGGTCTCTCTAACCAAGTGCCTTCAAAAGTAGTTGGGAATTTTTTCTTTGTTCCACAAAAAGGAGTGCCAGCCTGATTAATAAATCATGGCTTTCTAATGTCAAGACATGACTATTATCCAAATCAATCCAGTCCTTAATCCACGTTAATATTGCTGCTGTTTGATAAAGTTTCCAATTCAGAAATCCAAAACTACCTCTGTTTTTATTGTCTTGTAAATCTATTTTTTTATTCTTGGTTTTTTATTTTGCCAAATAAATCTTGTTATTATTTTGTCTAAATTTGTAAAGAATTTTCTATCTAATTTAATAGAACTACTTTAAACAGATATAATAATTTCAGGGGAATGTTCATTTTAGAACACATAGAACAGACTGAACTATAATTTTAACTGGGAAAATGAAAGCATTCTAGACAAAACCAACTCCAAAAATGCTATAGAATTCCTAAAAACCTGCCACTGACAAATCAGCTAGCACAAAGAGATAAGCAATATCTACATATTATTTCAAAAAGCCAAAAAGAAAACAAAAATATGACCTCTTCCTTTGTAAGCAACACCCAGATAAAAGAGATAAACATTAAGTCTACAATTAAAAAGCAAACTATATCCCAATCAAGGACCTGCCAAACAAGCTAACATTAAATAAAAACCCAATCTAGGATCCAGCAAGACCACTCTCACACTGATAGGACTACCCAGGTGTTGGAAACCCACAGCTCCAGAGCTGGATGCTGCTTTTCATCCCTCTGCTGTGACTCTCTGTCTGGTGCACCCACCACTCACCCTCCCCTCCCAGTCACGCCTGGCCTGAGAAGGTAAGGGTGAGAGCAGGGGAGGGAGAAGCGGCTGGGGCTAATTCTCCAGCAACTCACTCTTGCTGGTGCTTCTTCCAGCCCTTCCACTCCGCACACCTTTGCTGCACTTTGGCCAAGTCTAGATGCTTGCTTGAGGAAGGTGTCCCCACTCATGAGCGCATTCTTAACCTCACCATAACCGGCAAGGGGATAGTGAGAAGAGAAGGAGGGAGAGGGTCATCTTCTGGGGAGCATCTTCCATGGCTCCCACTCACTCCTCAGCTAGCCCAGGTTTCTGAAAAGTTGTCTAGAAGAAAGAAAACAAGTAGCAAAGAGTCCCAAGGAGAGCTTACTGGGTTGGGCCAGCCTCAGATTTCAGTTTGAGAGGGAGAGAGAGAGAGGCAGAGACACAGAAAGAGACAGAGAGGGGGGAGATATGGAGACAGAGAAAGAAAAACAGATGGGGAGATAGGGAGAGAGACAGAGAAGGAGATAGAGACAGAGAGACAGAGAGACAGGGAGAGAGAAGCAGAATGAGAGGGAGGAGATAAGAGAAAGTGACAGACATAGATATAGAGAGACAGGAGGAGGGAGAGAGAGAAACAGTGGGGAGAGAAGAGAAAATGGAGAGGGGGAAGGAGAAACGGGGGAGAGAGAGACATAGATACAGAGACAGGGAGAGAAAGACATAGAAAGTGGGGAGACAGAAATACATAGAGAGAGAGAAAAGATGTCCAAAGGGTTCCCAGTATTTTTTGTTCTGTGCCCTAATGACTGGTTGAGTAGACGTGGCTAGGAGATCATATGAGTGGGTGGGAGGGAGTGATGGCATATTGGCTACGCCCATTCAGGTTTTGTGACTCTGGCTGTTTTCTGTGGGAAACAGATCCAAATGGCTCTTTGAGTGTTTAAGATTGCAGACCTATGGGCTAGCCAGTAGAATTAACATGAGAATAAACCACTCCCCATTAGCACTGGTCTCAAACATTTGCAAGCTCAGAGAGCACCAAAGACTGCACAGTTCAACTACAGTATAAGCTACTAATATTATCTTCTGTTGAATATCTATATCTACATGGCCATTAGGAGTTGAGAATTAGAATTAGAAATTAAAAAACTAAATTGGGTCAATAGTAACTTGGAAATTTAAATTTTATAAAATATTTATTTTAAAATTGACCCAGCTCTCTTATATATTGCTAACCTTATCCTTAGTTACATTACATATTATAAATACGTATTTTGTGTAAGTGTTTTAATGAAGGTGCCTGCCATAGAAATTTTGTGATTTGTTCCACATATGTACAGTTTGTATGTTTGTCAGTAACCATCAACTTCCCTTAAGCCTACATTATTTTTACTTTGCAAGGAAACAAACTATGTATAAAGTTGTTCTACGGGACTTCCTGTCACTTGAGAGGAAGCAAAAGAATAAAATGAGAACAATTGACTTTGTCATACTCAGTTAATACATAGTCGCATTAACTGAAATCTGAGTACAAGATCCAGAAAGAATCCTACATTAGAATAAATTATTTTCCATACAGATTACCTATACTGTACACCTATATATTCTACTGTAAAAAAGAAGGTGTTGCAGAATTTAAATAGGCAACTAATATTTGACATATTTTAATATAATAGATATGATTGATTTTTTAAATCCTAGCTATGGATAAAAAACATGTTGTATCTAGTTTATTGTGTATTAATGCTGCAATTCATTTAATTTTCTTTTAAAGCCTAGTTTATATTATTTCAGAATCAACTATTGATCAAATCAAACTATGGATAGAAACAAAAAACCTTCGCAAGATTCTAATGAAGCAAGCTGTAGCAATGTCAGCCTAGATACTGACCCACAAGTTTTAGAAAGGTATGCTTTATTTCCAATTTATTTTAAAACTGATGTGCTGTTAAATAGATGTGATGAAATAGTCTCTCCTGTCCCAAATATGCTATATGACTCCATAAAGAAACATTGAAAAAGTTCATTGAAGTTGCATTTTTTAATCACAATTTAGTAAATAACGATTCTGAGAAGACAGAAGGGTAATTATATTGCATTTCTATTAAAATTTATGAGATAAAATAAAAAACAAGAAAGATTAAGAAGTGAAATGAAAAACAGAATAAAGTAGTTATTTTTTTTCAGTGCAGTATACTACAAAAAATGTTACAGCAACAATTCTATATCTTTTGCTATTCATTCTCCTAGTGTGAGAATTAATGTACCCTATCTTTGTTGCATGTAAGGTTCTCACCACAGTCAACTTATATACATTGATCCCTCGATTTTCGCAGCTTCAAACTTCGCGAAACGGTATACCACGGTTTTTTAAAAAAATTAATTAAAAAATACTCCATGGTTTTTTTTCTATACCACGGTTATTTTGACCGCCCTCTTTTGCAGTATATAAAGTCCTCAATGGAAGGCAGACTGGCAGCAATTGTTTTTTCTGCAGTTCTGGCTCAGAAAATAATTTAAAAAAAAACCTATACCAGGACAGCTAGAAATCTCTCAACAAGAAGAAAATACAGTAATTAAAATGGGGATTGAAAGCATGTAAAGACGCCGGTGCAGTTTAGCGGCTGCGCTCCAATGGACTTACTTTCCCCTCGGTGCCAAGGGGCTCTAAGGAGAAGGCGTGAGCCGTCGCGACCACTCCTACCTTTGGGCAAGGCGGGAGCAGCCTGGGCTCCGGGACGTCGTGAGGGCGGCGCAGTGGCCATTCGGTTTGGCGCGAGGGAGCGAAGGAGAAAGGCAGACGGCAGGCTGGGCATGAGGGTCCGGCTGGCTGGAAGGGAGCCTCCCCCTGACCCTCCTCCTTCTTCTTCTCCACTACCACCAGAGTTTGGGCAGGAAGCAGGCGAGCCCGCCAGGCCAGGGCCGAAGCGCTTGGAAGGCAAGAAGAGTGGGGCCTTTCAGGGTCGGAATGCGTGGCTGAGGGCCGGTCCGCCTCGGAGGGCGTCGCCGGAGGAGGGCTGGGCGCAGGAAGCAGCCGAACGCTGAGGCGTAGCGCTTGAGGGCCGAGAGGCGGCCAGGTCGGGCATTGACCCGGCGCCTCAGCCCCGCCTGCTCTCCTCAGGAGGGGCGCTCCTGTCCCCACGTGGGCCTCAAACTGGCCACGGTCAACCGGGGAGTCCATTTCGACCTGCGACCGGCTCTGGTCAGGCACGGGCCCCAGGGTGGCCTGGCTTGGGCCTTTCGAGGGGACCCAACGGCGCCAGAGGGCCCTGCCTGACCACCCGAGGGCCAGCCGCCAAGTGCCCGGCAGGTCCGCAAAACTTTTGCCGGCCGCGGAGAGGAGAGGCCGGCAGTCCCTCTGGCTACTGGTTGCAAGAGGGAGAAAGCGGCTGCCCAGCGCAGGTTCGGCCAGGAGCAAAAACAGCCCGCCGCCCTTCAGAGCGCTCCTGAAATCCCCGCGCTCTCCTTCCTCGGAAAGACGAGGCCGGCGGCAGGTTGGACAGAAGGGAGTGGGCAGCGGGCGAGCGGCGGGCGAGCGGCGGGCGAGCGGCGAGCGGGCGCCTACGGGGAACGGGGTGGATCGGGCGGGCGGTAGCGGCGAGTGCGCCGGAGGTGCTGGGGGGGGCAGGGGCAGCCAAAAACGATGTTTTTACTTCCGCGCTGCTATATCGCGGAAAATCGATTTTCGCGGGAGGTCTTGGAACGTAACCCCCGCGAAAATCGAGGGATCACTGTAGTACCGTATCTTTTTAGACTGTAAGACACACCGACGTATAAGATGCACCAAGAAATTGACGTATAAGATGCACCAAATTGATCCATATTCACCCATTTTTTTGCAAAAAAAGATGGCACACAGCGGGTTTGGGAAGTCTACAAACTGTTCTTGGTCACTGGGGGAAGGAAAAAATGCCCCTGTTTTTGAAAAAACAGCCCATTTTCACCCTCTTTTTTTTGCAAAAACGGAATGTGCAGGGGGTTTGGGAGGACTGCAGAGTGCTCCTAGGGGCTTGAGGAAGGCAAAAATGTCCCTGTTTCTGCAAAAATGTCCCTGTTTCTGCAAAAACAGCTCATTTTTGCCAGGTTATTTTTTGCAAAAACAGTTATGTTTTTGCCTTTCCCCAGTCCTCAGGAGCACTCTGTAAGTTCCCTAAATTCCCTCTGCACTCCATTTTTTGTGGAAAATGGGACGTGTTGGGAGCCTGGGGAGGCCAGAAATGTCTGTATTTCCCCCCTTTTAGGGGGGGAAATGGTGTGTCTTATACCCTGAAAAATAAGGTAATGGCTTCTATTTTATATTTATTCTAACATGTTTCTGAAGATAAAAAATCTCAACTGGATATTTTTTTTCTTTTGATTCAGTCTACCAGAGATAGGTTGTATTTTTTTTTACACCGCTTCTGTGGGTATGGCTTATTTTGTGAGTGTGGCTTAGAGGCCAGGTTGGCATTGTTGTGAGTGTCCCTTGTCTACCTCAGGTTATGTCAGATTCTGAGGAGGATGAGCCAGGTCCCTCTGGATACCTTGGGCCGGGGGGGGGGGCAGATGAAGCAGAGAGCAGAAAGTGACTTGAGTGAGCCTGAGGAATCACTAGAGGGGGCTGATGTGACAGTGAGAGAGTGGTCCCAGTAGAGAGTGAGAAAACTTGAGAGTGGAAAGCAATTGGATCAACCCTTGCTATAGAAGAATGCTTTGAAGGCAAGAGACATTACAGAGTAAAAGATATTAGCTTGCAGCCTTAGCCTCTTTGAGGTGTGATGTCACTTCCAGGCAGTATAAAGGAAAAGGATTGCGGGGAATGGGGCATGTAGAATCAATGTCGTTCTATGGAAGAGACATGAAACTGGGGTGGTGGTGGTGCTTGAACAAAGTTTTAAAACCATGATTTCTGCTTCAAAAAGACAATCCTTGTTGGACGCAGTGCTAAGGAAAGCTTTGGTGAGCAGACGCATATGTTTAATGAAGCTCAGAAAATAAATAATCAAAGAACATAATTAGTGAACCAAGATTCTAATATGCTAAGATATAATTGCAACATATATCACAGTCACTCCCGGAGGAGTCGCCTCAAAAGTTGAGCAAACCTTTCTGCCTCCCCACACATCCCTCCACACACACACACACACACACACACAGGGGCCCAGCAGTCTCCTGATTCATTTGCATGGAATCAGGAGACTGCCAGTTCCATGAAAAGTTCAGCAAACGTTTCTGCACTTCCCACAACCACTACTGCCATCCACGCAAACACACACACGCACACACACATGGAATGGCAGCCTCCTGAGTCCATTGCATGGAATCAGGAGACTGATGTTTCCATGAAAATTTGAGCAAACGATTCTGCCCCCCCTCCACTGTTGCCCTCCATGCGGGCCTACAACCTTCCCACCCCCATCTCCCACACACATGCATGGCAGCCTCCTGATTCTTTTGCATGGGGGGTGGAAGCAACAGCAGCAGAGGCACCATGCTGCCGGGGACTCTTCCCTCCTCCTCCTTCTCCCGCTTGGTGCAGAACGGAGGTGATATAGTCTCAGTCTCCAGGTACCTCTCCTGCTCGCCTTTCTGCCAGACTCTCCCCCACTTGGCAGTGGGAGAAGAAACTGCCTGGTGCCCCTGCTGGCCTTTTGGCTTCAGGGTCAGGCAACATTGGGCAGCATGTGCGGCTGGAAGGGACTGAAGCGGTGGAGGTGGAGGGCAACTAGGGTTTCTACCCTCACCTCCCTTGTGGTCCCCCGCACTCCTCTTGTGCCTCCCATTTGCTCTCACAGCCCTCCCTGTCCAATTACTATTAAGCCAGTAAGGAGGGAGCAGCAAAAAGCCCTTTGTATGTCTGCTAGTGGATTTTAATAATTGCGCATGCATGTCAAGAACCTGAAAGTTCCAGGGCTGCTGTTGCGCACGCCCGGCGACTTGGCTCCATGTGCCACCTGTGGCACACATGCCAAAAGTTCATCATCATGGGCAGTGTTTCTTCTAAGGTGTGTGGCTGCACACCCAAAAATTACCCCCTGCGTACCCTTTTCCAACGCCACACAAGGAGCCGGGAGTTGGAGTTGGAGGCAGGGAGTGATGAAAGTGTGGAGGCCAGCGAAGGTTACTTTAAATGTCAGCCGTGTATCCGTGCGCGCTCCCCATCCCCCTGCCAGCCCGCCAGGGGGGCGGGGAGGCACCGGCAGTAGACATAGGTGGAATAAAAGGGAGCCGTGGCTGCCCCCGCCTCCTCACGGTGCCTCCAGCCTCCTGACGCCTGTGGCCTTTCGCTGCTGCTCCCCGCCCACCCGATCCACCCCTCTCTCCGGCTTTCTCCTCCTCCCGCATTGGGGCACAGCTCTGCCCGTAGCAGTGGCTGCAGAGACAGTGGCTTCTCCTCCTCTCATCTGGTCGCTAGCGAAGGGGTTACAAGAGGGTTTTCTCCGAGCGCTCCGGGAATGCCCACCCTGCCCCTCTCGAGTCGCAGCCCCTTCGCTGGGAGTGCTTTCGTCCCAGGCTCTCAGTAAAGGGGCTGTAGGAGAGATGGGGCAGGCATTCCTGAAGCGCTCAGAGAAAACCTTCTCACAGCCGGAGCACTTCCGGAAAGCCCGCCCGGAACATTCAAAATAAGAAAAACCTTCCCCAGCCTCCAGAGAAGAAAGGAAGAGAGAGAAAGTGAGAAAAAGAGAGAGAGAGAAAGAGGGGGAGAGGAGGGAGAAAGAGAGAGAGAGCAACAGACAGCAAGATAGAAAGAAAGAGAGGGAGAGAAAAAATGAGAAAAAGAGAGAGAGAGCAAGAGGTGGAGAGAGAAAGAGAAAGCAAGAAAGAGAGAAATAGAGAGAGAGAAGAGAGGAAAGAGAGAGCAATGATAGAAAAAAGGGAGAAAAAAAGAGAAATGAGAAAATGATTGAGGCATTTAAAGCATATGGTAAAAAGCACTCAAATAATAACAAACAACACCTGTTTTTGGAAATGGTTCAAGAGTTCACACACACACACACACATACAAGGGGGGAGGACACAGGAATGGAAAAAGAGAGAAGTGAGAGAGGGAAGGAATGAGAGAAAAAGGGAGAGACAGTAGAGGGACCCAGAAATGAGAACAGTGGTAGAAATTTGAGGAGGGATGATTGATTATTAAATATGGATTGACTATGGAATATTGATAAAAGATATATTTAGGTGTTGTTTAATATTAGGATGTATTAATTTTAAAAATTGGATTAGAATTTTAGAACTGTATAGAATTACATAGGTAAAATTAATGGAAGATACATCTGATAAATAAGGGGTTTATGATACGTACTGTATGATTTTATGAGTTTGCATTATGAATTTAAAATATACTTGGAAATGTAGAAGATTGATGAAAGTTAATAATAGTACAGTGTGTATATATATATATATATATATATTTTTTCGTAAATTTTCACGGGTATATGTATGTAGATTGTTCTGAGTTCGGGTTTTGCCCTGTGTAATATTTTGCATGTCTATGCGACGTTTCGGCGATATCACATTCACCATCATCAGGCTGAAGTTCCAATCTTTGTGTTGTTGTAAATGGAATGTTAGCAACTGTCATTTCTTCCTAGTATATAGTGTGGGGGTGGAGATTTGTTTTGAATGTAGCAAATAGATTGGGTGATTATGTTTCAGTGATCTGATTGGTTGGTGTAATCATAATTATTAGAAGGAATGACATGGAGATTTTTATGAAGTGTTTTGTTTAAGGCTGATTTCCAAATATAAAATTCTAAAATCATAATTATTAGAAGGATTGACATGCTGATTATTATGAAGTGGTTTTTTTGTTTAAGGCTGGTTTCCAAATTTCTGGTAGGCGGGACGTGTCATCTCTTTTATTTATGCAAAGGGGTCTCCTCTCAATTTCTATAGCTTCTAGAGAAATTCTTCTATATAAATTCTCTGTTTTGTGGAGTAATTTAGTTTTTTCAAAGTCAATTTCGTGCCCTGTTTTTTTAATGTGCTGGACAAGGGAGGAGGTCTTTTCTTCCTTTTTGACTGCATTCACATGTTCTGCTATGCGTTGGCTCACTCTTCTGTTAGTTTGTCCAATGTATGTGGCTGCACATGTTTTGCAAGGGATTTCATAGATTCCTTGGTATTCCAATTGGATTTTATCTTTGGGGCTCCTTAGGATATTAGATATTTTTTGGTTAGTGCAAAATGAAGTTTTGATGTTATGTTTGTGCAGAATTTTACTAATTTTATCCGTGGTGCCTTTGATGTAAGGAAGGATGGTGGTGCCATTGTCCTGTTCTTGATCTTGTTTTTTGGGGGGTGTCTCTTTTTTGATTAGGTTTGTTATTGTTTTCTCTTTGAATCCATTAGAAATTAATACATCTTTGAGTTTGTTCAATTCAGTTTTTAAGTGCTCATGGTCAGCTAAGTGTTTGGTTCTGGTGATGAGAGTTTTGGCCACTGAGGTGATTTGTGCGGGGTGGTGGTGTGAGTGTGCATTTAGATAACGGTTGGTATGGGTTTTCTTTTGGTAGATAGTATGTCCTAGGCTGCCATTGGGTTTTTTATAGACCAGTACATCTAGAAAGGGAAGTTGATCATTGATTTCTGTTTCCATGGTAAACTGTATTTTGGGGTGTAGGCTGTTGAGATGTGTGAGGAAATTGTCTAGTTTTTCTTTACCATGTGGCCAAATTACAAAGGTATCATCAACATATCTCAGCCAAAGTTTGGGTTTGTATTTGGCTTGCTCTAATGCATTATTTTCGAAATATTCCATATAAAGGTTGGCTATGACAGGTGATAGAGGTGATCCCATGGGGGCTCCCTCTATCTGTTTATATCTTTGTTCATTATAGATGAAGTATGTATTGGTCAGGCAGTGGTTGGTAAGGTCTAGGATATATTTGGGGGGTTTGTGTTTGTCCTGGATAGCTGTCAAGGCTTCTTTAATAGGTATTTGTGTGAACAGGGACACGACATCAAAACTTACAAGTAGGTCATCGGGTTGTAGGTTTTGTTTTTTAATTATTTGTATAAAGTGGAATGAATTTTGAACATATGAGGTAATAGTTTCTGTATATGGTTGAAGGTATTTGGCTAAAAATTTGGCAAGGTTTTGTAGAGGGGAGCCTATAGAACTGACTATTGGCCTGAGAGGTATTCCTTCCTTGTGTATTTTTGGAAGGCCATAGAGTTTTGGACATATGGAAGATTTTTCTCTGGGGATGATTTTTTGCTGGATTTCTTCGCTGATGGGAGAGGCCTTGATTTTAGATTTGGTGGTTTTTTCTAGGTAGGTGGTAGGATCTTTGCTTAGGAGTTTGTAGGCCGGGTTTTGTAGTAGAGTTGTCATTTTTTCTTTGTAGTCTGCTGTGTTCATCACTATAGTGGAGTTTCCTTTATCGGCTGGGAGGATTATTATTTCCTGGTTTTTCTTCAGATTGATAAGTGCATCTCTTTCTTCCTGTTGTATGTTGCTTTTAGGAGGTTTACTAGAGCAGAGAATATTAGTGACTTTAAGTCTGATTTTGTTAGCAGTATCTGGGTTGATTTTATTTAAAGTTGTTTCAATTCCACATATGATGTTTTCAGTTGGTATGCGTTTTGGAGTTATTGCAAAATTAAATCCTTTTGAAAGAATATTGGTTTCTGTAGTGGTGAGTATCCTGTCTGATATGTTATGTACTGTTTTGGTCATAAGTTGTTGTGGAGGGCTGGGTTTTTGCTGTACCTCTAGTATTTGGAGTTTCTTATTATGTGTGTCTGTCTTGTATTGGGTTTCTGTTTCTGCTCTCCAGATTGATATTTGTTTGAATTTATCCCAGAGTATAGGGTGTATTTGGTTGCTGATTTTAAGGTGAAGAGAGAGTAGACTTTTGTTGATTTCATCAAGTATGAATCTTTTTTTGTGGAGTTCATTTCTGATTAGGGCTAATTCAGTTCTTTTTAGGATCCTCTCAATGGTTGGGGTTTTTGGGTGGAATTTTAGTTGGAAGTATTTGGGAATTATTTTTTTTTTGTCCCTGCAGTTGCGTAGGAATGTGAAATCACATAAGATGGAGGCTTTTCTGACTTCAAGTTTTTCATAGGTCCTAGTCAGTAGGAAAGTGTCCTCCCCGTAGAGGTAAGATATTTGTTTTCGTAAATTTTCACGGGTATATGTATGTAGATTGTTCTGAGTTCGGGTTTTGCCCTGTGTAATATTTTGCATGTCCACCCAAAAACTCCAACCATTGAGAGGATCCTAAAAAGAACTGAATTAGCCCTAATCAGAAATGAACTCCACAAAAAAAGATTCATACTTGATGAAATCAACAAATATATATATATATATGACGGTCTTGGTATATTCGGGTTTCTTTCCGTGTAGGATTTGGAAATTTCTGGCAACGTTTCGACGAGGTCTCACTCGTCATCTTCAGGCTGGTGTTTCTGTCCTTGTTCTCAGGCGAACACTGCGAGACCTAAGCTGCCTTCCTTCTATAAATACTGGTGGCTGGGTGTGGTTTGATGGCTCAGCAATTGCCTGCTGTGTAGAAACTTCCTGGTGAGTCAGTGGGGTAACAATTGGGGTCGTTGATGTAGCTGAGGTATGCTGATTAGTTAATGGTTGTAAATTAGGCGTGATATCCTGAGTAGTTGGGACTTGCAGGCTACTTGATTGTTTTACAATGTGTGTTCTGAGTCTGGTTTCTATGGCTGGGATATGTTTGAGGGCTGGTTTCCAGATGTCTGGTAAGCGGGAGGTATCATCTCGCTTGTTCATATTTTGGGGATGTTTTTCTATCTCGATGGCTTCCATGATTATTCTTTTGCTGTAGTGTTCTGTTTTGGAGATTAATTTGGTACTGTCAAAATCAATTTCATGTCCTGTAGTTTTGAAGTGTTGGAAAAGGGAGGAAGTTTTTTCTTTTTTCTTTAATGCATTCTTATGTTCTGCAACACGTGCATTTACTCTCCTGTTAGTTTGTCCAATATATGTGGCTGGGCAGATTTTACACGGTACTTGATAAACTCCCTGGTTTTCTAGTTGGATATTGTCTTTCGGGCTTCTTAGGATGGTGGCTATTTTTTTATCTGTGCCAAAGGCTGTCCTGATGTTGTGTTTGCGGAGAATTTTACTGATTTTATCTGTGGTGCCTTTGATGTAAGGGAGGAGGGCGATGCCATTGTCCTGTTCTGTGTCTTGGTTCTTGGGGGGGTGTCTCTTTTTGGATTAAGTTGTTGATTGCCTGTCTTTGGAAGCCATTGGAAATTAATACATTTGTGAGACTGTGTAATTCAGGTTCCAGGTGGTCTTTGTCGGCTAGGCGTTTGGTTCTGGAAATGAGGGTCTTGGCTACGGAATTGATCTGTGCGGGATGGTGGTGGGATTTTGCGTTCAAGTAGCGGTTGGTGTGTGTCTTCTTCTGGTAGACGGTATGTCCTAGGGAGCCATCGGGTTTTTTGTAGATTAGGACATCCAGGAAGGGAAGTTCGTTGTTGGTTTCTGTTTCCATGGTGAATTGTATTTTGGGGTGTAGGCTGTTGAGATATGTGAGAAAGCTGTCCAGTTTTTCTTTCCCATGTGGCCAAATTACGAAGGTGTCATCTACATATCTAAGCCAGAGTTTGGGTTTATATGCAGATTTGTCCAAGGCATTGGTTTCAAAATATTCCATGTATAAGTTTGTGATGACGGGTGACAGGGGTGATCCCATGGGGGCTCCTTCTATTTGTTTGTATCTTTGTCCATTGTGGATGAAGTATGTATTCATCAGGCAATGGTTGGTCAGATCTAAGATGTGCTTCGGAGGGTTGTATTTGTTTTGGATGGCTGTCAGGGCTTCTTTGATAGGCACTTGGGTGAAGAGAGATATGACATCGAAGCTTACGGGAAGGTCACTGGGTTGTAGGTTTTGTTCCTTTATGATTTCTATGAAGTGGAATGAGTTTTGTACATGAGACATGATGGATTCTGCATAGGGCTGGAGTTGTTTGGTAAGGAATTTGGCAAGATTCTGTAGGGATGAGCCTATGGAGCTGACTATGGGTCTGAGTGGTGTTCCTTCTTTGTGTATCTTGGGGAGGCCATAGAGCTTGGGGCATCTGGATGATTTTTCTCTGGGGATGATTCTTTGCTGGATTTCTTCACTGATGGGAGACGCTTTTATTTTGGATTTGGTGGTTTTTTCCAGGTAGGTGGTAGGATCTGTGCTTAGAGGTTTGTAAGCGGGGTCTTGGAGTAGGTTGGATAGCTTGTCTTGGTAGTCAGATGTGTTCATCACCACAGTGGCATTGCCTTTGTCTGCTGGGAGGATGATTATGTTATTGACCTTCTCGTAAGCTTCGATGTCATATCTCTCTTCACCCAAGTGCCTATCAAAGAAGCCCTGACAGCCATCCAAAACAAATACAACCCTTCGAAGCACATCTTAGATCTGACCAACCATTGCCTGATGAATACATACTTCATCCACAATGGACAAAGATACAAATAGATAGAAGGAGCCCCCATGGGATCACCCCTGTCACCCGTCATCGCAAACTTATACATGGAATATTTTGAAACCAATGCCTTTGACAAATCTGAATACAAACCCAAACTCTGGCTTAGATATGTAGATGACACCTTCGTAATTTGGCCACATGGGAAAGAAAAACTGGACAGCTTTCTCACATATCTCAACAGCCTACACCCCAAAATACAATTCACCATGGAAACAGAAACCAACAACAAACTTCCCTTCCTGGATGTCCTAATCTACAAAAAACCCGATGGCTCCCTAGGACATACCGTCTACCAGAAGAAGACACACACCAACCGCTACTTGAATGCAAAATCCCACCACCACCCCGCACAGATCAATTCCGTAGCCAAGACCCTCATTTCCAGAACCAAACGCCTAGCCGACAAAGACCACCTGGAACCTGAATTACACAGTCTCACAAATGTATTAATTTCCAATGGCTTCCAAAGACAGGCAATCAACAACTTAATCCAAAAAGAGACACCCCCCAAGAACCAAGACACAGAACAGGACAATGGCACCGCCCTCCTCCCTTACATCAAAGGCACCACAGATAAAATCAGTAAAATTCTCCGCAAACACAACATCAGGACAGCCTTTGGCACAGATAAAAAAATAGCCAACATCCTAAGAAGCCCGAAAGACAATATCCAACTAGAAAACCAGGGAGTTTATCAAGTACCGTGTAAAATCTGCCCAGCCACATATATTGGACAAACTAACAGGAGAGTAAATGCACGTGTTGCAGAACATAAGAATGCATTAAAGAAAAAAGAAAAAACCTCCTCCCTTTTCCAACACTTCAAAACTACAGGACATGAAATTGATTTTGACAGTACCAAATTAATCTCCAAAACAGAACACTACAGCAAAAGAATAATCATGGAAGCCATCGAGATAGAAAAACATCCCCAAAATATGAACAAGCGAGATGATACCTCCCGCTTACCAGACATCTGGAAACCAGCCCTCAAACATATCCCAGCCATAGAAACCAGACTCAGAACACACATTGTAAAACAATCAAGTAGCCTGCAAGTCCCAACTACTCAGGATATCACGCCTAATTTACAACCATTAACTAATCAGCATACCTCAGCTACATCAACGACCCCAATTGTTACCCCCCTGACTCACCAGGAAGTTTCTACACAGCAGGCAATTGCTGAGCCATCAAACCACACCCAGCCACCAGTATTTATAGAAGGAAGGCAGCTTAGGTCTCGCAGTGTTCGCCTGAGAACAAGGACAGAAACACCAGCCTGAAGATGACGAGTGAGACCTCGTCGAAACGTCGCCAGAAATTTCCAAATCCTACACGGAAGAAACCTGAATATACCAAGACCGTCATACCTGTACCCATGAAAATCTGCGAAAACAAATATATATATATATTCACTTAATTCACTATTTTGTTGTGCCTTCAACTGCTTGCAATCAATCATAGGTGTAGTAATACATTTCTAGTATATCAAATCATTTATAATTTATCTCAAAAATTTTTAATAATTATAAAAATGTACAGTGATCCCCCGTTTATTGCGTCCCCAACCATTGCAAACAGGGTACTTCGCTATTTTTCAACCCGGAAGTAAACAACACCATCTACGCATGCGTGCCATTTTCTTTCTATGGCCACGCATGCGTAGATGGTGGAGTTTGCCGGGCAGATCAGCTGCTGGGCGGCTTCCCTGGGTCTTCCCCCTCTTGCCGGGGTTTCCCCTTTGCGTGGGCGGCGGGGAAACCTCAGCGCCGCTTCCCAGCTGAGTGGCGCGAGCAACGGCGTGGGCGGGCGAAGGGCGGGCGGTGGGCGCTCGGACAAGCGGCGGCCGCACCAGCAGCAGCGAGGAGCCAAACATCCGTGTTTCCCCTTTCTGTGGGCAGCGGGTTTCTTCGGCTCCTCGCTGGTCCCCAATTCCGCCAACATCAGGCTCTCCACACGCCCTTTCGCCGTAACACGAGAGCCTTCCGAAAACTCTTTCCGAGCGCCTCAGAGCAGCACCCCCACCCCTCTTTGATTCCCTCAACCCGCCCGGCCCCTCGCTCCCCTTTTCCACACGCGCCACCCAAGAAACGGTTCATCCCGTCTGGGCTTCCCCCCCTCCTCTTGCTCGCTCGCGCTCTCGTTTCCTCTTCCCGCCGCCGCATTCGGAGCCCGAGAGGGGGAAAGAGAAGAATGGAGAGAGCCGCGCGCCGGAGACTGCCCCCGCTCCCGCCTCAACAGCAGCCACGGGAGGGGAGTTGCTGCAGCTGCCCCCAGACTTTCCACCAAGCCCAATACCGCCAGCCCACATGCCCGCCTCTCCCCGCGGCTGAGGAGGAGCGAGAGGAGCAGCAAAGTCCCACGCAAGTGCATCTTCTCCAGGCGGGGGCAAGAGCGGCGGGGCGAGTCCGCAGGAAAAAAGCCGCGGGCGACCGAGCGGATCCTGCCGTTTGGGGCACTCGGCGGGCAGGGGCATGAAGGATCTCTCCGCCGGCCTCGGGAGCGCGTGGGAGGGTGGCGAGCCTAGGAAGACGAGGCGACGCCGGCCGCTGTCGAGGTAGAGGAGGAAGCGGATTGGCGCTCCGTCCCGCCAGGGTTCCTCTCCATGAGGGCGTCCGCCGAGCTGCCCGAGCTGCCCGTCTTCAATTCACCATCTCACCCGGGCTCCCGATCCTGCTGGGCGGCGGGGAGACTCGGCGGGGAGCGCGCGCGTCCGGGACCTAGAGCGCCCTTGTGGCCGCCCATTCATGCCGCTCCGTCGCTCGCCATGCTGGCTTCCCCTCAGGAGACGCGCCTGAGTGGCCTTTTTGCAGTTCCTCTCTGTTCCTCTCAAGAGTTCTTGCGGGGGAAAAGCCGCTAGCCGGCTTTCGGAGCTCCTCCGCCGTCACCCGGCTTCTGGCAGAAGCCTTCTCTCTTTTTTTTCGTGCGCTTGGCGAGGAAAAGCAGCAAGAAAAAAAAGAGAGAAGGCTTCTACCAGAAGCCGGGTGACGCCGGAGGAGCTCCGAAAGCCGGCTAGCGGCTTTTCCCCCGCAAGAACTCCTGAGAGGAACAGCAAAAAGGCCACTCAGGCGCGTCTCCTGAGGGGAAGCCAGCGACGGAGCGGCATGAATGGGCGGCCACAAGGGCGCTCTGGGTCCCGGACGCGCGCGCTCCCCGCCGAGTCTCCCTGCCGCCCAGCAGGATCGGGAGCCCGGGTGAGACGGTGAATTGAAGACGGGCAGCTCGGCGGACGCCCTCATGGAGAGGAACCCTGGCGGGGCGGAGCGCCGATCCGCTTCCTCCTCTACCTCGACGGCAGCCGGCGTCGCCTCGTCTTCCTAGGCTCGCCACCCTCCCACGCGCTCCCGAGGCCAGCGGGGAGATCCTTCATGCCCCTGCCCGTCGAGTGCCGCAAACGGCAGGATCCGCTCGGTCGCCCGCGGCTTTTTTCCTGCGGACTCGCCCCGCCGCTCTTGCCCCCGCCTGGAGAAGATGCACTTGCGCGGGACTTTGTTGCTCCTCTCGCTCCTCCTCAGCAGCGGCGGCACGAGCGGCGGCGGCACGAGCGGCGGCCGGACGAGTGGCGGCAGCACGAGCAGCGGCGGCACGAGCGGTGGCCGGACAAGCGGCGGCGGCACCAGCGGCGGCCGGACAAGCGGCGGGCGGGCAGGCGGCTCCTCAGCTGTTGGGCGGGGGTCTTCCCAGGTGCGGAAGTAAAAAACATCTGCACATGCGCCATGGAAAAAAAAGGGCGCACATGCGTAGATGGTGTTTTTACTTCCGCACCACTATATTGCGAAAAACCGATCATTGCGAGGGGTCCTGGAACGGAACCCTCGCAATGATCGGGGGATCACTGTATTCCTTTTTGCATATATATTATCTATTCCATATAAATATTTCATTTTTATTTATTTTTTTCATTTCTAGCCATTTGTAAAAGTCGTTCCAAGTCTTATAATATTCAGAGTTTCTTTATTATTTATTTTATGCGTCATCATATCAGCTTCGGCACAGTCCAATTTTTTTTTAACTAACATAGAATCATCTGAGAGGCCTTTACATTAGATAGTATTGTTTCTTTCCCATCTTCTGATCCGTAATGCCTAATAAAAATGTTTCGGGGGTTTTGTTAATTTGAGTTTTAGTCAATTCCTCTATCCAATTATGTACAGTGGTATCTCAGTTCTCGACCACAATTCATTCCAGAAGTGTGGTCGAGAACCGATTTGGTCGAGTACCGAATTAATTTATCCCATAGGAAATAATGGAAATGGATTTAATTGGTTCTTACCCCCTATTTACTTTATTTCCTATGGGATAAAGATCTGAGGAGCTCTATAGTCTAAGCACTCCAAGCTGTAGGAAAGGTGGGGGCGGCTGCAATACCAGCAGTTTCGGGGGGGCTCCTTTCCTCAGTGGTTCGTCTTGTCCCTGTAGGCAGCTGCACCAACTTTCTCCTTCCTGGCGGCGGCTTTCCATCGAGCAGCAGCATCGCCGGGAATGTCACGTGACGAAGGGAAGCTGCCGGAGTCATCTCAGCAGTTGCCGTTGCTCTAGCGGCTTCCCTTCCTCATATGCCCATGTTACACCATGTTACATCGGGTGAACCTGGGCAAACGCCCCCCTCGCCACAGCTGAAAGATGTTTCTCTAATGTGAGCTGTGGATCGAGCAGGACACCCAAGTTGCGGACCCTCTCTGAGGGGGGTCAATGATTCCCCCCAGGGTGATGGACGGACAGATGGAATTTTCCCTGGGAGGCAAAACCCACAGCCACTGAGGAAGATAAAAATCTGAAATTTAATGAAGGGGTTGATGTGACAATGATTTTGAAAACTGAGGTAGTTACTCAATGTTGGAATGTAGTCTGCAAGCATGCCATCCCTATTTGAGAGATTGGCTAGGAATCAGAACTTATTTTACAATATTTTAGATAATCCAAAAATGTACTGTTGCTTATGGTACTGAAAGTTATTAAGATATCTAATGATTCTGCATGATATCTAGTTTTTGTAGAGAAACATTAGTAATAATCTCAAACACTTTGCAATGAGTTTAGTTAATCTACTTTAAATGGAGAAATCTGAATTTCTTAAGTACACTTTGGGAGATTAATTTCTTTAAATCTTAAATCTTTATAGTACAGGAATGCCCTTAATTTTTATCAGATGTTGCAAAAAAGAAAAGAAATAAAAATTTCAGTTAAACAATATATTGCTAAGAAGGTAAGATAATTGTTAGAGGAAAATATTTAAACTGAAGAATAAGATAATTGGGCAATTTAATCATATGTATTCTGATTTCAGCCTACAATAGAAGTCAGGTATGAGACTGAACCATATGTAGAAATTAACCTTAAACATCTAACAATCTAGACTTTCAACAGGAGGTATCTGTATATTCATTCAGTGATGTAATACTGGTTTTGTTACAGCTCCCATCTATAAAAGTATTTTTGACAGATAGAGGGTAAAGACAAGCAGTAACTGATCATAATTTTGTGCAATCTTAGATGCTTTATGAGTTATTGTATGTTGTTGGCTCCCAAATGCTGAATTAAATAGATTTTTTTCAGTCTGATTAATCTGGAAAACATTACGCTTTTATATTCTTTTGCAATATAAAGTTTTCTTCATTCCATAGCTTATGTCAAGGGCAAAAAGTATCTTGCAGCTGTAAGGACAGCCATCCCCTTTTCAGTCATAATCGAAAAAATGCACGATTTCCATGCACAGCCAAAAGTAAGTATTTATAATTTGGATCCAGTCTTTCTTTCTTAAGACTAGATTCATTGAAAATAATAGAATTCCGTTTTTGAAATTAGTGAATCTACTACAGGAAGATTTGTGAATCTAAACAAAAGTTGCATTAAAATGTTTTGTATATCAATAAAAAAGATAAAAACAACAAAATTACTAAGCCAATTTAATTAACATCTGCATTTATACTATAATTTGAAATACAGGTATTCTGTAAGACAGATCAAGAATTATAGTACTCTTGAGTTTGCCCTTCCAAAAAACTGGACTGAATTAACATGCTCCAGGTCTCATCCATAAGTAATATCATTTAATAAGAACTAGGAAGCATATTTCTTTGTCACAGCATTGGCATATATTGGGATAATGGGAATGGCAGAACCTTTGATTGTCTTTTGTTGCTTATTTTTCTTCTGGCATTTGGATGATGTTATTATTGTTCTTGTATTATACGAGTACAATACTCTACATGCCAGAATAAAGACACCTTTAATGTTTATGAGAGATACGACTAACTCCCAGTAGTGATAGCATGTGGCTTGTGTTTAAGAAGTAGGCCACATGTCTTTCACACAGCAAGTTCTATTCAATAGATTATTCTGTTGAATCACTGATTGGACTGCTTCTAGATTGCCTTATTTTTTGAATTCTGCAAACAATCTAATAAAAAACACTGCTGTGTTTAATATATTAAATGTATGAATGTATGTACATTTCCTATCTATCTATCTATCTATCTATCTATCTATCTATCTATCTATCTATCTATCTACCTATCTACCTATCTACCTATCTACCTATCTACCTATCTACCTACCTATCTACCTATCTACCTATCTATCTCCCTCCCTCCCTCCCTAACTATCTACCTTCCTACCTACCTACCTACCTACCTATCAAATTAGTATGCCATCCATCTTTCCCTAGGTGGTTCATAGTCATTGAATCAATGCAGAATTTTAAAAAATCAAACAATAAATAAAAGTCTTTAATTGAAATATTCAATTAAAATAAAACTAAGGATAGAGTTAGGAGAGGAAAGTGCCTTTTACCCATTAGAACCTCAGGCTAGTATATAACTATGTCTTCAAGGCCTTTTGGAAGATCAATACAGTGGGATTAGATCTGATTTTGAGGCAAGATGTTCCAAAGAATGAGAGCCAGGGCAGTTAAGGCTCTTCAGCTGAAATTCCTTGGCTGACAAGATCTGTAGCAGTGGTGGGTTTCGCTTACTTTTGCTACCAGTTCGGGAACAGGAGCATATATGCAGAACGTCTATGATGATGTTCAGAGAGGTGGGCGGAGCCTCCCACCATCACTGCTATCAGTTCACCCAAACCAAGCCAAAACGGTAGAAACTGGTGTGCAGCATGCTCTTTCTGCCAATGTGTGGGGAAGGTAATTTCATTTGTTTGAGCCAATTTCTCAAATATGCTGGACCCATACTATGGAGGTTTTAAAGATGATAACCAACACATTGAATTGGACCTGGAAGCAAACTGGCAGACAGTGCAGCTTTGTTCTACAACAAAGGATCTTCTAGATTCTTTCAAGTGTAGCCCACATAAATTGAATTCCAACAGTCTGCATGTGAGATGTTAGAGACTTGAGTGATTGAGTGCAGTTTGCACACCGGATCTCTCTGGATAGCACAATCTCATCCAGAACTAAAGAACTTAGACAAGCTAAATATGTGTTTTAATATTGTGAGCTAATTATGTGGTGCCTTAACTATTATATTACGATTATTTTTAATTATATTTATTTGGTTTATAAGAATTTGATCATACTGCTTTTCTATTCTGTATTGGGAGGTTGCTAACTGGACGCTAATTGGAACACTGACATTGTTTGTAAGCTGTCCTGAGCTGTTTAAGATGTTTGTTTGTTTGTCTGTATATATTTAAATAAGGATATTTTCTTTAAAAAAAGATGGGCATCAAAAATGTATTCTAAACAAATAAGTAAAATTATTTTCTCTTTGAAACTTGCCAGTTACTGTGGTCTAGCAAAAAACTTTGCACATTAAATAAATCTGATTAAATTCAAGAAAAAAATAACTACATGAAACTTCAATGTATTTTGAGGTCGTTCTAATTATATATTGTATTATTTCATTGTATCCTTCTAGGTATTTTTCCAGGAAGTATGCTCAGACTCATCTATAATTTGATAGTTCTAAGCCTAATAACTCCATTCTGCTTAGTGAAAAAACTCTTCACTTTTATATCAAGGTAAACTGGATCAAGAATCTTTTTGAAGAATAAATTATGATTATGAAGTAATTCTAATTTTTTAATTTGCATTTGTTAGCAATCTTATGCTATTTTTCAAGTTCTGTTTTCACTTCTATTATTGGAAATCCAAAATCACATCAGTAGTATTTTCAGAGCTAATTTGCATTTTTCTTTTAATATTAATAAAAACACTATGTAGAAATAAATAGTGAATATAATTTAAGGATATTTATTTGTATTCCATACTATTTGATTCTTGGAAGAAAATACTTTCTTAAAATTTCTTTAAAACATACAGTATCATTTTCTAAGCAAATAAGTCTAAACAATATTATCACTATAAGTGAATTGCCACCATTTTTTTCTCAGTTAGTAAAATAAAATGGAATTGCAATTTGCTTTTTTATTTTAGAGAAAGCATTCCTCTAATACCTTGATGGTGAACCTATGGTACGCGTGCCACAGGTGGCACACGGAGCCATTTTGCCTGGCACAGCAGACAGCAGCCATGAAAATTCTGGGTTTCTGGCATGCATGTGCAATGACGAGAAAAGGGAGGAGCAGCTGCCAGACCCGCAGAAGCTGCTAGGTGGTTTGCCGGCTGCGCGTGCGAATGGGAAAGTCAGGGTGCTGGACGAGCAGCTGCAGGAATTGGAGAGGTAGGCGTGTCCCTGCCACCACCATCCCACGGTATCCTCCCATCCTGCCTAACCCGTTTCGGAGGATGGGAGGGAAGTGGCTGTAGTCCATTTTTTTAAAGAAATTCACTGACTCCCCTCCTGCCTCTCACAGCACCTGGTTCTGTTCCTCCCTTTCTCTGTCAAAGGCCGAACAAACACTCCTTCGGGGGGCTTCCCCCATGTAAAAGATTTGGGAGGCTGCCGTGCATTTCGGGCGAGGAAGAAAACTCAGTAGCTTACGTGGTGTTGACTAGCTGCTTTTTTTTTACTGGCATCGTTTTTTTTACCATTACCGTTTGTTGTTATTTCAAAGGGATTGCTGGTGCCCCTCAGGCATCCCACATTCTCTCCCCCCCCCCCCTTTTGCAAAACAAGATCCCCCCCCCCCCCGCCCTGTTCTGGAAATCTCTCGGAGGGATAACTTGAGCAAAAGGAAAGGACTATTTCAGAGAAAAAACGGGATCCCTATCCAGCTTCTGGTGCTGGAGGAATTTCCACCCAGCATAGATGAAACCATTCCTGTTTTTCTCTGCTCGGGGGCTTCTAAGAGCAGTTTCTCTTGGGGCGACATCAAACCTAGGCTTTTGAAAGCTGCATTTCTCCGACAGAGGGTGATTTGGAAATAATCTGCCATGCAAGCCCTGCTCCTGGAGCTGGAAGGAGGCTCTGGCCACTAAACAGCTGTTCTCTCCCTGCCACTCCACAGCCTTTTTTTTTCTGGCTCGCTGGCTCTCCCCGACCCCACCAATTTCTCCCTTTCCAGGTGGGTGGCAGGAGCGTCTGGGATCTCCCTAGCCTCGTCATAGCTGAGGGACAGGGCGGAGATTCCATCTGAGGCCATCCCGAGAGTCTACTTTAACCCAGTAAGAAGTTTGGGAGGGGGTTGTATTTCCCCCCAGCTTCTCCGAGCTTTGATTCCCCACTTCAGCTCCTTCAGCTAGAGACAATTACACACGCACACACACACACACATATCAAAGAATCCCAAACAGACAAACAAGCAGCTTCCACTGTGGGCTTTGTTCTTTACCTACAGCGGGCAAAGAAGAGGAGGGGGTGGTGAGGCTGCCTTTTGCTGGAGAGCAGGAGCTTTACCAACCCTGGAAAGGTGCCCCGAGGCTGGGATTCAAGGCGCGCTTAACTAGGCAGAGGATGTGCGAGGGTGTGGGAAGTGAGGAAGAGAATTGGGGGGGGGGGAGAGAAGAAGCATGCCGAAAAGATGCAACCCCCACACCATCAACTGCCTCGGGATGCTCTCAGATGGAATCTCCGCCCTGCCCCTCAGCTTTGACTAGGTTAGGGAGATCCCAGACGCTCCTGCCACCCTCCTGGAAAGGGGGAAATTGGTACATGAGAGCAAATTGAGAGAAAAGTTTTCACTCTGGAAAATTTTCTTTTCCCCCAACTCCTGCTCTTGACAGCTTCTCAATTGATCTCATGCGTGCGTGAGCGGCAAGGCACAGGCAGAAGCCGCTTGTCCCCCTTGCCACAAGATAGATCCGTTCTTCAGACATGCGTGCGTGAGCAAATTGAGAAGAAAGCTTTCCTTTTGGAAAGTTTTATTTACTCCAACTCCTGCTCTCAGTAGTTTCTGTCACCCCCGAGTGCAAAAAACCCAGCACAACAGCATACCGGAAGTGTGTTTTTCCAAACTTTCGGTTTGTTGAGCAGGGAAATAGATTTGATACAAGAGCAGTTAAGATTAACGAAAAGTAGAGATTGGAATAGTTTATTGAAATTGAAAAAGAAACAGTTGATGGTGTACGATGAGATTAAATGGAATAAGATGAGAATGACGATGCGACAAAAAATACAGAGCTGGGGGACAAGATCAATGCAGCAAATGGCGAGATATCTGAAGAAGAGGAAAGAAAAATCATGTATTTTAGCATTGAGGGACACTAGTGGAGTGGTTAGATATGGTAATGACCAGTTAGAGGAGATAATGAGGAAATATTATGAAGATTTGTATAAAGAGCAATTTCTTTCACCTACCAGGCTTCAGAAACACCTATGTGCGTGTGCAGGGGTATGCGTATGCTTTTGGGGCTAGCGCGCAGGGTGTGTGCACGCGTGGGGGAGGCAATGGTGTGGGCAAGTCAGGCATGCTAGCACCCCACCCCACCCCCTTTTTGACGCGCTAAGGAAAAAAGGTTTGCCATCACTGCTCTAATATAAATTAAAACCATTATCCTTCTGCTTTCAAGCATGCCAAATCTTATGCCATTTCAGGCCCAGCTGGCACTACACTGAACAATTTGTGAATCATGGATATTCAAAGAAAATGACTGCTAAAGCAGGAGGTTGTTATTGTTATTGTTGTTGTTAGTATTTAGTATTATTATTATTGTTGTTGTTGTTGTTATTATTATTATTATTATTATTATTATTATTATTATTATTATTATTATTCTCTGATATGGTGTATTTTTGCCGCTTCTGTAATTGTTAATTTGATTTTGATTCCATGTCTCACTTTCCACTGAATGCCCAGAATCAGCAACATCCACCGTGGCCCTTTTTATACTGGGCGATGACCGAGCTAGTATAGACTTCATTTTTGTTTGTTTCTCCATAATGCTAACAGGTTAGGTGCTCTAATGCTAATGGGTTAGGTGCTTGTTTTTGTTGCTTTCGCCATAATGCTAATGGATTAGGTAGTCTTAGTTCCATTTGTCATCTGAGACCACTCTGACATGGTTGGACCTTCTGGTGGTTGTTCTGATTCAGGCTAGTAAGATGATAGTTGAATAATTTGCTTCAGACACTTCAGTAACACTTCTATTTATTTCTTTTACTTCATTCAGTACAATACACTTCTGTGACGCAGCAGAATTACTTTTGGTTTTCCCCGTGATAACTAGACCATATATCTATAATTGCTTCACTGGCTGCTAGGAGGCATGCTTTAATTATCTGGCCGATTTCATCTGATTAGAAAGGCAATAAAAATGCAGTAACTCACACAATAAAAACTACACATTCCTCCGCTTTTCTGACAGCGTCCATGTTGGGTGGATGTCAGATTGACGCAGGCAGCTATTGTTTCCGTCTAACTCCAGACATGATGTAATTAATTAAAAACGCTCTAAACTGCATCTTAAAATATCTTCCACCTTCTGAATTTTGGATCTAACCATCTCAAATCCTGACAGGTGGAACTGTCTGAAGACACATTTGTCTGCAAGCTTTCACTCGAAAGTTCTTCTCCCATTTCAACTTCTTCCTCGCTAAAATTCTCTTCATCTCCTAAATCAGGTAAATTGACAGGTTCCATTTCACCTTACCCCATTTCAACTTCTTCCTCGCTAAAATTCTCTTCATCTCCTAAATCAGGTAAATTGACAGGTTCCATTTCACCTTACCCCTCTGAATCTGAGCATTCCAACGGCTGACAGGGAGCACACACAACACAGTCAATACAGCTCTCAGCATCATTGGAGCACTTAAGCCCACCACCACCACGGCAAGGTGGCACCCATCAGGGTTGTTGTTGCTGCTGCTGCTGTTTTTGTTATTGTTACTTCTATTATTATTTTCTGTACTGAGGACATTGGGCCACAACTGTATAGTTTTAAATTGGGCTACAACTTTATATATTTGTTTTACATCGTGTTGTTATTGCTGTGAGCCGCCCCGAGTCTGCGGAGAGGGGCGGCATACAAATCTGATTAAACTTAAACTTAAACTTATCGTTTTAAATCAGCAGCTACAGTCTCCCCATCCTTCCATTTAAAATTGATATTCTTCAGATCTTCCTGAAATACATATTTATTTATTTATTTATTAGATTTGCATGCCGCACCTCTCCATAGACTCTGGGCGTCTAACAACAGTAAAAAACAATATAAACAAATCTAATATTAAAAGTAGTTTAAAAACCCCAATTTAAGAAACCAATTATACATACAAACATACCATGCATAAATTTTGTAAGCCTAGGGGGAAGGGAATATCTCAATTCCCCCATGCCTGCTGACAGAGGTGGGTTTTAAGGAGCTTACAAAAGGCGAGGGTGGGGGTAACTCTAATATCTGCAAGGAGTTGGTTCCAGAGGGTCGGGGCTGCCACAGAGAAGGCTCTTCCCCTGGGTCCTGCCAGATGACATTGTTTAGTTGACGGGACCCGGAGAAGGCCAACTCTGTGGGACCTAACCGGTCGCTGGGATTCGTGCGGCAGAAGACGGTCCCGGAGATATTCTGGCCCGATGCCATGAAGGGGTTTATAGGTCATAACCAACACTTTGAATTGTGACCGGAAACCGATCGGCAACGAATGCAGACTGCGGAGTGTTGGTGTGACATGGGCATATTTAGGGAAGCCCATGATAGCTTTCACAGCTGCATTCTGCACGATCTGGAGTTTCCGAACACTTTTCCAAGGTAGCCCCATGTAGAGAGCGTTACAGTAGTCAAGCCTCGAGGTGATGAGGGCATGAGTGACTGAGCATTGAGTCCCGGTCCAAATAGGGCCGCAACTGGTGCACCAGGTGGACCGGGGCAAACGCCCCCCTCGCCACAGCTGAAAGATGTTTCTCTAATGTGAGCTGTGGATCAAGGAGACGCCCAAGTTGGGACCCTCTCTGAGGGGGTTAATGATCCCCCCCCCCAGGATAATGGACGGACAGATGGAATTGTCCTTGGGAGGCAAAACTCACAGCCATTCTGTCTTATCAGGGTTGAGTTTGAGTCTGTTGACACCCATCCAGACCCCAACAACCTCCAGACACCGGCACATCACTTCCACTGCTTCATTGACTGGACAAGGGGTGGAGATGTAAAGCTGGGTATCATCTGCATATTGATGATACCTCACCCCATGCCCTTGAATGATCTCACCCAGAGGTTTCATGTAGATATTAAATAGTAGGGGGGAGAGGACCGACCCCTGAGGTACCCCACAAGGGAGCGACCTAGGGGTCAACCTCTGATCCCCCACTAACACCTACTGCGATCGGCCGGAGAGGTAGGAAGAGAGCCACTGGGGAACAGTGCCTCCCACTCCCAACCCCTCCAGCCGGCGCAGAAGGATACCATGGTCGATGGTATCGAAAGCCACTGAGAGGTCAAGAAGCACCAGAACAGAGGATAAACCCCTGTCCTGGGCCCGCCAGAGATCATCCATCAACGCGACCAAAGCAGTTTCCATGCTGTAGCCGGGCCTGAATCTTGACTGCTGGGGACCTAGATAATCGGCTTCTTCCAAGGACCGCTGGAGTTGGAGCGCCCCCACCTTCTCAACAACCTTCCCCATAAAGGGAAGGTTGGAGACTGGGAGATAGTTATTGAGAATGGCTGGGTCCAGGGAAGGTTTCTTGAGGAGGGGGTGCACAAGTGCCTCCTTGTAGCGATCCAGAAAGGACCCCCTCCCCAAAGAAGCATTGACAATCTCCTGGACCCAGCTCCGTGTCACCTCCCTGCTGGCCGAAACCAGCCAGGAGGGACACGGATCCAATAAGTAGGTGGCAGAACTCACAGCTCCAATGGCCTTGTCCAGTTCATCAGGTGTCACCAGATCAAACTCTTCCCAGACAGATGGACAAGTATGGGCCCCAGTCACCTCGACTGACTCGTTGTCAGTCGACTCTATTTTCCAATTGGAGTTGAGGTCCATTCAGATCCGAGCGATTTTATCAGCGAAAAACATGTAAAAAACCTCGGCACTACTCTGCAAGGGCTCCCAAACTTCCCCTTGGTTAGGAAGGGAGCGGGTCACCCTAAACAGAGTGGCTGGGCGGGATTCCGCTGATGCAATCAAGGCGGCATGATACGCGCATCTTGCTGCCTTGAGCGCCACTTTGTAAGTCTTAATGTAAGCTCTTACAAATGTTCGATCGGATTCGGACTTACTCTTCCTCCATCGCTTCTCTAGATATCTCTTCTGGCGTTTCAACTCCCGGAGCTCCTCATTGAACCAAGGAGCTCTACGGGGTCTAGTGCCGCAGAGAGGTCGCAACGACGCAATTCGGTCAAGAGCCTCCGCTGCAGCCTTGTTCCAGGCGTCAGCCAGAGACTCTGCCGAACTGTGGACGAGTGTATCTGGAATAACCCCAAGCACCTTCTGAAAACCTTCTGGATCTATCAGGCGTCTGGGGCAGAAGAACCTAATCGGTTCCGCCTCCCTGTGGGGAAGGATTGGAGCCAGGAAGTCAAGCCGCAGCAGAAAATGGTCTGACCATGACAAAGGCAACACTTCTAAGCCCCTTAGTCGCAGACCATTACTCAATGTGCAAGAAAGTAAAGAAGTACACATATACAAAAAGGCATTGGGTCACTGCGACCCATTTAAAAAAACAACAACCTGTAAACATCTGCGTGGAATGTAAGGGAAAGGGATTGTGGAGATTCAGCTTTGCTTTGAGCACAATAATTTACTTTTTGATGTTGTTTTTAAATAATAGATCAGAATGTAAAAAGTGAAATAGGAAGATGATAGCTATAACCAAAAAACCATAACGGAAGCCCTGATATTTGTAATATTTGTTAGTCAATTGGGCCATTTAAAGTATCAGTATAGTTACATAGTTGTCCACTACAAAGAAAGCCCAATAAGCCTAATTACAAGTGGTGGATTGCTCCCCGTTCACACCAATTCAGGTGAATTGTTAATGGTAATTTGGCCTGGGTCTCTGAACTGATAGTGATGGCTGGCTGGCCACTCCTTCTAAATGGTCCCCCCTGTCACCTCTTGCTAACCCACCTCACCTGCTTGATACTCGATCTGCCTGAAGCTTACTCTGCCTCACCTTCACCATGTGCTTGTACACAACTGCCGCTACCTGCCTACACAAAGGTGAGCATTCGTGACAGCCGACTCCTACTGGCTAGTGTGTCCTGAAGTTGACAACATTGCAGCTGAATTTAATTAATTCAATTCAATTCAATTAATTAAATTGCAGCCATGGCAGGGATGGGGGTATGGCCTGGTTGCTATCCCAGCAGCTTCAGGAGACACTAGCCTAGTGGGGTTAGGTGGGGGTCAACAAGCATTGCAGCCACACGGCTGCAAGTGTTGCTGGGCCACCACCATCTTCCCTGTTGGGCAAGCATCTCCTGAAGCCACCGCCGTTGCAGGAGTAACAGGGATAGGGGATGGCCCAGCAAGCTTTGCCATGAATGATGTCAGGTTGGCTATGCCCACTCAGGTACATGACCCCACCAAACCACCCCACTAAGTCATGCCCACTAAGCAAGCCACACCCACAGAACCAGAAGTAATAAAATTTAGAACCCACCACTGTTCCCTCTAAAATGCACGGCCACATACACAGCAACAGTCTGCCATGCAGCATTTTCCAGCACTGCACAGAAGCCAGGTCCTTGGCTAGTTGGCGGGGGTGCCACATCTTCTTGAGCCGCAGCTCCCACGTGGCCTAGGAAGGAAAAGGCTCAGTGACCCCCCGCCTACCATCCCCGCAATCCCCCTGAAAGGAAGCTGAGACAGAGAGAGGTAAGGAGACTCGGCTGTAGGAGGGAATGAGGAAGGCAGGCAGACAGGTATGGGACTGCGGGGACCTGCCGGTCATATGATCCTAGCCCAGAGCCATGTCCGGCAGGATTCGAAAAAGGGAGGAAGGCAGGAAGGTCATCAGCCTTCCATCACCACCTACCAGCCATCCGCGGGAGACCCGCCCATTGTCAGACGGGGCTTTAAGGGTGCGGGAAATGTCTGAGCATCCAAAGCATGATGTCGGTTCTCAGCACTCCCACGCTTTAGTTTGCTTGAGGTGCTGCTCAGCAGGAGCTGGAGCAGCAGAACTGCTGGGGCTCGTAAGAGAGAGAAAGAAAGAAAGAGGGAGAGAGAGAAAGAAAGGGAGGGAGGAAGAGAGAGAAAGAGAGAGAGAGGGAGGGAAGGAGGGGGGGCAAGAAAGATGGAGGAAGGGAGGGAGAGAGAGATAGAGAAAGAGAGAAAAGAATGGAAGGAAGGAAGAGAGAAAGAAAGAAAGAAAGAAAAAAAGGGACCGAGAGAAAGGGAGGGAGGAAGAGAGAAAGGGAGAGAGAAAGAGAGGGATAGAAAGAGAGGGAGGAAGGAAGAGAGCAAAATCTAGTTTGAAATAGCTCAACTACTTAACTGGCAATTAGCAGAGTTGTGATTATCTGATTTATTTATTAATTTATTTATTTATTCGATTTTTATGCCGCCCTTCTCCTTAAGACTCAGGGCGGCTTACAACATGTTAGCAATAGCACTTTTTTAACAGAGCTAGGCTATTGCCCCCACAATCCGGGTCCTCATTTTATCCACTTCGGTGATTATCTGCTATGCGGGCTTTTTGTGGAGGATTTACAAGGCCATGTATATAACCAAAAGCAAATTGGTCATGTTTAATATTTCTATGCAGGATAATGACAAATTCCATTCTACATTTATTGTGAATAAATTTTACTGTAAAATTTTTATTGTAAATCAACCGTTGAACTTACCTTTATCTGAACAGTGATTCTCAATCGATTGAGAAGTCCACAGTCAGTGGGTTGACCTCCATCTGTCAACCAATTAGGACTGAGCCCATGTTATAAAAGCTCAAATTCTGTCAGTCTTCCCGCTTTTTTTCAAAGTTCGAAGCTTGGGCTCAGTGTGGTCAACAAATATATAAGACTGACAGAAATAACATATAGTCGAGGCATGTAGAATAGGACACCAGAATAGATATAGATTTGCTTTAGGCAAGAAGGTAAGGCCAGAAGACAGAAATTGTTGAACCTTCCTAGGAAGATTACAAGGGAGGGCCTGACTGTGGACTACTCAATCGATTGAGAATCACCGTTCAGATAAAGGTAAGTTCAACGGTTGATTCTCCAATCATTGGAGTAGTCCACAGTCAGTGGGACCTGCCAAAGCCTGAGTCCTTCGGGAGGGAATAAAACTAGGTATCTGGAGTAGACACAGGAATCATTTGCTGAAGGACCCTTCTACCGAAGGTTGCATCAGAAGAGGCAAATCTATCTTGTAATGCCTGATGAAAGTGGTAGGAGCAGACCAGATAGCTGCTCTACAGACCTCTTCTAGAGAAGCCTGTTTAGACCAGGCGGCTGAGAAAGCTGCGCTCCTGGTAGAGTAGGCAGTAATAACCCAAGGGTGAGGAGCTGCAGTCAGTTTGTAGGTCGTAGCTATGACCGCCCTTATCCATCTTCCTATAGTGTTGGAGTTGACCTTTCTCCCCATAGAGACTGGGAGGTACTAGATGAAAAGGGCCTTGGACTTTCTCCATTCTACTGTGTGCCTTAAATAGATGCGTAAGGCGCACCTAATGTCTAAGGTGTGCCATTTTTGTTCCAGAGGGTGAACAGGCCTGGAGCAGAAGGAGGGAAGGGAGAGTTCCTGGGATGTGTGAAACAATGAGTTTATTTTAGGGAGAAAGGAGGAATCAAGGCGTAAGACAACCTTGTCAGGCAAAAATAGGCAGAAATCTTTGCGCATGGATAGGGCAGCCAATTCGGAAATTCTTCTGGCTGAGAAGAACAACAAAGGCGACCTTCTGGGTAAGGTGATGAGTGGAAGAGTCCTGGAGTGGCTCATATGGAGGTTTCGTCAGAGAGTCCAGTGCCTTGGTCAGGTTCCATGTGGGGAAACGATGAGTGACTGGAGGGCTGCATATGGAAGCATCCCTCAGAAAACTTTTAATCAGCGGATGCTGCGACAAAGGAGAAGAGTCCGTGCAGGCCAAATAGAAGATAAGGCCAATACCTGGCATTTGAGCGTGTTTGTAGCCAGCCCCTTGGCAAAACCATCACTCAGAAAACCCAACAATTGACCGACTGTTAAGTCTGTTGGCGACCAGCGTTATCCTTTGCACCACCTGCAGAAGGTGCGCCAGGTAGAGCCATAAATCCACTGAGTAGATGCCTGTCTGCTGTTGATGATCAGGTCCATTGCTCCAGTGGGCACTTGGCGATTGACTAATGTGAGCCGCTCAAGTGTCAGGTGGTCAGTTTCATCCAGTGGGGGTCTGGGTGGCATACTGGCCCCTGCTTCAATGTATTGATTAGCACTGGAAGACACCAAGGAGGGGATACAGGCAAGGTCACAAGGTCTGCAAACCAAGGTCTGCGGGTCCAGTATGCCACCGGGACCAGCTACGCTCCCTCCTGCAATAGCTTGTGTATCCCTCTGGGAATCAGAGCAAAAGGTGGAAAGGCGTAGAGAAGACCCTCCGGCCACGGAGAACGGAGAGCATCCATGCCTTCTGTCCCCCAACAGTGTAACCTGGTGAAGAACCGGGGCAACTGAGTGTTTGTGCTGGTGGCGAAAAGGTCCACTTGAGGCTTCCCCAACCGGGAACAAATCTTCCTGAAGATGCTGGGATGCAGCCGCCACTCCGTCTGATCTATCGTGGAGCAGCTGAGCCAGTCCGCCATGGTGTTGTCCTCCCCTGCAATGTAGTCCGCCTTGATAGAGAGCAAGTGGTTTTCGGCCCAAGAACAAAGAGTCTTGGCTTTCTCCATAAGCGCAGGGAACCTGGTACCCCCCTTCCTGTTGATATGCGCGTTGGCTGTGGTGTTGTCAGTGAAGACCAGAATATGCTTCCCCACCGTCAGCTGGCTGAGTTCTTGGAGGGCCAGCTAAACTGCCCGCAACTCCAGGATGTTGATGGGTAGAGAGGACTCCTGTTCCGACCAGAGACCTTGTGCCGCAGAGGAATGAATGTGGGCCCCCCATCCTGAGAGGCTGGCATCCGTGGTCAACACCAAAGGGGTTGGTTCGATGAAGCAGGAAACCTGGCTCAAGGTCTCTGGAGACCACCATAGTAGAGAGTTTCGGACCTTTTTGGGGAGAAGAATTTTTAATAGAGACGAACCTCGACCTTGTTTTTGGAAAGGGAGAAGGAACCATTGCAAATCCCTGGAGAGAAGGCATGCCCAAGGAACAATATGAATGGCCGAGATGAATTTTCCCAGAAGTGTGGACAGCATGCGCAGAGACACCTTGTGCTGGCACCGAATATAAGAATTTAGATCCGCAATGCTAGCCTGACATTCCTGGGAAAGGAACACCCTACACTCCAGGGAGTCTATAATGGCATCTAGGTGGACAATGGACGAAGAAGGGACTAAATGACTTTTGTCCCTATTGACAGAAAAACCGTGGTCAGCTAACGCTGATAACGTTACCTGGATGTCATGTAGGGCTTGAGATCTAGAAGAGGCCAGCAACAAAATATCATCAAGGTAACACTGAATACGCATGGGGATTGACCTCAGGTGGGGCGCTAAGGTTGCTAGTACCTTAGTGAATACTCTGGAGGCTGAAGAAAGGTCAAAGGGAAGTGCCCAGTATTGGTAATGAACGCCCCCATAACAAAATCTAAGGAATTGGCGAAATTCGGGATAGATAGAGATATGGAGATAGGCCTCCGTAAGGTCAATAGAAGATAGAAGGTCGCCCTTCCTTATGCATGCCAAGATGGACTAAAGTGAGTGCATCTTGAATCGCCAGTACCGAATATGGCGGTTCAATCTTTTAAGATCCAGAATGGCTCTCCATCCTCCCAAAGACTTAGGAACCAGAAAAAAGGACGGAATAAAGACCTGATCCAGCCTCATGGTCGGGCACCTGCTGAATGGCCTTAATCTCAAGAAGATGGTTAATGGCCTCCTTCATGAGGTACTTCTTGGCCAAATTGTTAGACACGGGGCACCGGATAAAAAAGTGCGGGGGGGGGGGTGTAGAGAGGAACTCTAGGGAGAGGCCAATTTTTACCATCTCCCTGACCCACGCGTCAGATGTGGTTTCCTCCCATTGATCCACAAAAAGTGAGAGGCGACCTCCGGTGATTCACTTGGTGTGTCGGAAAGGGTGACCTCCTCCTCCTCAAAATGGTCATTTGGAACCCCTCCCCTAAAGGACTGGTTCTGGAAAGGCCGCTGACATGCTCCATAAAAATTGTGTTGTCCATAAGAATATGGCTGCATGAAAGAAACAGAAGGTTGAACGGGAGAACGATAAGGTCTTCTTGGGTTAGAAACAAATTTTGAGTTACCTCTGCAATTAGCATGAGGCAAGATCTTACGTTTGTCTTTGTCCTCGGTTAACAGTGGTTCTAAAGCTGGTCCAAAAAGATGTTGTCCATCGAAGGGAGAGGTAGCAAGTTTCCACTTACGTTTGTCATCCACTTGCCAGGAGTGAAGCCAGAGCATCCTACAGGCCACAGTGGAAGTTGCCATAGTGCGGGAGGCAAATCTGGCTGCTTGAAGTGAAGTGTCCGCAGTGAGGCATGCAGCTGCCAGCATCTTGGGGATGTCCTGCTGAGATCTGATATCATCAGGTGAAATCCTGTCTTGTAGATCCCGCAGCCAGGTCAAATTTGCCTGGGCAAAGAAGGAAGCGAAAGTGGCCGCCTTCACTGCCCAGGTGCCAGTTTGATGATTTTTAATGATAGTCTGTTCGACTCTTTTGTCCTCCAGCTTCATCAATTCTGCTGCCTCACCAGGAGATTGGTGGGGGATAAGAGGGCAGTAATTGGAGCGTCCACCTTGGGCGGCTCCAGGGAAGGGGCCAGTTCTGGGCCAGCATTAAAGAACCTTCTGTCATTAGCAGAGGGCATGGGTCCTGCTGAAGGGAAGAGCCACTGTTGTTGAACTGCCTCTACGAATAGGGGTGGACAAGGGATTACTTGAGCCTCAGGAGTGTTTAGGGAAAAGGGGGGGTTAATGTCTGATCCAGAGGGGACCGAAGGGGTTGCTGTAGCCAATTTTGCCGTGTTCCTAGCCTTGAATAACAAGGAGCAGAAAAAGGATGGGTGGAAGGGACCTGCAATAGCAGGGGGTTCAGAGGGAATACCCTCATCATTGGATAGCTCCAAATCCAGCCCCCTATCCTCCTCCTCTACTGCGCTACGAAACTCTGGTGCATAATTCGTATGAGGTAGGGTCTGAGTAACCTGGGCCTGAAGTGGGCTCGAAAAGGCTCCAGAAGGAACTGGTTGGACTGCACCAGGGATAGTGGCTTGGGTCCCCCTCATCATCTGCATGCATTGAGACATGCTCTGGGAGACTGCTGTCGAAACAATAGCCTGTATATTGGCAGGATCCTGTAACCCCTGAGTAACTGGAAAATTCTGATAAGCCATGGTGGGGACTGCAGCAGGGTTTGAGTAAGCCTGAGAAAGGAGAAAGGGTGCAAAGGGGAGAGGAAGGATAGGTAGAGGGCACATTTAAGGGCTGACCTGAGGCCCCCCAATTATCAGAATCTGCCAGAGCCAAATTGCGGGATTCCATTAAAACTGAATCTGCCTGGTCAGTAGGAGGAGCTACAACCTCAGTGCACACATCTGCCTTGGATGCTTTATCACAAATTTTTGTTATGGCCTTGGGCATCCTGATCTCGGATTTCTTTGAGGTCTTAGTTATTTTAGGCCTGGTCTCCTTAGCCTTAAAGGCTCTCTTTTTTGAGTGCACAAAGGAAAACCCCACATTGCTGGGGCCGGGAGAAAGAGAATCCCGTTCAGTAGTTGATAAGGAGACCCCAGAATCCTGCTCTACTGAGGCAGGGGTTGCCATCACGAGATTGAATAGGGATAGGCCCAGACAAAATGGCAGATCGCAGTTAAAATGGCCACCAAACACGAGAGGCCTAGGTTGCTTCAGTTAGGTAGGCCTCAGTGGGTGACACTGCACTTGTCACTTCAGGATGGCAACAGAATAAAGTGCCGTTTTTTTTAATTCTTTTTATTCTCAATCACTCGCCCCCTGAATCAAAGGAAAATTAACAATTTCGGCTTAGCTGCTTCAAAACCCCCATCTCAGTGTCCCCCAGGCTCTTAAATTAACACTTGACGGAACGGCACGTAGCGCTGCCGCCGGAGCCAATCAGCTGACAGGAGCTGATAAGAATCATTTAAATACAGAGAGCCGGCGATCGCAGCCAAATAAAATTTTACCAAAATTGCTTTCCGAGCCGATGCCCGCCTCAGCGAATCCGTTCACCGGCTCAGAATGCCCCCGGGAAGGATTTGGCTGCAAGGATCGCAACATCACCTCCCATGCCCAGCTACTCAAGGCTCCAGATAATCGTTGCAAAAGAAGCGTTAGAAAGCGACAGAAGGGTCTGGGCCAGACGGAGCTGGAAGGAAAAGCCTTCCCCCGTCTTCAGAATGCTTTCCCGAGGCAGTGGCTTGAAGGGGAGGAGGAGAGCTCAGGGAGGATTTTTTAAAAAAAATGAAAGGATTTACCTGGAGAGTTGAAATGGAAGAGAATGGAAAGAACAGATGGAGTAACAAACAGTCAGTGAGTTGACCACACACGTCCTGCTGAGGACTGAGGAAAAAAGCGGTAAGACTGACAGAATTTGCTTTTATAACACGGGCTCAGTCTTATGTTCCCGGGTCACCCTGACCCGGACCGAAAACTCTTCATTTGCAGTGCTTATGTTTGGTCTTTTTGAAAGCTTTTTTCACTTGGAAAGTAGTCTGAACATTTCTGCACACAATGATATGAAAATTGAAATGAAAAAAGTAAATCTTATTGGTTTATTTTGCGGATATAATGCACGCCCCCCCTGTTTTTGTGAAATTTTTTTCAATTTATGGATAGTTTTGCTTGCAAAATGCATTCTATTTTACTAAAGTTGCTATGGGATTGGTAGCTTGAACATTTCTGAACATAATGATATGAAAATTGAACTGGAAAAATTGATGCATATTGGTTTATTTTGTTGATGAAATGCACGCCCCCCCCCATTTTTTTAAAATAGTCTTCACTTTATGGATAGTTTTGCTAGCAAAATACATTCTATTTTACTAAAGTTGGTGTGGGATTGGTAGCTTGAACATTTCTGAACATAATGATATGAAAATTGAACTGGAAAAATTGATGCATATTGGTTTATTTTGCACATAAAGTATGCCTCAATTATTTCAATTTATATAAAAATTATGCTGTTAATTTCAAACTTACATACTTTTTTTTAGTAAAATGGATTTGTTTCATAAAATTAGTTCTCTGGCTACAATGTGGTTGATTTTCAAAAGGATATTCCAAATATTTCTAGACAAATATGTATAAACAGTGACAATAATGGCACACAGCAAGGCCGAGGGGGGGGGTGGCCCTTTTGTGGCAAAAATAAACCAATAAGAACCATTTTTTTCAGTTCATTTATATTTTTCTTATATTCAGAAATGTTCAATTTAGTATATCAAACCTTTTGGGGGAAAATTCCTTAGGGATTTGTAGCCTTAAAAAATAGAAATTGACACGAAATTAAAAAAGGATGGGGGGAGGGGCTTTTTGATCAAAATAAAAATATAAGTCTCAATTTTTCCAGTTCAATTTTCATATCATTATGTTCATAAATGTTCAAACTAGTTTTCCAGTTGAAAAAGTTTTCAAAAAGATCAAATTCAAGTACCTAAAAAAATTATTTTTGGTCCGGTCACATACGAACAGAAACAGATTCAAAGTTATGATTTTTTTTTGCCCAGAAAACAATTAGCCACCACCCCAAAAATATTTTTTGATGATCAGCATTGTTAAATTGAGTAAATGAATGCCTAAGATTTTAAAGAATATTTCGGATTTGGAGCATAAAAAAATAAAAAGTGAAAATGGTTGCAAGCAGCCAAGGGGGGGGGGGAGGCCTTATTTCTGATGTTAAAAAACCAATAAGAATCATTTTTTTCAGTTCCTTTATATTTTTCTTATATTCAGAAATGTTCAAGCTACCAATCTCACACCAACTTTAGTAAAATAGAATGCATTTTGCAAGCAAAACTATCCATAAATTGAAAAAAATTTCACAAAAACGGGGGGGGGGGGCGTGCATTATATCCACAAAATAAACCAATAAGATTTACTTTTTTCATTTCAATTTTCATATCATTGTGTGCAGAAATGTTCAGACTACTTTCCAAGTGAAAAAAGCTTTCAAAAAGACCAAACATAAGCACTGCAAATGAAGAGTTTTCGGTCCGGGTCAGGGTGACCCGGGAACATAAGATTTGTAACTTTTTTTGCCCAGCAAAAACTAAGCCCCCCACCCCCCCCAAAAAATTCTCATAGAGAGAACCCCTGAAATGATAAATAGTCATGAAATTTCAAGTTTCAGATATGCAGGGAAAATTTTTTACAGGGACTCAAACTTGGCTTCGGGTCACATACGACCCGAACAGAACAGCAGGGTTTTAATATTGATTGTTCCTTCATTGCTCATTTCACCCCTGTGACAATCATTGTGTTGTACCTCATGATTACTGACAAATCTATACACTGAGAGCATATGCACCAAGACAGATTCCTTGTGTGTCCAATCACATTTGGCCAATAAAGAATCCAATCCAATCGAAAAAATGTATTGTACAGATGTTATATTTTCAGTTTTTTAAAAATTCAGCAACTTATTTCTGTACAAATGTTTAAAAGTATGGCCTTTTCTAATTGGATATTGTACCTTTTAAAGTCTCTGAAGGCGCTTTTAATTGCTGCTAAATGATGTTGCTTTTGCAAAAAACAAAAACAAAAAAAATCAAAACAACCTCCTTAAAGTGCAAGTCAGCTAAAAGTCCTAGAGAGACTGAAAGTAGATAATTTATTAACAATCAAACCGATTTGTGTTGGAACTATAAAGTACAGTTTGAGTGAGTTTCGTGAACTGGAGCATGTGGATACTAGATGCAGAACTTGTTTACAGTTCTCAGTTTCTGGAAGTACTGTCTACAAGATGGGAAGATGTTCCTCTGAAGAGATGTCTCTTATAGCTTGTACAGATATTTTAAAATGTGAAACATTTTCTAATTGCCTTGTATGATAATAATAACAAAGTTGCAAGGGACCTTGGCGGTCTTCTAGTCCAACCCCCTGTTTAGGCAGGAAACCCTACACTACTTCAGATAAATGGGTACCCAACATCTACTTAAAAGATATTATCCAACATGTTCTTCCAGTGTTGGAGCACTCATAACTTGTGGGGGCAGGCTGTTCTATGGATTTATTCATTGTTCTAACTATCAAAAATTTTCTCCTTAGTTCTAAGTTGCTTCTCTCCTTGATTAGTTTCCACCCATTGCTTCTTGTCCTACCCTCAGGTGCTCTAGAGAATAACTTGATTCCCCCTTCTTTGTGGCAACCTCTGAGATATTGGAACGCTGCTATCATGCCACCCCTAGTCCTACTTTTCATTAAACTAGACATACCCAGTTCCTGCAACCATTCTTTATATGTTTTAGCCTCCAGTCCCCTGGTCCTCTTTGCTGCTCCTCTCTACACTTTTTCTAGAGTCTCTCAACATCCTTTTTGCACTGTAGCGACCATAACCGAATGCAGTATTTTAAGTGTAGCCTTATACTTGGAATACTGCATAGTATCATAGTGAGATGCCACAGATTTCACTTCCAGGCTGAAAACAGTAATAAACTACCCCCCCCCCCATCAACTATGGTTGGAAAATGATGGAAACTGTCACAAAATGGTATATTGGAATATTCGCTTTTGTAATAAATGTTGGGCTTAGTCAGATTTACTGATATTGCTTTTGGGCAGTAAAGATAGTTTCCTGAACAAAATTGTAGATAAGCTGTTTCAGACAGTTCTTTTAAAACAGAGCTCTTATAAAGTTGAACACTAAGTAATATGCTATTTTACATTTCCAAACTTTGAACTGGAGGAATCAGCAAATGTATGATACTTTAGTGACTAAACCGATATTTAGCAAGATATTTAGTATATTCCACTGGTAGTTGGCATTTATAGCCAAAGAAACATGTAAACAATTGTAGCCTTCTGTTAAAATGAAGCCTTCTGTGAACATAATATATTAGTTCGGAGCAAATATATCTTTTAAATCTATTATTTCCATTCATAAATTAGTTTGGTTAACAAATAAGATATAAACAAGCTTAACATGGTTTCTTCCCTTGTACATTGGCTGATCTAAGTTTGCCTATTTGTAGTCTTCTGTTCTTTAAATTATTGATCATACTAATTTCAGTTGGAATCTTTGTATGCTAGTGATGTTAATAATTAGGACTGATAAGGTCTGTGTTTGCAATTCACCCTTAAAAGACTATTTGCCGGGACTTTGGTGGATGTGATGCTATGAATTCATATCAGCCAAATAAAAAGTAGTTATTTTCGGGACAAGGAGTCTGTATTGGACTTTGGTGAAGCCTAATCAGAATACTTATGACCAATTTTCATACAACCATTGCTGCGTATCCTGGTCATATGATCAAAATCTAGATGCTTGACAACTGACTCACATTTATATCGTTTGCAGTGTTCTGTGGTCATATAATCACCTTTTGTGAGCTTCTGACAAAGGGCAAATAAGATTCACTGAATCACTGTGTTACTAACTTGCAACTATAATGATTTATTTATCAACTATCACAACAAATATTGTAAAATCTGGCAAGATTTAGTTGCCAAATGTTTTATTTAGTAATGAAAATTTTGGAATCAGTTGTGGTGATAGGTTGAGGACTACCTGTAATAGTCTCTTGAATCTTTCTATTCTGGAAACTCTATCCTACAGAACCAATTAGTAAACAGAAGGTTGAGATAGAATATCAGAATGGGATTTTAAGGACGTGGGACCAAATATTTGATTAGATCAAAGATTAATTCTGTATTTTTCTTGTTGTTTTCTGTTGTTTTTAGCAGGAGCTATACTCAGAAAATAGTTATTTGGATTACCCTATTCCTGTTGCTTTTTGGTAAGCTTATAATTATGTTATCTTATGTTTAGATTTATACCATACTACAGTATATTAATTATATCATGTTATAAATTTATTCTAATGTCATAGCATTATCACAATATAAAATATATATGACCACAAAAGATAGGTAAATGGGGGAGAGAAATGAGGTGAAAAAAGAAATGTTGGTTGAGAAAAAGAAAAGAAAAGCAAGAAAAGCCTTAACTTTCTACATTACTCTGGGCAGTAGAATAAAAATAATTAAATATAGGCTCAACCTTTTCTTTTTATGTACGTAATATATACTATTCATTTCTAAAGTAACAAATTTATTTGATTAGTAAATCCCAAAATCAGAATTTTTTTTAAAAAAATTACCTTGATTACTGGATATATTTTTTCTTTAATTAAAGCGGTTAGCCATTTCTGCTAACTCAATGAGTTTTTGTATCCATTCTCCTTGTTGGAATTGTTGTATCTTTCCATTATTTCTGTATAAAGAATTCTGCCTGCAGTCAACATATAACAAAATTCCATATTTGTTTGCAAGTCCTTGTAATTATCAATCAATCATAATAGAGCTGGAAGTTTTAAAAAGTTTAAAATATTGATCAAACAATACGAAGAATTAGATAATTTATCCATTTTAGATTTCAGCTGAAATAGTATATTTGCTGCAAAGGAAAGTTGAAATCAACTTTTCTCCACTGCTTCTGGAAGGAGAGTCCAGGATTTTTAACAGGTGCTACTTACCTGGGATTGCTTGATGGAAACTGGCTGTCTGGAGATGAGAGGAAAGACTACTCTATTTGTGATTTCACCTATTATTTATTCAGCAATCTTTGTTACCAGCAGATCCAAAACGTGTACTCTACAGCAGTGATTTTCAACCTTTTTTGAGCCGTGGCACATTTTTTACATTTACAAAATCCTGGGGCACACCACCAACCAAAATGACACTCTTCTCTCTTTTTCCATCCCTCTCCCCCCCCCCCCGTGTGTGTACAGTGATCCCCCGCTCGTTGCGAGGGTTCCGTTCCAGGAGCCCCCGCAACGAGCGGGTTTTCGCCAAGTAGCGATGCGGAAGTAAAAACACCGTCTGCGCATGTGCAGATGGTGTTTTTACTCCCACAGCGCTAGCGAGGAGCCGAAGATTGGGGGCGGGGCGGCTGTTTGCCGCCGGCATGGAGGGCTTCCTAGCAGCCCCCCAAACCCGGGTTGGGGGTCCGGGGGGCGCTGGCTGTCGGCGCTTTCGAGCTGAGTCCGGGAGCGAATTCGCTCCCGGACTCAGCTCGAAAGCGCCGAGACAAGCCGTTCCTTGCCGCTTGCTATCGGCGGTTTTGAGCTGAGTCCGGAAGCGAATTCGCTTCCGGACTCAGCTCAAAACCGCCGATAGCAAGCGGCAAGGAACGGCTTGTCTCGGCGCTTTCGAGCTGACCGGACTCAGCTCGAAAGCGCCGAGACAAGCCGTTCCTTGCCGCTTGCTATCGGCGCTTTTGAGCTGAGTCCGGGAGTGAATTCGCTCCCGGACTCAGCTCAAAAGCGGCGAGAATGAATGGCGTGGGCGGGCGGCAGCGAGGAGTTTGCGTGGGCGGTGGGGAAACTCCTCGCTGATGCCAGCAAGAGGGGGAAGACCCAGGGAAGCCGCTGCCATCTACGCATGCGTGCCCGGCACGCATGCGTAGATGGTATTTTTGACTTCCGGGTTGAAAAATAGCGAAGTACCCTGTTCGCAATGGTTGGGGACGCAATAAACGGGGGATCACTGTATACACACTCTTGAACTATTTCCAAAAACAGGTGAGGGCTAGGGTTTTTCTCTCTCTTATTCTTTCCAAAAACAGGTGAGGGCTGGGGTTTATTCCTCTCTTATCCTTTGGGTGCTTTTTATCATATGTTTTAAATCAAGAGTCACTTCTATATCTCTTTTGTTTCTCTATCTTTCCTCTCATGTTTGTGGATGCCGTACATACTGGCGCTGCACTGGGCATGGGCGCAGAGCTGGCATCTCTGTCCTGGCCCAGCCAGCAGGCCAGTGCCAGCCCTTCAAGGCCAGCATATATGGTGTCCAGCTATACATCCAGCCGCCGCCATCATTGTCTCTGCCCTGGAGCTCCCACTCGCAGCCGACTGCCCTGCCGCCACCCCGTGGCTACTGCCTGGTGCCGCTGCTGCCAGTGCCCTCCCACTCCTGCTGCCGGTGCCTTCCCGCCGGGCCCCAAAGCCCACCTGCCGTCGCCGCCAGGGAAACTCCACTCGGGCGGGGCGCTGCAGCTGCCGGAAAACTTGGAAGACGCAAAGAAGGAAACTCAGCTTCCAGTCTCGCAACTTTTTGCTGTTCACATCCTCAGCAAAAAGTTGTGAGACCGGCAGCTGAGCTTCCTTCTTCCCGGCACACCTGACCATGTCTCATGGCACACTGGTTGAAAAACGCTGCCCTATAGTATTGTATGCATTATATTTATCTATAATAATAATTAATTGCAATTATTACAATGTATATTTTCTTTTGAGTAAGTTTGACTCCTAGCAGCTACCTGAAGAAGATTTTTTCAGATTCTTAGGCAGCAGTTGCTAAAATTGGTTTGATATTGCTGTATTCCTGGAGCTGAGATAGAGTGATTAGTCTAGGATCACCCAATTGGCCTTCATATCTAAGGCTGGGCTAGAAATCAGATTTTCCTACTTCTAGACTGCTAGCTTCATCAGGCTGGATCAGACTGGATCTCATGCAGTGGGCTTCAGCAGCTGATTTTTTTTTTCTAGCCCTCAGACACCTACCAATCATGTTGCAACTCTGGGTACTACAAATGCTAAAAATCACTATCATTTCCCATTATCTTTCAGAAGGCAAACATAACAACTATTAAGATAAACTTGATGAAGATAAACCAGGGAGAATCTTACCCACATTTTAGGAAGGAAGGAGAAAATTGCTAGTATCATATGTGCCCGCACTTTGTGTCATTGCTCAACCAGCATAGCCACCATTCCAAAGTTGGCCATTCCTGACTTAGAGGCATTAGAGTGCATTACTTTTCTAATTCTGTATCTATTTAAAAATTATGAAGTGAATGCCAGGAAAAGTTTTATCAGACTTTTTTTGAATCAGATGAGTATTAAGAACAAGTAGTCATATCAACCCTATTTAAAATATTATTTATTTCTAGATCAACTATAACATTTGGGAATTTCTTGACAACAACTTCCAAAACATTTAATGTGTTGGGATTGAGAAGGTTGTATCCGGTTTACATTGGCGTGAACCATAATTTTGGGTTGTAAAAATGTCCAAACACTTGATTAAAATTTTGAGTATCAGAAAAAAAAATCTTACCTGATCCTGAATGTCTACGGAGATTCTCAGTCATCCAGATCATGGTTATCCCAAACGCTTTTTCAAGAGGCAACTAGACTTTTTGGTTTTTCTTTGAAGATGTTTTGTTTCTCATCCAAGCTGTAGAAGCTTCTTGGATGAGAAGCGAAACATCTCCAAAGAAAAAAGTCCAATTGCCTCTTGACAAAAGGACCTTTGGAATTAGCTGATTCTGGTTATTAGAAAGATCAACTCATAAATACTTGAAAGAATTGCTTCTAGGAAATATTTAGCCTATATGATGAACCGGAACGCCATGACGTATCCCACAAAAAGGCAGTGAGGTCATTCTCCACTGCACTGGGAAGGAGAGTCCAACATGGGTAATTACCAATCCTATTGATAGAGACTGAGTTAATTTAAATATTTAAATGCGAGGTAGCCACCGCCCCTTAGCAGCCCCCAATACCTCAGTTTTAAAAACTCAGTCTAAGTGTAGAGACTTGAGTTTTGTTCCTCTGTAAGAGGGAATAGTATAAAGAGTTAAATAAGTAAAATAAGAATCTGTAAATAATCTGTAAATAAATAACCTGTTTAATGTTGTTTCTTCTATTCCTGACAGATCACAGCAGAAGAAGAAGGATGGATTCTTGAAGGGGTCTCTGTCCTCCGTGGACACCACCCCCACCTTTATTCTCCCCGGGCTTCCCTTCCCTCAGCGGGTACTATGCCAATCGGGGAGCGACCCAGCCTAAGGTCACTGGCCTCAGCGGCCAAACCAGGCTGGTAGCCGAAGGTGAGGGGGTCCGTCCCCCTCACTGTGAGGCTTCTGAGAGGACTTCGCGGCGAAGGAAAGGTCTTGGCAAGCCGCCAGCGCCTCTCAGCTGTTCGGCGGCGAAGAATAAAGCCGCCGCCGCCGCGCCGCCGCCGGAATCGCCGCCTCCGGATGCCTTGAAAGCCGCTGTGGTCGGCGAAGAAGGTTTTAAAAGGAGGAACGGTGTGCTCTTCCCTCCAGGGGGGTCTATAATAATCCCCAGGGGAAGAGTAATGTTCGCGGGCCGCCATTTTGGGGCGATTTTCCCGCGCCCGCCATTGCTGTCAGGAGATTTTCCTGCAACCAATCAGCAGGCGGAGTACAGGCTACAGGGCGCATGTGTGGCCTTTATGAGGTGATTAGTCACCATTTTGGAGAGAGTTCTTTGTAAGGAGAACATTCTTTCTGTGACTCTCGAGGCCTTGTTGCTTAACTACTGTTAATTGTGAGTAGAATGGAAGATAAAATGCCAGAAAAAGGATCTTCCCCCAGCACAGTGCCCAAGGATAAGGGCAAGCCAAAGCCCAAAGAGAAATCAAAGCCTTCCTCATCATCCCTTAAAGAGGCAGAGAGAAGGATTATGGCACTAGAGCAGAGGCTGGAGGCAGCCATCCTGACACCTAGGATTGCCTCGCCTCTCCCTGCGCAGTTGATGTTCCAGGCCAGGGATTTACAAGCTCCCCAGTTGGGTACAGTGGAGGCCTTGTCAGAAAGGGATTGGTCCCCAGAAAGGCAGTCTCCATTTCTGCCTCAGCCTGTTTATGCTGCACCAGGCCTTAGTCAACCTAGACCTGCTTCTGCTTCTGCTGCACATGCCTTTAAGAGTGGGCCTTCAGCAACCTTTACACCCACGGCAGCTGGACTCAGAGTAAACCCTGATACCTGGCAACAGATGTCTCCAGCCTTGCAGGAGCTGGTTACAGATGCTTATTCACAGGGGATGGCAACAAGAGCGCAGGAGTCACGCCCTGCTCCACCCAGAAACCCTTGGTCAGTACCGCCCCTCTCGGGTATGGGGTCCTGGGTAGAGGAACCTCCCCAGTTGGAAGACACCGAGAAGGAGTATGACTTTTCTGATGACGAGACCGCTCCTGAAGCACCAGTTGTAGCAGGTCTCTTCAAGGCTTCCTTCTTTAAGGTGTTGCTTCATAAGGCTAAACAAACAGCGGACTTGCCAGGTCCTAGCAAGCCTACAAATTCCACTGAGGACCCCAAACCATCTACTGTCCTCTTTAAAGAACCCCAGCCTGAGACTGACCATGTGCCATCTTCAGACATCTTCATACAAGGCATTAAGCGTCCCTGGCTCACTCCAGCAGCTGCACAGGGACCTTCAGTCATGGAGCGTAAATTCTACACGCTGGATGACGATATGGAGAAATTATTGGAGTTTCCGCCCATTGATCAGCCTGTAATGACTCTAATTTCAAAGGCTTTAGTTCCTTCTGAGACTGGCGACAGCCTTAAGCCAGAAGATAGAAAGGCTGAGATATTATTGCGGAAGTCTCACTTAATGGCCAGTTGGGGATTTCGGGCAGCGGCGGCGGCCTCTTTTTTCAACCGGGCCTCTATAATATGGCTACAAGAGGTTCAAGCCCGTCTAGGCCCAGATGATGGCCGTTTAAGACAGGACATCAGTAAGCTGTTAGCGGCAGCTGAATTTTCCGCCGATGCCACCCTGCATGCGGCAAAGTTTTCGGCTCGGGGGATGGCGACCTCTCTGGCTTCCAGGCGACTTCTCTGGCTGAGGAACTGGCCAGCGGACCTCAAGTCCAAGTGGAACCTGGCTTCCTCCCCCTACCAAGGTGAGAAATTGTTTGGGGAGTCGCTGGATCCGGTCCTAATTGAAGATAAGGACAAACGGAAGTCCCTTCCCAGAGCGTACAGGCGGCAGGAGCGTCGTACTACTCCTTATAATCGTCGCCAGCCTTTTCGCTGGGATTCCTCATCGTCGGGGGGGCAGAATGTTAGGCCTTTTCAGCAGGGCCAGTATGGACAGTCATCCTTTCGAGGTGACCGTGCCCCATTTCCGGACCGACAAAGGGGGTATCAGCAGGCTAGGAGACCATTCAGAGGAAATCAACGGGGCTTCAAACGCAATGCCAAGTGACTTTCATTCGCTTGCGCCCATAGGAGGCAAACTACAACTTTTCAGTGCCTCCTGGAGAAGTATCTCCACCGACAAATGGGCGCTAGCCACAATTGCTCAAGGGTTGCGTCTGGAGTTTCTTCAGCCCCCACCTCAACGTTATGTCCAGTGTCCATCAACCCGCGATCCGTTGAAAAATCTTCATTTACAGCGGGAAATAGAACATCTTTTGCACATCAAGGCGATAGAGAGAGTGCCCGAGCATGCCAAAGGAACAGGGTTTTATTCCATCGTCTTCCTTGTACCAAAAGCTTCAGGAGGGTTCCGCATGATCCTCAATTTGAAATCTCTCAATGTCTTCATCCGGTATCGGAGATTTCGGATGCACTCTCTCCAGTCGATTCTCGCCTCTATTCGTCATCACGACTTTCTTTCGTCAATAGACCTAAAAGATGCTTACCTGCACATTCCTGTTTGGCCAGCTCATCGTCGTTTCCTCAGGTTCTGCCTCAACGGTACTCACTACCAGTACCGGGCAATGCCGTTCGGCCTGTCCTCTGCGCCTCGGACATTTACAAAACTAATGGACATATTGACGGCGCATGTCAGGGCTCGGTCTGTGCGGGTGATGGCATACTTGGACGACATCATCGTGATGTCCAAGTCACTGCCTCGAGCGCAGCACGACTTGACGCTCACACGAGAGGTCCTGGAGAGCCTCGGCTATACCATCAACGAGGAAAAGAGTCATCTTGTGCCTTCTACCAGCATCCAACATCTGGGGTCGATTATAGATACCGCCCAGGACACGGTCTCTTTGACACCGGAACGGCTTCTCAACATTCGGCGACTGGTCAGCGACCTGTGTCGACATCATCAGGTCTCGCTGGCCATGTTGTCCAAAGTACTCGGGACTCTGGTTTCAGCGATTGGAATCGTGCCATGGGCTCGATATCACATCAGGAAGCTCCAGTGGTTCCTGCTCCCGTACCAAAAGGTCAAGGTCAGTCATTCTCACCGGCAGGTGAGGATTCCAGCAGGCGTGAAACATTCTCTCAGATGGTGGTTGTCCCCAGCCTTGTTTCGGGGCTCGCCTCTCCACAGTCACGACCATCTGGTTCTGACTACGGATGCGAGTCTGTCGGGTTGGGGGGCGCACATGGGGCCCCATATGGCTCAGGGGTTATGGTCTCAGGAAGACCTAGCTCCTATCAATATCAACTTTCTGGAGCTCAGGGCAGTGTTTCTGGCACTTCAGGCCTTTTCCTCCTTGGTTCAGGGCAGAGACATACTGGTTCTAACAGACAATGTAGCAACCAGGGCCCATCTCAATCACCAAGGGGGCACGAAGTCACAGCGTCTAATGCTCGAGACTACAGCTCTCTTCGATTGGGCCGAACGTCATTTGTCTTCATTGAGAGCGGAGCACATTGCAGGGACCAGCAACGTGCAGGCGGACTGGCTGAGCAGAGCGACCATCGATCCTTCGGAATGGAGACTCGCTCCGGCTCTTTTCCACAGCGTAGTCCGCCGCTTCGGGGTACCATCAGTGGATCTATTTGCAACCCCGGCCAACGCCCAATTGCCCAGGTTTTATTCCCGGTTCACGACTCCAGGTGCGGAAGGGGTCAACGCCCTGTTGTCCCCCTGGCCCAAAGGCCTCCTTTATGCCTTTCCACCCACATGCCTGATTCAAAGAACGTTGGACAAGATGGTGCAAGAGGGAGCGGAGTTAATATTGATGGCTCCCCATTGGCCGAGACGCCCTTGGTTTGCCGACCTGACAGCCTTTTCGGTGTCCTCCCCGTGGAGGATTCCGGATTGCGAGATATCGTTATGCCAGGGGTCAGTGTGTCATCCGAACCCGCAGTGGTTCCAGCTGACCGCCTGGCACTTGAGAGGCTCAGGTTGACGAATCAGTGTATCCCGGACAATGTGGTTGATACCATGCAGGCCGCCCATCGACCGTCTACGGTCCGGATTTACCAAGCTACATGGGCAGCCTTTTGTAGGTTTTGTTTAGAACAACGTGCTAACCCTCAGGAAGCTTCGGTCATTTTGGTGCTGCAGTTCCTACAGGCAGGTGTTGACAGAGGTTTAGCGCCAAATACTTTGAAAAGACAAATAGCGGCCCTGGCAACCATTGTACAGGTACCGTTTTCCCGTTCACTAGCACAACATCCTTGGATACGGGAATTTGTTAAAGGAGCTGTCAATTCCCATTCTCCTCCGGTACATAGGTTCCCGACCTGGGATTTGACTCTCGTACTGAAAGCTCTTACTTCACCTCCCTTTGAGCCGCTCAGGACTATTCCACTTCGTCTGCTGACAATAAAGACTGCATTTCTTGTGGCGATCACTTCTGCGCGCCGAGTATCAGAATTGTCTGCTCTGTCCACTCGGTCAGATTTGTGTGTGTTCCACTCGGACAGGGTGGTTCTTAGACTAGATCCGACCTTTATTCCCAAGGTCAACTCTGGGTTTCATAGATCGCAGGAGTTGGTCCTTCCTGATTTTTGTACTCATGGTCAACATCCGTTGGAGTTGAGGTGGCACAAGGTAGATGTTAGGAGGGCCTTAAAGATTTATATTAGGAGGACTGATCAGTTTAGGAAGACTGACAGGATGTTTGTATCATTTGCTCAGGGATCTATGGGACTAGGGGTCTCATCTAAATCTATCAGTCGCTGGCTTAAGGATTGTATTGCAGAAGCGTACAAAGCCAGGTCTCAATCGCCTCCGGCGGGCATAACTGCACATTCCACCAGGAGTGCGGCCGCATCTGCCGCATGGAATACTCAAGCATCTATTGAGGACATTTGCAAGGCAGCGACTTGGGCTTCGCCTACAACCTTCATCCGTCATTATAGACTGGACTCGGTTGCTTCGGCTGAAGCTTCCTTTGGGAGACGTGTGTTGCAGAGGGTTTGTTCCTCTCCGTCGACCGTGGCACAGCCTTTTCCCTCCCAAGGGATGTGAACTTTGGTATATCCCATGTTGGACTCTCCTTCCCAGTGCAGTGGAGAAGAACCGTTGTACATACCTGAACGGTCTTCTCAATGCACTGGAAGGAGAGTCCAAACCCACCCGGCGTAGTGGCCAGGTCGCCGGAGTATTTGGGTTGCGAGGTTATATGTTAATTGTTATATGGTTAAGGTTCAATAAATTGTGTTACCTCTATACTGTCTTCGTTTTTAAAACTGAGGTATTGGGGGCTGCTAAGGGGCGGTGGCTACCTCGCATTTAAATATTTAAATTAACTCAGTCTCTATCAATAGGATTGGTAATTACCCATGTTGGACTCTCCTTCCAGTGCATTGAGAAGACCGTTCAGGTATGTACAACGGTTCTTCTGTGTCATGTGGACCAGTGGTCCCCACCTTACCATCTCAGATTTTGATGAAATTTGGCACATAGTTTCTTTATGATATAAAACTGTGCTGTGCAAAGTTTTAGTTCAAAATACTAAAAATTGGGAGTACTAAGAGACCTCAAATAAAGGGTTGCAAAATGCTGAGTCTGCAAGAATGACATTTTGGGCCAACTTCCAGAAGCTGTAAACGCGGCAGTTTCAGTAGTATGTTGGAGATATTTTGAGAACCTGCATACCTTGTAAGGCTTTATAAACTGGCCAAACCCCATGTACCTAGTCCTCTTATGTTTTACATGGTTCGGGCTCAAACTTTGCAAAAAAAGTTTGAAAAATGAATTTATATCAATCTTCAGGCTGCTGTAGTTTCAAAACTACTTGGCATTTCAGGTTGATTTTTGGCAGGTGTACTATGTTTACAGATGCAATGAGGACTTCCAATTTGCAGCACTTTCCTTCAGGTTGTTGAAAAAATATAAGCGTTCAAAGTTGGTACTTAACGGGTTTTTGCCAAATTTTGGCTATATTTGATGCCTTGTTTGATCCTGTGGGACATCTTCAGCACTCTTCAATTTAGCACCATTAGAAAGAGCAGACTCTCTTCTTTAAGAATATATTATTTTCATTTTGGTGTCTCTTTATATAAGGAATGAAAAAATCTCCTCCACTGTTTTCGGGCAGCGTGTGATTTCTGCACTGCACCCTTGATAAAACTGCAGGAAAAGTGATTCTTTTTTCAATAAGCAGCATTTTTTAAAAAGAACACAAGATGTTATGAGACTGTGTTCAAAAATATTAAAAAACAGAAATGTTTGTTAGGAAATGGAAGGGTGAGGCCAGATTTCAAATAAGGGTCGAAAAAAGTGGGGGATTTGTTGTTGCATGATAGAGGAAACAGGCCCATTGATGTTTCTAATGGCTACATAAGTCAATGAGTGCTTTAAACATGCATTGGTCTATGAGGGCTCATCGCCAAGATGTCACGCCCGATAGCCAGGCATGTCCAGCCACAGGTGGGGCACTTGGCACAGGCTCCCAAGCCTGAAAGTGGGCATCTTACATGAGGTTCCCATGCCTCTTTTGGGTGTCTTTGCCTAGGTTCCCAAGCTAAAGGAGGTGTCTTAATGGTTCCCAAGCCATAATAAAAAATCAGTGTTGCAGAGACAAGAATTTTGACTGATAATTTTAGCTGGGTTTTTTGGTAATTTATACTGTCATCCAAGTGCTGCAGTTGCTGGTACTGGAAGAACTGCTAGAATATGCTGTTCATGAATCCAACAGGAATCTCTTCTGCTAGGCCAATGAAATGATTGTGAATGCCCACATGGATGCATAAACCTGATCAAGGCATCATGTTTTACAAATGATGTGTCACATCCTTTGCCAATCCATCATTCATTGTCATAAACACAGACAACTTACTGACCAAGCTGAAGTTCAAGCACATTTATCCCAGGTACACTCACTACATCCTCTGACTTACAAAGCTTGGCAACAAATGAGGAAGAATCATTTGACACTCTACTTAATGAAATTTGGTTCAAGTCAATTGGAATTAATTGGTGATTTTCATGAGTTCCAGCAACTGTAGAAGCTTTACTGAATCGTTTCTCTTGCTCAGATCATGAAGATTCAATTTCATCATTACAAACAAAAATGAACTTGATTTTATTTATTTATTGTTCACAATATTCAAACAAGCCTTTTGTTGTGAAAATTAGGCTTTTTTTAGGTCGTTGCAAACTAGCCTGAGCTGCTAGTTGCTTTACTGAATCTTTTCTCTTGCACAGATTGGCCTAGCAGAAGACATTCCTGTTGGATTCATGAACATCATATTCTAGCAGTTCTTCCAGTACCAGCAACTACAGCATTTGGATGACAACATAAATTACCAAAAAACCCCAGCTAAAATTATCAATGAAAAATTCTTGTCTCTCCAGCAGTGATGTTTTACTACGGCTTGGGAACCATGAAGACACCTCCTTTAGGCTTGGGAACTTAGGTCAAGACAACCAAAAGAGGCTTGGGAACCTCGTGTAAGATGCCCATCTTCAGGCTTGTGAACCTGCTACTCAATGCCAGGTTGGTGGTAAATAAAGCTCTCCTCATCTGGGATTTCATCCTGGATGAGGAGGCCGACTTGGCATGTGTAACTGAAACCTGTCTGGGCCCAGAGGGAGAAGTTCCTCTCTCTGATATTTGCCCAGCTGGGTTTCAGGTCTGGCATCAGCCTCGACCCCAGGGAAGGGGGGGAGGAGTGGCTATTATAGCCAGGGAGAGTCTTTGCCTGCGTAGACTCATTGCTCCAGAGATGCGGGTTGTGAGTCCCTTCTGGTGAAGTTGAACTTAGGGGTTCAGGTGTGCTTGTTGCTCACAGACCTGTCTCCCAGCTGTGTGTCAACAGCCCTGCCTGTGCTACTTGAGGAGGTAGCTGGGCTGGTGGTGGGGTTCCCCAGACTTATTGTCTTGGGGGTCTTTAACCTACTGTCACTAGGTGAAACCTCTGGGCTAGCGCAGGAGTTCATGGCCACCATGACAGCCATGGACCTGACTCAAGTAGTACAGGGTCCGACTAAAGAGGGGGGGCATGCACCCAACATGGTATTCCTCTCTGAGCAATTGAGTAATGATCTGAGACTAAGGGGCTTAGTGTTGCGAGGAATGGAATTTTTATTAGTACTCAGCAGGCAGGAATCAAAGTAAACAAACTTTATTTAGTAAACAGAAAATAAATTGTGCCAGGAGCGACACTTATCAAACAGCCGGAACATGGCTGCACACAGAAGAATACAGAATGGAATGCTTGCTACGTAAGCAGGCGGATGTGACATGTAGGAAAAAGATAAGAATTGTGGGAGTGATGTATGAGGGGGTGTGATCAGAGGGAAAACACACATTAACTCTTTAACTACTGAATGTCTCTGTTGGCTGGCAATTCTCAGCGTGACACTTAGAAGCGTTGCTTTTGTCATGGTTGGACAATACTGTGGCTTGACTTCCTGACTCCAATCCTTCCCCGCAGGGAGGCGGAAACGACTAGGTTGTTCCGCCCCAGACGCCTGATGGACCCGGAGGGCTTTCAGAAGGCACTTGGGGTTATTCCAGATACACTCGTCCACAGTTTGGCAGAGTCCCTTGCTGAGGAGTGCAACAAGGCTGCAGCGGAGGCTCTCAACTGGATTTTGCCATTGCGACCTCTCCATGGCACTAGACCCCGTAGAGCTCCATGGCTCAGCGAGGAGCTCTGGGAGTTGAAATGCCAGAAGAGACATCTGGAGAAGCGATGGCGGAACAGTAAGTCCGAATCCGATCGAACGCTTGTAAGAGCTCATATTAAGACATACAAAGTGGCGCTCAAGGAGGCAAGATGCGCGTATCATGCCACCTTGATTGCATCTGCTGAATCCCGCCACGCTGCTCTGTTTAGGGTGACCTGCTCCCTTCTTAACCAGGGGGGAGTTGGGGAGCCCTTGCAGAGTAGTGCCGAGGACTTTAACACATTTTTCGCTGATAAAATCGCTCGGATCCAAGCGGACCTCGACTCCAATTGAATAACAGAGTTGACTGACAATGAGTCAGTCAAGGTGACTGGGGCCCGTACTTGTCCATCTGTCTGGGAAAAGTTTGATCTGGTGACACCTGATGAAGTGGACAAGGCTATTGGAGCTGTGAGTTCTGCCACCTGTTTACTGGATCCGTGTCCCTCCTGGCGGCATACAAATCTAATAGATAAATAATTAATAAATAAATGAGAAGATTATCTCAATTAAATTTCCTATCTGCAGTTTAAAGTAAACAATATGCATATTTTAATTTGGATTTTTTTTCCCCTTGATGTATAGAGTGGAACCAAAGCCCTGAGATCCTTAAAGTAAGAAAACATCAAAATTATTTTCTGCTGATAGTTTGCAAGTATCTCTACTTTTGCTTGTGGAATAAAAAACACACAAACCAAGAATGACAATTATTCATATTAGCCTCTACTAATGCGGTGATTATTAGAAAATCATTGTAATAATGGTTAAATCAATGCTCTGATTAAATAATTTTCCCCCTTTCTGCCTTATTCTTCATAACAGTGCCATTGTGGTACTACTTAATGGATGGCTTCAGTGTTTGCTCAGGCTTGTTTCCACTGACTGAAGTTGTCTGCTGTAACCTGCCTGTTTAACTGTATAACAGCTGGGTTTTTCATGAACTATAGTTAAATTTTAAAAAGCAGGAAATAAAGTACAACATGTTTGTTCCTCTGTAAAAGTTATTTAATGAACAGTGTTAAATTAATATTATGTTAAGGTAAGGACCAAGATTAGCCATTCTTTTCATGATGCAATCATATCAATGTAATACAGTGATCCCTCGATTATCGCGAGGGTTCCGTTCCAGGACCCCTCGCGACAATCGATTATTCGCGAAGTAGCGGCGCGGAAGTAAAAACACCATCTGCGCATGCGTGATCTCTCTTTTTTAAAAAAAAATGGCCGCGCATGCGCAGATGGTGGGGCGACGGCAGTTCGGAGGCTGGCAATGTTTACTTTCCATGCCGGCCACCCCCCCCCAGCGCCTCCGAGCTCCTCGCCGCTACACCCCGCCCGCCCGATTCGTCCCTCTCCCCGATTCGCCCCGTTTTTTGCCCTCCCAAGTTGCTAGCTCTCCCCGATTCGCCCCTCTCCCCGATTTGCCCCGTTTTTTTGCCCTGCCCAAGTTGCTAGCTCTCAGTGAGGAAACTTTAGTTTGTGATTCCAAACTTAATTTTTAACCAGGTTTTTTGCCCTGCCCAACCAAGTTGCTAGCTCTCAGTGAGGAAACTTTAGTTTGTGATTCCAAACTTAATTTTTAACCAGGTTTTTGGCCCTGCCCAACCAAGTTGCTAGCTCTCAGTGAGGAAACTTTAGTTTGTGATTCCAAACTTAATTTTTAACCAGGTTTTTTGCCCTGCCCAACCAAGTTGCTAGCTCTCAGTGAGGAAACTTTAGTTTGTGATTCCAAACTTAATTTTTAACCAGGTTTTTTGCCCTGCCCAACCAAGTTGCTAGCTCTCAGTGAGGAAACTTTAGTTTGTGATTCCAAACTTAATTTTTAACCAGGTTTTTTGCCCTGCCCAACCAAGTTGCTAGCTCTCAGTGAGGAAACTTTAGTTTGTGATTCCAAACTTAATTTTTAACCAGGTTTTTTGCCCTGCCCAACCAAGTTGCTAGCTCTCAGTGAGGAAACTTTAGTTTGTGATTCCAAACTTAATTTTTAACCAGGTTTTTTGCCCTGCCCAGCCAAGTTGCTAGCTCTCAGTGAGGAAACTTTAGTTTGTGATTCCAAACTTAATTTTTAACCAGGTTTTTTGCCCTGCCCAACCAAGTTGCTAGCTCTCAGTGAGGAAACTTTAGTTTGTGATTCCAAACTTAATTTTTAACCAGGTTTTTGGCCCTGCCCAACCAAGTTGCTAGCTCTCAGTGAGGAAACTTTAGTTTGTGATTCCAAACTTAATTTTTAACCAGGTTCGTAAAAAGCACTTAAACAATGACAGAATAAAAAACCCCAGCCCTCACCTGTGTTTGAATTTCATTCACTCAGTCATTCATTCATTCTTCTCTATGCCACTCAGTCCCAACACTGTCAACCCACAAATTACCATTTCCCATCCCCTTAATGTACTGTACTGTACCTCTACCTGTACCTGTACCTGTACTGTACACATTGAATAACACTTAGTCATCCTGATAGAAATAACAAAAATATTTATTTACAGTTTTACATTTTTTGGGGGGGGGGGTTAGCATAACTAGGATAAATCGGGATCTTCTTCTATCACCATGTCTACAATGGACACTGCAGGTGATGTTGTGGCAGACCTCTTGGTTTTCGTGACAAACATAGTTATGGGCAGTTGTTGGCGCTTTTTCTTTTCCTTGGCTAACATGGCTCTGTATGGTGCAATGGTGTTGTCAAGGGAGGCCTTAAATTGAAAATAGCGAGTCATGTGGGGATCCCAAAGTTCCGCCATGCGTTGGAGATTTGCAGCAGCTCTGTTCATTTCTGCAAGCCGCTCAAGCGTTAGGCCAACATCTTCTTGTTCCTCAGCTTCTTCAGCTCCCTCTTCCTCCTCTTCTTCACTCGCTGACCTGGTCAGCTCCTCCAGATCTCTGTCTGTCAGCAGTAGGCCATGCTCATCAAGCAAACCATTGACTTCCTCTGGTGTCATGTCAACGAAGCCTTCTCCACCCAGTGCCTGTGCCAGCTTCACAGAGTTCTGGACTGCAACATCTTGAATTTCTTCGGGAGCAAATCCCCTGTGAGCATGCACCACTTCTGGCCACAATTTCTTCCAGCAGGCATTCATTGTCTATGACTTCATATCCATTAAGGCACTCTGAATGTTCGTCAGACAAGATGCAATTGTGTACTGACGCCAGTAGGCCTTCAATGTGAAGTTTGCATCAGCATCCATTGCTTCCACGATGCTTGCAAGAGAATTGCGCATGTACAGTACCTTAAATGCGCGGATAACACCTTGATCCATCGGCTGGATAAGCGATGTGGTGTTTGGTGGCAAGAATTCGACTTGCACCCCATCATGTTCATGTTCCAGGTGATCATGGCCTCCAGCATTGTCCATTAGGAGAAGCACTTTGAAATTGAGTCCTTTGCCAGCCAAATAAACCTGCACCTGTGGGATGAAGCACTGATGAAACCAGTCCCGCGTGAGGGGTTTTGTAATCCATGCTTTAGGATTATGCATCCAGTACACTGGCAATGAATTCTTATTTCTGTTCTTGAGGGCTCTTGGATTTCGTGACCTATAGATTAGCCCTGGCTTCAGCAAAAATCCTGCTGCATTCCCACACATGATCAAAGTCACCCGATCTTTCATGGCCTTAAAGCCAGGGGCTTTGGCTTCATCTTGCATCAAGAAAGTCCTTGAAGGCATCCTCTTCCAGAACAGGCCTGTTTCGTCCATGTTGAACACCTGTTCTGGAAGGTAGCCCCCTTCTGCAATTAGGTCTTTAAACGTGCCCTGGACAAAGTTTTCGGCTGCACCTGTATCTGCTGAGGCAGCTTCTCCGTGCAATGACACACTGTTCAGGCCATAGCGCCGTTGAAATTTCTCAAACCACCCTTTGCTTGCTGTGAATGTGGCTGGGGCTGAGGCTGAAGAAGCAGAAGATGTTGACGGCTGGGGGTCTCCAGGGTCATCAGCGCCTTCATCTACAGAGAATGACAGGAAAGGGAGAGAGAAGTGACTTGAATGAAAGCATACAGTCCTTCCTTCCATCCATCCCTCCTTCCTTTCTCTCCCTCCTTCCTTCCATCCATCCCTCCTTCCTTTCTCTCCCCCCTTCCCTCCCTCCCTCCTTCCTTAAAAAACACTTAAATACACTTATAAAAAACACCAGTCCTTACCTCGGTCTACCCCATCTGCATCTGTGTCTTCAAGACGGTTGTACAATTGCTGCGCCTTGGTTCGGATAGTGTTCGTATCCAAAGCAATGCTCTTTTTTCGGCAGTCTTCTACCCACACAGACAAACCAGCTTCCATCTTCATAAGGCGTTTGTTTCTAGGCGTCACTACTCTTTTGGCAGCCTTGTTGAATGATATCAGAGAAGTTTGCCTTATCTTCTTCTCATCTTTCTTAATGTATCGCACAGTCGATTCGTTGAGCCCATAATAGCGACCAACCTCTACATTAGAATGTCCCACTTTCAGCATGTCCAACAGTTCAATCTTTTCCTTGATTGTCAGCATCTTCCGGGTCTTTTTAGCATCGCCGCCTCCACTCCGCATGGAACGTTTAGGTGCCATCTTCAAAGAAGTCTTCACAAACAGATCCCAGACACAGATCCCAGACACAGATCCCAGACACAGATCCAAGAAACAGATCCCAGACACAGATCCCAGACACAGATCCAAGAAACAGATCCCAGACACAGATGCAAGGCACAACAACTCCAAGGCACAGATGGAAGACACAGCTCGAAGAAACGGCTCGAAGAAACGGCTCGAAGGAACGGCTCGAAGGAACGGCTCGAAGAAACGGCTCGAAGAAACGGCTCGAAGGAACGGCTCGAAGGAACGGCTCGAAGGAACGGCTGCAAAAACTTTTGCAAAAGTTGCAAAACTGATTGCAATGGCAAAGCTGATTGGCCGAGATTTCGGCCAACCAGCAATGACGCGTGACGTCATAGGGCGGGAAAAACCAAGCACGTATTTAAAAAAAAAAAAAAATTTCCCGGAAAATCGCGATGTAGCGTTCGCGAGGATCGAGATGGTAACAATTGCTTTAAAATCGCGATATAGCCCTTTCGCTATGCTCGAGGACGCGAAACTCGAGGGATCACTGTATATAGATACAATGTATTTTCAAATTTTCAGAATTGTTATGACTATATTTCATAGTTTTGGAAATGAAATTATAAACTCAGTGAAGGATATGAAGAACAGTCCTATGCATCATTTCCCTTTATTATTTTTCCTAGGAAAGCTAATTACATTTTAAAATCAAAGGCACTTCAAATCCAACTTCTGAAGGAGCAGAAGTAAAAGCTGCAAATAGAACTTCAAGAGACAAAACTGACTATGGATAATATTGCCTACAACATAGTTGGTCAAATACTAGAAGGATATATAAGCAAAGGCATTACAAGATGGGTAAGACATCTCATAAGATTTTATTGATAGAAATCATATTGTGCCAAACTAATAAAATCAACTTTACCAATCAGAAAAGGAAGGGAAAGAAAAAAGAAATGGAAAAAAGAGAAAGAAAAGCAAAATAATGAAAGAAAAAACTATAACAGCTGGGTTTTTCATGAACTATAGTTAAATTTTAAAAAGCAGGAAATAAAGTACAATATGTTTGTTCCTCTGTAAAAGTTATTTAATGAACAGTGTTAAATTAATATTATGTTAAGGTAAGGACCAAGATTAGCCATTCTTTTCATGATGCAATCATATCAATGTAATATATAGATAAAATGTATTTTCAAATTTTCAGAATTGTTATGACTATATTTCATAGTTTTGGAAATGAAATTATAAACTCAGTGAAGGATATGAAGAACAGTCCTATGCATCATTTCCCTTTATTACTTTTCCTAGGAAAGCTAATTACATTTTAAAATCAAAGGCACTTCAAATCCAACTTCTGAAGGAGCAGAAGTAAAAGCTGCAAATAGAACTTCAAGAGACAAAACTGACTGGATAATATTGCCTACAACATAGTTGGTCAAATACTAGAAGGATATATAAGCAAAGGCATTACAAGATGGGTAAGACATCTTATAAGATTTTATTGATAGAAATCATATTGTGCCAAACTAATAAAATCAAATTTACCAATCAGAAAAGGAAGGGAAAGAAAAAAGAAATGGAAAAAAGAGAAAGAAAAGCAAAATAATGAAAGAAAAAACTATAACAGCTGGGTTTTTCATGAACTATAGTTAAATTTTAAAAAGCAGGAAATAAAGTACAACATGTTTGTTCCTCTGTAAAAGTTATTTAATGAACAGTGTTAAATTAATATTATGTTAAGGTAAGGACCAAGATTAGCCATTCTTTTCATGATGCAATCATATCAATGTAATATATAGATAAAATGTATTTTCAAATTTTCAGAATTGTTATGACTATATTTCATAGTTTTGGAAATGAAATTATAAACTCAGTGAAGGATATGAAGAACAGTCCTATGCATCATTTCCCTTTATTATTTTTCCTAGGAAAGCTAATTACATTTTAAAATCAAAGGCACTTCAAATCCAACTTCTGAAGGAGCAGAAGTAAAAGCTGCAAATAGAACTTCAAGAGACAAAACTGACTATGGATAATATTGCCTACAACATAGTTGGTCAAATACTAGAAGGATATATAAGCAAAGGCATTACAAGATGGGTAAGACATCTCATAAGATTTTATTGATAGAAATCATATTGTGCCAAACTAATAAAATCAAATTTACCAATCAGAAAAGGAAGGGAAAGAAAAAAGAAATGGAAAAAAGAGAAAGAAAAGCAAAATAATGAAAGAAAAAACTATAACAGCTGGGTTTTTCATGAACTATAGTTAAATTTTAAAAAGCAGGAAATAAAGTACAATATGTTTGTTCCTCTGTAAAAGTTATTTAATGAACAGTGTTAAATTAATATTATGTTAAGGTAAGGACCAAGATTAGCCATTCTTTTCATGATGCAATCATATCAATGTAATATATAGATAAAATGTATTTTCAAATTTTCAGAATTGTTATGACTATATTTCATAGTTTTGGAAATGAAATTATAAACTCAGTGAAGGATATGAAGAACAGTCCTATGCATCATTTCCCTTTATTATTTTTCCTAGGAAAGCTAATTACATTTTAAAATCAAAGGCACTTCAAATCCAATTCTGAAGGAGCAGAAGTAAAAGCTGCAAATAGAACTTCAAGAGACAAAACTGACTGGATAATATTGCCTACAACATAGTTGGTCAAATACTAGAAGGATATATAAGCAAAGGCATTACAAGATGGGTAAGACATCTTATAAGATTTTATTGATAGAAATCATATTGTGCCAAACTAATAAAATCAAATTTACCAATCAGAAAAGGAAGGGAAAGAAAAAAGAAATGGAAAAAAGAGAAAGAAAAGCAAAATAATGAAAGAAAAAAGTATAACAGCTGGGTTTTTCATGAACTATAGTTAAATTTTAAAAAGCAGGAAATAAAGTACAATATGTTTGTTCCTCTGTAAAAGTTATTTAATGAACAGTGTTAAATTAATATTATGTTAAGGTAAGGACCAAGATTAGCCATTCTTTTCATGATGCAATCATATCAATGTAATATATAGATAAAATGTATTTTCAAATTTTCAGAATTGTTATGACTATATTTCATAGTTTTGGAAATGAAATTATAAACTCAGTGAAGGATATGAAGAACAGTCCTATGCATCATTTCCCTTTACAGTGGTACCTCGAGATACGAGTTTAATTCGTTCCGGACCTGGGCTCTTAAGTCGAGCAGCTCTTATCTCGAACGACTTTTCCCCATAGGAATTAATGTAAATAATTTTAATTGGTTCCAGCCCTCAAAAAACTCACAAAGTTAGTCTAAATTATGCAGAAAGACATGTTTTTAATGAAGAAATGTACATGTACATATAAATGAATAATGAAGTTTCTTTCACTTAACTTGTAAACTTTCTTAAACTTTTAAATTTACATATGTTCAACTTCTCTGCCACCCAATCCTGTAGGACAGAGGTCCCCAACCCTTTTTGCACCAGGGACCGGCTTTAAGCGATCAAGAGAGGAATGGGTGAATGAATGGACGGAGGGTGGGAAGGAAGGAAGGAAAGAGGGAAGGGACAGGAACAGAGGAAGGAAGCAAGGAAACTTATGAAAGGGGAGAGTAAGAGAGGAATGAGTGAAGGGAGGGAGGGAGGGAAGAAGGTGGGAAGGAGAAAGAAAAGAAGAAATAGAGGAAGGGAAGGTAAAAGAGAGAAAGAAAAAGAGCAAGAAAGAAAGAAAGAAAGAAAGAAAGGGGGAAGGGACAGGAACAGAGGAAGGAAGCAAGGAAACTTATGAAAGGGGAGAGTAAGAGAGGAATGAGTGAAGGGAGGGAGGGAGGGAAGAAGGTGGGAAGGAGAAAGAAAAGAAGAAATAGAGGAAGGGAAGGTAAAAGAGAGAAAGAAAAAGAGCAAGAAAGAAAGCTGCAAGCACCCCCCCCCCGAGCCCCCCAGGCCGGCTGCAACCTTTTAAAACGCGCGCCGCTTCGCAGCTGTCTCCTGAAGCCAAACGCGGAAGTTAGCGTTTGGCTTCAGGAGACAGCTCCTTGGCGCTTGTATCTCGAATTTGGGCTTGTAAGTAGAACAAAAATATCTCTCCCCTCCCAGCTCTTATCTCGAGTTGCTCTTAAGTAGAGCAGCTCTTATGTCGGGGTTCCACTGTATTACTTTTCCTAGGAAAGCTAATTACATTTTAAAATCAAAGGCACTTCAAATCCAACTTCTGAAGGAGCAGAAGTAAAAGCTGCAAATAGAACTTCAAGAGACAAAACTGACTATGGATAATATTGCCTACAACATAGTTGGTCAAATACTAGAAGGATATATAAGCAAAGAATTTCCGGTTCCGGTTGGGGAGCAGAGAGGAGGGGTGGGACTGCTGCTCCGCTGGCTACGGTAGATAACATCAAATAATATAGGAACCCCTGGTTAATGCTATACAGGACTTGCAGTTTTGGAGAGGTGAGCATTTGCTGCCGAGGAGGACGCTCGCCCCCTGCTCCCCCCGCGCTGTTTTCCGCTCCTCTTTTACCCCAGGCCCGGCAGTTTGATCAGCTGGGCTCCGAAAATGGCGACTGCGGCATTGTGATGTGGCTGAGCCGCCTGTCATCTGCGGCATCGAGACACACAGCCTGTTGCCTCCGTTTGCTGTTTATTTGTTTCGGAGGGACAGAGAGCAGTGAGAAGACAGAGCCCCAGAGGAAGACACTCCCTTATTTAATCTGGGGAGATTCTGATGCCTCCCCCCTTGCTCCGCAGCGTTTTGCAGGCTGTTTTCTTTTCGCAAGGGAGATATCACCAGGCAATCAGCTGGGGCTCGGATAATGGCGGCCCCCTGATGAGAACTGGAGCCGGCTGCCGCTTTGCCTGTCTACTTCCTGCTTACCATCGGCTGTTGTTCGCTGTTTCTTTTCCTTTTGCTGAGTCATCTGCTTGCTGCTGCTGCTACCTTAAGTGGTTGTAATATTATCGGAACTGAGCAAGCCAGCCGGATCCTCCCCATTGAACTGGATGGTCCTGAGAAGCCGTGGCGCCAGATGGTGGGGGCGCCCGGCATCGGAGGGGCCATCGGAATAGGTGGACTTACAAGGAAGGAGGAGACCGAGTCGGAGCCAGAGATTGAAACTCATCTTACTGAGCCCACATGGAGTCTGTACTAAAACCATGTAAGACTGTAGAGGGACTGGAGACTGGGAGCAGAGGAGGAAAAGTGATTGTGGACCCACAGAAAGAACTGAGAGTGCCAGCCAGTGGCAGTGGCTGGCACCAAAGATCCCAAGATCCTAGAAAACAATATACTTGGACTTCTCCTTGGTCATTGAACTTTTCTCTCCAGAACTCACTCTTTAGAACTGGTGCTGTGTTGTTGACCTGATGGAATATCATCTTAATTATTTCCTATATTTTTTGCACTCTACAACTTTAGCACTTTATAACTTTAACGATTTTTAATAATTATATGTTATTCTATTAAGATCTTGAGAATAACGTAGTGTTAATTAGTATCCTATTTTAGTGTAATTGATTTTTATATTGTTTTTTAATTGAATCTATATTGAATTTTTAATAATTAATATTTTAGCTACTTTTTTATAAGGGGTTTTAAACTAATGAATTATTGGGGTGGGTATGATGACATGTATGAAATGAATGATTGTTATGGGTGGGCTGGGTGGAACTTTGGTATGGATGAAATAAATGGTATGAATGATTTGATTAGCCTACCTGACACAGGAGAGGCAGGAGGGGAGGGGGCACCGATGTCTGAGGTGGTGGAGGGTCGGAATATTCCAGTCCTGCTGGGGAGAGGCAGATATGGCGGGGGACACAGAGCTAGCCGTTCCAGGGGAACAAGAGATCGTTGCGTAATAACGATCCCTTGTTCCGGCTCTGTGAACCCAATCCTGGGTGCTGGTGATGAGTGTAATTCTGGCCCTGGGCTCAAGCTGCTGCTACTCAATGCCAGGTCGGTGGTAAATAAAGCTCTCCTCATCCGGGATCTGATCCTGGATGAGGAGGCCGACCTGGCATGTGTTACTGAAACCTGGCTGGGCCCAGAGGGAGGAGTCCCTCTCTCTGAAATTTGCCCAGCGGGTTTCAGATATGGCATCAGCCTCGACCCCAGGGAAGGGGGGGAGGAGTGGCTATTATAGCCAGGGAGAGCCTTGGCTTGCGTAGACTCGTTGCTCCAGAGATTGCGGGCTGCGAGTCCCTCCTGGTGAAGTTGGACTTAGGGGTCCAGGTGGGCTTGTTTCTCACGTACCTGCCTCCCAGCTGCGTGTCACAAGCCCTGCCTGTGCTACTCGAGGAGGTAGCCGGGTTGGCGGTGGGGTTCCCCAGACTTATTGTCTTGGGGGACTTTAACCTGCCGTCGCTCGGTGAAACCTCTGGACTGGCACAGGAGTTCATGGCCACCATGACAGCCATGGACCTGACCCAAGTAGTACAGGGTCCGACTCATGAGGGGGGGCATGCACCCGACATGGTATTCCTCTCTGAGCAACTGAGTAATGGTCTGAGACTAAGGGGCTTAGAAGTGTTGCCTGTGTCATGGTCAGACCATTTTCTACTGCGGCTTGACTTCCTGGCTCCAATCCTTCCCCGCAGGGAGGTGGAACCGATTAAGCTGTTCCGCCCCAGACGCCTGATGGATCCAGAGGGCTTTCAGAAGGCGCTTGGGGTTATTCCAGATACACTCGTACACAGTTCGGCAGAGTCTCTGGCTGAGGCCTGGAACAAGGCTGCAGCGGAGGCTCTTGACCGAATTGCGCCGTTGCGACCTCTCCGCGGCACTAGACCCCGTAGAGCTCCATGGTTCAACGTGGAGCTCCGGGAGTTGAAACGCCAGAAGAGACGTCTAGAGAAGCGATGGAGAAAGAGTAAGTCCGAATGCGATCGAACACTTGTAAGAGCACATGTTAAGACTTACAAAGTGGCGCTCAAGGCGGCAAGATGCGCGTATCATTCCGCCTTGATTGCATCAGCGGAATCCCGCCCGGCCGCTCTGTTTAGGGTGACACGCTCCCTTCTTAATCAGGGGGGAGTTGGGGAGCCCTTGCAGAGTAGCGCCGAGGATTTTAACACGTTTTTCGCTGATAAAATCGCTCGGATCCGAGCGGACCTCGACTCCAATTGGAATACAGAGTCGACTGACAACGAGTCAGTTGAGGTGACTGGGGCACGTACTTGTCCACCTGTCTGGGAAGAGTTTGATCTGGTGACACCTGATGAAGTGGACAAGGCCATTGGAGCTGTGAGTTCCGCCACCTGTTTACTGAATCCGTGTCCCTGGCTGGTTTCGGCCAGCAGGGAGGTGACACGGAGCTGGGTCCAGGAGATTGTCAACGCTTCTTTGGGGAGGGGGTCCTTCCCGGATCCCTACAAGGAGGCACTTGTGCGCCCCCTCCTCAAGAAGCCTTCCTTGGACCCAGCCATTCTCAACAACTATCGACCAGTCTCCAACCTTCCCTTTATGGGGAAGGTTGTTGAGAAGGTGGTGGCGCTCCAGCTCCAGCGGTCCTTGGAAGAAGCCGATTATCTAGGTCCTCAGCAGTCAGGATTCAGGCCCGGCTACAGCACGGAAACTGCTTTGGTCGCGCTGATGGATGATCTCTGGCGGGCCCGGGACAGGGGTTTATCCTCTGTCCTGGTGCTTCTTGACCTCTCAGCGGCTTTCGATACCATCGACCATGGTATCCTTCTGCACCGGCTGGAGGGGTTGGGAGTGGGAGGCACTGTCCTTCAGTGGTTCTCTTCCTACCTCTCTGGCCGGTCGCAGTCGGTGTTAGTGGGGGGTCAGAGGTCGACCTCTAGGTTACTCCCTTGTGGGGTGCCTCAGGGGTCGGTCCTCTCCCCCCTACTATTTAATATCTACATGAAACCGCTGGGTGAGATCATCCAAGGGCATGGGGTGAGGTATCATCAGTATGCAGATGATACCCAGCTTTACATCTCCACCCCTTGTCCAGTCGGCGAAGCAGTGGAAGTGATGTGCCGGTGCTTGGAGGCTGTTGGGGTCTGGATGGGTGTCAACAGACTCAAACTCAACCCGGATAAGACGGAGTGGCTGTGGGTTTTGCCTCCCAAGGACAATTCCATCTGTCCATCCATCACCCTGGGGGGGGAGTCACTAACCCCCTCAGAGAGGGTCCGCAACTTGGGCGTCCTCCTCGATCCACAGCTCACATTAGAGAAACATCTTTCAGCTGTGGCGAGGGGGGCGTTTGCCCAGGTTCGTCTGGTGCACCAGTTGCGGCCCTATTTGGACCGGGAGTCACTGCTCACAGTCACTCATGCCCTCATCACCTCGAGGCTCGACTACTGTAACGCTCTCTACATGGGGCTACCTTTGAAAAGTGTTCGGAAACTTCAGATCGTGCAGAATGCAGCTGCGAGAGCTATCATGGGCTTTCCTAAATTTGCCCATGTCACACCAACACTCCGCAGTCTGCATTGGTTGCCGATCAGTTTCCGGTCACAATTCAAAGTGTTGGTTATGACCTATAAAGCCCTTCATGGCACCGGACCAGAATATCTCCGGGACCGCCTTCTGCCGCACGAATCCCAGCGACCAATTAGGTCCCACAGAGTTGGCCTTCTCCGGGTCCCGTCAACTAAACAATGTCGTTTGGCGGGACCCAGGGGAAGAGCCTTCTCTGTGGCGGCCCCGACCCTTTGGAATCAACTCCCCCCAGATATCAGAGTTGCCCCCACCCTCCTAGCCTTTCGTAAGCTCCTTAAAACCCACCTCTGTCGTCAGGCATGGGGGAATTGACATGTTCCTTCCCCCTAGGCTTATAAAAATTGTGTATGGTATGCTAGTGTGTATGATTGGTTTTTAACTTGTGGTGTTCTTAAAATTAATTTAATATTGGATTTGTCTTGTATTGCTGTTGCTGTGAGCCGCCCCGAGTCTGCGGAGAGGGGCGGCATACAAATCTGATTAAACTTAAACTTAAACTTAAAGGCATTACAAGATGGGTAAGACATCTCATAAGATTTTATTGATAGAAATCATATTGTGCCAAACTAATAAAATCAAATTTACCAATCAGAAAAGGAAGGGAAAGAAAAAAGAAACGGAAAAAAGAGAAAGAAAAGCAAAATAATGAAAGAAAAAACTATAACAGCTGGGTTTTTCATGAACTATAGTTAAATTTTAAAAAGCAGGAAATAAAGTACAACATGTTTGTTCCTCTGTAAAAGTTATTTAATGAACAGTGTTAAATTAATATTATGTTAAGGTAAGGACCAAGATTAGCCATTCTTTTCATGATGCAATCATATCAATGTAATATATAGATAAAATGTATTTTCAAATTTTCAGAATTGTTATGACTATATTTCATAGTTTTGGAAATGAAATTATAAACTCAGTGAAGGATATGAAGAACAGTCCTATGCATCATTTCCCTTTATTACTTTTCCTAGGAAAGCTAATTACATTTTAAAATCAAAGGCACTTCAAATCCAACTTCTGAAGGAGCAGAAGTAAAAGCTGCAAATAGAACTTCAAGAGACAAAACTGACTGGATAATATTGCCTACAACATAGTTGGTCAAATACTAGAAGGATATATAAGCAAAGGCATTACAAGATGGGTAAGACATCTTATAAGATTTTATTGATAGAAATCATATTGTGCCAAACTAATAAAATCAAATTTACCAATCAGAAAAGGAAGGGAAAGAAAAAAGAAACGGAAAAAAGAGAAAGAAAAGCAAAATAATGAAAGAAAAAACTATAACAGCTGGGTTTTTCATGAACTATAGTTAAATTTTAAAAAGCAGGAAATAAAGTACAACATGTTTGTTCCTCTGTAAAAGTTATTTAATGAACAGTGTTAAATTAATATTATGTTAAGGTAAGGACCAAGATTAGCCATTCTTTTCATGATGCAATCATATCAATGTAATATATAGATAAAATGTATTTTCAAATTTTCAGAATTGTTATGACTATATTTCATAGTTTTGGAAATGAAATTATAAACTCAGTGAAGGATATGAAGAACAGTCCTATGCATCATTTCCCTTTATTATTTTTCCTAGGAAAGCTAATTACATTTTAAAATCAAAGGCACTTCAAATCCAACTTCTGAAGGAGCAGAAGTAAAAGCTGCAAATAGAACTTCAAGAGACAAAACTGACTATGGATAATATTGCCTACAACATAGTTGGTCAAATACTAGAAGGATATATAAGCAAAGGCATTACAAGATGGGTAAGACATCTCATAAGATTTTATTGATAGAAATCATATTGTGCCAAACTAATAAAATCAAATTTACCAATCAGAAAAGGAAGGGAAAGAAAAAAGAAATGGAAAAAAGAGAAAGAAAAGCAAAATAATGAAAGAAAAAACTATAACAGCTGGGTTTTTCATGAACTATAGTTAAATTTTAAAAAGCAGGAAATAAAGTACTACATGTTTGTTCCTCTGTAAAAGTTATTTAATGAAGAGTGTTAAATTAATATTATGTTAAGGTAAGGACCAAGATTAGCCATTCTTTTCATGATGCAATCATATCAATGTAATATATAGATAAAATGTATTTTCAAATTTTCAGAATTGTTATGACTATATTTCATAGTTTTGGAAATGAAATTATAAACTCAGTGAAGGATATGAAGAACAGTCCTATGCATCATTTCCCTTTATTACTTTTCCTAGGAAAGCTAATTACATTTTAAAATCAAAGGCACTTCAAATCCAACTTCTGAAGGAGCAGAAGTAAAAGCTGCAAATAGAACTTCAAGAGACAAAACTGACTGGATAATATTGCCTACAACATAGTTGGTCAAATACTAGAAGGATATATAAGCAAAGGAATTACAAGATGGGTAAGACATCTTATAAGATTTTATTGATAGAAATCATATTGTGCCAAACTAATAAAATCAAATTTACCAATCAGAAAAGGAAGGGAAAGAAAAAAGAAATGGAAAAAAGAGAAAGAAAAGCAAAATAATGAAAGAAAAAACTATAACAGCTGGGTTTTTCATGAACTATAGTTAAATTTTAAAAAGCAGGAAATAAAGTACAATATGTTTGTTCCTCTGTAAAAGTTATTTAATGAACAGTGTTAAATTAATATTATGTTAAGGTAAGGACCAAGATTAGCCATTCTTTTCATGATGCAATCATATCAATGTAATATATAGATAAAATGTATTTTCAAATTTTCAAAATTGTTATGACTATATTTCATAGTTTTGGAAATGAAATTATAAACTCAGTGAAGGATATGAAGAACAGTCCTATGCATCATTTCCCTTTATTACTTTTCCTAGGAAAGCTAATTACATTTTAAAATCAAAGGCACTTCAAATCCAACTTCTGAAGGAGCAGAAGTAAAAGCTGCAAATAGAACTTCAAGAGACAAAACTGACTATGGATAATATTGCCTACAACATAGTTGGTCAAATACTAGAAGGATATATAAGCAAAGGCATTACAAGATGGGTAAGACATCTCATAAGATTTTATTGATAGAAATCATATTGTGCCAAACTAATCAAATCAAATTTACCAATCAGAAAAGGAAGGGAAAGAAAAAAGAAATGGAAAAAAGAGAAAGAAAAGCAAAATAATGAAAGAAAAAACTACAACAGCTCGGTTTTTCATGAACTATAGTTAAATTTTAAAAAGCAGGAAATAAAGTACATGTTTGTTCCTCTGTAAAAGTTATTTAATGAACAGTGTTAAATTAATATTATGTTAAGGTAAGGACCAAGATTAGCCATTCTTTTCATGATGCAATCATATCAATGTAATATATAGATAAAATGTATTTTCAAATTTTCAGAATTGTTATGACTATATTTCATAGTTTTGGAAATGAAATTATAAACTCAGTGAAGGATATGAAGAACAGTCCTATGCATCATTTCCCTTTATTATTTTTTCTAGGAAAGCTAATTACATTTTAAAATCAAAGGCACTTCAAATCCAACTTCTGAAGGAGCAGAAGTAAAAGCTGCAAATAGAACTTCAAGAGACAAAACTGACTATGGATAATATTGCCTACAACATAGTTGGTCAAATACTAGAAGGATATATAAGCAAAGGCATTACAAGATGGGTAAGACATCTCATAAGATTTTATTGATAGAAATCATATTGTGCCAAACTAATAAAATCAAATTTACCAATCAGAAAAGGAAGGGAAAGAAAAAAGAAATGGAAAAAAGAGAAAGAAAAGCAAAATAATGAAAGAAAAAACTATAACAGCTGGGTTTTTCATGAACTATAGTTAAATTTTAAAAAGCAGGAAATAAAGTACAATATGTTTGTTCCTCTGTAAAAGTTATTTAATGAACAGTGTTAAATTAATATTATGTTAAGGTACGGACCAAGATTAGCCATTCTTTTCATGATGCAATCATATCAATGTAATATACAGTGATCTCCCGTTTATTGCGTCCCCAACCATTGCGAACAGGGTACTTCGCTATTTTTCAACCCGGAAGTCAAAATACCATCTACGCATGCGTGCCCGTGGGCACGCATGCGTAGATGGCAACCGGGAGATCAGCTGCTGGGCGGCTTCCCTGAGTCTTCCCCCTCTTGCTGGCGTCAGCGAGGAGTTTCCCCACCGCCCACGCAAACTCCTCGCTGCCGCCCGCCCACGCCGTTCATTCTCGCCGCTTTCGAGCTGAGTCCGGGAGCGAATTCGCTCCCGGACTCAGCTCGAAAGCGGCGAGAATGAACGGCGTGGACAAGCCGTTCCTTGCCGTTCGTTCTCGGCGCTTTTGAGCTGAGTCCGGGAGCGAATTCGCTCCCGGACTCAGCTCGAAAGCGGCGAGAATGAACGGCGTGGAGAAGCCGTTCCTTGCCGTTCGTTCTCGGCGCTTTCGAGCTGAGTCCGGGAGCGAATTTGCTCCCGGACTCAGCTCGAAAGCGGCGAGAATGAACGGCGTGGACAAGCCGTTCCTTGCCGTTCGTTCTCGGCGCTTTCGAGCTGAGTCCGGGAGCGAATTCGCTCCCGGACTCAGCTCGAAAGCGGCGAGAATGAACGGCGTGGACAATCCGTTCCTTGCCGTTCGTTCTCGGCGCTTTCGAGCTGAGTCCGGGAGCGAATTCGCTCCCGGACTCAGCTCGAAAGCGGCGAGAATGAACGGCGTTATAATGAAAGAATGAAAGAAAAAACTATAACAGCTGGGTTTTTCATGAACTATAGTTAAATTTTAAAAAGCAGGAAATAAAGTACAATATGTTTGTTCCTCTGTAAAAGTTATTTAATGAACAGTGTTAAATTAATATTATGTTAAGGTACGGACCAAGATTAGCCATTCTTTTCATGATGCAATCATATCAATGTAATATATAGATAAAATGTATTTTCAAATTTTCAGAATTGTTATGACTATATTTCATAGTTTTGGAAATGAAATTATAAACTCAGTGAAGGATATGAAGAACAGTCCTATGCATCATTTCCCTTTATTACTTTTCCTAGGAAAGCTAATTACATTTTAAAATCAAAGGCACTTCAAATCCAACTTCTGAAGGAGCAGAAGTAAAAGCTGCAAATAGAACTTCAAGAGACAAAACTGACTATGGATAATATTGCCTACAACATAGTTGGTCAAATACTAGAAGGATATATAAGCAAAGGCATTACAAGATGGGTAAGACATCTCATAAGATTTTATTGATAGAAATCATATTGTGCCAAACTAATAAAATCAAATTTACCAATCAGAAAAGGAAGGGAAAGAAAAAAGAAATGGAAAAAAGAGAAAGAAAAGCAAAATAATGAAAGAAAAAACTATAACAGCTGGGTTTTTCATGAACTATAGTTAAATTTTAAAAAGCAGGAAATAAAGTACAACATGTTTGTTCCTCTGTAAAAGTTATTTAATGAACAGTGTTAAATTAATATTATGTTAAGGTAAGGACCAAGATTAGCCATTCTTTTCATGATGCAATCATATCAATGTAATATATAGATAAAATGTATTTTCAAATTTTCAGAATTGTTATGACTATATTTCATAGTTTTGGAAATGAAATTATAAACTCAGTGAAGGATATGAAGAACAGTCCTATGCATCATTTCCCTTTATTACTTTTCCTAGGAAAGCTAATTACATTTTAAAATCAAAGGCACTTCAAATCCAACTTCTGAAGGAGCAGAAGTAAAAGCTGCAAATAGAACTTCAAGAGACAAAACTGACTGGATAATATTGCCTACAACATAGTTGGTCAAATACTAGAAGGATATATAAGCAAAGGCATTACAAGATGGGTAAGACATCTTATAAGATTTTATTGATAGAAATCATATTGTGCCAAACTAATAAAATCAAATTTACCAATCAGAAAAGGAAGGGAAAGAAAAAAGAAATGGAAAAAAGAGAAAGAAAAGCAAAATAATGAAAGAAAAAACTATAACAGCTGGGTTTTTCATGAACTATAGTTAAATTTTAAAAAGCAGGAAATAAAGTACAATATGTTTGTTCCTCTGTAAAAGTTATTTAATGAACAGTGTTAAATTAATATTATGTTAAGGTAAGGACCAAGATTAGCCATTCTTTTCATGATGCAATCATATCAATGTAATATATAGATAAAATGTATTTTCAAATTTTCAGAATTGTTATGACTATATTTCATAGTTTTGGAAATGAAATTATAAACTCAGTGAAGGATATGAAGAACAGTCCTATGCATCATTTCCCTTTATTACTTTTCCTAGGAAAGCTAATTACATTTTAAAATCAAAGGCACTTCAAATCCAACTTCTGAAGGAGCAGAAGTAAAAGCTGCAAATAGAACTTCAAGAGACAAAACTGACTGGATAATATTGCCTACAACATAGTTGGTCAAATACTAGAAGGATATATAAGCAAAGCATTACAAGATGGGTAAGACATCTTATAAGATTTTATTGATAGAAATCATATTGTGCCAAACTAATAAAATCAAATTTACCAATCAGAAAAGGAAGGGAAAGAAAAAAGAAATGGAAAAATGAGAAAGAAAAGCAAAATAATGAAAGAAAAAACTATAACAGCTGGGTTTTTCATGAACTATAGTTAAATTTTAAAAAGCAGGAAATAAAGTACAATATGTTTGTTCCTCTGTAAAAGTTATTTAATGAACAGTGTTAAATTAATATTATGTTAAGGTAAGGACCAAGATTAGCCATTCTTTTCATGATGCAATCATATCAATGTAATATATAGATAAAATGTATTTTCAAATTTTCAGAATTGTTATGACTATATTTCATAGTTTTGGAAATGAAATTATAAACTCAGTGAAGGATATGAAGAACAGTCCTATGCATCATTTCCCTTTATTACTTTTCCTAGGAAAGCTAATTACATTTTAAAATCAAAGGCACTTCAAATCCAACTTCTGAAGGAGCAGAAGTAAAAGCTGCAAATAGAACTTCAAGAGACAAAACTGACTGGATAATATTGCCTACAACATAGTTGGTCAAATACTAGAAGGATATATAAGCAAAGGCATTACAAGATGGGTAAGACATCTCATAAGATTTTATTGATAGAAATCATATTGTGCCAAACTAATAAAATCAAATTTACCAATCAGAAAAGGAAGGGAAAGAAAAAAGAAATGGAAAAAAGAGAAAGAAAAGCAAAATAATGAAAGAAAAAACTATAACAGCTGGGTTTTTCATGAACTATAGTTAAATTTTAAAAAGCAGGAAATAAAGTACAACATGTTTGTTCCTCTGTAAAAGTTATTTAATGAACAGTGTTAAATTAATATTATGTTAAGGTAAGGACCAAGATTAGCCATTCTTTTCATGATGCAATCATATCAATGTAATATATAGATAAAATGTATTTTCAAATTTTCAGAATTGTTATGACTATATTTCATAGTTTTGGAAATGAAATTATAAACTCAGTGAAGGATATGAAGAACAGTCCTATGCATCATTTCCCTTTATTATTTTTCCTAGGAAAGCTAATTACATTTTAAAATCAAAGGCACTTCAAATCCAACTTCTGAAGGAGCAGAAGTAAAAGCTGCAAATAGAACTTCCAGAGACAAAACTGACTATGGATAATATTGCCTACAACATAGTTGGTCAAATACTAGAAGGATATATAAGCAAAGGCATTACAAGATGGGTAAGACATCTCATAAGATTTTATTGATAGAAATCATATTGTGCCAAACTAATAAAATCAAATTTACCAATCAGAAAAGGAAGGGAAAGAAAAAAGAAATGGAAAAAAGAGAAAGAAAAGCAAAATAATGAAAGAAAAAACTATAACAGCTGGGTTTTTCCTGAACTATAGTTAAATTTTAAAAAGCAGGAAATAAAGTACAATATGTTTGTTCCTCTGTGAAAGTTATTTAATGAACAGTATTAAATTAATATTATGTTAAGGTAAGGACCAAGATTAGCCATTCTTTTCATGATGCAATCATATCAATGTAATATATAGATAAAATGTATTTTCAAATTTACAGAATTGTTATGACTATATTTCATAGTTTTGGAAATGAAATTATAAACTCAGTGAAGGATATGAAGAACAGTCCTATGCATCATTTCCCTTTATTACATTTCCTAGGAAAGCTAATTACATTTTAAAATCAAAGGCACTTCAAATCCAACTTCTGAAGGAGCAGAAGTAAAAGCTGCAAATAGAACTTCAAGAGACAAAACTGACTGGATAATATTGCCTACAACATAGTTGGTCAAATACTAGAAGGATATATAAGCAAAGGCATTACAAGATGGGTAAGACATCTTATAAGATTTTATTGATAGAAATCATATTGTGCCAAACTAATAAAATCAAATTTACCAATCAGAAAAGGAAGGGAAAGAAAAAAGAAATGGAAAAAAGAGAAAGAAAAGCAAAATAATGAAAGAAAAAACTATAACAGCTGGGTTTTTCATGAACTATAGTTAAATTTTAAAAAGCAGGAAATAAAGTACAACATGTTTGTTCCTCTGTAAAAGTTATTTAATGAACAGTGTTAAATTAATATTATGTTAAGGTAAGGACCAAGATTAGCCATTCTTTTCATGATGCAATCATATCAATGTAATATATAGATAAAATGTATTTTCAAATTTTCAGAATTGTTATGACTATATTTCATAGTTTTGGAAATGAAATTATAAACTCAGTGAAGGATATGAAGAACAGTCCTATGCATCATTTCCCTTTATTACTTTTCCTAGGAAAGCTAATTACATTTTAAAATCAAAGGCACTTCAAATCCAACTTCTGAAGGAGCAGAAGTAAAAGCTGCAAATAGAACTTCAAGAGACAAAACTGACTATGGATAATATTGCCTACTACATAGTTGGTCAAATACTAGAAGGATATATAAGCAAAGGCATTACAAGATGGGTAAGACATCTCATAAGATTTTATTGATAGAAATCATATTGTGCCAAACTAATAAAATCAAATTTACCAATCAGAAAAGGAAGGGAAAGAAAAAAGAAATGGAAAAAAGAGAAAGAAAAGCAAAATAATGAAAGAAAAAACTATAACAGCTGGGTTTTTCATGAACTATAGTTAAATTTTAAAAAGCAGGAAATAAAGTACAATATGTTTGTTCCTCTGTAAAAGTTATTTAATGAACAGTGTTAAATTAATATTATGTTAAGGTAAGGACCAAGATTAGCCATTCTTTTCATGATGCAATCATATCAATGTAATATATAGATAAAATGTATTTTCAAATTTTCAGAATTGTTATGACTATATTTCATAGTTTTGGAAATGAAATTATAAACTCAGTGAAGGATATGAAGAACAGTCCTATGCATCATTTCCCTTTATTATTTTTCCTAGGAAAGCTAATTACATTTTAAAATCAAAGGCACTTCAAATCCAACTTCTGAAGGAGCAGAAGTAAAAGCTGCAAATAGAACTTCAAGAGACAAAACTGACTATGGATAATATTGCCTACAACATAGTTGGTCAAATACTAGAAGGATATATAAGCAAAGGCATTACAAGATGGGTAAGACATCTCATAAGATTTTATTGATAGAAATCATATTGTGCCAAACTAATAAAATCAAATTTACCAATCAGAAAAGGAAGGGAAAGAAAAAAGAAATGGAAAAAAGAGAAAGAAAAGCAAAATAATGAAAGAAAAAACTATAACAGCTGGGTTTTTCATGAACTATAGTTAAATTTTAAAAAGCAGGAAATAAAGTACAATATGTTTGTTCCTCTGTAAAAGTTATTTAATGAACAGTGTTAAATTAATATTATGTTAAGGTAAGGACCAAGATTAGCCATTCTTTTCATGATGCAATCATATCAATGTAATATATAGATAAAATGTATTTTCAAATTTTCAGAATTGTTATGACTATATTTCATAGTTTTGGAAATGAAATTATAAACTCAGTGAAGGATATGAAGAACAGTCCTATGCATCATTTCCCTTTATTACTTTTCCTAGGAAAGCTAATTACATTTTAAAATCAAAGGCACTTCAAATCCAACTTCTGAAGGAGCAGAAGTAAAAGCTGCAAATAGAACTTCAAGAGACAAAACTGACTGGATAATATTGCCTACAACATAGTTGGTCAAATACTAGAAGGATATATAAGCAAAGGCATTACAAGATGGGTAAGACATCTTATAAGATTTTATTGATAGAAATCATATTGTGCCAAACTAATAAGATCAAATTTACCAATCAGAAAAGGAAGGGAAAGAAAAAAGAAATGGAAAAAAGAGAAAGAAAAGCAAAATAATGAAAGAAAAAACTATAACAGCTGGGTTTTTCATGAACTATAGTTAAATTTTAAAAAGCAGGAAATAAAGTACAATATGTTTGTTCCTCTGTAAAAGTTATTTAATGAACAGTGTTAAATTAATATTATGTTAAGGTAAGGACCAAGATTAGCCATTCTTTTCATGATGCAATCATATCAATGTAATATATAGATAAAATGTATTTTCAAATTTTCAGAATTGTTATGACTATATTTCATAGTTTTGGAAATGAAATTATAAACTCAGTGAAGGATATGAAGAACAGTCCTATGCATCATTTCCCTTTATTACTTTTCCTAGGAAAGCTAATTACATTTTAAAATCAAAGGCACTTCAAATCCAACTTCTGAAGGAGCAGAAGTAAAAGCTGCAAATAGAACTTCAAGAGACAAAACTGACTGGATAATATTGCCTACAACATAGTTGGTCAAATACTAGAAGGATATATAAGCAAAGGCATTACAAGATGGGTAAGACATCTTATAAGATTTTATTGATAGAAATCATATTGTGCCAAACTAATAAAATCAAATTTACCAATCAGAAAAGGAAGGGAAAGAAAAAAGAAATGGAAAAAAGAGAAAGAAAAGCAAAATAATGAAAGAAAAAACTATAACAGCTGGGTTTTTCATGAACTATAGTTAAATTTTAAAAAGCAGGAAATAAAGTACAACATGTTTGTTCCTATGTAAAAGTTATTTAATGAACAGTGTTAAATTAATATTATGTTAAGGTAAGGACCAAGATTAGCCATTCTTTTCATGATGCAATCATATCAATGTAATATATAGATAAAATGTATTTTCAAATTTTCAGAATTGTTATGACTATATTTCATAGTTTTGGAAATGAAATTATAAACTCAGTGAAGGATATGAAGAACAGTCCTATGCATCATTTCCCTTTATTATTTTTCCTAGGAAAGCTAATTACATTTTAAAATCAAAGGCACTTCAAATCCAACTTCTGAAGGAGCAGAAGTAAAAGCTGCAAATAGAACTTCAAGAGACAAAACTGACTATGGATAATATTGCCTACAACATAGTTGGTCAAATACTAGAAGGATATATAAGCAAAGGCATTACAAGATGGGTAAGACATCTCATAAGATTTTATTGATAGAAATCATATTGTGCCAAACTAATAAAATCAAATTTACCAATCAGAAAAGGAAGGGAAAGAAAAAAGAAATGGAAAAAAGAGAAAGAAAAGCAAAATAATGAAAGAAAAAATTATAACAGCTGGGTTTTTCATGAACTATAGTTAAATTTTAAAAAGCAGGAAATAAAGTACAATATGTTTGTTCCTCTGTAAAAGTTATTTAATGAACAGTGTTAAATTAATATTATGTTAAGGTAAGGACCAAGATTAGCCATTCTTTTCATGATGCAATCATATCAATGTAATATACAGTGATCCCCCGTTTATTGCGTCCCCAACCATTGCGAACAGGGTACTTCGCTATTTTTCAACCCGGAAGTCAAAAATACCATCTACGCATGCGTGCCGGGCACGCATGCGTAGATGGCAGCGGCTTCCCTGGGTCTTCCCCCTCTTGCTGGCGTCAGCGAGGAGTTTCCCCACCGCCCACGCAAACTCCTCGCTGCCGCCCGCCCTTCGCCCGCCCACGCCGTTCATTCTCGCCGCTTTTGAGCTGAATCCGGAAGCGAATTCGCTTCCGGATTCAGCTCAAAACCGCCGATAGCAAGCGGCAAGGAACGGCTTCTCTCGGCGCTTTCGAGCTGACAGCTCGAAAGCGCCGAGACAAGCCGTTCCTTGCCGCTTGCTATCGGCGGTTTTGAGCTGAATCCGGAAGCGAATTCGCTTCCGGATTCAGCTCAAAAGCGCCGAGAGCCAGCGCCCCCGGACCCCCAACCCGGGTTTGGGGGGCTGCTAGGAAGCCCTCCATGCCGGCGGCAAACAGCCGCCCCGCCCCCGATCTTCGGCTCCTCGCTAGCGCTGTGGGAGTAAAAACACCGTCTGCACATGCGCAGACGGTGTTTTTACTTCCGCATCGCTACTTCGCGAAAACCCGCTCGTTGCGGGGGCTCCTGGAACGGAACCCTCGCAACGAGCGGGGGATCACTGTATAGATAAAATGTATTTTCAAATTTTCAGAATTATTATGACTATATTTCATAGTTTTGGAAATGAAATTATAAACTCAGTGAAGGATATGAAGAACAGTCCTATGCATCATTTCCCTTTATTATTTTTCCTAGGAAAGCTAATTACATTTTAAAATCAAAGGCACTTCAAATCCAACTTCTGAAGGAGCAGAAGTAAAAGCTGCAAATAGAACTTCAAGAGACAAAACTGACTGGATAATATTGCCTACAACATAGTTGGTCAAATACTAGAAGGATATATAAGCAAAGGCATTACAAGATGGGTAAGACATCTCATAAGATTTTATTGATAGAAATCATATTGTGCCAAACTAATAAAATCAAATTTACCAATCAGAAAAGGAAGGGAAAGAAAAAAGAAATGGAAAAAAGAGAAAGAAAAGCAAAATAATGAAAGAAAAAACTATAACAGCTGGGTTTTTCATGAACTATAGTTAAATTTTAAAAAGCAGGAAATAAAGTACAACATGTTTGTTCCTCTGTAAAAGTTATTTAATGAACAGTGTTAAATTAATATTATGTTAAGGTAAGGACCAAGATTAGCCATTCTTTTCATGATGCAATCATATCAATGTAATATATAGATAAAATGTATTTTCAAATTTTCAGAATTGTTATGACTATATTTCATAGTTTTGGAAATGAAATTATAAACTCAGTGAAGGATATGAAGAACAGTCCGATGCATCATTTCCCTTTATTATTTTTCCTAGGAAAGCTAATTACATTTTAAAATCAAAGGCACTTCAAATCCAACTTCTGAAGGAGCAGAAGTAAAAGCTGCAAATAGAACTTCAAGAGACAAAACTGACTATGGATAATATTGCCTACAACATAGTTGGTCAAATACTAGAAGGATATATAAGCAAAGGCATTGTAAGATGGGTAAGACATCTCATAAGATTTTATTGATAGAAATCATATTGTGCCAAACTAATAAAATCAAATTTACCAATCAGAAAAGGAAGGGAAAGAAAAAAGAAATGGAAAAAAGAGAAAGAAAAGCAAAATAATGAAAGAAAAAACTATAACAGCTGGGTTTTTCATGAACTATAGTTAAATTTTAAAAAGCAGGAAATAAAGTACAATATGTTTGTTCCTCTGTAAAAGTTATTTAATGAACAGTGTTAAATTAATATTATGTTAAGGTAAGGACCAAGATTAGCCATTCTTTTCATGATGCAATCATATCAATGTAATATATAGATAAAATGTATTTTCAAATTTTCAGAATTGTTATGACTATATTTCATAGTTTTGGAAATGAAATTATAAACTCAGTGAAGGATATGAAGAACAGTCCTATGCATCATTTCCCTTTATTATTTTTCCTAGGAAAGCTAATTACATTTTAAAATCAAAGGCACTTCAAATCCAACTTCTGAAGGAGCAGAAGTAAAAGCTGCAAATAGAACTTCAAGAGACAAAACTGACTATGGATAATATTGCCTACAACATAGTTGGTCAAATACTAGAAGGATATATAAGCAAAGGCATTACAAGATGGGTAAGACATCTTATAAGATTTTATTGATAGAAATCATATTGTGCCAAACTAATAAAATCAAATTTACCAATCAGAAAAGGAAGGGAAAGAAAAAAGAAATGGAAAAAAGAGAAAGAAAAGCAAAATAATGAAAGAAAAAACTATAACAGCTGGGTTTTTCATGAACTATAGTTAAATTTTAAAAAGCAGGAAATAAAGTACAACATGTTTGTTCCTCTGTAAAAGTTATTTAATGAACAGTGTTAAATTAATATTATGTTAAGGTAAGGACCAAGATTAGCCATTCTTTTCATGATGCAATCATATCAATGTAATATATAGATAAAATGTATTTTCAAATTTTCAGAATTGTTATGACTATATTTCATAGTTTTGGAAATGAAATTATAAACTCAGTGAAGGATATGAAGAACAGTCCTATGCATCATTTCCCTTTATTATTTTTCCTAGGAAAGCTAATTACATTTTAAAATCAAAGGCACTTCAAATCCAACTTCTGAAGGAGCAGAAGTAAAAGCTGCAAATAGAACTTCAAGAGACAAAACTGACTATGGATAATATTGCCTACAACATAGTTGGTCAAATACTAGAAGGATATATAAGCAAAGGCATTATAAGATGGGTAAGACATCTCATAAGATTTTATTGATAGAAATCATATTGTGCCAAACTAATAAAATCAAATTTACCAATCTGAAAAGGAAGGGAAAGAAAAAAGAAATGGAAAAAAGAGAAAGAAAAGCAAAATAATGAAAGAAAAAACTATAACAGCTGGGTTTTTCATGAACTATAGTTAAATTTTAAAAAGCAGGAAATAAAGTACAATATGTTTGTTCCTCTGTAAAAGTTATTTAATGAACAGTGTTAAATTAATATTATGTTAAGGTAAGGACCAAGATTAGCCATTCTTTTCATGATGCAATCATATCAATGTAATATATAGATAAAATGTATTTTCAAATTTTCAGAATTGTTATGACTATATTTCATAGTTTTGGAAATGAAATTATAAACTCAGTGAAGGATATGAAGAACAGTCCTATGCATCATTTCCCTTTATTATTTTTCCTAGGAAAGCTAATTACATTTTAAAATCAAAGGCACTTCAAATCCAACTTCTGAAGGAGCAGAAGTAAAAGCTGCAAATAGAACTTCAAGAGACAAAACTGACTATGGATAATATTGCTTACAACATAGTTGGTCAAATACTAGAAGGATATATAAGCAAAGGCATTACAAGATGGGTAAGACATCTTATAAGATTTTATTGATAGAAATCATATTGTGCCAAACTAATAAAATCAAATTTACCAATCAGAAAAGGAAGGGAAAGAAAAAAGAAATGGAAAAAAGAGAAAGAAAAGCAAAATAATGAAAGAAAAAACTATAACAGCTGGGTTTTTCATGATGTATAGTTAAATTATAAAAAGCAGGAAATAAAGTACAACATGTTTGTTCCTCTGTAAAAGTTATTTAATGAACAGTGTTAAATTAATATTATGTTAAGGTAAGGACCAAGATTAGCCATTCTTTTCATGATGCAATCATATCAATGTAATATATAGATAAAATGTATTTTCAAATTTTCAGAATTGTTATGACTATATTTCATAGTTTTGGAAATGAAATTATAAACTCAGTGAAGGATATGAAGAACAGTCCTATGCATCATTTCCCTTTATTATTTTTCCTAGGAAAGCTAATTACATTTTAAAATCAAAGGCACTTCAAATCCAACTTCTGAAGGAGCAGAAGTAAAAGCTGCAAATAGAACTTCAAGAGACAAAACTGACTATGGATAATATTGCCTACAACATAGTTGGTCAAATACTAGAAGGATATATAAGCAAAGGCATTATAAGATGGGTAAGACATCTCATAAGATTTTATTGATAGAAATCATATTGTGCCAAACTAATAAAATCAAATTTACCAATCAGAAAAGGAAGGGAAAGAAAAAAGAAATGGAAAAAAGAGAAAGAAAAGCAAAATAATGAAAGAAAAAACTATAACAGCTGGGTTTTTCATGAACTATAGTTAAATTTTAAAAAGCAGGAAATAAAGTACAATATGTTTGTTCCTCTGTAAAAGTTATTTAATGAACAGTGTTAAATTAATATTATGTTAAGGTAAGGACCAAGATTAGCCATTCTTTTCATGATGCAATCATATCAATGTAATATATAGATAAAATGTATTTTCAAATTTTCAGAATTGTTATGACTATATTTCATAGTTTTGGAAATGAAATTATAAACTCAGTGAAGGATATGAAGAACAGTCCTATGCATCATTTCCCTTTATTATTTTTCCTAGGAAAGCTAATTACATTTTAAAATCAAAGGCACTTCAAATCCAACTTCTGAAGGAGCAGAAGTAAAAGCTGCAAATAGAACTTCAAGAGACAAAACTGACTATGGATAATATTGCTTACAACATAGTTGGTCAAATACTAGAAGGATATATAAGCAAAGGCATTACAAGATGGGTAAGACATCTTATAAGATTTTATTGATAGAAATCATATTGTGCCAAACTAATAAAATCAAATTTACCAATCAGAAAAGGAAGGGAAAGAAAAAAGAAATGGAAAAAAGAGAAAGAAAAGCAAAATAATGAAAGAAAAAACTATAACAGCTGGGTTTTTCATGATGTATAGTTAAATTTTAAAAAGCAGGAAATAAAGTACAACATGTTTGTTCCTCTGTAAAAGTTATTTAATGAACAGTGTTAAATTAATATTATGTTAAGGTAAGGACCAAGATTAGCCATTCTTTTCATGATGCAATCATATCAATGTAATATATAGATAAAATGTATTTTCAAATTTTCAGAATTGTTATGACTATATTTCATAGTTTTGGAAATGAAATTATAAACTCAGTGAAGGATATGAAGAACAGTCCTATGCATCATTTCCCTTTATTATTTTTCCTAGGAAAGCTAATTACATTTTAAAATCAAAGGCACTTCAAATCCAACTTCTGAAGGAGCAGAAGTAAAAGCTGCAAATAGAACTTCAAGAGACAAAACTGACTATGGATAATATTGCCTACAACATAGTTGGTCAAATACTAGAGGGATATATAAGCAAAGGCATTACAAGATGGGTAAGACATCTCATAAGATTTTATTGATAGAAATCATATTGTGCCAAACTAATAAAATCAAATTTACCAATCAGAAAAGGAAGGGAAAGAAAAAAGAAATGGAAAAAAGAGAAAGAAAAGCAAAATAATGAAAGAAAAAACTATTAACAGCTGGGTTTTTCATGAACTATAGTTAAATTTTAAAAAGCAGGAAATAAAGTACAACATGTTTGTTCCTCTGTAAAAGTTATTTAATGAACAGTGTTAAATTAATATTATGTTAAGGTAAGGACCAAGATTAGCCATTCTTTTCATGATGCAATCATATCAATGTAATATATAGATAAAATGTATTTTCAAATTTTCAGAATTGTTATGACTATATTTCATAGTTTTGGAAATGAAATTATAAACTCAGTGAAGGATATGAAGAACAGTCCTATGCATCATCTCCCTTTATTACTTTTCCTAGGAAAGCTAATTACATTTTAAAATCAAAGGCACTTCAAATCCAACTTCTGAAGGAGCAGAAGTAAAAGCTGCAAATAGAACTTCAAGAGACAAAACTGACTGGATAATATTGCCTACAACATAGTTGGTCAAATACTAGAAGGATATATAAGCAAAGGCATTACAAGATGGGTAAGACATCTCATAAGATTTTATTGATAGAAATCATATTGTGCCAAACTAATAAAATCAAATTTACCAATCAGAAAAGGAAGGGAAAGAAAAAAGAAATGGAAAAAAGAGAAAGAAAAGCAAAATAATGAAAGAAAAAACTATAACAGCTGGGTTTTTCATGAACTATAGTTAAATTTTAAAAAGCAGGAAATAAAGTACAACATGTTTGTTCCTCTGTAAAAGTTATTTAATGAACAGTGTTAAATTAATATTATGTTAAGGTAAGGACCAAGATTAGCCATTCTTTTCATGATGCAATCATATCAATGTAATATATAGATAAAATGTATTTTCAAATTTTCAGAATTGTTATGACTATATTTCATAGTTTTGGAAATGAAATTATAAACTCAGTGAAGGATATGAAGAACAGTCCTATGCATCATTTCCCTTTATTATTTTTCCTAGGAAAGCTAATTACATTTTAAAATCAAAGGCACTTCAAATCCAACTTCTGAAGGAGCAGAAGTAAAAGCTGCAAATAGAACTTCAAGAGACAAAACTGACTATGGATAATATTGCCTACAACATAGTTGGTCAAATACTAGAAGGATATATAAGCAAAGGCATTACAAGATGGGTAAGACATCTCATAAGATTTTATTGATAGAAATCATATTGTGCCAAACTAATAAAATCAAATTTACCAATCAGAAAAGGAAGGGAAAGAAAAAAGAAATGGAAAAAAGAGAAAGAAAAGCAAAATAATGAAAGAAAAAACTATAACAGCTGGGTTTTTCATGAACTATAGTTAAATTTTAAAAAGCAGGAAATAAAGTACAACATGTTTGTTCCTCTGTAAAAGTTATTTAATGAACAGTGTTAAATTAATATTATGTTAAGGTAAGGACCAAGATTAGCCATTCTTTTCATGATGCAATCATATCAATGTAATATATAGATAAAATGTATTTTCAAATTTTCAGAATTGTTATGACTATATTTCATAGTTTTGGAAATGAAATTATAAACTCAGTGAAGGATATGAAGAACAGTCCTATGCATCATTTCCCTTTATTATTTTTCCTAGGAAAGCTAATTACATTTTAAAATCAAAGGCACTTCAAATCCAACTTCTGAAGGAGCAGAAGTAAAAGCTGCAAATAGAACTTCAAGAGACAAAACTGACTGGATAATATTGCCTACAACATAGTTGGTCAAATACTAGAAGGATATATAAGCAAAGGCATTACAAGATGGTTAAGACATCTCATAAGATTTTATTGATAGAAATCATATTGTGCCAAACTAATAAAATCAAATTTACCAATCAGAAAAGGAAGGGAAAGAAAAAAGAAATGGAAAAAAGAGAAAGAAAAGCAAAATAATGAAAGAAAAAACTATAACAGCTGGGTTTTTCATGAACTATAGTTAAATTTTAAAAAGCAGGAAATAAAGTACAACATGTTTGTTCCTCTGTAAAAGTTATTTAATGAACAGTGTTAAATTAATATTATGTTAAGGTAAGGACCAAGATTAGCCATTCTTTTCATGATGCAATCATATCAATGTAATATATAGATAAAATGTATTTTCAAATTTTCAGAATTGTTATGACTATATTTCATAGTTTTGGAAATGAAATTATAAACTCAGTGAAGGATATGAAGAACAGTCCGATGCATCATTTCCCTTTATTATTTTTCCTAGGAAAGCTAATTACATTTTAAAATCAAAGGCACTTCAAATCCAACTTCTGAAGGAGCAGAAGTAAAAGCTGCAAATAGAACTTCAAGAGACAAAACTGACTATGGATAATATTGCCTACAACATAGTTGGTCAAATACTAGAAGGATATATAAGCAAAGGCATTGTAAGATGGGTAAGACATCTCATAAGATTTTATTGATAGAAATCATATTGTGCCAAACTAATAAAATCAAATTTACCAATCAGAAAAGGAAGGGAAAGAAAAAAGAAATGGAAAAAAGAGAAAGAAAAGCAAAATAATGAAAGAAAAAACTATAACAGCTGGGTTTTTCATGAACTATAGTTAAATTTTAAAAAGCAGGAAATAAAGTACAATATGTTTGTTCCTCTGTAAAAGTTATTTAATGAACAGTGTTAAATTAATATTATGTTAAGGTAAGGACCAAGATTAGCCATTCTTTTCATGATGCAATCATATCAATGTAATATATAGATAAAATGTATTTTCAAATTTTCAGAATTGTTATGACTATATTTCATAGTTTTGGAAATGAAATTATAAACTCAGTGAAGGATATGAAGAACAGTCCTATGCATCATTTCCCTTTATTATTTTTCCTAGGAAAGCTAATTACATTTTAAAATCAAAGGCACTTCAAATCCAACTTCTGAAGGAGCAGAAGTAAAAGCTGCAAATAGAACTTCAAGAGACAAAACTGACTATGGATAATATTGCCTACAACATAGTTGGTCAAATACTAGAAGGATATATAAGCAAAGGCATTACAAGATGGGTAAGACATCTTATAAGATTTTATTGATAGAAATCATATTGTGCCAAACTAATAAAATCAAATTTACCAATCAGAAAAGGAAGGGAAAGAAAAAAGAAATGGAAAAAAGAGAAAGAAAAGCAAAATAATGAAAGAAAAAACTATAACAGCTGGGTTTTTCATGAACTATAGTTAAATTTTAAAAAGCAGGAAATAAAGTACAACATGTTTGTTCCTCTGTAAAAGTTATTTAATGAACAGTGTTAAATTAATATTATGTTAAGGTAAGGACCAAGATTAGCCATTCTTTTCATGATGCAATCATATCAATGTAATATATAGATAAAATGTATTTTCAAATTTTCAGAATTGTTATGACTATATTTCATAGTTTTGGAAATGAAATTATAAACTCAGTGAAGGATATGAAGAACAGTCCTATGCATCATTTCCCTTTATTATTTTTCCTAGGAAAGCTAATTACATTTTAAAATCAAAGGCACTTCAAATCCAACTTCTGAAGGAGCAGAAGTAAAAGCTGCAAATAGAACTTCAAGAGACAAAACTGACTATGGATAATATTGCCTACAACATAGTTGGTCAAATACTAGAAGGATATATAAGCAAAGGCATTATAAGATGGGTAAGACATCTCATAAGATTTTATTGATAGAAATCATATTGTGCCAAACTAATAAAATCAAATTTACCAATCAGAAAAGGAAGGGAAAGAAAAAAGAAATGGAAAAAAGAGAAAGAAAAGCAAAATAATGAAAGAAAAAACTATAACAGCTGGGTTTTTCATGAACTATAGTTAAATTTTAAAAAGCAGGAAATAAAGTACAATATGTTTGTTCCTCTGTAAAAGTTATTTAATGAACAGTGTTAAATTAATATTATGTTAAGGTAAGGACCAAGATTAGCCATTCTTTTCATGATGCAATCATATCAATGTAATATATAGATAAAATGTATTTTCAAATTTTCAGAATTGTTATGACTATATTTCATAGTTTTGGAAATGAAATTATAAACTCAGTGAAGGATATGAAGAACAGTCCTATGCATCATTTCCCTTTATTATTTTTCCTAGGAAAGCTAATTACATTTTAAAATCAAAGGCACTTCAAATCCAACTTCTGAAGGAGCAGAAGTAAAAGCTGCAAATAGAACTTCAAGAGACAAAACTGACTATGGATAATATTGCTTACAACATAGTTGGTCAAATACTAGAAGGATATATAAGCAAAGGCATTACAAGATGGGTAAGACATCTTATAAGATTTTATTGATAGAAATCATATTGTGCCAAACTAATAAAATCAAATTTACCAATCAGAAAAGGAAGGGAAAGAAAAAAGAAATGGAAAAAAGAGAAAGAAAAGCAAAATAATGAAAGAAAAAACTATAACAGCTGGGTTTTTCATGATGTATAGTTAAATTATAAAAAGCAGGAAATAAAGTACAACATGTTTGTTCCTCTGTAAAAGTTATTTAATGAACAGTGTTAAATTAATATTATGTTAAGGTAAGGACCAAGATTAGCCATTCTTTTCATGATGCAATCATATCAATGTAATATATAGATAAAATGTATTTTCAAATTTTCAGAATTGTTATGACTATATTTCATAGTTTTGGAAATGAAATTATAAACTCAGTGAAGGATATGAAGAACAGTCCTATGCATCATTTCCCTTTATTATTTTTCCTAGGAAAGCTAATTACATTTTAAAATCAAAGGCACTTCAAATCCAACTTCTGAAGGAGCAGAAGTAAAAGCTGCAAATAGAACTTCAAGAGACAAAACTGACTATGGATAATATTGCCTACAACATAGTTGGTCAAATACTAGAGGGATATATAAGCAAAGGCATTACAAGATGGGTAAGACATCTCATAAGATTTTATTGATAGAAATCATATTGTGCCAAACTAATAAAATCAAATTTACCAATCAGAAAAGGAAGGGAAAGAAAAAAGAAATGGAAAAAAGAGAAAGAAAAGCAAAATAATGAAAGAAAAAACTATTAACAGCTGGGTTTTTCATGAACTATAGTTAAATTTTAAAAAGCAGGAAATAAAGTACAACATGTTTGTTCCTCTGTAAAAGTTATTTAATGAACAGTGTTAAATTAATATTATGTTAAGGTAAGGACCAAGATTAGCCATTCTTTTCATGATGCAATCATATCAATGTAATATATAGATAAAATGTATTTTCAAATTTTCAGAATTGTTATGACTATATTTCATAGTTTTGGAAATGAAATTATAAACTCAGTGAAGGATATGAAGAACAGTCCTATGCATCATCTCCCTTTATTACTTTTCCTAGGAAAGCTAATTACATTTTAAAATCAAAGGCACTTCAAATCCAACTTCTGAAGGAGCAGAAGTAAAAGCTGCAAATAGAACTTCAAGAGACAAAACTGACTGGATAATATTGCCTACAACATAGTTGGTCAAATACTAGAAGGATATATAAGCAAAGGCATTACAAGATGGGTAAGACATCTCATAAGATTTTATTGATAGAAATCATATTGTGCCAAACTAATAAAATCAAATTTACCAATCAGAAAAGGAAGGGAAAGAAAAAAGAAATGGAAAAAAGAGAAAGAAAAGCAAAATAATGAAAGAAAAAACTATAACAGCTGGGTTTTTCATGAACTATAGTTAAATTTTAAAAAGCAGGAAATAAAGTACAACATGTTTGTTCCTCTGTAAAAGTTATTTAATGAACAGTGTTAAATTAATATTATGTTAAGGTAAGGACCAAGATTAGCCATTCTTTTCATGATGCAATCATATCAATGTAATATATAGATAAAATGTATTTTCAAATTTTCAGAATTGTTATGACTATATTTCATAGTTTTGGAAATGAAATTATAAACTCAGTGAAGGATATGAAGAACAGTCCTATTCATCATTTCCCTTTATTATTTTTCCTAGGAAAGCTAATTACATTTTAAAATCAAAGGCACTTCAAATCCAACTTCTGAAGGAGCAGAAGTAAAAGCTGCAAATAGAACTTCAAGAGACAAAACTGACTATGGATAATATTGCCTACAACATAGTTGGTCAAATACTAGAGGGATATATAAGCAAAGGCATTACAAGATGGGTAAGACATCTCATAAGATTTTATTGATAGAAATCATATTGTGCCAAACTAATAAAATCAAATTTACCAATCAGAAAAGGAAGGGAAAGAAAAAAGAAATGGAAAAAAGAGAAAGAAAAGCAAAATAATGAAAGAAAAAACTATAACAGCTGGGTTTTTCATGAACTATAGTTAAATTTTAAAAAGCAGGAAATAAAGTACAATATGTTTGTTCCTCTGTAAAAGTTATTTAATGAACAGTGTTAAATTAATATTATGTTAAGGTAAGAACCAAGATTAGCCATTCTTTTCATGATGCAATCATATCAATGTAATATATAGATAAAATGTATTTTCAAATTTTCAGAATTGTTATGACTATATTTCATAGTTTTGGAAATGAAATTATAAACTCAGTGAAGGATATGAAGAACAGTCCTATGCATCATTTCCCTTTATTATTTTTCCTAGGAAAGCTAATTACATTTTAAAATCAAAGGCACTTCAAATCCAACTTCTGAAGGAGCAGAAGTAAAAGCTGCAAATAGAACTTCAAGAGACAAAACTGACTATGGATAATATTGCCTACAACATAGTTGGTCAAATACTAGAAGGATATATAAGCAAAGGCATTACAAGATGGGTAAGACATCTTATAAGATTTTATTGATAGAAATCATATTGTGCCAAACTAATAAAATCAAATTTACCAATCAGAAAAGGAAGGGAAAGAAAAAAGAAATGGAAAAAAGAGAAAGAAAAGCAAAATAATGAAAGAAAAAACTATAACAGCTGGGTTTTTCATGAACTATAGTTAAATTTTAAAAAGCAGGAAATAAAGTACAACATGTTTGTTCCTCTGTAAAAGTTATTTAATGAACAGTGTTAAATTAATATTATGTTAAGGTAAGGACCAAGATTAGCCATTCTTTTCATGATGCAATCATATCAATGTAATATATAGATAAAATGTATTTTCAAATTTTCAGAATTGTTATGACTATATTTCATAGTTTTGGAAATGAAATTATAAACTCAGTGAAGGATATGAAGAACAGTCCTATGCATCATTTCCCTTTATTATTTTTCCTAGGAAAGCTAATTACATTTTAAAATCAAAGGCACTTCAAATCCAACTTCTGAAGGAGCAGAAGTAAAAGCTGCAAATAGAACTTCAAGAGACAAAACTGACTATGGATAATATTGCCTACAACATAGTTGGTCAAATACTAGAAGGATATATAAGCAAAGGCATTATAAGATGGGTAAGACATCTCATAAGATTTTATTGATAGAAATCATATTGTGCCAAACTAATAAAATCAAATTTACCAATCAGAAAAGGAAGGGAAAGAAAAAAGAAATGGAAAAAAGAGAAAGAAAAGCAAAATAATGAAAGAAAAAACTATAACAGCTGGGTTTTTCATGAACTATAGTTAAATTTTAAAAAGCAGGAAATAAAGTACAATATGTTTGTTCCTCTGTAAAAGTTATTTAATGAACAGTGTTAAATTAATATTATGTTAAGGTAAGGACCAAGATTAGCCATTCTTTTCATGATGCAATCATATCAATGTAATATATAGATAAAATGTATTTTCAAATTTTCAGAATTGTTATGACTATATTTCATAGTTTTGGAAATGAAATTATAAACTCAGTGAAGGATATGAAGAACAGTCCTATGCATCATTTCCCTTTATTATTTTTCCTAGGAAAGCTAATTACATTTTAAAATCAAAGGCACTTCAAATCCAACTTCTGAAGGAGCAGAAGTAAAAGCTGCAAATAGAACTTCAAGAGACAAAACTGACTATGGATAATATTGCCTACAACATAGTTGGTCAAATACTAGAAGGATATATAAGCAAAGGCATTACAAGATGGGTAAGACATCTTATAAGATTTTATTGATAGAAATCATATTGTGCCAAACTAATAAAATCAAATTTACCAATCAGAAAAGGAAGGGAAAGAAAAAAGAAATGGAAAAAAGAGAAAGAAAAGCAAAATAATGAAAGAAAAAACTATAACAGCTGGGTTTTTCATGAACTATAGTTAAATTTTAAAAAGCAGGAAATAAAGTACAACATGTTTGTTCCTCTGTAAAAGTTATTTAATGAACAGTGTTAAATTAATATTATGTTAAGGTAAGGACCAAGATTAGCCATTCTTTTCATGATGCAATCATATCAATGTAATATATAGATAAAATGTATTTTCAAATTTTCAGAATTGTTATGACTATATTTCATAGTTTTGGAAATGAAATTATAAACTCAGTGAAGGATATGAAGAACAGTCCTATGCATCATTTCCCTTTATTATTTTTCCTAGGAAAGCTAATTACATTTTAAAATCAAAGGCACTTCAAATCCAACTTCTGAAGGAGCAGAAGTAAAAGCTGCAAATAGAACTTCAAGAGACAAAACTGACTATGGATAATATTGCCTACAACATAGTTGGTCAAATACTAGAAGGATATATAAGCAAAGGCATTATAAGATGGGTAAGACATCTCATAAGATTTTATTGATAGAAATCATATTGTGCCAAACTAATAAAATCAAATTTACCAATCAGAAAAGGAAGGGAAAGAAAAAAGAAATGGAAAAAAGAGAAAGAAAAGCAAAATAATGAAAGAAAAAACTATAACAGCTGGGTTTTTCATGAACTATAGTTAAATTTTAAAAAGCAGGAAATAAAGTACAATATGTTTGTTCCTCTGTAAAAGTTATTTAATGAACAGTGTTAAATTAATATTATGTTAAGGTAAGGACCAAGATTAGCCATTCTTTTCATGATGCAATCATATCAATGTAATATATAGATAAAATGTATTTTCAAATTTTCAGAATTGTTATGACTATATTTCATAGTTTTGGAAATGAAATTATAAACTCAGTGAAGGATATGAAGAACAGTCCTATGCATCATTTCCCTTTATTATTTTTCCTAGGAAAGCTAATTACATTTTAAAATCAAAGGCACTTCAAATCCAACTTCTGAAGGAGCAGAAGTAAAAGCTGCAAATAGAACTTCAAGAGACAAAACTGACTATGGATAATATTGCTTACAACATAGTTGGTCAAATACTAGAAGGATATATAAGCAAAGGCATTACAAGATGGGTAAGACATCTTATAAGATTTTATTGATAGAAATCATATTGTGCCAAACTAATAAAATCAAATTTACCAATCAGAAAAGGAAGGGAAAGAAAAAAGAAATGGAAAAAAGAGAAAGAAAAGCAAAATAATGAAAGAAAAAACTATAACAGCTGGGTTTTTCATGATGTATAGTTAAATTATAAAAAGCAGGAAATAAAGTACAACATGTTTGTTCCTCTGTAAAAGTTATTTAATGAACAGTGTTAAATTAATATTATGTTAAGGTAAGGACCAAGATTAGCCATTCTTTTCATGATGCAATCATATCAATGTAATATATAGATAAAATGTATTTTCAAATTTTCAGAATTGTTATGACTATATTTCATAGTTTTGGAAATGAAATTATAAACTCAGTGAAGGATATGAAGAACAGTCCTATGCATCATTTCCCTTTATTATTTTTCCTAGGAAAGCTAATTACATTTTAAAATCAAAGGCACTTCAAATCCAACTTCTGAAGGAGCAGAAGTAAAAGCTGCAAATAGAACTTCAAGAGACAAAACTGACTATGGATAATATTGCCTACAACATAGTTGGTCAAATACTAGAGGGATATATAAGCAAAGGCATTACAAGATGGGTAAGACATCTCATAAGATTTTATTGATAGAAATCATATTGTGCCAAACTAATAAAATCAAATTTACCAATCAGAAAAGGAAGGGAAAGAAAAAAGAAATGGAAAAAAGAGAAAGAAAAGCAAAATAATGAAAGAAAAAACTATTAACAGCTGGGTTTTTCATGAACTATAGTTAAATTTTAAAAAGCAGGAAATAAAGTACAACATGTTTGTTCCTCTGTAAAAGTTATTTAATGAACAGTGTTAAATTAATATTATGTTAAGGTAAGGACCAAGATTAGCCATTCTTTTCATGATGCAATCATATCAATGTAATATATAGATAAAATGTATTTTCAAATTTTCAGAATTGTTATGACTATATTTCATAGTTTTGGAAATGAAATTATAAACTCAGTGAAGGATATGAAGAACAGTCCTATGCATCATCTCCCTTTATTACTTTTCCTAGGAAAGCTAATTACATTTTAAAATCAAAGGCACTTCAAATCCAACTTCTGAAGGAGCAGAAGTAAAAGCTGCAAATAGAACTTCAAGAGACAAAACTGACTGGATAATATTGCCTACAACATAGTTGGTCAAATACTAGAAGGATATATAAGCAAAGGCATTACAAGATGGGTAAGACATCTCATAAGATTTTATTGATAGAAATCATATTGTGCCAAACTAATAAAATCAAATTTACCAATCAGAAAAGGAAGGGAAAGAAAAAAGAAATGGAAAAAAGAGAAAGAAAAGCAAAATAATGAAAGAAAAAACTATAACAGCTGGGTTTTTCATGAACTATAGTTAAATTTTAAAAAGCAGGAAATAAAGTACAACATGTTTGTTCCTCTGTAAAAGTTATTTAATGAACAGTGTTAAATTAATATTATGTTAAGGTAAGGACCAAGATTAGCCATTCTTTTCATGATGCAATCATATCAATGTAATATATAGATAAAATGTATTTTCAAATTTTCAGAATTGTTATGACTATATTTCATAGTTTTGGAAATGAAATTATAAACTCAGTGAAGGATATGAAGAACAGTCCTATTCATCATTTCCCTTTATTATTTTTCCTAGGAAAGCTAATTACATTTTAAAATCAAAGGCACTTCAAATCCAACTTCTGAAGGAGCAGAAGTAAAAGCTGCAAATAGAACTTCAAGAGACAAAACTGACTATGGATAATATTGCCTACAACATAGTTGGTCAAATACTAGAGGGATATATAAGCAAAGGCATTACAAGATGGGTAAGACATCTCATAAGATTTTATTGATAGAAATCATATTGTGCCAAACTAATAAAATCAAATTTACCAATCAGAAAAGGAAGGGAAAGAAAAAAGAAATGGAAAAAAGAGAAAGAAAAGCAAAATAATGAAAGAAAAAACTATAACAGCTGGGTTTTTCATGAACTATAGTTAAATTTTAAAAAGCAGGAAATAAAGTACAATATGTTTGTTCCTCTGTAAAAGTTATTTAATGAACAGTGTTAAATTAATATTATGTTAAGGTAAGAACCAAGATTAGCCATTCTTTTCATGATGCAATCATATCAATGTAATATATAGATAAAATGTATTTTCAAATTTTCAGAATTGTTATGACTATATTTCATAGTTTTGGAAATGAAATTATAAACTCAGTGAAGGATATGAAGAACAGTCCTATGCATCATTTCCCTTTATTATTTTTCCTAGGAAAGCTAATTACATTTTAAAATCAAAGGCACTTCAAATCCAACTTCTGAAGGAGCAGAAGTAAAAGCTGCAAATAGAACTTCAAGAGACAAAACTGACTATGGATAATATTGCCTACAACATAGTTGGTCAAATACTAGAAGGATATATAAGCAAAGGCATTACAAGATGGGTAAGACATCTTATAAGATTTTATTGATAGAAATCATATTGTGCCAAACTAATAAAATCAAATTTACCAATCAGAAAAGGAAGGGAAAGAAAAAAAAAATGGAAAAAAGAGAAAGAAAAGCAAAATAATGAAAGAAAAAACTATAACAGCTGGGTTTTTCATGAACTATAGTTAAATTTTAAAAAGCAGGAAATAAAGTACAACATGTTTGTTCCTCTGTAAAAGTTATTTAATGAACAGTGTTAAATTAATATTATGTTAAGGTAAGGACCAAGATTAGCCATTCTTTTCATGATGCAATCATATCAATGTAATATATAGATAAAATGTATTTTCAAATTTTCAGAATTGTTATGACTATATTTCATAGTTTTGGAAATGAAATTATAAACTCAGTGAAGGATATGAAGAACAGTCCTATGCATCATTTCCCTTTATTATTTTTCCTAGGAAAGCTAATTACATTTTAAAATCAAAGGCACTTCAAATCCAACTTCTGAAGGAGCAGAAGTAAAAGCTGCAAATAGAACTTCAAGAGACAAAACTGACTATGGATAATATTGCCTACAACATAGTTGGTCAAATACTAGAAGGATATATAAGCAAAGGCATTATAAGATGGGTAAGACATCTCATAAGATTTTATTGATAGAAATCATATTGTGCCAAACTAATAAAATCAAATTTACCAATCAGAAAAGGAAGGGAAAGAAAAAAGAAATGGAAAAAAGAGAAAGAAAAGCAAAATAATGAAAGAAAAAACTATAACAGCTGGGTTTTTCATGAACTATAGTTAAATTTTAAAAAGCAGGAAATAAAGTACAATATGTTTGTTCCTCTGTAAAAGTTATTTAATGAACAGTGTTAAATTAATATTATGTTAAGGTAAGGACCAAGATTAGCCATTCTTTTCATGATGCAATCATATCAATGTAATATATAGATAAAATGTATTTTCAAATTTTCAGAATTGTTATGACTATATTTCATAGTTTTGGAAATGAAATTATAAACTCAGTGAAGGATATGAAGAACAGTCCTATGCATCATTTCCCTTTATTATTTTTCCTAGGAAAGCTAATTACATTTTAAAATCAAAGGCACTTCAAATCCAACTTCTGAAGGAGCAGAAGTAAAAGCTGCAAATAGAACTTCAAGAGACAAAACTGACTATGGATAATATTGCTTACAACATAGTTGGTCAAATACTAGAAGGATATATAAGCAAAGGCATTACAAGATGGGTAAGACATCTTATAAGATTTTATTGATAGAAATCATATTGTGCCAAACTAATAAAATCAAATTTACCAATCAGAAAAGGAAGGGAAAGAAAAAAGAAATGGAAAAAAGAGAAAGAAAAGCAAAATAATGAAAGAAAAAACTATAACAGCTGGGTTTTTCATGATGTATAGTTAAATTATAAAAAGCAGGAAATAAAGTACAACATGTTTGTTCCTCTGTAAAAGTTATTTAATGAACAGTGTTAAATTAATATTATGTTAAGGTAAGGACCAAGATTAGCCATTCTTTTCATGATGCAATCATATCAATGTAATATATAGATAAAATGTATTTTCAAATTTTCAGAATTGTTATGACTATATTTCATAGTTTTGGAAATGAAATTATAAACTCAGTGAAGGATATGAAGAACAGTCCTATGCATCATTTCCCTTTATTATTTTTCCTAGGAAAGCTAATTACATTTTAAAATCAAAGGCACTTCAAATCCAACTTCTGAAGGAGCAGAAGTAAAAGCTGCAAATAGAACTTCAAGAGACAAAACTGACTATGGATAATATTGCCTACAACATAGTTGGTCAAATACTAGAGGGATATATAAGCAAAGGCATTACAAGATGGGTAAGACATCTCATAAGATTTTATTGATAGAAATCATATTGTGCCAAACTAATAAAATCAAATTTACCAATCAGAAAAGGAAGGGAAAGAAAAAAGAAATGGAAAAAAGAGAAAGAAAAGCAAAATAATGAAAGAAAAAACTATTAACAGCTGGGTTTTTCATGAACTATAGTTAAATTTTAAAAAGCAGGAAATAAAGTACAACATGTTTGTTCCTCTGTAAAAGTTATTTAATGAACAGTGTTAAATTAATATTATGTTAAGGTAAGGACCAAGATTAGCCATTCTTTTCATGATGCAATCATATCAATGTAATATATAGATAAAATGTATTTTCAAATTTTCAGAATTGTTATGACTATATTTCATAGTTTTGGAAATGAAATTATAAACTCAGTGAAGGATATGAAGAACAGTCCTATGCATCATCTCCCTTTATTACTTTTCCTAGGAAAGCTAATTACATTTTAAAATCAAAGGCACTTCAAATCCAACTTCTGAAGGAGCAGAAGTAAAAGCTGCAAATAGAACTTCAAGAGACAAAACTGACTGGATAATATTGCCTACAACATAGTTGGTCAAATACTAGAAGGATATATAAGCAAAGGCATTACAAGATGGGTAAGACATCTCATAAGATTTTATTGATAGAAATCATATTGTGCCAAACTAATAAAATCAAATTTACCAATCAGAAAAGGAAGGGAAAGAAAAAAGAAATGGAAAAAAGAGAAAGAAAAGCAAAATAATGAAAGAAAAAACTATAACAGCTGGGTTTTTCATGAACTATAGTTAAATTTTAAAAAGCAGGAAATAAAGTACAACATGTTTGTTCCTCTGTAAAAGTTATTTAATGAACAGTGTTAAATTAATATTATGTTAAGGTAAGGACCAAGATTAGCCATTCTTTTCATGATGCAATCATATCAATGTAATATATAGATAAAATGTATTTTCAAATTTTCAGAATTGTTATGACTATATTTCATAGTTTTGGAAATGAAATTATAAACTCAGTGAAGGATATGAAGAACAGTCCTATTCATCATTTCCCTTTATTATTTTTCCTAGGAAAGCTAATTACATTTTAAAATCAAAGGCACTTCAAATCCAACTTCTGAAGGAGCAGAAGTAAAAGCTGCAAATAGAACTTCAAGAGACAAAACTGACTATGGATAATATTGCCTACAACATAGTTGGTCAAATACTAGAGGGATATATAAGCAAAGGCATTACAAGATGGGTAAGACATCTCATAAGATTTTATTGATAGAAATCATATTGTGCCAAACTAATAAAATCAAATTTACCAATCAGAAAAGGAAGGGAAAGAAAAAAGAAATGGAAAAAAGAGAAAGAAAAGCAAAATAATGAAAGAAAAAACTATAACAGCTGGGTTTTTCATGAACTATAGTTAAATTTTAAAAAGCAGGAAATAAAGTACAATATGTTTGTTCCTCTGTAAAAGTTATTTAATGAACAGTGTTAAATTAATATTATGTTAAGGTAAGAACCAAGATTAGCCATTCTTTTCATGATGCAATCATATCAATGTAATATATAGATAAAATGTATTTTCAAATTTTCAGAATTGTTATGACTATATTTCATAGTTTTGGAAATGAAATTATAAACTCAGTGAAGGATATGAAGAACAGTCCTATGCATCATTTCCCTTTATTATTTTTCCTAGGAAAGCTAATTACATTTTAAAATCAAAGGCACTTCAAATCCAACTTCTGAAGGAGCAGAAGTAAAAGCTGCAAATAGAACTTCAAGAGACAAAACTGACTATGGATAATATTGCCTACAACATAGTTGGTCAAATACTAGAAGGATATATAAGCAAAGGCATTACAAGATGGGTAAGACATCTTATAAGATTTTATTGATAGAAATCATATTGTGCCAAACTAATAAAATCAAATTTACCAATCAGAAAAGGAAGGGAAAGAAAAAAGAAATGGAAAAAAGAGAAAGAAAAGCAAAATAATGAAAGAAAAAACTATAACAGCTGGGTTTTTCATGAACTATAGTTAAATTTTAAAAAGCAGGAAATAAAGTACAACATGTTTGTTCCTCTGTAAAAGTTATTTAATGAACAGTGTTAAATTAATATTATGTTAAGGTAAGGACCAAGATTAGCCATTCTTTTCATGATGCAATCATATCAATGTAATATATAGATAAAATGTATTTTCAAATTTTCAGAATTGTTATGACTATATTTCATAGTTTTGGAAATGAAATTATAAACTCAGTGAAGGATATGAAGAACAGTCCTATGCATCATTTCCCTTTATTATTTTTCCTAGGAAAGCTAATTACATTTTAAAATCAAAGGCACTTCAAATCCAACTTCTGAAGGAGCAGAAGTAAAAGCTGCAAATAGAACTTCAAGAGACAAAACTGACTATGGATAATATTGCCTACAACATAGTTGGTCAAATACTAGAGGGATATATAAGCAAAGGCATTACAAGATGGGTAAGACATCTCATAAGATTTTATTGATAGAAATCATATTGTGCCAAACTAATAAAATCAAATTTACCAATCAGAAAAGGAAGGGAAAGAAAAAAGAAATGGAAAAAAGAGAAAGAAAAGCAAAATAACAAAGAAAAAACTAAACTATTATTATAACTGCACTTCTATTTGTACTATTTTTTCTCATCATTCCTCTCATCCTTTTCCTCCCACTTAGGACTGTATGACTGTAACTTGTTGCTTGTATCCTAAGATTTTTATTAATATTGTTTCATCATTGCTTATTTGACCCCTATGACAATCATTAAGTGTTGTACCTCATGATTCTTGACAAATATATCTTTTTCTTTTATGTACACTGAGAGCATATGCACCAAGAGAAATTCCTTGTGTGTCTAATCACACTTGGCCAATAAAGAATTCTGTTCTGTTCTGTACTATTCTATTCTATTTTATTCCATTATATTTAATAACCTGTCATCTCTCTCAAAATATCTTCTTTGCCAATCTTTTATTTCTTATCATGTTAAACCCATATATTTTCTCCTTCCCTCTCTTTTTACCAAAATACAGAATCCTTTTCATTTCCATTCTGACTTCTTTCTTACTCTGCAATTTCCGGGGTATCAGGTCATATCTATTCTTCATTTTCTTAGTTCTTACTATACACAGTAGTCCTTACTATGGAATAGTCATGTAGACAAACCAGCATAGAATCAGTTTAGGCCAGTGTTTTTCAACTTTTTCTTCAGGGGAACCCTTTGGTGTTGCCAGATTTCTGGCGGAAACTTGATTGAAAAACACTGCATTAGGCTGAACATCCCAAAGCTGAAATAGAATTCTTTTATTAGCCAAGTCTGATTGGACACACAAGGAATTTGTCTTTGGTGCATATGCTCTCAGTGTACATTAAAAAAGATACATTCGTCAAAAAAAGAAATACATTTGTCAAGAAACACGAAGTACAACTCTTAATGATTGGCATAGGGATCAAATAAGCAATAAAGGAACCATCAATATAAATCATAAGGATACAAGCAACAAGTTACAGTATAGTCATAAGTGGGATGAGAAGACTAATAGTAATTGTAATGCAACCCTAGAAGATGTAGGCAGAATTTCAGGGCGCTTCCTTTCTCTGGCAGCTTTCACCTGACAGCTCAACTGCATCGGCTCAGTTCAAGATCTTCTCGGTCTGTCATGTTATTGTGGCCTCTAAGGCTGTCTCTGCTGACTGCTCTCACCGGTCGGCTCTGCAGTGTCATCTTCGCCAAGGGGCTCCCCTGTTAAAAGAAGTCAAACATCGTTTTAAAAAATGCCGTCCCCAGCTGCTAACTTTAGGAACCAAATGCCCAATGCTATCGCTGTCACCTAGCCCTAAGAATCAGACCAGGAGCATAGCTAATTCTCCTGTCCTCCCCTCTCAGCTCCTCTCCACCGCTTGCTCTGAAGGTAGCTAGCAGCTAATGCAATAGTTCAGACATACCAAAAGCACATCTCTGGAAGAAGGAACTCCCTGGGGCAGGGGTACAAACAAGGGACAAATCCCTTGTTAAACCTACCTTGATGTTAAAAACCGTCGTCTGACAGTTGTATTACAACCGTCATAATATCCCACTACTAACCAGAGCATACAAAACATTTGCCAGACCAACCTTTGAATACAGCTCATCTGTCTGGAACCCACATTTCATATTGGACATAAATATATTAGAAAGTGTCCAGAGATACATTATGAGAAGAGCCCTCCACTCCTCTACACACAATAGTATACCTTACGCAACTAGACTTAAAATCCTGGCCTTAGAAAGCTTAGAACCATGTCGCCTTCGGCTCATAAAATTATCTGCTAAAATGCCCTTCCTATAAATGACTTTTTCAGCTTCAACCACAACAATACATGAGCACAGGACAGATACAAAATCAAAATGAACAGTTCCAAACTTGATTGTAGAAAACATGACTTTAGCAATAGAGTTGTTAATACCTGGAACTCACTGCCTGACTCTGGGGTTTTATCAACTAACCCCCCAGATTTTATCCTTAAACTGCCCACTGTTGACCTCACCCAATCCCTAAGAGGTCAATAAGGGGTGCGCATAAGCGCATGGGCATGCCTACCATCCCTATCTTACTGTTCCCTCTGATCAGTACCCATCTTATATATATAAACTATGTTATAGCTATGTGTATTACCAGTTCTTTACAAATAATGAAAAAAATAAACACCATTAATATTGTTCAGGTTCTTTTGCTACTGTATTTTTAGTGTATAAGATGCACCGGTATGTAAGACACACCTAGATTTTAGAGGAGGAAAACAAGGAAAAAGTATTCTGAACCAAATGACGTAGTATTAAATAGTAATAGTAGAATAGAATAGAATAGAATAGAATTATTTATTGGCCAAGTGTGATTGGACACACAAGGAATTTGTTTTAGTGCATATGCTCTCAGTGTACATAAAAGAAAAAGATACATTTGTCAAGAATCATGTGGTTCAACACTTAATGATTGTCATAAGTCAAATAAGCAATGATGAAACAATATTAATAAAAATCTTAGGATACAAGCAACAAGTTACAGTCATACAACCCTAGGTGGAAGGAAATGGGTGATAGGAATGATGAGAAAAAACTAATAGAAATAGAAGTGCAGACTTTGACAGCGTTGAGGGAATTGTTTGTTTAGTAGAGTGATGGAGTTTGGGGAAAAACTGTTCTTGTGTCTAATTGTCTTGGTGTGCAGTGTAATAGTAACCTCTCCAGCCACGAGGGGGGTGGGTTTGTGGTTCCCGGTGTTTTTTGTGGGAAACGTCTCCCTTCCTTCTTTCCTCCTTCCTTCCTTCATCTCTTTCCCTCCATCTCTCTTTCACTTTTTTTTCTTTCTCTCCACTTCTCTCCCTTTTCCCTGTCTCTCATTTTCTCCCTCCAGGTCTCTCTCATTTCTATGTACCTCTCCCTATCTCTCCTCCTTTTTGCTATCATTTGTGTCTCTCTCTCCCTTTTTGCTCTCATTTATCTCACTTTTATTTCTGTTTTTCTCTCCTCTTCCTCTCCCTTTTTCTTTCTCTCCCCTTCTCTCTCTCATTCTTTTCCCTCATCTCCCTCTCTCATTCTCATTCATTCCCTCATTTCTCTCTCATTTTGTTTGTTCTTCCTTTTCCTTGTTCTTTCCCTCCATCAGTTTCTCATTTTTCTCTTTCTCCTTTTCTCTCACATTCCCTCCCCCTTTCACTTTCCTCCCTATCTTTCCCTCTTTATCTGTCTCTCTGGGGACAAGCCAGCAGCCTAACCTACTTCTTCTGAGCTTCTTCTCCAGTTTCACGCAGAGCAGCACCATTCCTAGGTTTTTCAGCAGCCAAACAGGATCGTCTCTTCTCCTGGGCTCTATGCTGCAATCTGTCTCTGGCCGGGCTCTGCCCCCCAAGATGTGCTGAGGGGACGCCTTGCCCGGTTCTCCACAGTTTAGGAAAGTTGCGAGGCCACCCAGCAGCCCTTGATGGGAGGCTGGCAGCTCGGCCCCGGGGATGCCCCCAAAGGCGGGCGATTGGAGTGGGGGCTGATGAAGCCAAGCCCCCTGCCGCGGGATGATCAGCGCCACACTGCGGGCCTCTGCAGCTGGATGTGCCAAGGGGAATCCTCCTCATGAGTGGCTCCCTCTGGGTGGCAGGAACGAGGGGCCATGCCCCTGAGTTAGCCAGTTCCGGTGGAGACACTGGTGGCATCGGTGTCGGCGGCATCGGCAGCGTGGACACGAGGTTCCCGGTGCTGCTGCTCATCACGCTCCTCTTGTTCCTGCCACCCTTGCTGCCGGGTGCAGAACAGAAACTCCAGGAGCCTCTCTTGAGGAGGATTTCCCTCGGTGCATCCAGCCGCAGAGGAGGGACACGGTGCAGCACTGATCGTCCTGCCGGAGGGGGCTCAGCTCCATCAGCCCCCACTCCAATCTCCTGCCTTCTGGGGCATCCCTAGGGCTGAGTTGCCAGCCTCCCACCAAGAGATGCCAGGCGCCCTCAGCAACATTTGGTGTATAAGATCCACCCAGTTTTTAACACACTTAAGCTGCACATAAATTACACTACTCTTCAAGTAGTGCAAATTGTAAATAATGATACCAAATATTTGAACCGGGGTGGGGGGTGGGGATGGGGGGCTAAAGAAAAGTTTGGACAAAAAAAAATATCTCTTCCTCCATTTCACTCTATTTCTCCCTTCCTCTTTCTCTCTCTTCCGCCGGAATGGGGGGCTTCCCAGCACCCCCCCAAACCCGGGTTGGGGGTTCGGGGGGGTGCTGGGAAGCCCCCCATGCCGGCGGCGACCTTTTAAAACAGCCGCGCGGCTTCCCAGCTGAGTCCTGAAGCCAAACGCGGAAGTTCGCCTTTGGCGTTTGGCTTCAGGACTCAGCTGGGAAGCCGCGCGGCTGTTTTAAAGGTTTGCCGCCGGCATGGGGGGCTTCCCAGCACCCCCCCAAACCCCCAACCTGGGTCTTCCCGGCCGCCCACGCAAAGGGGAAACCCCGGCTCCTCGCTGATGCTCGCCCGCCCGCCAGCAAGAGGGGAAGACCCAGGGAAGGTTCCTTCGGCCGCCCAACAGCTGATCTGCTCGGTAGCGCAGCAGCAGCGAGGAGCCGAATCGGGGTTTCCCCTTTGCGTGGGCGGCGGGGAACGCAAACTCCACCATCTGCGCATGCGCGGCCATGGGAAAAAAGGGCGCGCATGCGCAGATGGTGTTTTTACTTCCGCAACCCTACATTGCGAAAAATCGATTATCGCGAGGGGTCTGGGAACGGAACCCTCGCGATAATAGAGGGATCACTGTATATTGATAAAATTTATGGATATTAGAATTGACTTCAATTACGCAAACTATAATACCAAAATGAAACATAGATGTAGATGTTATAATATAGTAGTATATTATGAACTGCTTTTCTGCATTGATCTGATTATAGTTAGACTTTTTTTTTGTATTAGTTAGACTTCTATGATTAGCAGAGTAATGGCAGCTCCTTTAAATGTCAAATGTTGTTTGTATTGTTTGTCTTAAAGAAAAACCAATAAGAATATTAAAAAGAAAAAAGAAAGCCCAAGGGAGCGAGGAAAGCAAGGAGCCAAGGAAGACTTTGCTGTACCCTCCCACACACAAATATTGATAAAGCATGAGTTCTGGTCACCCGTAATAAGGAAACTACTATGAATCCCTCAAGCCATAAAGTCCTTTTTTAAAAAAAAACAAAAAACAAAACCCCATCAAACTGGCAGAATCTTCTTTTTATTCTATTGCTTGACCAGATATTCCCTTTATTTGAAGAGGGGAGACTAGGAGAAAGTTTGTGAAAATCATTTCTCCCTTAGACTATCCACGATTGAACTCTCCAGGTCAATAAGGGGCGTATATAAGTGCACTGGTGTGCCTTTCGTCCCCTGTCCAATTGTCTCTCCTTATCTTATATATCGTATATCTTTTCTTCCTTTCATATGTCTTCTCTATTTTTATATCTTTTCTTCTATCCTTTTCATTATATATAATACTTCATGTCTATTCTCTTCAATATGTATTGTGTATTGGACAAAATAAATGATCTGAGTAATGATCTGAGACTAAGGGGCTTAGCCTTTGCCATGGTCAGATCATTTTCTACTGCGTCTTAACTTCCTGGCTCCAATCCGCAGGGAGGCAGAACCGATTAGGAGGTGGACGCCTGATGGATCCTGAAGGTTTTCAGAGGGCACTTGGGGTTATGCCAGATACACTCGTCCACAGTTCGGCAGAGTCTCTTGCTGAGGCCTGGAACAAGTCACACGGAGGCTCTTGACCGGATTGCGCCGTTGCGACCTCTCCGCGGCACTAGAACCCGTCGAGCTCCATGGTTCAACGAGGAGGTCCGGGAGTTGAAACGCCAGAAGAGACGTCTGGAGAAGCGATGGAGGAAGAGTAAGTCTGAATCCGATCAAACACTTGTAAGAGCTTTTATTAAGACTTACAAAGTGGCGCTCAAGGCAGCAAGATGCGCATATCATGCCACCATGATTGCATTAGCGGAATCTCACCCAGCTGTTCTGTTTAGGGTGACCGCTCCCTTCTTAATCAGGGGGGAGGAGCCCATGCAGAGTAGTGCCGAGGACTTTAATACATTTTTCGCTGATAAAATCGCTTGGATCCGGGCGGACCTCGACTCCAATTGGATAGCAGAGTCAACTGACAATGAGTCAGTTGAGGTGACTGAGGCCCGTACTTGTCCACCTGTCTGGGAAGAGTTTGATCTGGTGACACCTGATGAAGTGGACAAGGCCATTGGAGCTGTGAGTTCTGCCACCTGCCTACTGGATCCTTGTCCCTCCTGGTTGGTCTCGGCCAGCAGGGAGGTGACGCGGAGCTGGGTTCAGGAGATTATCAATGCTGCTTTGGGGAGGGGATTCTTTCCAGCTCTGTACAAGGAGGCACTTGTGCGCCCCCTCCTCAAGAAGCCTTCTCTGGACCCACCCGTACTTAATAACTATCATCCAGTCTCCAACCTTTCCTTTATGGGGAAGGTTGTTGAGAAGGTGGTGGCGCTCCAGCGGTCCTTGGAAGAAGCCAATTCTCTAGGTCTTCAGCAGTCGGGTTTCAGGCCCAGTTACAGCACGGAAACTGCTTTGGTCGCGTTGATGGATGATCTTTGGCGGGCCCGGGACAGGGGTTTATCCTCTGTCCTAGTGCTTCTTGACCTCTCAGCGGCTTTTGATACCATCGACCATGGTATCCTTCTGCACCGGCTGAAGGGGTTGGGAGTGGGAGGCACTGTCCTTCAGTGGTTCTCCTATCTCTCCGGCCGGTCGCAGTTGGTGTTAGTGGGGGGGGGGGTGTCAGAGGTCGACCTCGAGGTCTCTCCCTTGTGGGGTGCCTCAGGGGTCGGTCCTCTCCCCCCTATTTAATATCTACATGAAACCGCTGGGGGAGATCATCCAAGGGCATGGGGTGAGGTATCAACAGTGCGCTGATGATACCCAGCTGTACATCTCCACCCCATGTCCAATCAGCGAAGCAGTGGAAGTGATGTGCCGGTGCCTGGAGGCTGTTGGAGCCTGGATGGGTGTCAACAGTCTCAAACTCAACCCGGATAAGATGGAGTGGCTGTGGGTTTTGCCTCCCAAGGACAACTCCATCTGTCCTTCCATTACCCTGGGGGGGGAAGTATTGACCCCCTCAGAGAGGGTCCACACCTGGGGCATCCTCCTCAATCCAAAGCTCACATTAGAGAAACATCTTTCAGCTGTGGCGAGAGGGGCATTTGCCCAGGTTTGCCTGGTGCACCAGTTGTGGCCCTATCTGGATTGGGAGTCACTGCTCACAGTCACTCATGCCCTCATCACCTCGAGGCTTGACTATTGTAATGCTGTCTACATGGGGCTACCTTTGAAGAATGTTCGGAAACTTCAGATCGTGCAGAATGCAGCTGCGAGAGCAATCATGGGCTTCTCTAAATATGCCCATGTTACTCCAACACTCCGCAGTCCGCATTGGTTGCCGATCAGTTTCCGGTCACAATTCAAAGTGTTGGTTATGACCTATAAAGCCCTTCATGGCATTGGGCCAGAATATCTCCGGGATCGCCTTCTGCTGCACGAATCCCAGCGACCGGTTAGGTCCCACAGAGTTGGCCTTCTCCGGGTCCCGTCGACTAAACAATGTCGTCTGGCGGGACCCAGGGGAAGAGCCTTCTCTGTGGTGGCTCCGACCCTCTGCAACCAGCTCCCCCAGAGATTAGGATTGCCCCCACCCTCCTTGCCTTTCGGAAACTCCTTAAAACCCACCTCTGCCGTCAGGCATGGGGTAATTGAAATATCTCCCCCTTGCCCATGTAGTTTTTGTGTATGATTCGATTGTGTGCTTCTTTTTAATATATTGGGGCTCTTTTGGATTTTTTAACTTAAAACTGTAATTTAGATTGCGAAGTATTAGATTTGTTACTATGTTTTGTTTACCATTGTTGTGAGCCGCTCTGAGTCTACGGAGAGGGGTGGCATATAAATCCAATAAATCTAATCTAATCTAATCTAAATAAATAAAAATAAAAATAAAATGACCTCCTTTCCCTTCCCTCCTCCATTGCACGATGGTTGTATACATCTTTGCTACTATCTCACCCCCAACTCTTTTATTCACCCTGCATCGCTTCTTGCATCTCATCTATTTATGGAAAAAAGGAGCTTCAACTTCCTCTCCCCAACCTCCAAACAACACGGAAACTTCCAAGAAAAAATACAGATATTTAAAAGGAGCTCGGGATTTCACGAAATTCCAAGGATCAACTGTTTTAGATTCAATCCCCCTCCCCAACCGCCTTGTCTCTCTTTTTCTCTCCCTTAAGTAATCTCTTCTGGTTTGCTTTTTAATTTTTAATTCATTGCAATGTTTACTGTCAAAACATACAATGGAAAAGAACGTATGGATGTGTGTGGTGCTCACGGCAGAATGTTTTTTTTAAAAAACACCCGAAACACTGGTACATCTACTTGCAAAAGCAGGAAGGCACAATTTTATTGTGTAATATTGGGAAGGGGGGGAGAGAAGCTCGGATGCCGCCCAGACACTGCTGCCTCACACTCCCCTCCGGGCAGAGAGCCAGCCCCAAGCATTCTAGAACGCCCCCCTCCCAAACAGATGGAACGTTTGCAACAGAGGAAGGGACAAGGCGAGGAGGAAATCAAGTTTGCAGCTGCCAGGCTTTGGTAACAGAAAAAGAATGCTGGCAAGCCCCAAAGTCAGCTGATTAAGCATTTGCTCCTCTCTCTCCCCCCACTCCACTGAGTCAGCCATCTTCAGCCATCTTTCTTTCCTTCCCCCAAAGAGGTAGAAGTCATTCCATTATGTACCAACTGACCTATCACTTCTTGCAGTTCATAGGAGTCCCGGCAAATGGGCCAGGCAATGGCTTGAGATGCGGGAGCAGTAGCTGGGGGTGATGCAGCAGCTGGCGCCATCGGAGGCTGCAGGATGCAGAAGTTGCCAGCAGCGGTGGCAGTGGCTTTCTTTTGGTGCGGTGGCTGCAGCAGCTTTCCCATGTTTTGGTGACTGCAGTGGAAGCTAGCCGCCGCCGCTGCCATCAAGCCACGTGAGAAGCTGTAACGCCACTGCCGTCATGGACTACGCTGCTGACTACTACAAGAAGGAATGGTGGTGGCAGCTCTTTCTCAGGCAGAATCAGCTCTCTAATTCCACCCATTGTTGCCGTTGCCACCATCGCCCAATGCCCACGAAACATTTGGTGTATAAGACGCACCCAGTTTTTGACACACTTTTTTGAAGTAAAAAGCTGTGTCTTATACACTGAAAAATATGGTATGTTTGCTAATTGTTTGTTGTACATAAACTGTAATAGATATTATATTTTCTGGATTCTATTTGCTCTTAAATGGCATTAGTCTTGTATGCCTGAATTTGTTTATATAATATTCTTTAAAATAAATAAATGATGAGATATTTAATTGTAATACATTGTTTTAGGTGGCAGTATTGTTCAGTCCAGAACCACTAGAAGCTACCACTATCTTGGCTGGACCTATTCCTGGATGTCATTCATTATATTCCCTTTTGTGAAATCGCCAGATACAATTCTTCAGGTATAAATAAATATGAAGTATTTGGAGAGCAGTATTGGGCTGTAAGATGGAGAATAGATTCCTTGAGATTTTACTAGCAATTGTGGCTAAAATCTTCAGAGGCAAAGTGATACATTATGCAAACCAAAGTTAATTGCTTGGGGTCAAGTCTTTATTTATTTTTATTTATTTATTTGTTTTGTTAAGTATGTATTAGTGGTTTACAAAGATATAACAATATATATTTGTATACATGATACTAGTAAGAGGGAAACATTTGGACAGGGGACAATCCTGGTAGAGAACTGGCCACTGGCCGAATTCAATATTGGAAAGTTACTGGGAAAGACAGATGACCATCCAGAAGACATCAGTACCCGAGCCTGTTCTCTGTGCCTGGCCAACTGCCTAGCTGGTTTGAAGGACTATGTTTTGAATTACTCATCACCCTACGCGAAACAACTCAAAACTGTGGACTTAACAGGCATAAAGGATGTTGAAGTTCAGCTCTGCCCTTGTAGAAAAACAATGGGGCGGTGGGCCCGGACAGAGCTGCTCTCAAGGACCTGCTATGATCTGCTGGTGGACATGCAAAACTTGCCCTTCCTTCCGGATGTGTTTGAGGTCTCTGTGGATGTCTTTGCTGACATCTTTGTCAATGAACGAAGCTATGAAGTAGTTGTCCAGGCCCTACTAATGAGGTGCCACTGCCCACTCAAAATCCACTGCAAAGCCTTCCGAGTGTACAATCTGGCTCTCAGGAAGCTCTTCTACATCATAAAGCTCACAGAGCCGTCTTCCCTCAGCAGGTTTAAAGTAGTTCACAATGTTAAGTTCCATATGGAACATTTGCAAGTGCTTTTTAATAATGTCCAGTTTCCCAAACTGGCTTCTCTCACACTGCCAGGTGGGATGTTTGACGTGAGAAGGTTCACCCCAGAGGATGAAGCCATTCTCTCAGGAATTGGGGAAAAGATGAGCCAAATGACTCAGTTGACAGAGCTGAGCCTGGCATTTTCCATTCTCACCGGAAGGCTCCGTAAACTGCTCAGGTAATTGCATTCCAGATTGCTTTTGCTGGTGTGTCAAAGTGCCAGGCAGTTGGAAATGCATGAAGAAAGGATAAGGTATCACTGCAACCACAGTTGCTGGGAGGAAGGCATGGTGATGGAGAACAGCAATTGCATGTTGCTGTTTAATTGATAACAAGTCACTCACTCACCAGGATGGTTCCATTTTATTCCTGTCTTACTTGGAAAGGAATTGAATCTGACAGAAACCAGCTGGCTCAAATTGTTGCCTAGACACTCTAGCTAAGAGATATGAAGTCAGATTTTCAGTGGCTCGGGCCAATGAAATGCGCCCATGGGGATTTTCCAGATATAATATTCTGCTGAAAGGTTTTTAATCTGCAGTGTATGAGACATTTTATACTTTGGGGTTAACAGTTAATATTCTGAGCAGTAGATATCCAGTAGGCACAGGTTACACTACTATAAGCAACAGTGCCTCTTTTCAATTCTTCGATTGTTTTACCCTTTCCTTCAGTTTACAGAACATATTTATACATATGTATATCTCCACTGAAAAGGAATTAAGCCTGGCTTAATTCCATGTGTATAAGACCGATCTGTAATTATGACTTTAAAAATGTAGCGGTTTGGGGAAAATTTTATTTGGGGTCTGTTCAAGTCCTAAATGATGGAACCAAAGGAAAGTCTCTTTCTATAGAAAATATTTGTATTTCACATATGCAAATAATATCTCAATTGTAATTTGCTATCAAATTACAAGAAGATCTAATTTGTAGAAGATTTAATTTTTTTTAATCCACTTCCTCTCCTTAATAAGGTCTTTATGGACAAGAAGGGCGTGGCTATTTGGGAATCTCATGTCTGTAGCTTGCTAGATTTGGCAAAGGGGAAGTATCTGTGTTCAGTAATGTTATATTATTTGAGCTTTGTGTCAGCTCATTGACTGTTAGACATTGTCATTTGGTAATGAAGTACCCTGAATCAACATTTTCATCAATTTTTTGGGCCTTTTAAATAATTTGGTATATCATTTCCTGGTTCAACCCTTCTGCTGTTCAGCCCTACTCTTTCTGAAATGCTTGAATACTTGAAAATAAAACGTCTCAGCCTCAATACAAATGTTCTGTTTACATCACAACTCTGTGTGAATGGAAACTAATTTATTTCTACTTTCTTCTTCCTGTACTTCAATCAGCTACCAATCTATAAGAGGACTTCTCCTCTTATCTGATGGCTGCTAAATTTGCTCAGAGTCTTTGATGAGAACTTTATTAAAAGCTTCTTGGAATGCCAAATAAACAATGTTTAGCAAATGAATCACACCCACTTACTTGATGAAACTTTCAAATGTCCCTAAAAAATTAGTGAGGCAGGAATTACCTGTGCATAAACTATGCTAGAGAATTAGCAAGATGTTACCATGTGCCCAAATAGCCATTCTATTGTTTAATACTACTTTTCCACAAATTTACTTAATTAAGTGAGCTATACTTTCTATACTAGGCAACAATTTGGACCCTTTGGACCCTTTAAAAAAATTGATGCTAGAGCCATTTTCCATTCTTGTGTTACAGAGGCTAGTCTATACATGTTTATTTATCTTGTTTTTAAAAGCTGTAGAATGGATTAGTACAATTATTGGATTTGTGGTTTTATTGAACTTTCCAGCCCTTTGAAGACACCGCTGAAAATGCTGGATGTTTCTAACTGTTCGCTGAACCACCTTGACATGGCCTATTTAGCCAACAGCCTGCATTCTGAAAAACTAGAAGCTCTTGATATCAGTGGACACGATGTGGCTGATTTGTACCCATCAACCTTCTTCAAACTCCTGAACCATTCATCTTATACACTCAAAAGCCTCACACTTGAAGAATGCAACATTCAGGACACTCATATCAACATGCTGATTTTAGGATTGGTTCCTTGTCGAAAATTAGAGGAGCTGAAGTTCCTTGGAAACCCTCTATCTTCTCGAGCCTTGAAATGCCTTTTCAACATTTTCATTGATTTTCCAAGGCTGAAATATATCGAATTTCCAGTTCCGAGAGATTGCTATGCAAACAACATCAGTTATCCAATTGGCGAAAGTGACCTTTTGAAATTTGACCACCAGAAATATGAGAGAATAGTCGAAGATCTTCACATGATTTTATTGCAAGCCAAGCGGGAAGACATCAAGGCTTCTACTCCCCTCTACGGAGGGTATGATGCTGCAGTTCAGGAAACAGGAAACGAACTAGGAATTTCTTTGTTGAAGTCATTCCAAGATGCCATACACAAATTCAGCATGGCCCTTAAGGAAATGAGCTGACATTTGAAGCTGGACAAGTATATGCAAACAAAATATGAGCACATATGGAGAATTGAAAAGGGGTTGTAGTACCCTCAAACTGATATCGTGGTCCCCTGAAGGATCTCCCATAGTTGTTCTATAACCATCCCTTTTTACATTGGTTTGACCTTTCAGCATTTTATTTCTTGAGAAAATTCAGACATACATACAAAAAATAAGATAAATCACAATGTATATTTAAAAAAAGTATGCATAGACATACTGATACTCTATTACACAATAGAATGCTGGGCAGGCACTCCATTTAGTGAATTCCAGAGCAGGCCCCAATGCAGTAAATGCAAAACTGCAACCCACGTTGCATCCTTCCTCAGTTATGTTTATAGATTCTTTTTGCAAGAAATTGAAGCTCCCATCGGCAAATAAAATATCAGATATGGATGTCAGATATCAGATATCAGATATGGATGTTATAAATATCAGATATGGATGTTCCGACTTATAATCGGAACAACTTAAACTCGAGTATATACGGGTGTATATACTCGAGTTTAAGTTGTTCCGATTATAAGTCGAGGCATCTACTTTTGCCACAAAAACCGGGGTAAATTTATTGACCCGTGTATAAGTTAAGGTTGGAAAATGCAGTGGCTACTGGTAACTTATTAAAATGGAAACCAATAAAATTACATCAATTGAGGCATCAGTAGGGTAAATGTTTTAGAATATTTATTTAAAAGAAAACCAATAAAGTTAAAATAGGGTAAACAAAAACACTCTGGTATTAACAATAACTTAAAAAATAAGAAAAAGGAGTTCAATCAGCAACCATGCTAAAACCTAAGAGTTAAAATCCTTCAAAACTGGATTCCTCATCATCTGTTTGTGCAAATTAAGCTTCAGCATCAGCTGCTGTGAGGTTATCAGCATAGACATTGTTATCATTGAGTTCGCAGTCATCACCATCACTGCCATCATTCATAAACAAAGAATTGTCTTCACTGCCATGCATGGCATTACTAATGCCACATTTCTTGAAGGCACGTTGCACCATGTCCTCTGGAATCTCTTCCCATGCATCACGGACCCACTTTGTTATTAGTTCTATGTCGGGCTTCTTCAGATTTCCAACTTTTGTCAGTTGGGCTTGACCAGATGACATCCATTCATGCCACTTCTTTCGAACACGGTCTTTAAAAGGTTTATTTAAGGAAACATCTAGGGGCTGCAATACAGATGTACGCCCACCTGGAATAACGCCCAAAGTAACTTGAGAAGACTTTGCCAGTTTTTTAATGTCATCAGATGTGTGGGCTCTGAACATATCCCAAACTAGCAATGATGGTTTTTTCTTTAAGGCTGCTCCTGGTCGTCCATTCCAAATTTCTTGCAGCCATTGTTTTTTTCCATCTTCATCCATCCAGCCTTTAACATGTGCACGCACTGTAATTTGTGCTGGGAATTTGACCTTTTTTTGGCAAGGTCTTTCTTTTAAAAATAATGACAGGCCGCAGCTTTGTTCCATTAGCCAAACATGACAGAACAACTGTGAAATGGTTTTTTTCATTTCCTGTGGTTCTGAGTAAAATAGTTTTCTCTCCCAAACTTGCCACAGTTCTGTTGCTTGGAAGATCAAAATGTCATAGGTGTTTCATCCATATTCCCAATATCTCCCAGATCATAATTATGAATTTTTCTTTGTTTTATGATGAATGAATGAAACGACATCACTTTTTCATCAAGGTCTTTTAGCAACTTCTGTGAAATCTTTCTTTGCCGCAAACAGGCCAAACCTATTCATGAAGCGGGTACACCATCCTGCTGACGCAACAAAATGTTCAATGCCTGGTGCTTTTAATTTATCATCTTTAGCCATTTGAAGAGCACATAAGCGAATTCCCATTCGTGTTACACAGTAACCATTTTGTCGACACTCCATAATCCATTTATGCAATTCAGTCTCTAGAGCCCCATATGAAGTTGGTAAACCACGTTTAGCTTTTTTTATCTTTGGAATCTTTTCCAAGTCAGCTTTCATTTTCCTCCAGGCTCTCACTAGTTTTTCATCAACACAAAATTCCCTACTTGCAATACTGTTATTGCTTGCTTCTGCTCTTGACACAACCTGAAGTTTAAAGCCAGCTTCATATGACCTCCATTTTTGTTTTGGTCCAGGATTAGAAGTACCGGTACTGGGATCCATTTCTAAGAGGATAAAAAAAAATTGGAAAAAACCCCCCTACTTACTGGTATACCTCAATCCCCCACTGCTCTGCCTCCCTGCCCCTCTGTCTTCTTGCCAGCACAGAGCATGTGATGTCATCACATGAACTGTGCCAGACACTACGGACAGCAGCAGGTCTGTGGCTGTCCGAAGTCCACTGTGGAGCAGGGAATGCTTGCTCTCTGCTCCACAGTGGTATCTCTTCACCTATATGTGCTCCCTGAGGAATTGTGTATATCGTATTTTTCGGTGTAAGGTACAATATATAAGATGCCCCTAGATTTTAGAGGAAGAAAATAAGGAAAAAAGTACGGTATACCGGTATTCTGAACCAAATGGTGTAGTATTATAGTACTGTATATTGTTTACGGTAATAAAATACCAGTGCAGCAGAATACCGTTCTTTTTACAATCATGTACAGTATACTGTACAATACTTTTAAAAACCATGTACACTTTTTACAAACTTCAAACTTCACAGCTTCAAGTCTTGTGGACTTCAACTCCCAGAATTCCTCCACCAGTCATGCTACTTCAGGAATGGTAGTTGAATTCCACAAGCCTTAATCTTGCCTGGTTTGAAAACCCTTGCCCTTTCCTTCCTGTTGCCCCATCCACTGGAGACCCTTGGTAAAATTGTAAAATTTGAGCAGGGACAATGTTTATCTGCCTACACACTTCCTAGAAAGCCAAATGTATTTATCAAAAAAGTCTTGTTTCAGATTCTTCTGCTAACTTCCTAAATAGAAACAAAACATGAAAGATTAGAGGACCCAGCTACCCGTAATTTTACAAATAAAACACGATAAGAGGTACCGTAAATGTATGGTAAATTCTTCAGTTCTGAATTTTAGAGATGCTTTGGGCTAGAGTTCCCATTATTCAGCCTTGGAGAGGGGAGTGATGGGGATTGCTTCTCTTGCAACAGACTGGCTAATGAGAACTGTAGTCCAAAGTACCTGTACATATAGGGTAACCATAATTTTATTTTTGTAATTACCAGTACCAATATTTAATTTTGGTTTTTTTTTAAAAACCAGCACTTTAACAACATGGGGGAAGCTCTCTGCTGCAGGAAGGGATGAGCCCCTATCAACACCTCCACCCCGGAGATGACTGATAGGACTTGTAATCCAAAGTATTCCCAAGTAACCTTCTGATTTCTCAATGCTAGATACCAGTAATGCAAAAATAATGGAGATAGACTTTGAAAAGTGAGCCTTTGCAGCAGGGGAGGCAAGTAGGGTACCCAATTCCAATGGCTTTCCATGCACAAGAGGAGATTGTTGGCTGCCTGACCATTTGGATTTATAGTACAAAAGAGCAGGGGGAAAGATCCCCAGAGGAGAGGAAGAGGCTTGAGAAGTCAAGCACAATTCACAATTCAAATGGCAAAAGCCTCCAATCTCTCTCATCTGAGGTAGCCACCTGGCCATGAAGAACTGCCGTCGCCATATCAAAAAATCTGGGAGCCAAGCGTGGGAACTGAGGGGAACTGCAAATGCGCTGGCCTGGCCAAGCAAAATGAGACTTTTAGCCCCCTCCTCCTGACCGTTTGGATGCAGCGGCTAATTGGGGCTAATTGGCTACTAGCCAATCACAAAATTTGTTACTCTTTTATGTACCGGTATTTAGTTTTAAACCTGGGGAAAAGGCAGAGGTGTGGTGGGCGTGCCAAAAGTGCTCTCGGGTAAGAATCTGCGGGAGGGGAGGGGCTCCCAAAATGCTCTCCCAAATTGCCCCGCGCCTCCCGCAGCTGTTTCGCCACACGCTTTGGGTGCATCTGCCGTTCCTACAGCGAAGAGAGGTGGCACCTTCCCGAAGCGCTCGGTTTAGCGGCTGAGTGAAGAGCTGGCCATTTGCCGCCTTCGCTGTAGGAGAGGCAGGCGCACCCGAAACCCCACCGGCTTTTTTTCTCTAGCACGCAAGCAAAGGAGCAGCCAACCACTCGAACGCCGAATTAGAGAGAAAAAAAGCCACTAGGGTGGCGAGAATACCGCCTTCCCCCAGTCACTTAACCCAGCGCTTCAAGTTAACCGGCTGGGGGAAGGCGGGGCAGTTGCCGCTTCTTTCGAGCTGAAGGAAAGCCAAGACGGCTGCCTTTCCCTAAGCCGCTTCCTGTAAACCACTTAGGGATATCGCTCTGGGAGAGGGGGCAACTGTTCCAGTTAAGAAGCAAGAATCCACCCCCCTACCGGCTTTTTTTCTCTCTAACGCGGCTTTCGAGTGGTTGGCTGGCTCCTTTGCTTGCGCGCAAGAGGGGGGGAAAGCCGGTGAGGCTAACCCGCCCAAGCCAGCAATGCCAGCCAGACTGCCGCTTGCGCCCTGTCTCCTTTTTGAGTGTTCCACTTGTAAGCCATGACCAGGTCTTTTCTTTATCCACTTTGCCTTCAATCTTCTCCAAGAACTATCCATGCAATGCTTTGTTCTGCCAACTGTCCATACAACATTGAGTTATATTTTTTCTGTACTGGTCCTTAGTTTGCTTCACCTTGAGAAGCTTCCTATTGTTGACCTCCATCAGCGCTGACTCTTTGCTCCCCTTCACGTAGTCAGCTAATGCATGCTTCTCTTCTTCTACTATCTGCGTTTTCCAGGCTCCGAGTTGTAATAACAGTTCATGATTGTGCGATTCTCTGACATTGAGAATTTCTGCCGCTTTTTGATTTGTAAGCTTTGTTTGTTTTGTTCCTGTAGCTCATTTGTCGATGGCTGCCCAGGTTCCACAGTAGCCACCGCGGTCCTTTTTATCCTGGGCGACGACCGAGTCAGTATGGACTTCTTTTTGTTTTGTCTCTCCATTAGTTTAAATTGGTTAGGTACGTTTAGTCTGGCTCCTCTGCTTTGACCACTCCAGCAAGGTTAGACCTACCAGTAGTTTACACTACCACTGGCACAGCTCTCAGCTTCATTGAAGCATACAAGCCCCACTACCACGACAAGGCGTATCCATCAGTGGGGATTATTATTATTGTTATTATTATTATTTTACCGATCTTGGTGGAAGGCTGAGTCAGTCTTGAGCCTGGTGAGATTCAACATGCCAAACTGCTAGCAGCTAGTGATCAGCAGTAGTTGTCTGCAGTATTGCACTCTAATTTAACTATTGTGCCAATGCAGCTCATATGATACATACAACATTTATGACATGGATTGTTATTCCACAATTGGCACAGGTAATAAACAATGACACACAAATACAGAATAGAAAAATCCATGCATCATGCCTTCAGTCTGTTTGTTTTCATTGTGCTGTTGCAATTTACGTAGGCTCAAACTGGAAGATTTAACGTATTTTTTGGTGTATAAGATGCACCTTTTTACTTCAAAAAAGTGTGTCAAAAACTGGGTGCATCTTATACACCAAGTTTTGCTGAGGGCGCCTGGCATCCCTTGGTGAGAGGCTGGCAACTCAGCCCTAGGGATGCCCCAGAAGGCGGGAGATTGGAGTGGGGGCTGATGGAGCTGAGCCCCCTCCGTCAGGACGATCAGTGCCGCACTGTGTCCCTCCTCTGCGGCTGGATGCACCGAGGGAAATCCTCCTCAAGAGAGGCTCCTGGAGGTTATGTTCTGCACCCGGCAGCAAGGGTGGCAGGAACAAGAGGAGCGTGATGAGCAGCAGCACCGGGAACCTCGTGTCCACGCTGCCGATGCCGCCAACACCAATGCCACCAATGTCTCCACCGGAACTGGCTAACTCAGGGGCATGGCCCCTCGTTCCTGCCACCCAGAGGGAGCGACTCATGAGGAGGATTCCCCTTGGCACATCCAGCTGCAGAGGCCTGCAGTGTGGCGCTGATCATCCCGCGGCAGGGGGCTTGGCTTTATCAGCCCCCACTCCAATCGCCCGCATCCCCAGGGCCAAGCTGCCAGCCTCCCATCAAGGGCTGCTGGGTGGCCTCGCAACTTTCCTAAACTGTGGAGAACCGGGCAAGGCGTCCCCTCAGCACATCTTGGGGGGCAGAGCCCGGCCAGAGACAGATTGCAGCATAGAGCCCAGGAGAAGAGTCGATCCTGTTTGGCTGCTGAAAAACCCAGGAATGGTGCTGTTCTGCGTGAAACTGGAGAAGAAGCTCAGAAGAAGTGGGTTAGGCTGCTGGCTTGTCCCCAGAGAGACAGATACAGAGGGAAAGATAGGGAGGAAAGTGAAAGGGGGAGGGAATGTGAGAGAAAAGGAGAAAGAAAAATGAGAAACTGATGGAGGGAAAGAACAAGGAAAAGGAAGAACAAACAAAATGAGAGAGAAATCGGAATGAATGAGAATGAGAGAGGGAGATGAGGGAAAAGAATGAGAGAGAGAAGGGGAGAGGAAGAAAAAGGGAGAGGAAGAGGAGAGAAAAACAAATAAAAGTGAGATAAATGAGAGCAAAAAGGGAGAGAGAGACACAAATGATAGCAAAAAGGAGGAGAGATAGGGAGAGGTACATAGAAATGAGAGAGACCTGGAGGGAGAAATGAGACAGGGAAAAGGGAGAGAAGTGGAGAGAAAGAAAAAAAGTGAAAGAGAGAGGGAGGGAAAGAGATGAAGGAAGGAAGGAGGAAAGAAGGAAGGGAGACGTTTCCCACAAAAAACACTGGGAACCACAAACCCACCCCCCTCGTGGCTGGAGAGGTTACTATTACACTGCACACCAAGACAACTAGACACAAGAACAGTTTTTCCCCAAACTCCATCACTCTACTAAACAAACAATTCCCTCAACGCTGTCAAAGTGTGCACTTATATTTCTATTAGTTTTTTCTCATCATTCCTATCACCCATTTCCTTCCACCTAGGGCTGTATGACTGTAACGTTGCTTGTATCCTAAGATTTTTATTAATATTATTTCATCATTGCTTATTTGACTTATGACAATCATTAAGTGTTGAACCACATGATTCTTGACAAATGTATCTTTTTCTTTTATGTACACTGAGAGCACATGCACTAAAACAAATTCCTTGTGTGTCCAATCACACTTGGCCAATAAATAATTCTATTCTATTCTATTCTATTCTACTATTACTATTTAATACTACATCATTTGGTTCAGAATACTTTTTTCCTTGTTTTCCTTCTCTAAAATCTAGGTGCATCTTATATACCGGTGCGTCTTATACACTAAAATACGGTAGTAAAGGAACCTGAACAATATTAATGGTGTTTATTTTTTTCATTATTTGTAAAGAACTGGTAATACACATAGCTATAACATAGTTTATATATATAAGATTGGTACTGATCAGAGGGAACAGTAAGATAGGGATGGTAGGCATGCCCATGCGCTTATGCGCACCCCTTATTGACCTCTTAGGAATTGGGTGAGGTCAACAGTGGACAGTTTAAGGATAAAATCTGGGGGGTTAGTTGATGAAACCCCAAAGTCAGGTAGTGAGTTCCAGGTATTAACCATTCGGTTGCTAAAGTCATATTTTCTACAATCAAGTTTGGAACTGTTCACTTTGATTTTGTATCTGTTGTGTGCTCGTGTATTGTTGTGGTTGAAGCTGAAAAAGTCATTTACAGGAAGGGCATTATAGCAGATAATTTTATGAGCCGAAGGCGACATGGTTCTAAGCTTTCTAAGGCCAGGATTTTAAGTCTAGTTGCGTAAGGTATACTATTGTGGGTAGAGGAGTGGAGGGCTCTTCTCATAAAGTATCTCTGGACACTTTCTAATATATTTATGTCCAATATGCAATGTGGGTTCCAGACAGATGAGCTGTATTCAAAGGTTTGTCTGCCAAATGTTTTGTATGCTCTGGTTAGTAGTGGGATATTATGACGGTTGTAATACAACTGTCAGACGACGGTTTTTAACATCAAGCTGGGTTTAACAAGGGATTTGTCCCTTGTTTGTACCCCTGCCCCAGGGAGTTCCTTCTTCCAGAGATGTGCTTTTGGTATGTCTGAACTATTGCATTAGCTGCTAGCTACCTTCAGAGCAAGCGGTGGAGAGGAGCTGAGAGGGGAGGACAGGAGAATTAGCTATGCTCCTGGTCTGAGTCTTAGGGCTACGTGAAAGTGATAGCGTTGGGCATTTGGTTCCTAAAGTTAGCAGCTGGGGACGGCATTTTTTAAAACGATGTTTGACTTCTTTGAACTGGGGAGCCCCTAGGCCAAGATGACACTGCCGAGCCGACCAGTGAGAGCAGTCAGCAGAGACTGCCTTAGAGGCCACAATAACATGACAGACCGAGATGATCTTGAACTGAGCCGATGCAGCTGAGCTGTTGGGTGAAAGCTGCCAGACAAAGCAAGCGCCCTGAAATTCTGCCTCCATCTTCTAAGGTTGCATTACTATTACTATTAGTCTTCTCATCCCACTTATGACTATACTGTAACTTGTTGCTTGTATCCTTATGATTTATATTGATGGTTTCTTTATTGCTTATTTGACCCTTATGCCAATCATTAAGAGTTGTACTTCATGATTCTTGACAAATGTATTTCTTTTTTTGACGAATGTATCTTTTTTTAATGTACACTGAGAGCATATGCACCAAAGACAAATTCCTTGTGTGTCCAATCACACTTGGCTAATAAAAGAATTCTATTTCAGCTTTGGGATGTTCATCCTAATGCAGTGTTTTTCAATCAAGTTTCCACCAGAAATCTGGCAACACCAAAGGGTTCCCCTGAAGAAAAAGTTGAAAAACACTGGCCTAGACCCTAGAGCATTGAGATTCTCTTCCTATTGAGACTCTCTCTGATATCTCTCTGATTCTATGCTAGTTTGTCTACATGACTATTCTACTGTGTATAGTAAGAACTAAGAAAATGAAGAATAGATATGACCTGATACCCCGGAAATTGCAGAGTAAGAAAGAAGTCAGAATGGAAATGAAAAAGATTCTGTATTTTGGTAAAAAGAGAGGGAAGGAGAAAATACATGGGTTTAACATGATAAGAAATAAAAGATTGGCAAAGAAGATATTTTGAGAGAGATGACAGGTTATTAAATAGAATAGAATAGAACAGAATGCTTTATTGGCCAAGTGTGATTAGACACACAAGGAATTTCTCTTGGTGCATATGCTCTCAGTTTACATAAAAGAAAAAGATATATTTGTCAAGAATCATGAGGTACAACATTTAATGATTGTCATAGGGGTCAAATAAGCAATGATGAAACAATATTAATAAAAATCTTAGGATACAAGCAACAAGTTACAGTCATACAGTCCTAAGTGGGAGGAAAAGGATGATAGGAATGATGAGAAAAAATAGTAGAAATAGAAGTGCAGTTTTAGTAAAAAGTTTGACAGTGTTGAGGGAATTATTTGTTTAGTAGAGTGATGGTGTTCGGGATAAAAACTGTTCTAGAATTATACAGAAATACTTAGATCATTGGATTATTGAAACTTGGGAAAGATAATGTTAATGAAGTGATAAATATTTGAATATTAATTGATTATGACTTGGAATGAAATATTATAATATTATGATGATTATTAATTGAAGATTTAAAATAATGGTTTGGTTAATATTTATAGCCTTGTCCACTTCATCAGGTGTCACCAGATCAAACTCTTCCCAGACAGATGGACAAGTACGGGCCCCAGTCACCTTGACTGACTCATTATCTGTCAACTCTGTTATTCAATTGGAGTCGAGTGATTTTTAGCATTTGTAGTACCCAGAGTTGCAACATGATTGGTAGGTGTCTGAGGGCTAGAAAAAAAAATCAGCTGCTGAAGCCCACTGCATGAGATCCAGTCTGACCCAGCCTGGTGAAGCTAGCAGTCTAGAAGTAGGAAAATCTGAGTTCTAGCCCAGCCTTAGATATGAAGGCCAATTGAGTGATCCTAGACTAGTCACTCTATCTCAGCTCCAGGAACACAGCAATATCAAACCACTTTTAGCAACTGCTGCCTAAGAATCTGAAAAATCTTCTTCAGGTAGCTGCTAGGAGTCAAACTTACTCAAAAGAAAATATACATTGGAACAATTGCAATTAATTATTGTTATAGATAAATATAATGCATACAATACTATAGGGCAGCGTTTTTTAACCAGTGTGCCGCGAGACATGGTCAGGTGTGCCGTGAAGAAGGAAGCTCAGGTTCCGGTCTCACAACTTTTTGCTGAGGGTGTGAACAGCAAAAAGTTGCGAGACTGGAAGCTGAGTTTCCTTCTTCGGGTCTTCCAAGTTTTCCGGCAGCTGCAGCACCCCGCCCGGTTGGAGTTTCCCTGGCGGCGATGGCAGGTGGGCTTTGGGGCCTGGCAGGAGGGCACTCGCAGCAGCGGCACTAGGCAGTAGCCATGGGGTGGCGGCAGGGCAGTTGGCTGCGAGTGGGAGCTCCAGGGCAGAGACAATGATGGCAGCGGCTGGATGTATAGCTGGACACCATATATGCTGGCCTTGAAGGGCTGGCACTGGCCTGCTGGCTGAGCCAGGACAGAGGTGCCAGCTCTGCGCCCATGCCCAGTGCAGCGCCAGCATGTATGGCATCCACAAACATGTCCAGCCACTGCCATTGGTGCCTCCACCCTGGAGCTCCCGCTCGCAGCCGACCGCTCTTCCGCCACCTCGCGGCTACTGCCTATTGCTGCTGTGGCCGGCGTGGTGTACAAGAGAGAAAGAGATAGGTAGCAAGAGAGAGAGAAAAAGAGAGAAAGAGAGAGAAAGAGGAAGAGAGAAAAAGAGAGGGGGAGAGAGAAAGAAAGCGAGAGAAAGAAAAGCAAGAGAGAGAGAAAGAAAGCAAGAGAGAGAGAAAAGGAGAGGAAGGGAGAGAGAAATGAGACAAAAAAGGGGAGGAAAAAAGAGAAACGAGAAAATTATTGAGGTAGAGAATGAGAGGAAAGAGAGAGAAACAAAAGAGATAGAGAAGTGATTCTTGATTTAAAACATATGATAAAAAGCACCCAAAGAATAAGAGAGGAATAAACCCCAGCCCTCACCTGTTTTTGGAAAGAATGAGAGAAAAACACTAGCCCTCATCTGTTTTTGGAAATAGTTCAAGAGTGTGTACACATGGGGGGGGGGGGGTGGAGAGGGATGGAAAAAGAGAGAAGAGTGTCTTAGAGTGCCATTTTGGTTGGTGGTGTGCTCCAGGATTTTGTAAATGTAAAAAATGTGCCACAGCTCAAAAAACGCTGAAAATCACTGCTGTAGAGTACACGTTTTGGATCTGCTGGTAACAAAGATTGCTGAATAAATAATAGGCAATCACCTGGGTGAACTCACAAATAGTCTTTCCTCTCATCTCCAGACAGCCAGTTTCCATCAAGCAATCCCAGGTAAGTAGCACCTGTTAAAAATGTTTTTTAATCTTTCTATTTTAAAAAAGTTGATTTCAACTTTCCTTTGCAGCAAATTAACTTTGGTATCACATATACTATTTCAGCTGAAATCTAAACTGGGTAAATTATCTAATTCTTTATATTGTTTGATCAATATTTTAAACTTTTTAAAACTTCCAGCTCTATTATAATTGATTGATAATTACAAAGACTTGCAAACAAATATGGAACTTTGTTATATGTTGACTGCAGGCAGAATTCTTTATACAGAAATAATGGAAAGATACAACAATTCCAACAAGGAGAATGGATACAAAGACTCATAGAGTTAGCAGAAATGGCTAACCGCTTTAATTAAAGAAAAAATATATCCAGTAATCAAGGTAATTTTTTTTAAAAAAATTCTGATTTTGGGATTTACTAATCAAATAAATTTGTTATTTTAGAAATGAATAGTATATATTACGTACATAAAAAGAAAAGGTTTAATTATTTTTATTCTACTGCCCAGAGTAATGTAGAAAGTTAAGGCCTTTCTTGCTTTTCCCACTTTTCTTGTAGAAAGTTAAGGCTTTTCTTGCTTTTCTTTTCTTTTTCTCAACCAACATTTCTTTTTTCACCTCATTTCTCTCCCCCATTTACCTATCTTTTGTTGTCATATATATTTTATATTGTGATAATGCTATAACATTAGAATAAATTTATAACATGATATAATTAATATACTGTAGTATGGTATAAATCTAAACATAAGATAACATAATTATAAGATTACCAAAAAGCAACAGGAATAGGGTAATCCAAATAACTATTTTCTGAGTATAGCTCCTGCTAAAAACAACAGAAAACAACAAGAAAAATACAGAATTAATCTTTGATCTAATCTAATATTTGGTCCCATGTCCTTAAAATCCCATTCTGATATTCTATCTTAATCTTCTGTTTACTAATTGGTTCTGTAGGATAGAGTTTCCAGAATAGAAAGATTCAAGAGACTATTACAGGTAGTCCTCAACCTCAGGGCCACCATCAGGAATTTTGGGGCCCCATACAGCCTAAGTGTCTGGGCCCCCTCCCCCGGCCATTTTAAAACTACTGCCCCCCAAATCCCGTGCCATGCCCACCATGGCCACACACCCTGGGCAAGCCCGCCCCCGGCCCTCTGAGGTCAAACACAGCCCTGATGTGGCCCTCAATGAAATTGAGTTTGACACCCCTGGCCTAGAGGCTAAATCCTATGAACAAGGGCTAAGAGAATGAGTATGTTTAGCTCAATAAATAGAAAACTGAGGGGGAATATAATAGTAGTTTCCCAATCCTTAAAGGGCTGCCACAGAGCAGATGGCATCTATTTATTCTCCATGCCACCTGAAGGTAGTACAAGAAGCAATGGGCGGAACCTTACCAAGAAGAAATGCAATCTGGAAATAAGGAAAAACTTGGGACTGGGCGGCATATAAATAAATAAATAAATAAATAAATAAATAAATAAATAAATAAATAAATCCCTTCTTTTTTATTAAAAGAAATTAATAGAAACATAGAAACATAGAAGACTGATGGCAGAAAAAGACCTCATGGTCCATCTAGTCTGCCCTTATACTATTTCCTGTATTTTATCTTAGGATGGATATATGTTTATCCCAGGCATGTTTAAATTCAGTTACTGTGGATTTACCAACCACGTCTGCTGGAAGTTTGTTCCAAGCATCTACTACTCTTTCAGTGAAATAATGTTTTCTCAGGTTGCTTTTGATCTTTCCCCCAACTAACTTCAGATTGTGTTCCCTTGTCCTTGTGTTCACTTTCCTATTAAAAACACTTCTCTCCTGGACCTTATTTAACCCTTTAACATATTTAAACGTTTCGATCACGTCCCCCCTTTTCCTTCTGTCCTCCAGACTATACAGATTGAGTTCATGAAGTCCTTCCTGATACGTTTTATGCTTAAGACCTTCCACCATTCTTGTAGCCCGTCTTTGCACCCGTTCAATTTTGTCAATAATAATTTAAAAAAACCAAAATCCATTACTATTAAAACTAAAACAACCAGCAAAACTATTAATAAAAACAGCTGAGGGCTGGGTTTTTTTCTCTGTTATTATTTAAGTGCTTTTACCATATGCTTTAAATCAAGAATCACTTCTCTCTCTGTTTCTCTCTCTTTTCTGTCATTCTCTGCCTCAATCATTTTCTCATTTCTCTTTTTTTCTCCCCTTTTTTCTATCATTTCTCTCTCTCTTCCTTCCACTCTTCTCTCTCTCTCTTTCTTCCTCTCTCATCTCTTTCTTTCTTTCTCTTTCTCTTTCTCTCTTGCTTTCTTTCTCTTTCTCTCACTCTCTTCCTTCCTCTCTCATCTTTCTTTCTTTCTCTATCTTGCTTTCTTCCTCTCTCTCACTCTTCCTTCCTCTCTCATTTCTCTCTCTCTTTTTCTTCCCCTCTCTCTTTCTCTATCTTGCTTTCTTCCTCTCTCTGACTCTCTTCCTTCCTCTCTCATCTCTCTCTCTCTTTCTCTATCTTGCTTTCTTCCTCTCTCTCTCTTTCTCTCTCTCTTTCTCTATCTTGCTTTCTTCCTCTCTCTCTCTTCCTTCCTCTCTCATCTCTTACTTTCTTTCTCTCTTTCTCTATCTTGCTTTCTCCCTCTCTCTCCCTCTTCCTTCCTCTCTCATCTCTCTCTCTTTTCTTTCTCTCTCTTTCTCTATCTCTCCCCCTCTTTCTCTCTCTCTTTTACTCACTTTCCCTCTCTTGTTTTCTTTCTCTCTCTCTCTCTCTTGCTTTCTTTCTCACACTCTTTCTCTCTCTCGTTCTCTTTCTCTTGCTATCTCTTTCTCTCCCCCTATTTCTCTCTCTCTCTCTCTCTCTCTCACACTTTCTCTCTATCTTGTTCTGTCATTGCTCTCACTCTCTCTCGTTCTCCGGAGGCTGGCGAAAGTAATTTTCAATTACTTTCAATTGTAATTTTCAATTACAATCAACCTATCTCTCCTTCCTTCCTTTCCCCTCTCCCTCTTTTCCTTTCCTTCCTTCCCTTCCCCTTTCTCCTTCTTTCCCTTCTTCCTTCATTCCAACCAACCTATCTCTTATTATCTGTTTCATTTGGCCATTTAATAAAAAATAATAATTGCATATAAAGGTATGTACAATATACTTCAATTTTTGTAGCAAATAACTCAAAATCTTTTTACAGGTTATATACTGTACAATTTCATAATGTATAAGACTAAGCTATCATTACTTTATCTCTGTAATTATAGAAAGCCCAAGCAATCCCTTTTTGTGGAAATCACTCAAGACATCACTTAAAGTGTTGTAACAACTACACCTGGGTTATTCCTGAAGATCTTCACGGCTCCTATGACCTTGGGAATGCCCAAGGCTTCTGCTTCCGCTTCCAGAGCATCCAAGCTGGAGAAGTTATCAGGCAAAAGAATCTTCTCTGAGCGAAGAAAATTAGCTAGTTGTTTAAAAAAACGCACACCAGAAAGTAAGCAACCCGAAGGGCTAGCAGGGTGTTTTTGCCATCACATTCCATGCTATATGCATATATTTCAAATGACTTTAGGAGAAAGCAAAACTGGGGATTCCTAGCAACAGATGGAGAGCCAGCCAGAAAGAAAGCCATGGACGTGGAAAAAATAGAGAGAAAATTGATAGGAAGAAGCAGAATTTGAGTTTGAAACCTAGCCAAGGCTGGTGCCCATAATAACAATAATTTTAGGATAACAGTGCAAATTATAGACTTGGTAAACCAGCAGGTGATATTCTCTGAGTTTGCTTGCTTTCTTCCTTGCTCAAATAGGTCACATAATAATAATAATAATAATAATAATAATAATAATAATAACAACAACAACAACAACAATTATTATTATTTATTAGATTTGTATGCCGTCCCTCTTCAAAGACGCAGGGCGGCTCACATCATCATCAGTGAGCTCTGCAAGAAAACAACCAAGCTCAGAGAGCACCATGGGGCCCTAATGCCAACCCTGAGGTACAAACATTCTCCTTTATCACCGGCAAAGCCTCATAGCTTTTGTACAAGCAACCGTTTATTCAAAGGAAGTGAGCAAAAGCAGCTCCAGGCGCCCTGGGATAGAAGAGGCCGAAGAGCTGCTGGACCTTTCTGGCATTCTTGGTTTTCTGAGGGAAAGGAGCTTAGGCCTGGGGTAGGCCAAGTTGGCTCTTCTAGGACTTGTGGACTTCAACTCCCAGAATTCCTGAGCCAATCATGCTAGCTGAGGAATTCTGGGAGTTGAAGTCCACCTGTCATAGCAAAGGCCACTTGGCCTACCCCTGAGGTAGTTAAAGGGAGGGGGGAGGAGAGGTTTCAAGCTCTGCACACCCTTTCCTTGTTAGGTTTCCCGCTTCTTCAGTTCGGGGTGGAAGCCGATGGGACCCAGGGAACTTTTGCACCGGGCACAGAGAGAGAGAGATATGCCGAACGCTGCCCTAAAATCCTCTCCTCCTCCTCCTTGTGCAGGCGCCAGGCAGACGTTGGCGGTTCAAGGACCTTCATGTCCAGCCGCCCATCCCTCCACCCACCCTCTTTTCCTCTCCTCCTGAGGCCTTCGGGGGTCAACCGAGGGGGGCGGCCGAGGGTTCTTGCGCGCCCCCCGATCCCCGCCGTCCCTTGCCATGGGGAGCCTCCCCCGCCACCCGTTACCGATGAAGCAGAACTCGCCGCTCTCGCACTCGATGAGCGCGGCGGCGGCCAGCCAGAGCAGGTTGTCGTCAGTGATCAGCGTGGGGAACTCTTCCACCAGCCGCAGCGGCAGGAAGCAGTAGGGCACCTCGTCCTCCGTGTCCAGCAGCGGCGTGTCCATCAACCCCAGCGGCGCCTTCTCCTCCTGTTTCCTTCTCCTCCCTCTTCCCCTTCCTTCCCTTCCGTCTTTCCCTTCCTTCCCTCCCTATTTTTCCTTCCTTCCTTTCCTTCTGTGTCCTCCCGGCCCTCCCCTCCCCTTCCCCGATGAGGGCAGCCCGTAGAGTCACACCCATCCCGGGCCGAGTTACAAGAGCCGCAGCCGGGCGGGGAGCGCCCCACTCGCTTCGTTCCCGCGGCAGGGCTCGGTCGGGAGCCTGCTGGTCAGGGCTCGGTCGCCGCCACCAGGAATCCAGGAAACCGGGGTCAGGGGTCTCTGGGGCGTCGCACCGGGACGGCGCCTGCCGCCTGGAATGTCGGGCACACGGGCTGCCGCGCGCTCTCCCCATCCCCTGCTGCCAGCCCAACCCGGAAAATTCAAAGTAAATTCGCTCTTACTTTGACTGCTCCAGGCAGGCTAGCAGGGAGATGGAGAGAGCGCGGTGGCCCCCGCTGTGAGAATGCCTGCAGGGAAGAGAGGCGGAGCGGACAGGCGGGCAAGGGCAGCGGCGAGTAGCCACGGGGGCGCGAGGGGGCTAGAGGCACGGGGGGTGCGAGCGGGGACGGCCGCGGCTTCGTGCACGCCCTTGGAAAAGGGTGCGCGGGGGGGCCTTTTGGGGGATGCTGGCGCACGCGTGCGAAGCCTACAACTTGCGCTTGTGTTAAATTTTGTTTCTTTCCTAAGCAGCCTTCTGTGTAAAAAAATCCATTTGGGAACGACTCGTTCCCAAATGGATTTTTTTACACAGAAGGCTGCTTAGGAAAGAAACAAAATTTAACACAAGCGCAAGTTGCAACCGCCACCCCGAAGGGGCTCCTACCTTCGCCGCACGCTTTACTCTAGGACTGGAGGACCGCGCTGCCAAAGGCTCCGTCGGGGCTTCTTCGAGTCCTGCCTCGCGAGGGCCAGAGGGCCCGCCTTTTCGTTGGTGAGGCAGACAAGCCGGCAAGAGAGGGCCGGTACTGCGCATGTGCGACGGCGGGCAAAACCGGGGCCCCCTCATGGCCGGGCCGGTACACCACTCCCAGTAGTACTGCCCTATCGGCGGCCCTGCTCAACCTATCACCACAACTGATTCCAAAATTTTCATTACTAAATAAAACATTTGGCAACTACATTTTGCCCCATTTTACAATATTTGTTGTGATAGTTGATAAATAAATCATTATACAGTGAACCCTCGATCATCGCAAGGGTTCCGTTCCAGGACCCCACGCGATGATCGATTTTTAGCGAAGTAGCGGTGCGGAAGTAAAAACACCATCTGCGCGTGCGCAGATGGTGTTTTTGCTTCTACTGCCGCCCGCCCTTCGCCCGCCCACCCCGTTGCTCGCGCAACGGCTTCCCTGGGTGCCCGCTCGCTTGGGAACATCCCAGCTTCGCTCCCCAGCTGGGAAGCGGATCTAGGGAGTCCCCACCGCACGCGCGTTGCTGGGGAAAGCGCGCGCGCTTGGGAACATCCCAGCTTCGCTCCCCAGCTGGGAAGCGGATCTAGGGAGTCCCCACCGCGCGCGCGTTGCTGGGGAAAGCGCGCGCGCTTGGGAACATCCCAGCTTCGCTCCCCAGCTGGGAAGCGGATCTAGGGAGTCCCCACCGCGCGCGCGTTGCTGGGGAAAGCGCGCGCGCTTGGGAACATCCCAGCTTCGCTCCCCAGCTGGGAAGCGTATCTAGGGAGTCCCCAAGCGCGCGCGCTTTCCCCAGCAACGCGCGCGCGGTGGGGACTCCCTAGATCCGCTTCCCAGCTGGGGAGTGAAGCTGGGATGTTCCCAAGCGCGCGCGCTTTCCCCAGCAACGCGCGCGCGGTGGGGACTCCCTAGATCCGCTTTCCAGCTGGGGAGCGGAGCTAGGCTGCCCCAAGCTCGCGCGCGCCGCCCGCCCGCCCACGCTGTTGCCGGCTCCGCTTCCCAGCTGGGAAGCGGAGCTAGGGTGCCCCAAGCTCGCGCTCCAGCCCACCGCCGCTGGGGTCTTACCGGGGCAAGAGGGGGAAGACCCAGGGAAGCCTCTGCCCGGCGGGGAAACTCCACCATCTACGCATGCGTGGAAGGGCACGCATGCGCAGATGGTGGAGTTTACTTCCGGGTTGCAAACTAGCGAAATAGCCCTTTCGCGATCCTTGAGGACGCGAAACTCGAGGGTTCACTGTAGTTGCAAGTTAGTAACACAGTGATTCAGTGAATCTTATTTCCCCTTTGTCAGAAGCTCACAAAAGGTGACCATAGAACACTGCAAACCATAGAACACTGCAAACCATATAAATGTGAGTCAGTTGTCAAGCATCTAGATTTTGATCACAGAAACATAGAAACATAGAAGACTGACGGCAGAAAAAGACCTCATGGTCCATTTGGTCTGCCCTTATACTATTTCCTGTGTTTTATCTTAGGATGGATATATGTTTATCCCAGGCATGTTTAAATTCAGTTATTGTGGATTTATCTACCACGTCTGCTGGAAGTTTGTTCCAAGGATCTACTACTCTTTCAGTAAAATAATATTTTCTCATGTTGCTTTTGATCTTTCCCCCAACTAACTTCAGATTGTGCCCTTGTTCTTGTGTTCACTTTCATATTAAAAACACTTCCCTCCTGAACCTTATTTAACCCTTTAACATATTTAAATGTTTCGATCATGTCCCCCCTTTTCCTTCTGTCCTCCAGACTATACAGATTGAGTTCATTAAGTCTTTCCTGATACGTTTTATGCTTAAGATCTTCCACCTCTGTCGTCAGGCATGGGGGAATTGAGATATTCCCTTCCCCCTAGGCTTACAAAATTTATGCATGGTATGTTTGTATGTATGATTGGTTTCTTAAATTGGGGTTTTTAAACTACTTTTAATATTATATTTGTTTATATTATTTTTTACTGTTGTTAGACGCCCCGAGTCTATGAAGAGGAGTGACATACAAATCTAATAAATAAATAAATAAATATGTATTTCAGGAAGAATATCAATTTTAAATGGAAGGATGGGGAGACTGTACCTGCTGATTTAAAACTATAAACTTGTAGCCCAATTTAAACTATACAGTTGTGGCCCAATGTCCTCAGTACAGAAAATAATAATAGAAGTAACAATAACAAAAACAGCAGCAGCAGCAACAACAACGTTGATTGGTGCCACCTTGCCGTGGTGGTGGTGGGCTTAAGTGCTCCAATGATGCTGAGAGCTGTGTTGACTGTGTTGTGTGTGCTCCCTATCAGCCGTTGGAATGCTCAGATTCAGAGGGGGAAGGTGAAATGGAACCTGTCAATTTACCTGATTTAGGAGATGAAGAGAATTTTAGCGAGGAAGAAGTTGAAATGGGAGAAGAACTTTCGAGTGAAAGCTTGCAGACAAATGTGTCTTCAGACAGTTCCACCTGTCCGGATTTGAGATGGTTAGATCCAAAATTCAGAAGGTGGAAGAAAAGGTCAGAAAAAATGACTGGGAAGATATTTTAAGATGCAGTTTAGAGTGTTTTTAATTAATTACATCACGTCTGGAGTTAGACGGAAACAATAGCTGCTTGCGTCAATCTGACATCCAGCCAACATGGGCGCTGCCAGAAAAGTGGCGGAATGTGTAGTTTTTATTGCGTGAGTTATTGCATTTTTATTGCCATTCTAATCAGACGAAATTGGCCAGATAATTAAAGCATGCCTCCTAGCAGCCAGTGAAGCAATTATAGATATATGGTCTAGTTATCACGGGGAAAACCAAAAGTAATTCGGCTGCGTCACAGAAGTGCATAGTACTGAATGAAGTAGAAGAAATAAATAGAAGTGTTACTGAAGTTTCTGAAGCAAATTATTCAACTATCATCTTACTAGCCTGAATCAGAACAACCACCAGAAGGTCCAACCAAGTCAGAGTGGTCTCAGATGAGAAATGGAACTAAGACTACCTAATCCATTAGCATTATGGAGAAAGCAACAAAAACGAGCACCTAACCCATTAGCATTACAGCACCTAAGAGCACCTAACCTGTTAGCATTATGGAGAAAAAAACAAAAACGAAGTCTATACTAACTCGGTCATCACCCAGTATAAAAAGGGCCATGGTGGATGTTGCTGATTCTGGGCATTCAGTGGAAAGTGAGCCATTGAATCGAAATCAAATGAACAATTACAGAAGCGGCAAAAATACACCATATCAGAGGAGAATAATAATAATAATAACAACAATAATAATAACAACAACAATAATCCTAAATACTAACAACAACAAAACAATAACAAGCTCCTGCTTTAGCAGTCATTTTCTTTGAATATCCATGATTCACAAATTGTTCAATGTAGTGCCAGCTGGGCCGGAAATGGCATAAGATTTGGCATACTTGAAAGCAAAAGGATAATGGTTTTAATTTATATTAGACCAGTGATGGCGAACCTTTTTTCCTTAGCGCGCCAAAAAGGGGGTGGGGTGGGGTGCTAGCATGCCTGACTTGCCCACACCATTGCCTCCCCCACGTGTGCACTCACCACTGCACGCTGGCCCTACACGCATACGCATACCCCTGCGCATGCACACAGGTGTTTCTGAAGCCTGGTAGGTGAAAGAAATTGCCCAACAAACCGAAAGTTTGGAAAAATGCACTTCCGGTATGCCGTTGTGCTGGTTTTTTTGCACTCGGGAGTGACAGAAACTACTGAGAGCAAAAGTTGGAGTAAATAAAACTTTCCAAAATGAAAGCTTTCTTTTCAATTTGCTCACGCACGCACGTCTGAAGATCGGATCTGTCTTGTGGCAAGGGGGACAAGTGGCTTCTGCCTGTGCCTTGCCACTCACGCACGCATGGGATCAATTGAGAAGCTGTCAAGAGCAGGAGTTGGAAAAGAAAGTTTTCCAGAGTGAAAACTTTTCTCTCAATTTGCTCTCATGTGCCAATTTCCCCCTTTCCAGGAGGGTGGCAGGAGCGTCTGGGATCTCCCTAACCTAGTCAAAGCTGAGGGGCAGGGCGGAGATTCCATCTGAGAGCAACCCAAGGCAGTTGATGGTGTGGGGGTTGCATCTTTTTGGCATGCTTCTTCTCTCCCCCCCCTCCCCAATTCTCTTCCTCACTTCCCACACCCTGGCTCAAGCTCCTCTGCCTAGTTAAGCGCGCCTTGAATCCCAGCCTCGGGGCACCTTTCCAGGGTTGGCAAAGGTCCTGCTCTCCAGCAAAAGGTAGCCTCACCACCCCCTCCTCTTTCTTTGCCCGCTGTAGGTTAAGAACAAAGCCCACAGTGGAAGCTGCTTGTTTGTCTGTTAGGGATTATTTGATATGTGTGTGTGTGTGCGTGTGTAATTGTCTCTAGCTGAAGGAGCTGAAGTGGGGAATCAAAGCTCGGAGAAGCTGGGGGGAAATGCAACCCCCTCCCAAACTTCTTGCTGGGTTAAAGTAGACTCTCGGGATGGCCTCAGATGGAATCTCCGCCCTGTCCCTCAGCTTTGACGAGGCAAGGGAGATCCCAGACGCTCCTGCCACCCACCTGGAAAGGGAGAAATTGGTGGGGTCGGGGAGAGCCAGCGAGCCAGGAAAAAAAAGGCAGCGGAGTGGCAGGGAGAGAACAGCTGTTTAGTGGCCAGAGCCTCCTCCCAGCTCCAGGAGCGGGGCTTGTATGGCAGTTGTTTATTTCCAAATCACCCTCTGTCGGAGAAATGCAGCTTTCAAAAGCCTAGGTTTGATGTCGCGCCAAGAGAAACTGCTCTTAGAAGCCCCCGAGCAGAGAAAAACAGGCATGGTTTCATCTATGCTGGGTGGAAATTCCTCCAGCACCAGAAGCTGGATGGGGATCCCGTTTTTTCTCACAAATAGCCCTTTCCTTTTGCTCAAGTTATCCCTCCGAGAGATTTCCAGGGCAAGGGGGGGGGGGGTGATCTTGTTTTGCAAAGGGGGGGGGGGGAGAGAATGTGGGATGTCTGAGGGGCACCAGCAATCCCTTTGAAATAACAACAAACGGTAATGGTAAAAAAAACGATGCCAGTAAAAAAAAAAAGCAGCTAGTCAACACCACGTAAGCTACTGAGTTTTCTTCCTCGCCCGAAATGCCAAATAAAAATATCCTTTGTGGGAAACATGGCGGTGGGGTGGAGAACTCCAACAAGCAGACACATCAATATCCCAAATGACCCTCGCGATTTGCAGGCGCTTATTCTACCTCCCTTGCCACAGCCGCAGCCATCCTCCACATGCTCCTCCCCCAAATGGCAGCCTCCCGGAAACAGCAGCTCAGGCACAGCTTGGAAGGCGAAGGGCTCCAATCCCCCAAGTTGCAAAGCCTCCCAACTTTGTGTGTGTGTGTGAGAGAGAGAGAGAGGTGCCTACACACACACACACACAGAGCGAGAGAGACATGCACACATGCACGGCAGCCTCCCGAATCTTTTACATGGGGGAAGCCCCCTGAAGGAGTGTTTGTTCGGCCTTTGACAGAGAAAGGGAGGAACAGAGCCAGGTGCTGTGAGAGGCAGGAGGGGAGTCAGTGAATTTCTTTAAAAAAACAGACTACAGCCACTTCCCTCCCGTCCTCCGAAACGGGTTAGGTAGGATGAGAGGATACCATGGGATGGTGGTGGCAGGGACATGCCTACCTCTCCAATTCCTGCAGCTGCTCGTCCAGCACCCTGACTTTCCCATTGGCACGCGCAGCCGGCAAACCACGTAGCAGCTTCTGCAGGTCTGGCAGCTGCTCCTCCCTTTTCTCGTCATTGCACATACATGCCAGAAACCCGGAATTTTCATGGCTGCTGTCTGCTGTGCCAGGCAAAATGGCTCCGTGTGCCACCTGTGGCACGCGTACCATAGGTTCGCCATCACGGTATTAGAGGAATGCTTTCTCTAAAATAAAAAAGCAAATTGCAATTCTATCTTTCTTTACTAACTGAGAAAAAATATTTGGTTTTATTTGCTTAGAAAATGATACTGTATGTTTTAAAGAAATTTTAAGAAAGTATTTTCTTCCAAGAATCAAATAGTATGGAATACAAATAAATATCCTTAAATTATATTCAGATATTTTCTACATGGTGTTTTTATTAATATTAAAAGAAAAATGCAAATTAGTTCTGAAAATACTACTGATGTGATTTTGGATTTCCAATAATAGAAGTGAAAACAGAACTTGAAAAATAGCATAAGATTGCTAACAAATGCAAATTAAAAAATTAGAATTACTGCATAATCATAATTTATTCTTCAAAAAGATTCTTGATCCAGTTTACCTTGATATAAAAGTGAAGAGTTTTTTCACTAAGCAGAATGGAGTTATTAGGCTTAGAACTATCAAATTATAGATGAGTCTGAGCATACTTCCTGGAAAAATACACAAAAGGATACAATGAAACAATACAATATATAATTAGAACGACCTCAAAATACATTGAAGTTTCATGTAGTTATTTTTTCTTGAATTTAATCAGATTTATTTAATGTGCAAAGTTTTTTGCTAGACCACAGTAACTGGCAAGTTTCAAAGAGAAAATAATTTTACTTATTTGTTTAGAATAATTTTTTGATTCCCATCTTTTTTTAAAGAAAATATCTTTATTTAAATATATACACACAAACAAACAAACAAACTTCTTAAACAGCTCAGGACAGCTTACAAACAATGTCAGTGTTCTAATTAGCGTCCAGTTAGCAACCTCCCAATACAGAATAGAAAAGCAGTATGATCAAATTCTTATAAACCAAATAAATATAATTAAAAATAATCGTAATATAATAGTTAAGGCACCACATAATTAGCTCACAATATTAAAACACATATTTAGCTTGTCTAAGTTCTTTAGTTCTGGATGAGATTGTGCTATCCAGAGAGATCTGGTGTGCAAACTGCACTCAATCACTCAAGTCTCTATCATCTCACATGCAGACTATTGGAATTCAATTTATGTGGGCTACACTTGAAAGAATCTAGAAGATCCTTTGTTGTAGAACAAAGCTGCACTGTCTGCCAGTTTGCTTCCAGGTCCAATTCAATGTGTTGGTTACCATCTTTAAAACCTCCATAGTATGGGTCCAGCATATTTGAGAAATTGGCTCAAACAAATGAAATTACCTTCCCCACACGTTGGCAGAAAGAGCATGCTACATACCAGTTTCTACCGTTTTGGCTTGGTTTGGGTGAACTGATAGCAGTGATGGTGGGAGGCTCCGCCCACCTCTCTGAACATCATCAAGTTCTGCATATATGCTCCTGTTCCCGAACTGGTAGCAAAAGTAAGTGAAACCCACCACTGCTACAGATCTTGTCAGCCAAGGAATTTCAGCTGAAGAGCCTTAACTGCCCTGGCTCTCATTCTTTGGAACATCTTGCCTCAAAATCAGATCTAATCCCACTGTTTTGATCTTCCAAAAGGCCTTGAAGACATAGTTATATACTAGCATGAGGTTCTAATGGGTAAAAGGCACTTTCCTCTCCTAACTCTATCCTTAGTTTTATTTTAATTGAATATTTCAATTAAAGACTTTTATTTATTGTTTGGTTTTTTAAAATTCTGCATTGATTCAATGACTATGAACCACCTAGGGAAAGATGGATGGCATACTAATTTGATAGGTAGGTAGGAAGGTAGATATAGGTAGGTAGGTAGGTAGGGAAGTAGATAGATAGATAGATAGATAGATAGATAGATAGATAGATAGATAGATAGATAGATAGATAGCAAATGTACATACATTCATACATTTAATATATATTAAACACAGCAGTGTTTTTTTATTAGATTGTTTGCAGAATTCAAAAAATAAGGCAATCTAGAAGCAGTCCAATCAGTGATTCAACAGAATAATCTATTGAATAGAACTTGCTGTGTGAAAGACATGTGGCCTACCTCTTAACCACAAGCCACATGCTATCACTACTGGGAGTTAGTCGTATCTCTCATAAACATTAAAGGTGTCTTTATTCTGGCATGTAGAGTATTGTACTCGTATAATACAAGAACAATAATAACATCATCCAAATGCCAGAAGAAAAATAAGCAACAAAAGACAATCAAAGGTTCTGCCATTCCCATTATCCCAATATATGCCCGTGCTGTGATAAAGAAATATGCTTCCTGGTTCTTATTAAATGATATTACTTATGGATGAGACCTGGAGCATGTTAATTCAATCCAGTTTTTTGGAAGGGCAAACTCAAGAGTGCTATAATTCTTGATCCGTCTTACAGAATATTTCAAATTGTATAGTATAAATGCAGATGTTAATTAAATTGGCTTAGTAATTTTGTTGTTTTTATCTTTTTAATTGATATTCAAAACATTTTAATTCAACTTTTGTTTAGATTCACAAATTTTCCTGTAGAAGATTCACTAATTTCAAAAACTGAATTCTATTATTTTCAATGAATCCAGTCCTAAGAAAGAAAGGCTGGATCCAAATTATAAATACTTACTTTTGGCTGGGCATGGAAATCGTGCATTTTTTCGATTATGACTGAAAAGAGGATGGCTGTCCTTAGAGCTGCAAGATACTTTTTGCCCTTGACGTAAGCTATGGAATGAAGAAAACTTTATATTGCAAAAGAATATAAAAGCATAATGTTTTTCAGATTAATCAGACTGAAAAAAATCTATTTAATTCAGCATTTGGGAGCCAACCACATACAATAACTCATAAAGCATCTAAGATTGCACAAAATTATGATCAGTTACTGCTTGTCTTAACCCTCTCTATCTGTCAAAAATACTTTTATAGATGGGAGCTGTAACAAAACCAGTATTACATCACTGAATGAATATACAGATACCTCCTGTTGAAAGTCTATATTGTTAGATGTTTAAGGTTGATTTCTACATATGGTTCAGTCTCATGCCTGACTTCTATTGTAGGCTGAAATCAGAATACATATGATTAAATTGCCCAATTATCTTATTCTTCAGTTTAAATATTTTCCTCTAACAATTATCTTATCTTCTTAGCAATATATTGTTTAACTGAAATTTTTATTTCTTTTTTTTTTTTGCAATATCTGATAAAAATTAAGGGCATTCCTGTACTATAAAGATTTAAGATTTAAAGAAATTAATCTCCCAAAGTGTACTTAAGAAATTCAGATTTCTCCATTTAAAGTAGATTAACTAAACTCATTGCAAAGTGTTTGAGATTATTATTAATGTTTCTCTACAAAAACTAGATATCATACAGAATCATTAGATATCTTAATAACTTTCAGTACCATAAGCAACAGTACATTTTTGGATTATCTAAAATATTGTAAAATAAGTTCTGATTCCTAGCCAATCTCTCATATAGGGATGGCATGCTTGCAGACTACATTCTAACATTGGGTATCTACCTCAGTTTTCAAAATCATTGTCACATCAACCCCTTCATGAAATTTCAGATCTTCATCTTCTTCAGTGGCTGTGAGTTTTGCCTCCCAGGGAAAATTCCATCTGTCCGTCCATCACCCTGGGGGGGAATCATTGACCCCCTCAGAGAGGGTCCGCAACTTGGGTGTCCTCCTCGATCCACAGCTCACATTAGAGAAACATCTTTCAGCTGTGGCGAGGGGGGCCTTTGCCCAGGTTCACGTGATGCACCAGTTGGTGTAACATGGGCATATTTGGGAAAGCCCATGATTGCTGTCACAGCTGCATTCTGCACGATCTGAAGTTTCCGAACACTTTTCAAAGGTAGCCCCATGTTTTCAAGGTGTCATTGTTCTGGTATGCCATAGGAAGTATTTTGTAAAAAATTAATATAATTTTAATAGTACAATGAATAATAACAAAATAATAATAATGGATAGGTGCATTGAATCTTAAAGATTAATACTGACCACTTCAAGGAAGCCTGATCTTTATGGAGATTCTGGAGGAATGTAACTTTGCATTAGGATGCAATATGCTAACATATAGAAATCTATTTTTCTGATACCATTCATCATGAAATGGTTATGCTTCCTTAATGTCTATCTACATACCATAATGGATTGAGTGATGAATAATGCATTGACACTAAATATAAACAAGACAGAGATATAACATGATTAGCTTTCAATCCTACAAATGTGATCTAGCCATAAATACAGTAGGGTGGCATGGTGACTCAGCAGTTAAGATATTGAGCATATTGGCTAGAAAGTCAAATTTCAGGTTCGAGACTTGAGTGGCACACAATGTGGTAGCTCTCATTCTTGTCCTAGCTCCAACTATAATGTGAGTAAATGAATAGGTTAACAGTTTGGTGGGAAAGCAATGGTGCTCCATAACATCATGCTGGCCCCACAACCATGGAAATGTCTTCAAACAGCATTGGCTCAATGGCCTTGAAATGGCCCCTAAATTCAGCAATAACTAGCAGAGTAAAATCCGCAAGAATTCCTTAGGTATCATGTGGATTTAAAGTCCCCTAAATGTATCAGATAATCATGAAATCATTTTCCATTTATTGCATATCACAATGGCTGGTTTCACATATATTACGAAAACGTAAGTCAAAACCATACTATTTATTGTTTGTTAAGAAGTATTTCTGGATTCAATTCTCTTTTTATTGGATGTCAGAGATGGAAGCTTCAGGTATAGGTAGTTTGAACACTAGCTTATTCAAAAGTATATTCACATGGCACCGATTGGTATCACTCTTTCAGAGGTTCAAATTTCATCCATATCTTAAGAGACCTTCCAATCTCTTTTGAACATTTTTCATAAAAAAGTATTCCTACTATGAATGTCTTTATATAAGATGTTCCATTTAATTTATTTAAAACAACCAGCATCTATATACACCTGAATTATATTGATATGGATTCTTCAATGAGCCCATGTTTCAGCTAATCAAACAGAACAAAGCAGAAACTGCAATATTCAGCTCAAAATTTATTTAGAAAACTGAATACATAATAATGGAATTGGAAGATACCTTGAAGGTCTTCCAATCCAACCCTTACACAAGCAAGAGGCCTTATACAATTCTAGACAGATGGCTGTCCAATTTCTTGTTAAAAACCTCTAGTAATTGTTGTGAGTGCTCCTTGTCCACCTGAGGTCATGTCAGATTCTGAGGAGGATGAGCCAGGTCCTCTGGATACCCTGGGCCAGCGGGACTGACAGATAAAGCAGAGAGCAAGCGTGAGGGAGAAAGTGACTTGAGTGAACCTGAGGAACCACTAGAGGGTACTGATCTGACAATGGGAAAGTGGTCCCAGTTGGAGGATGAGGAAGATATGAGAGTGGAAAGTCAATGGATTGACCCTCGCTATAGATTATTGAGAATGTGAGAGGAGATGGATAGTAAAAGGTATTGGCTTACAGCCTTAGCCCCTTTGAGGTGTGATGTCACTTCCAGGCAGTATAAAGGAAAAGATTTGTGGGATATGGAATGTGGGGCGTGGAGATTCATGTTGTTTAATGGAAGAGATGTGAAACTGGATGTGTGCTTGAATGAAGCTTTAAAACCATGATTTCAGCCTCAATAACACTCATTCTCAGATGAATGCTTATTGCCAGAAATCTGGTATGCGTAAATCATATGCTTAAATGATAAATGGACTTTGTTATCTATTGGAATGCTAATTAGGCCGAGTTTGGCATTTTTTTCTGGACCTTGTTGACATTTTGCTCCCCAAAATAAAATCCTCCCTTCTCCAAGTCTTTTAAAACCTTTTAAAAACTTTCATTTATGTGTGCTTATATCAATAGAGTTGGACAGGAATGTCCCTTATGTCCTTTAATATTTATTTTAGCGATTGAAATTCTTCTAATACAAATACAAGCTAATAAAAATATAAAAGGTCTTAAAATTAAAAACCAAGAATACAAAGTTTTCGCATTTGCAGATGACTTGGTATTCAATATAGAGGAACCGTTAGAAACCGGAGGAAGACTTTTGGAAGAGATTAATAAATATGGTAAATTAGCAGGCCTAAAGATAAATAAGCAAAAGACTAAAATGATTTCTAAACATTTAACGTATAATGAAAACCAAGTATTGGAAGGGAAACTTGAAATCCAGATAGAAAAAAAATATAAGTATTTAGGTGTAAACATAACTGCAAAAGTCACAACAATTAAGGATGATAATTATACACAACTACTTGAAAAAATAGAGGAGAAACTTAATAAATGGAATAAACTACCTATGTCAATGATAGGTAGAATTTCAGCAATCAAAATGGTAATTCTTTCACAACTATTGTACCTTTTCAAAAAATCCCAACTAATTTAAATAGAAAATATTTTGAAAAATTGAATAAAATTATAACAAATTTTGTATGGGCAGGGAAAAGGCCATGAATTCTCTACAGGATAATAGGAGGCATGGGGGTTTTGGACTCCCTGACTTTCAACTCTATCACCAAGCAGCAATAATAGTTTGGCTCAAGGAATGGATAACTCTGAAGGATAAAAGACTTCTCCTGCTTGAAGGACACAATTTACATCTAGGCTGGCACGCATTTCTCATGGATGGAAAAGATAAAATATTTACTTATTTTAAAACACATGAAATTAGAGATGTCATAAATGAGATATGGACAAAAATTAAAAACCAGCACTACTTTCAAATTCCTCGGTGGTTTTCACCAATGGAAGGTATAATGCATCCTAACACAATTGATACTAAAAATTAATTACCTATTATGATTTATTAAATGAAAGAAGAGAATTAAAAACAAATACACAATTAGATAACAAAGGAATTAAAATTGATTGGTCGCCACTACTGCAAATAAAAACAAAATATGAAGAAAATAAAAGGAAAAGAGGAATTTAAAAAAGAAATCAGAGTTAGATTTGATAATATTAGGTCAAGAAAAAAAATGATTACTAGAGTATACACCTTTTTGTTAAAATACAAAATGCAGAGGTATAATTTAAAAGAAAATATTCAAAGTTGGCATAAAAATTTTGAATACGACATCGATCCAGACAAATGGGATACAATTTGGAATAAGAATTATAAACTAACCAAATTGGTCGCCTACAAAGAAAATATTTATAAAATGTACTATTGGTGGCATCTCCCCCCAGCACGGCTGGCACAAATATATCCCCTACTGAAGCCAAATTGCTGGGGATGTAACAAGAAAACAGGGACCTATTTTCACATTTGGTGGACCTGTCCACAAATTAGGAAATCCTGGAATAAAATACAGTGGTACCTCGGTTCTCGTATGCTTTAGTTCTTGTACATTTTGGATACCGAACAAAATTTTCGGCAAAAATTTGCTTCGGTATCTGAACAAAAATTCAGATACTGAACAGCCACAGAAAATTTTGTTTATTATCCGAAATGCTACAAGATCTGAGGGGATGGGGTGAGATGGAATGGGAGTCGGAATCTGACACGCCCATCCTGGTCACCCACTTAACAGCCTCCCAGTCTCTAGTCTAAGCACTCCAAGCTGTAGGAAGGGTGGGGGCGTTTGCAATACCAGCAGCTTCGGGGGGCTCCTTTCCTCAGTGGTTCATCTTGTTACCTGCATGCAGCAGCACCAACTTTCTCCGCGACGACGACGGCGGGTTTCCTTCGAGCAGCAGCAGCTCCGGGAACGTCAGCGGCTTCCCTTCCTCATGTGACGTTCCCGGCGCTGCTGCTGCTTGAAGGAAAGCCACCGTCGCGGAGAAAGTTGGTGCAGCTGCCTAAAGGTACAAGACGAACCACTGAGGAAAGGAGCCCCCCCGAAACTGCCGGTATTGCAGCCGCCCCCACCCTTCCTACAGCTTGGAGCGGAAGGGTGTAGGAAGGGTGGGGGCAGCTGCAATACCGGCAGTTACGGGGGGGCTCCTTTCCTCAGTGGTTCATCTTGTACCTTTAGGCAGCTGCACCAACTTTCTCCTTCTCGGCGGCGGCTTTCCATCGAGCAGCAGCAGCGCCGGGAACGTCACATGAGGAAGGGAAGCCGCTAGAGCAGCGGCAACTGCTGAGATGGCTCCGGCAGCTTCCCTTTGTCACGTGACATTCCCGGCGATGCTGCTGCTCGATGGAAAGCCGCTGCCGGGAAGGAGAAAGTTGGTGCAGCTGCCTACAGGTACAAGACGAACCACTGAGGAAAGGAGCCCAACCGAAACTGCTGGTATTGCAGCCGCCCCCACCCTTCCTAGAGCTTGTAGTGCTTAGACCAGTGTTTCCCAACCGGTGTGCCGCGGCACACTAGTGTGCTGCGAGATATGGTCAGGTGTGCCGCGAGGCGGAGGCCAGCAAAGGTTGTTTTGAAAGTCGGCCCCCTCGCGCGCATGGCTTCTCCTCGCTAATAGCGGCGGGCAATAGCCGGGGGAGGGGCGGCTTCTGCAAGTGGGAGCTCCAGGGCTGAGGCTTCCACTTGTGGCTGTCCCCGCCTGCCCGATCCGTCCTTCTCTCTGGCTTTCTTGGGGCGTGGCTCCTCCCACAGCTGTGGCTGCAGCGGTGCTGGCGATCCGTCCGCTAGCCGCTCCGAGCGCTGTGGGAACGCCCACCCCTCACAGTCCCGCTCGGTCTTCTCGGCCACCTACATGCTGCGGGAAGCCCAGGAAAACCAAGCAGAGCGCCCAGGCCAGGCAGAAGAATGCCACCGCCTTGCTATCCCGCTTCTCTCTGGCCATGCCGTTGCAGAAGCAACCTCTCCCACCTCACACGCACACTTTCGGCTGGGCAGGGAGCGAAGCCGACCCCCCGGCTGCCGGCGAAGGAGGCTCGCTCGAGCCTCAGAAAGTAGGCGGATTTAGGCAAAGAGCCCGGTGCAACGGGCGCAGCATTGGAAAGCGACCGGGCGGTGGGGGCGCTTCGCTTCTGCCTTCCTGAGGCGCTTTTTTGGGGCTCCGCGTCCGGCGAGTTTCTGCCTTGCCTTGCCTACTTAACGCGGCGGGAGAGATGCTAATTCCCATCCCAATCAGTCCGTCTTTTCCCTCAAGAGTGGGTGGGCGTTTTGTCCCTGGCACCAGGTCAGCAGCATCAGGAGGACAACAGATGACTAATCCCGCCACTTTGGACTGCCGTTAGAAAGGCAGCTCCCCCGTTTCCTCCTGGTGGCTGCAGCGGCGCTGGCGATCCGTCGGCTAGCCGCTCCGAGTGTTGTGAGAACGCCCACCCCTCTCACAGTCCCGTCCCGGGCTGTCAGTAAAGGGGCTGCTTCCCATCCCCCTGCCAGCTTGCTCAGAACATTCAAACTAAGGAAAACCTTTGCCGGCCTCCACAGAGAAGAAAGGAAGAGAAAGAACGAGAGAGAGAGAGCAACACACAGAGAGAGAGAGAGAGAACAAGAGAGGGAAAGCATGAGAGACAGAGAAAGAACAAGAGAGAGAGAAAGAAAATGAGAGAAAAAGAGAGAGGAGAGAGAGAGAGAGATAAAATAAGAGAGAGAATGAGAGAGAGAGAGAAGCAAGAGAGAAAAAGAGAGATAGCAAGAGAGAGAGAAAGCAAGAGAGACAGATAGGGAGAGGAAAGGAGAGAGAGAGAAAGGAGAACAAAAAGGGGAGAAAAAAGGAGAAATGATAAAATGATTGAGGCAGAGAATGAGAGGAGAGAGAAACAAGAGAGAGAGAGAGGTGATTCTTGAAGCATATTGTAAAAAGCACCCAAATAATAAGAACCCCCCCCCCCAGCCCACACCTGTTTTTGAAAAGAATAAAAGAGAAAAAAAACCCAGCCCTCAACTGGTTTTGGAAATGGTTCGAGTGCGTATACACACACACGCATAAAGGGGGGGAGAGAGACAGGGATGGAAAAAGAGGAGAAGTGAGAGGGAGAAGGAATGAGGGAAAAAGGGAAGAAGAGAGAGAAATGAGAAACATGAGAGAGAAAAGGGGGAAAGACAGGAGAAGTACCCAGAAATGAGACAGTGGTATAAATTTGAGGAGGGATGATTGATGATTGACTGTATTTATAAGGGGATGTTACATGGGATTGTATATATGAGGGGGTTATGTATGTATGTATGTATGTTTGTATGTATGTATGTATGTATGTATGTATTTATTTATTTATTTATTTATTTATTTATTAGATTTGTGTCATTTTGGTTGGTGGTGTGCCCCAGGATTTTGTAAATGTAAAAAATGTGCCGCGGCTCAAAAAAGGTTGAAAATCACTGGCTTAGACTATAGAGCTCCTCAGATCTTTATCCCATAGGAAATAAAGGAAATAGGGGCTGAGAACCAATTAAATCCATTTCCATTATTTCCTATGGGATAAATTAATTCGGTACTCGACCAAATCGGTTCTCGACCACACTTCTGGAACGAATTGTGGTTGAGAACCGAGGTACCACTGTGCATAATTGGATAGAGGAATTGACTAAAACTCAAATTAACAAAAACCCCGAAACATTTTTATTAGGCATTATGGATCAGAAGATGGGAAAGAAACAATACTATCTAATGTAAAGGCCTCCCAGATGATTCTATGTTAGTTAAAAAAAAATTGGACTGTCCCGAAGCTGATATGATGACACATAAAATAAATAATAAAGAAACTCTGAATATTATAAGACTTGGAACGACTTTTACAAATGGTTAGAAACGAAAAAAAATGAAAATAAAATATTGATATGGAATAGATAATATATATGCAAAAAGGAATACATTTTTATAATTATTAAATTTTTTGAGATAAATTATAAATGATTTGATATACTAGAAATATATTACTATACCTATGATTGATTGCAAGCGGTTGAAAGCACAACAAAATAGTGAATTAAGTGAATAACCGAAATCAGTTTTTTCGTATTACCATCTGTATTAGCCATGGAATATATTTATTATAAGATGTGTTTGACGGATATGTACCAAATGATTAATTAATTGATACATTTTTGTTGCTTTGTTGTTTGTTTCATTTTGTTTTGTATAGATATATATATACAATGGTTTTTTGTATGTTTTGTTTTTAATGTAAATAAATCAATAAAAAATATTTTTTTTAAAAATGAAGGCATGCCTGTTCTGGGCATGGGTTTCTGGAGTGCACCCCAACTCAGAAATCACTTATTTTATAATAAAACCCCACTCTTTATTCAAAATCAAGCATACATGATGGAAACGTGGGTTTTAAAACAGCACAGAAGCAGTTATTTTCTCTTTAGAGCTAGCTGTAACCAGTGCCAGAAACTCATTCTTATCTGAATTCCTGAGATAAAGCCCATTCATTTACTTAAACATATGCATTTGATCACCAAACATATGCATCTGATCACCTAGCATAGTGTCCAACAAGGACTATCTTTTTGAAGCAGAAATCATGGTTTAAAGGGTTTGTTCAAGCATTCTTTTATAGCGAGGGTTGATCCAATTGCTATCCACTCATGCTTTCCACTCATGCAAACTCATAAAATCATACAGTACATATCATAAACCCCTTATTTATCAGATGTATCTTCCATTAATTTTACCTATGTAATACTATACAGTTCTAAAATTCTAATCCAATTTTTAAAATTAATACTGTACATCCTAATATTAAACAACACCTAAATATATCTTTTATCAATATTCCATAGTCAATCCATATTTAATAATCAATCATCCCTCCTTAAATTTCTACTACTGTTCTCATTTCTGGGTCCCTCTCCTGTCTCTCCCTTTTTCTCTCATTCCTTCCCTCTCTCACTTCTCCTCTCTTTTTCCATTCCTGTATCCTCTCCCCTTGTATGTGTGTGTGTGTGTGAACTCTTGAACCATTTCCAAAAACCGGTGTTGTTTGTTATTATTTGAGTGCTTTTCACCATATGCTTTAAATCAAGAGTCGCATTTCTCTCTCTCTCTTCCTTCCTCTCTTCTCTCTCTCTTTCTCTCTTTCTTGCTTTCTCATTCTCTCTCCCTCTTGCTCTCTCTCTTTTTCTCATTTTTTCTATCCCTCTCTCTTTCTTTCTTTCTATCTTTCTGTCTGTTGCTCTCTCTCTCTCTTTCTCCCCCCCCTCTCTCCCTCTTTCTCTCTCTCTTTTTCTCACTTTCTCTCTCTTCCTTTCTTCTCTGGAGGCCGGGGAAGGTTTTCCTTATTTTGAATGTTCCGGGCGGGCTTTCCAGAAGTGCTCCAGCTGTGAGAGGGTTTTCTCTGAGCGCTTCAGGAATGCCTGCCCCATCTCTCCTGCAGCCCCTTCACTGACAGCCTGGGACGAAAGCACTCCCAGCGAAGGGGCTGCGACTCGAGAGGGGCAGGGTGGGCATTCCCGGAGCGCTCAGAGAAAACCCTCTTGTAACCCCTTCGCTAGCGACCAGATGAGAGGAGAAGCCACTGCCTCTGCAGCCACTGCTACGGGCAGAGCTGTGCCCCAAAGTGGGAGGAGGAGAAATCCGGAGAGAGGGGTGGATCGGGTGGGCGGGGAGCAGCAGCGAAAGGCCACGGGCACGAGGAGGCTGGAGGCACCGTAGGGAGGCAGGGGCGGCCACGTCTCCCTTTTATTCCGCCTATGTCTACTGCCGGTGCCTCCCCGCACCCCTGGCGGGCTGGCAGGGGGATGGGGAGCGCGCACGGATATACACGCCTGACATTTAAAGTAACCTTCACTGGTCTCCACACTTTCGTTGCTCCCTGCCTCCAACTCCAACTCCCGGCTCCTTGTGTGGCGTTGGAAAAGAGTGCGCAGGGGGTAATTTTTGGGTGTGCAGCCGCGCACCTTAGAAGAAACACTGCCCATGATGACGAACTTTTGGCATGTGTGCCACAGGTGGCACATGGAGCCAAGTCGCCAGGCATGCGTGACAGCAGCCCTGGAACTTTCAGGTTCCTGACATGCATGCGCCATTATTAAAATCCACTAGCAGACATACGAAGGGCTTTTTGCTGCTCCCTCCATACTGGCTTAATAGTAATTGGACTGGGAGGGCTGTGAGAGCAAATGGGGGGCACAAGAGGGGTGCGGGGGACCACAAGGGAGGTGAGGGTAGAAACCCTAGTTGCCCTCCACCTCCGCCGCTTCAGTCCCTTCCATCCGCACATGCTGCCCGATGTTGCCTGATCCTGGAGCCAAAGGCCAGCAGGGGCACCAGGCACTTTCTTCTCCCACTGCCAAGTGGGGGAGAGCCTGGCAGAAAGGCGAGCAGGAGAGGTAGCTGCAGACTGAGACTATATCACCTCCGTTCTGCACCAAGCGGGAGAAGGAGGAGGAGGGAAGAGTCCCCGGCAGCATGGTGCCTCTGCTGCTGTTGCTTCCACCCCCCCATGCAAAAGAATCAGGAGGCTGCCATGCATGTGTGTGGGAGATGGGGGTGGGAAGGTTGTAGGCCCGCATGGAGGGCAACAGTGGAGGGGGGGCAGAATCGTTTCCTCAAATTTTCATGGAAACATCAGTCTCCTGATTCCATGCAAAGGACTCAGGAGGCTGCCATTCCATGTGTGTGTGTGTGTGTGTGTGTGTGTGTTTGCGTGGATGGCAGTAGTGGCTGTGGGAAGTGCAGAAACATTTGCTGAACTTTTCATGGAACTGGCAGTCTTCTGATTCCATGCAAATGAATCAGGAGACTGATGGGCCCCTGTGTGTGTGTGTGTGTGTGTAGGGCTATGGGGGGGGGGGCAGAAAGGTTTGCTCAACTTTTGAGGCGACTCCTCCGGGAGTGACTGTGATATATGTTGCAATTATATCTTAGCATATTAGAATCTTGGTTCACTGATTATGTTCTTCAATTATTTATTTTCTGAGCTTCATTAAACATATGCGTCTGCTCACCAAAGCTTTCCTTAGCACAGCGTCCAACAAGGATTGTCTTTTTGAAGCAGAAATCATGGTTTTAAAACTTTGTTCAAGCACACACACACCAGTTTCATGTCTCTTCCATAGAACGACATTGATTCTACATGCCCCATTCCCCACAATCCTTTTCCTTTATACTGCCTGGAAGTGACATCACACCTCAAAGAGGCTAAGGCTGCAAGCTATTACCTTTTAGTCTGTAACGTCTCTTGCCTTCAAAGCATTCTTCTACAGCAAGGGTTGATCCAATTGCTTTCCACTCTCAAGTTTTCCTCACTCTCTAGTGGGACCACTCCCTCACTATCACATCAGCCCCCTCTAGTGATTCCTCAGGCTCACTCAAGTCACTTTCTGCTCTCTGCTTCATCTGCCCCCCCCCCCCCGCCCAAGGTATCCAGAGGGGCCTGGCTCATCCTCCTCAGAATCTAACATAACCTGAGGTAGACAAGGGACACTCACAACAATGCCCACCTGGCTTCCAAGCCACACTCACCTGAAGCCATGCCCACCTGGCCTCCAAGCCATACCCACAGAAGCGGTGTAAAAAAAAATACAACCTATCTCTGGTAGACTGAATCAAAAGAAAAAAAATATCCAGGTGAGATTTTTTATCTTCAGAAACATGTTAGAATAAATATAAAATAGAAGCCATTACCTTATTTTTCAGGGTATAAGACACACCATCCCCCCCCTAAAAGGGGGGAAATACAGACATTTCTGCCCTCCCCAGCCCCCCCCCCCCAATCCCATTTTCCACAAAAAATGTGGTGCAGAAGGAATTTAGGGAACCTGCAGAGTGCTCCTGAGGGCTGGGGAAAGGCAAAAACATAACTGTTTTTGCAAAAAATAACCTGGCAAAAATGAGCTGTTTTTGCAGAAACAGGGACATTTTTGCCTTCCTCAAGCCCCCAGGAGCACTCTGCAGTCCTCCCAAACCCCCTGCACATTCCGTTTATGCAAAAAAAAAGAGGGTGAAAATGGGCAGGTTTTGCAAAAACAGGGGCATTTTTTCCTTCCCCCAGTGACCAGGAATAGTTTGTAGACTTCCCAAACCCTCTGTGTGCCATCTTTTTTTTGCAAAACAATGGGTGAATATGGATCAATTTTAGCAAAAAAATTGGGTGCATAGAGGGCTTGGGAGGCCTGAAGAGTGCTCCTGAGGGCTGGGGAAGGCAAAAACTTTTTTCCTTACTTACTCTTTGAAATCTTGGTGCATCTTAGACGTCAGTGTGTCTTACAGTCTAAAAAAATACGGTACTATATAAGTTGACTATGGTGAGAACCTTACCTGCAACAAAGATCTCACACTAGGAGAATAAATAGCAAAAGATATAGAATTGTTGCTGTAACATTTTTTGTAGTATACTGCACTGAAAAAAAATCACGACTTTATTCTGTTTTTCATTTCACTTCTTGTTCTGTCTGGGTTTTCCCAGACCTCCACACCCACTGAAAAAACAGCCAGACACTCTGGTAAAATCCAAAAGTAGTTTATAGCAGGAAAAAAATAAGCACAAAGGAAAACCTGTCTTCACAGCAGACAGGTTACAGATACGTACAACAGGGTCCTGATGTCCAGTCAATTTCACAAGCTGCTTGCTGGCACACACCCCCAAGGTTTCAATAGTTCAAGGCACAAACCAGGATTGTAGCCACCAAAGTTCACAGACAGGTCTCACGAATCTCCAAGATAAAACTCCACAAGCCAGGAAGGGTGGGGCCACCTTTTATCCTTTCCCAAGAGCACCACACCCAAACCCAGCTGCAACCACTAATGCTGGAAATACCTAGCCAATTGCGTTCTCCTCTCGTTAGCTCTCCTCTGTCGCATATCTATGAAGTCACTAGCATCTTCCCCCAGGGAATCCAGGCTGCTTGCTGGGGAGAGCTCCCCCTGGTGGAACTCTGGCTGTCCTTCATCTTCAGCCTGGGATTCAGCTTCTTCGTCAGTCTGCCCCTCCTGGTCCTCAGCCTCTGAGCTGGACACCGACAGCAAATCAGCCATTCCCGGAGGGGTCCCAGGCTGAACCACAACACTTCTTAATCTTTTTTTTTTTTATCTTATAAATTTTAATAGAAATGCAATATAATTACCCTTCTGTCTTCTCAGAATCGTTATTTACTAAATTGTGATTAAAAAATGCAACTTCAATGAACTTTCTCAATGTTTCTTTATGGAGTCATATAGCGTATTTGGGACAGGAGAGACTATTTCATCACATCTATTTAACAGCACATCAGTTTTAAAATAAATTGGAAATAAAGCATACCTTTCTAAAACTTGTGGGTCAGTATTTAGGCTGACATTGCTACAGCTTGCTTCATAAGAATCTTGCGAAGGTTTTTTGTTTCTATCCATAGTTTGATTTGATCAATAGTTGATTCTGAAATAATATAAACTAGTCTTTAAAAGAAAATTAAATGAATTGCAGCATTAATACATAATAAACTAGATACAGCATGTTATTTATCCATAGCTAGGATTTAAAAAATCAATCATATCTATTATATTAAAATATGTCAAATATTAGTTGCCTATTTAAATTCTGCAACACCTTCTTTTTTACAGTAGAATATATAGGAGTATAGGTAATCTGCATGGAAAATAATTTATTCTAATGTAGGATTCTTTCTGGATCTTGTACTCAGATTTCAGTTAATGCGACTATGTATTACTGAGTATGACAAAGTCGATTGTTCTAATTTTATTCTTTTGCTTCCTCTCAAGTGACAGGAAGTCCCATAGAACAACTTTATACTTAGTTTGTTTCCTTGCAAAGTAAAAATAATGTAGGCTTAAGGGAAGTTGATGGTTACTGACAAACATACAAACTGTACATATGTGGAACAAATCACAAAATTTCTATGGCAGGCACCTTCATTAAAACACTTACACAAAATACGTATTTATAATATGTAATGTAACTAAGGTTAAGGTTAGCAATATATAAGAGAGCTGGGTCAATTTTAAAATAAATATTTTATAAAATTTAAATTTCCAAGTTACTATTGACCCAATTTAGTTGTTTAATTTCTAATTCTAATTCTCAACTCCTAGTGGCCATGTAGATATAGATATTCAACAGAAGATAATATTTGTAGCTTATAGTTGAACTGTGCAGTCTTTGGTGCTCTCTGAGCTTGCAAATGTTTGAGACCAGTGCTAATGGGGAGTGGTTTATTCTCATGTTAATTCTACCGGCTAGCCCATCTTAAACACTCAAAGAGCCATTTGGATCTGTTTCCCACAGAAAACAGCCAGAGTCACAAAACCTGAATGGACATAGCCAATATGCCATCACTCCCTCCCACCCAATCATATGATCTCCCAGCCACGTCTACCAACCAGTCATTAGGGCAGAGAACAAAAAATACTGGGAACCCTTTGGACATCTTTTCTCTCTCTGTGTATTCTGTCTCCCCACTTTCTATGTCTTTCTCTCCCTCTCTCCCTCTCTCTGTATCTATCTCTCTCTCTCCCCTGTTTCTCCTTCCCCCTCTCCATTTTCTCTTCTCTCCCCACTGTTTCTCTCCCTCCCTCCTCCTGTCTCTCTATATCTATGTCTGTCTCTTTCTCTTATCTCCTCCCTCTCATTCTGCTTCTCTCTCCCTGTATCTCTGTCTCTCTGTCTCTATCTCCTTCTCTGTCTCTCTCCCTATCTCCCCATCTGTTTTTCTTTCTCTGTCTCTATTTCTCTCCATATCTCCCCCCTCTCTGTCTCTTTCTGTGTCTCTGCCTCTCTCTCTCTCCCTCTCAAACTGAAATCTGAGGCTGGCCCAACCCAGTAAGCTCTCCTTGAGACTCTTTGCTACTTCTTTTCTTTCTTCTAGACAACTTTTCAGAAACCTGGGCTAGCTGAGGAGTGAGTGGGAGCCATGGAAGATGCTCCCCTGAAGATGACCCTCTCCCTCCTTCTCTTCTCACTAACCCCTTGCCGGTTATGATGAGGTTAAGAATGCACTCATGAGTGGGGACACCTTCCTCAAGCAAGCATCTAGACTTGGCCAAAGGTCAGCAAAGGTGTGCGGAGTGGAAGGGCTGGAAGAAGCACCAGCAAGAGTGAGTTGCTGGAGAATTAGCCCCAGCCACTTCTCCCTCCCCTGCTATCACCCTTACCTTCTCAGGCCAGGCCTGACTGAGAGGGGAGGGGTGAGTGGTAGGTGCACCAGACAGAGAGTCACAGCAGAGGGATGAAAAGCAGCATCCAGCTCTGGAGCTGTGGGTTTCCAACACCTGGGTAGTCCTATCAGTGTCAGAGTCGTGTTGCTGGATCCTAGATTGGGTTTTTATTAAATGTTAGCTTGTTTGGCAAGTCCTTGATTGGGATATAGTTTGCTTTTTAATTGTAGACTTAATGTTAATCTCTTTTATCTGGGTGTTGCTTACAAAGGAAGAGGTCATATTTTTGTTTTCTTTTTGGCTTTTTGAAATAATATGTAGATATTGCTTATCTCTTTGTGCTAGCTGATTTGTCAGTGGCAGGTTTTTAGGAATTCTATAGCATTTTTGGAGTTGGTTTTGTCTAGAATGCTTTCATTTTCCCAGTTAAAATTATAGTTCAGTCTGTTCTATGTGTTCTAAAATGAACATTCCCCTGAAATTATTATATCTGTTTCAAGTAGTTCTATTAAATTAGATAGAAAATTCTTTACAAATTTAGACAAAATAATAACAAGATTTATTTGGCAAAATAAAAAACCAAGAATAAAAAAATAGATTTACAAGACAATAAAAACAGAGGTAGTTTTGGATTTCTGAATTGGAAACTTTATCAAACAGCAGAAATATTAAAGTGGATTAAGGACTGGATTAATTTGGATAATAGTCGTGTCTTGACATTAGAAAGCCATGATTTATTAATCAGGCTGGCATTCCTTTTTGTGGAACAAAGAAAAAATTCCCAACTACTTTTGAAGGCACTTGGTTAGAGAGACCCTGATTACAACTTGGTTGGACATTAAAAGAAAAACACCTTACATTAAAGTTCCAAATTGGCTCTCAGCAATGGAAGCAATGATACCCGAACACATTTGATAGAAATAAAATGTTGGGATATAAGCATATTTTAGACAGAACTGGAAAACGCAAAAATAGAGAAGAATTAAGTACGGTAATCAAAATATAGAGATAGATTGTTGGCCATATGCCCAAATACATTCCCGTTATAAGATGGACATGAAAGACAACGGAATTGGAATTGAATTAAGTATATTAGATAAACTTCTGACAGGCTCCGAAAACAAAATCATATCCAAATTTTACACCTATCTGTTACAATATGAAAGAAACAAAGACTTCGTTAAAGGACCCATGATAGCATGGGTGCAAAATATAGGACACAATATTCACTTGGCAGATTGGGAATAGATATGGAGTAGAAATATCAAATTATCTAAATTGGTACTATACAAAGAGAATTATTTTAAAAAGTGTTGCAGATGGTACTTGGCTCCAACACGATTGGCAAAGATTTGTCCAAATTTAAACCCAATTTGTTGGCAATGCAGAAAAAATCAAGGCTCTTCTTTCGCATGTGGTGGTTGTGCCCCGAAACAAAAAGATTCTGGATTAACATACACAAATGGATGCAGGAAATTACCCAAATACAAGTAGAATTTACACCAGAACACCTCCTCTTAGGAATATTTTTTTTAAATTACAGTAAAAGTATCAAATCCTTAATACTGTGTGTCACCATGGCAGCTAAAATTACCTTTGCACAATTTTGAAAAGACTCAGAAATCCCCTCAGAGAGTACAATAATTAAAAAAAAATTATGAATGCACCAAAATGGACAGGCTAACAACTATGCTGACAACCCCCCCCCCCCCCACTTTTTTGGACCCTTATATGAAACCTGGCCTCAACCTTCCATTTCCTAAAAAATATTCCTCTTTTTTAGTTTTCTTGAATACAGTCTTATAACATGTGTTCTTTATTTTTATTTTTTTTAAATGCTGCTTTTGTAAAAATAATCAAACGCGCTCACCGATATCCACTGCGATTGCCGCCGTCCGCGACCCTGGTTGCGCTCCGGGTCGGGAAAGAAGGGGCCGAGCTTCTGGCGCTTAGTATCTTCCCGCCGTCCTGGAAGTTCGAAGCGAAACGACGACTTACGCAAGCGACGTGGAGGGGGCGGCGGTTCTCCACGAATTGCAATAGCCATCCCTGCTGGCATAGCAACTCAAAACATTCCGCCGGCCGTTGCCGCTCATCCACTTCTCGCTGGCTGTTACTCTGCGGTTCCTGGAGTGCGCGGAGTGAAAAATTAGGAGGTTCTGATTGCCTCCTTTCAACCAATCGGAAGGCAGGCCGCCGCCGGTGATTGCTGGCAATTTGGCCAAAGAAGCTGCGGTAGGAGCTTATCAGCCCCACGAGGTGAAGTGTGTTTGCCCTTCCTTCCCCTCAGACGCTTCAAGGGCTGTTGAGTCATCCTTCTCTTGGCTCTTTAGGGTAACCCTCATTTTACAGGCTTTTTATAGCCATTGAAAGGTGTTTAGCCTTTGGAGGCAATTATGGTACAGCTTATAAAAGTTCCTGGATTCCTTGGCCGTTTTAGCAACCTTTTCTCAGGGTCGTCCAACTGCATTGGACGGCCCTCAACCTTGCATTTGCTGCAAGAGAGGCTCGCGGAACGAGAACCTGCGTTTGTGTGTGTAAAATAATAACAATGTGTTAATGTACACATTAGTACTATGTGATTTCCAGATGTTATTTGCAATTAGAAAGTCCATTCATTTCCAAGCTTTGCAAGTACTGATTTCAGTTCAATTGTAGTTTTTAAAAGATAATTAAAAGTGAAAATAAATGATGCATAAATATAATAATGAAATACTGTATCAGGGTGACAAAGCAATAGCTAAAATTGAACTGATAATATTTAGCATATGGAGGATGAGGAACTAACCCAATTCTTCTCAAATAGTAGGGCGTGCCTCCCCTGGGGGGGGGGCACAGAGCAATGTCAGGGGGGTACGTGTGACCCTGGGAAACAGACAGGGAGTGTTTTCCCAATTACATGCTGTTCTGAGCCTGGAAGAGAAGGTGGCCAAATGGGGTGGGATGGTTGCTACCGGTATGAGTTCTTGTTCTCGGCATGTGCCATGGTAACCATGAACAGTGTGGTGAATCTGCTGCTGGACAAGGAGGAGCATCCTCTGCAGCTGGGTGAAAGCTTCCAATGGCATCCTAAAGCCTCTGTCCACACTATTTGCTGTGAGTGCCTGGCAGAGACAGTGCTTATGGGCTAGGCTGGTGACCCCAAAATATCGGCTTGATTAAGCTGACCTGGCCCCATGTCAAAACAGGTCCTTAACCATGGTAGCTTATGCCTGCCTAACCAAAAACAGGCTCTACTGAGTTCAGTGTTACTTACTCCTGGGTAAGTAGATAGAGAAGCCTTCCCCAGCCAATAGTTTTCTTGCAGCTTATAATAAGTAAATTAATAAATATTAACATTAACATTCAATTGGGGCCCATCTCAGAGAGTTGGGAGGGCACAAAATATTTATTTCTTCCAGGGGGTTGGGCTTAACAGAAAATAATTGCAAAGCACTGGACCAACCATAAAAACAAAGTATAATAATCTCCATAATCAAAAGATGGAAAATGAAATTTGTTTGTTTGTTTGTTTATTAGATTTGTATGCTGCCCCTCTGCAGACTCGGGGCGGCTCACAGCATACAATGAAACAATTCATAACAAATCTAATAAATTTAAAAAACTTTTTAAAAAACCCATTATTAAAATAGACATACACACAAACATACCATACATAAATTGTATAGGCCCGGGGGTGTTGGTGTTGGCCTCAATTCCCCCATGCCTGATGGCAGAGGTGGGTTTTAAGGAATTTACAAAAGGCAAGGAGGGTGGGGGCAGTTCTAATCTCCAGAGGGAGCTGGTTCCAGAGAGTCAGGGCCACCACAGAGAAGGTTCTTCCCCTAGGACCCGCCAAATGACAGTTGAACAAATGGCAGAGGCTGCAATGCAGGGCCTGTAATCCATAGCACTCACATACATGCAATCCAAAGTAGAGTCATTCCATGTCAGGTAGACCAGTGGTCCCCACATTATCATCTCAGATTTTGATGAAATTTGGCACATAGTTTCTTTATGATATAAAACTATGCCACAGACTAAAAATTGGGAGTTCTAGGAGACATCAAAGGGTTGCAAAATGCTGAGTTGGCAAAAATGACATTTTGGGTCAACTTCCAAAAGCTGTAAACACGGCAGATTCAGTAGTATGTTGGAGATATTTGTAGAACCTGTACACCTTGCAAGGCTTTATAAACTGGCAAAACTCCATGTACCTAGTCCTCTTACTTTTTACATGGCTCAGGCTCAAACCTTGCAAAAAAAACCAACCCTCTCAAAAATGAATTTACAGCAATCTTCAGACTATTGTATGTTCAAAACTACTTGGCCTTTCCAGTTGCTTTTTGGCAGGTGTACTAGGTACGCACCTGCAATGAAGACTTCCAATTTGCAGCACTTCAAGTTGTTGAAAAAATATAAGATTTCAAATTTGGTATTTAACAGATTTTTGCAAAGTTTTGGCTATCTTTGATGCTCTGTTTGATCCTGTGGGACGGCTTCAATCCTCTTCACTTTAGCACCATTAGAAAGAGCAGATTCTCTTCCTTAAAATATATTATTTTAATTTTGGTATCTCTTCATATAAAGATTGGATAAATGTCCTCAACTGTTTGCGGGCAGCCTGTGATTTCTGCACTGCACTCTTGATACAAGTGCGGTAAAAGTGATTATTTTTACAAAAGCAGCACTTTAAAAAAAATAAAATAAAGAACACATGTTATAAGTCTGTGTTCAAGAAAACTAAAAAACAGGAATATTTGTTAGGAAATGGAAGGTTGAGGCCAGGTTTCATATAAGGGTCCAAAAAAGTGGGGGGGGGGGGGTGTTGTCAGCATAGTTGCATGATAGAGGAAATGGGCCCATTGATATTTCTAATGGCTGTATAAGTCAATTAGTGCTTTAAACATGCGTTAGAATTCCGGCGGCCGCATGCGGTATAGCAGCTGTAAGGAGGGGATTTCTCCCTCCCAAAGCTGCTTTTTCTTTGGATTCCTGAGATCTTTCAGGGTATAGTTCGTTTGGAGGATGACGTGGACAAGGAGGGACAATCCAGGTACTGATTGGCAAAGGCATTTCTCAGTCAGTGCGAAGGATACCCCCTCTATCAGGGATCAAATGTGCCCGTTTCAGCTAGTACTAGTAGGGCAGGCCTGAAACCTCAACAGGTCACAACAGAAGGAAGCAAATGGGACATACAGATCCTTTCCGTAATACAGAAAGTAGAACACTGAAAAATGCTCTCTACCTCTTTTCTCCACCCTCTTAAATAAAAAAAAAGATATTAAAGAAGAAGAACAAACTTTTTGTAAAAACCTATAGATTAGTAGAAGTCTATAATCTCATAGTGAAATATAGTGGTATAACCTATATAACTTGTATAACTTTATAATTTACTAACTTATCTACTTCATTAAGTGGTTTTGGACTGAAATTAGACTCTTATAAGAACTATATTTACATATATACATAAGATATAACTATCATAGATCTGATTGTTTATAACTAGATAATATCTTAGTTTTATATAACTTATTAACTATAATATATACACTCATTTTGAAATTATTTTTATTGAACTTATATAATTAATAAAGTATCTTAAAATATAATAATAATAATAATAATAATAATAATAATAATAATAATAATTTATTAGATTTGTATGCCGCCCCTCTCCGGCTCACATCAATAATAAAAACAATATTATAGCGAAATAAATCTAATATTAAAAAAGAAGAATATAAAATATAATAATTATACTGATAACATACTTATTATATTAGGACCTATATCCCCTCCTTTTTTCTCTGTTTTAGTAATAATATTTGAATATATTTATTGCACTGATATTTTTATAATTTTTCTCACCTTCATCTTTTGGGTACTTAACTTATGACTTGTAAATCTAACTTAAACCTCACCCTCTAAGTATTATTTATGTTTGTATGGAACAGGTTCTAAAAAATTCTAGAAAAATAAAATCAAATTTTAAAAGAGATGGTTAGTAACCAACCCAGAGGTGGCAAAAAACCAATCTCTATGACACCAACCAATACAGCCTCTCCAGCCTCACAGAGGCAAATTGATGAGATGTTGAGCTTAGAAAAAGAAAAAGGGGCACGTTGTTGATTTAAAACATGAACAATACTTTGACCATGATGTAGGAAATGATGTTGAAACTGCAATAACTTATTACAAATAATCACGTGGAATTAAAAACAGATATATTAAGATGAGAAAATAGGCTGGAAACAGCCCAACTGGCAACACAAAAGAATTAACAAAAAATAACATTTGTGGAGAAAAAAACAGAACAAAATGGGGAAAAAATAGAATATGTTGATCAAAAAGTAAAAGATTCCCATAAAGAATTAGAAAACTCTTTGATCCATTTGAAATTGGAGAGATCTGCATACTTTTTGAGATTTCAAAACATAATTGAAACAGAAAACGAAAATTTAGGGGAAATTATGACAACTATTGTTGCCGGGATCTAACAACTTAGCTGGGAAGAAGTGATAAATGAGATCGGTGTAATTTATAGAATTCATACAAATTATACTCGAAGACACCAATTGCTGAAGGAAGTCCACCTGAGATTCACTAGAAAGAACACTAGAGTATATTCTGCTTCTAGGGAGGGAAAATTAACATATAAAGGTAGAGTATTAAATATTTTGAAACAAATCCCTAGAAGAGTATGAGAACAAAGTATGAGAACAAGACTGTAGCTTCACTTCTGAACAAAAAGGAAATTACATTTAGGTGGACTGCTCCAGAAGGAATGATGATAAACCTAGAAGGTGGAAGAGTAAAAGGGGCGCAAGAAATTTATGAGCAGATAGCAGGTCTAGAATTGGAATCAGACAGCAGAGTTAGATTAGAATCAAGTAAAGAAGACTAAATAGAAGCAGATAGATGAATTGAAGAAGGGCAAGAAGAAACAAGGTTAGTGGAAAGAGAAAAGGAGAAGGAAAAAAAGAAGGAACCAAGACCAGGTCACAAATAGCAGAGGCAGCAAACAAGCAAACAAAAAAAAGTGCAGAGAAGAAAACCTTAAATAGATGCTACCAGAACTCAAATTAATTTCAACAAACATCAGTGGTCTCAACAACGACCACAAATGAAGAAAAGTGTTTTGAAACTTTTAAATCAAAAAGCCCAAATAATATGCTTGCAAGAAGTACATAACAATCACACACAAAATATCTGAAATACTCTAAATTTGGGAAACTATATGCGTCATTAGATGAAAAAAAAAGAGAGGTGTGGCCACCTATGTGAAAAAAGAGTTAAAACCTAAAGAAATAAGAGCAGATCCAAAAGGCAGATATATAATGACCGAAACCGTACTTAAAAGAGAGAAAGTAATAATAGTTAATATTTAAGCCCCGAACCAAAAATTTAAACAATTCTAGAAAAGAAAATATGAAACTCTACTTCAAATTGACTCTAGAAACATTTGTATAATTGGGGACTACAATGGGATTGTGGACCCAAATATGGATCACAAGGCAGAGAATAAAAGTAAAATGAAAAGACCTACTTTACCCATTATATTTAATAATATAGCAGAGGAATTAGATCTTATAGATATTTGGAGATTAAGGCATCCAAAAGAAAAACAATTTAACTTTTATTCAGCACCACATAACTCTTTTTCTAGAATAGACATGATATGGCTAAACAATGTACAAAAAAATAAATTTGGTCGAAATAGAACCAAACACCTGGGTTGACCACAATGCGCTAAAGATCACATGGCAAGGAGAAAAGAAAGAATATAGGAGGTGCACTCTAAATCCAAATTTGCTCCAAGATGAAAACTATACAAAAATGATCAATAAAGAAATTGAACTATTTCTAGTAGAAAATAAAAAACAACCGACCTCAACTCAAATACTTTACTGAATCTTTTTTCTTGCGCAGATCTTGAAGATTCAGTTTCATCCTTGGAAACAAAAATGAACTTGATTTTATTTATTTATTGTTCACAAAATTCAAACAAGCCTTGTACTATGAGAATTTGGCTTTTTTAAAGGTCATTGCAAACTAGCCTTAGCTGCTAGTTGCTTTGTTGCACCACCGTCCTATAGCATCACATGGACACTTGCCATGGCTTGTGCCAAAGAAATTCCACTGTGCTTTTATTCCAAAATCTTTTTATGAATAGCACATGTTGTGAGAATTGGTGCTAGACTTATGGTTGGGGATCACCACAACACGAGGAACTGTATTAAGGTTTTGAAAGGTTGAGAACCACTGATTCTAAACGAACCATAGCCCTCTAAAGCACCCTAAGTAAATCAAAAGACTCAGAAGATCCAGAAGAAAAAAATAGGAGTGATCTATAATATACAGTGTAAGAACTGCAGCAGCTATTATTGATATGTATGATAAGCAGGCAGAAGACTAGGAGAGCTCATCCGTGAACACCATCTTTTCTTTTTTAATAGACAATGGTACATCGAATAATTCTGCATTGTTGCGTTTGTTTTCTTTGAGCTTCTTCACATTTTATAAACTGTCACATTATACTTAATCTCATGTTTTGTTATAATGATTACAATACTTATACATTTCTATTTACATATTATACTTTTATTTTAGCTCTAACTTTTCATTTTTGTTTTTCTATGCTCAATCCATCAATACCATCTATTCCAGATATCATAGTATTCTGAATCTTTCTGGCCTTGCAAATCTATTGTTAGCCTGTCCATTTTGGTGCATTCATAATTTTTTTTAAATTATTGTACTCTCTGAGGGGATTTCTGAGTCTTTTCAAAATTGTGCAAAGGTAATTTTAGCTGCCATGGTAACACACAGTATTAAGGATTTGATACTTTTACTGTAATTTAAAAAAATATTCCTAAGAGGAGGTGTTCTGGTGTAAATTCTACTTGTATTTGGGTAATTTCCTGCATCCATTTGTGTATGTTAATCCAGAATCTTTTTCTTTCGGGGCACAACCACCACATGCGAAAGAAGAGCCTTGATTTTTTCTGCATTGCCAACAAATTGGGTTTAAATTTGGATAAATCTTTGCCAATCGTGTTGGAGCCAAGTACCATCTGCAACACTTTTTAAAATAATTCCCTTTGTATAGTACCAATTTAGATAATTTGATATTTCTACTCCATATCTATTCCCAATCTGCCAAGTGAATATTGTGTCCTATATTTTGCACCCATGCTATCATGGGTCCTTTAACGAAGTCTTGGTTTCTTTCATATTGTAACAGATAGATGTAAAATTTGGATATGATTTTGTTTTCAGAGAAGTTTATCTAATATACTTAATTCAATTCCAATTCCGTTGTCTTTCATGTCCATCTTATAACGGGAATGTATTTGGGCATATGGCCAACAATCTATCTCTATATTTTGATTACTTAATTCTTCTCTATTTTTGCGTTTTCCAGTTCTGTCTAAAATATCCTTATATCCCAACGTTTTATTTCTATCAAATGTGTTCGGGTATCATTGCTTCCATTGCTGAGAGCCAATTTGGAACTTTAATGTACGGTGTTTTTCTTTTAATGTCCAACCAAGTTGCAATCAGGGTCTCTCTAACCAAGTGCCTTCAAAAGTAGTTGGGAATTTTTTCTTTGTTCCACAAAAAGGAGTGCCAGCCTGATTAATAAATCATGGCTTTCTAATGTCAAGACACGACTATTATCCAAATTAATCCAGTCCTTAATCCACATTAATATTTCTGCTGTTTGATAAAGTTTCCAATTCAGAAATCCAAAACTACCTCTGTTTTTAGTGTCTTGTAAATCTATTTTTTTATTCTTGGTTTTTTATTTTGCCAAATAAATCTTGTTATTATTTTGTCTAAATTTGTAAAGAATTTTCTATCTAATTTAATAGAACTACTTGAAACAGATATAATAATTTCAGGGGAATGTTCATTTTAGAACACATAGAACAGACTGAACTATAATTTTAACTGGGAAAATGAAAGCATTCTAGACAAAACCAACTCCAAAAATGCTATAGAATTCCTAAAAACCTGCCACTGACAAATCAGCTAGCACAAAGAGATAAGCAATATCTACATATTATTTCAAAAAGCCAAAAAGAAAACAATATGGCCTCTTCCTTTGTAAGCAACAACCAGATAAAAGAGATTAACATTAAGTCTACAATTAAAAAGCAAACTATATCCCAATCAAGGACCTGCCAAACAAGCTAACATTTAATAAAAACCCAATCTAGGATCCAGCAAGATGACTCTGACGCTGATAGGACTACCCAGGTGTTGGAAACCCACAGCTCCAGAGCTGGATGCTGCTTTTCATCCCTCTGCTGTGACTCTCTGTCTGGTGCACCCACCACTCACCCTCCCCTCTCAGTCACGCCTGGCCTGAGAAGGTAAGGGTGACAGCAGGGGAGGGAGAAGCGGCTGGGGCTAATTCTCCAGCAACTCACTCTTGCTGGTGCTTCTTCCAGCCCTTCCACTCTGCACACCTTTGCTGCACTTTGGCCAAGTCTAGATGCTTGCTTGAGGAAGGTGTCCCCACTCATGAGCGCATTCTTAACCTCATCATAATCGGCAAGGGGATAGTGAGAAGAGAAGGAGGGAGAGGGTCATCTTCAGGGGAGCATCCTCCATGGCCCCACTCACTTCTCAGCTAGCCCAAGTTTCTGAAAAGTTGTCTAGAAGAAAGAAAAGAAGTAGCAAAGAGTCCCAAGGAGAGCTTACTGGGTTGGGCCAGCCTCAGATTTCAGTTTGAGAGGGAGAGAGAGAGAGGCAGAGACACAGAAAGAGACAGAGAGGGGGGAGATATGGAGAGAAATAGAGACAGAGAAAGAAAAACAGATGGGGTGATAGGGTAAGAGACAGAGAAGGAGATAGAGACAGAGAGACAGAGATACAGGGAGAGAGAAGCAGAATGAGAGGGAGGAGATAAGAGAAAGAGACAGACATAGATATAGAGAGACAGGAGGAGGGAGAGAGAGAAACAGTGGGGAGAGAAGGGAAAATGGAGAGGGGGAAGGAGAAACGGGGGAGAGAGAGACATAGATACAGAGAGAGGGAGAGAAAGACATAGAAAGTGGGGAGACAGAAATACACAGAGAGAGAAAAGATGTCCAAAGGGTTCCCAGTATTTTTTGTTCTCTGCCCTAATGACTGGTTGAGTAGACGTGGCTAGGAAATCATATGATTGGGTGGGAGGGAGTGATGGATATTGGCTACGCCCATTCAGGTTTTGTGGGAAACAGATCCAAATGGCTCTTTGAGTGTTTAAGATTGCAGACCTATGGGCTAGCCAGTAGATTTAACATGAGAATAAACCACTCCCCATTAGCACTGGTCTCAAACATTTGCAAGCTCAGAGTGCACCAAAGACTGCACAGTTCAACTATAAGTTACTAATATTATCTTCTGTTAAATATCTATATCTACATGGCCACTAGGAGTTGAGAATTAGAATTAGAAATTAAAAAACTAAATTGGAAATTTAAATTTTATAAAATATTTATTTTAAAATTGACCCAGCTCTCTTATATATTGCTAACCTTAACCTTAGTTACATTACATATTATAAATACGTATTTTGTGTAAGTGTTTTAATGAAGGTCCCTGCCATAGAAATTTTGTGATTTGTTCCACATATGTACAGTTTGTATGTTTGTCAGTAACCATCAACTTCCCTTAAGCCTACATTATTTTTACTTTGCAAGGAAACAAACTATGTATAAAGTTGTTCTACGGGACTTCCTGTCACTTGAGAGGAAGCAAAAGAATAAAATTAGAACAATTGACTTTGTCATACTCAGTAATACATAGTCGCATTAACTGAAATCTGAGTACAAGATCCAGAAAGAATCCTACATTAGAATAAATTATTTTCCAAGCAGATTACCTATACTCCTATATATTCTACTGTAAAAAAGAAGGTGTTGCAAAATTTAAATAGGCAACTAATATTTGACATATTTTAATATAATAGATATGATTGATTTTTTTAATCCTAGCTATGCATAAATAACATGCTGTATCTAGTTTATTATGTATTAATGTTGCAATTCATTTAATTTTCTTTTAAAGACTAGTTTATATTATTTCAGAATCTAATATTGATCTATGGATCGAAACAAAAAAACCGCAAGATTCTAATGAAGCAAGCAGGTATGCTTTATTTCCAATTTATTTTAAAACTGATGTGCTGTTAAATAGATGTGATGAAATAGTCTCTCCTGTCCCAAATATGCTATATGACTCCATAAAGAAACATTGAGAAAGTTCATTGAAGTTGCATTTTTTAATCACAATTTAGTAAATAACGATTCTGAGAAGACAGAAGGGTAATTATATTGCATTTCTATTAAAATTTATAAGATAACATAAAAAACAAGAAAGATTAAGAAGTGAAATGAAAAACAGAATAAAGTCGTGATTTTTTTTCAGTGCAGTATACTACAAAAAATGTTATAGCAACAATTCTATATCTTTTTTTTTCAAAAATTGATCCATATTCACCCATTTTTTTCCAAAAAAAGATGGCACACAGAGGGTTTGGGAAGTCTACAAACTTCCTGGTCACTGGGGGAAGGAAAAAATGCCCCTGTTTTTGCAAAAACTGCCCATTTTCACCCTCTTTTTTTGCAAAAACAGAATGTGCAGGGGGTTTGGGAGGACTGCAGAGTGTTCCTGGGGACTTGAGGAAGGCAAAAATGTCCATGTTTCTGCAAAAACAGCTCATTTTTGCCAGGTTATTTTTTGCAAAAACAGTTATGTTTTTGCCTTTCCCCAGCCCTCAGGAACACGCTGCAGGTTCCCTAAATTCCCTCTGCAACCCATTTTTTGTGGAAAATGGGACGTGGGGGGGGGGGGCTGGGGAGGCCAGAAATGTCTGTATTTCCCCCCTTTTAGGGGGGAAAAATGGTGTGTCTTATACCCTGAAAAATAAGGCAATGGCTTCTATTTTATATTCTAACATGTTTCTGAAGAAAGAGAAAGAGAGAGAGAGAGCAACAGACAGCAAGATAGAAAGAAAGAGAGAGGGAGAGAAAAAATGAGAAAAAGAGAGAGAGAGCAAGAGGGGGAGAGAGAATGAGAGAAAGCAAGAAAGAGAGAAAGAGAAAGAGAGAGAAGAGAGGAAGGAAGAGAGAGAGAAATGATAGAAAAAAGGGAGAAAAAAAGAGAAATGAGAAAATGATTGAGGCAGAGATTGAGAGGAAAGAGAAAAATAGAGAGAGGAGCGACTCTTGATTTAAAGCATATGGTAAAAAGCACTCAAATAATAACAAACAACACCGGTTTTTGGAAATGGTTCAAGAGTTCACACACACACACACACATACAAGGGGGGAGGACACAGGAATGGAAAAAGAGAGAAGTGAGAGAAGGAAGGAATGAGAGAAAAAGGGAGAGACAGGAGAGGGACCCAGAAATGAGAACAGTAGTAGAAATTTAAGGAGGGATGATTGATTATTAAATATGGATTGACTATGGAATATTGATAAAAGATATATTTAGGTGTTGTTTAATATTAGGATGTATTAATTTTAAAAATTGGATTAGAATTTTAGAACTGTATAGAATTACATAGGTAAAATTAATGGAAGATACATCTGATAAATAAGGGGTTTATGATACGTACTGTATGATTTTATGAGTTTGCATTATGAATTTAAAATATACTTGGAAATGTAGAAGATTGATGAAAGTTAATAATAGTAAATGCTAATTGCCTGAAAATTAATTGAGCTTGGAAATATTGAATGAAATTATAGAAAAGTATAATTTATGGAAATATATTAATTGATGCATTGGTGTTCAGATAGATTTTCATAGCATTACTAGATTACTATAATACTATGATAAATATTTAAGAAATTAAGATTTTAAAGCATGAATTTATTAATAGTTGTGTTTTTGGTTTTGCTGGTTGTTTTAGTTTTAATAGTAATAGATTTTGGTTTTGTTTTATTATTAATTTCTTTTAATAAAAAAGAAGGGATTTTTCCCCCCATTTATTTATTTATGTATACTCCTTTGCCGCCCAGTCCTGAAGGAACTGCCGCTCAGACACTATACATTTCCACCCACACCAAAAAAAAATTAGAGGGAACATTGGTTATGGGTCTAGGATATCGGCTTGCATTTGTGCCATGATGCCAAGAAGCCTGCGCAGAGGATTGAGTGGGTGGAGAATCAATCTGTTCTGGGCACGGGCCTCTGGAGTGAACCCCAATTCAAAAATCACTTAAGGTTTTATGATAAAACCCCACTCTTTATTCGAAATCAAGCATACATGAGGAACACGCAGGTTTCCCCACCTATTTAATATATAATCAATGCAGCTGAATGTGTTATTTCTTGCAGAATAATAAGTATCTCTATTTGGTAGATCCACATGAAGATCAACTATGTTAAGTCTATTTAAATACAGTACTCTTCTGTTTGCCACTCCCATTGTTAATTGCATATTAAAATCTCCTGCCAAAAACATTGTGCCCTCCCCAAAATTATCTAACTTTTTCTTTGAATTCATTATGAATTCAGATCCTTCCAACCCCCATCCCCTACGACAACCCCGGCCGAGGAGGGCTGTCCCTTCTCCACCTCAGGTTATGTCAGATTCTGAGGAGGATGAGCCAGGCCCCTCTGATACCCTGAGCCAGGGGGATTGCCAGATGAAGCAGAGAGCAAGAGTGAGGCGGAGTGAGCCTGAAGAACCACTAAAGGGGAATGATGTGATATTGTGGGAGTGGTCCCAGTCAGAGAGTGAGGAAAGCATGAGTGGAAAGCAATTGGATCAACCCTCGCTATAAAAGAATGCTTGAACAAAGCTTTTAAACCATGATTTCTGCTTCAAAAAGATAGTCCTTGTTGGACACTATGCTAGGTGATCAGATGCATATGTTTGGTGATCAAATGCATATGTTTAAGTAAATGAATGGGCTTTATCTCAGGAATTCAGATAAGAATGAGTTTCTGGCACTGGTTACAGCTAGCTCTAAAGAGAAAATAACTGCTTCTGTGCTGTTTTAAAACCCACGTTTCCATCATGTATGCTAGATTTTGAATAAAGAGTGGGGTTTTATTATAAAATAAGTGATTTCTGAGTTGGGGTGCACTCCAGAAACCCATGCCCAGAACAGGCATGCCTTCATTTTTTTAAAAAATATTTTTTATTGATTTATTTACATTAAAAACGAAACATACATGGTTGGGAATCAGAACTTATTTTACAATATTTTAGATAATCCAAAAATGTACTGTTGCTTATGGTACTATTGATTGTGCATGATATCTAGTTTTTTTTTGAGAAACATTAGTAATGATCTCAAACACTTTGCAATGAGTTTAGTTAATCTACTTTAAATGGAAAAATCTGAATTTCTTAAGTACACTTTGGGAGATTAATTTCTTTAAATCTTAAATCTTTATAGTACAGGAATGCCCTTAGTTTTTATCAGATATTGCAAAAAAGAAAAGAAATAAAAATTTCAGTTAAACAATATATTGCTAAGAAGGTAAGATAATTGTTAGAGGAAAATATTTAAACTGAAGAATAAGATAATTGGGCAATTTAATCATATGTATTCTGATTTCAGCCTACAATAGAAGTCAGGTATGAGACTGAACCATATGTAGAAATTAACCTTAAACATCTAACAATATAGACTTTCAACAGGAGGTATCTGTATATTCATTCAGTGATGTAATACTGGTTTTGTTACAGCTCCCATCTATAAAAGTATTTTTGACAGATAGAGGGTAAAGACAAGCAGTAACTGATCATAATTTTGTGCAATCTTAGATGCTTTATGAGTTATTGTATGTTGTTGGCTCCCAAATGCTGAATTAAATAGATTTTTTTCAGTCTGATTAATCTGAAAAACATTATGCTTTTATATTCTTTTGCAATATAAAGTTTTCTTCATTCCATAGCTTACGTCAAGGGCAAAAAGTATCTTGCAGCTGTAAGGACAGCCATCCCCTTTTCAGTCATAATCGAAATAATGCACAATTTCCATGCCCAGCCAAAAGTAAGTATTTATAATTTGGATCCAGCCTTTCTTTCTTAAGACTGGAGTCATTGAAAATAATAGAATTCAGTTTTTGAAATTAGTGAATCTACTACAGGAAGATTTGTGAATCTAAACAAAAGTTGAATTAAAATGTCAATATATATGTATATCAATAGAAAAGATAAAAACAAAATTACTAAGCCAATTTAATTAACATCTGCATTTATACTATAATTTGAAATATTCCGTAAGACAGATCAAGAATTATAGTACTCTTGAGTTTGCCCTTCCAAAAAACTGGACTGAATTAACATGCTCCAGGTCTCATCCATAAATAATATCATTTAATAAGAACCAGGAAGCATATTTCTTTGTCACAGCATTGGCATATACAGTATTGGGATAATGGGAATGGCAGAACCTTTGATTGTCTTTTGTTGCTTATTTTTCTTCTGGCATTTGGATGATGTTATTATTGTTCTTGTATTATACAAGTACAATACTCTACATGCCAGAATAAAGACACCTTTAATGTTTATGAGAGATACGATTAACTCCCAGTAGTGATAGCATGTGGCTTGTGGTTAAGAGGTAGGCCACATGTCTTTCACACAGCAAGTTCTATTCAATAGATTATTCTGTTGAATCACTGATTGGACTGCTTCTAGATTGCCTTATTTTTTGAATTCTGCAAACAATCTAATAAAAAAACACTGCTGTGTTTAATATATATTAAATGTATGAATGTATGTACATTTGCTATCTATCTATCTATCTATCTATCTATCTATCTATCTACCTCCCTTTCTATCTACCTTCCTACCTACCTACCTACCTACCTATCAATTTAGTATGCAATCCATCTTTCCCTAGGTGGTTCATAGTCATTGAATCAATGCAGAATTTTAAAAAACCAAACAATAAATAAAAGTCTTTAATTGAAATATTCAATTAAAATAAAACTAAGGATAGAGTTAGGAGAGGAAAGTGCCTTTTACCCATTAGAACCTCATGCTAGTATATAACTATGTCTTCAAGGCCTTTTGGAAGATCAAAACAGTGGGATTAGATCTGATTTTGAGGCAAGATGTTCCAAAGAATGAGAGCCAGGGCAGTTAAGGCTCTTCAGCTGAAATTCCTTGGCTGACAAGATCTGTAGCAGTGGTGGGTTTCACTTACTTTTGCTACCAGTTCGGGAACAGGAGCATATATGCAGAACGTCTATGATGATGTTCAGAGAGGTGGACGGAGCCTCCCACCATCACTGCTATCAGTTCACCCAAACCAAGCCAAAACGGTAGAAACTGGTGTGTAGCATGCTCTTTCTGCCAACGTGTGGGGAAGGTAATTTCATTTGTTTGAGCCAATTTCTCAAATATGCTGGACCCATACTATGGAGGTTTTAAAGATGATAACCAACACATTGAATTGGACCTGGAAGCAAACTGGCAGACAGTGCAGCTTTGTTCTACAACAAAGGATCTTCTAGATTCTTTCAAGTGTAGCCCACATAAATTGAATTCCAATAGTCTGCATGTGAGATGTTAGAGACTTGAGTGATTGAGTGCAGTTTGCACACCGGATCTCTCTGGATAGCACAATCTCATCCAGAACTAAAGAACTTAGACAAGCTAAATATGTGTTTTAATATTGTGAGCTAATTATGTGGTGCCTTAACTATTATATTACGATTATTTTTAATTATATTTATTTGGTTTATAAGAATTTCATCATACTGCTTTTCTATTCTGTATTGGGAGGTTGCTAGCTGGACGCTAATTAGAACACTGACATTGTTTGTAAGCTGTCCTGAGCTGTTTAAGATGTTTGTTTGTGTGTATATATTTAAATAAGGATATTTTCTTTAAAAAAAGATGGGAATCAAAAAATTATTCTAAACAAATAAGTAAAATTATTTTCTCTTTGAAACTTGCCAGTTACTGTTGTCTAGCAAAAAACTTTGCACATTAAATAAATCTGATTAAATTCAAGAAAAAAATAACTACCTGAAACTTCAATGTATTATGAGGTCGTTCTAATTATATATTGTATTGTTTCATTGTATCCTTCTATGTATTTTTCCAGGAAGTATGCTCAGACTCATCTATAATTTGATAGTTCTAAGCCTAATAACTCCATTCTGCTTAGTGAAAAAACTCTTCACTTTTATATCAAGGTAAACTGGATCAAGAATCTTTTTGAAGAATAAATTATGATTATGCAGTAATTCTAATTTTTTAATTTGCATTTGTTAGCAATCTTATGCTATTTTTCAAGTTCTGTTTTCACTTCTATTATTGGAAATCCAAAATCACATCAGTAGTATTTTCAGAACTAATTTGCATTTTTCTTTTAATATTAATAAAAACACTATGTAGAAAATATCTGAATATAATTTAAGGTTATTTATTTGTATTCCATACTATTTGATTCTTGGAAGAAAATACTTTCTTAAAATTTCTTTAAAACATACAGTATCATTTTCTAAGCAAATATCACCAAACAATATTATCACTATAAGTGAATTGTCACCATTATTTTCTCAGTTAGTAAAGAAAAATGGAATTGCAATTTGCTTTTTTATTTTAGAGAAAGCATTCCTCTAATACCGTGATGGCAAACCTATGGTATGCGTGCCACAGGTGGCACACGGAGCCATTTTGCCTGGCACAGCAGACAGCAGCCATGAAAATTCTGGGTTTCTGGCATGCATGTGCAATGACGAGAAAAGGGAGGAGCAGCTGCCAGACCCGCAGAAGCTGCTAGCTGGTTTGCCGGCTGCGCGTGCCAATGGGAAAGTCAGGGTGCTGGACAAGCAGCTGCAGGAATTGGAGAGGTAGGCGTGTCCCTGCCACCACCATCCCACGGTATCCTCCCATCCTGCCTAACCCGTTTCGGAGGACAGGAGGGAAGTGGCTGTAGTCCGTTTTTTAAAAGAAATTCACTGACTCCCCTCCTGCCTCTCACAGCACCTGGCTCTGTTCCTCCCTTTCTCTGTCAAAGGCCGAACAAACACTCCTTCGGGGGGCTTCCCCCATGTAAAAGATTCGGGAGGCTGCCGTGCATGTGTGCATGTCTCTCTCGCTCTGTGTGTGTGTGTGTAGGCACCTCTCTCTCACACACACACGCACACAAAGTTGGGAGGCTTTGCGACTTGGGGGATTGGAGCCCTTTGCCTTCCAAGCTGTGCCTGGGCTGCTGTTTCCGGGAGGCTGCCGTTTGGGGGAGGAGTATGTGGAGGATGGCAGCGGCTGTGGCAAGGGAGGTAGAATAAGCACCTGCAAATTGCGAGGGTCATTTGAGATATTGATGTGTCTGCTTGTTGGAGTTCTCCACCCCACCGCCATGTTTCCCACAAAGGATATTTTTATTTGGCATTTCGGGCGAGGAAGAAAACTCAGTAGCTTACGTGGTGTTGCCTAGCTGCTTTTTTTTTTACTGGCATCGTTTTTTTACCATTACCGTTTGTTGTTATTTCAAAGGGATTGCTGGTGCCCCTCAGGCATCCCACATTCTCTCCCCCCCCTTTTGCAAAACAAGATTTCCCCCCCCCCTGCCCTGTCCTGGAAATCTCTCGGAGGGATAACTTGAGCAAAAGGAAAGGGCTATTTGTGAGAAAAAACGGGATCCCCATCCAGCTTCTGGTGCTGGAGGAATTTCCACCCAGCATAGATGAAACCATGCCTGTTTTTCTCTGCTCGGGGGCTTCTAAGAGCAGTTTCTCTTGGGGCGACATCAAACCTAGGCTTTTGAAAGCTGCATTTCTCCGACAGAGGGTGATTTGGAAATAAACAACTGCCATGCAAGCCCCGCTCCTGGAGCTGGGAGGAGGCTCTGGCCACTAAACAGCTGTTCTCTCCCTGCCACTCCGCAGCCTTTTTTTTCCTGGCTCGCTGGCTCTCCCCGACCCCACCAATTTCTCCCTTTCCAGGTGGGTGGCAGGAGCGTCTCGGATCTCCCTAGCCTCGTCAAAGCTGAGGGACAGGGCGGAGATTCCATCTGAGGCCATCCCGAGTGTCTACTTTAACCCAGCAAGAAGTTTGGGAGGGGGTTGCATTTCCCCCCAGCTTCTCCGAGCTTTGATTCCCCACTTCAGCTCCTTCAGCTAGAGACAATTACACACGCACACACACACACATATCAAAGAATCCCAAACAGACAAACAAGCAGCTTCCACTGTGGGCTTTGTTCTTAACCTACAGCGGGCAAAGAAAGAGGAGGTGGTGGTGAGGCTGCCTTTTGCTGGAGAGCAGGAGCTTTGCCAATCGTGGAAAGGTGCCCCGAGGCTGGGATTCAAGATGCGCTTAACTAGGCAGAGGAGCTTGTGCCAGGGTGTGGGAAGTGAGGAAGAGAATTGAGGGGGGGCGGAGAGAAGAAGCATGCCGAAAAGATGCAACCCCCACACCATCAACTGCCTTGGGTTGCTCTCAGATGGAATCTCCGCCCTGCCCCTCTGCTTTGACTCGGTTAGGGAGATCCCAGATGCTCCTGACACCCTCCTGGAAAGGGGGAAATTGGCACATGAAAGCAAATTGAGAGAAAAGTTTTCACTCTGGAAAACTTTCTTTTCCCCCAACTCCTGCTCTTGACAGCTTCTAAATTGATCTCACGCGTGCGTGAGCGGCAAGACACAGGCAGAAGCCACTTGTCCCCCTTGCCACAAGACAGATCCGATCTTCAGACGTGCGTGTGTGAGCAAATTGAGAAGAAAGCTTTCATTTTGGAAAGTTTTATTTACTCCAACTCCTGCTCTCAGTAGTTTCTGTCACTCCCGAGTGCAAAAAAGCCAGCACAACGGCATACTGGAAGTGCGTTTTTCCAAACTTTCGGTTTATTGAGCAATTTCTTTCACCTACCAGGCTTCAGAAACACCTGTGCACGTGCGCAGGGGTATGTGAATGCTTGTGAGACCAGCGCCCAGTGGTGTGTACACACGTGGGGGAGGCAATGGTGTGGGCAAGTCAGGCATGCTAGCACCCCACCCCACCCCCTTTTTGGCACGCTAAGGAAAAAAGGTTCGCCATCACAGCTCTAATATAAATTAAAACCATTATCCTTCTGCTTTCAAGCATGCCAAATCTTATGCCATTTCAGGCCCAGCTGGCACTACACTGAACAATTTGTGAATCATGGATATTCAATGAAAATGACTGCTAAAGCAGGAGCTTGTTATTGTTTTGTTGTTGTTAGTATTTAGTATTATTGTTATTGTTGTTGTTATTATTATTATTATTATTATTATTATTCTCTGATATGGTATATTTTTGCCGCTTCTGTAATTGTTCATTTGATTTTTATTCCATGGCTCACTTTCCACTGAATGCCCAGAATCAGCAACATCCACCGTGGCCCTTTTTATACTGGGTGATGACCGAGCTAGTATAGACTTCGTTTTTGTTTTTTTCTCCATAATGCTAACAGGTTAGGTGCTCTTAGGTGCTCTAATGCTAATGGGTTAGGTGCTCGTTTTTGTTGCTTTCTCCATAATGCTAATGGATTAGGTAGTCTTAGTTCCATTTCTCATCTGAGACCACTCTGACTTGGTTGGACCTTCTGGTGGTTGTTCTGATTCAGGCTAGTAAGATGATAGTTGAATAATTTGCTTCGGACACTTCAGTAACACTTCTATTTATTTCTTCTACTTCATTCAGTACAATACACTTCTGTGACGCAGCAGAATTACTTTTGGTTTTCCCCGTGATAACTAGACCATATATCTATAATTGCTTCACTGGCTGCTAGGAGGCATGCTTTAATTATCTGGCCGATTTCGTCTGATTAGAAAGGCAATAAAAATGCAATAACTCACACAATAAAAACTACACATTCCTCCGCTTTTCTGGCAGCGTCCATGTTGCCTGGATGTCAGATTGATGCAAGCAGCTATTGTTTCCATCTAACTCCAGACGTGATGTAATTAATTAAAAATGCTCTAAACTGCATCTTAAAATATCTTCCCAGTAATTTTTTCTGACCTTTTCTTCCACCTTCTGAATTTTGGATCTAACCATCTCAAATCCGGACAGGTGGAACTGTCTGAAGACACATTTGTCTGCAAGCTTTCACTCGAAAGTTCTTTTCCCATTTCAACTTCTTCCTCGCTAAAATTCTCTTCATCTCCTAAATCAGGTAAATTGACAGGTTCTATTTCACCTTACCCCTCTGAATCTGAGCATTCCAACGGCTGATAGAGAGCACACACAACACAGTAAACACAGCTCTCAGCATCATTGGAGCATTTAAGCCCACCACCATGGCAAGGTGGCACCCATCAGGGTTGTTGTTGCTGCTGCTGCTGTTTTTGTTATTGTTACTTCTATTATTATTTTCTGTACTGAGGACATTGGGCCACAACTGTATAGTTTTAAATTGGGCTACTACTTTATAGTTTTAAATCAGAAGGTACAGTCTCCCCAACCTTCCATTTAAAATTGATATTCTTCAGATCTTCCTGAAATACATATTTATTTATTTATTTATTTATTTATTTATTTATTAGATTTGTATGCCGCCCCTCTCCATAGACTCGGGGCTTCTAACAACAGTAAAAAACAATATAAACAAATCTAATATTAAAAGTAGTTTAAAAACCCCAATTTAAGAAACCAATCATACATACAAACATACCATGCATACATTTTGTAAGCCTAGGGGGAAGGGAATATCTCAATTCCCCCATGCCTGACGACAAAGGTGGGTTTTAAGGAGCTTACAAAAGGCAAGGAAGGTGGGGGTAACTCTAATATCTGGAGGGAGTTGGTTCCAGAGGGTCGGGGCCGCCACAGAGACGACTCTTCAGCCAACTCTGTGGGACCTAACCGGTCGCTGGGATTCGTGCGGCAAAAGACGGTCCCGGAGATATTCTGGCCCGATGCCATGAAGGGCTTTATAGGTCATAACCAACACTTTGAATTGTGACCGGAAACCGATCGGCAACCAATGCAGACTGCGGAGTGTTGGTGTGACATGGGCATATTTAGGGAAGCCCATGATAGCTTTTGCAGCTGCATTCTGCACGATCTGGAGTTTCCGAACACTTTTCAAAGGTAGCCCCATGTAGAGAGCGTTACAGTAGTCAAGCCTCGAGGTGATGAGGGCATGAGTGACTGAGCATTGAGTCCCGGTCCAAATAGGGCCGCAACTGGTGCACCAGGTGGACCTGGGCAAACGCCCCCTCGCCATAGCTGAAAGATGTTTCTCTAATGTGAGCTGTGGATCGAGGAGGACGCCCAATTTGGGACCCTCTCTGAGGGGGTTAATGATCCCCCCCCCCCAGGATAATGGACAGACAGATGGAATTGTCCTTGGGAGGCAAAACCCATAGTCACTCCGTCTTATCAGGGTTGAGTTTGAGTCTGTTGACACCCATCCAGACCCCAACAGCCTCCAGACACCGGCACATCACTTCCACTGCTTCATTGACTGGACAAGGGGTGGAGATGTAAAGCTGGGTATCATCTGCATATTGATGATACCTCACCCCATGCCCTTGAATGATCTCACCCAGAGATTTCATGAAGATATTAAATAGTAGGGGGGAGAGGACCGACTCCTGAAGTACCCCACAAGGGAGCGACCTAGAGGTCAACCTCTGATCCCCCACTAACACCGACTGCGATCGGCCGGAGAGGTAGGAGGAGAGCCACTGGGGAACAGTGCCTCCCACTCCCAACCCCTCCAGCCGGTGCAGAAGGATACCATGGTCGATGGTATCGAAAGCCGCTGAGAGGTCAAGAAGCACCAGGACAGAGGATAAACCCCTGTCCCGGGCCCACCAGAGATCATCCATCAACGCAACCAAACCAGTTTCCGTGCTGTAGCCGGGCCTGAATCCTGACTGCTGGGGACCTAGATAATCGGCTTCTTCCAAGGACCGCTGGAGTTGGAGCGCCACCACCTTCTCAACAACCTTCCCCATAAAGGGAAGGTTAGAGACTGGGAGATAGTTATTGAGAATGGCTGGGCCCAGGGAAGGTATCTTGAGGAGGGGGTGCACAAGTGCCTCCTTGTAGGGATCCGGAAAGGACCCCCTCCCCAAAGAAGCGTTGACAATCTCCTGGACCCAGCTCCGTGTCACCTCCCTGCTGGTCGAAACCAGCCAGGAGGGACATGGATCCAATAAGTAGGTGGCGAAACTCACAGCTCCAATAGCCTTGTCCACTTCATCAGGTGTTACCAGATCAAACTCTTCCCAGACAGATGGACAAGTACGGGCCCCAGTCACCTTGACTGACTCGTTGTCAGTCGACTCTGTTTTCCTATTGGAGTCGAGGTCTGCTCAGATCCAAGCGATTTTATCAGCGAAAAACGTGTAAAAATCCTCAGCACTACTCTGCAAGGGCTCCCCAACTTCCCCTTGGTTAGGAAGGGAGCAGGTCACCCTAAACAGAGCGGCTGGGCGGGATTCCGCTGATGCTATCAAGGCGGCATGATACGCGCATCTTGCCGCCTTGAGCGCCACTTTGTAAGTCTTAATGTAAGCTCTTACAAGTGTTCGATCGGATTCGGACTTACTCTTCCTCCATCGCTTCTCTAGATATCTCTTCTGGCGTTTCAACTCCTGGAGCTCCTCATTGAACCATGGAGCTCTACGGGGTCTAGTGCTGCAGAGAGGTCGCAACGGCGCAATTCGGTCAAGAGCCTCCGCTGCAGCCTTGTTACAGACCTCAGCCAGAGACTCTGCCGAACTGTGGACGAGTGTATCTGGAATAACCCCAAACGCCTTCTGAAAACCTCCTGGATCCATCAGGCGTCTGGGGCAGAACAACCTAATCGGTTCTGCCTCCCTGCGGGGAAGGATTGGAGCCAGGAAGTCAAGCCGCAGCAGAAAATGGTCTGACCATGACAAAGGCAACACTTCTAAGCCCCTTAGTCTCAGACCATTACTCCATTTGCAAGAAAGTAAAGAAGTATACATATACAAAAAAGCATTGGGTCACTGCGACTCATTAAAAAAAAAAAAAACCTGTAAACATCTGTGTGGAATCTAAGGGAAAGGGATTGTGGAGATTCAGCTTTGCTTTGAGCACAATAATTTACTTTTTAATGTTGTTTTTAAATAATAGATCAGAATGTAAAAAGTGAAATAGGAAGATGATAGCTATAACCAAAAAACCATAACGGAAACCCTGAGATTTGTAATACAGTGGTACCTCATGATACGAACTTAATTGGTTCCAGGAGGAGGTTCGTAAGGTGAAAAGTTCATAAGATGAAACAATGTTTCCCATAGGAATCAATGTAAAAGCAAATAATGCGTGCAAATCCTTCAGGAAACTTTAGAAGGGAAATCCTTCAGAAACTTTAGAAGGGAGGCGAACGGAGGGCAGGGAGGAGCAGCTAAAGGGGGCTGGTGGAAGAAGCAAGGCTAAGCTAAAGGGTGAGTGGGAAGGAAGAAAGGCAAGGGGGCGCCCCTCCCCTTTCTTTCTTCAAAAGACACCCTTTCAGTTCCTTTGCAAGCAGGTTGTTCTCTGCAAAATCTTTCCTCCCGCAAGCTGCCCCTCCCTCCTCCCCTTTCTTTTCTTTTTTTTTTTAATTTTTTTTTATTGTTTTTCATAAAATAGACATACAGACATACAAACATTAAACATAGAGTGGGGATGTATTTCCCCGCTTCTTTTGAAAGTATACATTCAAATAGAAAAAAGAATACATAATCAAATATTTGTTAAATGTTAAAAGGTCTAGTAAAAAATTTTCAAATCTTAAATGCAATGTAAGTACGGTATAAGTAAAAATTCTTAATATGTTGCTTATGTGTAATATATTCATCTAATCAAACATTTAAACAACTCTCGACTACTAAACATACATAAACCAAAATTCTTAATATGTTACTTGTGAATAAACTATTATATCATGATCATCAACAAATACATTTGAGCTAATATTAATATTGTTATTACCTAAATAAAAACAGATACATCTCTTATTTTTTCTTATCTAACCATTTATATATATTATTCCATGTTTCATAAAATTTAGTATCTTCTTGATCGTTTAATCGTCTTGTCATCATATCCATTTCGGCGCAATCTAATATTTTAGCTATGACTTCTTCTTTCTTGGGGATTTCCTCCCCCTTCCAATTTTGCGCATATATTATTCTAGCCGCAGTTAATATGTGTATGATTAAATAAAGAGTTTCTTTCTTATAAGTCTGATTGGTAATTCCTAATAAGTAAAATTCCGGGGTGTAATCTATATCATGCTTTAATATTTCTTTTAATATCTTCTCAATCATCTTCCAATAAATTTTAGCTTTACCACATGTCCACCATTGATGGTAATAAGTTCCTATATCTTTCTTGCATTTCCAACATAATGGGGATGTTTTGGGGAACATTTTTGCTATCCTATTTGGTGGGAGATGCCATCTATAAAACATTTTAATTTGGTTTTCTTTTAATGAAACTGACTTGGTCATTTTCCAATTATTAATCCAAACTTTTTCCCATGTATCTATATCTATTTCCTTACCTATATTTCTGCACCATCTTATCATAGTATCTTTTAGAGTCAACTCTATATTTTTATGAGCGATAAGAAATTTATATATTTTCCCTATCATTTTTACTGAATTGGTGGTAATTAAATTGCTTAGCAAATTCTTACTTTTATTAAAAATGTAAAGAGTTTTATCCTTCTGGTATCTGGATCGAATCTGGGCATAATGCCACCAGTCTATTATTATCCCTTCTTCTTGTAATTTATTCCTAGGCTTTAGCTTCATCTGGTCATTTAATAGTTCTTTATATCTATAGAATATTTTCGTATCTTTTATAGACTTTGGATGTGTTATTGCTTCTAGGGGGGCTATCCATTCTGGAACATTTAAGAAGTGATTTTTCTTTATGTCTTTCCAAACCTCTAATAAATACTTCCTTAGTGTGTGTCTTTTAAAATATGAGTGATTTTTTTCCTTGTCATACCATATAAATGCGTGCCAACCCAGCATGAGATCATGTCCTTCTAAATTTAATATTCTTTTATTCTCTAAAGTTATCCAATCCTTAATCCATGTTAAGGCGGCAGCCTGGTAATATAATTTCCAGTTTGGAAGGCCAAATCCTCCTCTTTCTTTAATATCTTCTAAACAGTTTGTTTTTATCCTTGCTTTTTTCCCTTGCCATATAAATTTTTTAACTAAATTTGTCAAAGTTCTAAAAAAAGTTCCCCCTGGATTTATTGGGATTACCTGAAAAAGAAATAAAACCTTAGGTAAAATATTCATCTTGATTGTGGCAATTCTTCCTAAAAATGATATTTTCAGGTTATTCCACGTTTCTAAATCTTTTTTAATTTCTGATAATAATTTTATATAATTATCATTTTTTAATGTTATTGTTTTCGCTGTTAAATTTATTCCTAAGTATTTTACTTTCTTTACGGTTTTTATTCCAGAAATATTTTCTAATTTAGTTTCTTGTATTTTATTCATATTTTTAGTTAAGAAAAAAGTTTTGCTTTTATTTATCTTTAGACCTGCTACCTTTCCATATTGTTCAATAGTTTGCAATAAAGAAGGAACTGTTGTTATCGGTTCTTCGATTATAAACGTTAAATCGTCTGCAAAGGCTTGGAGTTTGTAAGTTTTGTCTCCTATAGTTAAACCTTTTATTTCAGAATCCGCTCTTATTTTAATTAATAAAGTTTCAAGAGTCATAATGAATAACAATGGTGATATAGGACATCCTTGACGAACTCCCTTATTTATATCAAGTGTTGGTAATTGATTATTATTTAATATTATCTTAGTCGTTTGTTTTGAATATATAGTATCTATTAAATTAACAAATTTTGGGCCAAATCTCATTCTGTTTAATTGCATTTTTATAAATGTCCAATTAACGTTGTCAAAGGCCTTTTGAGCATCTAAAAACATTAAAGATGCTGTCTTATCTGAATGTTGTTCATAGTATTCTAATGTATTTATTACAGTTCTAAGATTGTTTTTAATTTGTCTCCCTGGTAGAAATCCATTTTGGTCTTGGTGTATTATTCCATTTATAATTCTTTTAAGTCTATCTGCATAAATGGCAATAAATATTTTATAATCTACATTTAATAATGATATGGGTCTATAATTTTTGATTTTTCCTGGGTCAGTGCCTGGTTTGTGTATTAGAGTTGTCAACGATTCTGACCAAGATTTCGGAATTTTACCCTCAAGTCTACATAAATTAAAAGTTTCTAACATATGGTTTCTTATTATTTCATTTTCTATCTTGTACCATTCTGCCGGTATAGCATCTGGACCAGTGGCCTTGTTGTTTTTCTGTTTTTTAATTATAGTTAGGAGTTCTTCCATTGTTATTGGTCCATCCAAAATAGTCTGTTGGTCTTCTGTTATTTGTGGTAATTTTGAAGCCTGTAAGTAATTAAAAACTTCATCTTCGCTAACATTATCTTTGGCATAAAGATCTTTATAAAAATTATACACAATGTCCGCCTTTCCTTCTGTATCATATTTTATTGTACCATCTTTATCTTCTAATTTTTTTATCAATTTGGATTGACTCTGCTTTCTAAGTTTATATGCTAGCCATCTGCCTGGTTTATTTGCATGTTCAAAATAATGTTGTTTTGCTCTTTTAATTTTTTCAGTTATTTGATTTTGTTCTATAATTCTGATTTTATGTTTAATTACATTTATTTCTGTTTTAAAATCTCTGTTCTTGATGTGTTGCTGCGATGCAAATTCCAATTGTTTTAATTCATTTATTAATTGTACATACTTTAATTTATTTTCCTTGTTGTATTTTGCTATATAGGATATTGTTAACCCTCTTATATAAGCTTTGAGTGTATCCCATAAATTCTGTGGAGTGGTGTCTGGAGTTTTATTAATTTCAAGAAATATTTTTAATTCCTTTTCGATCCAATCCTTATATTTCTTATCGTTTAATATATTTCTATTCATCCGCCAAATATTCTGTTTATTATTCATTCTTATAAACCACTATTGGATTGTGGTCGGCCCATGTATTGACATCTATCTCTACCTCCCTTATTTGTTCTGCGACCATTTTTGGTGTCCATACCATATCTATTCTTGTCCAGATTTTGTGGGGATTAGAATAAAACGTAAATTGTCTTTTATGGGGGTGTCTTTCCCTCCATATATCATTTAACAGTAATTCTGCTTTCATTTTTTGAAAAGTACTAGGTAGTAAATTTCTTCTTGTTTTTTTACTTTTTTTCCTTTTATTATTACTTCCCCCCCCTGAATGGTCTAGTTGCCTGTTCACAATAGCATTAAAATCACCTATTATTAATACATTCTCAATAGCTAAATCTATTAATATTTGATGTAAATTTTTATAAAATGTCATTTGGTCTTCATTAGGAGCGTAAATAGAAACAACCACTATAGGTCTAGGTTCAATATCAACTTGTACAATCAGTATTCTACCGTCATTATCCTTGAATATTTGTTTGGAATTTATAGAATTCTCAACATACATCACCACACCTCTTTTTTTTTGATCTGCTAATGCAGCATACATTTTTCCAATTTTGGGATTCAACAATAATTTTTGGTTATCTTTTTTAATATGTACTTCTTGTAATATTGCAATTTGAGCATTTTGACTTCTGATTTTAGAAAAGATTTGTTTCCTTTTCCTTGGTTCGTTAAGTCCATTAACATTTACCGAAAAGATCTTTAGATCTTTACTTGTTGTCATTTAGTAGGTTTTTTGGTTTCTCGCTGAGGTTGAACTCTTCTAGCACCTTGGTCCTGCTCTATTGCCTGGGCAGTGGCCCCCAAAAGTTCTTCTTGTTGGATTACTGATTTTTCCCCTGGTTGCTGTTGTGCTGATTGTTGTTGAGCCTCTTGTTGCTTATTTGAAAAGTCCAGGTGACTGATGCCACTATTTTCAAAGAAATACCTAGCTTGTTCTACGTTTTCCAACTTGTATCTTGTAGAGCGCCATGTCAGAGAAAGACCTTGTGGGATTAACCAACGATAAGTTATATTTTCTTTGATCAAAATTCTGGTAAGAAAATGGTAATCTCTTCTGCTCTCTCTGACACTTCTTGGAACTTGTTTTAATATTTTTATTTCAACTCCTTGATGTTGGAGTTTGGAGTTTCTTGCCCAATGGAGTATGTCGTCTCGCAAAGTTTTTCTGGTAAATTTGATATGAATCTCTCTTGGGAGGTTGTGGCGACGGATGTAACTATTCGAAGTTCTGTAAACTTCATCGATTTCTTTCACTAGCGCAGCAGGATCCTCCTGGAGTATTCCTCCAATAGTTTCCACCATAGTCATTTTTAAATCTTCATCTTTTTCCTCTTTCATATTCTGAAATCGTAGTCCATACGAAGCACGTTGCATCTCCAACTGAATGATTGATTCATCATGTCTTCTATGTCTTGCATCAGCTCTCCCTTCAAGATAGTCTATTCTTTTTTCATTTTTGTCAGATTTCTCTTCAACTTTTTTCACTCGATCATCACTTTCTTGTAGTGTTTGTTGAATCTCCCTTATCTGGTCTTTCACCTCGCCCATATCAACTTTCAATTGGGCCATCTCCTTTTTAAATTCTGTCAAGTCTGCTTTTATAGCTTCTCTTTGTTGTGTTGCATCCTCTTTTATAGCCTCTCTTTGTTGGGTAGCATCTTCTTGAGATTTGAACATAAAGTCCTGCATAGTGTTTAAAGTTTCTTGTAGTGTTGCAAAGTTGGACTGCATTGTTTTGTCTTTTTCTTTATCCTTGGAAGACATAGCTGACGTCTGGTGCGTCGGGGAAGGACGCGGCGACGCTTGTGGAGAAGAGATTGTTGCAGTAGTTTGTTTTTTAACCGTTTTAACAAAAGTTGAAGAACTTGACATTATCAATTTTGAATCCACTATTTAAAATTCAAATTAATTTAAATCAATCTAAATTTGTATGTAGTGAAAGGGAGAAAATTTCTATAAATTCCAAATCTATTCAATCTGTTTTATTAACAATTACCCTTAAAATATAACTATTCAGTTGTCAAGAAAATTCAAAATTCAAAATCCAATATATATTATTGTTATTATTATTGTTATTATTTTAAAAATTTAAAAATTTAAAAATATAATACCAAAGAAAACAAATGTGAGACTTTAGGAATAAAAGAAAAGTAAAAGTTAAAAATAGATGGTCTAATAAGAAGGCAGAGTAAATAACAGCAAAGAAAAAAGAATAACTATTTTAAAAAGGGAGATTATAAAAAGGTGAAGAAAAAAAGGAAGAGAAAAGAGACTTAATAAGAAAGTGGAAAGAGGGAGAAGAAAGGGGAGAGAAAAAAAAAGGGGGAATATTTCAATTCAAATAATTAGAATAGAGCAGGAAACCAAGGTTTGTTAACAGTGCATAGTCTTCAATTCAAACTTCTTTTACAGATAGGAGTAAAAAGAAAGAAAATCAGAAGGGGATCAAAAAAGGATTAATTAATCAAAAAGAAAACACAGTATATGTACTTATAGTCTTCTTATAAATCAAGAAATTATACTAAATAAATGAAGAATGTAGATCCAAATGTCAGAAGATGCAGTTATACTTAATCCCAGTTGCAGGTCTCAAAAAGAAAGTCAAATTAATAGTTTTCTTGTGATTAAAATGGAGTCTATGTTCTTTTCCAAATTCAAGACAGAGGCAAAAAAAGTAGATCCCAAGATGGAGTCAGGTTAGAAGTTCATATGACCAGGCAGATGTGAAAAAGTTCTCAAAAAAAAAATAATCCCAAGAAAAAGGCAATCAGCAAGTAATCCAAAGTAATCCAAAGGCAGTCAGCAGATAATCCAGCTAGGTTAATCCAAGGGTAAATATTCCAAAGGAAAGGTGTCAATTCCTTCTATTTCCCTTTTATTTTCAAGTTATTATATTATGTTATTATGTTGCAAAGACAGCAGGATGAGGAAAAAAAAATAAGGCAACAAAGTTGTATTCCTCCGCTGTTGAAATGTCAGCCCGGAACACAATGTTTTTAGCAGACTATAAAAAAGAAATTTTGCTCATCATTACTGATTTCTTTTAGCCATTAAAATTTTCTAAATAGTCATTTCCAGTTTAAGTTCTTTTATTAGAGCATAAGGTAGAAAAGATATTTTATAGGTTCCAAAGTTCAAATGCAAAATGGAAACAATGAAAATGAGAAGGATTAGTCTCGGCTGTTATTTGCGGATGAGTCTCAAAGAGAAAAAAAAAAACTTTTGCTTTCGCCTTGTTAAAGAAAGCTTTCCCTTGAGGCTTCAGTACGATCAAATCTTCTGATTCTAGTCTTGAAACAAAGAGGAAATTTTTTACCTTGAGTCCTTTATCGAATGTATTCTTTTTCAGTCGGTTAGATGTAAAACTTTCGCTTCAGGAATTTTTCTCAGCTTCCCGCTGGGTGAGGGGAGAAAGCGCTGGCCGGTCCTCTTAGGCAAAGAGGATCGGTTCTCCCGTCTTCGAAGCTGCGGGGCGAACCGCTGCCTCCGGAGTCTCAGCGATGGCTCCTCGGGCAGAGGGGAGCCCCCTGTTCTGGGATCGGGCCATCCGAGCCCGATCCGATCGCAAATGCGACCTTCGGAGGGGGTAGAAGGGATCGCCTGGCAGAGCCCTGCCAGAGATGTCCCGCCGCGATCTCCACCAAACCGGAAGTCCCTCCCCTTTCTTTCTTAAAAAGACACCCTTTCAATTCCTTTGCAACCACCTTGTTCTCGGCAAAATCCTTCCTCCCGCAAGCTGCCCCTCCCTCCTCCCCTTTCTTTCTTAAAAAGACACCCTTTCAATTCCTTTGCAACCACCTTGTTCTCGGCAAAATCCTTCCTCCCGCAAGCTGCCCCTCCCTCCTCCCCTTGCTTTCTTAAAAAGACACCCTTTCAATTCCTTAGCAAGCACCTTGTTCTCGGCAAAAAAATTCCTACTCCAAGCCACCCCTCCCTTTTCTTTCTTCAAAAAAGTTGAAAAAAAGAAACCCCTTCATCCCAGCAGCAGCTGCTTGGGTTCGTAAGGTGAAAATAGTTCGGAAGAAGAGGCAAAAAAATCTTAAACACCGGGTTCGTATCTTGAAAAGTTCGTTAGAAGAGGCGTTCGTAAGATGAGGTACCACTGTATTTGTTTAGTCAATCGGGCCATTTAAAGTATCAGTATAGTTACATAGTTGTCCACTACAAAGAAAGCCCAATAAGCCTAATTACAAGTGGTGGATTGCTCCCCATTCACACCAATTCAGGTGAATTGTTAATGGTAATTTGGCCTGGGTCACTGAACTGATAGGGATGGCTGGCTGGCCACTCCTCCTAAATGGTCCCCCCTGTCACCTCTTGCTAACCCACCTCATCTGCTTGATACTCGATCTGCCCGAAGCTTACTCTGCCTCACCTTCACCATGTGCTTCTACACAACTGCCACTACCTGCCTACACAAAGGTGAGCATTCGTGATAGCCGACTCCCACTGGCTAGTGTCTCCTGAAGTTGACAACATTGCAGCTGAATTTAATTAATTCAATTCAATTCAATTAATTAAATTGCAGCCATGGCAGGGATGGGGGAATGGCCTGGTTGCTATCCCAGCAGCATCAGGAGACACTAGCCTAGTGGGTTAGGTGGGGGTCAACAAGCCTTGCAGCCACATGGCTGTAAGGGTTGCTGGGCCACCACCATCTTCCCTGTCAGGCAAGCATCTCCTGAAGCCACCGCCGTTGCAGGAGTAACAGGGACAGGGGATGGCCCAGCAAGCTTTGCCATGAATGATATCAGGTTGGCTATGCCCACTCAGGTACATGACCCCACCAAACCACCCCACTAAGCCATGCCCACTAAGCAAGCCACACCCACAGAACCAGAAGTAATAAAATTTAGAACCCACCACTGTTCCCTCTAAAATGCACAGCCACATACACAGCAACAGTCTGCCATGCAGCATTTTCCAGCACTGCACAGGAGCCAGGTCCTTGGCTAGTTGGCGGGGGTGCCACATCTTCTTGAGCCGCAGCTTCCACGTGGCCTAGGAAGGAAAAGGCTCAGTGACCCCCCGCCTACCATCCCTGCAATCCCCCTGGAAGGAAGCCGAGACAGAGAGAGGTAAGGAGACTCGGCTGTAGGAGGGAATGAGGAAGGCAGGCAGACAGGTATGGGACTGCGGGGACCTGCCGGTCATATGATCCCAGCCCAGAGCCATGTCCGGCAGGGTTCGAGAAAGGGACGAAGGCAGGAAGGTCATCAGCCTTCTACCACCACCTACCAGCCATCCACGGGAGACCCGCCCATTGTCACACAGGGCTTTAAGGGTGCGGGAAATCTCTGAGCATCCAAAGCATGATGTCGGTTCTCAGCACTCCCATGCTTTAGTTTGCTTTAGGTGCTGCTCAGCAGGAGCTGGAGCAGCGGAAGTGCTCGGGCTCGTAAGAGAGAGAAAGAAAGAAAGAGGGAGAGAGAGAAAGAAAGAAAGGGAGTGAGGAAGAGAGAGAGGGAAAGGGAGGGAAGGAGGGGGGAGCAAGAAAGATAGAGGAAGGGAGGGAGAGAGAGATAGAGAGAGAGAGAAAAAGGGAGCAAGAGAAAGAGAAAGGGAGGGAGGAAGAGAGAAAGGGAGGGAGGAAGAGAGAGAAAGAAGGAGAGGGAGGGAAGGAGGGTGGAGCAAGAAAGATGGAGGAAGGAAGGAAGAGAGAGAAAAAAGGGAGCGAGAGAAAGAAAAAGGGAGGGAGGAAGAGAGAAAGGGAGAGAGAAAGAGAGAGAAAGAGAGGGAGGGAGGAAGAGAGCAAAATCTAGTTTGAAATAGCTCAACTATTTAACTGGCAATTAGCAGAGTTGTGATTATCTGATTATCTGCTATGCAGGCTTTTTGTGGAGGATTTACAAGGCCATGGATATAACCAAAAGCAAATTGGTCATGTTTAATATTTCTATGCAGGATAATGACAAATTCCATTCTACATTTATTGTAAATAAATTTTACTGTAAAATTTTTATTGTAAATCAACCGTTGAACTTACCTTTATCTGAACGGTGATTCTCAATCGATTGAGAAGTCCACAGTCAGTGGGTTGACCTCCATCTGTCAACCAATCAGGACTGAGCCCGTGTTATAAAAGCTCAAATTCTGTCAGTCTTCCCGCTTTTTTTCAAAGTTCGAAGCTTGGGCTCAGTGTGGTCAACAAATATATAAGACTGACATAAATAACATATAGTCGAGACATGTAGAGTAGGACACGAGAATAGATATAGATTTGCTTTAGGCAAGAAGGTAAGGCCAGAAGACAGAAATTGTTGAACCTTCCTAGGAAGATTACAAGGGAGGGCCTGACTGGACTACTCAATCGATTTGAGAATCACCGTTCAGATAAAGGTAAGTTCAACGGTTGATTCTCCAATCATTGGAGTAGTCCACAGTCAGTGGGACCTGCCAAAACCTGAGTCCTTCGGGAGGGAATAAAACTACGTATCTGGAGTAGATGCAGGAATCACTTGCTGAAGTACCCTTCTACCGAAGGTTGCATCAGAAGAGGCAAATCTATCTTGTAATGCCTGATGAAAGTGGTAGGAGCAGACCAGGTAGCTGCTCTACAGACCTCTTCTAGAGAAGCCTGTTTAGACCAGGCGGCTGAGAAAGCTGCGCTCCTGGTAGAGTGGGCAGTAATAACCCAAGGGTGAGGAGCTGCAGACAGGTCGTAGGTCTTAGCTATGACCACCCTTATGCATCTACCTATAGTGTTGGAGTTGACCTTTCTCCCCATAGAGGCCGGGAGGTACGAGATGAAAAGGGCCTTGGACTTTCTCCATTCTGCTGTGTGCCTTAAATAGATGCGTAAGGTGCACCTAATGTCAAAGGTGTGCCATTTTTCATTCCAGAGGGTGAACAGGCCTGGAGCAGAAGGAGGGAAGGGAGAGTTCCTGGGATCTGTGAAACAATGAGTTTATTTTAGGGAGAAAAGAGGAATCAAGGCGTAAGACAACCTTGTCAGGCAAAAATAGGCAGAAATCCTTGCGCATGGATAGGGCAGCCAATTCGGAAATTCTTCCGGCCGAGGTGATGGCCACAACAAAGGCAATCTTCTGGGTAAGGTGATGAGTGGAAGAGTCCTGGAGTGGCTCATATGGAGGTTTCGTCAGAGAGTCCAGTGCCTTGGTCAGGTTCCATGTGGGGAAACGATGAGTGACTGGAGGGCTGTGTATGGAAGCATCCCTCAGAAGACTTTTAATCAACGGGGGCTGCGACAAAGGAGAAGAGTCCGTGCAGGCCAAATAGAAGATAAGGCCAATACCTGGCATTTGAGCGTGTTTGGAGCCAACCCCTTGGCAAAACCATCACTCAGAAAACCCAACAATTGACCGACTGTTAAGTCTGTTAAGTCTGTTGGCGAGCAGCGTTATCCTTTGCACCACCTGCAGAAGGTACGCCAGGTAGAGCCATAAATCCACTGAGTAGATGCCTGTGTGCTGTTGATGATCAGGTCCATTGCTCCAGTGGGCAATTGGCGATTGATTAATGTGAGCCGCTCACGTGCCAGGTGGTCAGTTTCATCCAGTGGGGGTCTGAGTGGCATACTGGCCCCTGCTTCAATGTATTGATTAGCAGTGGAAGACACCAAGGAGGGGATACAGGCAAGGTCACAAGGTCTGCAAACCAAGGTCTGCGGGTCCAGTATGGAGCCAACAGGACCAGCTACGCTCCCTCCTGCAACAGCTTGCGTATCCCTCTGGGAATCAGAGCAAAAGGTGGAAAGGCGTAGAGAAGACCCTCCGGCCACGGAGAACGGAGACCATCCATGCCTTCTGTCCCCCAACAGTGTAACCTGGTGAAGAACCGGGGCAGCTGAGTGTTCGTGCTGGTGGCGAAAAGGTCCACTTGAGGCCGCCCCAACCGGGAACAAATCTTCCTGAAGATGCTGGGATGCAGCCGCCACTCCGTCTGATCTATCGTGTGAAGCAGCTGAGCCTGTCCGCCATGGTGTTGTCCTCCCCTGCAATGTAGTCCGCCTTGATAGTGGTTTTCGGCCCAAGAACAAAGAGTCTTGGCTTCCTCCATAAGCGCAGGAGACCTGGTACCCCCCTGCCTGTTAGTATGCGCGTTGGCTGTGGTGTTGTCGGTGAGGACCAGAATATGCTTCCCCACCGTCAGCCGGCTGAGTTCTTGGAGGGCCAGCTAAACTGCCCGCAACTCCAGGATGTTGATGGGTAGAGAGGACTCCTGTTCCGACCAGAGACCCTGTGCCACAGAGGAATGAATGTGGGGCCCCCATCCTGAGAGGCTGGCATCCGTGGTCAACACCAGAGGGGTTGGTTCGATGAAGCAGGAAACCTGGCTCAAGGTCTCTGGAGACCACCATAGTAGAGAGTTTCGGACCATTTGGGGGAGAAGAATTTTTAATAGAGACGAACCTCGACCTTGTTTTTGGAAAGGGAGAAGGAACCATTGCAAATCCCTGGAGTGTAGGCATGCCCAAGGAACAATATGAATGGCCGAGATGAATTTTCCCAGAAGTGTGGACAGCATGCGCGGAGACACCTTGCGCTGGCACCGAATATAAGAATTTAGATCCGCAATGCTAGCCTGACATTCCTGGGAAAGGAACACCCTACACTCCAGGGAGTCTATAATGGCACCTAAGTGGACAATGGACGAAGAAGGGACTAAATGACTTTTGTCCCTATTGACAGAAAAACCGTGGTCAGCTAACGGTGATAACGTTACCTGGATGTCATGTAGGGCTTGAGATCTAGAAGAGGCCAGCAACAAAATATCATCAAGGTAACACTGAATACGCACGGGGATTGACCTCAAGTGTGGCACTAAGGCTGCTAGTACCTTAGTGCAGTGTTTTTCAACCAGTGTGCCGTGGCACACTAGTGTGCCGCGAGACATGGTCAGGTGTGCCGCGAAGCTCAGAGAGAAAGAAAGCAAGAGAGAGAGAAAGCAAGAAAGAGAGAGAGAGAAAGAGAACAAGAGAGAAAGCAAGCAAGAGAGAGAAAGAGAACAAGAGAGGGAGAAAGAAAGCAAGAGAGAGAGAGAACAAGAGAAAGAAAGAGAGAGAGAAAGAGAGAAAGAAAACAAGAGAGAGAGAAAGAGAGGGAGGGAAGGAGAGAGAGAGAAAGACATAGAGGGAGGGAGGGAGGGAGAGAAAGAGAGCAAAAAAGAGGAAGGAAGGAAGAGAAAGGAAGGAAGGGAGAGAAAGGGAGGGAGAAAAAATAGAGTGAAGGGGAGGAAGAGAGAGAGAATTTTTTTGTCCAAACTTTTTTTAGCGCCCCCCCCCCCGCTCAATGTGCCCCAGGGTTTCGTAAATGTAAAAAATGTGCCGCGGCTCAAAAAAGGTTGAAAATCACTGCCTTAGTGAATACTCTGAAGGCTGAAGAAAGGCCAAAGGGAAGCGCCCAGTATTGGTAATGAACTCCCCCATAACAAAATCTAAGGAATTGGTGAAATTCGGGGTGGATAGAGATATGGAAATAGGCCTCTGTAAGGTCAATAGAAGATAGAAGGTCACCCTTCCTTATGCATGCCAAGATGGACTGAAGTGAGTGCATCTTGAATCGCCAGTACCGAATATGGCGGTTCAATCTTTTAAGATCCAGAATGGCTCTCCATCCCCCCGGAGACTTAGGAACCAGAAAAAAGGATGGAATAAAAACCTGATCCAGCCTCATGGTCGGGCACCTGCTGAATGGCCTTAATCTCAAGAAGATGGTTAATGGCCTCCTTCATGAGGCACTTCTTGGCCAAATTGTTAGACACGGGGCACCGGATAAAAAAGTGAGGGGTGTGTGTGTAGAGAGGAACTCTAGGAAGAGGCCAATTTTTACCATCTCCCTGATCCACGCGTCAGATGTGGTTTCCTCCCATTGATCCACAAAAAGCGAGAGGCGACCACCAATGGGAGGATCCTGATCCTCCGGTGATTCAGTTGGTGTGTCGGAAAGGGTGACCTCCTCCTCCTCAAAATGGTCATTTGGAACCCCTCCCCTAAAGGACTGGTTCTGGAAAGGCCGCTGACATGCTCCATAAAAATTGTGTTGTCCATAAGAATATGGCTGCCTGAAAGAAACAGAAGGTTGAACGGGAGAACGATAAGGTCTTCTTGGGTTAGAAACAAATTTTGAGTTACCTCTGCGATTAGCATGAGGCAAGATCTTATGTTTGTCTTTGTCCTCGGTTAACAGTGGTTCCAAAGGTGGTCCAAAAAGATGTTGTCCATCGAAGGGAGAGGTAGCAAGTTTCCACTTATGTTTGTCATCCACTTGCCAGGAGTGAAGCCAGAGCATCCTACAGGCCACAGTGGAAGTTGCCATAGTGCGGGAGGTAAATCTGGCTGCTTGAAGTGAAGCGTCCGCAATGAAGCAGGCAGCTGCCAGCATCTTGGGGATGTCCTGCTGAGATCTGGTATCATCAGGTGAAATCCTATCTTGTAGATCCCGCAGCCAGGTCAAATTTGCCTGGCCAAAGAAGGAAGCCAAAGTGGCCGCCTTCACTGCCCAGGCGCCAGTTTGATGATTTTTAATGATAGTCTGTTCGACTCTTTTGTCCTCCAGCTTCATCAATTCTGCTCCCTCACCAGGAGATTGGTGGGGGATAAGAGGGCAGTAATTGGAGCGTCCACCTTGGGCGGCTCCAGGGAAGGGGCCAGTTCTGGGCCAACATTGAAGAACTTTCTGTCATTAGCAGAGGGCATGGGTCCTGCTGAAGGGAAGAGCCACTGTTGTTGAACTGCCTCTACGAATAGGGGTGGACAAGGGATTACTTGAGCCTCAGGAGTGTTTAGGGAAAAGGGGGGGTTAATGTCTCATCCAGAGGGGACCGAAGGGGTTGCTGTATCCAATTTTGCCACGTTCCTAGCCTTGAATAACAAGGAGCGGAAAAAGGATGGGTGGAAGAGACCTGCAATAGCAGGGGATTCAGGGGGAATACCCTCATCATCGGATAGCTCCAAATCCAGCCCCCTATCCTCCTCCTCTACTGCGCTATGAAACTCTGGTGCATAACTCGTATGAGGTAGGGTCTGAGTAACCTGGGCCTGAAGCGGGCTCGAAAAGGCTCCAGAAGGAACTGGTTGGACTGTACCAGGGATAATGGCTTGGGTCCTCATCATCATCTGCATGCATTGAGACATGCTCTGGGAGACTGCTGCCAAAATAATAGCTTGTATATTGGCAGGATCCTGTAACCCCTGAGTAACCGCAAAATTCTGATTAGCCATGGTGGGGACTGCAGCAGGGTTTGAGTAAGCTGAGAAAGGGTGCAGAGGGGAGAGAAAGGATAGGTAGAGGGCACATTTAAGGGTGACCTGAGGCCCCCCAATTATCAGAATCTGCCAGAGCCAAATTGCGGGATTCCATTAAAACTGAATCTGCCTGGTCAGGCAGAGGAGCTGCAACCTCAGTGCGCACATCTGCCTTGGATGCTTTATCACAAAGTTTTGTTATGGCCTTGTGCACCCTGATCTCGGATTTCTTTGAGGTCTTAGTCATTTTAGGCCTGGTCTCCTTAGCCTTAAAGGCTCTCTTTTTTGAGTGCGCAAAGGAAAACCCCGCATTGCTGGGGCCGGGAGAAAGAGAATCCCGTTCAGTAGTTGATAAGGAGACCCCAGAATCCTGCTCTACTGAGGCAGGGGTTGCCATCACGAGATTGAATAGGGATAGGCCCAGACAAAATGGCAGATCGCAGTTAAAATGGCTGCCAAAGACGAGAGGCCTAGGTTGCTTCAGTTAGGTAGGCCTCAGTGAGTGACACTGCAATTGTCACTTCAGGATGGCAACATAATAAAGTGCCGGGTTTTTTTATTCTTTTTATTCTCAATCACTCACTCCCCTGAATCAAAGGAAAATTAGCAATTTCGGCTTAGCTGCTTCAAAAACCCCATCTCAGTGTCCTCCAGGCTCTTAAATTAACACTTGACGGAACGGCACGTAGCGCTGCCGCCGGAGCCAATCAGCTGATAGGCGCTGATAAGAATCATTTAAATACAGAGAGCCGGCGATCGCAGCCAAATAAAATTTTGCCAAAATTGCTTTCCGAGCCGATGCCCGCCTCAGCGAATCCGTTCGCCGGCTCAGAATGCCCCCGGGAAGGATTTGGCTGCAAGGATCGCAAGATCACCTCCCATGCCCAGCTACTCAAGGCTCCAGATAATCATTGTAAAAGAAGCGTTAGAAAGCGACAGAAGAGTCTGGGCCAGACGGAGCTGGAAGGAAAAGCCTTCCCCCGTCTTCAGAATGCTTTCTCGAGGCAGTGGCTTGAAGGGGAGGAGGAGAGCTCAGGGAGGATTATTTTTTTTAAATAAAAGGATTTACCTGGAGAGTTGAAATGGAAGAGAATGGAAAGAACAGATGGAGTAACAAACAGTCAGTGAGTTGACCACACACGTCCTGCTGAGGACTGAGGAAAAATGCGGGAAGACTGACAGAATTTGCTTTTATAACACGGGCTCAGTCCTGATTGGTTGACGGACGGAGGTCAACCCACTGACTGTGGACTACTCCAATTATTGGAGAATCACTCTACTAAACAAATAATTCCCTCAACACTGTCAAAAATTTTACTAAGTCTGCATTTCTATTTCTACTAGTTTTTTCTCATCATTCTTATCACCCATTTCTTCCCACTTAGTAACATGTTGCTTGTACCCTAAGATTTTTATTAATATTGATTGTTCCTTCATTGCTCATTTCACCCCTGTGACAATCATTGTGTTGTACCTCATGATTACTGACAAATCTATACACTGAGACCATATGCACCAAGACAGATTCCTTGTGTGTCCAATCACATTTGGCCAATAAAGAATCCAATCCAATCCAAAAAATGTATTGTACAGATGTTATATTTTCAGTTTTTTAAAAATTCAGCAACTTATTTCTGTACAAATGTTTAAAAGTATGGCCTTTTCTAATTGGATATTGTACTTTTTAAAGTCTCTGAAGGCGCTTTTAATTGCTGCTAAATGGTGTTGATTTTGGTTTTGCAAAAAACAAAAACAAAAAAAATCAAAACAACCTCCTTAAGGTGCAAGTCAGCTAAAAGTCCTAGAGAGACTGAAAGTAGATAATTTATTAACAATCAAACCGATTTGTGTTGGAACTATAAAGTACAGTTTGAGTGAGTTTCCTGAACTGGAGCACGTGGATACTAGATGCAGAACTTGTTTACAGTTCTCAGTTTCTGGAAGTACTGTCTACAAGATGGGAAGATGTTCCTCTGAAGAGATGTCTCTTATAGCTTGTACAGATATTTTAAAATGTGAAACATTTTCTAACTGCCTTGTATGATAATAATAACAAAGTTGCAAGGGACCTTGGCGGTCTTCTGGTCCAACCCCCTGTTTAGGCAGGAAACCCTACACTACTTCAGATAAATGGGTGCCCAACATCTACTTAAAAGATATTATCCAACATCTTCTTCCAGTGTTGGAGCATTCATAACTTGTGGGGGCAGGCTGTTCCATGGATTCATTCATTGTTCTAACTGTCAGAAATTTTCTCCTTAGTTCTAAGTTGCTTCTCTCCTTGATTAGTTTCCACCCATTGCTTCTTGTCCTACCCTCAGGTGCTCTGGAGAATAACTTGATTCCCTCTTTTTTGTGGCAACCTCTGAGATATTGGAACGCTGCTATCATGCCACCCCTAGTCCTACTTTTCATTAAACTGCACATACCCAGTTCCTGCAACCATTCTTTATATGTTTTAGCCTCCAATCCCCTGGTCCTCTTTGCTGCTCCTCTCTGCACTTTTTCTAGAGTCTCTCAACAAGTGTAGCCTTATACTTGGAATACTGCATAGTATCATAGTGAGATGCCACAGATTTCACTTCCAGGATGAAAACAGTAATAAACTCCCCCCCCCCATCAACTATGGTTGGAAAATGATGGAAACTGTCACAAAACGGTATACTGCAATATTCGCTTTTGTAATAAATGTTGGGCTTAGTCAGATTTACTGATATTGCTGTTGGGCAGTAAAGATAGTTTCCTGAACAAAATTGTAGATAAGCTGTTTCAGACAGTTCTTTTAAAACAGAGCTCTTATAAAATTGAACACTAAGTAATGTGCTATTTTACATTTCCAAACTTTGAACTGGAGGAATCAGCAAATGTATGATACTTTAGTGACTAAACCGATATTTAGCAAGATATTTAGTATATTCCACTGGTAGTTGGCATTTATAGCCAAAGAAACATGTAAACAATTGTAGCCTTCTGTTAAAATGAAGCCTTCTGTGAACATAATATATTAGTTGGGAGCAAATATATCTTTTAAATCTATTATTTCCATTCATAAATTAGTTTGGTTAACAAATAAGATATAAACAAGCTTAACATGGTTTCTTCCCTTGCACATTGGCTGATCTAAGTTTGCCTATTTGTAGTCTTCTGTTCTTTAAATTATTGATCATACTAATTTCAGTTGGAATCTTTGTATGCTAGTGATGTTAATAATTAGGACTGATAAGGTCTGTGTTTGCAATTTACCCTTAAAAGACTATTTGCCGGGACTTTGCTGGATGTGATGCTATGAATTCATATTAGCCAAATAAAAAGGAGTTATTTTCGGGACAAGGAATCTGTGTTGGACTTTGGTGAAGCCTAATCAGAATACTTATGACCAATTTTCATACAACCATTGTGGCATATCCTGGTCATATAAACAAAATCTAGATGCTTGACAACTGACTCACATTTATATCGTTTGCAGTGTTCTTTGGTCATATAATCACCTTTTGTGAGCTTCTTACAAAGGGGAAATAAGATTCACTGAATCACTGTGTTACTAACTTGCAACTATAATGATTTATTATCAACTATCACAACAAATATTGTAAAATTGGGCAAGATTTAGTTGCCAAATGTTTTATTTAGTAATGAAAATTTTGGAATCAGTTGCGGTGATAGGTTGAGGACTACCTGTAATAGTCTCTTGAATCTTTCTATTCTGGAAACTCTATCCTAAAGAACCAATTAGTAAACAGAAGATTAAGATAGAATATCAGAATGGGATTTTAAGGACATGGGACCAAATATTAGATTAGATCAGAGATTAATTCTGTATTTTTCTTGTTGTTTTCTGTTGTTTTTAGCAGGAGCTATACTCAGAAAATAGTTATTTGGATTACCCTATTCCTGTTGCTTTTTGGTAAGCTTATAATTATGTTATCTTATGTTTAGATTTATACCATACTACAGTATATTAATTATATCACGTTATAAATTTATTCTAATGTTATAGCATTATCACATTATAATTATGTTATCTTATGTTTAGATTTATACCATACTACAGTATATTAATTATATCACGTTATAAATTTATTCTAATGTTTTAGCATTATCACAATATAAAATACAGTGATCCCCCGGGTATCGCGATCCCGATCATTGCGAACGGCTATATGGCGATTTTTCAACCCGGAAGTAAAAACACCATCTGCGCATGCGCACCCTTTTTTTATGGCCACGCATGCGTAGATGGCGCCGGGCAGATCAGCTGCTGGGCGGCTTCCCTGGGTCTTCCTCCTCTTGCTGGCGGGAGGGCGAGCGGCGGGCATCAGCGAGGAGTTTCCCCACCGCCCACGCAAACTCCTCGATGCCGCTCGCCCCGCCCTTCGCCCGCCCACGCCGTTCGCTCGCGCCGCTTCCCAGCTGAGTCCTGAAGCCAGAAGGCAAAGGCGAACTTCCGCGTTTGGCTTCGGGACTCAGCTGGGAATCGGCGCTGGGGTTTCCCCACCGCCCACGCAAACTCCTCGCTGCCGCTCGCCCGCCCTTCGCCCGCCCACGCCGTTCGCTCGCGCCGCTTCCCAGCTGAGTCCTGAAGCGAACTTCCGCGTTTGGCTTCAGGACTCAGCTGGGAAGCGGCGCGAGCGAACGGCGTGGGCGGGCGAAGGGCGGGAGAGCGGCAGCGAGGAGTTTGCGTGGGCGGTGGGGAGACCCCAGCGCCGCTTCCCAGCTGAGTCCCGAAGCCAAACGCGGAAGTTCGCCTTTGCCTTCTGGCTTCAGGACTCAGCTGGGAAGCGGCGCGAGCGAACGGCGTGGGCGGGCGAAGGGCGGGCGAGCAGCGGGCGCGCGAGCAGGCAGGCGGCGGACAAGCGGCGGGCGGACAAGACAAGCGGCGGGCGCGGCAGCAGCGAGGAGTTTGCGTGGGCGGCGGGGAAACCCCAATCTTCGGCTCTTCGCTGCTGCGGCGGAAGTAAAAACACCATCTGCGCATGCGCAGATGGTGTTTTTACTTCCGCACCGCTACTTCGCGAAAAACCGATCATTGCGAGGGGTCCTGGAACTGAACCATTGCAATAATCGGGGGACCACTGTATATATGACCACAAAAGATAGGTAAATGGGGGAGAGAAATGAGGTGAAAAAAGAAATGTTGGTTGAGAAAAAGAAAAGAAAAGCAAGAAAAGCCTTAACTTTCTACATTACTCTGGGCAGTAGAATAAAAATAATTAAATATAGGCTCAACCTTTTCTTTTTATGTACGTAATATATACTACCGTATATACTCGAGTATAAGCCGGCCCGAGTATAAGCCGAGGCACCAGTTTTGCCACAAAAACCTGGGAAAACTTATTGACCGGAGTATAAGCCGAGGTTAGAAAATGCAGTGGCTACTGGTAACTTATAAAAATGGAAACCAATAAAATTACATTAATTGAGACATCAGTAGATTAAATGTTTTAGAATATTTATTTTAAAGAAAACCAAAATTAGCTCTGTAAATTTAAAAGAGGGTAAACGAAAGCAATCTGGTAATAACAATAAATTAAAAAGTAAAAAAAGTAGCTCAATCAGCAACCAAGCTAAAACCTACAGTATTTCTAACCCTAACGCAGGGCTCTTTAAACTTGACAGTTTTAAGACTAGTGGACTTCAACTCCCAGAATTCCTGCACCAGCCATGCTACCTCAGGAGTGGGAGTTGAAGTCCACAAGCCCTAATCTTTCCAGGTTTGAAGACTTGCATTTCTAACCCTAACCCAGGGCTCTTTAAACTTGACAGTTTTAAGACTAGTGGACTTCAACTCCCAGAATTCCTGCACCAGCCATGCTACTTCGGGAGTAGGAGTTGAAGTCCACAAGCCTTTATCTTTCCAGGTTTGAAGACTCTTGCATTTTTAACCCTAACCCATGGGTCTTTAAACTTGACAGTTTTAAGACTAGTGGACTTCAACTCCCAGAATTCCTGCACCAGCCATGCTACTTCAGGAGTAGGAGTTGAAGTCCACAAGCCCTAATCTTTCCAGGTTTGAAGACTTGCATTTCTAACCCTAACGCAGGGCTCTTTAAACTTGACAGTTTTAAGACTAGTGGACTTCAACTCCCAGAATTCCTGCACCAGCCATGCTACTTCAGGAGTAGGAATTGGAGTCCACAAGCCCGAATTTTTCCAGGTTTGAAGACTCTTCCATTTCTAACCCTAACCTAGGGCTCTTTAAACTTGAGTTTTTAGAAGCCTGGAGAGAGTTCATGCTGTTTCCCCCCCCCCCTCTTTAGCTTGCTGGCTGGCTCGTTGGCTTGATCTCCCACCTCTGATCCTCCCTCCTCCTCGTCTCCCTTTATTGCCCCATGTGTTGTGCAGGGAAGCAGATTTGCTAAAGAGATCCACTTGGGACCGCAACAGGGAAATGAGGCGGAGGAGAGCCAGAATAGCCCACAGCCGCGGGGGAGGAGTAGGAGGAAAGGAAAGAGCTTCCCTCCTCCTCCTCCTTCCCCTACTGCCGTACCAAGTGGATCTCTCTAACAAATCTGCTTCTCTCTCCAGCTGGAGGCTTCTAAAGCCTGGAGAGAGTTCATGCCGTCCCGGTCCTGCGCCCCCCCTTACTGGCTCTCTCCTCCGTCTCCCTTTATTGCCCCATGTGTTGTGCAGGGAAGCAGATTTGCTAAAGAGATCCACTTCGGACGGCAACAGAGAAATGAGGCGGAGGAGAGCCAGAATAGCCCACAGCCGTGAGGGAGGAGTAGGAGCAAAGGAAAGAGCTGCCCTCCTCCTCCTCCTTCTCCTCCTTCCCCTACTGCCGTACCAAGTGGATCTCTTTAACAAATCTGCTTCTCTCTCTGGCTGGAGGCTTCTGAAGCCTGGAGAGAGTTCATGCCATCCCCGTCCTCCCCATTTAGCTTGCTGGTGGGGCGCCCTGTTGTGGTGATTCGGCGCCCTGTTGTGGTGACTCGAGTATAAGCCGAGGTCGGGTTTTTCAGCCCATTTTTGGGGCTGAAAAACTCGGCTTATACTTGAGTATATATGGTATTCATTTCTAAAGTAACAAATTTATTTGATTAGTAAATCCCAAAATCAGATTTTTTAAAAAAAAAATTACCTTGATTACTGGATATATTTTTTCTTTAATTAAAGTGGTTAGCCATTTCTGCTAACTCAATGAGTTTTTGTATCCATTCTCCTTGTTGGAATTGTTGTATCTTTCCATTATTTCTGTATAAAGAATTTCGCCTGCAGTCAACATATAACAAAGTTCCATATTTGTTTGCAAGTTCTTGTAATTATCAATCAATCATAATAGAGCTGGAAGTTTTAAAAAGTTTAAAATATTGATCAAACAATATGAAGAATTAGATAATTTACCCATTTTAGATTTCAGCTGAAATAGTATATGTGATACCAAAGTTAATTTGCTGCAAAGGAAAGTTGAAATCAACTTTTTTAAAATAGAAAGATTAAAAAACATTTTTAACAGGTGCTACTTACCTGGGATTGCTTGATGGAAACTGGCTGTCTGGAGATGAGAGGAAAGACTACTCTATTTGTGATTTCACCCAGGTGATTACCTATTATTTATTCAGTAATCTTTGTTACCAGCAGATCCAAAACGTGTACTCTACAGCAGTGATTTTCAACCTTTTTTGAGCCGTGGCACATTTTTTACATTTACAAAATCCTGGGGCACACCACCAACCAAAATGACACTCTAAGACACTCTTCTCTCTTTTTCCATCCCTCTCCCCCCCCCGTGTGTGTACATACACTCTTGAACTATTTCCAAAAACAGGTGAGGGCTAGGGTTTTTCTCTCTCCTATTCTTTCCAAAAACAGGTGAGGGCTGGGGTTTATTCCTCTCTTATTCTTTGGGTGCTTTTTATCATATGTTTGAAATCAAGAATCACTTCTCTATCTCTTTTGTTTCTCTCTCTTTCCTCTCATTCTCTGCCGCAATAATTTTCTCGTTTCTCTTTTTTTCTCCCTTTTTCTCTCATTTCTCTCTCTCTCCCTTCCTCTCCTTTTCTCTCTCTCTCTCTCTTTCTTTCTTTCTCTCTCTCTCTTTCTTTCTTTCTCACTTTCTCTCTCCCCCTCTCTTTTTCTCTCTTCCTCTCTTTCTCTTTCTCTCTCTTTCTCTCTTTTTCTCTCTCTATTGCTACCTATCTCTTTCTCTCTTGTACACCATGCCGGCCACAGCGGCATTGGGCAGTAGCTGTGAGGCGGCGGCAGAGCGGTCAGCTGCGAGCGGGAGCTCCAGGGCGGAGGCACCAATGGCAGTGGCTGGACATGTTTGTGGATGCCGTACATGCTGGCGCTGCACTGGGCATGGGCGCAGAGCTGGCACCTCTGTCCTGGCCCAGCCAGCAGGCCAGTGCCAGCCCTTCAAGGCCAGCATATATGGTGTCCAGCTATACATCCAGCCGCCGCCATCATTGTCTCTGCCCTGGAGCTCCCACTCGCAGCCGACTGCCCTGCGGCCACCCCGTGGCTACTGCCTGGTGCCGCTGCTACCAGTGCCCTTGCACTCCTGCTGCTGGTGCCTTCCCGCCGGGCCCCAAAGCCCACCTGCCGTCGCCGCCAGGGAAACTCCAGCCGGGCGGGGCGCTGCAGCTGCCGGAAAACTTGGAAGACGCGAAGAAGGAAACTCAGCTTCCAGTCTTGCAACTTTTTGCTGTTCACATCCTCAGCAAAAAGTTGTGAGACTGGAACCTGAGCTTCCTTCTTCACGGCACACCTGACCATGTCTCATGGCACACTGGTTGAAAAACGCTGCCCTATAGTATTGTATGCATTATATTTATCTATAACAATAATTAATTGCAATTATTCCAATGTATACAGTGATCCCTCAAGTTTCGCGATCTCGATCTTCGCGAAACGCTATATCGCGATTTTTTAAAAAATATTAATTTTTAAAAAACCCACTTCCGGGTTTGGCTTCGGGAGTCAGCTGGGAAGTGGCGCGGCTGTTTTAAAAGGTCGCAGCCGGCCTGGGAGGCTTCCCAGCACCCCCCCGAACCCCCAACCTGGATTCGGGGGGGTGCTGGGAAGCCCCCCAGGCCGACTGAGACCTTTTAAAACAGCCGCGCCGCTTCCCAGCTGAGTCCTGAAGCCAAACGCGGAAGTTCGGCGGCCGGACAAGCAAAGGACAAGCGGCGGCCAGACAAGCGGCGGCCGGACAAGCGGCGGTCGGACAAGCGGCGGCCGGACAAGCGGCGGCCGGACAAGCGGTGGCCGGACAAGCGGCGGCCGGACAAGGGGCGGCCGGACAAGCGGCGGCCGGACAAGCGGCGGCCGGACAAGCGGCAGCCGGACAAGCGGCGGGCGCGGCAGCAGCGAGGAGCCGAAGATCGGGGTTTCCCCTTTGCGGTGCTGCCGAGCAGATCAGCTGCTGGGCGGCGGAAGGAACCTTCCCTGGGCCAGGTGCGGAAGTAAAAACACCATCTGCGCATGCACGGCCATGGAAAAAAAGGGCGCGCATGCGCAGATGCTGTTTTTACTTCCGCACCACTATATTGCGAAAAATCGAGTGTCGCGAGGGGTCTTGGAACGTAACCCTCACGATACTCGAGGGATCACTGTATTTTCTTTTGAGTAAGTTTGACTCCTAGCAGCTACCTGAAGAAGATTTTTCAGATTCTTAGGCAGCAGTTGCTAAAAGTGGTTTGATATTTCTGTGTTCCTGGAGCTGAGGTAGAGTGACTAGTCTAGGATCACCCAATTGGCCTTCATATCTAAGGCTGGGCTAGAAGTCAGATTTTTCTACTTCTAGACTGCTAGCTTCATCAGGCTGGATCAGACTGGATCTCATGCGGTGGGCTATAGCGGCTGATTTTTTTTTCTAGCCCTCAGAGACCTACCAATCATGTTGCAACTCTGGGAACTACAAATGCTAAAAATCACTATCATTTCCCATTATCTTTCAGAAGGCAAACATAACAACTATTAAGATAAACTTGATGAAGATAAACCAGGGAGAATCTTACCCACATTTTAGGAAGGAAGGAGAAAATTGCTTGTATCATATGTGCCCACACTTTGTGTCATTGCTCAACCAGCATAGCCACCATTCCAAAGTTGGCCATTCCTGACTTAGAGGCATTAGAGTGCATTACTTTTCTAATTCTGTATCTATTTAAAGATTATGAAGTTAATGCCAGGAAAATTTTTATCAGACTTTTTTTGAATCAGATGAGTATTAAGAACAAGTAGTCATATCAACCCTATTTAAAATATTATTTATTTCTAGATCAACTATAACATTTGGGAATTTCTTGACAACAACTTCCAAAACATTTAATGTGTTGAGACTGAGAAGGTTATATCCGGTTTACATTGGCGTGAACCATATTTTGGGGTTGTAAAAATGTCCAAACACTTGATTAAAATTTTGAGTATCAGAAAAAAAAATCTTAGCTGATCCTGAATGTCTATGGAGATTCTCAGTCATCCAGGTCATGGTTATCCCAAACGCTTTTTCAAGAGGCAACTAGACTTTTTGGTTTTTCTTTGAAGATGTTTTGTTTCTCATCCAAGCTGTAGAAGCTTCTTGGATGAGAAGCGAAACATCTCCAAAGAAAAAAGTCCAATTGCCTCTTGACAAAAGGACTTTTGGAATTAGCTGATTCTGGTTATTAGAAAGATCAACTCATAAATACTTGAAAGGACTGCTTCTAGGAAATATTTAGCCTATATGATGAACTGGAATGCCATGACGTATCCCACAAAAAGGCAGTGAGGTCATTCTGTGTCATGTGGACCAGTGGTCCCCACCTTACCATCTCAGATTTTGATGAAATTTGGCACATAGTTTTTTTATGATATAAAACTGTGCTGTGCAAAGTTTTAGTTCAAAATACTAAAAATTGGGAGTACTAAGAGACCTCAAATAAAGGGTTGCAAAATGCTGAGTCTGCAAGAATGACATTTTGGGCCAACTTCCAGAAGCTGTAAACGCGGCAGTTTCAGTAGTATGTTGGAGATATTTGGAGAACCTGCACACCTTGTAAGGCTTTATAAACTGGCCAAACCCCATGTACCTAGTCCTCTTACGTTTTACATGGTTCGGGCTCAAAATTTGCAAAAAAACTTTGAAAAATGAATTTATATCAATCTTCAGGCTGCTGTAGTTTCAAAACTACTTGACATTTCAGGTTGATTTTTGGCAGGTGTACTAAGTTTACAGATGCAATGAGGACTTCCAATTTGCAGCACCATTAGAAAGAGCAGACTCTCTTCTTTAAGAATATATTATTTTCATTTTGGTGTCTCTTCATATAAGGAATGAAAAAATCTCCTGCACTGTTTGCTGGCAGCGTGTGATTTCTGCACTGCACCCTTGATAAAACTGCAGCAAAAGTGATTCTTTTTTCAATAAGCAGCATTTTTTAAAAAGAACACAAGATGTTATGAGACTGTGTTCAAAAATATTAAAAAACATAAATGTTTGTTAGGAAATGGAAGGGTGAGGCCAGATTTCAAATAAGGGTCCAAAAAAGTGGGGGATTTGTTGTTGCATGATAGAGAAAAAAGGCCCATTGATGTTTCTAATGGCTGTATAAGTCAATTAGTGCTTTAAACATGCATTGGTCTATGAGGGCTCATCGCCAAGGTGTCACGCCCGATAGCCAGGCATGTGCAGCCACAGGTGGGGCACTTGGCACAGGCTCCGAAGCCTGAAAATGGGCATCTTACATGAGGTTCCCATGCCTCTTTTTTGGGTGTCTTTGCCTAGGTTCCCAAGCTAAAGGAGGTGTCTTAATGGTTCCCAAGCCATAATAAAAAATCAGTGTTGCAGAGACAAGAATTTTGACTGATAATTTTAGCTGGGGTTTTTGGTAATTTATACTGTCATCCAAGTGCTGCAGTTGCTGGTACTGGAAGAACTGCTAGAATATGCTGTTCATGAATCCAACAGGAATCTCTTCTGCTAGGCCAATGAAATGATTGTGAATGCCCACATGGATGCATAAACCTGATCAAGGCATTATGTTTTACAAATGATGTGTCACATACTTTGCCAATCCATCATTCATTGTCATAAACACAGGCAACTTGCTGACCAAGCTGAAGTTCAGGCACATTTATCCCAGGTACACTCACTACATCCTCTGACTTACAAAGCTTGGCAACAAATGAGGAAGAATCATTTGACAGTCTACTTAATGAAATTTGGTTCAAGTCAATTGGAATTAATTGGTGATTTTCATGAGTTCCAGCAACTGTAGAAGCTTTACTGAATCGTTTCTCTTGCGCAGATCATGAAGATCCAATTTCATCATTGGAAACAAAAACGAACTTGATTTTATTTATTTTTTGTTCACAATATTCAAACAAGCCTTTTGTTGTGAAAATTAGGCTTTTTTTAGGTCGTTGCAAACTAGCCTGATCTGCTAGTTGCTTTACTGAATCTTTTCTCTTGTACAGATTGGCCTAGCAGAAGAGATTCCTGTTGGATTCCTGAACAGCATATTCTAGCAGTTCTTCCAGTACCAGCAACTACAGCATTTGGATGACAATATAAATTACCAAAAAAACCCAGCTAAAATTATCAATGAAAAATTCTTGTCTCTCCAACAGTGATGTTTTACTACGGCTTGGGAACCATGAAGACACCTCCTTTAGGCTTGGGAACTTAGGTCAAGACACGCAAAAGAGGCTTGGGAACCTCGTGTAAGATGCCCACCTTCAGGCTTCTGAACCTGCTACTCGATGCCAGGTTGGTGGTAAATAAAGCTCTCCTCATCTGGGATTTCATCCTGCATGAGGAGGCCGACTTGGCATGTGTGACTGAAACCTGGCTGGGCCCAGAGGGAGAAGTTCCTCCCTCTGAAATTTGCCCAGCTGGGTTTCAGGTATGGCATCAGCCTCGACCCCAGGGAAGGGGGGGAGGAGTGGCTATTATAGCCAGGGAGAGTCTTTGCCTGCGTAGACTCATTGCTCCAGAGATTGTGGGTTGTGAGTCCCTCCTGGTGAAGTTGAACTTAGGGGTTCAGATGGGCTTGTTGCTCACAGACCTGCCTCCCAGCTGCGTGTCAACAGCCCTGCCTGTGCTGCTTGAGGTGGTAGCTGGGCTGGTGGTGGGGTTCCCCAGACTTATTGTCTTGGCAGAGTTTAACCTACCGTCAGTCGGCGAAACCTCTGGGCTAGCGCAGGAGTTCATGGCCACCATGACAGCCATGGACCTGACTCAAGTAGTACAGGGTCCGACTCACAAGGGGGGGCATGCACCCAACATGGTATTCCTCTCTGAGCAATTGAGTAATGATCTGAGACTAAGGGGCTTAGAAGCGTTGCCTTTGTCATGATTGGACAATACTGCGGCTTGACTTCCTGACTCCAATCCTTCCCCGCAGGGAGGCGGAAACAACTAGGTGGTTCCGCCCCAGAGGCCTGATGGACCCAGAGGGCTTTCAGAAGGCACTTGGGGTTATTCCAGATACACTCATCCACAGTTTGGTAGAGTCCCTTGCTGAGGCCTGGAACAAGGCTGCAGCGGAGGCTCTCAACCGGATTGTGCCATTGCGACCTCTCCACGGCACTAGACCCCGTAGAGCTCCATGGCTCAGCGAGGAGCTCTGGGAGTTGAAATGCCAGAAGAGACGTCTGGAGAAGCGATGGCGGAACAGTAAGTCCGAATCCGATCGAACACTTGTAAGAGCTCATATTAAGACTTACAAAGTGGCGCTCAAGGAGGCAAGATGCGCGTATCATGCCGCCTTGATTGCATATGCTGAATCCTGCCCCGCTGCTCTGTTTAGGGTGACCTGCTCCCTTCTTAACCAGGGGGGAGTTGGGGAGCCCTTGTAGAGTAGTGCCGAGGACTTTAACACATTTTTCGCTGATAAAATCGCTCGGATCCAAGCGGACCTCGACTCCAATTGAATAACAGAGTTGACTGACAATGAGTCAGTCAAGGTGACTGGGGCCCGTACTTGTCCATCTGTCTGGGAAAGGTTTGATCTGGTGACACCTGATGAAGTGAACAAGGCTATTGGAGCTGTGAGTTCTGCCACCTGTTTACTGGATCCGTGTCCCTCCTGGCGGCATACAAATCTAATAAATAAATAATAAATAAATAAATGAGAAGCTGATCTCAATTAAATTTCCTATCTGCAGTTTAAAATAAACAATATGCATATTTTAATTTGGATTTGTTTTTTTTCCCCTTGATGTATAGAGTGGAATCAAAGACCTGAGATCCTTAAAGTAAGAAAACATCAAAATTATTTTCTGCTGATAGTTTGCAAGTATCTCTACTTCTGCTTGTGGAATAAAAAACACACAAACCAAGAATGACAATTATTCATATTAGCCTCTACTAATGCGGTGATTATTAGAAAATCATTGTAATAATGGTTAAATCACTGCTCTGATTAAATAATTTCCCCCCTTTCTGCCTTATTCTTCATAACAGTGCCATTGTGGTACTACTTAATGGATGGCTTCAGTGTTTGCTCAGGCTTGTTTCCACTGACTGAAGTTGTCTGCTGTAACTTGCCTGTTTAACTGTATAACAGCTGGGTTTTTCTTGAACTATAGTTAGATTTTAAAAAGCAGGAAATAAAGTACAACATGTTTGTTCCTCTGTAAACGTTATTTAATGAACAGTGTTAAATTAATATTATGTTAAGGTAAGGACCAAGATTAGTCATTCTTTTCATAATGCAATCATATCAATGTAATATATAGATAAAATGTATTTTCTAAATTTTCAGAATTGTTATTACTATATTTCATAGTTTTGGAAGTGAAATTATAAACTCAGTGAAGGATATGAAGAACAGTCCTATGCATCATTTCCCTTTATTATTTTTCCTAGGAAAGCTAATTACATTTTAAAATCAAAGGCACTTCAAATCCAATTTCTGAAGGAGCAGAACCAAAAGCTGCAAATAGAACTTCAAGATCAAAAACTGACTATGAATAATATTGCCTACAATACAGTTGGTCAAATACTAGAACAATATATAAGCAAAGGCATTACAAGATGGGTAAGAGATCTCATAAGATTTTATTGATAGAAATCATATTGTGCCAAACTAATAAAATCAAATTTACCAATCAGAAAAGGAAGGGAAAGAAAAAAGAAAAGGAAAAAAGAGAAAGAAAAGCAAAATAATGAAAGAAAAAACTAAACTCTATTATTATAACAATATTATAACAATATAAATATTAACCAAACCATTATTTTAAATTTTCAATTAATAATCATCATAATATTATAATATTTCATTCCAAGTCATAATCAATTATTATTCAAATATTTATCACTTCATTAACATTATCTTTCCCAAGTTTCAATAATCCAATGATCTAAGTATTTCTGTATAATTCTAGAACAGTTTTCCCCCGAACACCATCACTCTACTAAACAAATAATTCCCTCAACACTGTCAAACTTTTTACTAAAACTGCACTTCTATTTCTACTATTTTTTCTCATCATTCCTCTCATCCTTTTCCTCCCACTTAGGACTGTATGACTGTAACTTGTTGCTTGTATCCTAAGATTTTTATTAATATTGATTGTTTCATCATTGCTTATTTGACCCCTATGACAATCATTAAGTGTTATACCTCATGATTCTTGACAAATATATCTTTTTTTTTTATGTACACTTAGAGCATATGCACCAAGACCAATTCCTTGTGTGTCTAATCACACTTGGCCAATAAAGAATTCTGTTCTGTTCTATTCTATTCTATTTTATTCTATTCTATTTAATAACCTGTCATCTCTCTCAAAATATCTTCTTTACCAATCTTTTATTTCTTATCATGTTAAACCCATATATTTTCTCCTTCCCTCTCTTTTTACCAAAATACAGAATCTTTTTCATTTCCATTCTGACTTCTTTCTTACTCTGCAATTTCCGGGGTATCAGGTCATATCTATTCTTCATTTTCTTAGTTCTTACTATACACAGTAATCCTTACTATGGAATAGTCATGTAGACAAACCAGCATAGAATCAGAGAGATATCAGAGAGAGTCTCAATAGGAAGAGAATCTCAATGCTCTAGGGTCTAGGCCAGTGTTTTTCAACTTTTTCTTCAGGGGAACCCTTTGGTGTTGCCAGATTTCTGGCGGAAACTTGATTGAAAAACATTGCATTAGGCTGAACATCCTGAAGCTGAAATAGAATTCTTTTGTTAGCCAAGGGTGATTGGACACACAAGGAATTTGTCTTTGGTGCATACGCTCTCAGTGTACATTAAAAAAAGATACATTCATCAAAAAAAGAAATACATTTGTCAAGAATCATGAAGTACAACTCTTAATGATTGGCATAGGGGTCAAATAAGCAATAAAGAAACCATCAATATAAATCATAAGGATACAAGCAACAAGTTACAGTATAATCATAAGTGGAATGAGAAGACTAATAGTAATAGTAATGCAACCTTAGAAGATGGAGGCAGAATTTCAGGGGGCTTGCTTTCTCTGGCAGCTTTCACCCGACAGCTCAGCTGCATCGGCTCAGTTCAAGATCTTCTCGGTCTGTCATGTTATTGTGGCCTCTAAGGCTGTCTCTGCTGACTGCTCTCACCGGTCGGCTCGGCAGTGTCATCTTGGTCTAGGGGCTCCCCAGTTCAAAGAAGTCAAACATCGTTTTAAAAAATGCCGTCCCCAACTGCTAACTTTAGGAACCAAATGCCCAACGCTATCACTGTCACCTAGCCCTAAGACTCAGACCAGGAGCATAGCTAATTCTCCTGTCCTCCCCTCTCAGCTCCTCTCCACCGCTTGCTCTGAAGGTAGCTAGCACCTAATGCAATAGTTCAGACATACCAAAAGCAGATCTCTGGAAGAAGGAACTCCCTGGGGCAGGGGTACAAACAAGGGACAAATCCCTTGTTAAACCCAGCTTGATGTTAAAAACCGTCGTCTGACAGTTGTATTACAACCGTCATAATATCCCACTACTAACCAGAGCATACAAAACATTTGCCAGACCAACCCTTGAATACAGCTCATCTGTCTGGATCCCACATTGCATATTGGACATAAATATATTAGAAAGTGTCCAGAGATACTTTATGAGAAGAGCCCTCCACTCCTCTACCCACAATAGTATACCTTACCCAACTAGACTTAAAATCATGTCCTTAGAAAGCTTAGAACCATGTCGCCTTCAGCTCATAAAATTATCTGCTATAATGCCCTTCCTGTAAATGACTTTTTCAGCTTCAACCACACCAATACACGAGCATACAACAGATACAAAATCAAAGTGAACAGTTCCAAACTTGATTGTAGAAAATATGACTTTTACAACAGAGTGGTTAATACCTGGAACTCACTACCTGACTCTGGGGTTTCATCAACTAACCCCCCAGATTTTATCCTTAAACTGTCCACTGTTGACCTCACCCAATTCCTAAGAGGTCAATAAGGGATGCGCATAAGCGCATGGGCATGCCTACCATCCCTATCTTACTGTTCCCTCTGATCAGTATCCATCTTATATATATAAACTATGTTATAGCTATGTGTATTACCAGTTCTTTACAAATAATGAAAAAAATAAACACCATTAATATTGTTCAGATTCTTTTACTACCGTATTTTTAGTGTATAAGACGTACCTAGATTTTAGAGGAGGAAAACAAGGAAAAAGTATTCTGAACCAAATGATGTAGTATTAAATAGTAATAGTAGAATAGAATAGAATAGAATTCTTTATTGGCCAAGTGTGATTGGACACACAAGGAATTTGTTTTAGTGCATATGCTCTCAGTGTACATAAAAGAAAAAGATACATTTGTCAAGAATCATGTGGTTCAACACTTAATGATTGTCATAAGTCAAATAAGCAATGATGAAACAATATTAATAAAAATCTTAGGATACAAGCAACAAGTTACAGTCATACAGCCCTAGGTGGAAGGAAATGGGTGATAGGAATGATGAGAAAAAACTAATATAAATAGAAGTGCAGACTTTGACAGTGTTGAGGGAATTGTTTGTTTAGTAGAGTGATGGAGTTTGGGGGAAAACTGTTCTTGTGTCTAGTTGTCTTGGTGTGTAGTGTGATAGTAACCTCTCCAGCCACGAGGGAGGTGGGTTTGTGGTTCCCGGTGTTTTTTATGGGAAACGTCTCCCTTCCTTCTTTCCTCCTTCCTTCCTTCATCTCTTTCCCTCCCTCTCTCTTTCACTTTTTTTCTCTCCACTTCTCTCCCTTTTCCCTGTCTCTCATTTTCTCCCTCCAGGTCTCTCTCATTTCTATGTACCTCTCCCTATCTCTCCCCCTTTTTGCTATCATTTGTGTGTCTCTCTCTCTTTTTGCTCTCATTTATCTCACTTTTATTTCTGTTTTTCTCTCCTCTTCCTCTCCCTTTTTCTTTCTCTCTCCTTCTCTCTCTCATTCTTTTCCCTCATCTCCCTCTCTCATTCTCATTCATTCCCTCATTTCTCTCTCATTTTGTTTGTTCTTCCTTTTCCTTGTTCTTTCCCTCCATCTGTTTCTCATTTTTCTCTTTCTCCTTTTCTCTCACATTCCCTCCCCCTTTCACTTTCCTCCCTATCTTTCCCTCTGTATCTGTCTCTCTGGGGACAAGCCAGCAGCCTAACCTACTTCTTCTGAGCTTCTTCTCCAGTTTCACGCAGAACAGCACCATTCCTGGGTTTTTCAGCAGCCAAACAGGATCGTCTCTTCTCCTGGGCACTATGCTGCAATCTGTCTCTGGCCGGGCTCTGCCCCCCAAGATGTGCTGAGGGGACGCCTTGCCCGGTTCTCCACAGTTTAGGAAAGTTGCGAGGCCACCCAGCAGCCCTTGATGGGAGGCTGGCAGCTCGGCCCTGGGGATGCCCCCAAAGGCTGGCGATTTGAGTGGGGGCTGATGAAGCCAAGCCCCCTGCCGCGGGATGATCAGCGCCACACTGCGGGCCTCTGCAGCTGGATGTGCCAAGGGGAATCCTCCTCATGAGTGGCTCCATCTGGTTGGCAGGAACAAGGGGCCATGCCCCTGAACTAGCCAGTTCCGGTGGAGACACTGGTGGCATCGGTGTCGGCGGCATCAGCAGCGTGGACACGAGGTTCCCGGTGCTGCTGCTCATCACACTCCTCTTGTTCCTGCCACCCTTGCTGCCGGGTGCAGAACAGAACCTCCAGGAGCCTCTCTTGAGGATTTCCCTCGGTGCATCCAGCCGCAGAGGAGGGCCACGGTGCGGCACTGATCGTCCTGCCGGAGGGGGCTCAGCTCCATCAGCCCCCACTCCAATCTCCCGCCTTCTGGGGCATCCCTAGGGCTGAGTTGCCAGCCTCCCACCAAGGGATGCCAGGCGCCCTCAGCAACATTTGGTGTATAAGATGCACCCAGTTTTTGACACACTTTTTTGAAGTAAAAAGGTGCATCTTATACACCGAAAAATACGGTAAATCTTCCAGTTTGAGCCTATGTAAATTGCAACAGAACAATGAAATCAAACAGACTGAAGGCACGATGCATGGATTTTTCTATTCTGTATTTGTATGTCATTGTTTATTACCTGTGCCAATTGTGGAATAACAATCCATGTCATAAATGATGTATGTATCATATGAGCTGCATTGGCACAATAGTTAAATTAGAGTGCAATACTGCAGACAACTACTGCTGATCACTAGCTGCTAGCAGTTTGGCATGTTGAATCTCACCAGGATCAAGACTGACTCAGCCTTCCACCAAGATCGGTAAAATAATAATAATAATAATAATAATAATAATAATAATAATAATAATAATAATAATAATAATAATATAATCCCCACTGATGGATACGCCTTGTCGTGGTAGTGGGGCTTGTATGCTTCAATGAAGCTGAGAGCTGTGCCGGTGGTAGTGTAAACTACTGGTAGGTCTAACCTTGCTGGAGTGGTCAAAGCAGAGGAGCCAGACTAAACGTACCTAACCCATTTAAACTAATGGAGAGACAAAACAAAAAGAAGTCCATACTGGCTCGGTCGTCGCCCAGGATAAAAAGGACCGCGGTGGCTGCTGTGGAACCTGGGTAGCCATCGACAAATGAGCTACAGGAACAAAACAAACAAAGCTTACAAATCAAAAAGCGGCAGAAATTCTCAATGTCAGAGAATCGCACAATCATGAAGTGTTATTACAACTCGGAGCCTGGAAAACGCGGATATCAAAGACGGATGTACCAATTATGGAAACAAGAATATGCAGACTCAAAAATAACGGAACTTCAACTGGCCGATCAGCGACGACTCATAATCAGCAACCAAATGTTCAGTGAAGTCGAATTAGAAGAAATACAGAAAATTTGGAACATAGAAACACCAAAATCTGATCTGGCACCAGCAGAAGCTCCAATAAGATCTAGAGTCACTGCACAACTGGAACCTGATGAAAATTTGGAAAGACAGCAAGAACCTGCAGATGAGACACTTGACACTATAACTCAAAGGCAGCAAGAACTTAAAGACCAAATACTTGCTCATGCGGGGTCCAATGCAGAGCGAAAGAGACTGCCACCCTTAAAAAACATAAGCAAAAAACGACTTGTCCCACTGGTGGAAGACATTAACACTGCACTTGCAACTGTCAATGTAACTTCAATTGAAGAATTGAATCAGCTTGCCTATAGTACAGCTGTGATAGTAACTGAAGAACTAGGGTTACCGCAACAGAAACCAATCGGAAAACCAACTGGAAAACCAAAATGGAAAATCCGACTAGAATTGAAAATCAAAAGCTTGAGATCAGATGCAAGTAACTTGAAGAACATTAAGGAGCAGAAACTTAACAATCAGAAGTTCAAAGACTATTTGACAAAAAAGTACTGGCTTAGTACAAGAAAGATCGAGGAAGGTCTGGAAATTGTAAAGCAGCAGATAACAGCCACAACCAGGAAAATTGAGCGATATGAATCTAGGATCACCCAGTACAGGCAGAATCAAACATTTCAATACAACCCGAGGCAGTTCTACCAGAACCTGCATCAGCAAACAGATAAGAAAATTAAAAAGCCAGAGCTGAAAATAACAACAGAGTTCTGGAAAGATCTCTGGGAAGTCGAAAAGGACTATAACAGTACTGCTGGGTGGATAAAGGAGTTTGAAAAGGAATTCTCAGGGAGCAATATGCAGCAGCTGGAGATAACACCTGAAATGATTGCAGAAAGAGTGAAGAGGGTAAAGAACTGGACATCCCCTGGCACTGATGAGGTGCATAGTTTTTGGCTGAAATACCTGACCAGCCTGCCTGCAAAAATGGCTGAATTGTTCAACAAAATGCTGCAGACAGGAAATATTAGTGAATGGCTTACAACTGGCAGGACATATTTAATACAGAAAGACGCAGCGAAAGGAGCCATACCAGGAAACTACAGGCCAATAACATGTTTGCCAGCCATGCTCAAACTGCTGACAGGTATCATAGCTGACAGAATTCAGGACTACCTAGAAGAAAATGACATCATGCCAGTGGAGCAAAAGGGCAATAAAAGATAAAGTAGAGGTACAAAAGACCAGCTCCTAATTGATGAAATGATTTCGGAGAACTGTAAGAACAGGAAAACAAACCTATACATGATCTGCACTGACTACAAGAAAGCCTTTGACTCATTGCCACACAGCTGGATCATAAAATGCCTGGAAGTCATTGGAGTCAATGAAAACATCAGGAAATTCACAGAAAAGGCGATGAAATATTGGAAGACTGGGCTTTTTATTGGGAATGAAAACTATGGACTGATCAACATCAGAAGGGGCATCTTCCAGGGGGACTCTTTGTCCCCATTGCTATTCCTCATCGCATTAATCCCGCTGTCACTCTCCTACAGAAAACAAACCTAGGCTACCAAACTGCTAGGAATTCACCAAAAATTTCACACCTGCTGTATATGGATGACCTGAAGTTGTACGGGAAATCAGAAACTGAGATACAGTCACTAACCAACACTGTGCGAATCTTCAGCAATGACATCAGCATGGAGTTTGGCCTGGATAAATGTGCCACAGTAGCACTGAAAAGGGAAAATCACTGAAAATGATGGCATTGAAATGCCAAATGGTCGAACCATCAAGTGCCACCAGCCAGAAGCCTACAGATACTTGGGCATCTTACAACTGGATAATATCAAGCATGGCCATGTGAAAACTGTGATCAGCAAAGAGTACATCCAGAGGACAAGAAAAATTTTGAAGAGCAAACTGAATGGTGGCAACACTATCAAGGCTATAAATACATGGGCCATACCTCACATTAGATACACAGCTGGCATAGTGAACTGGACTGAAGCAGAGCTGGACAACCTGGACAGGAAAACCAGAAAATTAATGACAATCCATCATGCACTACACTCCCGCAGTGACGTTTACAGGCTGTATTTACCAAAGAAAATAGGCGGCAGAGGACTTTTGCAAGTGAAGCAGATAGTAGAAGAAGAGAAGCATGCATTAGCTGACTATGTGAAGGGGAGCAAAGAGTCAGCGTTGATGGAGGTCAACAATAGGAAGCTTCTCAAGGTGAAGCAAACTAAGGACCAGTACAGAAAAAATGTAACTCAATGTTGTATGGACAGTTGGCAGAACAAAGCATTGCATGGATAGTTCTTGGAGAAGATTGAAGGCAAAGTGGATAAAGAAAAGACCTGGTCGGACTTCCGGTTTCGTCGAGGACCGCAGCGGAGTCTCTTGGCAGGGCTCTGCCTTGAGACTCCCCCCACCCTCCCAGAGGTCGCTCAAACGCGATCGGATCGAGTCCGGATGGCTCGATCCTAGAACAGGGGATTTCCCTCTGTCCGGGGAGCCATCGCCGAGGCTCCGGGGGCAGGGGGTCTGTCCTGCAGCTCTGGAGCAGGGAGCACCGGTCCTCTCGTAAGAGGACGCGGCCATTGCGATCCCACCAAACCAGCAGGAAGCAAGAAACATCTGAAAAGTGAAAGCAGAGATTAAAGCAATCCTCAGTCAAAAGGAATACACTAAAGAAGCTACAATCAAGGTAAAAAGATTTTTTCTTCTTCTATGTTTCATGTTAAATAAAAAGATTGAAGTAAAAGAAAGCGGAGAATAAAAAGTTTTACAAGAAGGCGAAAGAGAAAGTTGTTGAAAAACATTGTATCCAGGCGCAAATCAACAGCCGGAACTTATTTTTACTACTTTCACTTATTCTCTTGAATTTGGACTTGAACTGTAAAACGCTTGAAAACAAGGGGAATTTGAAAGATTTCAAAATGAGACATTAAAAGGTTTAATAGATATAAAATGACACTATTTGGCTGATTATTTTTCCCCTCTTGAAGTAATTGGTTACAAAAATATTAGAAAATGAAGTCCGGGCTCGGATTTTTCCAGCGGAAGGATTAAGACTGCTTACTATCTAGTCACAAAACTTGAATAAATATATAAAAAAGCATTTTTCTCCTATTTGGGATTTTTTGTATTTGGATTATCTGATTGACCCTACTTGGATTACCTCGTTGGATTATTTCGTTTGGATTAAAGGCGGTTTTGTCGGATACATAGCGGAGAAGCTCTACAATTTTCCTTAAGCTGCGAGAGATGGATCGACTTCATTCTAACATTGGATACTTAAATTGCAATCGTTTGGAAAACTGAGACTCTATAAATTTTGAGAAGATTAAACTTTACTGTTTCTATTTTTCAAATCAACGGGACCTTCTTTTAACCTACGCCAAAGTGTTTTCTACAACAGATTAGATCTTCAATCAACAAAGTATTCTATTACGACTGGAATATTAATAATTGGTCTTTTGCTTTTTCCTTCTTATACTTTTGAGTTTTGAATTTTAAACCTATATTACATTATAATTATCTTGGTTTTGTATATGCACTGTTAAAAACCCTTGGTATCCTGCTCCTCCTTAATTGAATAATATTCTTTCTTTTCTTTCAGATTGCCCTCTTCTTTTTACTCTCTCTTCCTTTTTTCCCCCCTTTCTTTCTCCTTCTCCTTTGGTTTTCCTTCTATTTTCTTTTCCCCTGCTGTGATAAACCAATTTCTTTTCTTTTTATGAGAGCAATTTTCTTTTTATACAAGCTTTGGACTTAGAGTAATAAGAATTTACGAGTTATATTCTGAACATTGAATTTTAATTGCACTTGTATTTGAACTGTATTCTAAATTTCAGTTTTTATTGTGGTTTGCCTAGGGAAATTAATTGTGTAGGTTTGGAATTTATAGTAATTTTCTACATATTGCTAACATAAAATAATATTAATCTCAAATTTTAAAATGTCAAGTACTTCTACCTACACCAAAACAATTAAGAAGCAGACATCTGTCGCATCGTCTCCCCAAGTCTCGCCTCTCCCATCCCCCGCACAGCCGGTCTTATCAGCAACTATGTTTACCAAGGAGAAGGACAAAGACAAACCACAACAACCTTCGCTGGCCTCAATCCAAGAGACACTAACTGCACTAAATGATTTCATGCTCCAATCTCAACGTGATGCAACTCAACAGAGAGATGAAATAAAAGCAGAGATGGCTGATATGAAAGTAGACACAGGAGAGATGAAAGACCAGATGAAGGAGATCAAAAAGCCTTGAAAGACAGTGAAGACCGAATGAAAGTAGCTGAAGAAAAGGCGGAGAAAATGGAGAAAAGAATTGATCACCTTGAGGACAGAGCGGATTCACGTTACAGAAGATATGATGAATCAATCACACATTTGGAAATGCAACGTGCGTCATATGGGCTACGATTTCAAAACATAATAGAAGAAAAGGATGAAGATTTAAAGGCCATTATGGCTGACATTATTGGGAAAATCCTCAAGATGGACCCACTTGAAATAATAAAAGAAATCGATGAAGCCTTCAGAACTTCGAACAGCTACATATGCCGTTTTAATCTTCCACGAGAGATTCACATTAAATTTGTAAGAAAAACCTTGCGAGATGACATATTGCACTGGTCAAGAACTGGTCAATTGCAACACAAAGGCAAAGAAATAAAAATATTAAAACAAACAGACTAGAAGAGATTACCACTTTTTGACCAAACTCTTGATCAAAGAGAACATAACTTTTCGCTGGCTTATTCCACAAGGACTGTCATTGACATGGAAATCAACAAGATATAAGTTGGAGAATCTGGATCAAGCAAGAGACTTTTATGAAAATAGTGGAATAAACGAAATGGAACAGTTAACAAGAGAACTGGAAGCAATGCAGGCGGAAGCCATGGGGGCATCTGCACAAGTGGAGGAGCAGGACCACGGGGCCAGAAGAAAGCAACCCCAGCGGGAAACCAAGAAGTACAATAAATGACCACATTGAGAGACTTAAAAATTTTCTCTGTAAATGTCAATGGATTAAATGAACCAAAAAAAAGAAAACAAATATTTTCTAAAATTAAGAACCAAAAGGCTCAAATTGTTATATTTCAAGAAGTACATATAAAAAAAAGTAATCGAAACTTATTGTTAAATAATAAAATTGGAAATATGTATGCTGCATTAGCAGATCAAAGGAAAAGAGGAGTAGCAATGTATGTTGAGAGCTCTATAAATTCCAAACAATTATTTAGTGACAATGAAGGTAGAATTTTGATTGTCCAGGTTAATATTGAACCTAGACCTCTTGCTATTGTTTCTATATATGCCCCAAATGATGATCAAATTGCATTTTATAAAAAACTACACCAAAAAATTATAGAGTTAAATTTGGAAAATATGTTAATTATTGGAGATTTTAATGCCATAACAAACAGGCAACTAGACCACTCGGGGGAGAAAAAAAATAATAAAAAGAAAAAAAAATAATTTACTACCCTCCACTTTTCAAAAAATGAAAGCAGAACTGTTATTGAATGATATTTGGAGGGAAAGACATCCTCAAAGAAGGCAATATACTTTTTACTCAAACCCCCACAAAATTTGGACTAGAATAGATATGGTGTGGGCTCCTAAATCAACAGCAGAGTATATACAAGAGGTGGAAATAGATGTTAATACTTGGGCGGACCATAATCCAGTTATAGTCTACATGAGAAATAGTAAAAAGCATTATAACTGGCAAATGAATAGAAATATTTTGAAAGAGAAAGAATATAAAGAATGGATTGAAAAGGAATTAAAAATATTTTTTGAAATTAATAAAAATACAGATACTACTCCTCAAAATTTATGGGATGCAACTAAAGCATACATAAGAGGATTAACAATATCCTACACAGCGAAATACAATAAAGATAAAAAAAGAAAATATGAACAACTAACGAATGAATTAAAACAATTAGAATTTAAATAACGAGCAATTAGAAGTATTTAAAATAAATAAAGGAGTTCGGCAGGGATGTCCTATTTCACCCCTCCTGTTCATTATGGCTTTAGAAACACTACTAATAAAAATAAGAGTAGACTCTAAGATAAAAGGGTTAACAGTTGGAAAAGAGATATATAAAGTCCAGGCTTTTGCAGATGATCTGACCTTTATAATGGAAGACCCGATAGTCACAGCACCAAGATTAATCCAGACAATAGAACAATATGGTAAGGTAGCAGGTTTGAAAATAAATATAAATAAAACAAAATTTATAACCAAAAACATGAATAAATCACAAGAAAGTAATTTAGAATGCATTACTGGAATACAAATAGTTAAAAAAGTAAAGTATTTGGGAATATGGCTGACAGCCAAAACAATAACATTAAAGAATGATAATTATATAAAATTAATTAATGAAATTAAAAAGGATTTAGAAATATGGAATAATTTAAAAATATCCTTTCTGGGAAGAATTGCTACAATTAAGATGAATATACTACCTAAGGTATTATTTTTATTTCAAGTGATCCCAATAAATCCAGGGGCAAATTTTTTCAAAAATTTAACAAATGTGGTTAGAAAATTTTTATGGCAAAGAAAAAAGGCAACAATTAAGATAAATATGTTAGAAGATATAAAAGAGAGAGGGGGTTTTGCCCTCCCAAATTGGAAATTACCGTATATACTCGAGTATAAGCCGAGTTTTTCAGCCCCAAAAATGGGCTGAAAAACCCGACCTCGGCTTATACTCGGGTCACCACAAGAGGGCGCCGAATCACCACAAGAGGGCGCCCCGTGGGAGCCCGGCAGACATTTCTGGCTTGGGCGGGGGAGGGAGCTATTGCAGGTGCCTGCTGAGGCAGCTTCGGGGGTGCCTTTGGGAAGGCTAGACGCAGGGACTGGGCTGTGGAGGTCACACTTTTACATCCTCCGCAGCTCCAACGATGCCGGAGCTCTTGGGGCTATGGTTGGCTGGTGCCTTTACTTGAGCCGGGAAGAGGAGGCACCTGCCCCACCGCTCCCACAGCTCCGACGGCATGCAAGAAGGGAAAAACGCAATGGGAAGCCAGTGGGGGGGAGGTGGATTCGTGCTTCTGTCTTCTCACCCCTCCCCCACCTCACCGGCTTCCCATTTTCCCCCTCTTGTGCGCCGTTTGAGTGGTTGGCTGGCGCCTTTGCTTGAGCCGGGGAGAGGAGGCACTTGCGAGAAGACAGAAGCTCAAGATTTGCTAAGGAGATCCACTTGGGAGGGCAGCAGGGAATGGAGGAGGAGGAGATCCAGAGTAGCCTGCAGCCGCAGAGGAAAAGGAGGAAGAGGAAAGAAAGAAGAACCCTCGCCGACAGCATAATTATTTATTTAAGTACCGGTATTTTAAAAATAAATTTAAACTCCTTGTAGCGGCAGGAGAGCGAGAGAGAGAGAAACGAGCCTTTTCCTCGGAGGAGGAGGAGGAGTTGGCTGGCGTCTTTGCTTGAGCCGGGGAGAGGAGGCAACGGCCCCACCCTCCCCACAGCTGCTTCTCTAGGAGAGCGGCTGTGGGGAGGGTGGGGCCGTTGCCTCCTCTCCCCGGCTCAAGCAAAGACGCCAGCCAACTGCTCCTCCTCCTCCGAGGAAAAGGCTCGTTTCTCTCTCTCTCGCTCTCCTGCCGCTACAAGGAGTTTAAATTTATTTTTAAAATACTGGTACTTAAATAAATAATTATGCTGTCGGCGAGGGTTCTTCTTTCTTTCCTCTTCCTCCTTTTCCTCTGCGGCTGCAGGCTACTCTGGATCTCCTCCTCCTCCTCCAGCATTCCCTGCTGCCCTCCCTTAGCAAATCTGCTTCCCGGAACAACACATGGGGCAATAAAGGGAAATGGGGGAGGAGAGAGCCAGCAAGCTAAAGTGGGGGTGGGGGAAACGGCATGAACTCTCTCCAGGCTTTAGAAGCCCCCAACCGGAGAGAGAAGCAGATTTGTTAAAGGGATCCACTTGGTATAGCAGCTGGGGAAGGAGGAGGAGAACAGCTGTTTCCTTTCCTCCTCCTCCCCCTGCTTTCGTCCCAAGTGGATCTCTTTAGCAAATCTGCTTCCCTGCACAACACAGAGGAGGAGGGAGGATCAGGGGTGAAAGATCCAGCCAACGAGCCAGCCAGCAAGCTAAAGGGGGGAGGGGAACAGCATGAGCTCTCCCCAGGCTTCTAAAAACTCAATTTTAAAGAGCCCTGGGTTAGGGTTAGAAATGCAAGAGTCTTCAAACCTGGAAAGATTAAGGCTTGTGGACTTCAACTCCTACTCCTGAAGTAGCATGGCTGGTGCAGGAATTCTGGGAGTTGAAGTCCACTAGTCTTAAAACTGTCAAGTTTAAAGAGCCCTGGGTTAGGGTTAGAAATGCAAGAGTCTTCAAACCTGGAAAGATTAAGGCTTGTGGACTTCAACTCCTACTCCTGAAGTAGCATGGCTGGTGCAGGAATTCTGGGAGTTGAAGTCCACTAGTCTTAAAACTGTCAAGTTTAAAGAGCCCTGGGTTAGGGTTAGAAATGCAAGAGTCTTCAAACCTGGAAAGATTAAGGCTTGTGGACTTCAACTCCTACTCCTGAAGTAGCATGGCTGGTGCAGGAATTCTGGGAGTTGAAGTCCACTAGTCTTAAAACTGTCAAGTTTAAAGAGCCCTGGGTTAGGTTTAGAAATAGGTTTTATCTTGGTTGCTGATTGAGCTACTTTTTTTACTTTTTAATTTATTGTTATTACCAGATTGCTTTTGTTTACCCTCTTTTAAATTTACAGAACTAGTTTACTGGTTTTCTTTAAAATAAATATTCTAAAACATTTAATCTAGTGATGTCTCAATTAATGTAATTTTATTGGTTTCCATTTTTATAAGTTACCAGTAGCCACTGCATTTTCTAACCTCGGCTTATACTCGGGTCAATAAGTTTTCCCAGTTTTTGTGGCAAAAACTGGTGCCTCGGCTTATACTCGGGTCGGCTTATACTCGAGTATATACGGTATATTACCAAGCAGCCGCCTTAACATGGATTAAAAATTGGATAACCCTAGAGGACACGAGAACATTAAAATTAGAAGGACATGATCTTATGCTTGGCTGGCATGCCTTCGTTTGGTATGATAAAGACAAAAATCACTCTTATTTTAAAAGACATACATTAAGAAAATACTTATTTGATGTATGGAAAGATATTAAGAAAAAACACTTTTTAACAATTCCGGATTAGGTTGCCCCGTTAGACGCAATAATACATCCAAATTCCATCAAGGATACAAGAAAAATAAGATATAAAGACTTGTTAGATGATCAAATGAAACTAAAAACTAGAATTAAATTACAAGACGAAGGGATACAAATCGATTGGTGGCATTATGCACAGATTAGATCTAGATACCAGAAAGATAATACACTTTATATATTCAATAAAAACAAAAATTTGTTAAGTGATTTAATTACTAAAAACCAAAACAGGGTAATTGGGAAAATATATAAATATTTGATTGCTCACAAGAATATTGACTTAACATTAAAAGATAGTATGATACTGTGGTGCAGAAATATAGGCAAAGAAATAGATTTAGACACATGGGAGAAAGTTTGGATGTGCAATTGGAAGATGACAAAAGCAGTTTCTTTGAAAGAGAATCAAATTAAAATGTTTTATAGATGGCATCTCCCACCAAGCAGAATAGCAAAAATGTTCCCTAAGACATCACCTTTGTGTTGGAAATGTAAGAAAGAAATAGGATCCTACTACAGAAATTACACCGGAGTTCTGTTTACTAGGAATTACTAACCAAAATTATAAAAAAGAAATCTTGTACTTAATTATACATATTTTTACAGCGGCAAGGATTATTTACGCGCAAAATTGGAAAGGGGAAAATATCCCCAAAGAAGAGGGAGTTATCACAAAAATATTAGACTGCGCGGAGATGGATATGATGACAAGACGCTTGAATGATCAAGAAGAAACGAAATTTTATGAAACATGGAACAATGTTTATGAATGGATAGATAAGAAAGAAAAAAAAACAATAGAAGATTAATAATAGGCATAGATACTTTGGTATAAATTTTTCTCTTCTTTTTATTGAGATTAATATTAGATTTAGTTTATATACATAGAATCGACAAGATTGTTTGACTTTATACTAGTTATAACTACTTTTCTTTTTTCTACAATATCACCTTTTCCTTATTAGATATTTTTGTATTAGTAGCATTGAATTACGCATTTAATCATGTATTCCTTTTTCTGTATCTGCATTTATACTTTTAAGAAAAGCGGGGATGGTACATCCCCACAGTCTATGTTAAATGTTTGTAAGTCTGTATGTTATTTTAAGAAATTTAATAAAAATATTGGGGGGGGAAAAAAAGAAAAGACCTGGTCATGGCTTACAAGTGGAACACTCAAAAAGGAGACAGAAGGACTAATTAATACTGGCAGCACAAGAACAGGCTATTAGAACAAATGCTGTCAAAGCCAGAATTGAAAAATCAACAGACGATCCAAAGTGCAGACTCTGCAAAGAAACAGATGAAACAATCGATCACATACTCAGCTGCTGCAAAAAGATCGCACAGACTGACTACAAGCATAGACATGATGCTGTGGCACAGATGATCCATTGGAACGTGTGCTGCAACTACCATTTACCAGTGGCAAAGAACTGGTGGGATCATAAGCCCGAAAAAGTGGTCGAAAATGAGCAAGCAAAACTACTGTGGGACTTCTGACTTCAGACTGACTGAATTCTGAAGCACAACACACCAGGCATTGTGATCGTGGAGAAAAAGAAAGTATGGATCATCGACATCGCAATCCCAGGAGACAGCAGAATTGAGGAGAAGCAGCTAGAGAAATTAGTGAAATACAAAGATCTAAAAATCGAGCTGCAACGACTGTGGCATAAGTCAGTGAAAGTGGTCCCAGTGGTACTTGGCACGCTGGGCGCAGTACCAAAGGATCTCAGCGGACATTTGAAAACCATTGGAATTGACAAAATCTCCACCTGTCAATTGCAAAAGGCTGCTTTACTGGGATTGGCAAACATAATTCGTCGCTACATCACGCAGTCCTAGGTGCTTAGGAACCGCCCGACTGGTGATGAAATACGAAATCCAGCATAGAGATCTCGTTTGCTGTGTTGTACTGACATAATAATAATAATAATAATAATAATAATAATAATAATAATAATAATAATAATAATATATTAGATTTGTATGCCGCCCCTCTCTGAGGACTCAGAGCAGCTCACAACAGAACAATACACAATATACGAATGCATTTAATGTTTGGGTTTGTTTTTTAAAATCATGTCTGGCTTCTTTTCTAATTTTACCAAAGTTATAGATGCAGTAATGGATGAATTTTATTTTTATTTTTATCCATTACAGAATATTGAAAAAATTCTTAAAAAATTAGAACAAAAATTGGATGAAGATGTTGTTCAGATGACAGATTTTGCACTCCAATCTACAGGTATTTGCAACAATTATTCTCTAAGCTACATAACTAGATTGGAAATCTCTACTATTAATATATAGTACAGCTTTATTTATTATACACTATAATGTGTATTTCAGTTATTAAATTAAAAGAAACATCAAAGTATTTCATGTAATCATTGTACTACTCCTTTTAATAATGCAGTTTTTGTATCAGTATCAACTACAGTATCTGAAAAATCTTCAATAGCATTTTTGCACACATTTTAATATGCAAGTTCTAAGATGCTCACTATGAAATTGTGCAAACGCACATAAGTTGCAAATTGGTAGCAAAATTTCCAGCTTTCTTACTAAATGCTTATTAGAAAATAGTCACAGCCACACTCTTTTTAGATTTACTCCTAAAAGAATGAGTTCTAGGAACATCCTGGAGATTCAAACATGATAGACAAAAGGGAACTGTAGCCCATTAAATATTTGTTTTTTTGTATTTTAGGCAGCAATAGCATTTCATTCAGAATTAATTCCAAGGTAGATGTATTTTAGATGCAGCTAATAATTTTATGTCATCTCATTGCACTTAAAATATATGGTGGCTAGTTGTATAGACATATCTCTACAATGATAAACTAAGCAACAATACTACTAAAACCACCTTAATGTGAGTTTTAATCATCTGGATAAATAGAAATATGCATTGCAAATAGCATATTCCTCAGGGTAGATTTTGTGTTATTCTTAACTTATGATAGTAGATTGAGTTCAATTATAGACATCCTGTATGGGAAAAAAGGGGGGGGGGAATATCTCATCCCTAATACTCCCGTAGTTTTGGTGTATAAGACGCATCTAGATTTTAGAGGAGGGAAAAAAGGAAAAAAGTATTCTGAACCAAATGGTATAGTATTATATTGTTTAATAAAATTCCAGTGAAGCAGAATACTTTTTACAACTATGTTACTTTTTAAAACCATGTACACTTTTTACAAACTTCAAACTTGACATATTTGTTGACTTCAACTCCCAGAATTCCTCCTCCAGTCATGCTAGCTCAGAAATAGGAGCTGAAGTCTAAAAGTCTAAGATTTGCCAGATTTAAAGACCCTTGCGCTCCGAACCCCAACTCTGGGGTATTCAAACTTGACAGCTTTAAGACTAGTGGACTTCAACTCCCAGAATTCCTCCACCAGTCATGCTAGTTCAGAAATGGAAGTTGAAGTCCACAAGCCTTTAACTTGCCAGGTTTGAAGACCCTTGCACCCCTAACTCAGGGGTCAGCTTGGAAAATAATAAAATTCCTAGATTGCCATTAGGGTTTTTTTTCTCCTCCCCTTTAGTCCTCTTATCCATAAGAGAACAAGGAAAACCAACTAAAGGCCAATAGAGCATCCACTTCATTCCCCTCCCCAACTGTGCTGTTTTCTCTTAGAAAACAGAAGAGAAGCAAGAAACAGATGCAGCACTTAGACTAGCATTGCTTCTCTATCATAAAACTCTCATAGTATCTCTATGTGAACCTAGCAGAAGAATGATTGGGCATAATTAAAACCACAAGCTCAGAATGGCAACTGGGATGTATTTTCGGACGCACCAAAATCCGTCTAAAAAAAGATACACCCTAATATCAATCTCCAAAGGGTAGATAAGAGGCCAGCAATGAAAAGCTATGGAAAAAAGGAGCAACCCCAGAGCCATGCACCGGCTAGGAGATCATTCCACAAGTCATCTAAAAATAGCAATGTGGTGGTTGATTGTCTCTTTTTGGGGAGCGGGAGAGAGATCTGTGTATCAGGTGAGACTCTCTGAAGCTGGAGAAAATAGATGTTAATAGGAAAGAAGGAAAAGCAAGAGTGGAAGATGTCAGTGATTAGTTTTATACGTTTTGGCATTTTGGTGTAATTACAGCAGCAAAAGAGAGAGGGAAGGAGGGTGGGAGGGAAGGAGGGTGAGGAGAAAAAGGTTAGGATCTTCTGTTCTTCTCTTCTAGAAAGTGGAGAAGACAGGGAAGGGTAAAGAAAGGAGGAGAGTAAAGAGAAAGGTAGGAGATAGAGGGTGGGGAGAGGATGGAGAAAGAAGAAAGAGAGAAATTTTTAAAAAGTAGAAGGGTCAGGGGAAGAGGAAGGGAAAGGAAGGTGGAGTGAATAGAAAGCCCAAGGGAGAGACTTCCGGGTGACACTCGATCGCGCCAGGTGGGCGAAGACATCGCTCCGTCTTCGCTTTTCCTTTTCCCTGCTACAGGGTGCATTTTTGCACTTTGTCTGAGCCCAGAGGGCTCGACATAGAACAGGGGGTCTCCCGTGTCCCTAGGGGCAGATCGCCACTGCCCCGAAGGGTAGGTAAAGCCCCGCAGCTGTAACATGGAGAACCGCGCCCCAGCGGCTGCAGAGACGCGGCCATAGCGATCAGTCTATGGAGGAAGCCAAGACAATACTAAAGAAGTCTACAAAAAGCAGATCTACAGAAAGAAGAAAAGAAAAACACTTACAAGGTAATTTTTTGGTACCCAATACTTGAAAAGTGAAGACCTTGAAAGTAAAAGGCGAAGTTAAATAAAGTTTGTAACTCGGAGTGAAATCCTTCCGCAAAAATAAGAACAGCCGGATCTACTTTCCTTTGTTAGACTGCTTGTCTTGGAAAGAAAAAAAAAGGGACGTTTTTACATCTTAGTTATTATATATTGACTTTGGATTTTAAAATTTTCAAATATTTGGATTGATTACTCTAATATACTATCTATATTACATAAATAACTGGAATGAACTTTTAATTGGATTAATTTAGAAGAAATCGTGACAAATGACCTAAATTCCCTTTCAATGAATTTTATCTTGTTGGATTAAATTTTTGAATCTTTTTACTTCTTTTGAAATTGGACTACATTAGACATTTATAATTAAGAAAATAAAGAAGAACAAGATTTGTATTAATTTGGAGGTATTCATTGAAGGACTATTTTTACTGATGGCAAGAGCGCAAGGATCAAGTTAAAAAAGATGGATTAGAACTCTTTTCACCTTAATTTTTTCCGATTTTATATTATTCGATTTTTATATTAGCAACATAACTACTTTGTATTTATTTTTTTTGGCATCCTTTTGTGGACTGTGGACTTTGGACTTATTTTTGGACCTAATTTCTTCCTTTTTTGCCTAATAAAAGATTGAGAACCAAGACAGAACATCCTGGAAAAAATTTAAAACCTGCTTTTTTCTTCTTTCCATTTTTTCCATTTAGAAAACATTTATATATTTTTACCTCTTTTTATATAATATAAATATTTTTAAAGTTATTGATACGCCTTTTAATTTTTATTCTTATTTTTAATATTAGTATTTTTTTCTTTACTTCATATTTTTAACATACAAAATTACGTAATTTTAAATTCTTAAATATCCTTTCCTCTCTTATATTTTTCTTTTTTATACCTACTTGGGTTGTTTTCTCTTTACTTTTTTTGGTCAAATTTGATATTTAAAATGTGTTAGAGTTTTGTTTTCCCCTTTCTTCACTTGGTTTATCCCCCCAATTTAACAATATAGCATAGTGTTTATTAAGTGAATATTTTTTCCTCTCTATTATTATTCCTCTTCTTTTATTATTTTTTATTTTTATTAATCTTAAACTTTTTCTATCCTCCAAAATATATAGCATACTTTTTGTTTATTCTTTCTTTCTCTCTCTTATCTTATATTTTTCATACCTTTATTTGAATTGATCTTTTAAAGGATTGTTCTATTGTTAAATTCTTAATTTTTTTCTTTTTTTCTAAATTGTCTATATTACTTTAAATATAAAGCAAAATAAGTTCTATTAAAATATTGTATAATAAATTGTAAACTTCTGAGATATGAAAGGTTCCTACAGGGCTCAAATTGTGACTTCTGTTACAACAACAACAACTCGAAAACAAACATCCACTCCAACTCCAACCCCAACTCCCACCCCAAAGGTATCTCCAACACCATCCCCTTTACAACAAAGAACAATAACAACAATGCTAGACAAGGAAAAAGAAAAAGAGAAAGAAAAGCCACCGGCAGAATCTACCCTTCAGTCTATTCAAGATACTTTAGCAGGTATTCAAGACTTTATGCAGAAAACGCAAACACAAACAAAAATTCAACTAGATACAAATAAAGAAGTGAAAAAATATTATGAAGAAATGAAACAAGAGATGAAAAATGAAATGGGTACCTTGAAAACTGAGCTCAAGAAGGAGATCAGTGAACTTAAAACTGAAATCAGTGAAGTTAAAGGGAGCATGAACGAGATGGATGGAAATATGAAAGTAATACAACAGAATTTACAAGAAAACGAAAAAAGAATAAAAGCAACAGAAGAAAAAGTCCATGATATAGGACAAAAGGTGGAGGAATATGAAGAACATAAGTATGCGGCCTGTAGAGGCTTTGACAAAGCAATAACTAACCTTGAACTTCAATCCGCATCACATGGCTTGAGATTTCAAAACATTGAGGAAGAAAAGGATGAAGATTTATCGGCAAAGATGGCAGAGATAATAGGAGAAATGCTACAAGTGGACTCACAACTTATAAGAGAGTTAGATGAAATTTATAGAGTCCAAACGGGCTATGCAAGACGACACAACTTACCAAGAGAAGTCCACATCAAGTTTGCAAGAAGAGTAATCAAAGATGACATTTTAAAACAGGCAAGAAACCAGACTTGGAAACACAAAGGGAAAGATATTACAATTCTGAAACAAGTTCCAAAGAGGGTAAGAGAAAGCAGAAGAGAGTATTATTTTCTTACAAGTGTCTTAATCAAAAAGAATATAGTTTTTTGATGTTTAGTACCAGAAGAGCTTACCCTGACTTGGCAAGCAATGAAAATCAAGATAGAGAGTGTGGACAAAGCAAGAGCTTTTTTCGCGCAAAGTGGACTGAATAAGATTGACCAATTACAGATAGAACTTAAGGATAAAGAAGAATGGGGGGCCACCAGTAAAGAAAGGGGAGAAAAGCAAGATGTTAAAAAGAAACAACCACAAGCTCAACAAGAATTGGTGTTAGATAGTAGATTACGTGAACTGACAGAAATAAAAAAATACTACAAATAGAAATGTCACATGACTTGAAAATTTTTTCAGTCAACGTTAATGGTTTGAACAACCCCAGGAAAAGAAATCAAATATTGGCTAAACTCAGAAAACAAAAAGCACAAATAAATATTTTACAAGAAGTTCATATTAAAAAATCAAAGAGAAGCCTTCTTAATAATTCAAAATTGGGGAAACTTTATACTAGTTTGGCAAATCAAAAGAAAAGAGGAGTAGCAATGTATATTGATGAAATAATTGAATCAAAACAAATATACAGTGATAGTGAAGGCAGAATTTTAATGGTACAATTAGATCTAGAAATGAAACCTCTCGTAATTATTTCAATTTATGCACCAAATGACAACCAAAAACAATTTTATAAAGAATTGCATGACAAAATAATTGAACTATCAATAGAAAATATGATTATAATAGGCGATTTTAATGCAATTTCAGATAGTCAAATGGATTACACAGGGGGGAAAAAAGAAAAGGAAAAAAAAGGTAATTTTACCTACATTTTGGAAAATGAGAACAGAATTATTATTAAAAGATATGTGGCGTGAATGCCACCCACAAAATAAACAATATACTTTTTACTCTAACCCTCATAAAACTTGGTCTAGGATTGATATGGCCTGGGCACCACCACACACAATGGAGAAGATTAGAGATATCGAGATTGAAACTAATAGTTGGGCAGAACATAATCCGTTAGTTATATATTGGAAAGGTAAGAGAAAAGTAAATAACTGGTCAATGAATAGAAACATATTACCTAATCCTGAATACAAAGAATGGATAGAGAAAGAATTGGAGGCCTTTTTTTAAAATAAATAAAAATAATGACACTACCCGACAAAATATTTGGTATACAACAAAGGCATATATACGTGGGCTAACAATCTCTTATATGGCGAAAAAGAATAAAGAGAAGAAGTTGCAGTATTAAGAGTTAGAAGATGAATTGAAAAACTAGAATTAGAAATGCAAAAAGATGAACATGATGATAAAGTTAAAAATCAGAGAGATGTACTAAAACACAAAATAAGGTTGATAGAACAAGAATCAATGGTGGAACAAATAAAAAGAGCAAAACAAGAATACTTTGAACATGCAAATAAACCAGGAAGATGGTTGGCATATAAACTTAGGAAAGAGAGAGAAAACAAAATTATTAAAAAATTAATAGATAGTAAAGGTGTAACAAGACATAGAACAGATGGAAAAAAAGGAAATAGCATTAGAATTTTACAGGAAACTATGGAAAAGAAGAAATAAAAGAAGATTTAATTTTTGATTATTTAAGTGCTATAGATTTACTGGCATTAATGGAAGTTCAACAACAAAAACTAAACAAACCTATTACAGAAATAGAATTACAACAATCTATTAAAAATCAGAAAAATAATAAAGCTACTGGTCCAGATGCGATACCAACAGAATTTTATAAGTTAGACATTGAAATACTTTTAAAAAACATGTTAGAAATATTTAATCAAATAATAGCAGATGGTAAAATACCAAAAACATGGACAGAAACTTTAATTAATACACAAAGTGGAAACTGAGAAGGGGAAAAAATGAAAATTACAGACCAATATCATTATTAAATGTAGATTATAAAATTTTTATATCAATATTTGCTACTAGGTTTTAAAACATTATAAATGGAATAATAGATGAAGACCAGAACGGGTTTTTACCAGGTAGAAAAATTAAAAATAATTTAAGAACAATAATAAATACCTTAGAATATTATGAACAACATCCTGAAAAACAAATTTCACTTATATTTTTAGATGCTAAAAAAGCATTTGATAAGGTAGACTGGAACTTTATGAAAATACAATTAAATAAGATGAATGTAGGACCCAATTTTTAAAATATAATTGACGCTATATATTCTAACCAATCAGCTAGAATTATAATAAACAATGAACAAACATGAAAATTAGAAATACAAAGAGGAGTGAGGCAAGGATGTCCAATATCACCATTATTATTTATTTTAACACTAGAAGTGTTATTAATAAAAATAAGAGCAGAAAAAGAAATAGAAGATTAAAAAAGAAATATATAAAGTCCAAGCCTTCGCGGATGATGTAGTTTTTATAATAGAGGATTCTTTAGCATCAATTCTAAAGTTAATAGATTTTATAGAAGAATACGGGAAAGTTGCAGGTCTGAAAATTAACTAGGAAAAGACACAGATACTAACAAAAAATATGACAGAGCTACAGACAAAATATCTTGAAAATTTAACAAACATGAAAGTTACAAAAAAGGTGAAATACCTGGGCATATGGATTACCTCCAAAGCTATATCTTTAAAAAATGATAATTATATAAAATTGTTAGGACAGCTTAAAAAGGATTTGGAAATATGGAATAATTTGCAGTTATCCGTAATTGGAAGAATCTCCACAATTAAAATGAATATCCTCCCTAAAGGATTATTTATTTTCCAAGTTATTCCAATCAATCCTGGGCCAATTTTTTTAAAAGAATAAAATAGAATCACAAAAAAATTCATATGGCAAGGTAAGAAACCAAGAATAAAACAAAATTCATTAGAAGACCGTAAAGAAAGAGGAGGCCTCGGCCTCCCCAATTGGAAGTTATATTATCAAGCCACCGCTCTAACATGGATAAAATAATGGTTAACTCTTGAAACTCGAAGATTACTTAATCTAGAAGGCCAGGATTTAATGTTAGGCTGGCATGCCTTTATATGGTATGAAAAGTTTAAAACCCACTCATATTTTAAAAGTAATATTATTAGAAAAGCATTAATAGATGCTTGGAATGAAATAAGGAAAAATCATTTCTTAGTAATGCCAGAGTGGATTTCACCAATTGAAGCCATTTCACACCCAAATCTTTTAAAAGATGGTAAGATATGGAAATATGGAGATTTATGGGATAATCAATTAAAATTAAGAACTAAACAAGAACTGCAAGAGATAGGTGTTGATATAGATTGGTGTCAGTATGTACAGATTAATTCTAGATATCAAAAGGACGTTAGAACTTTTATCTTTAAAAAAGATAACAATATATTTGGGAAATTATTGATTCAAAATCAAGGGAAATTAATTGGGAAGCTATATAAATATTTAATAAATTACAAAACGATAGGCTGGATATTGAAAGATAATATGATTAGTTGGTGCAAAAATTTTGGAAAAGAAATAAATTTGGAAACATGGGAAAAGGTATGGATACATAATTGGAAAATAACAAAATCAATTTCTTATAAAGAAAACCAAATTAAGATGTTTTACAGATGGCATCTTCCACCATATAGGATTTCAACGATGTTCCCTAATACCTCTCCTATTTGTTGGAAATGTAAAAAAGAAATTGGTACATATTTTCATACATGGTGGACCTGCCCTGAAGCTAAGATTTATTGGAATAAAGTAGAAAAATTGTTAAAGAAAATAACGAACAAGAAGATTAAAAAGACTCCAGAATTCTTCCTAATAGGCATCTGTGATATCAAACATAAAAAAGAAATATATTATTTAATAATTCATATTTTAGTGGCGGCAAGAATTACATTTGCGCAAAAATGGAAAGAAAAGGAAATACCAAAAGATGAAGAAGTATTTTAAAAAATTATGGAATGTGCAGAATTAGATATGATGACGAGACGGTTAAATAATCAAATGGAAACAGTTCTATTAAATCTGGGACAAAGTGTATAATTGGTGGAATGTTAAAAAAGAGTTTTAATAATATATGAATAATTTTTAAAACATTTGAATTTATTAAAATATATGATATATTGAAATTTTAAGGATAGTAGTATATTAAGAAATTTAAAGGATAAGGTTTTTAGATTGAGTAACTGATTTTAATTATTTCATTACAGTGTTAAAATAGATACAAAGAAGTAGATTTTAAATTGTATAATTATATAGTATTGCAGTATTTTAAGAAATTTTAAGCATAAGTTTTTTGTGTTTAATTAATTGACTTTAATTTAATTATATTATTACAATGAAAATATAAAACTGAATGTTATATTTTAGTAGTATATTGATAAAATTTATGGATATTAGAATTGACTTCAATTACACAAACTAGAATACCAAAATGGAAACACAGATGTAGATGTTATAATATAGCAGTATATTATGAACTGCTTTTCTGTATTGATCTGATTATAGTTAGACTTTTTTTTTGTATTAGTTAGACTTCTATGATTAGCAGAGCAATGGCAGCTCCTTTAAATGTCAAATGTTGTTTGTATTGTTTGTCTTAAAGAAAAAACAATAAAAATACTAAAAAGAAAAAAAAAAGCCCAAGGGAGCGAGGAAAGCAAGGAGCCAGGGAAGACTTTGCTGCACCCTCCCACACACACATATTGATAAAGCATGAGTTCTGGTCACCCGTAATAAGGAAACTACTATGAATCCCTCAAGCCATAAAGTCCTTTAAAAAAAAAAACAACCATCAAACTGGCAGAATCTTCTTTTTATTCTGTTGCTTGACCAGATATTCCCTTTGAAGAGGGGAGAGTATGCCAATTAGCTGTAGAAGAAAGTTTGTGAAAATCATTTCTCCCTTAGACTATCCACGATTGAACTCTCCAGGTTCCTAAGAGGTCAGTAAGGGGCGTATATAAGTGCACTGGTGTGCCTTTCGTCCCCTGTCCAATTGTCTCTCCTTATCTTATATATCATATATCTTTTCTTCCTTTCATATATATTTTCTATTTTTATATCTTTTTTTCCATCCTTTTCTTTATATATAATACTTCATGTCTATTCTCTTCAATATGTATTGTGTATTGGAGAAAATAAATGATCTGAGTAATGATCTGAGACTAAGGGGCTTAGAAGTGTTGCCTTTGTCATGATCAGATCATTTTCTACTGCGGCTTAACTTCCTGGCTCTAATCCTTCCCTGCAGGGAGGCGGAACCGATTAGGAGGTTCCGCCCCAGACGCCTGATGGATCCTGAAAGTTTTCAGAGGGCACTTGGGGTTATTCCAAATACACTCGTCCACAGTTTGGCAGAGTCTCTTGCTGAGGCCTGGAACAAGGCTGCAGCGGAGGCTCTTGACCGGATTGCGCCATTGCGACCTCTGCGGCACTAGACCCCGTCAAGCTCCATGGTTCAACAAGGAGGTCCAGGAGTTGAAACGCCAGAAGAGATGTCTGGAGAAGCAATGGAGGAAGAGTAAGCCTGAATCCGATCAAACACTTGTAAGAGCTTTTATTAAGACTTACAAAGTGGCGCTCAAGGCAGCAAGATGCGCATATCATGCCGCCATAATTGCATCAGCGGAATCTCACCCAGCTGCTCTGTTTAGGGTGACCCGCTCCCTTCTTAATCAGGGGGGAGTTGGGGAGCCCATGCAGAGTAGTGCCGAGGACTTTAATACATTTTTCGCTGATAAAATCGCTTGGATCCGGGCGGATCTCGACTCCGATTGGATAGCAGAGTCAACTGACAATGAGTCAGTCGAGGTGACTGGGGCCCCTACTTGTCCATCTGTCTGGGAAGAGTTTGATCTGGTGACACCTGATGAAGTGGACAAGGCCATTGGAGCTGTGAGTTCCGCCACCTGCCTACTGGATCCTTGTCCCTCCTGGCTGGTCTCGGCCAGCAGGGAGGTGACGCGGAGCTGGGTCCAGGAGATTATCAACGCTTCTTTGGGGAGGGGATCCTTTCCGGCTCTGTACAAGGAGGCACTTGTGCGCCCCCTCCTCAAGAAGCCTTCTCTGGACCCAGCCGTACTTAATAACTATCGTCCAGTCTCCAACCTTCCCTTTATGGGGAAGGTTGTTGAGAAGGTGGTGGCGCTCCAGCTCCAGCGGTCCTTGGAAGAAGCCAATTATCTAGGTCTTCAGCAGTCAGGTTTCAGGCGCAGTTACAGCACGGAAACTGCTTTGGTTGTGTTGATGGATGATCTCTGGCAGGCCCGGGACAGGGGTTTATCCTCTGTCCTAGTGCTTCTTGACCTCTCAGCGGCTTTCGATACCATCGACCATGGTATCCTTCTGCACCGGCTGGAGGGGTTGGGAGTGGGAGGCACTGTCCTTCAGTGGTTCTCCTACCTCTCCGGCCGGTCGCAGATGGTGTTAGTGGGGGGTCAGAGGTCGACCTCGAGGTCTCTCCCTTGTGGGGTGCCTCAGGGGTCGGTCCTCTCCCCCCTGCTATTTAATATCTACATGAAACCGCTGGGGGAGATCATCCAAGGGCATGGGGTGAGGTATCAACAGTGCGCTGATGATACCCAGCTGTACATCTCCATCCCATGTCCAATCAGCGAAGCAGTGGAAGTGATATGCCGGTGCTTGGAGGCTGTTGGGGCATGGATGGGTGTCAACAGACTCAAACTCAACCCGGATAAGATGGAGTGGCTGTGGGTTTTGCCTCCCAAGGACAACTCCATCTGTCCTTCCATTACCCTGGGGGGGGGAAGTATTCACCCCCCCTCAGAGAGGGTCCACAACTGGGGCATCCTCCTCGATCCAAAGCTCACATTAGAGAAACATCTTTCAGCTGTGTTGAGGGGGGGCATTTCCCCAGGTTTGCCTGGTGCACCAGTTGTGGCCCTATCTGGATCAGGAGTCACTGCTCACAGTCACTCATGCCCTCATCACCTCGAGGCTCGACTACTGTAATGCTCTCTACATGGGGCTACCTTTGAAGAATGTTCGGAAACTTCAGATCATGCAGAATGCAGCTGCGAGAGCAATCATGGGCTTCTCTAAATATGCCCATGTTACTCCAAAACTCCGCAGTCTGCATTGGTTGCCGATCAATTTCCGGTCACAATTCAAAGTGTTGGTTATGACCTATAAAGCCCTTCATAGCATCGGGCCAGAATATCTCCGGGATCGCCTTCTGCCGCACGAATCCCAGCGATCGGTTAGGTCCCACAGAGTTGGCCTTCTCCGGGTTCCGTCGACTAAACAATGTCGTCTGGCGGGGAAGAGCCTTCTCTGTGGTGGCTCCGACCCTCTGCAACCAGCTCCCTCCAGAGATTAGGATTGCCCCCACCCTCCTTGCCTTTTGGAAACTCCTTAAAACCCACCTCTGTCGTCAGGCATGGGGGAATTGAAACATCTCCCCCTTGCCCATGTAGTTTTTGTGTATGATTCGATTGTGTGCTTCTTTTTAATATATTGGGGCTCTTTTGGATTTTTTAACTTAAAACTGTAATTTAGATTGTGAAATATTAGATTTGTTACTATGGTTTGTTTACCATTGTTGTGAGCCGCCCTGAGTTTACGGAGAGGGGCGGCATATAAATCCAATAAATCTAATCTAATCTAATCTAATCTAAATAAATAAATAAAAATAAAAATAAAATGACCTCCTTTCCGTTCCCTCCTCCATTGCATGATGGTTGTATACATCTTTGCTACTATCTCACCCCCAACTCTTTTCTTCACCCTGCATCGCTTCTTGCATCTCATCTATTTATGGAAAAAAGGAGCTTCAACTTCCTCTCCCCAACCTCCAAACAACACGGAAACTTCCAAGAAAAAATACAGATATTTAAAAGGAGCTCGGCATTTCACGAAATTCCAAGGATCAACTGTTTTAGATTCAATCCCCCTCCCCAACCGCCTTGTCTCTCTTTTTCTCTCCTTTAAGTAATCTCTTCTGGTTTGCTTTTCAATTTTTAATTCATTGCAATGTTTACTGTCAAAACATACAATGGAAAAGAACGTATGGATGTGTGTGGTGCTCACGGCAGAATGTTTTTTTAAAAAACACCCGAAACACTGGTACATCTACTTGCAAAAGCAGGAAGGCACAATTTTGTTGTGTAATATTGGGAGGGGGGGAGAGAAGCTCGGATGCCGCCCAGACACTGCTGCCTCGCACTCCCCTCCGGGCAGAGAGCCAGCCCCAAGCATTCTAGAACGCCCCCCTCCCAAACAGATGGAACGTTTGCAACAGAGGAAGGGACAAGGCGAGGAGGAAATCAAGTTTGCAGCTGCAGCTGCCAGGCTTTGGTAACAGGAAAAAAATGCTGGCAAGCCCCAAAGCCAGCTGATTAAGCATTTGCTCCTCTCTCTCCCCCCACTCCACTGAGTCAGCCATCTTCAGCCATCTTTCTTTCCTTCCCCCAAAGAGGTACAAGTCATTCCATTATGTACCAACTGACCCATCACTTCTTGCAGTTCATGGGAGTCCCGGCAAATGGGCCAGGCAATGGCTTGAGATGCGGGAGCAGTAGCTGGGGGTGTTGCAGCAGCTGGCGCCGTCGGAGGCTGCAGGATGCAGAAGTTGCCAGCAGCGGTGGTAGTGGCTTTCTTCTGGTGCGGTGGCTGCAGCAGCTTTCCCATGTTTTGATGACTGCAGTGGAAGCTAGCCGCCGCCGCTGCCATCAAGCCACGTGAGAAGCTGTAACGCCACTGCCGTCACGGACTACGCTGTTGACTACTACAAGAAGGATTGGTGGTGGCAGCTCTTTCTCAGGCAGAATCAGCTCTCTAATTCCACCCATTATCGCCATTGCCACCATCGCCCAATGCCCATGCAACATTTGGTGTATAAGGCGCACCCAGTTTTTGACACACTTTTTTGAGGTAAAAAGCTGTGTCTCATACACTGAAAAATATGGTATGTTTGCTAATTGTTTGTTGTACATAAACTGTAATAGATATTATATTTTCTGGATTCTATTTGCTCTTAAATGGCATTAGTCTTGCATGCCTGAATTTGTTTATATAATATTCTTTAAAATAAATAAATGATGAGATATTTAATTGTAATACATTGTTTTAGGTGCCAGTATAGTTCAGTCCAGAACCACTAGAAGCTACCACTATCTTGGCTGGACCTATTCCTGGATGTCATTCATTATATTCCCTTTTGTGAAATCACCAGATATAATTATTCAGGTATAAATAAATATAAAGTATTTGGGGAGCAGTATTGGGCTGTAAGATGGAGAATAGATTCCTTGAGATTTTACTAGCAATTGTGGCTAGAATCTTCAGAGGCAAAGTGATACATTATGCAAACCAAAGTTAATTGCTTGGGGTCAAGTCTTTATTTATTTTTATTTATTTATTTGTTTTGTTAAGTATGTATTAGTGGTTTACAAAGATATAACAATATATATTTGTATACATGATACTGGTAAGAGGGAAACATTTGGACAGGGGACACGCCCCTTGCTGACCTCTTAGGAATCGGGAGAGGTCAACAGTGGATAGTCTAAGGATAGACTGGGGTTTAAGTGATGATACTACAGAGTCTGGTAGTGAGTTATATGCATCAACTACCTGGTTATTAAAGTCATATTTCCTGCAGTCGAGTTTAGAACGGTTTACTTTAAGTTTGTATCTGTTGTGTGCTTGTGTGTTGTTGTGATTGAAGCTGAAGTAGTTGTTCACAGGAAGGATGTTGTAGCAGATGATTTTATGGGCTATGCTTAGGTCATATTTAAGGTGACATAGTTCTAAGCTTTCTAAACCTAGGATTGTAAGTCTAGTTGCGTAGGGTATTCTGTTGCGAGTGGAGGAGTAGAGGGCTCTTCCAGTAAAGTATCTCTGGACATTTTCTAGAATGTTTATGTCCAAAATGTGGTGTGGGTTCCAGACAGATGAGCTGTATTCAAGAATGGGTGTGGCAAAAGTTTTGTATGCTCTAGTAGTGTGAAGTTACAAGAGCAAAAGTTACATAGGATTAAATTAACAACCCTTCAAGCCTTTTTGGCGATGTTGCTGCAGTGGGCTTTGGCACTTCAATCATTTGAGATGAATATTCCAAGATCTTTTATGGAGTGAGGTTTGTCTGTAAGGTCGTGTTTATTATTATAGCCACTTGTCTTGATTTCAGATTAGCTTTTAGTCATGCTGCTTTCTGATTGGTTCTTTGTGTCCCATCTTGATTGCCATCTTTGGAGTGCAAATTCTTGATTCTTCGTTTATGCTTGGCTACTTTATTTTTATAGCATGTGGTATGCATTCTAGTTGATTACAGTAGTTTGAACAGCTGAGTCTTGATTGGATTCTTGGAAGTTTCTGATTTGCCTGAACATTTATTAAAGTTTCTTTCTTTAGTAGAAGTTTTTCAAAATGTTCCAAGTAACATTCAAAAAATATATTATATCACACAGAATAAATATCATTAATGAAACAGAATCTCAAACTATAGAAACCAAACTGAACAATTAAATCCTCGGAGATGGGTGACATACAAATCTAATAAATTATTATTAATTATTATTATTTTTAATTGAGTTATAGCATTTATACAGTAGAATGCTTAAATTATTCAGAATTTTCTCTGTATTTTCTTTAAGCCCAGTTACCACCCTGGAAACTGCTGGTCTTTTCCTGGAAATCAAGGTGAAACTGTTATCAGACTAGCTAAGGAAATTATTCCAACAGCTGTTACAATCCAACACATATCCAAGAAAATCTCCCCCACGGATGAGATCTCTAGTGCTCCTAAAGAGTTTGCTATTTATGTAAGCATCATGTTCTAATTTATTTACTAAATTTAAGTAAAAAGTAACTTGCAACTTGAATTCTTATGATTGTTATAGTTTAGGACTGCTATATAGATCAGATTGGTATCAACTAATAAGATGATTGTATTCGATCATTTCATTAAATTTTATTTTACATCCAAATATGCTTTTAAATGTACAGTGGTCCCTCGATTTGCGCGTTCTCGATTAGCGCGAAACGCTGCAACGCGGTTTTTCAAAAAATATTAATTAAAAAAATAAAATATTAAAAAATAAAAAAATTTTTATTCTGTTCCCTGAATGGAGACCGCCGGCCGCTCAATCGGGCCGGCAGGGAACAGAATGGAGCCTTCCGCGGCGGGGCTGGTAAGGGGGGGAGCCGAGGGGGGAGCCGAGCCCAGCCCCGTGGCATTCGCTTTCCTCCCGCCCGCAGCCGACTGATCGTGGGCTCCTTCGCAACCTCGGAGAGCTTCCTGGTTTTCGTGAGCTTTCATGCCCTGGAAGCTCTCCGAGGTTGCGAAGGAGCCCACGATCAGTCTCGGCTGCGGGTGGGAGGAAGGCGAATCCCCCGTGGGCTCCGTTACATCTTCCGCTGCCAGCCAGGCCATGCTGGCGGCAGCGGAACAATCGCTGGCTGTCAACTTTTCTTTTTAAAACTGGGCAGGAGCTGACTTGCCTCCCCAGTGCTAAAAAGAAAAGTTGACAGCCAGCGCTGCGACTGACGGAATGCTGAGCCTCCCGTTCTCCCCCCCCCCACCTCGCCCCTTCCGGTTTCGGCGTTCGGCAACGGAGTCCGGCGCTGGGGCCATGCGGGGCCGCTCATCCAGGGGGGCGTGGACTGGCAAGCGGCAAGCGGCAAGTGATCTGGCGGGAAGACCAAGGGAAGGTTCCTTCAGCCGCCCAACACCTGATCCGCTCCGCAGCGCGGCAACGGGGAAACCCCATCTTCGGCTCCTCGCTGCTTCCGCGCTGCGGAGCAGATCAGCTGTTGGGCGGCTGAAGGAACTTTCCCTTGGTCTTCCCCGCCGCCCACACGCAAACTCCACCATCTGCGCATGTGCGGCCATGAAAAAAATGGCGCACACGCGCAGATGGTGTTTTTACTTCCGCATCCAGTATAACGCGGAAATCGGTTAGCGCGGGAGGTCTTGGAACGTAACCCCCGCGCTAACCGAGAGATCACTGTATCCCAATATATTTGATATACCATTTGATATACAATTGGGAATATGGCACACTTATTTTATTTTACACTTTATTATGTCATTAGACTATGAACAAACCAACAAACATGATTTTAGGGCTAAATATGCTATTTTTCAAATTAACCATCTTGATTTCACCAAAAAGGTAGTCCTCGAATTACTAATGTAATTAGTATTACATTATTAATACTATGTCAATTATATTCATAACCTGAGGATTTGTAGGTGTGAATCGCGTAAGTTGGCCATGGTCACTTCCTACTTTCATCCATGCATTCTATAATCGAATACGCGGGTCATTAACTGCACATTTATTTCATGGTAGGGGAGGCTATGGGGGGGGGTAGTAATGAAACAGGCCAACTGCTTAAAACCACCCAAGGATTCCCCGACCCACTGAAATACCTCATGCTCCTCACCACCGTTCCCCGTAAGCTGTGCGTGTGAGCACTCACATGCTCCAAAATACCCACTGCGGACCCTTTTCCTCGGGCGCGCACTCCCCACCACACTGCCAGCCCGCGGGGGGGGCAGGGGGGGAGGCGTGGCCAGTAGAAGGGAGCCGCAGCTGCCCCTGCCTCTCCATGGTGCCTCTGGCCCCCTCGCGCTCCTGGCCTCTCGGCCCTGCCGCCCGATCCGCCCCCTCTCCTCCTCCTCCGCCTCCTGCCTTGGACAAGACATGCAGCTTCTTCTCCTCGTCCTCATCCGCGCTCCTGGCAAGAGGGATGCAATTGGCCAGGACGGGGCAGCCCTACTCTTTGGGAGGGCGGGGCTGGAACAGAGGGGCAGCTGCAATGGGGCTGGCTCGGCAAAAGTGCTCCCAACGAAGGGGCTGTGAGAGGGTTTTCTCCGTGCGCTTCAGGAATGCCCGCCCCACCCCTCTCACAGCCCCCTCACTGGGAGAACTTTTGTCCAGAGCTTTCAGCAAGGGGGCTGCAGTAGAGGCAGGGCAGGCGTTCCCGAAGCGCTCGGAGAAAGCGCTCTCGCAGCCCCCTCGCTGACAGAGAGAGATGGGGGGAGAGAGAAAGTAAGTGAGAAAGAGAGAGAGAGAAAGGGGGGAGAGAGAGTTAGCAAGAGAGAGAAGAGAAAGAAAGAAAGAGAAATAGAAAGAGTGAGAGAGAGAGAAAGCAATAGAGAGAGAGAAAGAAAACAACAGAGAAAGAGAGAGAGATAGAGCAAGAGGGGGAGAGAGAGAAAGAGGGAGAGAGAAAGTGAGAAAAAGAGAGAGAGAGCAAGAGGGGGAGAGAGAAAGAGAGAGAAATGACTCTTGATTTAAAGCATATGGTAAAAAGCACCCAAATAATAACATAGAAAAAAAAACCCATCCTTGTATGTGTGTGTGTGTGAACTCTTGAACCATTTCCAATAGCTCACCTGTTATTGGAAATAGTTCAAGAGTTTACACATACACACAGACACACACACACAGAGAGACACACACACACAAGGGGGGAGGAGACAGGGATGGAAAAAGAGGAGAAGATAGTAATAATAATAGATTTTGGTTTTGTTTTATTAATTTCTTTTAATTAAAAAAGGGAAATTATTTATCTATCTATCTATCTATCTATCTATCTATCTATCTATCTATCTATCTATCTATCTATCTATTTATACTTCTATGCCGCCCAGTCCCAAAGAGACTGCCGCTTAAACACTATACTTTTCTGCCCACACCCAAAAAAAATTAGAGGGAACATTGCTCCCCACAATTGCTTCCCGCCTCCATGCCGGGTCACTTACCTTGTAAAGATCTAGCAAGTTGTTTCTTTTCCAGCCTTTCTTTCTCCAGCTCCACTCTACTGGCAAATGCTTTTTGCAGAGGATTGCTGAAGCTTACAAAGGATGCAGTCATCCTGCAGGCTTTGGCAAGGAAATGGAAAACACAGGGAAGGCCTGAAGGACCGAAGCCTTCCCTGTTTCCTCCATTTGCAAAGCCTTTTGCTGCATATCTTGTCCAGCCTCAATTTGCAGAGAACAACAGCCTAAACTAGCTTGAGATTTCACACGATCAGTAGCATGAGATTTCACGCTACTGATCTTACATGATCTCACAGTACTTTATGCCTCTGTTCTCTGCAAATGCACCCAAGACCTGAAACAATGAAGCAGACAAAGAAACCATGGCAGAGAGGAGATATTTGCAAGGTAAGTGAATCTCCACGGCCAGAATGCCTATGAAGACCATGGCTTGAGATGGGGGATAGGCAGGGTGAATGTTGCAGCATCTCTGCCATTGTTCATAAGTGTGACTGACAGCATGGTGTTGAAACATTTGTAACTTGTAACGCCCTGAGTCTATGGACAGGGGCGGCATACAAATCTAATAAATAAAACTTTGGGAGTGGGTTATAAATACTGAGGAGGGGTTGTAAATTTGAATGGTTAATAAGTTACCTATCATAACCTGGGGATTACTGTACTGTGATTAGCTGAAAAATTTCTGAATATTTTGTTATAATTATAGAGGTTGTTTACTTGTGATTATTGGATTCATACAAGATACTAAACTATAGCTCATATTTTACAAATGGCAGTGGCAAACCCACATTATGATACATAGACTAAACCAGCAAATACAAAAGCACATTTTGCAGTAATTTTCTTCACAACCATAGACACAAGCATAGGGCTGGAAGATTCCAGGTTGAATCTCCCTCTAATGAGTTTCCATCCATTGCTTCTTGTCCAGTCCTCAGGGACTGTTCTATCCCGGACTTTTTAGATTAACACAAACAGCTCAAACCCACCATTTAAGGTTTGAATTACACTCTTTATTTGAAAAAGCAACATTAGGAGCAGAATTCAGTCTTAAAAGTTCTGGGAATATTGTCCCTTGCTGCAAAGTTATCATATAAGCTGCAGAGAAAGATGCCAGTTTCAGAGCCTCCGACATTCCAGCAAGATAAGAAAGATGATGATTTATAGAGTAATAAAAATCAGCTCACCACATTTTGACAGGCATGCAGCTTCTAGCAAAGAACTTTTGCAAAGCAGGGATCAGGTTTTTAAGGGGGCTTTCTCTAGAGCTCCAGATCTAACACAGTATCCATGACAGCAATGTTGACACTCAGAATTTCTGCACAGAATTTTCCAAAATCCTTATCTTGTATATCTGCTGGGAGTGGCCAGCAAACTCCATAGAGTTAAAGCTACCAATTACTTCCTTTTGCCATATAGTTTTGCTGTCTGCTTTGTAACCTCCTGAATCTAGCATTTAAGAGTGGTTCATCCACTCTAATATCTTCTTCATCCTCTGAATGGGACCAATCCCCCATTGAGATATCTGCCACCCCTGGTGATTCCTCGGGTTCATCCAGGTCTATTTCTCCCTCACTCTCACTCTCTGCATAAGATGGCCCAGAGTATCCAGAGGGGCCTGGCTCATCCTCCTCAGAATCTGCCATTACCAGAGGTGTACAAGGAGCGCTCACAACAGGTACTATGAAATATACATAGATTCCCTCTTGCTGAAGTATAATCCTTTAAAAGCTTGTGTTCCTTCATCCTGTTTGACCTTATATTTGGTCATGCTGATGGATGATATCTGGTGAGCCTGGAATAGAAGTAATTTCTCTATCTTCATGCTTCCTGACCGCTCAGAAGCTTTCAATACCATTGACCATGGTATTCTTCTGTGGCAACTAGGGGAGTTGGGAGTGGGAGGCACTATTTTACAGTGATTCTCCTCCTATCTCCCCGGTCGGTCGCAGTCAGTGTTGGTGGGAGGACAGAGGTTGACCCCCAGGCTCCTCTTTTGCGGGATACCGCAGGATTCAGTTCTTTCTCCTGTCCTATTTAACATCTACATAAAACCACTGGGTGAGATCATTTGTTGGCATGGGGTGAGGTACTAGCAATATGCTGATGATACACAGCTATACATCTCTATGCCAGTTCAATGAAGCAGTGGATGTGATGTGCCGGTGCCTGGAAGCTGTGAGAGTCTGGATAGGAGTTAACAGGCTCAAACTTAATCCTGACAAGACAGAGTAGCTGTGGATACTGCCCCCGAAGGACCACACCAACTGTCCATCCTTGGTTCTGAGGGGGGGAAATCATAAAGTGTTGTACCACATGATTCTTGACAAATGTATCTTTTTCTTTTATGTACGCTGAGAGCATATGCACCAAGACAAATTCATTGTGTGTCCAATCACACTTGGCCAATAAAATTCTATTCTATTCAATTTGGGTGTCTTCCTAGATTCTTGGCTTGGATCTTATATTCATGGGTGAATGGCACAAAATATAATGAAATAGTCCATTGGTCACTGAAGAAACACTTTGTAAGTGTGCATATGTCTCTGTATGTATAGAAACATAAATACATAAACTGTACTCCAGTGCATTTCAGACCAAATTGGTCTTTCAAAGGCACCATATAATTGCTCAGCCTATACTGGCATTTTTCAGGATGAAAGAACGATGTATGTTGTTGAAATATGTAAACTAAAAATAATAAATTTTTGCTTCATATTTCTGAGTATTGTTGATGATAAATGTACATATTCATATTTCTGAGTATTGTTGATGATAAATGTACAGGTAAATAATTGTTTTTTTAATTAAGATATCAGTGGGCCATTAATAGCCAGTAAACAATGAACTGTCTCATATTAGTAACTTAAAAATACTTGTCCATAATTTGATTACCTACTTATTTAAGATTTGATTCCAAAATACATAAAATCTTTGTCTGTCTTCTATTATGGAATGCTGTATGATGTCATGATTGTTTGAGTTCTTTGGGATTGGGCGGCATAGAAGTTAAATTAAATAAATGAATAAATAAATTGTTGGTAATTAATCCTTTCTTTCCAAAGGGACTAAAAGCAGAAGAAGAGAAACAAGGAACTTTCTTGGGTCAGTTTACATATGATGTGGAAGGATTCTTAATTCAAACATTCCAACTGAAAGTATGTAAAAGATGCTGGAAAATTTCCACATAATTTTAATAAACATTGCTGTTGACAAAGGGAACAGTTATAGGAATCCATATAGTTAACGTAGCGTATTTTTCAGAGTATAAGACACACCCTATTCTTCCCTAAAAGAGGCTGAAAATGTGAGTGAGTCTTATACTCTTATTTTCAGCCCTAATTAGGTGCTACCCAGCTCTTACCTTGCAGGCTCTTTCATTGTTACTCTCTGCGAAGAATATTTTCCAAGCCCTAGGTCTTTGCAGGCTTTTTTCATTGCTCTACTTGCTCCATATTTCTTTCCAGTCCTAACCAGGTGCTAACAATGTTTCCATCTCTTACCAGTTTGCAAGCTCTTTCAATGTTACTCTCTGTGAAGAATGTTTTCCAAGCCCTGTCTGCAAAGACTTTTTTAAATTGCTCTACTTGTTGTTGCTTGTATCCTTAAGATTTTTATTAATATTGATTGTTTCTTCATTATTTGACCCCTATGACAATCATTGTGTTGTACCTCATGATTCTTGACAAATGTATCTTTTCTTTTATGTACACTGAGAGCATATGCATCAAAGACAAATTCCTTGTGTGTGCAATTACACTTGGCCAATAAAGAAACTGAAAGACAATGCAGGAGACGAGTGCACATTCTCTGCATTTATTATTATTGTTTTGGTCTAATGTCTTATTTTATCACAGAAAAGACTCAATTTTACAACCTTTTTTGCAGCAGCCGTTAAGCAAATACCATGTTTATTAAACACCATGGTTAGGTGAACCCATTGTTAGCTACAGTTTTTGCCAGAAACCAGATGTAAGTGCCAGTTTTCTGTAAAAATGTAAAATGATAGCAGGAAGCTGCAACAGCTATAAATGCAGGCCGATTTCTCAGTTCCCAAAATGCTGTCAGATGATCATGGGATGTCAGCTGTTGGAACTCCAGGACTGGGTCATAAATACCTTAATTTTGAATGATTGCAAAGCGATCAGTTTTACATTGAGGGCTATATACCTAGGAATGTATATAGATTACAATGATATAGAAATAATTCAAATAAATAAATATTGTTTTAATTCAGAGCATGAACTGTTAATTTAAAATTAGAATCTGTAAAATAAATAAAAGAAAGAATCTTAGCTTTTATGTGCTGCGTGCATTTTGCTTATTCTGGTGATTTTTTATAGTTTATTAAATCAGCTACATTAAACCAAGAATCTTTTAAAATAAAGTCATGACTCTTATTCCTTCCAAATATATGGAAGGAGAATGAGGAGGGGAGTGCTTGAGGCAAGTTGTGAATGCAGGACAATCATTAATGTACACATATCCTATTTTTAAGTTAGTGGTTCAGCGTACAGTAGACATATTTAAAGAAAAATATATTACTTGTAATTACTTTTAATCACAATAATTAAACAATTAAAAAAATCTCTCTCTTTTTCAGAATGAGTCTTCTGAATTCATAAAATACATATAAAGCTGAAAGTGATAAGCAGCTGGGGCCATCCTAAGTATACGTGCATATATCGGCTTAGAGTGCATGGAAATCCAAGTGCAACTTAGAATTCTGTAGCATGCTAATAAAGGATGAAGCGATAGCAGCCCAGTGACAAATTATTATAATTTTTCCAAGCTTCTCATCCTAAACAAAATGAACAAATGCATTCTAGGAAGCTAATCTATTATTTTAGTACATTATAGTATAGCATACACTGTTTAGCATATTATGTACAGTGTTTTGTAATAGTATTTCTGTTTCTGTTATGAAATTTAGGTAGTCCTTAATCTTATATTTTCTATTACTAGCAAGATGTTCGTTAAATGTTGTCTTATTTTACCACCTTTCTTGTTAAGTGAATAACTGCAGTTAAAATAGTAACACGGTTGTTACTTGTATGTGGCTTCTCCATTAACTTTTCTTATCAAGCTCACAAAAGGTAATCTATTGCAACCATCATAAATACAAGCCAGTTATAAAATGGTCAAATTTTGATCATGTGACCATTGGGGATGCTGCAGTGATCGTTGTAAAAATTGTCATGTCATTTTTCAGTTCCATTGTAAGTTCACATAAACATTACATGAATAGTTGTAATTCTAGGATTACTTGTAGCACAGATTAATAAACAGAATTTTAAATTATTTATGACTATTCATTGCTTCAAATCTAATAAATTATTATTATTATTATTATTCAGGGAGAAAAATATATGAAAAAATTACTGCATAGGAAGACAATAAATTTCTCTGTGGCCACATATTTATTTTCTTTCTGAGAAAAGCAACATAGATAAAGTTGGCTTTGATGTCTGTGGTTGCCCATGCACAGTCGCACCTCATACACATTTATTGAACAAACATTTTGTAATGAGGAAAGAATTTACTCTTGTTGCATGTTATCTTCCTCATAAAAATTATGTTAATCTGGCCTGTCAGAGATTTGGGATTAAGTAGGAAATTTGTGAAACACAGCTGCAGATGAAGATATGATTTAAAAAAAAAATCTTTATTAGTTATTTACATTCAAAACAGAAAAAAAGAACATAAACAAACATACAAACAAGAAACATTACATAACAAAGCATAATGCTTTATACGATAATTTACATTGGTATCAGAACTTAACATAAATGCCAGCTGTTTGGCTGGACCTTGTTGTCTACAGCTTATTTATTTACACCCATTTCATTTCCTAATTTCATTATAAATTAATCTTCTTAAATTACCTTCTGCTATCGCTCTATACTTCTTTCCTAGGGTTATATTTAACTGCGAATTAGTGGTTCAATAAAAGTCAATGGTTACATTTATATACTTTTAAATATCGATTAATATCAATTAATATCAATTTTAGAGTTAATTGGGTTTTTCTTTTCAATTGATGGATAATTGGGGCAAGTGTGATAATATGTATGAAATGAGTGATTGTTATGGGTGGGGTAGGTGGGATTTTGGTATGGATGAGATGAATGGAAATGGTGTGAATGATTTAACTGGCCTACTTGACACTGGAGAGGTGGGAGGGGAGGGGGCACCGATCTCTGGGGTGGCAGAGGGTCGGAATATTCCGGTGTTGCTGGGGAGAGGCAGATATGGTGGGAGCCATAGAGCTAGCGGTTCCATGGGAACAAGAGATTGCTGCTTAATAACGATCCCTTGTTCTGGCTCTGTGAGCTCCACCCAGGGCCCTGGTGATGAGTGTAATTGTGGCCCTGGGCTCAGGCTGTTGCTACTCAATGCCAGGTCGGTGGTAAATAAAGCTCTCCTCATCCGGGATTTGATCCTGGATGAGGAGGCCCACCTGGCATGTGTGACTGAAACCTGGCTGGGCCCGAAGGGAGGAGTTTCTCTCTCTGAAATTTGATATCAGCCTTGACTCCAGGCAAGGGGGGGGGAGTGGCTATTATAGCCAGGGAGAGCCTTTGCCTGCATAGACTCCTTGCTCCAGAGATTGTGGGTTGTGAGTCCCTCCTGGTGAAGTTGGACTTAGGGGTTCAGGTGGGCTTGTTACTCACATACTTGCCTCCCAGCTGCGTGTCAACAGACCTGCCTGTGGTGCTCGAGGAGGTAGCCGTGCTGGCGGTGGGGTTTTCCAGACCTATTGTCTTGGGGGACTTTAACCTGCTGTCGCTTGGCAAAACCTCTGGGCTAGCGCAGGAATTCATGGCCACCATGACAGCCATGGACCTGACACAAGTAGTACAGGGTCCGACTCACAAGGGGGGGCACACACCCGACATGGTATTCCTCTCTGAGCAATTGAGTAAAGGTCTGAGACTAAGGGGCTTAGAAGTGTTGCCTTTATCATGGTCAGACCATTTTCTATTGCGGCTTGACTTCCTGGCCCCAATCCTTCCCCGCAGGGAAGCAGAATCAACTAGGTGGTTCCACCCCAGAAGCCTGATGGACCCAGAGGGCTTTCAGAGGGCGCTTGGGGATTGCGCCATTGCGACCTCTTCGCGGCACTCGACCCCGTCGAGCTCCATGGTTCAACGAGGAGCTCCGGTAGTTGAAACGCCAGAAGAGACATCTAGAGAAGCAATGGAGGAAGAGTAAATCCAAATCCGATTGAACACTTGTAAGAGCTCATATTAAGACTTACAAGAGGCGCATATCATGCTGCCTTGATTGCATCAGCGGAATCCTGCCTGGTTGCTCTGTTTAGGGTGACCCGCCCCCTTCTTAACCAGGGGGAAGTTGGGGAGCCCTTAAAGAGTAGTGCCGAGGACTTTAACACGTTTTTCGCTGATAAAATCGCTTGGATCTGGGCGGACCTCGACTCTAACTGGATAATAGAGTCGACTGACAATGAGTCAGTCGAGGTGACTGGGGCCCATACTTGTCCATCTGTCTGGGAGGAGTTTGATGTGGTGACATCTGATGAAGTGAACAAGGCCATTGGAGCTGTGAGTTCCGCCACCTGCTTATTGGATCCGTGTCCCTCGTGGCTGGTCTCGGCCAGCCAGGAGGTGACACGGAGCTGGGTCCAGGAGATTGTCAACACTTATTTGGGAAGGGGGTCCTTTCCAGATCTCTACAAAGAGGCACTTGTGCGCCCCCTCCTCAAGAAGCCTTCCCTGGACCCAGCCATTTTTAACAACTACCGGCCAGTCTCCAACCTTCCCTTTATGGGGAAGGTTATTGAGAAGGTGGTAGAGCTCCAGCTTCAGCGGTCCTTGGCAGAAGCCAATTGTATAGGCGCTCAGCAGTCAGGATTCAGGCCCGGCTACAGCACGGAAACTGCTTTAGTTGCGTTGATGGATGATCCCTGGCGGGCCCGGGACAGGAGTTTATCCTCTGTCCTGGTGCTTCTCGAACTCTCAGCGGCTTTTGATACCATCAACCATGGTATCCTTCTGCTCCGGCTGGAGGGGTTGGGAGTGGGAGGCACTGTCCTTCAGTGGTTCTCCTCCTACCTTTCCGGTTGGTCGCAGTCAGTGTTAGTGGGGGGTCAGAGGCAGTGTTCCCTCTAATTTTTTGGGGGGTGGGCGGAAAAGTATAGTGTCTGAGCGGCAGTCCCTTCGGGACTGGGCGGCACAGAAATAATAAATAAATAAATAAATAAATAAACAAACAAACAAGCAAGCAAGCAAGCAAGCAAGCAAGCAAGCAAGCAAGCAAGCAAGCAAGCAAACAAACAAACAAGCAAACAAACAAATAAAAAACCCACCCTGTTTTGCCTCAGAGAATTTCAAAATAAAATACTGTACTGTGTGTCTATAACAGTGAGCTCATAATAGGGCAACTCTATCAATATCAAAATGCCACTTAAATAGTTGAGCTAGTTTCAAACTAGATTTTGATTTTCTTTCTCTCTTCCTTACTCCCATTCTTTTTCTTTCTCTTTTCCTTCCTCTCTTTTTTCTATCTGTTTCTCTCTCTTCCTCTCTCTCTCCTTCCCTCTCACTCTTTCCCTCTCGGCTTCTGGGCAGGTTTGGAAAACTCTGAGTTGATGATGATTTTTAAGTGAGCAATTGCTCACTGCTCAGCTTAGAGGGAACTATGGTCAGAGGTCGACCTCTAAGCTTCTCCCTTGTGGAGTGCCTCAGGGGTCGGTCATCTCCCCCGCTATTTAATATCTTCATGAAACCACTGGGCAAGATCATCCAAGGGCATGGGGTGAGGTATCAGTATGCGGATGATTCCCAGTTATACATCTCCACCCCATGTCCAGTCAATGAAGCAGTGGATGTGATGTGCCGGTGCCTGGAAGCTCTTAGGGTCTGGATGGGTGTCAACAGACTCAAACTCAACCCTGATAAGATGGAGTGGCTGTGGGTTTTTCCTCCCAGGGACAATTCCATCTGTCCATCTATCACCCTGGGGGCAGGGAACCATTGACCCCCTCAGAGAGGGTCCACAACTTTGGCGTCCTCCTCGATCCACAACTCACATTAGAGAAACATCTTTCAGCTGTGGCGAGGGGGGCGTTTGCCCAGGTTCCCCTGGTGCACCAATTGCGGCCCTATCTGGACCGGGAGTCACTGCTCAGTCACTCATGCCCTCACCACCTCGAGGTTCGACTACTGTAACGCTCTCTACATGGGGCTACCTTTGAAAAGTGTTCGGAAACTTCAGATCGTGCAGAATGCAGCTGTGAGAGCAATTATGGGTTTCCCTAAATATGCCCATGTTACACCAACACTCCACAGTCTGCATTGGTTGCCGATCAGTTTCCGGTCACAATTCAAAGTGTTGGTTATGACCTATAAAGCCCTTCATGGCATCAGACCAGAATATCTCAGGGACCGCCTTCTGCTGCACAAATCCCAGCGACCAGTTGGTCCCACAGAGTGGACCTTCTCCGGGTCCCGTCAACTAAAGAATGTCGTTTGGCAGGACCCAGGGGAAGAGCCTTGTCTGTGGCAGCCCCGGCCCTCTGGAACGGTCTTCTCCCATAGATAAGAATTGCCCCCACTCTCCTCGCCTTTTGTAAGCTCCTTAAAACCCACCTCTGTCGTCAGGCATGGAGGAATTGAGATATTCCTTCCCCCTAGGCCTATACAATTTATGCATGGTATGATTGTGTGTATGTTTGGTTTTTAATAAGGGTTTTTACTTATTTTAAATATTAGATTTGTTATATGCTGTTTTTTATTATTGTTGTTAGCCGCCCTGAGTCTACAGAGAGGGGCAGCATACAAATCTAATAAATAAATAAATGTTAGTAATAGTATCTTTGTTTCGCCATTTTCCCTATTTTCTTTTGAGTATGTATGCAGTGGCAAAGTTTTTTTAAAAAAAATTGGTTTATCCAAACATACCACCTGTTCCAAGTACTATGGGATTCTCTATTGTCTCTGTCCTGTAACTTCTGTGTTAGTTTGCTCATCTCTGCCACCTCATGAATTTTAGTTATCAGTTTTAATGTCGTAGGAGGGGTCTCCTGCTTCCAATTTTGAGCATATATAAGTCTGGCCGCCGTTAAGTACAACATTAGATGTCTATCTTCTTTGGTTGTTTTGTGCCTAATTATCCCCAAGAGGAAGAGTTCTGGTCTTAGTGGGATTTTTTGGTCCATTATTTGTTCAAGGATGTCCTTAACTCTTCTCCAAAATTTCTTAACCATGGGGCATATGGAAATATGTTCCTGACTTCTCTTTGCACTTCCAACACTTTGGTGATAATTTAGGGTACATTTTAGCTAATCGGGCCAGCTGTAAGTGCCACCTGTAAAACATTTTATGTATATTTTTTCTGTATGGTACAGAGAGCATTAGTTTGTAGTTGGACGTCCATAGCATTCCCCACATCTAGATTTATGGTGTATCCAAAGTTTTGGACCCATGCAACCATGTTGCTCTTAACTTGTTCCTCCACTAATTCCTGTTGCAAGAGGTATTTATATATTTTGGAGATTAACTTTTCATCAGGTCTTAAAAGTGTTTTATCTAAATTATTGGTTTTTTGAAATCCTTGTTTATTTCTATCTTTGTTATACCTTGATTTGATCTGAAAGTAATGGTTTAGGTTTAGGTTTAGGTTTATTGGATTTATATGCCGCCCCTCTCCGCAAACTCGGGGCGGCTCACAACAATAATAAAAAACAGTACAGTACATAATACCAAATCCAATGCCCACCCATCTAGTCACAATTTAAAATTAATAATCTCATAAAAACAGTATATATAAAAAACAGGCACACAGTCAATCAATCAACAAAACAACATGGGCAAGGGAGAGGTGTTTTAGTTCCCCCATGCCTGACGGCAAAGGTGGGTCTTAAGGAGTTTACGAAAGGCAGGGAGGGTGGGGGCAATCCTAATCTCAGGGGGGAGCTGGTTCCAGAGGGTCGGGGCCCCCACAGAGAAGGCTCTTCCCCGGGTCCCGCCAGATGACATTGTTTAGTCGACGGGACCCGGAGAAGGCCAACTCTGTGGGACCTAACCGGTCGCTGGGATTCGTGTGGCAGGAGGCGGTCCCGAAGATATGGATCCAATCTATGATAACCCTTTTTGCTGTAAATCTTGTTTTGTGATTAGCAAATCGTTTTCATCCAATAATTGGTCATAGGTTATTATCTCATTCATATTCATTGTATTTGGATATATAACGGCTTCAGTGGGCGACATCCATCTTGGGATTTGCGGGTATTGTGATTTTTTTAATTTTCATCCATGATTCTATTAGGCTTCTCCTTATATAATGTTGTTTAAAGTGAGTGTAAGATTTATTTTTTGTCCCAAAAAGGAAGGAGTGAATTCCAAATTAAAACCCTCCAGTGCTAGTGTTCTTTTCCCCCTAAGGGTTATCCAATCTTTCACCCAGCTTAATGAAGCGGCTAAATAATATAATTTCCAGTCTGGAACTCCCATTCCCCCTCTAGTTCTGTGGTCTTGCATGTTTTAAGCTTAATTCTTGCTTTTTTCTTATTCCATATAAATTGATGTGCTGTTTTATTTAATTTATCCAAAAAAACCTTTTATGTAACCTAATAGGAACAGTTTGAAAGAGGAATAACCCTTTTGGTAGCACATTCATTTTAATTAAAGTGATCTTGCCTAAGAGGGATAGTTGGAGGTTAGACCATTTATTTAGATCAGTCTTGTCTGTAGTGTATTATCATAATTATCCTTTTGTATTGAGCTACATTTTGCAGAGAGTGTTATTCCCAAGTATTTAACCTTTTTTGTAGTGCTAATATTTAAAGTACCTTCTAATTCCAAGTCCTGCTTAGCCGTCATATTTTTAGTTATTATCTTAGTTTTATTTTTGTTTATTTTTAAGCCTGCAACAGTTCCAAATTTCTCTATTTCGTCTAATAGGGATTTACTGGTCTCTAAAGGATCCTCCAAAATCAAGACCATGTTGTCAGCATATGGCTGAACTTTAAATTCCTCTTTTTTCACCCTTAACCTTTTATCTCCTTATTATTTCTTATATTGATTAGTAGTGTTTCTAATGCCAAGATGAAGATTAATGGTGCTAGTGGGCAATCTTGCCGTACCCCTTTCTTAATTTGTATTTTGTCTGTCAGGTCTGTATTAACTATCACTCTAGCTTCTTGATGATTATATACTGCGCTAATTAAACCTGTAAGATTATCACCAAATTTCATTTTTCTTAGTTGCATGATAAAATATTTCCAAATAATTTTATCGAAGGCTTTCTCCACATCTACAAACATGAGAGCTACTTGTTTTTCTATATTTATGTCATAATATTCTATTGTGTTAAGTATAGTTCTGGTATTATTTCTAATTTGTCTATGGGGTAGAAAGCCGCTTTGATCTATATGGATGATTTGGTTTAGTACCTGCTTTAACCTTTCTGCTATAATTGCCGCTAAGATTTTGTAGTCAGTATTTAACAGAGTAATTGGTCTATAATTTTGAATTAAATGTTTATTCATTTCATTTTTTGGTATTAGACTTATTAGATTAGATTAGATTAGATTTATTGGATTTATATGCCGCCCCTCTCCGCAAATTTGGGGCGGCTCACAACATATATGCATGCTTCTAAGATTCAGGTAGCTTCCCTCCCTTCATTATGTCATTGAATAAATCTAACATAGTTGATTATAGAGTATTCTGTAAAGCTTTGTATAATTCAAATGGGATTCCATCGGGTCCCGGGGATTTATTGTTCTTCTGTCTGCCCGTAGCCTGCCTTAGCTCTGTTATTGTAATTTGCATTTAGTTTCTCCCATCTTCTTCCGAGATTGTTGGTAATTTGGTTTGCTCTATATACTCTATAATTTTCTTTTCCTCTACTTCTTCTTGGTAATATAAGTCAGAATAAAATTGCTCCACTATTCCTTTTTTCAGTGCTTCATTTGTTTGCCTTTCACCAGTTGAATCAATCAATATATCTTTCAGATTTTTGCTTTGCTAATTTACATGCCAACCACCTTCCAGGGTTATTGGCATATTCAAATATGTTTTAATCTTTTTAAATTTTGTGCAGTTCTTATTGGTTTAAGAGATTAATTTCATGCCTAGTTGTATTTAATTCTTCTAAAGTTTTTTTATCAAGTGGATTTTTATGTAGTTCTTTTTAAAATACATTTATTTTTTGGGTTAGAGCTTCTGTTTTACTCCATTTTTCTTTATTGCTTGTGGCTTGATATGCTATGAACAGACCTCTAAGGTAAGCCTTGGTAGTATCCCATAGGTTAACTTTAGTTGTATCATCATCATTTATCCAGAAAAAAAATTCTAACTCCTTCTCCATCATTGTTATGTATTTTTTTTCTTTAATTATAGACTGATTTAATGTCCATCTTTTTTTAATGCTTATCTCTGGCTCCTTCCATTTAATCCAAATGAGGTTGTGGTCTGCCCATATATTAGGCAATATATCTGATTCTGTTAATTTTTAAATGAATTATTGGCTGGCCTAGGCCATATCTATCCTGGACCATGATTTATGTGGGTATGAGAAGAAGGTATAATATCTACTGATTGGGTAGAAATGTCTCCAAGTATCTTTCAATCATAGTTCTTCTGTTATTTGGATGAAAGTGAAGGGAGGTGTTTTTCTAATTTTTTTCCTATTATTGCTTTTATAAAATTTTTTCCTGTCTGCTATTGAATTATAATAGCCAACAATTACTAATTTTACTTGTTCTATTTCTAACAGTATCTTATGTATCTTTGCAAAAAAAATATTTTGATTTGAATTTGGGGAATATATTGAAACTACTGTATTACTGTGGAGGTAACTCCTTTATTTATTTGTACAATCAGAATTCTTCCTTCCTCATCTGCATATAATAATTTTGGTCTCAACCATGTTTTGGCATAAATTGCAATCCCATGTTTTTTAACTGGAGCTACGAAAAGTTTCCCCAGATTTGGACATTCTAACAATTGATGTTGAGCCTTTTTAATGTGTACCTCTTGGAGACAGGTGATATCTGGATTTTGTTTCAATAATTTATATCATATTTTGTTTTTTTGGGGGGGTGCATTTAGACCATTTATATTTATAGAGAGTAATCTTATCTCGTCCTTTTGAGCTGTTTTTTTAACTTGGTTCCTTTGCCCCTGTCTAGGATCTTGTGATTGCTCCTTCCCTGTCATTGTCATTCTGTTTATATTTAATCTCTGGTTCTAGCATGTTTTCTTCTGAGGTCAGCTCTTCTCTACTTTCCCCTTCTCTTCCCTTATTTTCTCTTATCTCTTGTGCCTCTATCTCTTGATCATCGTGTTGATCATAAAAGTTTTTGGCTTCTTCTGCTGTGTTTCTATATTTTTTTCAAGAGTGAGTATAAGGCCTTCTGGAACTAACCATCTAAATGGTACTCTATGCCAATTAAGTTTGGATGACAAAAATTGGTAGGGTCTTCTTTTTTCCCTAATTCATCTAGGGACTTGTCTCAGGACAATGATTTATTTTCCTTTATAAATAAAAGTATTTTCCCTTGCTAAATTGTAAAAGTATTTTCCCTTGCTAAATTGTACACCTCGTCCCTTGCTGTTTTTTTCATAAATCAAACATGTACCTACCTTGGCAGCCTGTTTCTGCAGGCATAGCTGGTGTAAACGCGATATATTTCATCAATTTCTTTCAAAACTCTATTTGGTGTTGAGCCTGTAATGTCCACTATTATTTCAGCCATTATTTCTGCAATGTTTTCTTCTTTATTTTCCTGTATGTTTTGAAACCTCAGGAAAAAGGCTGCTTTTTCAAAAGTTCCATATTAATTAAGGCTTCCTCCATATTTTTAATAGCTATCATCATATTAGTTTCTGTTTCTTGTATTTTTGTTTCCAACTTTTCACTCTTCTGTTCTATCTCTTTTATTTTTTTACACATTTTCTGAAAGTGTTTCTTTGATAGATTCGATTTTCCCATCCATTATGCCTATTCTATCCTCTAGTCTTTGGATATCACCCCTCATATTTTCCATGTTTCCTGTCAAATTTCAATCAATTGAGACCTGCATCCTTACCATGAGTCTTCGGAGAGGGGCAGCATACAAATCTAATGCCCGGGGGAGACTGAGAACGGAGAAGAGAGTCCTTGGCAGTCAGACAGTGCAGACAGCAGTCACGAAAGTGATGTTGATGCAAGGCCTGGGAGCCCTGGGGAAGGGCTCTCTCCAGCAAGTAGCTTTGATTCTCTGGAGTCCCTGGATGACGACGCACAAGCTATCATTAGTATGAGGCAGAGACGCATAGCTCAATGGAGGAATCAACTGCGTAGATATTATCAGCATTGAATGAGAAACACCAGGGGGTTGGGTGTGGTCCTCGTTAGCAGGGAAGGGTTTATAAGGCATGAGAACCATTCTGGCAGCGTGGAGTGTTATCAAAGAGGAGTTGGTGTTATCTGCATTTTCTCTCAGCGTTTTTGTTCCTGGCTCGTGGCCCAGCAGTCTTGAAGCTCGTGGCCCAGCAGTCTTGAGTCTTGTGTCTGTTAGCAGCAGCCTCGTTTGGCATTAAGGATCCTGTGTTTCTGTATGAACAATTGCCTTCGTGTATCTGTTTGGAGTTCCAGTGTTTCCCTGATCTGTAAGGACATTTTCTGTTGGCTTCTTTTCTCTTTGCCATTATAAAACTGTGTTTGGATTCCACTGGTGTGTCTGGCTTATCTTTTTGGGTTGGTCATAGCTTCCGGAGTGACCCAGACAGAACATATCTGATAATATCTAATAGTTAATAATTAATTAATTAATTGATAAGTTAAATTAATAAATTGATAAGTTAGAATTCTAATAAGTAGATAATAGTATCGAGCAATCAATCAATACAGTTTAAATAATGAAAAGAAATCAATCAAAAGAATCAATCAGTAGCAATCCATGTACTATTAAAATTAAGTAACTAAATAGTTAATAACTAGATAGTTTAAAGCTATAGATTTATAAGTTTATCTTAAATATTTTATCTTAAATATTAAATATTAAGTATATTAAGTATAATATTATTGATTAAACACTGTATAGAGGATCAAAGAAAACAAAGAAAAGGTAGGTATGTAGATATATAGGTATTTCATCAACTGCGGAGATCCCTTCGCCCGAACGGAGGCGGCAGCAGCAGCGGGTTCAAGGGACCAAGAGCCGGCCCTTTTTGGGGCCTCGTTGTTGCAGCCTCTGAGGCCGCCTCTGCCTCCGGGTGAAGGGATCTCTTCGGTGGGCGGCCTCGGAGGATGCAGCAACGCAGCCCCGAAAAGGACCGGCTGTTGGTCCCTTGAACCCGCCGCCGCCGCCACCTCCTTTCGGGCGAAGGGATCTCCACAGTGGGCGGCGGCAGTTTCAAGGGACCAACAGCCGGTCCTCGTTGAGCTGAGCTTCCTTTGGCTTCCTTCGAGGCGGCAGGTGAGCTTTGCAGCTTTGCCTCGAAGGAAGCCAAAGGAAGCTCAGCTCGGGGGGTGGGCCTGAAGCAGGCGCCCTGCCTCCGCCTACTCTGCCCCACGCTTCGGCCGCGCCAGGGCCAAGTAAGCTGAGGCTAGGCCCGTCGTCCCGGCTCCAAGCGTGGGGCCTGGGTGGCGGGCAAGCATTGGGAGGGCCTCGCCATCGCCTGGCTGGAGAAGAGCTCCCCTCCCCACGATCCGGGACGGCATGGCCGTCATCAAGTTAGTGCACGGGGGTCCTGATGGCTTGCTTACGGCCCCCTCCAGCCGCTCTTGCAGGGCTTCCAGGCGAAGAAAAAAAGCAGAACTGGAGGGACCAAGACGGTCTGCAGCTGAGCGTCTGGAGGAGGAGGAGGAGGAGGAAAGCCAGGGGGCGGGGAGGAAAGCGGGCCTGCAATTGGCCGATTTCTTTCTCGCCTTCAGGGAGAGGAACTGTTGCTGCTCTGCCATAGGGTGCTTTCCTCCCTGCCCCCTGGCTTTCTTCCTCTTCCTTGCTGCCGCCAGACACTCAGCAGCAGAGTGGAGGGGAGATTCGGAGCTTATGGTAAAATCTCCTATGCTACCGCGGGCCGGGTAAATGGCCTCAGCAGGCCGCATCTGGCCCACGGGCCATAGTTTGGGGACCGCTGCCCAAGGGCATAGTTGATAAAATACCCTTGTGATTGTCGGGGTTGAATTGACTCTTTTATTCTTTAAAGTGACAGTGCTCTCTGGGCTTGTTTGGCTTAGAAGTGGTCTGAGTTCCTCTGAGTGGAACACACGCTTTGGGAAGATTGAAAAATGACAGAGAAAGGGCCTCATTCTAAACAGCATACTAGAGATTGTGGGCTGCCTAAAGGTAAGTAAAATTCGCTTGCAATCTCTACTGGGTGGGAGCCATTCAGCCTTCTCCAGATCAATCAGCCTCTTTTCACAACGGAGTAACTGACTTAGGGATAGGATTTTTGTTCCCCAGCATCCTCTGTTTATACTATTATTTGATATTTGTAGGGTGATTTGCTTGGGTTGTAAATAATAGTTGCGGTTCGAATGCCTCCCTTCCTTGTCTATGTGACCTCTAGGCACCTTCTTCTCACCCTTAGCCACCTCCGTGGTCTGCAGTCTCCGCTCATCAAGTTGATTTTCAATAAACTTCAGGAGGGCCTCTTTTAACGAATCAATCTTTGCTTTAACCGTAGTCAGCAGCTCAAAAATAGAGAGTACAGTTTGTGCTGTTAGCAGGCTTTGTCTTGATAAGAAGTCAATTATACTCTCATTATTCAAATTTGTCAAGTTTGGCTTCTCACCCCCATCTTTCGAAAGCTCTGCAGCTGGGCAGAGGACAGAATCTGTTCAGAGGTGAAGGAGGGGTCCTCCTCCTCTGCATTAGAAGCGAGATCTATGAGATGTTGGCTTTCGATCTCTGCTTGTTCATCCCACTCCAATGCCTCCTGTTCTCTTGAAGAATTGAAAGGTATTAGGTTACAGGGAGTGGCTGCCTGCTTCTCAGATACCTGTCGACTTTCTGTTGTTTCAAGGGCTTTTGTGAAGTTTGTGATGCAGAGTATGTGCGTTGCCTCTTCTTGCTTTTTCCCATGTTGGTTAATTGTGAAAACCTCCGGTGCCCAGCTCTCCTTTTCTCTGTCTTGCTTCTCGGCCTCTTTTTAAAAAAAATTATAATAAATTATAATAAAGCCAAGAGGAACTGCTGCGGACACATTCCACCCGGTATAGATTTTTTAAAGTTTTTTTTAAAAATGAATTAAAAGTATAAAATATTGTTAAAATTTTAAAATGGAAAAATGGAATTAAAAGTTTAAAATAAATTAAAATTAAGTTTAAAATTTAAAAATATAAATGAGTTTAAAAAGAGAACCTGTTTACTTTTGGAGGAGCTCTTTAGAGTCAGTGATGCCTGTCCATTTATTACATTTCTAATTGGTTCACTTATTTTCCTTCCCTTCACAAATCCATATTGATCCTCTTCAATTATTTTTGGTAAAATATTTTCAAGCCTATTTGCCAAAATCTTCATAAATATTTTATAATCTTCATTTGCCAAGCTGATAGGACGGTAGGACCCAGGCTCTCTTAAATCTCGATCCATCTTCGGAATAGTAACAATCTCTGAAAGCTTCCATGTCTGCGGGATATAATGAGTTAACAATATATTATTAAACAGTTTCCCCAAGTGCGGCAACAATACATTCATATAAGTTTTATAAAATTCCCCTGTAAACCCATCCGGGCCCCGTGCTTTGGCTTGTTTTAACCCTTTAATTACTCTAGCAATTTCTTCTTGTGTGATTTCTGCATTCAATATTTGTTTGTCTTCTTCACGTACTATTTTCCCAACATTGAGGACTCCTATATTAACCTGTTCCTCTTTATACAAATCCTCATAATATTTTCTCATTATCTTCTCTAGCTGCTCTTTACCATATCTAACCTCTCCACTAGGGTCTCTCAGTGCTAATATACATGTTTTTCTTTCCTCTTCTTCAAATATCTTGCCATTTGTTGCATTGATTTTGTCCCCCAACACAATGTTTTTTGTCTCATCATCATTCTCATCTTATTCCATTGGATCTCATCACATACCTTCAATTGTTTCCTTTTCAATTTCAATAAATTATTCCAATCCCTACACTTAGTTAATCTTAACTGCTCTTGTATCAAGTCTATTTCCCTTATCTTCATTTCCCTTTCTCTACCCACTTCTTTCTAATATCTGCTTCCATACATATACATTCTCCCCTCATATAAGCCTTACATGCATCCCACACAATTGATTGTTTAATATCACCTATCTCATTAATTCTAAAATATTCACATAACTCTGTCTCCAATTTATCTTTATCTTGCTCACTAGCAGTTACAAATGCATTACTGTATATGTCCAAATACTTTGGTTGCATTCCTGACCTATTTCCAATTTTGCCAATAGTGGGGCATGATCTGACAACCAAATACTTTTGATATCTATTTTTTTTAACTTGTATATTTCCCACCCTATTCATTGATATATAGTCAATGCAACTAAATGTATAATATCTTGCAGAATAATAAGTATCTCTAATTTGGGATATCTGCATGGAGATCCACCATATTAAGTCTGTTTAAATGTAACATCCTACTATTTCCGATCCCATTTGTTAATTGCATATTAAAATCTCCTGCCAAAAACGTTGTGCCCTCCATAAGGTTATCGAGCTTCCTTTTTGTATTTATAATAAATTGTTTTGTTTTCACATTCGGGGCATAAATTGCTGCCAATGTCAACTTCTTTTGATTAATTTTCCCTTTAACAAACAATCACCCCCCTTCTCTATCTTTCTGAACTCCAACCTCTTCAAATAAAACCCTCTGATGAATATGAATTGCCGTACCTCTACTATTTTGCGTTCCTCGAGATTCATATACCCATTTCCAATTAATCAATTTATCCCTTCCTCCCCATCTTTTATGTGTTTCTGTCAAAATCATAATATCCACCTTATTTTACTTAGCCATTCTCAATATCCTGTAATGTTTTAAATCAGATCCCAAACCATTTACATTTAAAACCATTATATTACACTCATTCATAATATACAATAATATCCCTTTCCCCCTTTTGTTTCACTCTTGGTTTGCTTGTTTTCTCCTTCCTCACCCCAGTAACCCCCCCTAAAAGTGCCTCCCCCCATGCTCCCCCCACCAAAAGGGGAGGGGACAAGAAAAAACCTTGTCGAATCATGAGGCATTACTCCGGATTGCGGATCCCACCTACTGAGCTCCACTTTCAACCGCTTTTAAATATAAGTAAAAATAAAAATTCCTCTCCCACCCTCCCTTATGCATTTAAATGATTCCTTCTTTTACTTTTTTAAAAAAAACTTACTTTACCTTTTTCCTTCTCCCTGCAACAAAAATAAGAGTTAACACTGCATTCCAGAAACGTCTCAGACGAAATCACTTCTTCGCTGTCTTGTTCTGCTGGGCTCTTGTTTTTCTTTGCTCCCTTGTAATGGCCTCCACTTGCCTGATTAACTCCTTCAGCTCTTTCTCCCTTTGCTTTTCCTCCTTGTCTGGGGTACTGCGACCGCTGAAATAATCTTCTCCTCCTTCTCCTTCTTCTGCTCTTTTTGGCTCTATAGTCCCCCCTCCTTCTGCTCCTAGTTGCTCACTCTCTTGAAACTGAATACCCAGTTGATTCAATAATGCCTTTCCCTCCTCCAGTGACCGAGCTCTGAACATCTTGTTTTCTTGAAACACCAAAATGGCAGCTGGAAAACCCCAAGTAAACTTGGGCTTGAAATTGGGCATAAGGCAGCTCTCGCTCTCAAGGTTTCCCAAGAGAGATCTCTCAGAACTCTTATCTCGTTCCAATCTTGTTTAAGGCTGGCACAGCTTTTCAAATATTTGTAAATGTCCTCACCTTTTTTCTTGCTGACCAAAGCCATAACAATGTCTCTTTGCCTCTCCCAGTTTCTACGTGGGACAGCCCAACATAAAATATTATCAGAAAGAACCTGAGCAACCTGTGCTTGCATCCAACTTAGAATTGCTCCATTTATTTATTTATTTATTTGATTTGATTTGATTTGTATGCCGCCCCTCTTCGCAGACTCGGGATGGCTAACAACAGTAACAAAACAGTATAATCCAATACTAAAACCAGTTAAAACCCATTATATAAAAACCAGTCATACATACAGATATACCATGCATAAAATTTTAAAGGCCTAGGGGGAAAGTGTATCTCAGTTCCACCATGCCTGGCGGCAGAGGTGGGTTTTAAGCAGCTTACGAAAGGCAAGTAGGGTGGGGGCAATTCTAATCTCTGGGGGAAGTTGGTTCCAGAGGGCCGGGGCTGCCACAGAGAAGGCTCTTCCTCTGGGTCCCGCCAAGCGACATTGTTTGGTTGACAGGACCCGGAGAAGACCCACTCTGTGAGACATAACTGGTCACTGGGATTCGTGCAGCAGAAGGCGGTCCCTGAGGTAATCTGGTCTGCTGCCATGAAGGGCTTTATAGGTCATAACCAACACTTTGAATTGTGACCGGAAACTGATCGGCAACCAATGCAGACTGCGGAGTGTTGGTGTAACATGGGCATATTTGGGAAAGCCCATGATTGCTCTCGCAGCTGCATTCTGCATGATCTGAAGTTTCCGAACACTTTTCAAAGGTAGCCCCATGTAGAGAGCGTTACAGTAGTCGAGCCTCGAGGTGATGAGGGCATGAGTGACTGTGAGCAGTGACTCCCGGTCAAAATAGGGTCGCAACTGGTGCACCAGGCGAACCTGAGCAAATGCCCCCCTCGCCACAGCTGAAAGGTGTTTCTCTAATGTGAGCTGTGGATCGAGGAGGACGCCCAAGTTGCGAACCCTCTCTAATGGGGTCAATGATTCTCCCCCCAGGGTAATGGACGGACAGATGGAATTGTCCTTGGGAGGCAAGACCCACAGCCACTCCATCTTGTCTGGGTTGAGTTTGAGTTTGTTGATACCCATCCAGGCCCCAACAGCCACCAGGCACCGGCACATCACTTCCACTGCTTCGTTGACTGGACATGGGGTGGAGATGTACAACTGGGTATCATCGGCATATTGATGATACCTCACCTCATGCCCTTGGATGATCTCCCCCAGCGGTTTCATCTAGATATTAAATAGCAGGGGGGAGAGGACCAACCCCTGAGGTACCACACAAGTGAGAGACCTCGAGGTCAACCTCTGACCCCCCACTAACACCAACTGCGACCGGCCGGAGAGGTAGGAGGAGAACCACTGAAGAACAGTTCCTCCCAATCCCAATCCTTACTCTGCAAGGGCTCCCCAACTCCCCCCTGGTTAAGAAGGGAGCGGGTTACCCTAAACAGAGCGGCCGGGCGGGATTCCGCTGATTCAATCAAGGCGGCATGATACGCGCATCTTGCCACCTTGAGCGCCACTTTGTAAGTCTTAATATGAGCTCTTACAAGTGTTCGATTGGATTTGGACTTACTCTTCCTCCATCGCTTCTCTAGATCTCTCTTCTGGCATTTCAACTCCCGGAGCTCCTCATTGAACCATGGATCTCTACAGGGTCTAGTGCCACGGAGAGGTCACAGCGGTGCAATTCGGTCAAGGGCCTGTGCTGCAGCCTTGTTCCAGGCCTCAGCCAGAGACTCTGCCGAACTGTGGACGAGTGTATCTGGAGGAACCCCAAGCGCCTTCTGAAAACCTTCTGGATCCATCAGGCGCCTGGGGCGGAACAACTTAATCAGTTCCGCCTCCCTGCGGGGGAGGATTGGAGCCAGGAAGTCAAGCCGCAGCAGAAGATGGTCTGACCATGACAAAGGCAACACTTCTAAGCCCCTTAGTCTCAGACCATTATTCAGTTGCTCAGAGAGGAATACCATGTCGGGTGCATGCCCCCCCCCTCGTGAGTCAGGTCCATTGCTGCCATGGTGGCCATGAACTCCTGTGCCAGTCCAGAGGATTCACCGAGCGATGGCAGGTTGAGGTCCCTCAAGACAATAAGTCTGGGGAACCCCACCGCCAGCCCGGCTAACTCCTCGAGTAGCACAGACAGGGCTTGTGCCATGCAGCTGGGATGCAGGTATGTGAGAAACAAGCCCACCTGAACCCCTAAGTCCAACTTCACTAGGAGGGACTCGAAACCCGCAATCTCTGGAGCAACGAGTCTACACAGGCAAAGACTCTCTCTGGCTATAATAGCCACTCCTCCCCCCCTTCCCTGGGGTTGAGGTTGATGCCATATCTGAAACCCGGCTGGGCAGATTTCAGAGAGAGGAACTCCCAACCAGGTTTCAATTACACATGCCAGGTCGGCCTCCTCATCCAGGATCAAATCCCGGATGAGGAGAGCTTTATTTACGACCGACCTGGCATTGAGTAGCAGCAACCTGAGCCCAGGGCCAGAATTACACTCATCACCAGTGCCCAGGGTTGAGCTCACAGAGCCAGAACAAGGGATTGTTATTAAGCAACGATCCCTCGTTCCCCTGGAACGGCTAGCTCCATGGCTCCCGCCATATCTGCCTCTCCCCAGCAACACCGGAATATCGACCCTATGTCACCCCAGAGATAGGTGCTCTCCCCCCCTCCTGCCTCTCCTGCGCCCATTCATCTCACTCACATTGTAACCCCACCCATCCCATCCATACCAGTCATTCATTCCATACATCCTATACCCACCCCAACTATCCATCATTTTAAAGAACCCCCCAATAATTTCGTTAAAATATAATTAATTAATAATTAATAATTAAAAGTATTAATATTAAAACACCAATAAAAATAAATAAAAATAAAAATATAGAGAATACAAATATAGATAATTGTGCAATAATTCAATTCATTGAGATAAATCCGGTCAGCAGCAATTAATAAAAGTGCTAAGTTCTCAAAAGTGCCAAGTTTCTCAAAGTGCCAAGTTCTCAGAAGGCAGAGTCAAAAGTTATTCAAAGTCAAGGATCATTCAATATCTCTCCTCCCCCACAATAGGGAGGGGGGGTGTCCATGTCCAGGGTATACTGTTCATCCAGCTGCATCACATTCTTTTTGCCTCCCCCATCTTCACAGCTCCTCTCCATTCTCGTAAGTCACTCCGGGTATCTGTCAATGCTTCCGCTGGTGTTGGGGTGCATCTCTGAATCTCCTGGCCCCTAGTCGTAGAATACAGCCTCCGCATGACTCTCACACCACCAGACCTCGGTCTACCAGTCCTCCTCCTTTGGTCTCCTTTCAGTCTCCTCTCTCCTATCGCAATGGTCGGTCCTCCGTCCACCAGGTCCTCCAGCGCCAAGCGCACCCACCATACAGCTGCTCGGCATCCCGGGTCTGCCTGGTTGATCGCATTATTTTCAAGAACGTCCTCCTCCAATGCAATCCAACTCATTCGGCTCACTGGCATGTTCGTTCAAAAAACTCGCCCAAAACTCATTCATTCGTCCACCCCAGCCTCAGTCTCAGCATGGAATGCTGCCGGAGCGAAAAAGAAACTCAGGAAAAGGACTGAGAGGCAGGGTCAATTATCTCGTTCTGCAGCGGCCGCCATCTTCCGAGCCCCAACTGATCGGGGCTCTCAGCTCTCAGCTCTCCCACAGTAAAAAACAAGGAGAGGACACCGCACAGGAACCGGACACCGAAACAGGGAACTTTCGCCTCACTGGACATACACGCAGGCTTTCAAGCTAATTCAGAATTAGCTATATTACTGATGTTATTACCGTAGTCCAGCGGGGCAGCAGTCTCTTCCTTCCTTCCTGCTGCTCCACCAGAACCGGAAAACTTAATTTTGAACCTGAAGCAAAATCTGGTCTAAATCCAGGGAGACGTAAATTCCTTCTCCTTTGGCGATCTTCCAAATTAGCAATTCTGTAATTCAATTGTTTAAAAATCTCATCCTGAATTTTAGCTTGTTTTTCCAAACTTTGAATTTTTTCTGCCGCCACCTCTCCTTCTTTCTTAACTGTTTTAAAGTCTAAAAAAGATTTCCCAAAGCCGATTCCACTTTCTGAAACCTTTGTTCAAAGCCTGAAACTATTTGTAATAGCTGATCCAGCTTCGTCTCAATCTTGCCGAGGCTAGGTTCAGACCCTTCAGCCATTATATTAAGATTGTACTCACTCGTAATAGCGAAAGAAGTCCCGTTTTCCTTAGAAACTCAGATCTTAGATTCTCTTTGAACTCCCGAGAATGCTTTACTCCTCTGCTATCCTTCAAGAAGGATTTATGATGTTTTAAAGAGGAATTTCACCCTTATTTAATATATCACAATTAGAGCTCAAAAATGAGGGCTCCTCCAATGCATCTGGAAGGAGAGTCCAAGTGGTTATACTTGAGTCTTATTGGTAGGGACTGAGTTTACATTTAAATATTAATTACATGTTAATTACGTACCGCCCCCTAGCTGCCCCAGAGGCTCAGTTTTAAAAAACTCAGTCAGGAAAGGGACACTGAGTTTTTCCTCTGTGAAAAAAAGTAGGTATTAATGGTTTAAAATTAAGTGTTTGTTTTATTAATATGTAAATCTTTCACTTACAGGTCATGTTGCTGTTCAACAGGAGTCTCTGCCCTCCATGGGCACCACCCCCGTTGTTCTCCTTAGGGGGCTCCTTCTACCAATGAGTACTGCCCCAAGGAGATTAGAGCCCCGGGTCACTGGCCTCCGAGGCCATACCAGGCTCGTTCCAGCCACGTTGGGGGGGTCCGCCCCCCCACTGAAGGGCTGAGGTATAGAAGACCCTATCGAGCCAGCGGAGCAGAAAGGGAAGATACAGACAGCCGATATAGCCGCTAGGACGGCTTCCTTAATTACTCGGCTTGGCACCAACATTTTAAAGTGCGAGAAACCTTGGCGAAGCGTCAGCTGTTTGGCGCGAAGCTGGCGCAGTGCCAAACAGTCAAAAACCTCCCCCCTTCATTTGTGAGGCTTAAACAAGGCAAGGGAGTACTACAGCGCCATTATTATTTGGCGTGAACTTGGCAGGCAGCCAATTCACGCGCAGGCGCGATAGAACCTGAGGAGAAGGAAGGCTTAATTGCTACTTGTCTTTAACAAAGCAGCCTCAGAACCTTGCTGTTTAACACCGAATAAAGGGAATTGTGAGTAAACTGCCCCTATTATGGCTGATCATCATAATGCCTCAAAAGGGGAACAATCCACCCCACCCCCAGTGGTCTCCAAAACTAAAGAAAGACCATCAGGCAGCAAGGCCAAGGCCAAATATCAATCAGGCTCATCCCTTAAAGAGGCTGAGAGAAAAATAAAGGCCCTGGAGCAAAAATTGGAAGCAGCCTTGCACCCAACTGGCACGATTCCTGGAAGCCTAATCCCAGCCATGCCACCCTTTCAGCAGTTGGCACAGCCTTCTGAATCACCCTCCAATCGAGGTTTATGGGCCCCTATTGGACTAGCCTCCGAAAGGGACTGGTCACCTGAACGCCAAACATCGGGATTTTCTCCACAGCCGATGTCTGCAGAGAGGCCAGGTTCTTCCAGTCAGCCCATCCACATGGCCCAAGGCCTGACACAGAGCGCCCAGATGCCATCTGCCTCATTCACACCCACAGCTGCAGGGTTCAGAGATCAGCCTGACACATGGCAAAATATTACACCAGCCTGGCAGGACATTATTGCCAACGCCTATTTGCAGGGCATGGCGGCTGGAGTACGCCAATCCACAATTCAGCCACTACGCCCGGCCCTACCTCGGGACCTATGGTCAGCGCCGCCCTCACCAAGGATGGGCTCCATGATGGAGGACTTCCCACTAATGGATGAGGGTAGCAACCAGGACAATGACCTCTCAGATGATGAGGGCAATCCTCCTGAGCAACCGGCCTTCACCGGACTATTTAAGCCAACTTTGTTCAGGATTTTGTTGCACAAAGCCAGACAAGCCCTTGAAATGCCAGGCTCAGCTAAACCACTGGAAGCAGCCAACACTGCCAGAACATTGGCTACTCTAACCAAGGAGCCTCCCAAAGAGTCGGACCATATACTGTCCTCCAAAACCTTTTTGGAAAACATTAAACGCCCATGGCAACACCCGGCGGTGGCCCAGGGCCCTTCCATGATGGAGAGAAGGTTTTACACCTTTGATGACGACATCGAGGCGGCCCTGCAATTCCCGCCCGTTGACAAGCCAGTGGCCACATTAGTCTCCACGGCCCTGGTAACATCCGAAACGGCAGACAGCCTGAAACCAGATAATAGGAGGGCAGAGACTTTGTTACGCAAAGCACATGAAATGTTGGAATGGGCTCTGCGAACCGCGACAGCGGCATCATTTTTTAATAGAGTGTCCATCATGTGGATCCAGGAGGTTCAATCCAGACTGGGCCTGGAGGATGGTCGACTAAGACAGGATCTAAGCAAATTACTGGCGGCAGCCGAGTTCTCCACTGACGCTACCCTGAATGCAGCAAAGTTTTCCTCTAGGGGTATGGCGTCCACACTGTCATTGCGCCGTTTGCTGTGGCTCAGGAACTGGCAGGCAGATGCCAAGTCAAAATGGGGAGAAACTTTTTGGAGACATTCTTGAGCCAGTACTGGTGGAGGATAAGGACAAAAGGAAGGTCCTCCCGAGAGCCTATAGATGCCAGGACCGGAGGGGCGCTCCCTATTTTCGTAGGCAATCCTTTCGATGGGAACCTCCCTCTACCGCAACCCAGCCTGCGAGGCCCTACATACAAGGTCAGTTCAACCAGATGCCCTATAGAGGTGATAGGGCATACTTCCAGGACAGAAATAGGGGTTTTCAGCAGCCCAAGCTCTCCTGGAGAGGATCCAACCTGAGGAACTTTAGGCGCTCCAAGTGACGCCGTCAACACGACACCCCTAGGAGGCAGACTTCAAGCCTTCAGCACCTCCTGGGGAGCTACATCTTCAGACGCCTGGATCCTCTCCACAATTTCTCAGGGCCTACATTTGGAATTTCTACAACTTCCACCAAAAAGGTTCCTATCCTGCCCTCTGGTTCACGACCCCTCTAAGAGGGACCTGCTGAATCAGGAAATATCTCACCTCCTGGAAATATAGGCCATAGAGGGGGTGCCACATCAAATGGAGGGAACAGGATTTTACTCCAGGGTATTCATTGTGCCCAAACCATTGGGATGGTGCAGATTAATACTGAACTTAAAGCAGTTGAACCGGTACATACACTACCGAAGGTTCAAAATGCACTCCCTCCAGTCCATCCTGGAGTCGGTACGCACTCAAGACTTCCTTACATTGGTAGATTTAAAGGAAGCGTATCTACACGTCCCGATACACCAGGCTCACCGACAATACCTCCGGTTTTGTGTGGAGGACAGACGCTACCAGTACAGTGCAATGCCGTTTGGCCTTTCCTCGGCACCACGCACTTTTACGAAGCTTCTAGATACTCTGACAGCCAACCTCCGGTCTCGATCTATCCGGGTAATGGCCTATCTAGATGACATTATTATTTTGTCAAGAAATCCAGCGAAAGCCTGGAAGGATTTACAAACCACCATCCAACTTCTAGAGGATTATGGCTTCACCATCAATGCCCCAAAGTCACCTGGAACCCACCACCACCCTTCTACACCTGGGATCAATGATAGACACTGTCACCAGTATGGTATACCTTTCACCAGACAGACAATTAAACATCCAGAGGCTGATAGCCGCCCTCCAGGGCCAGCACAAGGTGGCTCTAGCATTTCTGTCCAAACTACTGGGGACCCTGGTTTCGTGCATCGGCATTGTCCCCTGGGCACGTTACCACATTCGTCCATTACAATGGCTGCTGCTTCCCTACCAGAAAAGGAGGATCAGCCATTCGCACAGGCGAATCACAGTGGAAAAGACTGTTCGCGCATCCCTCAGATGGTGGAACTCTGCAGCCCTGCACCAAAGATCTTCATTTCACCAACAAGAACCTATCATCCTTACGATGGATGCCAGTCTCACCGGTTGGAGGGGCATATTGGCCCCCATGTAACACAAGGACTATAGTCTCTACAGGATCTATCACCAAACAACATCAACGTCCTGGAGTTCAGAGCAGTATGACTCGCCTTTCGAGAATTTGCACCGTTAGTAGAGGGAAAACATTTTAAAAATATTTTTATTTTATTTTATATGACTTACAAACATTTAGACATCAAACAATACAACATTAAACATTTACACTTAATATATTTACAAGATTTATTTTTTAACAATTCTATTTACTATACCTTTTTCTTGATTTCCACCCAGTTGTAAATTTTTTCCCACACTTTGTAATAGTCCTTATTTTGTTGGTTTTGAATTTCGTATGTTAATTTGCTAAATTTGGCGCAGTCTAATATTTTTTTAATTACCGTTTCTTTGTTTGGAATCTTATCTTGTTTCCAGACTTGTGCATATGCTAATCTTGCAGCAGTAAGTAAGTGATTTATTAAGTAGTAATTTTCTTTGCTATGTTTGCCTCTAATTATGCCTAATAAATACATTTCCGGTTTTATTTCAATTTTATAGCCCAATATTTCTTCCATCCATGCCCTAATTTGAATCCAAAATTTTTTTGCTTCGTTACATTGCCACCATATGTGGTAGTATGTTCCCACTTCTTTTTTACACTTCCAACATTTGTTACTAATGTTTACATTCATTTTGGCTAGGCGTGCTGGCGCATAATGCCATCGGAAGAACATTTTATAAAGATTTTCTTTATATGGTGTTGACAAAGTCATCTTATAATTAACTGACCATAGTTTTTCCCAGTCTTCTAGCTGAATTGCATATCCAAAGTTGGTCATCCAAGATATCATGTTAGGTTTAACAATTTCTTCGATGTTTTCATAGTTTAATAGATAAATATACATTTTGGTTATAAATTTTTTGTCAGATCCTGTCAATATTTTGTCTATTTCATTTTGTTTATTACATATTCCAAATTGTACCAAGTCCCTTTTATATCTGCTTTGAATTTGGTAATATGGAAGCCAATCTATTACTATACCTTCCTCTTTAAGTCTTTCTCTAGTTTTAAGACTTCCTTTAGTATTTAATAGGGCTTCGTAGGTTATTTTTTGTTCTTGGCTTATTATGTTTGGATGAATTTGAGCTTCTAGGGTGGATAGCCATCTGGGAATTTCATTATAGTGTTTTTTTCCTGACTTTCCGCCAGTGTGTCAATAGTGTATTCCGAATTTGGTGTTGTTTAAAGTGAGAATGTTTTGAATGTTCTTTTTCCCACAAATGTGCGTGCCATCCTTCATTTATATCGTGGCCTTCTATTGTTAGAATTCTAGGATTTTCAAGGTTGACCCATTCTTTGATCCATAGTAATTTAGTGGCTTGGTAGTATATTTCTAAGTTGGGTAAACCGAATCCTCCTCTTGTTCTTAAATCTTGTAGGGCTTTCATGTTTATTCTAGGTTTTTTATTGCACCAGATAAATTTAGAAATTATTTTATTTATTTTAGCAAAGAACGATTTGTTTAGTTGTATTGGTGCTGTTTGGAAGAGATAGAGCCACCTTGGAAGTATATTAGACTTTATTGTATTGATCCTTCCCATTAAGGATAGATTTAACTTTGACCATTTTTCTAAATCTTCTTTTGTTTTTGTTAATAATTTTATATAATTTAGTTCTTTCAGTGAAGAATACCTTGTCGTAAACCAAATCCCTAGATATTTAATTTTTTTTTCTATTTGAAAACCTGTTTCTTTTATTAATAATTTGTTTAAATCTTGATTACAATTCTTGGTTAATATTTTAGTTTTATTCCTATTTATTTTTAAGCCGGCCACTTTCCCATAGTTCTCTAATTCTTTTACTAAATATATCATTGAGCTAACTGGATTTTCTAAGAAGAAGACCAGATCATCAGCGAAGGCCTGTGTTTTATAAATTTGTTGTTTAATTTGGGTGCCCTGTATTGATGATTCCCCTCTAATTCGGTTTAATAGTATTTCTATAGACATTATATATATTAAGGGAGATAGTGGACAGCCTTGTCTCACTCCTTTTTTAATATCAAATGTATTGGTTAAATCTCCATTTATAATTATCCTTGCCTTTTGTTTGGAGTATATTTTATTTATTGTATTTTCAAAGTTCTCTCCTAAATCCATAGTATTTATTAATTTTTTGAAAAAGTTCCAATTGAGGTTATCGAAGGCTTTCTCAGCATCTAGAAATAGCATTGCAAACTCCTTTTCATTATGGCTTTCATAATATTCTAGCATATTTAATGTAATTCTTATATTATTTCTAATTTGTCTGTTAGGTAAGAAACCATTCTGATCAGAGTGTATTATTTTGTTTAATAAAGAATTGTATAGTGAAGAAAATATTAAGGAAGAAGATATATTAAAATATTTAGAGACATGTAAAGTCAATTTAATAAGTAAAGAAGATAAAGAAATATTAAACAAAGAAATAACAAAAGAAGAATTGGAAAGAACAATTATGAAACAGAATAATAATAAAACACCAGGCCCAGATGGCTTCCCAATTGAATTCTATAAAGCAACATTCCATGTAACGGGAGAATTATTATTAGAAATTTATAATAAAATGTTAACGAACGGAGAATGCCCGGTATCATGGCAAGAAGCTAACATAACGCTGATACATAAAGAAGACACAGATCCAAAGTATATTAAGAATTATAGACCAATATCTCTGTTAAATGTAGACTACAAAATTTATATGGCAATAATAGCAGACAGATTTAGTAGAGGGAAAACATGTGTTAGTCCTAACGGACAATATAGCGACCAAGGCTCACCTGAAACACCAGGGAGGTACGAGGTCATAAGGATTAATCAAAGAGACAATGGCGTTGCTCAATTGGGCAGAAAAACACCTTGCCTCATTAAAGGCAGAGCATATTGCGGGTACGACCAACATACAAGCAGATTGGTTGAGCTGGGCAAAGTTGGACCCTGGAGAGTTGTGTTTGGACCCAGATATTTTCCTGCAAATCACCAAACGTTTTGGAGTGCCAGAGGTGGATCTGTTCACAACACACCTCAATGCCTAGCTCCCCAGGTTTTACTCTCGGTTCCCGACACCAGGAGCCGAAGGAGTCGATGCACTACATCTACCTTGGCCTCGGGTTCTCCTGTATGCCTTCCCACCAACGACACTCATATCGAAGGTAATTCTCAAAATTCTTGCCGAGAAAGCAGAGGTGCTGGTTGTGGCACCACACTGGCCACGTCAGCCATGGTTCTCCGACCTCGTGGGTCTGTCAATTTCACCCACGTGGAGGATTCTAGACCGACGGGTCTCAGCCAGGGGGTCATAACCCATCCAGACCCTCAATGGTTCCAGTTAACCATCTGGCACTTGAGGGGGACAGACTAAAGAGCCATTGATTGCCAGACAAAGTCATTTCCACAATCCAAGCAGCCAGGACCCTCCACGACGAGGATCTACTAATCGACCTGGTCCGCGTTTGTAAGTTTCTGTTCTAGACGAGACATTCAACCACAATATGCATCATTGATTCCAATCTTGGAATTTCTGCAGAGCAGTTTGGACAGTTTAGCGCCTAACACCTTAAGGAGACAGGTGGCCACCCTCTCAACCATCTTCAAGACGGACCATGGATCAAAGATTTCTTAAGGGGAGCCTCCAATACTCACTTACCACTAGTGCATAGGTTCCCGACCTGGGATCTGTCATTAATACTCCGGGCTCTCACCAGTCCTCCATTTGAGCCCCTCAGGACGATTTCGTTGTGACTTCTCTCTCTTAAAACAGGATTTTTAGTCGCAATCACTTCTGCTTGCCACGTGTCAGAGCTAGCGGCCTTTTCTGTTCGTCCGGATCTCTGCATTTTCCACTTGGATAGGGTAGTCTTACGTCTGGACCCGACATTCATGACTAAGGTGAACACTTGGTTCCATAGATCACAGGAGCTCGTACTTCCAGATTTTTGTACACACGGTAGCCACCCGTCAGAACTGAGGTGGCACAAAGTGGATGTGTGCAGGGCACTTAAAATTTATTTCAGATGTGCCAAACCATTCAGGAAAACAGAGGCCCTATTCGTTTCATTTGATCAGCACAAAATGGGCCTCAAAGTATCATCAAGGACTATTAGTCATTGGATTAGACTATGCATCTCAGAGGCCTATGGGGCACGCTTGTGTTCCCCTCTGGATGGAATTACTGGACATTTTACCAGGAGTGCGGCCACCTCAGCTGCGTGGGCCACACAGGCTGCTGTGGAGGACATATGTAGGGCAGCCACGTGGTCCGCTCCATTGACATTTGTGAAACATTACAAACTTGATACCTTCGCTTCAGCTGAGGCGGCTTTCGGGAGGAGAGTTCTGCAGAAGGTGTGCGTGACCACTACGCCCCTGGTCCAGCCTTCTCCCTCCCTTACAAACTGAACTTGGGCATATCCCACTTGGACTCTCCTTCCAGATGCATTGGAGAAGAACCGTTGAACCTACCTGAACGGTCTTCTCGATGCACTGGAAGGAGAGTCCAAACCCGCCCGGCATTTGGCCCAGGGACTTTATTATGTTAAATAAAGTTTATTCAATTATCACTTCTTCGTTTTTTAAAACTGAGCCTCTGGGGCAGATAGGGGGCGGTACGTAATTAACATGTAATTAATATTTAAATGTAAACTCAGTCCCTATCAATAAGACTCGAGTATAACCACTCTCCTTCCAGTGCATCGAGAAGACCGTTCAGGTAGGTTCAATGGTTCATCTAGCCTTGATGCATGCGCAATCCTGTATGGCATCTCAGGATCCCTCCACAGCTGGATTACAGCATTCCTGTCAAACAGACAAGTGGTCAAAATAGGAAGCTCCATATCCACCCCTGTCCCTGTTAAAAGCGGTGTTCCTCAAGGTAGCATATTGGGACCAACACTCTTCTTTCTCTACACCAATGACCTTTGTGATCACGTCACAAGCAACTGTGTTCTCTTCGCAGATGATGTAAAACTCTTCAACACCACCAATAACACAACTACTCTCTTCTGATTGGTCTAACACATGGCAACTTCAAATCTCAACCAGCAAATGCTCTCTCCTACACATTGGCAAAAAGAATCAGAACTCCAAATATAAACTGAATAAACAAATTATCACAAATAACCCCCACTCGATTAAAGACCTTGCAGTACTAATAACAAATAACCTAAGCACCAAATCCCATTGTATTGCCCACAAGATCATAAGCTGCAATGTCCTGCCTGTCAACCACTACTTCAGCTTCAACCACAACAACACAAGAGCACACAACAGATTCAAACTTAATATTAACCGCTCCAAACTTGACTGTAAAAAATACGACTTTAGTAATCGAGTTGACAAAGCATGGAACTCATTACTGGACTCCGTAGTGTCTTCCCCTAACCCCCAACATGTTACCCTTAGACTATCCACAGTTGACCTCTCCAGATTCCTAAGAGGTCAGAAAGGGGTGTGCATAAGTGCACTAGCGTGCCTTCCGTCCCCTGTCCTATTGTCTCTCCTATATCTCCTATATCTCCTATATCTTCTCTTCTATTCCTATATCTTTTCTTCTATTCTTTCATTGTTATATTGTATTCCTATATCTTCTCTTCTATTCTTTCTTTGATATATTTTACTACAAGTATATCCTCTATAGCCTTCCTTGTGTATTGGGCAAAATAAATAAATAAATAAATAATAAAGTCATAGAAGAGCCAAGAGAAACTATAGGGTACAAGATAATAACATTACGACCTCAACCTTTTACTTTTACACAGTAATATATAGTAGCCATTTGTATTACAAGAAATCTAGTAATCAGCAAAACGAAAATCAAAGTTTCATTTTTTAATATCTCAAGTACAAAATCCAGAAATGGTTTCCAAGGGGAAACAAAATTAAAATCTTATTTGCTTTAAATAAAGCAATCAATTTAACCATCTCTGCTTTTTATCTTTACAATAGTAAATAATATATATTTCTATTTGCCCTTTTTCATCTTTATAGAGTATTATTTATATTCGCAATATGTATAGACTATCATTTATATTAATAAAAATTATTAATTGCTTTCAGATTCTTTAACTTAAAGTGGCAAAAAATCCATTTTAAAATTTCAAACTTTTTAAAAAAAATTCTAAAATCAATAAATTTCTGGTACATCTTGTTAAAAACTTCATCTTAACATGCTTTCTTTCACATTCTTTCACATTCTTTCACATTCACTTTCAACACTATTTTACAAGCTTTATTAACTACTCAAGCATTATATATAAAGGGGGGGGAAAGAAAACACAATTTTCAAACCCATTTTATAAAAACAAAACTACATTAGAGCTTTCTTCAATTACATATACTAAACTAGTAAAAATCCATCTTGGCATCAATAGGCACGTTAAATTTAAGTCACTCCCTCCAGCTTATTCTTATAGAATAAAATAATCTTTTCTGGAATGTCTAGCTAGAAATTATAAACTTCTGTTTTTCTTAATGGATTCTTACCCTTGTTAGTAGCCATGAATAAAAAGTACCAAACTTCAGAGGAGGACTGGGTCAAAGAAAAGAAAGTGAGATCTTTGATTTATTTAAACCATCAGCTCTTAAAACTCATGCATTGAAAGGGTGGTGAATGTAAATGTTCATTTCCATTTATTTATTTATTTATTTATTCATTCATTCATTCATTAGATTTTTATGCCGCCCTTCTCCTTAGACTCAGGGCGGCTTACAACATGTTAGCAATAGCACTTTTTAACACAGCCAGCCTATTGCCCCCACAATCCGGGTCCTCATTTTACCCACCTCGGAAGGATGGAAATCTGAGTCAACCTTGAGCCGGTGATGAGATTTGAACCGCTGACCTTCAGATCTGCAGTCAGCTTCAGTGGCCTGCAGTAGAGCACTCTACCTGCTGTGCCACCCCGGCTCATTATTCTTACTGGTGTACAGGATTATAGTAATTTTGTAGATAAGCCTACCCTTTCTTAAGAAATTGTAAAGGAAAAGACTGAAACTAGACTGGGACTACCTTTGAAAAGTGTTTGGAAACTTCAACTCGTCCAAAAATGCAGCCGCGTGACCAGTCTTGGGCCTTGCAAGAAATGCCCACATCTCGCCATCACTCCGTGGAATGCATTGCCTACCAATACGTTCCCAGGCACAATTCAAAGTGTTGGTAATGATCTATAAAGCCCTTCATGGCATAGGACCAGATTATCTCCGAGACCGCCTTCTGCCGCACAAATCCCAGCGACCGGTTAAGTCCCACAGAGTTGGCCTCCTTAGGGTCCCGTCGACCAAACAATGTTGGCTGGCGGGACCTAGGGGAAGAGCCTTCTCTGTGGGAGCCCCGACCCTCTGGAATCACCTCCCCCCAGAGATTCGCACTGCTCCCACCCTCCTCACCTTTCAAAAGAGCTTAAAAACGCCGCCAGGCTTGGGACTTTTAGATCTTCCCCCTGATCAATGAATGTTTTAAGTATGAGTGTTGAATGATTGGTTTGATAGGTTTTACTTTCTTTTAATTGAATTTAATGGTTGTGTTTAATGTAGTATTAATTGGATTTATATTATTGTTCTGTTTTTGTATATGCTGTGAGCCGCCCCGAACCCTCGGAGAGGGACAGCATACAAATCCAATTGAATAAATAATTAAATAAATAAGTAAACAATATTAAGTGCTTTGAACACCTAAAAGGTGTTCATAAAAAAGATGAAACAAAAGGCCAGAATACTTTTTTAAAAGATGTCTTATACCGTGTTTCCCCGATAGTAAGGCAGTGTCTTACTTTCTTTTTACCCCCAAAAGCCCCCCTATGTCTTACTTTCGGGGTATGTCTTATATTGGAAAAAATAAGACACACCCGGCCAACACACCTACCCGAACCCGCAACACCCGTGTCCGGTAAAAAGTAGTAGCACCCTCCCCCCCACACACAAACACACGGAGACACATCTGCATCCCCGCCTCGCCCGCCCACCCGGCGTCTCCGAAGCTTACCGGTCTCTGGCGGGCGCCTTTCGGCAGGAGAAGCCTTCGCCGGGCTGCTTCGCTGCTTGTTGCTGTTCCTGCTGCTCCCGCTGCTCCCGCCGTGTTGCCCGTCCCAGCCGGTAAGCTTCGGAGACGCTGGGTGGGCGGGCGAGGCGAGCGGCCGGAGCTGCGCCCTTTACCTCGAGCTCCCTCCTGAGCCTGCCGCTGCCACCGCGCTTCCTCCGCCGGCCGAGGAGTCCTCCTTATCCGCGCCGCGTTTGGAGTAAGGCTTGAAGCTGGACTTGTTTCTTTTGAATTTTTGTGATAAATAACATTGTTTTTGAACTTTCAAGCGTTTGTGTCTGAAATTTGTACCTTTGAATTTTTGGAAGACTCTTACCATAGAGCCAGGCAGAACAATCCGCATGGCACCTTTCTGCGATTCAGAGGGATGCTCAAATTGAAAAAGGTGGAGAAGAATGGCACCATCATTTCCATCTTCAAGGTGTGCACAGCAGCCGCATGTTGTATGACATTGTGCCTGTCATGTCCTTTAAGATCTGGCCAGCTGCGGCCCAGAGCTGGCTGATGAAGAACCGTTTCTGGGATGGAAAACTTCTGTGAGCCGCCACGAGTTTTCGGAGAAGGGTAGCATACAAATCTAATAAACAAAAAAAAAATCTAATAAATAATAATAATCATTATCAAGGAAGAAATCATCATCTGCTTCCCTGCTTGCTCATACAAGGGCTGGAAGGATGAATGGCTCCTATATTTTGCCCGCAGCAAAGTACAATTGAAGAAGTATATCTCCAGCAGCCTCATACAAACCTACCAGGCCTGCAAGGCCATCATTATCAAGCTGCTCTCAAGGCCCAAGGCCAGCGGTCCCCAAACTACGGCCCGCGGGCCGGATGTGGCCCGCTGAGGCAATTTATCAGGCCCGGGGAGGATCGCACAAGATTTTATCAATAAATATAAGCTCCCGAATGTCCTGTCCATTCACCACGGTCTGCTGCTGAGCAAGGAGGCGGCACAGAGGCAAGGTACAGGCCCGCTTTCCTCCCCGCCCCTTGCCTCTGCACCGTCTCCTCCTCACCTCATCCTCCGCGGTGAATGGACGGGAGATTCAGGAACCCCCCTGAATTTGCCCGAACGGAGGCGGCGGCGGCTTCAAGGGACCAACAGCTGGTCCTTCTCGCCGCTGCGTTGCTGCAGTCTACGAGCTCCGCTGTTGTCCCCGGGCACTGTTACCTCTAAGTTGCGCTGAGAGAGAAATAAAGAGAGAGCAGAGGGCGGCTTGCCGGTCCACGGCCCCCTGGATGAGCGGCCCCGCATGGCCCCAGCAGCAGAGTTCGCCGTCGCCTCTGCCCACGTCCGGCTCTCCAGCAAAGAGGCAGCAGCCACGTCCACCCTTTTGCCCTCCACGGCACCCAGAGCACGGCCCCAGGCCACTGCCACCTCCTCCTCCCGGTAGCGTGCCCAACCTCTTCCTGCAGGAACGGGTGGTGGGGTGGAAGTGGTTGGACATATCTACACGCGCGCCTGCTGACTTGGAAGAGGGGAAAGAAAAAAAATCTGTGTCTCCAAAGAGGGGGGGGAGAAAGAAAAAAAAGAGCTCCAACTTGGCGGAAGGCAGAAGGGGAGAACCGAGCGTGCTGCAGCAAGTTTGCTTGGCGAAAAGGCGGCTACTCCTTTCTGGGGCTTTTTTTTCTCCCCCGAGCGTGCTGCAGCAAGTTTGCTTAGCTTTCTGGGGCTTTTTTTTCTCCCCTTCCACCACCCCTTTCCGGATGTTGTTTGCCGCTTAGGAGTGACCCTCTCTCGGGCTTGTTGTGGATGCGGCGTGGATGAGGGGGAAAGCCGTAAGCGCGAATTAGCAAAACCAATTCAACCTCTTCTTCGCCTCCTTACCGACTACTGGGAAAAAAAAGAAGCTTCGTTGGGATTTTGGCTCTCCGCAGATACTTTCCAAATGTGCTTTCCTGGGCAGCTGGGCTTTTCCCCTCATCCGCACTGCATTCACAAGCCCGAGAGAGGGTCACTCCTAAGCGGCAAACAACATTCAGACAGGGGTGGTGGAGGGGGAGAAAAAAAAGCCCCAGAAAGCCAAGCAAACTTGCTGCAGCACGCTCGGTTCTCCTGCCTTTCGCCAAGTTGGAGCTCTTTGTTTCTTTCTTTCCCCCCCCTCCCCTCTTTGGAGGCGTAGATTTTTTTCTTTCCCCTCTTCCCAGTCAGCAGGCGTGCGTGTAGATAAGTGACTGTGCCTCTTAGCTGGAGAGCCGGACGGGGGCGGAGGCGACGGCGAAGTCTGGTACTCTCCGCTCTCTCTCTCTCTCTCAGCGCAGCTTAGAAGTAACAGTGCCCGAGGACAGCAGCGGAGTTTGGAGGCTGCAGCAATATAGCACCAAGAAGGACCGTGTGTTGGTCCTTTGAAACTGCCGCCGCCTCCGTTCGGGCGAATTCAGGGGGTTAGCTGGAGAGCCGGGTGGAGGCGATGGCGAAGTCCAGTGCTGGGACCATGCAGAGCTGTTCATCCAGGGAGCCGTGGACAGGCAAGCCACCCTCCGCTCTCTCTTTCTCTCTCTGTTGCCAGCGTGGTGTATGAGAGAGAGAGAGAGAAAAAGGAGAGGAGAGAGAAAGAGTGAGTGAAAGAGAGAGAGAAAGAAAGAGAAGAGAGAGAGAAAGAGATAGGGACAGAGAGAAAGAGGGAGAGATAGAGAGGAAGAGAGAAAGGGGGAGAGATGGAAAGAGTGAGAGACAGAGAGAAAAAGAGAAAGAAAAATGAGAAAATTATGGAGAGAAAACGAGGGAGAGGAAAATGAAACAAATGAGAGAGAAGGAAGAAAAGAGAAGGAAGAGAGGTGGAGAGGAAGGAGGGAGGGAGGGAAGGAAGGAAGGAATGAGAAATGGAGGGAGTTTCTTGATTTAAGTTTAAATTTACTTGTTAATAAAAATGTATAAATTACTTTATTACTTAATTACTTCTTATTTTAAATATTGTATTTGTTCCCATTTTGTTTTTTACTTTAAATAAGATGTGCAGTGTGCATAGGGATTTGTTCATAGGGTTTTATTTATAGTCCGGCCCTCCAACAGTCTGAGGGACAGTAAACTGGCCCCCTGTGTAAAAAGTTTGGGGACCCCTGCCCAAGGCCATCAGCCCTTACCCCCTGTGCAGCATCAAGCTCTGGGCCTGTGGCTGGCTGCCTGCTAGCTACCTGCTGCAATAGAATTATAATGCCCATATGCTGGTGGGCCCGATTGATGACCTGCAGCACTGCCTAGTGAACAAGACCTAGCCCAATTACTTCATTACCCGGTGCAATATTTTGGAGTACCTCTCTGAGGAGATGGCCCTCCACGCCCATAAATTGTCATCAGTATGCTCTGATCCCGCCAAGCACCTCCAGATGGCCATCAAGCACACCAACCATCTGATACTGGAGTTTCAAAGGAGGGATAGCGCCACCAGTTTCCCTTCTCACCAGTCGGACAGAGGGGACCCGAATCAGCCCGATGGTTGGATGGCCAAAAAGCTGCAGTAGCTGTAGACTGAGAATTCTGACAAATCCATATATGTCTTCATAACTCTGATGATATCAATCGACCCCACTTCCGAATGTCGACAAATTCTTCTGAGACACCCTCTGTCTCCAAGGCCTTTTGCCTGCCCTATGGTGGGATCGCTTTCATTCACCTGGGTTTACCTGGCTAAATACTACATCCTAGAACATCTTGAATCTCCAAAGACCTATGCTAGAGTTCTCTTTGTAGACTTTAGTTCAGCATTCAACACCATTATTGTTGTTGTTATTATAATTATTATTTATTACATTTGTATGCCGCCCTTCTCCGAAAACTTGTGGCGGCTCACCATCATACTGGGGAGAGGGGCATGGTCAGCATCTTGGTGGTGAAGTGTTTCTTTAGCTCTTGTGGGGAAACGCCAAATCCCCAGTGTTTGGGGGTGTCAATTCATTTTGAATCGGCCCAGAGACCCCTGTAGGGGAGGGGAAAAAGGGGACTTGGTTTGGTCCCATTTTGGGGTCAGCATACCCCAAGGCATCTGGACCTGGAGCCTCCACCTACAGCGGCACGAAGGCGGTTAGCCCCCATTAGCCGAGGAGACTGCATGCTGGAAAAAGTTGTTTGAAGAATTGGAAATCATCTGGAAAAGAAAGGGGAATGTAAGTTTTTGTGCTAGTGGTCATTGCAGAGGAGAATTGACTGTTAAAGGAAGGAGAAAAATATTTCCCCCCAATCTTTTTGTTTGTGGATTATTTGAAAAAAGTTTAAGAAATAGGGGAGAGTGGCTAAATGGACATTATACAGTAATACCTCGTCTTAGGAACTTAATTGGTTCTGGGGGGAGGTTCGTAAGATGAAAAGTTCGGAAGACGAAACATTGTTTCCCATAGCGGGGCTTCTCGGCATCCTCCCGAACGGTGAACCCAGATGTTCGGCAAAAGTTCGGGTTCTGGAGGCTGCTGATAAGCCCCGCCGCCCGGCAGTCACCTTTTAAAACAGCCGGGGGGCTTCTCGGTGGCCTCCCGAACGCCGAACCCAGAAGTTTGGGTTTGGCGTTCGGGTTCAGGAGGACACTGAGAAGCCCCCCGGCTGTTTTAAAAGGTGACAGCCGCGGGGCTTTGCGGTGGCGGCAGCGGGTTCGTAAGAAGGAAAAAGTTCGTAAGAAGAGGCAAAAAATTTCTGAACCCCGGGTTCGTATCTCGGGTTGTTCGTAAGACGAGGGGTTTGTATCATGAGGTACCACTGTACTTACTAATTTCATATTGAATGAAGTAAAAGCTAATGACTAAAACCTATTTTGGAAGAAGATTGGTAGATCTGTAAAGGTTTATTTTTAATTTTTAAAATATTATTTGGCTTGAAAACTGAAACATTAAAAAAAAGTAAAAAGAGATTTAAGGACAGTATGGTTGCCATCTACTGGAGGAGACTATATGCGTGAGAAAGTCTTTGAATTGGAATTTTTTGTTTACCTAGATTCAACCTTCATGAAATGTGCTATCCAGATTAAATAAACCTGCCGTTACTTTGACAAAAAAAGGGGGCTGATTTTTTTTTTAAGCAGCTGGACAATATTAGCCACCTCTTACGTAGAAGAGATGGAGCAACTAAGAGAAATAAGAGATTTATTGGAGATTCATATGGAGATTTGAGAGGACACTAAAGGTTTCCATCATGAAATGAGATTAATAATTAACATTGGAACTGGAATTGGAGGAGAATTACAACTGGAGATGGTGAAGAGGACATTGATAATTGTTACAATGGACTTGATGAATTTGGAGCTGGAGCAGAAGATGCAGAAGAACAAGATAGGATTAAAATATATAAAGAGAAAATTATTGAAAGTGGAAACAAAAATAATTTTGGCATTAAGGGTGAATTAAATGGTGAATATATTACATATTTTGATGATGGTGTATGGTTACATGCTGAAGTGGAGCAAGAGAAATCTGGGGGTAAAATTATAGAAACTTCTGAAAAAGATTGTGGATGAAGATTTTAATGTTCTTGTTTCAAATGAAGCTAAGCACTGTTAAAGGAAAATGTGAGCAAGGATATAAGATTTTGCTAACTCTGAAACAAAAGGGAATTAAAGAGGGACTTTCTGTTTAAATAAGAGTGAGGAGGAAGAAGAAGAAAGTAAAAAATAAAGAGTGATATAAAAAGATGGGAGAGAAAGACATTAAACAGACAAGGAAAGGGTTTTTTTTTTTTAAAGTTCATTGAATTTAGAACATTTTATAATACTTTGCAATAGTTTCTTTATTTTGGTAGTTATTTTTTGATTTATTTAGTAGTAGTAGATTCATGAATTTTGATTAAAAAATTTAAGTAAATGAACAATATTAAAGTGATTTAAGCAAATTTTAAGATAATTAAGGTTTGGTTTAACTTGTTAAATGGGGTCCATAGAGATGAAGATAAAGAGTATTTGCTTTTATTGTTTAGTCTTAATTTACCAAGAGGAGTCTGATGAAATATCATAATGTCATAAGTAATGGATTTATATGTTTATATATGTCTTTTTTATATTTTTAATTGATAAAATTAGGTATAAGGGTTCTTAGTCTGTTTTGAGATTTAAGAGGGAAGTATTTTGCCTATATTTTTTCATAAGTAACTGAATATACATAATACTCATTCCTTACAGCAAGGGACTTCCGGGTGGTGCTATGTCAGAGCAGAGCAAAGAAAGTGGCTGCGGTCTTTGCCCGAATTTCTGAGCCTTGGATCACCGGATTAGGCAAACAATCATTCTGGAGGAGATAGTTGAAATAAAGGGGATAATCTGCTGCAGTTGAGGAAAGTTGCTTTTTCCCATTGCGGCAGGTAGAACACCCAAAATCCAAGCTTGGAAGAAATCAATAGGATGTGGGGATCCGAAGACATGGTGGCTTAACTTCAAAAGAGGAAGCGGAGAGATTGATCGGTAAACTGCTTTGATGGACTTTATTTTATGAGAATTCTGTATATTTAATAGACTGAGAGGGAACCTCTAAAAACCTTGAAAAGAATGATACGATTGGAAAGTAAGGGAGGCTCAGAGTTTGATCGGGAGCATTAAAAGAGTAAAGAGCATAAGAGTTAAGAAATAGACTTTAAGCTTTAAACTTAAAATGATCTCGAACTTTGAAAGAAACATAAAACACTACAGATTTTCTTTTAGAAGTACTTCCAGTGATAGAAGGTAAGTATTGAGATAAATTGGAGCTTAGAATAACTTATTTCGTCGAAGCAATCAGCCGGATAGCTGCTGGGGAGAGGAGAAAGCGGTGAGAAGAGAAGAGGAAGGAGCGAGCGTGACAGCGCAGATTTGCGAGATGACATTTTGGAAGAGACTGAGGAGCGGAGCTGAGGAGAGTGGGATCAGAGAAGGCGATCGGAGTGACCGGAGTAACGAAATCGGAGAATTAGAGAGATGAATCTCAAGAGTAGAGATTTTGGAGGTGTGAATTCAAGAGTGAGAACGGAGGAGGACATTGGCCATAATAGAGAACTGAGCTGCCAAGAGAAGGACTAAAATGATAAGGAGTGGAGCAGTTCCGGAGGTGAAGTCTTTGATTGGAAGAGAGATAGGAGTTGGATCAGAGACAAAAGAAAATTGCAATTTATTTGGACACTGATTTGCTTGCTGCTTTTTGCTGGATCTTTACTCTGGATATTGATATTGATATTGACACTGAAGTGGACTCTGGCAAGTGATTACTATACATCTGATTTCTGATATTTTTCTTGCTTCTGTCTTCCATTAAGTACACTTGAGCTCTATATAATTAAAATATTTACTTAGAAATTATACCGTGTTTCCCCGAAAGTAAGACAGTGTCTTACTTTCTTTTTACCCCCAAAAGCCCCACTACGTCTTACTTTCGGGGTATGTCTTACATTGGAAAAAAATTGAAAGGGTCGCGTTCCCGAAGGCATCTCCCCAGAGTCCAGAAGGGCAGCCGCGGGACAGGAGCCTCGTGAGCCCTTTTCCAAGTTCAACCTCAGGGCTCCAAGCGGCGTGCATGCGTGGAGCCGCAGACGCGTGTCGGGGAAGCGTGTGTCTGGAGGGGAGGAGCCGCTCTGCGCAGTTGGGCAGCCCCACCTGCCTGCCGGAAAGGAGGCGGGCGAAGGAGGGCGCAGCTCCGGCCGCTCGCCTCGGAGCCGGTCGGCCTCGCCGGCCGCTTGCAGCCGAGCCTCGGCAGGACTCGGTTGCTGGGACGAGCGCCTTCGCTGCAAGCCGCTGCCCGCTTGGCTCGCTTCGGACCAGCGCTGTCCTTCGCTTTGCCAAGCCGGGGAAGAGGCGGTGGCGCCGCGGCGAGGGCGAGGGGCGCGGGGAGCTTGGAAGCGACGTCATCGGGCTCCCCCCCGGCAATACCCCCGTGTTTCCCCGAAAGTAAGACATATGTCTTACTTTCGGGGTATGGCTTATATTAGCCGACCCCCCTGAAACCCCCGATACGTCTTACCATCGGGGGTGTCTTACTATCGGGGAAACACGGTATATAGAAAAGCTTCCATCTTTTACAAATTATATTTTCTTTTCTTTTAACTTCAGTAGATTATAAGAATTATAAGACAATTGATAATTGATTGAATAGATAATTGATTGAATAGATATTGTATATATTGATACGGTTTAATCAGGTGTTTACTATGAAGTAAGATCTAATATCTTAAGAGCCGGGGTGGCGCAGCAGGTAGGGTGCCGTTCTGGAGGCCACTGAAGCTGACTATAGATCTGTAGGTCAGCGGTTGAAGTCTCATCACTGGCTCAAGGTTGACTTAGCCTTCCATCCTTCTGAGGTGGGTAAAATGAGGACCTGGATTGTGGGGACAATATGCTGGCTCTGTTAAAAAGTGATATTGCTAACATGTTGTAAGCCACCCTGAGTCTAAGGAGGAGGGCGGCATAAAAATCGAATAAATAAATAATTGATATTTTATATTTAATAGCACACAATAACAATAACTTATTTATTGGTAAAGTAATAGAATTAATTTGTGAAAATTGATCATATAGATTGAATATTTGGTTGAATACTTGATAGGATTAAATTAAGAGAGTTAATTTAAAATCAAAATATAACAAGATATTCCTGAAATTAAAAGCAGGTGTGACTAGCAGACAAGTTAGGAAAGGAGGTGCATATGAAAGAGTGTAGACTTAAAAGAGCAGAAAAGAATATAGATAATTCTCAAGAAACGTTAAATGAACAGGGACATAAAATCAAAGAAATAGAAGAAAAAACAGAGAAGACGGAGAAGAGACAAGAAATAACAAAAGAAAGATAGAAAGAGGTGAACAAGGAGTTAGAAGGTGCCATAGCTCAACTACAGCTCGAAAAAGTGTCCCATTATTTAAGATTTCAGAATGTGACTGAAAAAAAGGAGAAAATATTTTGAATCTAATGATAGAAATTATTGCTGAAATTTTAGAATTGGGGAAAGAAGAAGTCAGAAATAATACTGATGAAGTATATAGATTCTCAAAGAATTATATAAGAAAACACCGACTGTCAAGAGAGGTGCACATTAAATTTACAAGAAAACATATAAAAGACGAGGTGTACAAGACTACAAGAACAGGAAGAATATCGTATAAAGGAAAACAAGTCATAATCTTGAAACAAATCCCAAGAAGAATCAGGGAAAAGAGAAGAGACTTCCAATATCTAACAAGAAAGTTATTGAGAAGCGACATACCATTTACATGGTTAGCACCAGAAGGATTATTAGTGACGTGGAAGGGGGGGGGGGATAAAATAGATACTATAGAAATGGCTAACAAATTTATTGATCAACAATTGGAAATAGAAATTAGAAAAAAAGTACAGGTACATTATACAACATGTACTAACAGCAGTAAAAATAGTAATGGTACAGCTCTGGAAATAGAGTGGAATACCAATTGATAAAGTTTTCATTAGTAAAGAATAATTGTGATAGGATAAGTAGAGTATAAGTGAAGATATAGTAAAATTAGAGTTATTGTAATAATGAAATGTGATATTAATGGTGGAATAGACTGAAAACTGAAAACTGTAGACGAAATAGTTTAGCTTACTCGAATTGATATGGAAAAATAACATCAATGCGGTTTACTGTAAAAGGGTTAGAAAGTTTTTGCTTTTGTCTTTTTTTGTTTCTTTGTATGTTATGTCTGTACAGGTTTGCTTGAAGTTTGTAATTTAATGCTTTAAATATATTTTTAAACATTTATATTTAATAAAAATATTTTTTAAAAATATTCCTTCCTCACAGCCACTCTGTAAATGGGTTGGGCTGAGAGAGCCCAAAATCAACAGCTGGCTTTCATACCTAGGGTGGGACTGGAACTTCACTATCTCCTGGTGATTGACCCAAAGTCACCCAGCTGGCATTTGTCCCTAAGGCAGGATTAGAGCTCATTGTCTCCAGCTTTCTAGCCTGATACCTAGTAGATCAAATTGAGGATTTTTGGTGTTGGGACTTCATTTGGCAGGTCCTGAATCTGCCAAGCAGCCCTGTTCTCTAAGTGATGCCTCTTTCCATGCAGAGTTGTGGAGCTGACAATTATTCATCAGGGCAGCTCTGATGTTTCCAGAGAGATGAAAGGTTTGGTGGAGAGCAAGGGTCTTCAAGGTCATCACACTCCAATTCCAGAAATGGGAGGCTTCAGCTTCCAGAATTCCCCAGTCAACTGGCTGAGTTATTCTGGGAATTGAGGTCCACGAATCTAGAGGCTGCCAAATTTGGAGAACTCTAGATTAAATGGTCTCAAAGTTTCTTCCATTCTGTAAGAGCTGTGATACAGGTAGTCATCAACCTATGACCACAATTGAGTCCAAAATTTCCTTTGCAAAGCAAGGCAATCATTAAGTGAATTTTGCTCCATTTTATGACTTTTGCCATAGTTGCTAAGTGAATCACATAGTCATTATGCGAATCTGGCTTTCCTCATTGACTTTGCTTTTCAGAAACCGTCTGAGGTTATAAATTACCACATGACCCGGGACGCTGCAACTGTCGTAAATATGAATCAGTAGCCAAGCATCTCAATTTTAATCACAGGGATGCTGCAATGGTTGTGTGAAAAATGGTGCATTTTTAGTGCATTGTAATTTTGAATGATTGCTAAACAAATAGTTATAAGTGAAGGATTACCTGCATAGCTATTTTCTGCTGCACACATTGCTTTCCAAATCGGCTAATGCAATCAACCTGGGCCTCCATGTCTTCTGCTCTTCCTGCAGCTGCAGAGCCAAGCTCCCAGAGTGTTGGGGCCCCGACCCACACAATCTGACCTTCCCAAGGACAGTTGGAGGGTTCTGCCTTCAAATCCTTTAAAATCCATTGGTAGTAATGGGTGGTGGGTCTGCTTGAGGTACTCAATCAGAGACCCCAGAGCAGGGGTCCCCAAACTTTTTACATAGGGGGCCAGTTCACTGTCCCTTAGACTGTTGGAGGGCCGGAGTATAAAAAAAACTATGAACAAATCCCTAGGCACACTGCACATACCTTATTTTAACGTAAAAAACAAAATGGAAATGTACTATTTAGAGGGGGGGGGGAAGACGTCTGAAATTCATACATGTTTATGTTTTGTTTTTAATTTTCTTTTGTTAACATCTGATTGGCTATAGAATTGGTTTGATTGGTTTATAGAAAAATGTATTAAAATGTTTATAGAAAAATATATAAAGAAAGAAGGAAGCAGTTTGGCATAATGGTTAATAAGTTAGAAATATAATTGGTGTTGTACTTTTTGAAGGAACATTAAGGAGGGAATTTAATTAAAAGAAAAGTATGTACCTGGATGACAACATTAGAAAAAAAACTTTTGCAACTTTTTGGATGATTGATATTAGTTACTGACAAAATACCGCATTTTATTCAGGGAAAATTAGATGGTAGATGGTGAGCTTTGCAGCTTTGCCTCCAAGAAAGCCAAAGGAAGCTCAGCTTGGGGGCGGGCCTGAAGCCACCGGCGCCACCGCCTACTCTGCCCTGTGCTTCGGCCGTGCCGGGGCCAAGTAAGCCGAGACTAGGCCCGTCGCCCCCAGCTCCAAGCGTGGGGCCTGGGTGGCGGGCAAGCATCGGGAGGGCCTCGCCGTCGCCTGGCCGGGGGAAAAGCTCCCCTCCCCTGTGATCCGGGACGGCATGGCCGTTAACAAGTTAGTGCGTGGTGGGTCCTGATGGCTTGTTTACTGCCCCCTCCAGACGCTCTTGCAGGGCTTCCAGGCTCCCCGCAGGCAGCGAAGAAGCAAAAAAGCAGCACTCTCCCGCTCTCTCTCTCCCTCTTTCTTGTGTTATTTCTCTCTCTCTAACTCACTCCCTTTCTATCTCTCCCTCTTTCTCTCTCACTCTCCGCAGCAGACCCCCCCCAACACCAAAAGTGCCCAAACGCGTGCAAACCTCACCGGTGCAAAAAAAAAAAAGCAAAAAAGCGGCACTGGAGGAACCAAGACGGTCTGCAGCTGAGCGTCTGGAGGAGGAGGAGGCGGAAAGCCAGGGGGCGGGGAGGAAAGCAATTGGCCAATTTCTTTCTCGCCTTTAGGGAGAGGAACTGTTGCTGCTATGCCATAGGGTGCTTTCCTCCCCGCCCCCTGGCTTTCCTCCTCTTCCTTGCCACCGCCAGACGCTCAGCAGCAGAGTGGAGGGGAGATTTGGGAACTTAGTATATAGATGGTAAAATCTCGTACGCTGCTGCGGGCCGGGTAAATGGCCTCAGCAGGCTGCATCCGGCCCATGGGCCGTAGTTTGGGGACCGCTGCCCCAGCGGGTCACAGAGAGTAGCAGACCCTGGTGGTCAGGAGCTGCCTGAACTCCAGAGCTGCCCTTTGGTTTTTTGGCAGCTCAGAGGCTGAATTCTCAGTTCAAATGGATCTGATCCTCTGGGAGGAATACAACATGCAATGTTTGATTAGTGATTCTTTGTTTTGTGTAAGCAAAGCAGTGTTCCAATATGTAAGGGGCTGCCCCCCAAAAGAGGACAACCTATTATCCAAAGCACCAGAGGGCAGGACAACATGGAAACTAATCAAGGAAAGAAGCAATCTGGAATTAAGGAGAAACTTTCTAAAAGTGAGGACAGTTAACCAGTGGAATAACCTGCTTTAGAAGTTTTTAAGAAAAGATTAGATACTCACTTATCTGAAAGTTCTGCTCGAGCAAGGGTTTGGACTACACCACCAAGGTTCCTTCCAACTTTATAATTCTGTTAGTAAGCATAGTAAATTATTAATTATGCTTTCTACGAAACCGTTCCACACCCCTCCCCCCCAAAACCCTGTTATTGCTGTTCGCCAGTCGGAACGGCGAAAACTTTCTTGAAAACTGTTAAATCTAGAGACTGTAATCCTCTTCCTTTTTCTTTTAAAGTGTGTAACCTTTCCGGACCGTCAATAAACAAAATAAAGGAAACAAACATGGAGAGAGGGGAAGCATCGTTGGCAGCGACCCCTTGTTCGGTTTAGGGGTTTCACCGTAGATCCAATAAAATGATGAATAGAATCAGAAATTGGCCTTTTACCGGACCTGAGACATTTCCGATTCCCACTTAATTGGGCTGGCCATGAGAGAAATTGCGAAACGACACCACCAAACAGGGAAAGCAAAAACAAAAACAAAAAACCCCCACCCCTACAGCGGGACAATTCTATAGTGTTTTTGCGTAAACTCCCCACAACCTGCCCCTCAGAGGTCTTCAAACTTGGCAATTTTAAGACTTGTGGACTTCAACTGGGACTTCAACTCCGAGTAATCTCCAGCCAGCTATGCTGTCTGAAGTCCACAAGTTTTAAGGTTGCCAAATTTGAGGACCACTGGAGACGCTTAAAACAGGAACCGGAAGTGCACGTGCCTCCCCTTTTCTCTATGGTTGGTTGGAGGAAAGTGAGGGGACACTTTGATGCTGAAGTCGTTGCTGTCATGCGGTTTCGAGCGAAGATTATAGACGTGGGGTGTCTCAATCATTTCAGTCGTGAGTACACCGTGTAAAAGGCTGCAGCTCAGCTGGAAAACAAAGTACAGTATTGGGGAAAGTATACACGCCTTTCCCTCCTCTCCGTGGTTTTTTTTGACCGACTGTCCGCCTGATTTGCAGTTTTTAAAGAACGGCGCTACTTTTCTAACATAAGAGCGGACTTCCTCTGAATAAAGTATAAAGATCTTCAAGGAAAATACCAAGCCTTATGCAGGGAATGGAAATAGAAATGTGGCTATTGATTAAATGAAATAAAGTGTTTCATTTATTTGACAGTCCATCTGTTTGTTTCATACTACCGAGGCCAAATTGATGATAAATCCATAGCTGTCTATTAAATTGGATTAAATCAAGTAGATACAAATATTTTCAGTGATTTGTTTCCCAGAGCATGCCAATCTTGAATCAGACAACCATATAAGTACTCAAACAATGTGTGTAGTACAGGAAGAATTTCATGTTTTCACTCTGCTGTTGGAGAGGTAAAAATTACAAAGAAAATAAAAAAGGGAATTTACAGGGATACTTCAAAAGTTGCAGCCTATCTATGATGAGTCTGTTAGTACTACCATATGTTATCTCAAACTCTCCTTTTATTCCTCCACGATTAGGAAACACTGATGAGATATAAAAATGGTTAATTATGTCAATAAAACCAGTTATAAAAATTTAATCACAATTGCACATGGGTAAATACGATTACATTGATTATAAATTTGGCTCTAAAGTTTCTTACAGAAGAGATAAGTTAATATTTTAGTGATGGTATATTACAGGAATCCAGTAATTTTTAATTCAGCTTCCAAACTAACTCTTAATTATGCCTGTTCGGTAATGAAATTTCACCTTCTGTTTTTGTTCCTGTGATTAAAGATGTTCTATTATGCAGAGATATTAAAGTGCGTTGTAAAATGTACTGTCTTGACAGGTGTGATAAGCACAATTGCCAAATTAACTAAAATCTGTATCCTGCGGCTTACTTTGGATAAACTTTACTTCATCCTCAGTGACAAAGTGGCAAATGGTGGTGTTAGCATGTGGTGTGAGCTTAACCAGGTAAGAGTCCAGGGGTGAAAAAAATTAAAAACATCAAACTATGAAGTGTATTTTATTTAAATTAGAATTTTGTAATTGTTGTGGTTGGCTTCAGGGCAGCTCCTGTAGCTGGGGATTTTGATGTGGAACAGTGGGAGTCATCTGTTTATAGAAGACTGTGTGGGTGCAGCCAGATGTCTCAGACAGTGAAAGAATCACAGGCAGAGGAAGGCAGTGAGGAGGAAGAGACAGACAGGGGAATGGGTGCAGCAAGCCCCACAGCTAGCCCCACAGCTAGAGGGTCATCAGGCTCAGAAGGGGAAGATATCTTGAATTCCCGTGTGTGCAGGATCTTGGGAAGGCAAGAACAGCTGTGCAAGTGTAGAAACAGATAATGGAGTGCAGTTGTTCAGAGTTTAATTACGTGCTGAAACCCTGATAAAAAAGGGAGGGGTTGGAGTGCTGGGCGTGGGCATTTATCATTGGCATTTTCGAAGAAAGAAGATTGTGCAGCATGGTTTGCATTTTGTTTTGGTTTTCTGTTAACTCTTTGACACTCAAGCAGGAAAAGGCGGTGCGGATTTGAGTGTGGAACTCTGTCTTTATTGACTCATAAATCACTCCTTTGCTCTGGCACAAGCCTAAACATGTCAGGTGAAATTTTGTGTGAATAACTCTAAACTTTTGGTACTCATAAAACAGTAACTGGCCTTGCATTCAAGCAGTCATTTAGCCTTTGTATGTAAAAGAGACTTTCTTGATTCAATGGCCCTGCTGTCATGTGTTTGAATTAATTCTGGGCTCGTGGATAGCTAATTGCATTAGCCAGGCAGAACAGTAACAAAGAAAGAGATATTTTTTTAAATAAAGTTTTTTATTTTATTTTATTTTCCATTTCATATTCATACAAATATCAATGCATATGCCCTGTATTATTTCAAAAACATACAGCTACATAATTATATATTTCTTAAGCAATCTTTTTTACATTTAAAACAACACCTTTATCTTAATAATTGATTATCAGTCTGTATTCATTTTTCTTTTTCTCACTCCCTACCTACTCTCAACCATCCCTCCTATCTACCTTTCTTTCACTCTCTCCACCCTTCCTTCTTTCTCCTATCCCCCCTTCAACTACTTTCTCAGAAACTACTTCCTCCTCCTCTTTCTTTACCTTCCCTTGAGTGATTTTGATTTACTTAAATTTTTTATATTAAACAAGCTGATAATTATATCACTAACTAAACTACATTTATTGTGATGTCCCCTCTCTTCCCATATCCTATCTTTAAAACTGTTTATTGTCGGGGCTTCCAGTTGGGAACGGCGCTATGACGGGAGGCAGGGGATGGAGCTCCGTATCCGAGCCATCCTTTTCTTCTTTGAAGGCTGCTTTTTTGCGGTCTGATCAGTGTTAGAGGGTTCGATCACAGAACAGGGGTCTCCTGGAGCCCTAGAGACACAGTGCCACTGTCTCGTAGGGCAGGGATTGCCCTGCAGCTCCTCCGAAGAAGAACCGGGCATCATCTATGTGACTGCCCGGCCATAACAGAGTGACCACACAGAAGGAAGTACAAAAAGTAAACAGAAGTCGATCGGAGTAAACAGATCATTAAAAGAAAATGGTACAAAAGTTTAAAGATAACCTAAACTTTTTAAAGAAAAAAAAAGAAGGGGATCCTATGATTCGTAGTCTTTGCTAAACTTGATTGAAAAGGCAGATGGAGTAGTGATGCTAAATTAAACAACCGGAGGAGGTTAGGACTTGAAAACTCCAGTATACCAAGAATAAGAAAAAATAACACAATCTGAAATTCGAACTTTAAACTTTAAACTCTTTAAAACAAGAGCAGACCTTCCCCCAATAAACAAATTAAAAAAAATTGGCTTTTGAGATATCGTGGGTATCAGGAGCTGTGGAGGACGATTATCGGCTGTTTTTCGTACACTCGCTGACGCCGCCATTATAGTTTTAAGAGACAGTGGAAGAAAGAGTAAAAAGGAAAAAAAATTAAACAAAACAAAACGGACTTCAGTATTAGTTCAATTGGAAATATATTTGGGCACCATATTTTCTTTTTTATTTGATTTTGGAGTTTGGCTTACAAACCTCGGAACTGTTTTGAGAAATTTGGATTATATATTTAGGACTTTACTTTGGATTAAATTTTAAACCTTACCTACTTTTTTGGGATTGATTGTTTTTTCATAATTGGATTATTTATTTCTGGAGGAAATTCTTTGGTGGAGTCGGTGACAGATCGATGTGTTAGAAAGAAGATAACGATCTTGGGTGTGATGACGTCATTACTTCTTTTCCTTGTGTTTAAAGCGAAAGTGCAAAAAGATTGGATTAGATATTATTGACACAGTGACTGTGGGTTTCAATCAACTACGACAAACTTCTTTTTTTAATCTCCTTTTTAATAATATTTTCAAAGAAAATCTTTTGGGACCGATTTAGAAGGTCGAAGTAACTGGACTATATTTTGAGATATTTCTGTTTTTTGCTTCTTCTCCATGTTATCCGTTTTCCTATTTTCTCCCTCTTTTTCCTTTCTTTCTTTCTTTTCTTTTCTCTTCCTCTTTTTTCTCTCCCTGTTTTCTCTATTTGTTTTTGTTTGTTTCTGATTGAATATAATGAATTGCTTAAAATTGCATTGTTTCCCCCTCCCCCTGACTTTATTGCTGTAACCCTTTGATATCTATAAGATTGTCATATGATAATATTAGTATATAGCAATATAGTAATAGAGCAATATAATAATATAATAATTTATAGTAATAGTAAGTCTTCTTGAGTAATAAGCAATAATTACTGTTATATCCTGTTATTTCCTTTGTCTTTTAGAGTATATATAAACAGTTTTGCCAGTTTATTGATTCTATACTAGTAATCTTAAGATATTAATGAATTTCTATTTACAAAGGAAAACCTGATTTATTTGCTATATTGAGATAAGTTTCTTTTATATATAATATATTAAGCATATTAAGTATATTAAGTAGTAATATTTAATGCTCCTGTGGAAAAACCTTAAAGGGTCAATTACTATGTCCAACACAACAACTTTAAAGACAACCAAAAAACAGACATTCACTCTATTTTTTAAAAAAAATAATTTTTATTTACATATATATAATGAGATAATAACGACAAACAGTACACTTACATAAAATACAGAAAACAGAAAAAACAAGCAAGAGATACATTTCTTCTCTTCTCCTGTAGTAGAGACTGTTGACAGCGTCCTCTCTTTTTTTTTAAAATTCTTGGCGGTGTTAAACCAGTGGTTTGAGTTGTATATTGTTATAGTTAAGTTCTTATGTTGTAAGTTCTTATCAAATAAACAAAACAAAAACTATATTGACTATTTAAGAAAATTGTTCTTTAAATTATTTCTTTATCTCGCAGCACTATAAAGAGGTGTTCTTTTATTAAACCAAGTGTAAAATTCTTCCCATATTTGGTAGTATTTCGTTTTTTCTTTTTCTTTTAGTTCCATTGTTAGTTTATCTGCTTCAGCACAATCTAACATTTTTTAAAATTAAATTCCGTTCATTTGGCATGTTTTCATTTTTCCAAAATTGTGCGATAGCTATTCTCGTTGATGTTATTAAATGTTGTATTAGGTAATAATGTTCCTTATTCATCTGATTTTCAATAATGCCAAGCAAAAATATTTCAGGTTTCATTTCTAATTCAATCTTAGTTATTTCCTTTATCCATTTCTGAAGTTTGTGCCAGATTCCTTTAATTTGTCTGCAGGTCCACCACATATGAAAATATGAACCTTGTTTCTCACCACACTTCCAGCAGTTAGGTTTGAGGTTGGTGTACATTTTTGCTAGCCTTTCGGGGGGCATATGCCATCTATAAAACATTTTTATTGCATTTTCTTTGTATGCGGTGGATTTTGTGATTTTGTAGTTGGTATGCCATATTTTTTCCCATTGGTCCAATTGTATTGTGTGACCTATATTCTTTGCCCAAGCAATCATATTCCCTTTTACTATTTCTTCCACGTTTTGGTGTTCTTGTAGTATTTTGTAAATGTTTGCAATTGATTTTTTGTGGGGTCCTAATAAGATTTTATCTAATGGAGTGTAGTTTTTCTGTATTCCATATTTCCCTATATCTACATGGAATCTAGATGATATTTGGTGATAGCACCACCAATCTACTTTTATTCCTTCTTCATTTAGCTGTGTTTGTGCTTTTAATTTTGAATCTTTATCTAATAAGTGTGAATAGTTTAATAGCTTTTGTCGACTTATAGTGTTTGGGTAAATTATTGTTTCTATGCTTGAGAACCATAGTGGTATTTTAAAATAATGTTGCTTCCTAATTAAGTTCCAGTTGTCTAATAATGACTTCCTTATCAGATGGTGTTTAAAATATGAGTGTGTAGTAGATTTATTGTTCCAAATGAAACTGCCATCCGGACTGGATGTCATGTCCTTCCAAAGCTAGTAGTCTCGTATTTTGAAGTTGTATCCACTCTTTAACCCATGTTAGGGCTGCTGCTCGGTAATAGAGTTTGAAGTCGGGTAAGCCAAGTCCACCTTGCTTAGGGTTGCCTTGTGTCCATTTGAGTCTAATGCTTGGCCTTTTCTTTTGCCATATAAATTTGGATATTGATTTGTCTAATTTTTTTTAAAAGGTTCCTTCTAATTTAATTGGGATTGTTTGGAAGTAATATAGAAATTTGAGTAATATGGTCATTTTTATTGTGGCGATTCTTCCTAGTAATGAGATTGGTAATTTAGCCCATGTATCTAATTGTGATTCTGTCTTTTTTAGTAGTGTATCATAGTTATCTTTTTTTAATGTTATACATCTAGATGATAGGTTTATTCCTAGGTATTTAATTCTTTCTGTAATCTCCAATTTTAATTTACTAGTCAAAGTTTGTTTGTCTTTTGCTGTCATATTTTTAACTATAATTTTAGTTTTGGTTTTATTGATTTTTAGTCCTGCTACTTGTCCATAATTGTTTATTTCTTCCATTAATTTTTTGCCTGTTTGTATCGGATTTTCAATAATGAAGGCTATATCGTCCGCAAATGCTTGTAATTTAAACTCATGACCTTTAGTTTTTAGGCCTGTTATTTCTTTGTTTTTTCGTATTTGGTTTAACAAAATTTCAGTGCATAGTATAAAAAGGAGTGGGGATAGTGGACATCCTTGTCGTACTCCTTTATTTATTTGAAGTGTATCAGTTGTCTCTCCAATGATTATGATTTTAGCTGACTGCTTTGAGTATATGGTTTGAATTATTTTAGTAAATTTTTGTCCAAAGTTCATTTTTTTCAGTACCTCTAATAGGAATTCCCAATTTAAGTTATCGAACGCTTTTTGGGCATCCATAAATATTATTGCAGCTGATTTTTCCGAACGGGATTCGTAATATTCTAGAGTGTCTAGCATTATTCTGATGCTATTTTGAATGTGCCTGTTAGGTAAGAACCCATTTTGATCTGAGTGTATCCATTTGTTTAGTATTATTTTGAGTCTATCAGCTATTGCTGTAAAAATTTTATAATCCCCATTTAATAATGCTATGGGTCTGTAGCTCATTATTTTTTCTTTTTCCTTTTTATCTTTGGGGATTAAGGTTATCAAGGAGTCAGTCCATGAATTTGGCATTTTCCCTAAATTTAAAACTTCATTAAATAATTCTAGCATCAGGTCTTTTAAAGTGTCTCCTAGTTCTTTATAATATTCTGCCGGGATTCTATCTGGTCCGGGAGATTTGTTATTTTTTTGTTTACGTATAGCTGTATCTAATTCTTTCCTAGTTATATCCTTCCCTAGAAATTCTCTGTCTAAATCCGTTATCTCCTCTGGTTCACATTTTACCAGATAATTATTTATGTCCTTTTCGTTTATTTCTTCCTTTTGATATAGAGTTTGGTAATATTCCCTAACTATTTTCTTTTTTTCCTTTAATGCAAATTGTAACATTCCTTTATTATCTTCTAATTGGTGAATATATCTATTTTCTTTCTCTTTTTTAAATTTATATGTCAGCCATTTACCTGTTTTGTTGGCATGCTCAAAATGGTTTTGTTTTGATCTTTTTATTTGTACAGCTATGTCCTCTTGTATGATTAAGTTTATTTTATGTTTAATTTTGTCCTTTTCTTGGTTTAGATTGTTATTCTGGGGGTCATCTTGTAGCCGTGTTTCAAATTTTTTGATTTGTTCTTGTAAATCTCTTAATTTTTGTTTTTCCCCCCTTATTTTCTCTGCTTGTGTATGCAATTGTTAAACCCCTTGTGTACGCCTTAGCAGTGTCCCATATATTTTGGATTGAGGTGTCGTTATTCCAATTATATTTCAAAAAGTATTTTAATTCTCTGGTCATATATTTTATATATTTTCCTTTTATTATATTTGGATATATAGCCCAGCATTTATTCCCTTTTCCTTCTGTTTTAAGTCTACTATGGGGGGGTGGTCCGCCCATGTATTTATACTGATATTAATTTCTTCTACTATGTTTTCGATTTCATTTGTGGTCCAGAACATGTCTAGTCTGGACCATGATTGGTGTGGAGAAGAGTAGTATGTAAATTTGGTCTTATGTTTATTTCTTTCTCTCCATATATCTTTTAATCTGTGTTCTTCCACCATATCAAAAAATACTAAGGGCAAACTTTTTCTGTTACTACATTTATTATTTTTGTTTCCTGTTTTATAGTCAATTCGTGGATCTACTATCGCGTTGTAATCACCCAATATACACATGTTGGGGTTTTACATTCTGTTTATTTGGTCATATAGTTTTTTGTAAAAATATTTTTGATTCGTATTAGATGCATAAATAACGATCATTAATATCTCTTTTTGGTCTCCCTTCTTCGTCTAAGTATTTTTGTTTTGGGTTTGACCATTCTTTAACGTAAACTGTTATGCCTCTCTTTTTATTCTCTGATAAAGCTGCAAACATTTTCCCAAGTTTCGGATTTTCTAACAATTTTTCCTCACATTTTTGAATAAGAGTTTCCTGCAGACAAGTTATATCCGCGTTTTCATTTAGTAATTTTTAATAGGTTTGTTTTCTTTTGATCGCTGAATTCAGTCTATTGATGTTTACCGAAAATATTTTTGCTTGCTTAACCATGTTATTGTTTCCTAGCCGTGGCTCTTGTAATTATTCTTTCTCTTTCCTCTCTTGGGTCTTGGTTCGTGTCCTTTGTTTCTGGGTTTGTATTTATTGCTTCCTGATTGGGGGGTTCACTCTCCATATTGTTGTTCCTGGATCCTTCTAGGTTTTCCTCTATGAATCTGTCGGCTTTTTCATATGTGTCAATTTTAATCTTTCTATCTTTCCATGTGATTAATAGGCCTTCCAGGATTAGCCAACGGAATGGGATCCCTTGTCTGATCAGTCTGTTTGATATGAATTGAAAGTCTCTTCTTCTGTCGCTTATTCTCTTTGGGATTTGCTTCAGAATTACTATTTCTTTTCCTTCAAATATTAATGGTTCGCCTCTTGCACTTTTATAAATTGCATCTCTGACGGTCTTCTTTGTGAATCTGATGTGTACCTCTCTGGGTAATTTAAAACGTCTCGCATAGTTTGTTTGGACCATGTATAGTTTGTAAATATGATTCCTGAGTCCTTCTTCGTCTACTTCCAGGAGTGTGGTAAATATTTCCGTAATTTTTTTGAAAAGATCTTCCTCGTTAGTTTCGGGTACATTCTGGACTCTTAGATAGAAATTTGCTTTTTCCATTTCTAGTAAGGCAACAGCGCCCTCTAACTCATGGTTTGCCGCTCTTAATCTCACTTCTGTTTCTTCTATTTTACGGTCTGTCTTCACTGAGTTTTCTTCTAACAGTTTGATTTTTTGATCATGGTTTTCAATGGTGTCTTGTATATTCTTTATTTGGGTTTTAATTTCTTCCATATTTCCGTTCATAAATTCAAAATTCTTGTTTGTTTGAATTTGGTTTTGTACCATGGTTTCTTGCGTCTTGAACATAGTTTCTTGTGTTTGTTTCATGAAGTCGTGGATTAGATCCAGTGAAGTTTGGATAGTTTGAAGAGTTGGCCCTTGCTCTTGCTTTTCTATTGTAGTCATCTTCGTTGATGTTTTTGGTCTGATTGTGAGCGGTGTTGTTGGTGTTTGCTTCTTGAGTGATTTTGTATACGTTTGTGACATTTTTACCGTTTTAAAAAAATTACTCCACACTTTCATTCAATGTTAAAAATAAAGTCTTGTAATCACAATTATATTGCTATCTATGATATATTCATCTTATCAATTTTTAAACTCAATCAGTCTATATTTTTTTTAAATCAATTTTTAAAACACATTAAATTCAATACTTTTAACTACTATAATGATCCTTATATTTATACTTATCCTATCGAGATGTCCCAAAAATAAAAGAAGAAGAGATAGCAAAAAAATAGAGTTGGTATGAAGAAAGAATTAAACTTATACAATGCTAACAGTATATTATATTATTCACTTATTAATTTATTATTGCTTATACATTAATCACACATTTATTTATATACACTTATAGCAAGGTTGTAGGGAAAAAAAGAACTTAATCAATATAATCAATTCAACTCAGCTTATCCTTTAACTGTTTCTTAATAACAATCACTATATAAGGTTATGTTATATTATTTTTACAAATTCAGTCAGATAATTAATTATTAATTAGGTTTTTTACACCAAGATCAATTATTTAATTAATATAATTCATGAAAATATTTAAATATTTAAATTGTAGATATATAATTTTAATTATGAAAAATACATAAATATATCTAGTTGCCTATAACTTATATCTCTATCAGGAGAATTAATAAATTGTACTATACTAAATTACAAATTGAGGAGGGGGAGTAAAGGAAAGTGGAATTTATTAGAGGGAAGGGATTGGAATAAAGGGGTATTAAAAATGGGGGGAAAGATACAAGAGGAGAAGGGGGGAAAAGGAAAAAGAAAAAAAAAGAAAAAGGTGCTGGGGGGTTTTGTTTGGAGGTTCTGTTGAAAAATTTAAAGGGGATTCAAATTGATTCAAAAATTGGGTATAGGTCTGTTGTAAGAAAAAGATTTAGTGAAAAAAAAAAGGATATCCGAAAAGACGATGTTCAAAAAAGAGAAAGAAAGAAAAAAAAAGAGAACCCCCCCTCACTAATGGCAATATCACAGTTCAGAGAGCTTTCCCGTCAGGAAGCTAATTGGCGTTTACATTGACATCTATTCTTTAGAATACCAAAGGAAAAAAGAAAAAAAGGAACAAAAATAGTGGAGAAAGGTTGTAAAGTTCAGTGAGTCAAAAAGTAAAAGATTGTCCAAAACTCACGTTTAATAATGTGGATCTATTTGCTTTAGTCACCTATTGTTCTCGTTGAATCACGTTTGCTCTAGTTAGTTCTCGTTATTTACAGCAAGTTCTTAAGTAACAGCAATTTCTTAGATTTACCAGAATTTTACAGAGGGTTCTCCTTAAAGGGGCCGCAATCAGCGTAGGATGAGAGAAAAAACAAAATAAAACAGCAAAAGACGGGAAAGATCAAGATCCACGTAATATAATTTTTGAGTTTACCTGTAGTCTAGATGTCGATTGTCTCAGAAAAAAAAGCTGTATAAAAAGGGGAGAAAAAAGTCAAAAAAAGAGGAGCGGAAAAGTAATAGCTGGATTTTCCTGTTACTGGTGGACGTGTGTAGATACTTAAAGTTGTAATCTTTCCGATCTCACACTTAGGCTCCGATCTGTATTTTTAACGCGCTGACAGCTTAATCTTGTAGGAGGCTTTCTTGTTCTGTCTTATTTTGGAACTTCTTAATATAGAGGTCGATCTTGTTTCTTCTTATTATTTTGGCTGTCACTCTCCGGTCCACTGATCTGCGCCGACTCTCTTGCGTTGTCTCCTTCCTGGTGTCTTAAGGGGTCGCCATGTCTTTGGGCCGTAATGCTGCCACACCGGCTTCTTTTCCGTCGAGTTTAGTGAGATCTAGCCCCGGAAAGTGGGGTTTGCGCACACCCACACCTTCCTGGAGTATTCCCACCTTTATCGCTCACCTCTCCAGGATTTGCGATGGCTCTGAAGGAGCCCCCCAAACGAAAAATCTCAGAATCAAGTGGAGCAGTATCTCCCTTAACTCTGCTTCACCATGGCCCCGCCCCCGGAAGTCCAGACAGACATTCACTCTAACTTTATCATCACAAGACTCACCATTGCATCAAACGTCAATACCAGGCATGTTCTCAAAAGATAAATCTGTGTCTCAACCAACTCTGCAAACTATCCAAGAAACTCTATTAGCTATGCAAGAAGCTATGCAAAGAACGCAATCTTCAATAGATAATAATAGAGACGAAGCTAGATTGCAACATGAAGATTTGAAAGCTGAAATAGGTGAGATGAAAGCAGGGATGTGAAATATGGATGAGAAAATTGAAAACATAGAACAGACACTGCAGGAAAATGAACACAGACTAAAAATGTGGAAGGAAAAATAGAAAAGGTAGAACAAAAGATAGAGGACATTGAAGAACGCAATGAGGTCACCACAAGAGGTTTGGACAAGGCCATAGTATATCTAGAATTAGAATGTGCCTCGTATGGACTAAGATTTCAGAACATTGTAGAAGAAAAAGATGAGAATTTAGGAGCAAAGATGACAGAAATATTGGCGGAGATTCTGCAGATGGATCCACAAGAAATAATCAAAGAAATCGATGAGATTTACCGGGTCCAAACCAGCTTTGCTTGTAGACATAACCTCCCTAGGGAGATGCCTACTAAATTCGCCAGAAAATTAATAAGAGTTAAAATTCTAAGATGGACAAGAAACCAAAACTTAACCTTAAAGAGTAAAGAAATCATAATTCTGAAGCAAGTCCCTAAAATAGTTCAAGAATGCAGGAGGGACTATCATTTCTTAACAAAAAAACTGATAAAGGAAAACATAACCTTCTGCTGGCTTATTCCAGAGGCAAGCCTCTAGATGGATGGATGGATAAATGGATGGATAAATGGATAGAGGGGTGGGTGGGTAGGTAGGTAGATAGATAGATAGATAGATAGATAGATAGATAGATAGATAGATAGATAGATAGACAGAAAGATAGAAAGATAGAAAGATTGATAGAAAGGTACATTGATAGATGATGGATGGATGGATGGATGGATAGATAGATAATGGATAGATGGATGGATAGATAGATAGATAGATAGATAGATAGATAATGGATGGATGGATAGATAGATGGATAGATAGAAAGATAGATAGAGTGAAAGATAATGGATAGATGGATGGATAGATAGATTGATAGAAAGATACATTGATAGATAATGGATGGATGGGTGGATGGATAGATAGATAGATAGATAATGGATGGATGGATGGATAGATAGATAGATAATGGATAGATAGATGGATAGATAGATGGATACATAGATAGATAATGGATAGGTGGATGGGTGGATGGATAAATGGGTGGATAGATAGATAAATAGATAGACAGAAAGAAAGAAAGAAAGAAAGAAAGCCCCCACCCGGATTTCGTGAGGGCCAGCCCATTGCCGGCCCAGCACACCACGAAAACACGCTCAGTCAGAGCGGGGGGACATATCCGGGAAAGACAGGGAAGCCCCCTCCCCCCATCCACACACAAACTCCTCCAGGGAAACACGAGGCTGCGAAGCTGTGTGAGGCACATATAGGAGGAAACCTCTGAGGAGAAGGTTGAAGGGTGGAGAAATAAAGAAAGAAAACCATGTTTGCTAGTCCCTCCGCTGCTCTCTCGTCATCAGGCAAAGCCGCCGGGCAGGTCGAGGGGGCGAGCCCAGCACAGCCGACAGGCAGCTTCTGGTGTCATTGCAAAGGAGAGGCAGTCAGCCCCTCTCTCTCTCTCTCTCTCTCACACACACACACACACACACACACTCCCCCCTCTCTCTTTCCCTTCCTCTCTTTCTCCTTCTCTTTCTCTTTCCAATGGGCAGGAGGGGCGAAGAGGATTCAGAATGATTTCTCCTGGACGGGGCTGCTCAGGATTAGAGGGAGGAGAAGCAGCGGCCGGATTAGGACTCCAGATCGTTACTTCAATTGAGCGCCACTTCTTTGTCCGGGGAGAAAAAGGGGAGCATGTGGCTGTCCCCACAGGCTCCAGAGAAGGAGAAGGAAGGGGGCATCTTGTCAAGGGAACCTTGTCTGAAGCTGAAGTGCCGGGATTCTCCTTTGCCTTCACCAAAAACTTCTCCCCCCTCCTCCACGCATAATAAGGATCCCTTGCCTTTTATTCTTTCAGCCACCCTTATTCCTCACGTTCCAGGATCCCCTGCCATTTATTCTTTCAGCCACCTTCATTCCTCAGGTTTCCAGGAATCTCCCCCCCCCGTCATTTCTTCCTCAACCCGCCCCCTTTTGCTGCCCCTCCCCACCCTCTGTTCGCCTCGCTTCTAAAATTTTGGATTTTCCTATTGGCTTGCACGCATTATTCGCTTTTCCATTGATTCCTATGGGATACATTGTTTCATCTTATGAACTTTTCACCTTACGAACCTCGTCCTGGAACCAATTAAGTTCTTAAGATGAGGTATTACTGTATATTTGTTAACAGTTCCAAAGATGTCCACATCACATCAATTATTGACTAAGACATGTGTCTAGCAGAGTAAAAAAATATACTCTTTTTCAATTGGAAATTTCTGCCTCCATATATCAAATAGCAGATGACACCAAACTGGCAGGAATAGCCAACATTGCAGAAGATAGGCACAAAATACAGAAGGATCTTGACAGACTTGAACAGTTGGCGCTATAACAAAATGAAATTCAATGGTGAAAAAAGTAAGATTCTACATTTAGGCAAGAAAAACAAAATGCACGGGTACAGAATATGTGGTACAATGCTCAACAGTAGTAACTGTGAGAGGGATCTTGGAGTTCTAGTGTAGCAGCTGCGAAAAAAGCCAACATAGTTCTAGGCTGCACTAAGAGAGGGATAGAATCAAGACCATGTGAAGTGTTAATACCATTTTATAAGGCCTTGGTAATGCCATACTTGGAATACTGCATTCAGTTTTGATCGCCACGATGCAAAAAGGATGTTGAGACTCTAGAAAAAGAGAGCGATAAAGAGATTAGGGGACTAGAGGCTAAAACATATGAAGAGCGACAAAGAACAGTGACAAAGATGATTAGGGGACTAGAGGCTAAAACATATGAAGAATGGTTGCATGAAATGGGCATGGCTAGTTTGATGAGGAGAAGAACCAGGGGAGACATGATAGCAGTGTTGCAATATCACAGGGGTTGCCACAAAGAAGAAGGAATCAACTTATTCTCCAAAGCACCTAAGGATAGAACAAGAAGCAATGGGTGAAAGCTGAACAAGGAGAGAAGCAACTTAGAACTAAGGAGAAATTTCCTGATAATTCGAACAATTAATGGAACAGCTTGCCTCCAGAAGTTGTGACTGTTCCAACACTGGAAGTTTTAAAGAAGATATTGGATAACCATTTGTATGAAGTACTGTAAGGTTTCCTGCCTAAGCAGGGGGTTAGACTAGAAGACTTCCAAGGTCCCTTCCAACTCTGTTGTTATTATTATTATAAATATATTCAGTTCCTCCACCATGGTGAAAAGGAATTTGGGTAGTTTCTTCCTTTGAGTCTTGTTCTTTTTTGATATTTTATAGTCTATGTCTACTTGAGCAATCACATTAAAATCTCCCAACATACATATATTTTCATAATCCAACTCAATTCATTTCTGGTGTAGTTCAGCGTAAAATTTTTCTTGGTTTTCATTTGGTGCAAAAATTGCTACTAGTACTTTATTGTTGTTCATCACTATCTCTATCTATCTATTATTATTATTATTATTATTATTATTATTATTATTATTATTATTATTTACAGGATTGCCTCTTGCCACATACCTCTCAGAGACCAATTAGAGCATATTGGTAAGCTCCTTAAAACCCACCTCTTTCGTCAGGCATGGGGGAATTGATACTTTCCCTCCCCCTATGCTCATAAAATGTATGCATGGTATGCTAGTATGTATGGTTGGTTTTTAAATTGGGGTTTTAAATTAACTAAAACTTAAATATTAGATTTGTTTACATTGTACTATTATTGTTGTGAGCCGCCCCGAGTCTGCGGAGAGGGGCGGCATACAAATCTGATCAATAAATAAATAAATAAATAAATAAATAAATATTCTAGCAGCATATTCTAGCAGTTCTTATTTATTTATTTATTTATTCATTCGATTTGTATGCCACCCCTCTCCGAAGACTCTTCCAGTACCAGCAACTACAGCATTTGGACAACAGTATAAAGTACCCAAAAAACCAGCTAAAATTATCAGTGAAAAATTATTGTCTCTGCAGCACTGATGTTTTATTATGACAACTCCTTTAGGCTTGGGAACCTGGGCAAAGACACTCAAAAGAGGCTTGGGAACCTCGTGTAAGTTGCCCACCTTCAGGCTTGGGAACCTGTGCCAAGTGCCCCACTTGTGGCTGGACATGCCTGGCTATCGGGCATGACCTCTTTGCTATGAGCCACCATGGACCAATACATATTTAAATCACTAATTGATTTATACAGCCATTAGAAACATCAATGGGCCTGTTTCCTCTATCATGCAACAATACTGACAAAAATCCCATTTTTCGGACCCTTATTTGAAACCTGGCCTCATCCTTCCATTTCCTAACAAACATTTCTGTTTTTTAATATTTTTGAACACAGTCTTATAACATCTTGTGTTCTTTATTTTAAAAAAAATGCTACTTATTGAAAAAAAAATAACTTTTACTGCACTTGTATCAAGGGGCAGTGCAGAAATCACAGGCTACCCGCAAACAGCTGAGGAATTTTTTTCAATCCTTATATGAAGAGACACCAAAATGAAAACAATATGTTCTCAAAGATGAGAATCTGCTCTTTCTAATGGTGCCAAATTGAAGAGGATTGAAGCTGTCCCACAGGATCAAACAGAGCATCAAATATAGCCAAAATTTGGCAAAAACCCATTAAGTAACAAATTTGAACTCTTATATTTTTTCAACAACTTGAAGGAAAGTGCTGCAAATTGGAAATCCTCATCGCAGCTGTGTACTTAGTACACCTGCCAAAAATCAACCTGAAAAGGCAAGTAGTTTTGAAACTACAGCAGCCTGAAGATTGCTGTAAAGTCATTTTTCAGGATTTTTTTTGCAAAGTTTGAGCATGTAGCATTCCCTATTACATTCTTTTCTTTCATTACATATAACTTATTTTGCATTTCTCCTTCAGCACATACAACATTATTTTTCAGGATAGTACATTTGTTTTCATAAAACTGAATTACATATCCATTAGCAGTTAATCTTCCTATCTTTAATAAACAAAATTTCAGTGAAGGTACAAAGATAACATTTTCTAATATTGTGCCCAGCGTATGCAACATATGTTGACCCAGATAACTGAACATTAGTTTCTGGTAAGTGTGCCGATAAGGAAGCCATTATATCAAAATAGCCCCTTCCTACAGATAAACAATTCAAACATTTTTTCTGTAATTCACCAAGCTCTTTCTTCTAAGGAAACTTGGCTCTTTGCCAAACTTTATTTCCTGCTGGCTTTCAACTCCTACCAGCTCTGGCCACAAGTCCTGGTTTCTGCCAACCTGGTCTTCTGACTTCTTCTCCAGCACAGGAACCCAAGAACACTGGAACACAGGAGCACTGGTCCTTCAGTCTGGGCTACTCTGGCTTACTTGACTAGACTGGTACTAGTACTGGTCCTAGCTCTCGTAACTGGTCTGGTAACTGGGCTTAATTCTGGCTACGCTGGGCCCATAACCTATTGGGGAAGAGTTTTGCACATGTGGAAGTTAATCCACCAAGTAGCCACAATTAGCCATTATACCTAATTGAAATCTTCAATGAAAAACACAGCAAAATATATTTACAAAATATATTTTGTAAAAATATATTTTACTTTTCTTCTTATCAAACTGCTTCTCTATATAAACTGTCACCTTTATATTTAACCACTATAATAAACTATCTACAATACTTTTATATAACTCTTATTCCATCCACCACTGCAACCACTAAGCACTGACCATTAAACTACAAACCACCCAACATAAACCACTCTATAACAAACCACTCTCTACTATAACAAACCACTCAGTACAAACCATACCCATGCAAGAGTGTTCCTCCTTATATAGGTTACAGCTAATCAAGTTGCAGCACAATTAGCAAACTCATGATTATATGCTCATTATGGCTTACATCAGCCTTCACTTTGGTTGCAAACCATTTACCTTCAGAAATAAACTTATTTGTGACATTCCTTCCCCTCTCTCCAACTTTTCCTCCTCCTCTCACGTCTCCTCCTTTAACCTTATCCAAAAAACTAATTCCCGCCTCTCCTTAATCCTTTCTTGAGTGATTCCTTGTTCCAGAAAAAATACCTTTTCATTTGGCAGACTATCAATATAGTATGTTTAACCTATTACCTTATCATTTTTCTTATTTTTAAGTTATCTTAAACACATTTATTGTTGTTATTCTTTATTTTGGTATATACCTTAATACTGGGATTAATTAAAAACCTTATAAATCTAATTTCGTCATCCGGATTAATTTATTTCTTTGCTCTTTCTTGCTATTTTTATCTTAATTCCGACCCTAATCAAACTCACTTTCTATCCATTTATAACACTTCATCTAAATCTTATAATACTCAGTGTCCTTGTCTGTCCTTAAGTCTCATTATCATTCTACTCATCTCAGCACAATCCAATTTTTTTTTGAGAACATCTTCTGACGGAATCTTAGACTCTTTCCACTTCTGCAGAAAGGCAATTCTTTCTGCTGTCGTTATATGTACTATTAGGTATGAGTCTTCTTTACTTAAATTGTCTGGCAAAATACCTAATAGAAATATTTTAGGCTTCAATACTAGTTTTTATTTCACCATTTTTTTCAATCCATGTCTGAATTTTAATTCAAAAAGTTTTTGCTTCTATATATGACAAACATGATTAAAAAAATCCTGGTATCTGTTGACATTTCCAATATTTCATACTCTTATCCTTAAACATTTTAGCAATTCTTTCTAGTGACATGTGCCATCTATTAAAGAGCCAAGGTGGCACAGTGGGTAGAGTGCAGTACTGCAGGCCACTAAAGCTGACTGCTATATCTGCAGGTCAATGGTTCAAATCTCATCACCGGCTCAAGGTTGACTCATCCTTCTGAGGTGGGTAAAATGAGGATCTGGACTGTTGTGGCAATATATTGGCTCTGTTAAAAAGTGATATTTCTAACATGTTGTAAGTTGCCCTAAGTCTAAGGAGAAGAACGGCATTAAAAATTGAATGAATGAATGAATAAATAAATAAATAAATAAATACATTTTATATAAATTTTCTTTAAAAGCAGTTGATATGGTCATTATATAATTCCTTTCCCAGAGCTGTTCCCATTTGTGTAATTCTATTGAATACCCATAGTTTTGTGCCCATTTAACCATGGTGTCTTTGACCTGTTCAAATTCTAATTCTACACGTAACAAATAGCTATACAATTTCTTAAGCAAATTATCATCTACACTCACAAAATAACATCCATCCTTTTTCAATGAAATATTTTCTGCCTTATTGTTTGTTTCATATCTTGCCTTAATTTGTAGCGCCGTATACCAGTCAAAAATAATTCCTTGTTCTTCTAATTCCTGATTCCTGACTCGATTTTAAATTACCTTCCTCAGTCAAAATGTCTTTGTATGTCAATATATTCTGCCAATCCACAAGGTTTGGATGCATTGATGCTTCTATTATCGATATCTAACAAAATACAGTTGTATAGAATTTCTCCTTTATTTTTTCCCTTACCAAGTATAATGAATTTGTAATAAAATGTCTCTGGAAATAACTATGTATCTTATTTCTCCCATACCATATAAATGCGTGCCATCCTATCTTCAAATTGTGCCCTTCTAATGTCAAAAGTCTTTTATTTCTTAAAAGAATCCATTCTCTTATCCATGTCAGAACTGCTGCTTGATAATAAATCTCCCAATTTGGCATTCCAAACCCACTTCTAATTCTAGCATCTTGAAGTAGCTTCAGACTTACTCTCGGATTTCCCCCTGCCACACAAATTTTGAGATCATTCAATTAATTTCTTTAAAATATGTTTTATCTATTTTTATGGGGATTGTTGAAAATAAAAATAACAACCAAGGTAATATGGTCAATTTAATCGAAGCTATTCTACCAATAAGTGATATTTGTAAATTTTTCCACTTCCCCAAGTCTTTTTCTATTGGTTTCTTCAATTTTACATAGTTATCCTCTTTTATTGATATACATCTTGATGACAACTAAATCCCCAAATACCATACCTCTGTCGCAATTTGTATATTTAACTGATCCTCTAATTCTGTTTTTTTTTCTGTCATATTTTAACTAAAAGTTTAGTCTTGTCTATGTTTATTTTTAATCCAGCTACTTCTCCATTTCTCCCTATTTTTTGAAGTAATTTTGGACCTGTTTCAATTGGATCCTCCAAAATGAACACCTGCAAATGCCTGTAATTTATATTCTTCTTTCTTAATTTTGATTCCCTTTATTTCTTTATCTTGTCTTATACTTCGTGTCAACACTTCCAAAGTCAATATAAACAATAATGGTGATAAAGGACACCCGTGCCTTGTTCCTTTTGTAATATAATTTTTTTCAGTCATGTCGCCATTTACAATTATTCTTCCAGATTGTTTTGTATATATTGTTCGTATTATACCAATAAATCTTTCCCCAAAACCCATGCTCTGAAGTTGTTATATCAAAAATTGCCAATTAACGTTATCAAAGAGTTTCTGTGCATCTAAAAACATTAGAGCTGCTTGTTTTCCAGGATGCTGTTTATAATATTCTAAAGTACAGTAATACCTCATGATACGAACTTAATTGGTGCAAGGAGGAGGTTCGTAAGACGAAAAGTTCGTAAGACGAAACATTGTTTCCCATAGGAAACAATGTAAAGTCAATTAATCTGTGCAACCAAAAACCCCCCTGCAAAAAAACGGCTTTCCGGCTGTTTTAAAAGGTGACAGCCGGCCTGGCAAAGCCGAACTTCCGTGTTCGGCTTCAGGAGACAGATGGGAAGCGGCGCGGGTGTTTTAAAAGGTCGCAGCTGGCCTGGGGGGCTTGCCAGCACCCCCTGAACCCCGAACCCGGGTTCGGGGGGGTGCTGGCAAGCCCCCCAGGCTGGCTGCGACCTTTTAAAACACCTGCGCCGCTTCGTAGCTGTCTCCTGAAGCTGAACGCTAAAGCCGAACTTCCACGTTCGGCTTCGGGAGACAGCTACGAAGCGGCGCGGGTGTTTTAAAAGGTCGCAGCCGGCCTGGGGTGCTGGCAAGCCCCCCAGGCCGGCTGCGACCTTTTAAAAGAGCCGCGCCGCTTCGCAGCTGTCTCCTGAAGCCGAACGGCAAAGCCGAACTTCCGCGTTCGGCTTCGGGAGACAGCTGCGAAGCGGCGCGGCTCTTTTAAAAGGTCGCAGCCGGCCTGGGGGGCTTGCCAGCACCCCTCCGAACCCCGAACTTTTGCCGAACTTCCGGGTTCGGGGTTCGGGGGGTGCTGGCAAGCCCCCCAGGCCGGCTGCGACCTTTTAAAACACCCGCGCCGCTTTGTAGCTGTCTCCCGAAGCCGAACGCTAAAGCCGAACTTCCGCGTTCGGCTTCGCGAGACAGCTGCGAAGCGGCGCGGGTGTTTTAAAAGGTCGCAGCCGGCCTGGGGGGCTTCCCAGGAACCTCCCGAACCGAACCCGGGGTTCAGCCAAATTTTGCCTCTTCTTACGAACTTTGTTCGAGTTACGAACCGGCGTTCGGGAGGCTTCTGGGAAGCCCCACCGCCCGGCTGTTACCTTTTAAAACAGCCGCGCGGCTTCCCAGCTGTCTCCGAACGCAGGTTCGTAACTTGAAAAAAGTTCGTAAGAAGAGGCAAAATTTTGCTGAACCCCGGGTTCGTATCACGAGTTGTTCGTAAGACGAGGGGTTCGTATCTTGAGGTACCACTGTATTTAATATACACATTTTGTCTTTTATCTGTCTCTTTCGTAGAAAACCATTTTGGTCAGGGTGTATAAACTCATTCAGAAAAAGTTTTAAGTTTGCTTGCTATTATTGTAGCAAATATTTTGTAATCTACATTTAACAATGAGATGGGTATATAATTTTTAATTTGGATGGATCTGTATTTTCCTTGGGTATCAGCGTGATAAGCGCTTCCGTCCCTGAATCTGGTATTTTGGTCCGTAATATCAACTCATCATAAGTTTCCAACATCACTGTGCTACAGGTTTCTTAAAACACTTTGTACATTTCTGCTGGTAGTCCATCCGGTCCAGGAGCCTTGCTACTTTTCTGTTTTTTAATTGCAGTAGTTAATTTCATCGTTGTTATTTTCTCCTCCAATAACTTTCTATATCCTTCCAGAATTTGGGGTAAATTCCTCTCCTCTGTTGTGGTTAGCTCTGGCCCAGTTCCTGCCCCAAGGACTGAGGAGGTGGATGCGGGGGAAACATCAACATGTCATAGGCCTGTTTTGCTGCCGACAGAGTCAGATGGTGAATTGTCCTCTGCAGAAGGAAGCGACGGTGAGATGGAGGAGGGGGGCTTGGAAGACAGCCCAGGAAGAAGTCAATCATCCTTATCTTCCTTAGATTCGGATGAGGAAATAATGATAGACCCACGCATGTGTAGAGCTATGCATAGGAGTGAACAGCTTCAAAAGTATTATAGGAGATAATTGAGTCCACCTGTGGTTGGGTGGGGTTCAAGTAATTAGGACTGCTGTTAAATTGGCAGCGTGCTGGCCTCGCAGTGTGGAGATTATCTGGTCGTACTGGTTTGGACATGACTTGCTGTTTCAGAGCTCTGTTGATTTTTCAAGACTTTGAAACCAAGGCAGAGTAAAGCGTGTGTGATTCAACTCAGGAGGGCTGTGACGTTTCTTCACAGCTGCTAGCTAAGTACTTAAGGACTGCTTAAGGGGTTTTTACAGCCTACAAGTTTGTTTTGGGAATAGTGCTCTTTGCCATACAAAAAGGGTGCTTTGTTTCTTTTGAATTTTGTGATAAAAAACATTGTTTTTGAATTTTCAATTGTGTGTGTGTCTGAATTTTTTACCCTTGAATTTTCAGAAGGCTCATGCCATAGAGCCCAGCTGAACATCCTCCATATATTTTTTAATTTCTATATTATCAGTCTTTTCTTGTCTATAGAGATTTTTGTAAAATGTCCATGCTATCTTTCTTTTTTCTTCTCCAGAATTTCTAACATTTCTATCTTTGTCCACCAACTGTTTTATCCATTTTTCCCCTTATCCTTTTTTGTTTTGTAAGCTAACCATCTTCCAGGTTTATTAATAGGTTCAAAAAAAATTTGCTTGGCACTCTTAATTTTTCTTGTTATTTCTTCATTTTCTATTATATTTAACTTACATTTGGTTAAGTCCGTCATTATTTTATTCTTTTTATTTTGTACATCTCCCGAGTCTTTTTTCTAAATCTTTATATTCTTCTTTCAGATTCTTTGAATCTTTTTTTGTTGTCTATTTCTTTTAGCTGTACAGTATAGGTTATTGCCAAGCCTCTAAAATAGGCCTTCGCTGTGTCCCACATATTTTATAACGAGGTATCTCTCCGATGATTTACTTTAAAGAAAAAATCAATTTCTTTTTTAATATGTTCTTGGAAATCTCTTTCATTTAGAATTTCTTGATTTAATGTCCATCTAGATATTTTCTTTTTCCCTTTCCATATATTTGATTGGCTTATAGTCAGCCCAAATGCGGTTTCAATACAGCGGTACCTCTGCTTACGAACTTAATTCATTCTGGGATTGCGCATGTGCCGAATTGCTTTCTAGGCATTTCACCTCTGGCTCCGAACAAATATAAAATGTAAAGAGTTTTCTCCCTCTTAAAAAGACTATAAATCTTCCTTAGAAAAATATAGGAAGAAACAAGAATCTGTCGGCATCAAAGTGAATTTGAAGATTTATGATTTCAAGCAAAGACGGAGGCGCTTTCGCTGTAACAAGGAAGTGATAAGTGAGTACAATAAATCTTAAAATGGCGGAGGGAGGGAAAAAAGAAGACCTCTCTAGCCTGGCTAATATTGAGCAAAAGTTAGATAAACTGCTGGATATTTGCAGCGGGTTTGAACAGAGATTCAACAAAGTTGAGAATAAAATGGAACAGATGGATTTAGAAGTTAAACAAATTAAAAAGGAAGGGGATTCTTCTGCTGGAAAGATACTGAAAGTTGAGAAACAAGTGATGGATTACGATGGAAAATTAAGACAAATAAATGACAGAATCGCAAATTTGGAGGACAGACAGAGAAGGAGGAATTTGCGTTTACGAGGGTTCAGAATGGATTTGCCCTCTGATTTTAAGTTAACAGAAGCTGTCTGTGCTTGGTTAAATAAACAGACAGGCGTGCAGGTCAGCATGGAGGAGCTGTTGCGTGTTCATTGGGCAGCCCCCAGGAGAGACGGCAGACAGAGAGATGTGATCATCACTTTCCTTAGTGAAAAAAAAGCAGAGATGATTTATAAAACTTTGAAGACTTCTACGAGCCTTAAACAAGACGGAAATGAGATAAGGGTTCTGAGGGATCTTTCCTGGGAAACCCTGAGAGCGAGAGCTGTGTTGAAACCAATTGCAAGCCGGTTATATCAAAGTGGAACCAGATTTAGCTGGGGCTACCCAGTGGCCATCTTGGTGTTCCAGGACAATAAAATGTACAGAGCACGTTCATTGGAGGAGGGAAAGGCTTTACTGGATCAACTGGGGATTAAGTTTGATGAAACTGGAGCACTAGCATATGAAGAAGAAGAAGAGGCTTTTGACGGTCGGAGTACCCCAGATGAGGAGGAAAGACGAAGGGAAGAGCAGCTGAAGGAGTTAAGCGGGCAGGTGGAGGCCATCAGAAAGGAGCAGAGAAGAACACGGGCTCAGCGTGAGAAGAGAACCAGAAAGTGATGATGTTTGGTCCCTTGTCTTGTTGGGGGGGGGGGGGAAGGAAAAGGAAAAGAATTATTACTATTACTATTACTGTTGTTATTATTATTATTTTTCTTGGAGATGCCTTGGGATTCCTGTATATCTGTCATTCAGTGGGGGAAGTCTAAGGGGGAGAAAAAGGTGGTTTAAGAATTTAAAATTAAAGAAGAAATTAAAGAAGGAATTATTTAAAGGAGAAAGGAGGGGGGGAGAAATTTTCTCTTTTATAAAATTAAAAAGGGTTGAAAGAGGAGCCAGTTTGAGTGGGAACGCAATCCAGATAATGTGCCTCAGGTATGGGCAAGGTTTTTTCTTGTCTTCTCCCCTCTCAGTGGGGGGAGCACAGGGGGAGGCACGTTGGGGGGGGGTAATAGGGGTAAAGAAAAGGGAAAAATATAAACCAAGGGCAAAACAAGAGGGGAAAAGGGTGTTTTTGGTATATTATGACGGAGTGTAAGATAATGGTTTTAAATGTGAATGGTTTGGGATCGGATTTGAAACGTTTTAGGATATTAAGGATGGCTAAGCAATATAAGGTGGATATTATGATTTTGACAGAAACACATAAAAGAAGGGGAGGAAGGGATAACTTGATTAATGATAGAAATTGGAAATGGGTGTTTGAGTCAAGAGGAACGCAAAATAGTCGAGGCACAGCGATTCTGATTCATCAGAGGGTTAATTTTGAAGAGGTCGGAATTCAGAAAGACAGAGAAGGAAGGTGGATATTTGTTAAAGGGAAAATAAATCAAAAGAAGTTGACATTAGCAGCAATTTATGCCCCGAATGGGAAAACAAAACAATTTATAATAAATACTAAGAAGAAGTTAGACAATTTTAAGGAGGGCTCAACTTTTTTGGCAGAAGATTTTAATATGCAATTAACAAATGGGAATGCAAATAGCAGGATGTTACATTTAAATAGACTTAATATGGTGGATCTACATGCAGATATTTTAAACAGAGCTACATATTATTCAGCAAGATATCACACATTTAGCTGCATAGACTACATATTAATGAATAGGGGAGGTAATATACAAGTTAAAAAAGTAGACATTAAAAGTATATGGATATCAGATCATGCCCCACTATTGGCAGAATTGGAAATAGGTCAGGAACGAAATCAAAAAAATTGGAGATATAATGCAGTTGTAACTGCTAGGGAACAAGATAAAGAGAAATTGCAAACAGAGTTATCAGAATATTTTAGAATTAATGATGTGGGTGGTATTAAACAATCAATTGTATGGGATGCATGTAAGGCCTTCATGAGGGGACAATGTATATGTATGGAAGCAGATATTAGGAAGAGGTGGGGTAGAGAGAGGGAAAGGAAGATAAGGGAAATAGATTTGATACAAGAGCAGTTAAGAATAACGAAAAGTAGAGATTGGAATAGTTTATTGAATTTGAAAAAGAAACAGTTGATGGTGTATGATGAGATTAAATGGAATAAGATGAGAATGGCGATGCGACAAAAAATACAGAGTTGGGGGACAAGATCAATGCAGCAAATGGCGAGATATCTGAAGAAGAGGAAAGAAAAATCATGTATTTTAGCATTGAGGGACACCAGTGGAGTGGTTAGATATGGTAATGACCAGTTAGAGGAGATAATGAGGAAATATTATGAAGATTTGTATAAAGAGGAGCAAGTGAAGATAGAAGTCCTCAAGGTTGGGAAAATAGTAAGTGAAGAAGACAAACAAATTTTGAATGCAGAAATTACACAAGATGAAATTGCTAGAGTAATTAAAGGGTTAAAACAAGCCAAAGCACCGGGCCCAGATGGGTTTACAGGGGAATTCTATAAAACTTATGTGAATGTTTTGCTGCCGCATTTGGGGAAATTGTTTAATAATATATTGTCAAATCGTGATATCCCGCAGACATGGAAGCTTTCAGAAATTGTTACCATTCCGAAGATGGGTCGAGATTTAAGAGAGCCTGGGTCTTACCGTCCGATCAGTTTGGCAAATCAGGATTATAAAATATTTATGAAAATACTGGCAAATAGATTAGAAAATATTTTACCAAAAATAATTGAAGAGGATCAATATGGATTCGTGAAGGGAAGGAAAATAAGTGAACCAATTAGAAATGTAATGAATGTGATGCACCATGCTACTGCTACTAAAAGGAAATTGGGAATTTTGAAATTAGATGTTTATAAAGCGTTCGATAAAGTTAACCATAGTTACTTATATAAATTATGTAACAAATTAAATATGGGGGGAAAATTTTGTGAAACTATAAAAGAGATTTATAAAGGAAATGAAGCATATATAAGAGTGAATGGACAAAGAACGCAGAGTATTAAAATATTAAACGGCACCAAGCAGGGATGCCCTCTGTCTCCAAAATTATTCGTAATAGCAATAGAGATCTTAGCTAATAAGATAAGACAAGATAACACTTGGGCAGGATATAGAATAGGGGAATTAGAAATGAAAATAAATTTATTTGCAGATGATGCAATTATATTGACCCAGACCCCGATGGAGATGATTAAAGGTATAATAAATATTTTACAAGAGTTTAAGCAGGAATCGGGACTGTCAGTTAATATGGAAAAATCAGAGATTATGTGTTTAAATACAGATCCGAGAGAACAGATAGAAATTAGGAAAGAATCAGGGTTGAAATTAGGACTTAAAAAAATAAAATATTTGGGAATTTGGTTATTAAAAAACCCAGTGAAAATGGAAGAGATTAATTATAGAATAACATGGAGGAAAATGTTGAAACAGATGAGGAGCTGGAAAGATAAAAAGCTAAGGAGACTCTCTAAAATAAGAGCTTTAAAAATGATGATAGCTCCCAAGATGATGTACCTATTTCAGGTGCTGTCGGGGGGGTTATCGGTATGTAAGGTTAAAGAGTGGGACAAAAAATTAAATTATTGGATTGAAGAAGATAAGAGACCAAGAATAAGAAAAAAGTGGTTAATTGCGAATGAAAAAGAGGGGGGATGGGGTGTTCCATGTTTGGAGCTGTATAGGGAAGCTTTTCAAATGGAAAGGTTAATGGAGTTGCAATTAAGTGAAAATAAATGGGCGAAATTGGAAAAACAGATAAACGGGATGAATAATAGAGAATTAATTTTTAGGAAGTGGAATAGGAGAGATATAGGTAAATTAATAGGCCCAATGAAAGGGACTATGGAAATTTGGAAAAAATGGCAAGGGAAAATAGGATTATATAAATCTAAACTGTCATCGCTTTATGTAATAAATAGAGAAAACGAAATTAACTTAAATAGGGTTATAGGAGAGTTGAAGGGAAGAGGGATAACTAAGATAGAACAGTTATACGAGAAGGATGGCAGGCCAAGTAGAAATCGTATAGAATGGTGGTTAGGTAAGGGAAGGTGGCTACAAATAAATGCAATATGTAAATATCTAAATGAAAGGGAGAATAAAGAAGTATTATGGCGGGAGGAGACAGGGTTAGAGAAATTAATAAGAGAAAAAAGTGAGGGGATAAAGGCGCAAGCAACTAATATATACAAACTGCTAGTGCAGTCAGATGGGGACACGATTGATGGATTGACTAAATGGTGGCAAAATGAGATATTAGTAGAGGTACAAGAAATGGAAAATATAGTAGAAGATATAAGGAAAATTAAAAATACAAGAATTAGGGAAATGAGAAGGAAAATATTACATAAGTGGTATTTTACTCCCGTTCAATTTGCACATTTTCAGCAGAATGTCAGGGGGAATTGTTGGCATGGTTGTCAAGATAAAGGAGTGTTTATGCATATGTTTTGGGAATGCCCGATAGTGCAGGAATTTTGGCAAAAAGTGAAAGAGGATATCAATGGAATGTTAAATATACAATGGACAATCACTAAGGAAATGGCAGTACTAGTAAAAAGCAATGCGATGGGAGAATTTAGAGAAATAAAAAAAGCAGCAATAGAAAGTGCTCAGGCAGTAATAGTTTTGGGTTGGAAGGATGCGACAAAATGGACAATGCAAAATTGGTATAGGTACATGGTGGATCATATTCAATTTGAAATTATGGAAAAAAGGATAAATTTGGATAATGAAACTGATTTGGGACGGCTGATGGGACGGTGGGACAAGGTAAGACGATATATGACGAGCAGAATCCGAGACCAAGCTACAAGAAATAAACTAGAATCACTCTATAATATGTAGACAGATATATTGCTCTTGGGTTAAGTGGATTAAAAAAGAAATACCCCCAATTTGGTGGTGGGGAATGTGTGTATGTCGGGGTGGTGGGCACAATTCACATTTCACTACGCACTGTTTTATGTTGTGTGATTTTAAATTGTTAAAAATAAATAAATAAAATTATAAAAAAAAAAACTTAATTCATTCTGTAATCAGGTTCTTAAGTAGAAAAATTTGTAAGAAGAATCAATTTTTCCCATAGGAATCAATGTAAATGCAAATAATGCGTGTAACTGGGGAAATCACAGGCAAGGTGGAGGCCCTGTTACCTTCCAGGAGATTCCTAGAGAGGCCCTGTGGAGGCTTCTCCCCACCTTTTCCGGCCCTGTTTCCTCCTAGGAGATTCCTAGAGAGGCCGCATGGATGCTTCTCCCTGCCTTTTCCGGTTACAGTTTCGGAGGCTCGGGATTGTAAGTGGAAATGGTTCTAGAGAAGAGGCAAAACATTCTTGAACACCCAGTTCTTATCTAGAAAAGCTTGTAAGTAGAGGAATTTGTAGGTAGAGGTACCACTGTATTTATATAATCTATATTCATAATCATTTCTAAAGACATCCACATCATATCAATTCTGAACCAGGACATATGTCTAGCAGAATAAAAAATATACACTGTTCCCTCGATTTTCGTGGGGGATGCGTTCCGAGACCGCCCGAGAAAGTTGAATTTCCACGAAGTAGAGATGCGGAAGTAAATACACAATTTTTGGCTATGAACAGTATTGCAAGCCTTGCATTAACATTTTAAACCCCTAAATTACAATTTCCCATTCCCTTAGCAACCATTTAGATTATTACTCACCATGTTTATTTATTAAAGTTTATTTTAAAATATTAATTAAAGGCAGACGAAAGTTTAGCGATGACATATGACATCATTGGGTGGGAAAAACCGTGAAATATTTTTTTAATTAATATTTTTTAAAAATCGTGGTATAGACTTTTCGTGAAGTTCGAACCCGCGAAAATCAAGGGAACACTGTAGTCTTTTTCTTTTGGAAATTTCTAGCTCCATGCATCAAATAAATTCAACTCTTCCACCATGTTAAAAAAGGACTTAGGTAGTTTTTTCCTTTGTGTCTTATTCTTTTTTATAACTTTGTAATCCATATCTACCTGCATGATTGCATTAAAGTCACCCAATATATAAATATTTTCATAGTCTAATTGAATTATTTTTTGGTGTAAATCAAAATAAATTTTTTCTTGATTTTCATTTAATGCATAAATTGCAACTAACAACAACAACAATAATAACAATTTATTAGACTTGTATGCTGCCCTGCTCCGAAAACTCGGGGCAGCTCACAACTAAAAAGTCTTGTAATTATTCAATGATATTTCTACCATTAAGATCCTACCATTGTCATCTTTGTAAATGTCTTTTACAGTTATTTTCTTTTTTATGTACAATACAACTCTTCTTTTACTTTGATCTGTTAAACTCCAATATAATTTTCCTAGTCTTTCATATTCTACAAATTTCTTGTGTTGTTTTCTGATATGTACCTCATGTAGGCAGATAATGTCAATATTCATTTTATTCAATTTACTAAAAAATATTATTTTTTTATTGCTGAATTCAGTCAATTTATATTTATTGATATCATTTGAATTTCTTCCTCCATGATGTCTGGTTTATTTCAGGGCCTTAACCAATCTAGTTACCCTTATATCTCTTTGTTCTAGTAGTTCCATTGTGGTTGCTCCTTCTAGTTCCTTACCTTTAATTTCTTCTTCTTGACTCAATTGTTGTTTTGCTGTCTGTATTTATTTTCAATTCTTTCCTCTCCTTTCCTCTCTCTCTTTCCCTCTCTTAATGGCATTCAAAATGTTCAAAGTGGAAGACCTCTGCTCTATCAAGCATGTCCAATCTCATCCTCTGACCATGCCATACCACCATAATCCCCTCTGGTACCAGCCATCTAACGCTGATACCTCTATCAATTAACATTTTGGCCAGAAATTGATAATCTCTCCTCAAATCGCTAACTTTCCTGTTGCATTGACTTGCTTCAATACAACAATATCTTTTTCTTTATATTTTAAAGTAATATTTCTCGACTTCAATAACAATTCATTTCTCCGTATCTTCTTTGTAAATATGATGTGTACTTCACATGGCAATTTGTTTTGCATTGCATATCTAGTATTTACTTCGTAAATTTTGTCAATGTCATTAAGTACTTTTTCTTTTTCCTCTCCCATCACATCCGAAAAACATTGGTCTAAGAGGCAAAAAAAAAGCTTACAAATATGACATTTTAACTACCAGCATAAATAAAATGTGTATGTGTGTGTGTGTGTGTGTGTGTGTGTGCGTTTTAGTTCACTATATTATATCCACAGCTCGGCGGAGTATCTTGCTGAGGCCTGGGACAAGGCTGCAGCAGAGGCTCTTGACCGAATTGTGCCATTGCGACCTCTCTGTAGCACTAGACCCCGTAGAGCTCCATGGTTCAACGAGGAGCTCCAGGAGTTGAAATGCCAAAAGAGATGTCTAGAGAAGCGATGGAGAAAGAGTAAGTCCGAATCCGATCGAACACTTGTAAGAGCTTTTATTAAGACCTACAAAGTGGTGCTCAAGGCGGCAAGATGCGCGTACCATGCCGCCTTGATTGCATCAGCAGAATCCCGCCTGGCTGCTCTGTTTAGGGTGACCCGCTCCCTTCTAAATCAGGGGGGAATTGGGGAGCCCTTGCAAGGCAGTGCCGAGGAATTTAACTCATTTTTTGCTGATAAAGTTGCTCGGATCCGGGCAGACCTCGACTCCAATTGTATAGCAGTATCGTCTAACAACAAGTCAGTCGAGGTGGCTGGGGCTAAACGTCTTTGTCCATCTGTCTGGGAGGAGTTTGACTTGGTGACATCTGATGAAGTGGACAAGGCCATTGGAGCTGTGAGTTCCGCCACCTGTTTACTGGATCCATGTCCCTCTTGGTTGGTTTCGGCCAGCCGAGAGGTGACACGGAGCTGGGTCCAGGAGATTGTTAACGTCTCCTTGGGGAGGGGGTCCTTTCCGGCTCCTTATAAGGAGGCATTTGTGCGCCCTCTCCTCAAGAAGCCTTTCCTGGACCCAGCCGTGATTAATAACTACCATCTAGTCTCCAACCTTCCCTTTATGGGGAAGGTTGTTGAGAAGGTGGTGGCACTCCAATTCCAGCGGTCCTTGGAAGAAGCCGATTATCTAGGCCCTCAGCAGTCTGGATTCCGGCCTGGCTACAGCATGGAAACTGCTTTGGTCGCGTTGATGGATGATCTCTGGCGGGCCTGGGACAGCAGCTTGTCCTCTGTCCTGGTGCTTCTTGACCTCTCAGCGGCTTTCGATACCATTGACCATGGTATCCTTCTGCGCCGGCTGGAGTGGGTTGGGAGTGGGAGACACTGTTCTTCAGTGGTTCTCCTCCTACCTCTCCGGTCGGTCGCAGTCGGTGTTAGTGGGGGGTCAGAGGTTGACTTCTAGGTTTCTTCCTTGTGGGGTACCTCAAGGGTCGGTCCTCTCCCCCCTGCTATTTAATATCTACATGAAATCGCTGGGTGATATCATCCAAGGGCACGGGGTGATGTATCATCAATATGCCGATGATACCCAGTTATACATCTCTACCCCATGTCCAGTCAACGAAGCAGTGGAAGTGTTGTGCCGGTGCCTGGAGGCTATTGGGGTCTGGATGGGTGTCAACACGCTCAAACTCAACCCAGACAAGACGGAATGGCTGTGGGTTTTGCCTCCCAAGGACAATTCCATCTGTCCGTCCATTACCCTGGGGGGGGGGGATTATTGACCCCCTCAGAGATGGTTCGCAACTTGGGCGTCCTCCTCAATCCACAGCTAACATTGGAACACCATCTTTTGGCTGTAGCGAGGAGGGCTACAGTTGCGGCCCTACTTGGACAGGGAGTCATTGCTCACAGTCGCTCATGCCCTCATCACCTCGAGGTTCGATTACTGCAATGCTTTCTACATGGGGCTACCCTTGAAAAGTGTTCAGAAACTTCAAATCGTGCAGAATGCGGCCACAAGAGCCATCGTGGGGCTCCCTAGATTTGCCCACGTTTCTGCAACACTCCGTGGCCTGCAGTGGCTGCCGATCCGTTTCCGGTCACAATTCAAAGTGTTGGTAATGACCTTTAAAGCCCTACATGGCATTGGACCAGAATACCTCCTGAACTGCCTTCTACCGCACGAATCCCAGCCGCCGATAAGGTCCCACAGAGTTAGCCGCCTCCGGCTCCCGTCGACCAAACAATGTCATTTGGTGGGCCCCAGGGGAAGAACCTTCTCTGTGGCGGCCCCAGCCCTCTGGAATCAACTCCCCCCAGAGATTAGAATGGATCCCACCCTCCTTGTCTTTCGCAAATTACTCAAGACCCACCTATATCGCCAGGCATGGGGGAACTACTGAGATATCCTCCCCCATGCTTTTATATTTTATGTTTGGTATGTATGTGTTGTATGGTTTTAATTGCTGGGGTTTTATATATGTTTTATTTTTAATATTAGATTTGTTTCACTGTTATATTGTTTCTATTATTGTTGTGAGCCGCCCCGAGTCTTTGGAGAGGGTCGGCATACAAATCTAATAAATAATAATAATAATAATAAATAATAATAATAATAATAATTTAGTATTTTTTCTTTGTCTTCACCCATCACATCCGCCAACATCTCTGGCATTTTTCCCACTATGATTTCTTCTTTTTCTATCATGTTCTGATAGGTAGGTAGTATTCTGAACGATCCATGTTGTAATTATATTTATCCTTTGTTGTCTTCTGTCCATTTTATCCGAACGTATACCCACTACTTTAATCCTTTCTTTATTATCCTGAATTCTTTCTTCTGTTTTTTTGTAGTTGTTGCTCATTTTTTTCCATGAAGCCTATTATTTCCTTCAGTTCTTTCCTCACTTTACCTATTCTCTCATCCATTCTGCCTAGGATTTCTGATTTCATCTCTTTCACCTCTTCGAATATGCCTTGTATCATTTGTTACATTTCCATATTAGTGTCAGCGTTCCAAATAGCACCTGAGAAATAAATCAAGTCCCAGTCCAATTATCTCAATCAGAGCTCGATTTATTAACAGAACCATGTTAGCTATGCCATTGTCATTCCAATTCTGAATAGTTCCCAGAATTCCACCTGTTCATCTTACATCTGACCCTCTGGAACCAGCTCCCCCCGGAGATTAGAATTGCCCCTACCCTCCTTGCCTTTCGTAAACTTTTTAAAACCCACCTCTGCCGTCAGGCATGGGGGATTTGAGATATCTCCCCCAAGCCTATACAGTTTATGCTTGGATGTTTGTATGTATGTTTTTTGCTTTTTAATAAGGGTTTTTTAGTGATTTTAAATTATTAGATTTGTTATACATTGTTTTATTGTTGTTGTGAGCCACCCCAAGTCTACGGAGAGGGGCGGCATACAAATCTAATAAATAAATCACCCACACCCACAGGTTCATCACGAGAACTAGTCCGTGTGCAGGCGCTTATCAACTTCCTCTTCTCTTCAATTGAGGCAGAACAAATGGTGACCTTGGCTTGGAGAAATGAATCTTTGGTTGTGTCTAGTAATTTTCCCCTCTGACTACTCACTACCCTCTTGTGTTGTGTCATGAAACCTTCAGCCTGACAATTAGTTTTGTCATCCTGCTGGTTTCTGTGATATACTTTGTGTTGATGGTGTTGTTGCTGCTGGCAGGTATGATGGTATCTTTCTTGTTCACATCTTGGCAGCCAATTTGGAATCCAATTTGTTTATGCAAAAACAACAAAAAATTTAAGGAACCCCCCCCCCAATCTTCATGTTATTCTTGCCCCAATCCACTTATTTAGCACAAGAGGTCCGAAAAAGAAAAGAGCAGGTTATAAAAAAATAAAAAGTAAAAAAAATAAAAATCTAAAGAAAAGAGAAGGAAAAAATAGGAGTCGGGAAAAATGTAAACATCTAAGAATCAATCTTTAGGCTCTTCTTGCCCTAATCCAATTATTTATCATACAAAATCTAAAAGCGAACAAAAATATATACAGTGCTACTTCGTCTTACGAACCCCTCGTCATATGAACCTTTCGAGATACGTACCCGGGGTTTAAGATTTCTTTGCCTCATCTTAAGAACTATTTCCGTCTTATGAACCTGAGCCTGGGTCCGTGGACTCTTTTACTGCACGTGCACTTTCTTACTGCCGCAAGGATTCCCCTGCCTTGTGACTGCCACCGCCAGGATTTCCCATTAGTTTCCTGTCCCCATCGGGATTCCCTGCCTCCTGACTGCCAGCCGATGCACCTGGGATTTTCTTTTGGCTTTCCAGCGGCAGGTCGGGATGCCCCCCTTCCTTCTCCTCTTGCCCAGCGGAAGGTGAAGCGCTGGGTGTGTGTGTGTCAGGCTGGCCCTCCTGCCCCCCCAAGCCGAACATGCAAAACCGGGCCGCCGCTGCCGCAGGAGGCTTGAGCCTCCGAGTCCTACCCGCACCTTCATCCTGCCCATCGCTCAGCCGGCAGGATCCTCAGTAGCCGGCCTGCAGAACCTGCCTCCCGAGCCCTCTTGCCTGGCGAGAGCACTAGGGGTGGGTGTCAGGCTCCAGGTCCGGAGTCATCCCTCCTGCCCCCAAGCTTCATACGAAGCCAAGCTTCCCAGGCAGCGGAAGCTGCTATGATGGCAAGGGGGGTGTCAGGAGTTCCTCCCCACAGTGTCCTTGCCCTCCCGATGGGTGGGGAGAAGCTCGGGGAGAAGCTCCTGATCCGCACACCCCTCACTTCCACAGCAGCCAGCTGGGAAGCTTGGCTTGGCCGGCACCCAGCCCTCCTGGCAGCAGCTTGCGATGCAGAGGCTCCCATGATCGCTGAGCCTGGGTCATCGGAATCCACACACGCATGCCCTTCTCTGCCTCCTCCTGCTGCTTTCCCTGACACTTTGTTTGCCTCCCACCAACTGTCCGTTTCCCCGACTCTCTGCTCCAGTCAGCTTCCCAGGTGCTGGCTTGAGCGAGCCATTCGCGTTGTCCCTATGGCACTCGGGACAGGGGGAGGGGGCTGGGTTGGATTGAATTAACCTCTTTCTCTCGATCATCTCCAGTTTTTTTTAAACTGGACACGAATTTGATTCCAAGGTGTAGATGCCGGAACATTTAGGAGTCAGAGTAAGGAAAGGAGGAAGTCGTTAAGAATGCACAGCGTCGGGATAGACAACCGGCAGACAAGGCAGCCCGCCCTGGGAATCCGAAGCCTCGCTGGCCTGGGTTGAATGAGCAGAGACTCCAATGTCTTGAGCTTGGCTGTTTTCATTAGAAGGGGAACTGTCAAAAAAAAAATCCTGCTCACTTTAGATTCGAAATAACGAAATTAGTGTTTCATTTTTTCTAAAGGGGGATTCTGGAGTTGGAAGCTTGTAGAAGAGGAATCTGACATTGCCAAGGCGCCAAAAAAAAAAATCAAATCAAATTGTCGCCCTGAATCATGGTGTCAATTCAAAAGCAACTCCAAATGACTCTGCAGCTTCGGAGAAAAAAGGGGGGAGGTCTCATAATCAACCACAACTGTAAAGAACCTCTGCAAATTGGTGTTTTTGTTTTAATCACTCGCGATGGCCAGGCGCACACACACACGCCGCCCAACGAGCTGCTGATTCCCCCTTTCTGTTTCTTCTTTTGTTGCTTTGAAAATGCCAGACCGTAAATTGCCAGCGTTTTCGCCGAGGGAAAAGGAGAAAGCGAAAGGGAGGGGGGGGTGTTGGTTTCCATAATCTCGCTTTGCTCAACCATCCACTTACATACCCACCCATTTAAGCCTTTCACTGCTACTCCGGACTGTTCCAGGAAGAAGGAGAGGGGGGCTGGGAAGGGAGTTCCCTCGAATGACAATCAAGGACATCAAATTAGTCTTTGCAACTGACAAAGTTGCTGTGTGTTTCCGCCCCCCCCCCCTTCTCTTTCTCCATGCAAAGCTCTGCAATGCAAAGCCAGTCACCCGGGTGACCTGATTCTCTCTCCACTTTCGTCTTCTCCTTTTCCCTCATTGAAATCGCAGGCAATTTATGGTCTGGCATTTTCTTTCTGTCTCTCTCCTTCCTTAATTCATCCTTCTTTCTTCTCTCCCCCCTTTCTTTTTCTGTCTGCCTTCCTGCCTTCCTTCCTACCATCTTTCTGTCTTCCTTCCTTCCTTCCTTCCTAACTAACTTCCTCCTTCCTTCCTTCCTTCCTTCCTTCCTTTCCTTCTTTTATTTCCTTCTGTCTCTCTTTCTATCTATCTTTCTCCCTCCTCCTCTTCCCTCGGCACTTATTGTTCTATTGCCTCTCTTTCCTCCCCCCCTTTTTAATTTTGCGGGGAAGCCAAGGTGACAGAGGGAGGAAGGGTAGGAGGGGGCAGTTTCCTGTCTCTTTCCCCTCCCGTTCACTCGGGACCGGCGGATAAGAATCACACACCAGCGCCTCTCTTCCTGCGCTCTCCCTCCCACTGTCTCTCCGCCAGTGGAAGTCAGCGGCAAAGGGTGGGGGGGATTAGTTCACTTTGGCAGCAGCGAGAAGGAAGGGAGTCCTGCCTGCCCAGCATGCGCATTAACCAGGCGCGAGAGAGCGAAAAAGGCAGCATCAAAAGTTGGGCTCCCATTTCCCCCCCCTTCTCGGTTCCGGGACTTCGGCTGTTTCTTTTACCCAGCTTTCTGTCTTCGCATCTGCCCGAGTCACCTTCGCAGCTGCAGTCGCCGTTGGCCTCGGGCCAAGGCGATCCACCCGAGGGAGAAAACTTTTGTTTGCTTCCTTCCTTCCTTCCAGCAGTTCCAGAGGACAGCCCCCCACCGCCCGCTCCGGCTGGGATTGCAGCAAGGAATCCCAGAGAGGGGGGAGGTACCTCCATGCACACAGTCGCCTTCCTTTGCGATCACTGCCTGCTTGGAGCGCTCACCACTGCCAGGTCCGGTAATTTTCTTGCAGCAAGGAATCCTTCCAAAAGAAAAATACCAGAGCTGGTGGTAGTGGCTTCATGGTCACACGCACAGCCCTGGCTTCGATCCCATCCAAGCCCCTGGGAATAGGGTGGGGGAGCCTAGCAATAAAAGAGCTGCACAATGCCAAAGCCTTTCCGTCTGAGCTGCAGGCTTTGCGAGGAGGAAATAGACCACTTTCGATGAGAGAACAAAGACAGGAAAGGAAGCAAGCAAACAAGCAAGCAAGCAAATGTTTTCTTGCTCAGGTGGACCACCTCGGCCCGAGGCAAACAGCGGCTGCGGCTGTGAAGGTGACTCGGGCAGATGCAAAGGCAGAAAGCTGGGTAAAAGAAACAGCCGAAGTCCCGGAGCCGAGGAAGGGGGAAAGAAATGGGAGGCCAACTCTCGACGCTGCCTTTTTCGCTCTCTCACACCTGGTTTACGCGCACGCTGGGCAGGCAGGACTCCCCTCCTTCTTGCCCCTGCTGAAGTGAACTAATCCCCCCCACCCTTTGCCGCTGACTTCCACTGGCGGAGAGATGGAGGGAGGGAGAGCGCAGGGAGAGAGGCGCTGGTGTGTGACTCTCATCTGCCAGTCCCGAGTGAACAGGAGGGGAAAGAGACAGGAAATGGCCCCCTCCTACCCTTCCTCCCTCTGTCACCTCGGCTTCCCCACAAAATTAAAAAGGGGGGAGGAAAGAGAGGCAATGGAACGATAAGCGCTGAGGGAAGAGGAGGGAGGGAGAGAGAAAGAAAGATAGAAAGAGAGACAGAAAGAAATAAAAGAAGGGAAGGAAAAGGAAGGAAGGAAACAAAGAAAGAAATTAGTAAGTTAGGAAGGATGGAAGACAGAAAGATGGCAGGAAGGAAGGCAGGAAGGCAGACAGAAAAAAAAGGGGGATTGCTCGTTCAACCCAGGCCAGTGAGGCTTTGGATTCCCAGGGTGGGCTGCCTTGCTTGCCGATTGCCCATCGCGATGCTGTGCATTCTTAACGACTTCCTCCTTTCCTTTCCTCCTTTTCCTCCTCCTTTCCTCCTAAGTGTTCTGGCATCTACGCCTTGGAATCAAATTCATGTCCAGTTTTAAAAAAGAGGTTAATTCAATCCAGCCCAGCTGCCTCCCCCTGTCCCGAGTGCCGTAGGGACAATGTGAATAGCTCACTGAAGCCAGCACCTGGGAAGCTGACTGGAGCAGTGAGTCGGGGAAGCAGACAGTCGGCGGGAGTTAAGCAAAGTGCTGGGGAAAGCAGCAGGAGGAGGCGGAGGAGGCAGAGAGGGGCGTGCGTGTGTGGATTCCGACGACCCTGGCTTGGCGATCTTGAGAGCCTCCGTGTCGCAAGCGGCTGCCAGGAGGGCTGGGTGCCGACCTAGCCAAGCTTCCCAGCTGGCTGCTGTGGAGGTGAGGGGTGCGTGGCATCAGGAGCTTCACCTCGAGCTTCTCCCTACACATTGGGAGGGCAAGGACACCACGGGGAGAAACTCCTGACACCCCCCTCGCCACCACAGCAGCTTCCGCTGGCTGGGAAGCTTGGCTTCCTACGAAGCTTGTGGGGGCAGGAGGGGTGATTCTGGACCTGGAGCCTGACACTCACCCCCAGCGCTTTGTCGCAGAAAACTTTCAAGGAGGGTGGGAACCCCACCTGTTGACAAGCCACAAGGCAGCTTCCCGCATGTGTGAATGCACCCATAAGGCTCCCTCCAGGCAGCCTTCACTGTCTCTCCCCCCCTCCTCCACCCGCCCCCCCGAACAAAGATACGACTGCCAGCAGCAATGAGGCAAAAGAGGTAAATTTTGGGCTTGCACGTATTAATCACTTTTCCATTGATTCCTATGGGAAACATTGTTTCATCTTATGAACATTTCACCTTATGAACCCCCTCCCGGAACCAATTAAGTTTGTAAGACAAGGTATCACTGTATATATAAGGAAGAAGAAGGAAACAACAGCAAAAAAAAGAAGAAAAGGCAATATATGTGTTCAATCTTCAGGTTTTTCTAACCCTAATCCATTGCCCGTAAACGTGGTACAGTAGAAAAATAAATATTACTGCATATTTAAAAATTATCCCTTCAAAATGTCTTTTAGAAAAAAAATATCATCAGATGTTGAATGACCAAGTATTTCTGTTTAAAAAGAAATCAGAATTCAAATATGCTGCTGTTCCCCATTCAAAGTTAAATGATAACACACTGAGTCAAAATAAGATACATTAACGTACTCCGCAGCTGCACTCCAGAAGAATGAAAAAAATATCCAAAAGTATCCAAAAGTAACACTAGATGTCATAGTGTTTAAAATACTACAGCATATACTGGGCTGCTGTTCCTAAGCTGATGAAACCGAGCCGACACAGTAACGAAAGGATTTTAAAGTAAGTTTGAAGTCATAATACTTTTAATTTTCTTATATATTTTTATATTTTTATATTAACTTATTAACTTAATCAATCTATTTTAATCAAATGGGGGGGGTTAATTGATGCATAACTGGGGTGGGTGCAATAATGTGTATGAGATGAGTGATTGGTATGAGTGGGATGGCTGGAGTGGGTGGGGTTATGCTAGGGATGGGATGAATGGGAATAGTATGAATGATATATTTGGGCCACCTGACGCCGGAGAGGCGGGAGGAGAAGGGGCACTGATCTCTGGGGTGGCAGAGGGTCGGAATATCCCGGTGTTGCTGGGGAGAGGTAGATATGGCAGGAGCCACGGAGTTAGCCGTTCCAGGGGAACGAGGGATCGCTGTCTAATAACTATTCCTTGTTCCGGCTCCGTGAGCTCAACCCAGGGCACTGGTGATGAGTGTAACTCTGGCCCTGTGCTCAGGTTGCTGCTGCTCAATGCCAGGTCGGTGGTAAATAAAGCTCTCCTCATCCGGGATTTAATCCTGGATGAGGAGGCCGACCTGGCATGTGTAACTGAAACCTGGCTGGGCCCGGAGGGAGGAGTTCCTCTCTCGGAAATCTGCCCAGCTGGGTTTCAGATATGGCATCAACCTCGACCCCAGGGAAGGGGGGGAGGAGTGGCTATTATAGCCAGGGAGAGCCTTTGCCTGCGTAGGCTCGTTGCTCCGGAGATTGCGGGTTGCGAGTCCCTCCTTGTGAAGTTGGACTTAGGGGTTCAGGTGGGCTTGTTTCTCACGTACCTGCCTCCCAGCTGCGTGTCAAAAGCCCTGCCTGTGCTGCTCGAGGAGGTAGCCGGGCTGGCGGTGGAGTTCCCCGGACTTATTGTCCTGGGGGACTTCAACCTGCCATCGCTCGGCGAAACCTCTGGGTTGGCACAGGAGTTCATGGCCACCATGACAGCCATGGACCTGACTCAAGTAGTACAGGGTCCGACTCACGAGGGAGGGCACGCACCTGACATGGTATTCCTTTCCGAGCAACTGAGTAATGGTCTGAGACTAAGGGGCTTAGAAGCATTGCCTTTGTCATGGTCAGACCATTTCCTACTATGGCTTGACTTCCTGGCTCCAATCCTTCCCCGCAGGGAGGCGGAACCAATTAAGATGTTCCGCCCCAGACGCCTGATGGACCCAGAGGGCTTTCAGACAGTGCTTGCGGTTATTTCAGAGGCACTCATCCACAGTTCGGCGGAGTCTCTTGCGGAGGCCTGGAACAAGGCTGCAGCGGAGGCTCTTGACCGGATTGCGCCTCTGCGACCTCTCTGTGGCGCTAGACCCCATAGAGCTCCATGGTTCAACGAGGAGCTCCAGGAGTTGAAATGCCAGAAGAGACGTCTAGAGAAGCGATGGAGGAAGAGTAGGTCTGAATCTGATCGAACACTTGTAAGAGCTTTTATTAAGACTTACAAAGTGGCGCTCAAGGTGGCAAGATGCGCGTACCATGCCGCCTTAATTGCATCAGCGGAATCCCGCTCGGCCGCTCTGTTTAGGGTGACCCGCTCCCTTCTCAACCAGGGGGGAGTTGGGGAGCCCTTGCAGAGTAGTGCCGAGGATTTTAACACGTTTTTCGCTGATAAAATCGCTCAGATCCGGGCTGATCTCGACTCCAATTGGAAAACAGAGTCGACTGACAACGAGTCAGTCGAGGTGACCGGGGCATGTACTTGTCTACCTGTCTGGGAAGAGTTTGATCTGGTGACCCCTGATGAAGTGGACAAGGCCATTGGAGCTGTGAGTTCCGCCACCTGTTTACTGGATCCGTGTCCCTCCTGGTTGGTCTCGGCCGGCAGGGAGGTGACACGGAGCTGGGTCCAGGAGATTACCAACGCTTCCTTGGGGAGGGGAATTTTTCCAACACTCTATAAAGAAGCTCTCGTGCGCCCCCTCCTCAAGAAGCCTTCCCTGGACCCAGCCGTACTTAATAACTATCGTCCAGTCTCCAACCTTCCCTTTATGGGGAAGGTTGTTGAGAAGGTGGTGGCACTCCAGCTCCAACGGTCCTTGGAAGAAGCCGATTATCTAGGTCCCCAGCAGTCGGGTTTCAGGCCCGGTTACAGCACGGAAACTGCTTTGGTCGCGTTGATGGATGATCTCTGGCAGGCCCGGGACAGGGGTTTATCCTCTGTCCTGGTGCTTCTTGACCTCTCAGCGGCTTTCGATACCATCGACCATGGTATCCTTCTGCACCAGCTGGAGGGGTTGGGGGTGGGAGGCACTGTTCTCCAGTGGTTCTCCTCCTACCTCTCCGGTCGGTCGCAGTCGGTGTTAGTGGGGGGTCAGAGGTCGACTCCGAGGTCTCTCCCTTGTGGGGTGCCTCAGGGGTCGGTCCTCTCCCCCCTGCTATTTAATGTCTACATGAAACCGCTGGGTGAGATCATCCAAGGGCATGGGGTGAGGTATCATTAGTACGCTGATGATACCCAGCTTTACATCTCCACCCCATGTCCAGTCAACGAAGCAGTGGAAGTGATGTGCCGGTGTCTGGAGGCTATTGGGGCCTGGATGGGTGTCAACAGACTCAAACTCAACCCGGATAAGATGGAGTGGCTGTGGGTTTTGCCTCCCAAGGACAATCCCTTCTGTCCGTCCATTACCCTGGGGGGGGAATCATTGACCCCCTCGGAGAGGGTCCGCAACTTGGGCGTCCTCCTCGATCCACAGCTCACATTAGAGAACCATCTTTCAGCTGTGGCAAGGGGGGCATTTGCCCAGGTTCGCCTGGTGCACCAGTTGCGGCCCTATTTGGACCGGGACTCATTGCTCACAGTCACTCATGCCCTCATCACCTCGAGGTTCGACTACTGTAATGCTCTCCACATGGGGCTACCTTTGAAAAGTGTTCGGAAACTTCAGATCGTGCAGAATGCAGCTGCGAGAGCGGTCATGGGCTTACCTAGGTATGCCCATGTTTCACCATCACTCCGCAGTCTGCATTGGCTGCCGATCAATTTCCGGTCACAATTCAAAGTGTTGGTTATGACCTTTAAAGCCCTTCATGGCACTGGACCAGAATACCTCCGAGACCGCCTTCTGCCACACGAATCCCAGCGACCTATTAGGTCCCACAGAGTGGGCCTTCTCCGGGTCCCGTCAACTAAACAATGTTGGTTGGCGGGCCCCAGGGGAAGAGCCTTCTCTGTGGCGGCCCCGACCCTCTGGAACCAACTCCCCCCAGAGATTAGAACTGCCCCTACCCTCCCTGCCTTCCGTAAACTCCTTAAAACCCACCTTTGTCATCAGGCATGGGGGAACTGAAACACCTCCCTCAGGCATGTACAATTTATGTATGGTATGTTTGAGTGTGTGTTAGCAAAATGGGGTTCCTTTTTAAAATATTTTAAATTATATTTGGATTTGTTATGAATTGTTATGTTGTGCTGTGAGCCGCCCCGAATCTGCGGAGAGGGGCGGCATACAAATCTAAATAATAAATAAATAAATAAATAAAATCTGGACAGAGAACTAAGAAACGTGCTGGAGTGAGAGGAACTGGTGCTGGTGAGTGATTTGGCTGACTGGAGTTTGTATTGTTTTTCTTCATTTTTAAACGGGAACAAAAGTTTGGGGGAAAATGGAGAGGAAGCAGCTAATTGGCAATTGGAAACAATAGCGGAAAGTTTCTGGAAAGACAATAAAAGCCAAAGATTGAGGATTTTAAAATTTGTTTATTGGATCATTAAATTATTTTTATGAATTTTAGCAATTAGTTTTAATCAGCTGAGAAAATTAAGCTTTTATTATATAAATAAGTTTAAAATATTTTTTCTGTGGAGTTAATAAGATTGCCACCTGCTGGTTGGAGGAATAATGATAGGAGAAGATTTGTTGGACATATAGTCTGTTTTTCGACCTTGGCTTTTGGAACACTTTATCTATGCTGATTGTGACTGTGAACTTTCTTAATTATTTTCATCTGGAGGCTACAACATCTTGAAGAGGAAAATTTATATTGTTATACAATAATTATTTTATAGAACTGCAGAAACATGTGGGCATTACAGATTCTATTTGCAGCACAGAAATTGAACTGAGGAAGGGGATTAAATATTTTAAAATAATAATAATAAAAAAATAAAAGCAAGAAAGTAAAAGGAGAACTGAAATAAGAAGGAGCAGATGGGAGGACATTTGGACAATGATAAAACTACAAATTTACAAGACTGATAAATGGATACTTAATTATTAATTGAACTACCAATTAAAATGTGAGATAGCCTATATTTGTAATATTGAAAGGAGAAGGAACAGGTAAAAGAAGACTTAGATAATGATAAATTTATAACTGTATAAGTTTCTTAAACGGATTTGTAGAGACAATTTTGAACTTATTATTTGAACTATAAGGTTACTATAATGTGAGTTATAATGGTAAAGAAAAACGGGGAAAGGGAAAAGGGATATAATAAAGCTATGATTATTAAAGGAGGATTAACAAGGGAAAAACAAAGAGTACTGATTATGATTAATATATTTTTTGGGAAAGTATCTGGGACATCAATTGAATAGATTAGGGAAGATTGTTATTTTCAGAAATACGATGAAAACAAATAGATGAAAGATTATTATACTGAGATGATTAGTGAAAATTAGATTAGGGATTATTATTATATTGGGCGTGATAGATATATAGATATATAGAGTAGGGAAACGTATTACATTGGGAATGCCAATGAAATTGAATAGACTAGGGAAGAGAAGTAAATTTGGAACTTTCCTCGAAAAGAGCAGTTTTATTAAAATGAGGGTTTAAAAAACATGAATTAGATAAGTAAGAATATAAAAAATGGGCTGAAGCACTGTGGCATGGTTTTAGTAGAAAAAAGCAAATAGCCAAAGGAAATAGCATTTTGAACCCAAATGAGAACAGCAAACCATCTTTAAAATTCAGATGACAAAATTGGAAAAGGAGGTGGCACAAGATCAATGATGTATACCATAGAAACATAGAAACATAGAAACATAGAAGTCTGACGGCAGAAAAAGACCTCATGGTCCATCTAGTCTGCCCTTATACTATTTTCTGTATTTTATCTTAGGATGGATATATGTTTATCCCAGGCATGTTTAAATTCAGTTACTGTGGATTTAGCAACCACGTCTGCTGGAAGTTTGTTCCAAGGATCTACTACTCTTTCAGTAAAATAATATTTTCTCATGTTGCTTTTGATCTTTCCCCCAACTAACTTCAGATTGTGTCCCCTTGTTCTTGTGTTCACTTTCCTATTAAAAACACTTCCCTCCTGGACCTTATTTAACCCTTTAATATATTTAAATGTTTCGATCATGTCCCCCCCTTTTCCTTCTGTCCTCCAGACTATACAGATTGAGTTCGTTAAGTCTTTCCTGATACGTTTTATGCTTAAGACCTTCCACCATTCTTGTAGCCCGTCTTTGGACCCGTTCAATTTTGTCAATATCTTTTTGTAGGTGAGGTCTCCAGAACTGAACACAGTATTACAAATGTGGTCTCACCAGCGCTCTATATAGCGGGATCATAATCTCCCTCTTCCTGCTTGTTATACCTCTAGCTATGCAGCCAAGCATCCTACTTGCTTTCCCTACCGCCTGACTGCACTGTTCACCCATTTTGAGACTGTCAGAAATCACTACCCCTAAATCCTTTTCTTTTGAAGTATTTGCTAACACAGAACTGCCAATACAATACTCAGATTGAGGATTCCTTTTCCCCAAGTGCATTATTTTACATTTGGAAACATTAAACTGCAGTTTCCATTGCTTTGACCATTTATCTAGTAAAGCTAAATCATTTACCATATTACAGACGCCTCCAGGAATATCAACCCTATTGCACACTTTAGGGTCATCGGCAAATAGGCAAAACTTCCCTACCAAACCTTCCCCTATGTCACTCACAAACATATTAAAAAGAATAGGACCCAGAACAGACCCTTGTGGCACACCGCTTGTAACCTGACTCTGCTCAGAATACTCGCCATTAACAATAACTCTTTGATGTCTACGCTTCAGCCAGCTGCAAATCCATTGAACTATCCAGGGATTAAGTCCAATACCAAACAAAACAGATTAAAAATTAAGAATTTTGATTAAGAATTTGGCAATTGATACTATATTGTATTGTATTTTAATTTGAAGGTATGTGAATCTGTATTTCTGTAAGGTGTAGAGGAAAGAAATAAAAAATTTCTACCCCGCCCCCCCAAAAATCCAGTCAACAAACAAACAACATTTGCATAGAGGAAAGTAAACATTGGGGTATTCCAGGTTTACATTTTAACCCCAGTACTTTTTAACATCCTCATAAACTATTTGAACGAAGGAATAGAAAGGAAACTTATCAAATATGCAGTCGACACTAAACTGGCAGGAATAGCCAACATCCCCGAAGGTATGTTCAAAGTCCAGATAAATCTTGACAGACTTTAGCAAAAAATCAACACAATCCTAGATTACATTAATGGAGGGATAGAATTAAAATCACTTAAAGTATTAGTACTGCTTTTTAAAGTCTTAGTAAGACCACACTTAGAATACTGCACCCAGTTTTGCTCATCATATTATTAAAAAGATATAGAGACTTTGGAAAGAGTGCAAAAGAGAGCAACAAAGATTATTGGGCTGGAGGCTGAAACTTAAAGAGCAGCAGGAATTGGGTATGTCTAGTCTAGAGAAAAGGACTGGGGTGACATAACAGTGTTCCAATATTTGAGGGACTGCCAGAAAGAAAGAGGTCAACCTATTTTCCAAAGTACCAAAAGGCAAAACAAGAAACAGTAGCGAGAAGCAAGCTAGAACTAAGGAAAAATTTCCTGACAAATAATTAATCATTGTCACTGCTTGCCTTCAAAAGTTGTGGGTTAGCTGCTTCGAGTCTTCAGAGAGGGGCGGCATATAAATCTAATAAATAAATAAATAAATTGGAGATTTAAGAAGACACTGGACCATCATTTGTCTGGAATGGCATAGGGTCTTTTCTTTTAGCAGGGGACTTGATTAGAGCAGGTGTGTCAAACTGGCAGCCATGGGCCGGATTCCTCGTATCCATCCCAGCTCTGCGAAGGGGGAAAATGTTGCAAAATATAATATGATAGTAATGTGTTACAGCAAGTTTGACACCATAGACTGGAAGTTATAGGTCTCTAAAGTCCATTCTACCCTTATTCTTTTGGTGATTGTTACACTGATTATGTAACAGGTTACTGTGATTATGTAACAAATTCTGAATCCATAGCAGCAAATCATGCAAACAATGACAGCATAATGTACCATTGGTTGAATTTAAAGCAGCTTTCTTCTCCCATTCTTCATTGCATTCAGATGGTAACATTAATTTCTTGTCACTGCAGATTAGTAGCAGGGGCAGAAAATTTGGAGGGAATCTGATGGTCATTGACTTGTATTTTATACATCTCTGTTCTGGAGATTTATTGAATCTATGCATGTGCTAGCAAAGTAGAGTTGAATATTTTATTTAATAGATGGCATAGGATTGTATAAAATATTGAGATTAAAATTCCTTTTTATTCAAATTTACGGTTTTATTTGGAAAAAAATAGCTTTTGTTAAACCATAGAAAGGATTATAGTCAGACTCTATAATATTTTGTTGTGAGACTTTATTGTGTGTTAGAAGATTCTAACAAATGAAAGTGTTAATATTTTCCATATGTATTGTTTGTTTAACTAGCTGTTATTTACTGTGGTTTGTTACTACCTGGTCTGTTTTTAGACGTATATGAATTAATACTTTTAACCATACTGAATTTGTTTGATAGTTTATATAAGTAAAATCACAGGATTACATTCATGACTATAGCAGTCACCTTACTTATACTTACTTATCTTTGAGAGAGAGAAAAAACTAAATACTGTACTTCTAAATGAAGCATAATATTAATAGCACTAGCCTTATCAGCATCTCTGCTTCTCTAAATTTGTTCTAGGCGAACTTCTTTGATGAATTCCAGATGGAGGGTGTCTCTGCAGAAAATTATGAAATCTATTTAGAATTGGCACCTGAAAACCTTTCCAGGGCTTTTAAAACTGCTCAGAATGCCAAGACAGTAAAAATCAAATTGGCTAATAAACAGTGTCCTTGCCTTAGAATAGCCATAGAATTGGTAAGTAGAGAATTCTAAGTCTAATGTCAATCTTCTTATCAAAGGAGAATTGCAATGTATTCAAATGTTTGGTCAATAATAAAATGTACAGTCGTATAAATGCTCATGACATAGTAACTTCGTTCGGCATAACTTCATATTGGGGATCTTCATATTGTTGAATATTCTAATACGGTTATCCCTGATATTGTGGCATTTTAGCTCTTTGAAGTCCCCAGGTTCACTATATAGTATCAAAGTGATACTAAATTCAGTTCATTAATTTGGGGGTTTTACAGTTCACATAAACCATGTAAAAAGGACAATATAAATTCAAGGGAAATCTGTTGCTACTTATTTCTGTGTGATTTAATTTCTTAACAGAGATCTACATGTTAACATTCAAGCTATGAACAAGTCAATAGTGGATTCAAACCACATTTTGTACTGCAAGCAAAATTGTCCTCCAGGTTTCCAGGTAGCAGTCAATTCAAATTTGATCTCTAGGACTTTGAAAGTTGATTTCTTGAAAATTTGGCTTTAAGGTTTTGTCTAAACTTTTGGCCCAGGCAAACATTCAAAAGGAAATGATTAAGGGTGACCCTGTTTTATTGTAACTATCGACATATGATTGGAGAAGGGATTACTTTATGGCAACAATTTTCACAGGCTTGAAGACATGGTGTTACTTGCAGTTACGAAGGAGTTATTATCTGGTATAAAATAGTTATGGATGTTGCAGCAAAATGTGGTTCTTTAAATAGTCAAAAATTACTCTTTGGGTCATATAAAGTTTCTTTCTTCCAGCCTTCCTTGTCAACCAGTAGCCGCATTGTGACTCATGACATTCCTGTAGGAGTTATCCCCAGAAAACTGTGGAATGACTTCAGAGAACCAAGTGTGCCCAACTTTGATGTAAGTAACTTGATTTTCAGAGAATTGAAACTAGATTTTAAAAAGAGTTTTATTTCGTTTCTTCTAAAAATTCTTATTGGATTTAAGTTTTATTGCAGCAAATTTCTTATGCTTCTAACATAACTGTTAAAACAAATAGCATTTTTGTTCTTAGTATTGTATAATTTGATGCCGGGCTCTTTCAATTTTTTTTATGATATTTCACTGATTGTTATGCGTTAGATCCATGCATCAGACTATAGAGGTACTTCCAAATGTAAGATGAAAGTTTAATTCCACAAAACATTATAGATGACACTGAAAAGTAGCTTGAAATCATAAAACAAATTAATCACAGTCAAGATCATGACAAAAGGATAAAACAAAAGAATGTCAGACATGGAAGAACTACATTTCTTATGTTCATGATTCCCTAATACTGTATAAGCCAATTCTCAAACATGGGTTATAAAAACCCTTGCATTACTCAGTTGATGTTCATTAAGCCTTATCTCACTAATTTATTAGTTTTAATATAGTTAATACTTATTAAGCCAGAACTAGAACAGTTTTGAGTGAGCTTTATTGCCAAGATGCTTAGCCTGATTCTTTTCTTCATAAGGGACCACCTTCTGCTGCACGAATCTCAGTGACCAGTTAGGTCCCCCAGAGTGGGTCTTCTCCGGGTCCTGTCAACCAAACAATGTCGCTTGGGGGGACCCAGAGGAAGAGCCCCGGCCCTCGGGAACCAACTCCCCCCAGAGATTAGAATTGCCCCCATCTTCCTTGCCTTTCAAAAGCTGCTTAAAACCCACACTTCTGCCGCCAGGCATGGGGGGGACTGAGATACACTTCCCCCGAGGCCTTTACAATTTTATGCATGGTATGTCTGTATGTATGACTGGTTTTTATATAATGGGTTTTTAACTGTTTTTAGTATTGGATTTTGTTATACAGTGATCCCCCGTTTATTGCGTCCCCAACCATTGCGAACAGGGTACTTCGCTATTTTTCAACCCGGAAGTCAAAATACCATCTACGCATGCGTGCCCGTTTTTTCTATGGGCACGCATGCGTAGATGGCAACCGGGAGATCAGCTGCTGGGCGGCTTCCCTGGGTCTTCCCCCTCTTGCTGGCGTCAGCGAGGAGTTTCCCCACCGCCCACGCAAACTCCTTGCTGCCGCCCGCCCTTCGCCCGCCCACGCCGTTCATTCTCGCCGCTTTCGAGCTGAGTCCTGAAGCGAATTCGCTCCAGGACTCAGCTCGAAAGCGCCGAGAGCCAGCGTGGAGAAGCCGTTCACTGGCGCTGGCTATCGGCGCTTTTGAGCTGAGTCCGGAAGCGAATTCGCTCCTGGACTCAGCTCGAAAGCGCCGAGAGCCAGCGTGGACAAGCCGTTCGCTGGTGCTGGGTATCGGCACTTTTGAGCTGAGTCCGGAAGCGAATTCGCTCCCGGACTCAGCTCGAAAGCGCCGAGAGCCAGCGTGGACAAGCCGTTCGTTGGCGCTGGCTATCGGCGCTTTTGAGCTGAGTCCGGAAGCGAATTCGCTCCCGGACTCAGCTCGAAAGCGCCGAGAGCCAGCGCCCCCCGGACCCCCAACCCGGGTTTGGGGGGCTGCTAGGAAGCCCCCCATGCCGGCGGCAAACAGCCGCGCCGCCCCCAATCTTCGGCTCCTCGCTAGCGCTGTGGGAGTAAAAACACCATCTGCACATGCGCAGATGGTGTTTTTACTTCCGCAGCGCTACTTCGCGAAAACCCGCTCGTTGCAGGGGGTCCTGGAACGGAACCCTCGCAACGAGCGGGGGATCACTGTATACTGTTTTATTGCTGTTGTTAGCCGCCCCGAGTCTGTGGAAGGGGGCGGCATACAAATCCAATAAATAAATAAATAAATATGTTTTATATGAATAATAATAATAATATATTATTATTATTATTATTATTATTATTATTATTATTATTATTAATTGGATTTCTATGCTGCCCCTTTCCGAGGACTTGGGGCGGCTCACAACATAAACAGTATACAATATCTTGAATCCAATTAATTAATTAAAAAATCTAACCCGCCCCCCAAAAGCATAAAAAACAATCATTCAATTCACTCAACATTCTCTCAATACATTCATTGGCCAGGGGGAAAAGATCTAATGGCTCCAGGCCTGGCGGCGTAAATGAGTCTTCAAACTCTTAACGGAAGGTGAGGAGGGAGGGGGCAGTACGAATCTCTGGGGGAGCTGATTCCAGAGGGCCGGTGCCCCCACAGAGAAAGTGCTCCCCCTAGGTCCCACCAAACGATATTGTCTAGTTGACAGGACCTGGAGAAGGTCGACTCTGTGAAACTTGAGCAGTCACTGGGATTCATGCAGCAGAAGGCGGTCTCAGAGGTATTCTGGTCCGATTCCATGTAGGGCTTTATAGGTCATAACCAACACTTTGAATTGAGTCCGGAAACCAATTGGCAGCCAATGCAGACCGCGGAGTGTTGGAGAAATATGCACGTTTCTGGGCAAGCCCGTGACTGCTTGTGTTGCTGCATTTTGCACAATTTGTAGTTTCCGAACACTTTTCAAAGGTAGCCCCATGTAGAGAGCATTGTAGTATTTGAACCTTGAGGTGATAAGGGCATGGATGACTGTGATCAAAGACCCTCTTTGTGATCAAAGACCCTCTATCTAGGTAACTGATGTACCAGGCAAACCTGGGTAAACGCCCCTCTCGCCACAGCCGAAAGATGATGTTTTAAGGTCAGCTGTGGATCAAGGAGGACGCCCAACTTGCAGATCCTCTCTGAGGGGGTCAAAAGTTCCCCCCCAGGTGATGGATGTACAGATGGAATTGTCCTTGGGAGGCAGTATCCACAGTCACTCCATCTTGTCGAAGTTACATTTGAGTTTGTTGACACCAATCCAGACCCTAACAGCCTGCAGACACTGGCATATCACTTCCACTGCTTCACTGAGTGAACACGGGGTGGAGATGTATAACTGGGTGTCATCAGCTTACTGATGACAACTCACCCCGTGTCCTCGGGTGAACTCACCCAGAGGTTTCTTTTCTTTTTTTAAAATAAACTTTATTGATTTTTTCATAAAAAAATACACATATAAACATTTAAACATATAGTAGGGGTTACAATAGCCCCTCTCTTCTTAGAAGTTAATTTTTAATACAGAAAAAGAATATATTTTTAATTCATTAAGTCAACATATTAATATAGATGAAAAGAAGAATTTTGTTTATCTATTCTAATAAACATAAGATTAAATTAATAAAAAGAGAAAAATTCTAAAGTCATTTTAGTATATTCATACATTTCTCCTATCATTTAATTTTTATTTTTATTTTTATCCATTTATATTCGTTCCAAATAATATAAAATTCAGATTCTTCTTGGTCATTCAGCCTTCTTGTCATCATATCCATCTCTGCACAGTCTAAAATTTTTTAAACTACGTCTTCTTTTTTGGGGATACTTTTCCCCCTTCCAATTTTGTGCATAAACTATCCTGGCCGCTGTTAAAATATGTACAACTAAATAAAAAATATATTTTTTATATTTTTGCTTAGTTATGCCTAACAAATAGAGTTCTGGGGGGTTTTCTATCTCTTGTAATGTAATCTCTTTTAACATTTTTTCTATCATTTTCCAATATGTTTTAACTTTATTGCAGGTCCACCATTGATGGTAGTAGGAACCTATTTCCTTTTTACATTTCCAACATTTTGGGGATGTGTTTGGAAACATTTTGGCAATTCTATTTGGTGGGAGATGCCACCTATAAAACATTTCAATTTGGTTTTCTTTTAAGGATAATGATTTCGTCATTTTCCAATTTGTGATCCATACTTTCTCCCATGTCTCTATGTCAAATTCTTTGCCAATATTTTTGCACCAGTTTATCATATTATCTTTTCAAGTCAAATCTATATTTTTATATTCAACCATGTATTTATATACTTTCCCTATTAATTTCTTTTGATTTGTAGTTCATAAATTACCTAGATTTGTTTTGCTCTTATTAAATATATATGTTTTACTGTCTCTTTGAAATTTCAACTGTATCTGTATATATTGCCACCAATCCAGTTTAAACCCTTCTTCTTGCAAGTTTTGTCTTGTTTTAAGTTTCATTTGTTCATCTAATAATTCTAATAATTCTTTATACTTTGGCGTCTTTCCATGCGGCATCAAATTAGGGTGGCAGATCGCCTCTAATGGAGATATCCAATCTGGCACTGTTAAAAAGTGATATTTCTTAATGTCTTTCCAGACTTCTAATAAATGCTTTCTTATTGTCTTTTAAAATAAGAGTGTGTCCTATTTTTATCATACCAGAGGTTTCTTGTAGATATTAAATAGCAGGGGAGAGAGGACTGAGCCCTGAGGAACTCCACAAGGGAGGGACCTAGGAGTTGACCTCTGATCCCCCACTAACATCGACTGCGACTGACCAGAGAGGTTAAAGGAGACCACTGGAGAACGGTGCATCTCACTCCCAGCCCTTCCAGTCGGCGCAAAAGGATACCATGGTCGATGGTATTGAAATCCGCTGAGAGATCAAGCAGCACCAGAATAGAGGATAAACCCCTATCCCACGCACACCAGAGATTATCCATCAGCGCAACCAAAGCAGTTTCTGTGCTGTAGCCGGGCATGAATCCTGACTGTTGAGGGCCTACATAATCGGCTTCATCCAAGGACCATTGGAGCTGGAGCGACACCGCTTTCTCAACAATCTTTCCCCATAAAGGAAAGGTTGAAGAATGGACAATAGTTTTTAAGAATGGCTGGGTTCAGGGAAGGCTTCTTGAGGAGGAGGCACACAAGTGCCTCCTTATAGGGAGCCGGAAGGGACCCCCCCCTCAAAGAAGCGTTGACAATCTCCTGGACCCAGCTCCTATCACCTCTGCTGGCTGAGACCAGCCAAGAGGGACATGGATCCACTAAACAGGTGGCGGAACTCACAGCTCCAATGGCCTTGTCCACTTCATCAGGTTACACCAGGTCAAATTCCTCCCAAACAGGTGAACAACGACGAGCTTCAGTCACCTCGACTGACTCATTGTCAGTAGACTCTGCATTCCAATTGGAGTCAAGGTCAGTCCAGATCTGAGCGATTTTATCTGCGAAAAACATTAAAGTCCTCAACACTACCCTGCATGGGTTCGTCAACTCCCCTCTGGTTAAGAAGTCACCCAAAACAGGGCAGCTGAATGGGATTCCGCAGATGCAATCAGGCCAACACTGTATGCACGTCTTGTAGACCTGATCACAACTTTGTAAATCTCCATATGAGCTTTTTCAAGTGTTCGGTCAGATTTGGATCTACTTTTTCTCCAGCGCTTCTCTAGACTTCTCTTCTACCGTTTTATCCCCAGGAGTTCCTCAGTAAACCAAGGAGATCTCCAGGGTCTATTGCCACAGAGAGGCCACAAAAGTGCAATTTGGTCTAGAGCCTCAGCTGCAACCGTATTCCAAGCTGCAGTAAGAGACTCCGTCAAACTGTGTACAAGCGAATCCGGCAAAACCACAAGCGCCCTCTGAAAGCCCTCTGGGTCCCTCAGGCATCTAGGGCAGAATCTCCTAATCGGTTCCGCCTCCCTGAAGGAGAGGATTGAAACCTTAAAATCCATCCATAGCAGAAAATAATCTGACCATGACAAAGGCAAGATATCTAAGTGCCTTAGTTTCATATCATTGCTCAGCTCCTCTGAGAGGAATACCATATCGGGAGCGTGTCCCCCTTTGTGAGTTGGACCCTGAACTATTTGGGTCAGATCCATGGTTGCCATGGTTGCCATAAATTCCTGCGTCAACCCAGAGGATTCACTGAGCGACAGCAGATTGAAATCCCCCAAGAAAATAAGTCTGGGGAAGTCTACCGCCAACCCGACTACCTCCTCGAGTAACGCAGGCAGGGCTGTTGACATGCAGCTGGGAGGTAGGTACATGAGCAACCAGCCCACCTGTACGTAGGTCCAACTTCACAAAGAGGGACTCACAACCCAGTATCTCAGGAGCAGCGAGCCTGCATAGGCTAGTGGTCTTCCTGGCTATAATAGACACTCCTCCCCCCCTTCACTGGGGTCGCAGCTGATGCTACACATGAAACCTGGCTGGGCACATTTCAGAGAGAGAACCCCCCCTGGGCCCAGCCAAATTTCAGTCACACAAGCCAGGTTGGTCTCCTCATCCAGGAGTAAATCCTGGGTGAGGGGGGCTTTATTTACAACCGACTTGGCGCTAAGCAGCAACAGCCTGAGTGCAGGGTCCGGATTTCACTTGTCATCAGAACCCCAGGCTGAGTTCATGGGGCTGGAACTAGGGATTGCTTTTAAGTAGCGAACTCTTGATCCCCGGGAACGGTCTACCTCATGTCTCCTGCCATATCTATCTCTCCCCAGCAAGACTGGGATATTCTGGCCCTCTGCCACCCCAGAGATGGGTTCCCCCACTCCTCCTGCCTCCAAACCATCAGGCCAGCTGGCCCTTCCATTTATCTCATACATCCCAGACATCCTCTCTATCCAATCATATTCACTCATTCATCTTAAAATTGATCCCCCTTTAGTATAATTAACAACAAGAATTTGTATTTAATCAATAAATAGTATCCCATCACAATCATACTATTATAATACATACATATAATCAGTCACATTCCACCCCCACTCCCGCCCCTACAATAAAATGACACTAATAATTTACCTAAAAACAATATTAAAAATGACATAAAACCCTCAATATAAAAATTGTAAACCAAAATCACAAGAAGACTATATATCACAATCACAATAAGTAAAAATTAATAAAGCAGCCCTTGGGATGATGCAAGCAAACATAGGAGGACCCATAATGAGTAAAAGATGTTGGTGCTTGTTTCCTTGTCTTCATATGACCAGATGTTTAAAATGGTCTGGGTTAAGGGGAGGGATAAAATGGCAGGAGCAAGCATCCAGTGGACTGTATTAAAAAAAGCCATCTTAAAAGCCACTGGACTGTATGTAAGACAAATAACTAAAGGTAAAAGGAAGAAGAAACCGCTATGGTTTAGCAATGATGTAAGGGCTATAGTCAATGAAAAAAAGGCTGCCTATAGGAGGTATAAAGAGTCTGGAAGTATAGCTGATAGGGAGGTATATAAAATGAGACAGAAGGAGGCGAAACAGATAATATATGCTGCTAAAGCCTCAAAAGAGGAAGAAATTGCCAAATCTGTAAAGAAGGGGGATAAAACCTTCTTCAGATATATTAATGATAAGAAGAAGAAAAACTGCGGCATCACGAAGCTTAGTACCGGGAATAATACATGCATTAATGGGAATAAGGAGATCGCTGACCATTTCAATAGCTACTTCTGTTCAGTTTTCTCAAAAGACACCTTACAAAATAATACTATAGAGGGATATAGCATTGCTTCCAGCTGTACGGATTCAGCTCCAGTGATCTTAGAAGCCGATGTCTTAGAAGAACTTGAACGATTAAAGATAAATAAGGCAATGGGTCCAGATGGCATCCACCCCAGAGTTCTTAAAGAACTCAGATCTGTCATTGCTACCCCCCTGACTGATTTGTTTAACCAATCCTTGTTAACAGGAGAAGTTCCTGAGGATTGGAGAATGGCCAGTGTTGTGCCTATTCACAAGAAGGGCAGTAGAGAAGAAGCTGGTAACTACAGGCCAGTTAGCTTGACATCAGTTGTAGTTAAAATGATGGAGACTCTACTCAAAAAGAGGATAAATCAGCACCTAAAAAACAATAACTTATTAGACCCAAATCAGCATGGCTTTACTGAAGGCAAATCATGTCAGACTAATCTCATTGATTTCTTTGACTATGTCACAAAGGTGCTGGATGAAGGTGGTGCCGTGGATATTGCCTACCTGGACTTCAGCAAAGCCTTTGATACGGTTCCACATAAAGAGCTGATAGATAAATTAGTGAAGATTGGACTTAATCCCTGGATAGTTCAATGGATTTGCAGCTGGCTGAAGCGTAGACATCAGAGAGTTATTGTTAATGGCGAGTATTCTGAGCAGAGTCAGGTTACAAGCGGTGTGCCACAAGGATCTGTTCTGGGTCCTATTCTTTTTAATATATTTGTGAGTGACATAGGGGAAGGTTTGGTAGGGAAGGTTTGCCTATTTGCCGATGACTCTAAAGTGTGCAATAGGGTTGATATTCCTGGAGGCGTCTGTAATATGGTAAATGATTTAGCTTTACTAGATAAATGGTCTAAGCAATGGAAACTGCAGTTTAATGTTTCCAAATGTAAAATAATGCACTTGGGGAAAAGGAATCCTCAATCTGAGTATTGTATTGGCAGTTCAGTGTTGGCAAATACTTCAAAAGAAAAGGATTTAGGGGTAGTGATTTCTGACAGTCTCAAAATGGGTGAACAGTGCAGTCAGGCGGTAGGGAAAGCAAGTAGGATGCTTGGCTGCATAGCTAGAGGTATAACAAGCAGGAAGAGGGAGATTATGATCCCACTATATAGAATGCTGGTGAGACCACACTTGGAATACTGTGTTCAGTTCTGGAGACCTCACCTACAAAAAGATATTGACAAAATTGAACGGGTCCAAAGACGGGCTACAAGAATGGTGGAAGGTCTTAAGCATAAAACGTATCAGGAAAGACTTAATGAACTCAATCTGTATAGTCTGGAGGACAGAAGGAAAAGGGGGGACATGATCGAAACATTTAAATATATTAAAGGGTTAAATAAGGTCCAGGAGGGAAGTGTTTTTAATAGGAAAGTGAACACAAGAACAAGGGGACACAATCTGAAGTTAGTTGGGGGAAAGATCAAAAGCAACATGAGAAAATATTATTTTACTGAAAGAGTAGTAGATCCTTGGAACAAACTTCCAGCAGATGTGGTAGATAAATCCACAGTAACTGAATTTAAACATGCCTGGGATAAACATATATCCATCCTAAGATAAAATACAGAAAATAGTATAAGGGCAGACTAGATGGACCATGAGGTCTTTTTCTGCCGTCAGACTTCTATGTTTCTATGTTTCTATGTTTCTATCCTTTTCCTCCCAATAGGCACTATTGGAGAGGTCCTATTGTAACAGGGAAATAGCTAAATAAAATCCTTCTCTGAGGAGTTGGCACAAACTCATACCTTAGTGCAACATAATTACATAAATAGTCCTTTGAGTCCTTGGAGAGGGGCAGCATATAAATCTAAATGATAATACTGTGGTACCTCTACCTAAGAACACCTCTACTTATAAACTTTTCTAGATATGAACCAGGTGTTCAAGATTTTTTTGCCTTTTCTCAAGAACTATTTCCCACTTACAAACCTGAGCCTCCGAAACTCTAACCGGAAAAGGCAGGGAGAAGCCTCCGTGGGGCCTCTCTAGTAATCACCTGGGAGGAAACAGAGCCTCCCCCCTACCTGTGGTTTCCCCAATCGCACACATTATTTGCTTTTACATTGATTCCTATGGGAAAAATTGCTTCTTCTTAAAAAACTTTTCTACTTAAGAACCTGGTCATGGAAGTTTGTAAGTAGAGGTACCACTGTAGTAGTAGTAGTAGTAGTAGTAGTAGTAGTAGTAGTAGCAGCAACAACAACAACAACAACAACAACAACAATAATAGAAGGACTACAACAGAAATGCTGGATGTATAAAAGGATTTGAGGAAAAATTCCCACAGAACAAAATGGAACAGATGGAAATAACAATTGAAATGATCAGCAAACGAGTGAGGAAAGTAAAGAACTGATATCATTTGGCAGTGATCAACTGTATGCAATTTGGCTCAAATATCTGAACAGTCTGCATGAAAAAGTGGCTCAACAATTCAATGAGATGCTGCAAAAAGGAAGTATCAGTGAATGGTTGACAACTGGGAGAACATATCTGATACAGAAATATTCAGCAAAAGGAGCAGCACCAGGAAACTACAGGCCAATAACAAATCTACTCACTATGTTCAAACTATTGACTGGCACTATAGCTGACAGAATTCAAGATTATCTTGAGGAGAATAACATCTTACCAGATGAACAGAAACAAACGAAATAGCAGGGGCACAAAAGATCAGCTTTTAATTGACAAAATGATTCTGGAGAACTGCAAAAACCAAAAAGTTAATCTTCAAACAATGTGGGAATGGCTATAAAAAAGCTTTTGACTCACTCTCACACAATTGGATCATTAAGTGCCTAGACACCATTGGTATGTGTAAAAAAAATGTTGGCATTTTCATTGAAAACATGATGAAGCACTGGAAAACTAAACTTTTTTGGAAATAAAAACTATGGATCTGTCAACATCAAAAGAGGAATTTTCCAAGGAGACTCATTATCACCATTGCTTTTCATCTTTGCCATGATCCCGTTGCCAACAATCTTACAAAAAACAAACCTTGGTTATCAAACATCCAGGAAATCTAATAAAAATTCACATCTGCTATACATGGATGACCTGAAGCTGTCTGGAAAAACTGAAACTGAAATATATTCTCTGATCAACACTGTCCGAATTTTTACCACTGATTTCAGCATGGAGTTTGATTTGGACAAATGTGCCACGGTAGCACTGAAGAAAGGTAAAATCACTGAAAGTGTAGGCATAAATATGCCTAATGGTCAAGCCATAAAGTATCATAAGCCAGAGGCCTCTAAATACCTGGGCATACTACCTGGACGACATCAAACATGGGCATGTGAAAAACATGGTCAGCAAAGAATACACAAAAAGAGTCAGAAAAATTCTCAAAAGCAAGCTCAATGGAGGCAATACTATCAGGGCTGTAAATACATGGGCTACACCTGTCATAAGATACCCTGGCATAATAAACTGGACACAAGCTGAACTCAACAATTTGGACAGAAAAACAAGAAAACTCATGACCATTCACTTATTCACTTCACCCTCATAATGATGTCGACAGACTATATCTATCCAGAAAATCTGTGGCAAAGGACTTTTACAAGTAAAACAAACAGTAGAAGAAGAAAAGCCTGCACTGGCAGAATAAGTCAAAGAAAGTGAACAACCTGCATTAATTAAAGTAAGCAACCAGGAGCTTCTGAAAACACAGCGGACAAAGAACCAGTATAGGAAAACTGCAATGCAAACCAGAGCCAACAGCTGGCGCAATAAAGCTTTGCATGGGCAGTTCCTCGACAAGATTTAAGGAAAAATTGATAAGGAGAAGACCTGGTTATGGTTCATTAATGGAACACTGAAGAAGGAGACAGGAGGTTTCAGAAGGCCCAGTAGCAAGCAATCAGAACAAATGCAATCAAGGCCAGAATTGAAAAATCACCTGATGACCCAAAATGCAGATTTTGCAAGGAAGCTGATGACACAAAAAAACTCGCCGCCTTGCAAACATGGCAACCACCAGTTCAAGCCAAAGATATCTGGGTTTTGTCAACTACTACCGAACCTTCATCCCTAACTTCGCCACCTTGACTGCACCCCTCACTTGCCTTCTCCAGAAAAACGTTCCATTTCAACGGGGCACCAAAGAACAAGCCTTTCTTAATCTCAAAAAAGCTTTCATGCAAGAACCTATTCTCCAATATCCTGATCCCCGCCGTCCATTTATCTTTGAAGCCGATGCCTACGATGTTGGAGTAGGAGCTGTACTTCTCCAACAACACCAAGACGGCGGACCTTTATTTCCCTGTGCCTATTATTCTAGGAAATTAAAACCTCCCGAACAGAACTATACCATTTGGGAAAAGGAACTTTTAGCCATCAAGACTGCTTTTGCCCGTCACCAAGTACAGGTCAGAACTGATCACAAAAACTTGGAATTTTTCCAAACTGCCAGGAAGCTAAGCCAGAGACAAATCCGATGGTCCTTCTTCTTTGCCAGATTCGACTTCCGCATTAACTACATTTCTAAGTGGGACAACAAACAAGCCGACGCACTGTCTTGCAAACCCGAATACACCCAAAACCACGAACCTGTGCCGCTTCGTACCATTCTGCCTCTCACATCGATCGCAGCCACTCACACTGCGGTAGATTTTCACGACAGAATTCGAGAAGCACAATGCCAGGACCCCTTTGTCACCCAAAGGAAACAAGATCTAGAACCTGATTCTCTGTGGACCATTACTGAGGACTTGCTGCATTACCGCGACCTGCTCTACATTCCCGCAGGTCCACTCCGAGTTCTCATCCTCAACCAGTGTCACGATAATCCTGCCGCCGGCCATTTTGGCCTCTTCAAAACCCTACGCCTCATTTCTCGTACCTTTTGGTGGCCCAGACTCCGCCATGATGTCTGTACCTACGTTAACTCATGAATCCGTTGTCACCAAGCCAAAGCCGCCACCGGACCCCCCTCAGGGATTATTGCAACCTTTACCTACACCTGAAAGACCCTGGGGTACCATTTCTATGGACTCCCTCAGTTGCTTACCTGTTTCCCAAGGGTTCACTGCTATATTTGTAATAGTGGACATCAGTGTTCCCTCTAATTTTTTGGCGGAAAAGTATAGTGTCTGAGCAGCAGTCCCTTTGGGACTGGGCGGCACAGAAATAATAAATAAACAAACAAACAAATAAATAAAAAACCCACCCTGTTTTGCCTCAGAGAATTTAAAAATAAGATACTGTACTGTGTGTCTATAACAGTGAGCTCATAATAGGGCAACTCTATAAATATCAAAATGCCACTTAAATAGTTGAGCTAGTTTCCAACTAGATTTTGATTTTCTTTCTCTCTTCCTTACTCCCATTCTTTTTCTTTCTCTTTTCCTTCCTCTCTTTTTTCTATCTGTTTCTCTCTCTTCCTCTCTTCCTCTCTCTCTCCTTCCCTCTCACTCTTTCCCTCTCGGCTTCTGGGCAGGTTTGGAAAACTCTGAGTTGATGATGATTTTTAAGTGAGCGATTGCTCACTGCTCAGCTTAGAGGGAACTATGGTGGACATGTTAACCAAGATGGCTCATTTCATCCCTTGTCGTCGAATCCCTACAGCCAAAATCACAGCTCACCTATTGATCCAAAACATCTTCCGCCTCCACGGATAACCCGACACCATCGTCTCCGACTGCGGTCCGCAATTCACTGCCCAGTTTTGGAAAGAACTTATGACCTCTCTCCAAGTCAAGATTTCCCTGGCATCTACCCATCACCCCCAAACCGATGGGGGCACAGAAAAAGTTATTGGCATCCTGCAACATTACCTCCGTCGTTTTGTTCACGACAGACAAACCAATTGGTCCAAATATATCTCTAGCTGAGTTTGCCCTTAATAATTCTGAACATACCTCTACCCAGACCACACTGTTCTGCGCCACCTATGGGTTCCAACCCCGCTTGTTTCTGCTCATTCCTGCTGATTCGCTGTTTCCACGTGCTGGTGATTTTCTCAACGAGTTATGTGCCGTTCACCAACTCGTCCAACGTTCCTTAACTCAAGCCAAAGGAGACTACAAATGCTTTGCCGACCGTTCCTGCAGAGACACTCCCCCATTGACTGTTGGCGATCAAGTTTGGGTTTCTACCAAATACCTTTCTTCTGAACCTCACCACAAGCTGGATCAACATTTCATTGGGCTTTTCCCTGTTGAAAAGGTCATCAATCCTGTCACATAACCATTTGACTCTACCTTCTTCCATGCGGGTGCATCCCGTTTTTCATCGCCCACTATTGCTGCCAGTCTCCCCTGACTCTCCACTCCCGGGCCCTGCCAGTCCTGCTCCCTCCCATCCGGACGCCGCCCTTTGCATTCCACTACAACGCTTGGACATTACTAGCATCTGGGACTCTCGTTGGCTCAACGACCGTTTCCAATACCAGGTGGAATGGTCCGGAGGTGGGCCTGACACCACTGTTTGGATGGATGCTCATGACTTTGATGCTCCTGCTTTGATTGCTAACTTTCATGTTCAGTTCCCTGATAAACCTCACCCTAATTTTCCTCCAGGGGAGGGGAGGGACTCTGAGGAGGGGTGTGTGTCAGTTGGTCAGTTGGAGGATGATGAAGAACTTGAGGACTCTGATACAGAAATGTTTATGAATTGTTCTGGTTTCTGGTAGAAATTTAGCAATTACAAATAACTCTTATTAAATGCATCATTTCATGAATAAAAGAAACTCCATTTATTTCTCTGCTCTCCTGTAATTCAAACACATTCCATACAGGCACTTGGTCCGTTATCTCTCTTAGCTGCACTTCTTACATTCCTTCTCCTGCTCCACTTAACAAGATTTATTTTTCTAACAGCATGACTTTGAAAAACAGCAGAACTGACTGTTAACAACACAAAATCCTTTTGCTTACTTGAGAGCGGCAAGAAACACATCCATCTTCCCTTCGGCAATGTTGAAACTCCACCCTTCTTCTCCACTGACCCCTTGACGTGCCAAATACATCACTACAGTATTTAACCCATCCCTCTCCTTAATATCTTCTTCCAGACCTCTGTTCTCTATGTTTTTGGGCCCTTCTAAATTTCGGGTTAACCCAGCAAGCATCTGATTCTCCCTTGCTAGATCCTGAACTCATAGCCCCATCCTGTGGTTGGCCTCCCACCTATTCTCCTACCTGTAACCCCAGGCCCCCCACTAATTCATAAACACTATCTGAATCCAAGCCCTCAATATCTTCATCATCCTCCAACTGATCAGGAGTATGTACAACATGAACTAGTGGTGGGCCCGGGGTTACAGGCAGTGTTCCCTCTAATTTTTTGGGGGGGTGGGCGGAAAAGTATAGTGTCTGAACCCCCCAGGCCGGCTGCCACGTTTTAAAACACCCGCGCCGCTTCGCAGCTGTCTCCTGAAGCCGAACGCGGAAGTTAGCGTTCGGCTTCAGGAGACAGCTGCGAAGCGGCGTGCGTGTTTTAAAACATCGCAGCCGGCCTGGGGGGCTCGGGGGGAAGCCCCCGAACCCCCCAGGCCGGCTGCAACCTTTTAAAACACGCGGGATACGAGCGCCAAAGAGCTGTCTCCTGAAGCCGAACACGGAAGTTAGCATTCGGCTTCAGGAGACAGCTCCTTGGCGCTCGTATCCCGAATGTGAGCTCGGGAGGCGAACAAAAATGTCGCTCCCCTCCCAGCTCTTATCTCGAGTAGCTCGTAAGTAGAGCTGCTTGTATGTCGAGGTTCCACTGTACATCACACAATCTTAGACGCTTGAGAAGTGTTAGACTTATTGTATTGTGATACAAAATCCAGCATATCAATAATAATAACAATAATAACAACAACAATAATAATAACAACAACAACAAAACAACAACAATAATAATAATAACAATAATAACAACAAGTTACTGTTCTTCGACTCAGCCAGTTCATCTAACTTACCTGTTCTGTCGGGCTCTCTGGTAGAATCCTCCCAAAAATTCACAGGTACAAATTTCAGACACACACATGTTTGAAAATTCAAAACAATGTTCTTTATAATGAAAATTCACTTAAACTAAGCCCTCTTTTGGTATAGCAAAGAGCACTGGTCTCCAAACAAACTGGTGATTTATACAAGTCCCTTTTCAGTTCTGTGATACTTAGCTTGCAGCTGTGAGGCAATTCACAGTCCTTCTTTCACAAAGTGAAACACACTTTGCTCTGGTTTAGTTTCAAAGCGGGGAAAAATCAGCACACACAAAAAGTCAAAGTGAATAAAGCAGTCACGAAATACAACAATCAGATAATCCTCCACAATGGCCAAACCCACAGGCTGCTATTTATAGCAGCCTCACTAATTACCACAGCCCCATCCAACCACAGGTGGCCTCATTTTCTTTGATAATGATCTCTCAGTTGTTGTTGCCTATGCATCGCTCTCCGCATGCGTGGCTGTATCATTAACTCTTGTTCTGAATCCAAGGAGGAGCTAGATAATTGATCTCCTTCTGAGCTGTCTGCCACACTCTCCTCCTCCCTGTCACTCATGTCTTCTTGGTCAGAGAAGCCTTCATCAGCAGATTCCACCGGGGGCAAAACATGTGGATGTCTCCCCCACATCCACAGTCCTTGGGGCAGGAGCTGGGCCAGAGCTAACCACAACACTTACCACAACTTATTAACTCACCGCAACTTACTAACTTACTGCAAGAAGAGATTTTAATACTTTGTCCTTCCCTATATCTAGAATTCTCAATTGAAATTTAGGTAGGAAGAAAAAAGCTGTCTTTATCTGTGTGGCAGGTTTAGCAATAGGTTTTTTTAAAATTGAGCTAAATTTGGGTGAGTTCACTCAAAACCATATATTATAATTCCATCATGTGTTGAACCATAGAATATCATTTAGTTCTAAATTAGGTTAATTCTCCATTGGGTAATGTATCATCCTGGAAAGTGTTTCTCTGCTAAGATATCCCTAGGTCATCTAGAGTGCTACTGATTTATTTTGCAGGTCAGTATTTATTTACCTGTGCTGAAGACCATGAAATGTGTTGTGGAGAGAATGAAGAATCTCAGCAGTTCTGTTGTAAGTTATAATATGTTTAATTGTGAATGCATATTTGGGAAGAGACTTAAATATAATTGAGTTGCATTTCTACTTAATTATTGCAGAATTTAGGGACATACTACATTATTTTAAGATGGTACTTATATAATCAGTAATTGTATAAATTGCTTTCCTAGAATGAATTACAAATAAAGCAAATCCATTCTAGGTTAGACCATCATGGAAATAGTAAGATATTAATCGTTTTGTTTTCTCGCATTTAAATTATGGCACATGTATATTAGGATTTAGTTTCCCAGCTTATTCAATCTTGGAATGAGCAAAGACATCAAGTCTTGTTTATCAATATCTGATAATAATCTGATATGCAAACTTATGTATTTAATATTGAATGCTTGCCAGGATTTTACGCCTGTACAGCACTTGGAATTCATTTTGGAGAAAGGGACTTCAGTGTTTTATAAGCACAAATATAGCACATTCTAGCAATGTCTTGAAACCAGTTGTATCTTTATCATGCTGCAAAGGGAAGACATGCAGTTGCATTGGACAGGGAATGAACACTCGAACGTAAGAGCTGGATGAAAATGGGTCACTTTATTGATTACAGTAAGAGACCTGCAGAGGGAGTTAAATGGGGTGGAATATCTGAACACAACATACCTGGGCAACTAATGGGCGAACTCCTTGCTTGGTAAGGGTGAAGCATGCCATGCCTTCACCCAAATGAGACAGCCACACCCAGCGTCTGGGAGGGCTCACCTGAATGACCCGGAACTGGAAGTGACGTAGATGAACCCCAAGTGCTCCTCCTTCCCACCGCTCCGTCTGGGGAGGAAGCATGAGTTGTGTGACGAAGGAGCCCATCACCTTTTAAAAGATGCCCAAGGGAGAACACACAGTTGCTACTGACACCCTTTCCACCTGGTTTCTGCTATAGCTGAGGGTCAGATCTCTATCTTGGCCCCCAGCACCCCACCTAAGCCTGCACCAGCTCCTGTAGGCCCCACTGCAGGTCTGTCAAGAAGAAGTCGTTGCCAACATCTGTCAAGTGTACCCCATCTGAACGGTAAAGATCTGGAATATGAATGCGAATGTCTGGATGCCTAATTATAAATCCCCTTTGGCCAAAAATAAATTTTCAATTTCATTGTTAACCCGTAGCCTCTGTTTGTCAATTGCCCTTGGATGCTGTGCATATCTCCAAACCTTGCGAGGCAGGATCCAAGACCACACCTGACATGTGCTGAGCCACATATTCCTTTTTTTTTTTTTTTATAAATTTTATTTATTGATTTTTAACAATTTAAAATCACACAACATAAAACAGTGCGTAGTGAAATGTGAATTGTGCCCACCACCCCGACATACACACATTCCCCACCACCAAATTGGGGGTATTTCTTTTATAATCCACTTAACCCAAGAGCAATATATCTGTCTACATATTATAGAGTGATTCTAGTTTATTTCTTGTAGCTTGGTCTCGGATTCTGCTCGTCATATATCGTCTTACCTTGTCCCACCGTCCCATCAGCCGTCCCAAATCAGTTTCATTATCCAAATTTATCCTTTTTTCCATAATTTCAAATTGAATATGATCCACCATGTACCTATACCAATTTTGCATTGTCCATTTTGTCGCATCCTTCCAACCCAAAACTATTACTGCCTGAGCACTTTCTATTGCTGCTTTTTTTATTTCTCTAAATTCTCCCATCGCATTGCTTTTTACTAGTACTGCCATTTCCTTAGTGATTGTCCATTGTATATTTAACATTCCATTGATATCCTCTTTCACTTTTTGCCAAAATTCCTGCACTATCAGGCATTCCCAAAACATATGCATAAACACTCCTTTATCTTGACAACCATGCCAACAATTCCCCCTGACATTCTGCTGAAAATGTGCAAATTGAACGGGAGTAAAATACCACTTATGTAATATTTTCCTTCTCATTTCCCTAATTCTTGTATTTTTAATTTTCCTTATATCTTCTACTATATTTTCCATTTCTTGTACCTCTACTAATATCTCATTTTGCCACCATTTAGTCAATCCATCAATCGTGTCCCCATCTGACTGCACTAGCAGTTTGTATATATTAGTTGCTTGCGCCTTTATCCCCTCACTTTTTTCTCTTATTATTTTCTCTAACCCTGTCTCCTCTCGCCATAATACTTCTTTATTCTCCCTTTCATTTACCGTATATACTCGAGTATAAGCCGAGTTTTTTAGCCCCAAAAATGGGCTGAAAAACACAGCCTCGGCTTATACTCGGGTCATTGACAAAGTCACCACACGAGGGCGCCATTGCTTGAGCCAGAGCGAGGAGGCACCAGCTTTTGTCCCTCTTGCATGCCGTAGTTCCTCTCCCTGGCTCAAGCAAAGAAGGCAGCCATTTGCAATGGTGAGTCGGATTAAAAAGGCCCCCTGCTGTCAGATTCTCCTCCCCCTCCTTTGAAAGGATTTAAACTGTTTAAAAAATGGTATTTTGTGGTAGTTGCTGTCCTTGCTTGGATAGGATCTAATAATGTGTTATGAGGCAGAGCTAGACAGGAATTCTTTTTCTATCTGTCTATCTTTCTATCTATCTATTTTTCTATCTATCTATTTTTCTATCTATCTATCTATCTATCTATCTATCTGTATCTATTTCTTTCTATCTATCTATCTATCTATCTATCTATCTATTTTTCTATCTGTCTGTCTATCTTTCTATCTATATCTATCTGTCTGTCTATCTATCTATCTATCTATCTATCATCTATCTATCTATCTGTATCTATTTCTATCTATTTTTCTATCTAACTATTTTTCTTTCTATCTATCTATCTATCTATCTATCTATCTGTATCTATTTCTATCTATCTATCTATCTATCTATTTTTCTATCTGTCTGTCTGTCTGTCTATCTATCTTTCTATCTATATCTATCTATCTATCTATCTATTTCTATCTATCTATCTATCTATCTACCTATCTATTTTTCTGTCTGTCTGTCTGTCTATCTTTCTATCTATCTATCTATCTATCTATCTATCTATCTATTTTTCTATCTGTCTGTCTGTCTATCTATCTTTCTATCTATATCTATCTATCTATCTATCTATCTATTTCTATCTATCTATCTATCTATCTATCTATCTATCTATCTATCTATCTATCTACCTATCTATTTTTCTGTCTGTCTGTCTGTCTGTCTGTCTGTCTATCTATCTATCTATCTATCTATCTATCTATCTATCTATCTATTTTTCTATCTGTCTGTCTGTCTATCTATCTTTCTATCTATATCTATCTATCTATCTATCTATCTATCTATTTCTATCTATCTATCTATCTATCTATCTATCTATCTATCTATCTACCTATCTATTTTTCTGTCTGTCTGTCTGTCTATCTATCTATCTATCTATCTATCTATCTATCTATCTATCTATCTATCTATCTATTTGGTTTTCTATGCTGATAACCTCACAGCAGCTAATGCTGAAGCTCTTCTTTGGATACACTTATTTGTTTGTTTGTTTGTTTGTTTATTTATTTAATTGGATTTGTATGCAATCCCTCTCCAAGGACTCAGGGTGGCTCACAGCATTTATAAAAACAGAACAATAATGTAAATCCAATTAATGATGAGAAGGAATCCAGTTTTGAAGGATTTTAACTCTTAGGTTTTAGCTTTGTTCCTGATCGAGCTACTTTTTTTACTTTTTAATTTATTGTTAATATTGTTAATTTGTTTACCCTCTTTTAAATTTACAGAGCTAGTTTACTGGTTTTCTTTAAAATAAATATTCTAAAACATGTCTCAATTAATGTAATTTTATTGTTTTCCATTTTTATAAGTTACCAGTAGCCACTGCATTTTCTAACCTCGGCTTATACTCGGGTCAATACGTTTTCCCAGTTTTTGTGGCAAAAATTGGTGCCTCGGCTTATACTCGGGTCGGCTTATACTCGAGTATATACGGTAGATATTTACATATTGCATTTATTTGTAGCCATCTTCCCTTACCTAACCACCATTCTATACGATTTCTACTTGGCCTGCCATCCTTCTCGTATAACTGTTCTATCTTAGTTATCCCTCTTCCCTTCAACTCTCCTATAACCCTATTTAAGTTAATTTCGTTTTCTCTATTTATTACATAAAGCGATGACAGTTTAGATTTATATAATCCTATTTTCCCTTGCCATTTTTTCCAAATTTCCATAGTCCCTTTCATTGGGCCTATTAATTTACCTATATCTCTCCTATTCCACTTTCTAAAAATTAATTCTCTATTATTCATCCCGTTTATCTGTTTTTCCAATTTCGCCCATTTATTTTCACTTAATTGCAACTCCATTAACCTTTCCATTTGAAAAGCTCCAAACATGGAACACCCCATCCCCCCTCTTTTTCATTCGCAATTAACCACTTTTTTCTTATTCTTGGTCTCTTATCTTCTTCAATCCAATAATTTATTTTTTTGTCCCACTCTTTAACCTTACATACCGATAACCCCCCCCCGACAGCACCTGAAATAGGTACATCATCTTGGGAGCTATCATCATTTTTAAAGCTCTTATTTTAGAGAGTCTCCTTAGCTTTTTATCTTTCCAGCTCCTCATCTGTTTCAACATTTTCCTCCATGTTATTCTATAATTAATCTCTTCCATTTTCACTGGGTTTTTTAATAACCAAATTCCCAAATATTTTATTTTTTTAAGTCCTAATTTCAACCCTGATTCTTTCCTAATTTCTATCTGTTCTCTCGGATCTATATTTAAACACATAATCTCTGATTTTTCCATATTAACCAACAGTCCCGATTCCTGCTTAAACTCTTCTAAAATATTTATTATACCTTTAATCATCTCCATCGGGGTTTGGGTCAATATAATTGCATCATCTGCAAATAAATTTATTTTCATTTCTAATTCCCCTATTCTATATCCTGCCCAAGTGTTATCTTGTCTTATCTTATTAGCTAAGATCTCTATTGCTATTACGAATAATTTTGGAGACAGAGGGCATCCCTGCTTGGTGCCGTTTAATATTTTAATACTCTGCGTTCTTTGTCCATTCACTCTTATATATGCTTCATTTCCTTTATAAATCTCTTTTATAGTTTCACAAAATTTTCCCCCCATATTTAATTTGTTACATAATTTATATAAGTAACTATGGTTAACTTTATCGAACGCTTTATAAACATCTAATTTCAAAATTCCCAATTTCCTTTTAGTAGCGGTAGCATGGTGCATCACATTCATTAACATTTCTAATTGGTTCACTTATTTTCCTTCCCTTCACGAATCCATATTGATCCTCTTCAATTATTTTTGGTAAAATATTTTCTAATCTATTTGCCAGTATTTTCATAAATATTTTATAATCCTGATTTGCCAAACTGATCGGACGGTAAGACCCAGGCTCTCTTAAATCTCGACCCATCTTCGGAATGGTAACAATTTCTGAAAGCTTCCATGTCTGCGGGATATCACGATTTGACAATATATTATTAAACAATTTCCCCAAATGCGGCAGCAAAACATTCACATAAGTTTTATAGAATTCCCCTGTAAACCCATCTGGGCCCGGTGCTTTGGCTTGTTTTAATTACTCTAGCAATTTCATCTTGTGTAATTTCTGCATTCAAAATTTGTTTGTCTTCTTCACTTACTATTTTCCCAACCTTGAGGACTTCTATCTTCACTTGCTCCTCTTTATACAAATCTTCATAATATTTCCTCATTATCTCCTCTAATTGGTCATTACCATATCTAACCACTCCACTGGTGTCCCTCAATGCTAAAATACATGATTTTTCTTTCCTCTTCTTCAGATATCTCGCCATTTGCTGCATTGATCTTGTCCCCCAACTCTGTATTTTTTGTCGCATCGCCATTCTCATCTTATTCCATTTAATCTCATCATACACCATCAACTGTTTCTTTTTCAATTTCAATAAACTATTCCAATCTCTACTTTTCGTTATTCTTAACTGCTCTTGTATCAAATCTATTTCCCTTATCTTCCTTTCCCTCTCTCTACCCCACCTCTTCCTAATATCTGCTTCCATACATATACATTGTCCCCTCATGAAGGCCTTACATGCATCCCATACAATTGATTGTTTAATACCACCCACATCATTAATTCTAAAATATTCTGATAACTCTGTTTGCAATTTCTCTTTATCTTGTTCCCTAGCAGTTACCACTGCATTATATCTCCAAATTTTTTGATTTCGTTCCTGACCTATTTCCAATTCTGCCAATAGTGGGGCATGATCTGATATCCATATACTTTTAATGTCTACTTTTTTAACTTGTATATTACCTCCCCTATTCATTAATATGTAGTCTATGCAGCTAAATGTGTGATATCTTGCTGAATAATATGTAGCTCTGTTTAAAATATTTGCATGTAGATCCACCATATTAAGTCTATTTAAATGTAACATCCTGCTATTTGCATTCCCATTTGTTAATTGCATATTAAAATCTCCTGCCAAAAAAGTTGAGCCCTCCTTAAAATTGTCTAACTTCTTCTTAGTATTTATTATAAATTGTTTTGTTTTCCCATTCGGGGCATAAATTGCTGCTAATGTCAACTTCTTTTGATTTATTTTCCCTTTAACAAATATCCACCTTCCTTCTCTGTCTTTCTGAATTCCGACCTCTTCAAAATTAACCCTCTGATAAATCAGAATCGCTGTGCCTCGACTATTTTGTGTTCCTCTTGACTCAAACACCCATTTCCAATTTCTATCATTAATCAAGTTATCCCTTCCTCCCCTTCTTTTATGTGGTTCTGTCAAAATCATAATATCCACCTTATATTGCTTAGCCATCCTTAATATCCTAAAACGTTTCAAATCCGATCCCAAACCATTCACATTTAAAACCATTATCTTACACTCCGTCATAATATACCAAAAACACCCTTTTCCCCTCTTGTTTTGCCCTTGGTTTATATTTTTCCCTTTTCTTTACCCCTATTACCCCCCCCCAACGTGCCTCCCCCTGTGCTCCCCCCACTGAGAGGGGAGAAGACAAGAAAAAACCTTGCCCATACCTGAGGCACATTATCTGGATTGCCTTCCCACTCAAACTAGCTCCTCTTTCAACCCTTTTTAATTTTATAAAAGAGAAAATTTCTCCCCCCCTCCTTTCTCCTTTAAATAATTCCTTCTTTAATTTCTTCCTTAATTTTAAATTCTTAAACCACCTTTTTCTCCCCCTTAGACTTCCCCCACTGAATGACAGATATACAGGAATCCCAAGGCATCTCCAAGAAAAATAATAATAATAACAACAATAATAGTAATAGTAATAGTAATAATTCTTTTCCTTTTCCTTTCCCCCCCCCCCCCCCACAACAAGACAAGGGACCAAACACCATCACTTTCTGGCTCTCTTCTCACTCAGAGCCCGTGTTCTTCTCTGCTCCTTTCTGATGGCCTCCACCTGCCCGCTTAACTCCTTCAGCTGCTCTTCCCTTCGTCTTTCCTCCTCATCTGGGGTACTCCGACCGTCAAAAGCCTCTTCTTCTTCATATGCTAGTGCTCCAGTTTCATCAAATTTAATCCCCAGTTGATCCAGTAAAGCCTTTCCCTCCTCCAATGAACGTGCTCTGTACATTTTATTGTCCTGGAACACCAAGATGGCCACTGGGTAGCCCCAACTAAATCTGGTTCCACTTTGATATAGCCGGCTTGCAATTGGTTTCAACACAGCTCTCGCTCTCAGGGTTTCCCAGGAAAGATCCCTCAGAACCCTTATCTCATTTCCGTCTTGTTTAAGGCTCGTAGAAGTCTTCAAAGTTTTATAAATCATCTCTGCTTTTTTTTCACTGAGGAAAGCGATGATCACATCTCTCTGTCTGCCGTCTCTCCTGGGGGCTGCCCAATGAACACGCAACAGCTCCTCCACGCTGACCTGCATGCCTGTCTGTTTATTTAACCAAGCACAGACAGCTTCTGTTAACTTAAAATCAGAGGGCAAATCCATTCTGAACCCTCGTAAACGCAAATTCCTCCTTCTCTGTCTGTCCTCCAAATTTGCGATTCTGTCATTTATTTGTCTTATTTTTCCATCGTAATCCATCACTTGTTTCTCAACTTTCAGTATCTTTCCAGCAGAAGAATCCCCTTCCTTTTTAATTTGTTTAACTTCTAAATCCATCTGTTCCATTTTAGTCTCAACTTTGTTGAATCTCTGTTCAAACCCACTGCAAATATCCAGCAGTTTATCCAGCTTTTTCTCAATATTAGCCAGGCTAGAGAGGTCTTCTTTTTTCCCTCCCTCCGCCATTTTAAGATTTATTGTACTCACTTATCACTTCCTTGTTACAGCGAAAGCGCCTCCGTCTTTGCTTGAAATCATAAATCTTCAAATTCACTTTGATGCCGGCAGATTCTTGTTTCTTCCTATATTTTTCTAAGGAAGATTTATAGTCTTTTTAAGGGGGAGAAAACTCTTTACATTTTATATTTATTTGGAGCCAGAGATGAAATGCCTAGAAAACAATTCGGCACATGCGCAATCCATCGAGCCACATATTCCTCATGACCTGAAGGTCCTCACTGACTTGGGCCACAAGTGCCAAGCCCTTCAACAGTCCAAGGTCGTTGCCACCCAAGTATCAACGCATCTTTGGGAATGGGGTCCTTTCCGGATCCCTACAAGGAGGCACTTGTGCGCCCCCTCCTCAAGAAGCCTTCCCTGGACCAAGCCATTCTCAACAACTATCATCCAATCTCCAACCTTCCCTTTATGGGGAAGGTTGTCGAGAAGGTGGTGGCTCTCCAGCTCCAGCGGTCCTTGGAAGAAGCCAATTATTTAGGCCCTCAGGAGTCAGGATTCAGGCCCGGCTACAGCACGGAAACTGCTTTGGTCACGTTGATGGATGATCTCTGGCGGGCCCAAGAGAGGGGTTTATTCTCTGTCCTGGTGCTCCTTTGACCTCTCAGCGGCTTTCGATACCATCGACCATGGAATCCTTCTGCACCGGCTGGAGGGGTTGGGAGTGGGAGGCACTATTCTTCAGTGGTTCTCCTCCTACCTGTCCGCTCGGTCACAGTTGGTGTTAGTGGAGGGTCAGAGGTCGACCTCTAGGCTTCTCCCTTGCGGGGTGCCTCAGGGTTCGGTCCTCTCCCCCGTGCTATTCAATATCTACATGAAACCGTTGGGTGAGATCATCCAGGGGCATGGGGTGAGGTATCATCAGTACACTGATGATAACCAGTTGTACATCTCCACCCCATGTCCAGTCAACAAAGCAATGGAAGTGACATGCTGGTGCCTGGAGGCTGTTAGGGACTGGATGGGTGTTGAGACTCAAACTCAACCCTGATAAGGCGGAGTGGCTGTGGGTTTTTCCTCCCAAGGATAATTCCATCTATCCGTCCACTACTGACCCCCTCAGAGAGAGTCCGCAACTTGGGTGTCCTCCTCGATCCACAGCTTACATTAGCGAACCATCTTTCAGCTGTGGCGAGGGGGGCGTTTGCTCAGGTTCGCCTGGTGCATCAGTTGTGGGCCTATCTGGACTAGGACTCACTGCTCACAGTCATTCATGCTCTCATCACCTCGAGGTTCGACTACTGTAATGCTCTCTACATGGGGCTACCTTTGAAGAGTGTTTGGAAACTCCAGATCATGCAGAATGCAGCTGCGAGAGCAATCATGGGCTTCCCTAGGTGTGCCCATGTTTCACCAACACTCCGCAGTCTGCATTGGTTGCCGATCAGTTTCCAGTCACAATTCAAAGTGTTGGTTATGACCTATAAAGCCCTTCATGGCATCGGACCAGAATATCTTCGGGACCGCCTTCTGCCGCACAAATCCCAGCGACCAGTCAGGTCCCACAGAGTTGGCCTGCTCCGGGTCCCGTCAACTAAACAATGTCGTCTGGCGGGTCCCAGGGGAAGAGCCTTCTCTGTGGCAGCCCCGACCTTCTGGAACCAGCTCCCCCCAGAGATTAGGATTGCCCCATCCTCCTTGCCTTTTGTAAACTTCTTAAAACCCACCTCTGCCGTCAGGCATGGGGGAACTGAGACATCTTCCCCAGGCCTATATAGTTTATGTATGGTATGTTGTGTGCATGTTTTTTTAAATTATGGGTTTTTAACTTTGTAATATTAGATTTGTATTGTACATTGTTTTCTATTGCTGCTGTGAGCCGCCCTGAGTCTGCGGAGAGGGGCGGCATACAAATTTAATAAATAATAATAATAATAAATAACACCAACACACTGGGTCCAGCCCTTCCGCGGCTCCAGCTTCTCAGCAGTGAGAGGAGTCCATCCCAGCGCATCCCTCTGCATCCCAGCCACTCCACCTTGGCATGGCAACTCAAAGCCAACTGTATTCCCCAAGGGGACATTGCAGCTCTTCTGGCAGCCCAGAAAATCATGCTATGCCCACACATCAGTATTGTGGGCAGACTCGCAGGCACCTCCTTCACACAGGCCAGGACCTAGAATCATGAGAAAAGCAAAGCGAGGTTAGTTACTGGGCAAGGGCAGTGTTTCCACTGCTGTCCTTATGTACACAAAGAGCCCTAAAAGCATCCATTAACCATTTACATTGGGTGCTATCAGCTGAGCTGGCCACCATGAAGTCATGTAGGTAGTGGACAATGGAATCAGAGCCAGTCCACTGCTTGTGCGCCCACTCCAAAAATGAGCTAAAACGCTCAGAGGTAACATGACATTGAACAACCCATGGGGAGGGCCCTATCGATATAGTATCCCCCTTCAAAGTGAAACCCCGGAAGATCAAAATCGTCAGGGTGAATGGGTAACAGCCGGAAAGCGGATTTGATGTTACATTTACCCATCAAAGCGCATATCCCACAATGATGAATCATTCTTATGGCCTCATCAAATGAGATGTATCTTACCGAAGACATTGCTTCGGGAATGAAGTCATTTACTGACTCACCCGGGGGGAAGGACAAATGATGAATCAGTCTGCATTCGCCTTTGGCTTTCTTGGGCACCACCCCTAGTGGGGACACTCTGAGTTTCTTCAGTGGGGGAGACAGGAAGGGGCCAATTACCCGAACCTGTTTCACTTCCTTGTGTATTTTATTGCGGACTACATGCTCCAAACCATTTACAGACCTTAAATTATACGCCACAAACTCTTTTCTGGGGCCCTGGTATGGAATCCTAAAACCCTCTTTGAAACCTGAGATTAATTTGTTTGCATGATCCCTAAAACTGTACCCTTGCAGCCAGAGTGCAAGGCGTGACAATCTAATTGGGCTGGGTCCCTTTTCCTTGATTTTGCTGGTTAACTCTGGGTTCAGCTGACCTGTCCTGGTTAAACATCCTTGATTTATTTCTAGAACATGCATGTGTTGCATGCCATCCCCCGCAGTTGGCGCATGCGTGGTGGTCTTTGCACTGACTCCGGTTGCAAACACCCTTGGTGCTAAATTCGTAGCAAAGCAGGGGTGTCTGAACCCCCTGCCCAGCCCAGTGGCGGTGTGTTGCCGGTGTGTTGTTTTTTGCCAGCATAAGATACCCACTTTCCATGTGCTCACCCTTGCGGGGGGCATGAATGTGTTACATGGGTCCATAAATCATTGACCATCCCATCCCATGACAATCCTTTGTCCATTGCCGCATGCATGCAAAACCTTTCATCATATTGAAGCCAGGCCGGGCCATCATATTCATAATGGGTTCTCACAGTCGTATCCATGTATTTAAGCATGGCTTTGGCCTGGCTAGGTTCCTTCTCTAATTTGACGTAAAAGTATGTCATGAACCCATATAGCCAGGAGCTAATGCTTCTTTCCACCTTTGCTTTTTCTGCTTTTCTGTACCCCCTTCTTCCTTTTTTTGGGGGGGGGACATCCCTGTTCAGTAAGGAAAACACATCAATGTATTCTCCCCTCCAAATTCTCTCCTTCACTGTGGGGTGGAGATAAAACCCGAGCATCGTGGGGGAGTAATTCCAAGACAAGGGTGATGCCTTTGCCTCCCCCCCTGACAGGGTGTTTGGTTGTGCCGCGTTCTGGGCTACCGTGACCGGGGTTGGGGCCAGCGTACTAACGCCCTGGTTGCCCACCAAACTTATTTCCCCAGTAGGAATGCCGCAGGCTGTGACCCTGTGACCTGGTTACCAGACCAAACTCTATTGCAGTGTGTGTCAGTGCTCGTGTTTGATGTGGTGCTTCTGGACTCACCCATGGGTTGTGCAGATCCGCCTTGGTCTTCCTGCTGGTTCCCTGGGCACCTGACTGTTGAACTAGCAGGTTCAGATGTCCTGCTAGTGCCCGTCAATGTCCCTGCTACACTCTGGGTTGCTTGCCCAGCACCTCCTCCCAATGTTTGGTTGCCCCCGGCTCTCATCCTATTTTCCATCGCATCCATGGGGTCTAGTAACTTGGAAAGTAAATTATTAGTGAGACCGTCTCCTTTGTTCCTCCCATTATTATTCCCAGCTGCCTTTTTGGCCCCATTGGTTTCCTTAGCTTTTTGTGTTGGTACCGCTCTACGCTTAGGCAGGGATGTGGCCTGTGGCTCCACATTCTTTCTCTTATCTTTTCGTGGGGCCATAATTGCCAAAGCTACAAAATGCTTAATTAAAATGTAATATATCCTATATAATTTAGTATAACCGTGAATGTAGACAATGGCTCTAAGTAGATTAACCAATAAACGTTAGCTTAAGGAAGTGCCTCAATACACCAAAATTAAGACCCTTGATAAATTTTTAACCACCAGAAAAATGCCCGTTAAGTAGACTAAACGATGAAGTCTAAAATAAATAACAAATAATGAGAGGCAACACTAAAACGGATGCAACAAACTGTTGAATTACGGGAAAATAACAAGGCTGGCAACAAAATAAGATGGCTCAGCCTAGTAATGTGCCAATAACCTGGCCTAAGGGGGGGGCACTGGCTTCCAGGTGCCCTAAGCTCAGTTAGAAACAGCCTCCAAAGAGTTGACTATTGCCTCCAATTATGCAGGTGAAGTAATAAAAATTTTCACAAGACTACACAAATTCAAATTTCCCCTATTTGGTAAATAAAACAGGCACTTCAACTTGGTTTATACAAAATTCTTCCAGAAAATTAAATGTGGTTAATTAAAAACAGGCTATCCCCGCTACTAACAGAAAATTAAAATTTTATGGGGGTATTGTAGCAAGGCACAAATAAAGGTAAATTCCCCCACTGGTTCAACAAATTTCACCACAGCAAAAACACAAGGCTAATCCGAACTAGCCTGTACCAAATTAATTAAATACAGTAAATTAACGTAAATTCCACTGGGGCCAAAAAGCTCCACAGGGAAACCTGTAAATTAATGAAAACCAAGAGCCCAACACCCTCCAGCTACTTGTGGCCACGTGGTAATGGCGGCGATGATCTTGGATGATCCGGACTTCCTCTTTCTGCTTCCAGGGAGAAGGCAATCCGAAGGTCCAAGGGCAATCCAAAGGTATCCAACCGATTGGAAGGTGAGCAGGGAGCGAAGGGGAGAGGACGAGAAGTGCAGGCCCTGAAATAGGCTTGTAAACCCCTCCCCTCGCTCCCGGCAGCCCTTGCAAACTGGTTATAGCTCAAGGGCGCTCCCATGCTGGGCCAATCAGCAATCAGCTTGGAGGCGGTGCCCCGCCCCTCCCAGCCAAAAGGAATGTTGGGTTGGCAGCGTTTCCACCCGGCCCGACGAAACAACTTGTGTTCTCACTCCTTTCAGCTGTCGGGAATGTCGGGCCAGCAGCGTTTCCCCCCCGGCCCGACTTAAGCACTTAATTGCTGCCTAGCAGCATGTGGGCGTGCCCACGCATAGCGCGGGCATGCCCAACTGGGAGGCGGTGTCTTTGTCCCTCCCTGCAACTGCAAATATCAGCCTGGCAAGAATCACCCGGCCTCTCAATTCTGGGAAAAGATGTTGCCTTAAAAGATGATTCATTAGTGTCTTTTGCATACTGTGAAGCATCTTAGAAACATAGAAACATAGAAGTCTGTCCCCTTGTTCTTGTGTTCACTTTCCTATTAAAAACACTTCCCTCCTGGACCTTATTTAACCCTTTAATATATTTAAATGTTTCGATCATGTCCCCCCTTTTCCTTCTGTCCTCCAGACTATACAGATTGAGTTCATTAAGACTTTCCTGATACGTTTTATGTTCTCCCATGCTTCTGGAAGGAGAGTCCAGCATGGGTTTAGCTCCAGTCTTATTGGTAGGACTGAGTTTTAAATTAACATAAATACATAATAATTAGATACCGCCCCCTTGCTGCCCCAAGGAGTCAGTTTTAAAAAACTCAGTCGAGGTTAAGGACTTGAGTTTTTTTTTTTCCTCCGGGATAAGTATAAGTGAAAATAATGTTTAATTAAATTATGCTTGAACCTTGTAATCTTTTTTCCTTTCTTTTACCACAGGTTCGTGATCGGCTTGGGGTTTCCTGCCCTCCGCGGGCAGCGCCCCCACCATTCCTCCTTATGGGGCCTCTTCCTCCCGCGGGTACTGCCCTGAGAAGGAGCAACGGGGCTTCAAGTCACTGACCTCCGAGGCCAGACTTAGCCCTAACACCCCAGGTGGGGGAGGTCCGCCCTCCCCCATTGACGGGGGCGGCAAGAGATTCGCGCCGCCGCGGCGGCTAATTGACAGCCGCTCAACAGCTGATCGCTCCGAGAGCACAGTGAGCGATCGCGGCGGCGTTTTTCGAGCTGCCTATGGCGCCTGTCAGGAAAAGCAACGCTACTGAAGAGCAAGGTCTCTTGGAGTCTCTGTGGGTGGCTGCCTCGTCTGCTGAGGCTATACAATTGTTGCGCCCGCCATTTTTGGAGCCCCCGAAGGCGCGAAAATCAAATCGGCTGTCAAAATTGGCGCGAACTGGCAGGCTGCCAAACAGTCGCAGGGCTCCTAATCTGCCTCGATACTGTCGCTGAGGCTGACACCGAGGCCTGGCAGCCAATGGAATTGTGGCTAGCCTCCAGGATTGCACACACAGCCTCACTTACGAGTGGGCTTCTCAGTGCAGAACCAGTTTTTCTAAAAGCTTGAGATCGTGATTGTGAGTACGCTGCCCCTATATTATGATGGCTGATAAAATCGAGGTCACTAGGGAGGAGGAGCAGGCCCAGCCAAGCAAGGTGGCTGTAAAAAATAAGGAGAAATCTTCGGGCAAGCCCAAGATCAAGTCCTCTCAGTCAACTTCAGCTCTTCGTGAAGCTGAGAGGAAAATTAAGGCTCTTGAACAACGCCTAGAATCGGCCTTGTCCCCCCCAACTCCAGGGGGACTGATTATACACCCATTCCAGCCTCTTCCTCCATCTTCCCTTTCACCCAGCATGGCCTTGGGATGTCAAGGGACTGCAACTGATAGAGACTGGTCACCTGACAGGCAGGCTTCACAGTGCCCTCCTCCGCCTTTGCCTTCACCTACTGTCAGATCTGAGCGGCCTTCATCCTCTCATGGCCAGGTCATGCCACAGCATGGGATGCAGACAACTTACGGTCCCTCTGCTACTTTTACACCCACGGCAGCGGGGCTGAGAGAGCAATCAGAGGCTTGGCAGGCTTTCTCACCTGCTATTCAAGACATGGTAGCCAGTGCCTACACTCAAGGCATAGCAGCAGCTACCCAGCGCGCTCATTCCTTCCCTTTGCAAGCCACTCAACCCAGAGATCTCTGGCCTATTCCACCGCCCCCTACTGGGTTGGATTCCATGGCAGATGACCATTCCAATTTTGAGCAGGACAGCGACCACGGGATGGATCTGTCAGATGACGAGTTTTCCTTTCCCGAGCAGCCGGCTATGGCAGGTCTGTTTAAGCCTTCTTTATTCCGGGTGCTATTGCACAAAGCCAAGCAGGCCCTGGACGTGCCGGGAGCAGCGGCTCCGGCGGAATCGGGGGATGGCCGTCGCACTTCAGCTACTTTGTGCAAGGAGCCCGTCAAAGAATCAGACAAGGTGCCGGCGCTAGACATTTTCCTTCAGAACGTTAAGCGCCCGTGGCAACATCCGGCTGCGGCACAAGGCCCTTCGAACTTGGAGCGCAGATTTTATACGTTTGATGATGCCATGGAAGATCTGTTGGTGTTTCCCCCCGTGGACAAGCCAGTGGCCACACTAGTCTCCACGGCGGTTGTGCCCTCGGACAATGCGGATAGCCTCAAGCCTGACGAGCGAAGGGCGGAGACGCTCTTGAAGAAGACGCATCAGATGGCTGCTTGGGCTCTTCGAGCTGCATCTACTGCCTCTTTTTTCAGTCGGGCATCCATTATGTGGATTCAGGAGGTCCAGGCCCGGCTGGGTCCTGAGGACACCCGATTGAGACAAGACCTAAATAAACTCTTGGCGACGGCGGAATTTTCAACGGACGCCACTCTACATGCCGCTAAATTCGCCTCCAGGGCTATGGCGTCCACCATATCTTCTCGACGCCTTCTGTGGCTGAGAAACTGGCAGGTGGACGCCAAATCGAAGTGGGCATTGTCCTCCGCCCCCTTTGAGGGCTCTAAACTGTTTGGGGAGGCTCTCGACCCTGTTTTGGTGGAGGATAAAGATAAAAGGAAGGTCCTCCCTAGATCGTACCGGCGCCAGGACCGAAGGACTGGACCATATTCTCGTCGCCAGTCCTTTCGGTGGGACCAGACTCCACCAACAACTCAACCGGCCCGGACTTACTCCCAAGGTACCTATTCAACGCCTTATAGGAGTGACCGTTCCTACTTCCAGGATCGGTCTAGAGGCTTCCATCAAGCCAGACGTCCCTTTCGAGGATCTCAGCAGCGAAACTTTCGGCGTTCAAAGTGACTGCCTACACGACGCCCCCCTGGGAGGCAGGCTGCAGTGTTTCAGCGGAACCTGGCAGGCAGTTACCACCGATTCATGGGTGCTGGCAACCGTAACTCGGGGGCTACGCCTCGAATTTCTGCAAAATCCTCCTCGGCAGTTTGTGGCTTGCCCCGTACCCAGGGACCCTACCAGAAAGACTCTCTTGGAACAAGAGATTTTGCATCTCTTAGATATTCAGGCAATCGAGCCGGTGCCGTGCAGCCAGGTGGGTACGGGGTTTTATTCCCGGGTGTTCCTCGTACCCAAATCATCAGGGGGTTGCAGGCTCATCTTGAACCTCAAACGTCTGAACCAATACATTGTCTACCGAAGGTTCAAGATGGCCTCCCTCCGTTCTATCCTGGCCTCCATTCGGCCTGGGGACTTCCTTACTTCGGTCGATCTGAAGGAGGCCTATCTACACGTCCCTATACATCCGTCGCATCGTCAATTTCTTCGTTTTTGCCTGCACAACGCGCACTACCAATACAGGGCAATGCCATTCGGCCTTTCATCGGCCCCGCGCACCTTCACAAAGCTCTTAGATGCGCTGATGGCAAAGCTACGATCCCAGTCCATCCGGATCCTTGCATATCTGGACGATATTCTCCTTCTGTCCAGCGACCGGAAAACAGCACATCGGGAGTTGCAGACCACGTTGACCTTACTACAACACCATGGCTTCACGGTCAATGTGCCGAAGAGTCATTTGGTGCCGGCAACCAGGCTCACCCATCTGGGTGCAGTGGTGGACACAGTTTCCAGCAAGGTGTATCTCTCCACAGAGAGACAACTCAACGTGTGCGCACTGGTCAACAGGCTTCAACGGCACCGGAAAGCCCCATTGTCCCTACTGTCCAAGGTGCTGGGGACACTGGTGTCGTGCGTGGACATTGTTCCTTGGGCCCGTTACCACTACCGCATGCTTCAGTGGACCCTACTCCCTTACCAGCGACGGCGCCTAAGCCATACCCACCGACTGATCTCCGTGGGGCAGGAGCTACGATCCTCTCTGAAATGGTGGAGGTCCTCGGCGCTGCGTCAGGGCTCCCTCTTCGGACACCTGTCCTATACCATTCTTACCACAGACGCCAGCCTCCTGGGATGGGGCGCCCATGTCAACTCCCAGGTGACGCAGGGGTTCTGGACACCCCAGGACCTACTACCTGTCAATATCAATTTCCTGGAGTTACGGGCTGTCCGTTTGGCACTCCAGGCCTTTTTGCCCCTGCTGGAGGGGCATCATGTTCTCGTCCGCACGGACAATGTGGCCACCAGGGCACATTTAAATCACCAGGGCGGGACGCGTTCACTCAGACTCATGACAGAAACGGTCCTGCTTTTCGACTGGGCGGAGAATCACCTTGCCTCTCTACGTGCGGAGCACATAGCGGGAGAAGACAACCAGCAGGCGGATTGGCTCAGCCGTCAGGAACTGGATCCAGCGGAGTGGAGACTCGATCCCCTTCTCTTTCAAGAAATTGTACATCGCTTTGGGGAACCAGAGGTGGATCTGTTTGCCACATACCAAAACACCCAGCTTCCAAGGTTTTACTCCCGGTTTGCATCACCGGGAGCCGAGGGAGTCAATGCGCTTCACCTTCCGTGGCCAAAGACACTACTCTATGCCTTTCCCCCCCTTCCGCTTCTCCCAAAGGTAATAGGGAAGGTTCTCGTGGAGAGGGCGGACATAATCTTGTTGGCACCACATTGGCCGCGACGGCCTTGGTTCGCGGACCTCATGGGGCTTTCTGTTTCCCCGCCGTGGAGGATTCCGGACAACCAGATTTCCCTCAGCCAGGGGTTTGTGCCCCATCCGGACCCACAATGGCTCCATCTAACCGCCTGGCACTTGAGGGGAACAGTTTAAGGAGTTGTCATCTTCCCGACAACGTGATTACCACTATTCAGGCTGCTAGACGTCCTTCTACGACGCGAATTTATCAGGCGACATGGACCGCTTTCACATCCTTCTGCTCCGCCAGACATTTGCAACCTCAAGATTCCTCCGTCCTTTCGGTTCTGGAATTCTTACAAACAGGTTTGGACAAGGGCCTAGCGCCAAACACGTTGAGACGACATGTGGCGGCATTGGCGACTATTATTAGAAGGGAAGATGGGGGCCCCTTGGCCCATCATCCATGGATAAAAGACTTTTTAAGGGGGGCTGCAAATACACACCCTCCTCCGGTTCGGCGTTTTCCCACATGGGATTTGACCTTGGTCCTCCAGGCCCTCACTGGACCTCCCTTTGAACCCTTGAGGACAGTGTCGTTACGATTCCTATCTCTGAAGACAATTTTCTTGGTAGCGGTTACTTCGGCCCGGCGGGTATCCGAATTGTCTGCCCTATCGGTTAGACCGGATTTGTGTACCTTTTATCCGGACAGGGTGGTATTAAGGTTAGACCCTACATTTGTTCCCAAAGTTAATACTCACTTCCACAGGGCTCAGGAATTGATATTGCCGGATTTCTGTGCCAAGGGCAATCATCCTTTAATACTTAAGTGGCACAAGGTGGACGTCCGCAGGGCCTTGAAACTGTACATCAGACGCACGAAGGCAATACGTAAGACCGAGGCCTTGTTTGTGTCTTTTAGTTCCCTTAGACTGGGTCTCAGGGTGTCTCCCAACACCGTTAGTCAATGGGTGAGACTTTGCATAGTCGAGGCTTACCGGGCGAGTTCGGCCAGGCCACCTACTGGAATACAGGCACACTCGACAAGGAGTGCGGCGTCATCTGCGGCTTGGGCGACACAGGCGCCCATTGAGGATATCTGCAGGGCTGCAACATGGACTACGCCCACGACCTTTATTCGCCACTACAAATTAGATACCTTTGCTTCGGCGGAGGCGGCGTTTGGCAGACGGGTGCTTCAGAAGGTGTGCGAGGACAGACAATCCATGGTTCAACAAACTCCCACCCTTGAGCACTGAACTTGGGTATATCCCATGCTGGACTCTCCTTCCAGAAGCATGGGAGAAGAACCGTTGAACTTACCTGAACGGTCTTCTCGATGCTCTGGAAGGAGAGTCCATACCCTCCCTGGAACCATGGGGAGTTTTTTCTGGTTCAATTACTTGTTTGATTTATGCTGTTCAATAAATGGTTATTCTTCTTACCTTCGTTTTTTAAAACTGACTCCTTGGGGCAGCAAGGGGGCGGTATCTAATTATTATGTATTTATGTTAATTTAAAACTCAGTCCTACCAATAAGACTGGAGCTAAACCCATGCTGGACTCTCCTTCCAGAGCATCGAGAAGACCGTTCAGGTAAGTTCAACGGTTCTTCTCACCCCTTTCAGCTGTCGGGAATGTCGGGCCAGCAGCGTTTTCCCCCCGGCCCGACTTAAGCACTTAATTGCTGCCTAGCAGCATGTGGGCGTGCCCACGCATAGCGCGGGCATGCCCAACTGGGAGGCGGTGTCTTTGTCCCTCCCTGCAACTGCAAATATCAGCCTGGCAAGAATCACCCGACCTCTCAATTCTGGGAAAAGATGTTGCCTTAAAAGATGATTCATTAGTGTCTTTTGCATACTGTGAAGCATCTTAGAAACATAGAAACATAGAAGTCTGACGGCAGAAAAAGACCTCATGGTCCATCTAGTCTGCCCTTATACTATTTTCTGTATTTTATCTTAGGATGGATATATGTTTATCCCAGGCATGTTTAAATTCAGTTACTGTGGATTTATCTACCACGTCTGCTGGAAGTTTGTTCCAAGGATCTACTACTCTTTCAGTAAAATAATATTTTCTCATGTTGCTTTTGATCTTTCCCCCAACTAACTTCAGATTGTGTCCCCTTGTTCTTGTGTTCACTTTCCTATTAAAAACACTTCCCTCCTGGACCTTATTTAACCCTTTAATATATTTAAATGTTTCGATCATGTCCCCCCTTTTCCTTCTGTCCTCCAGACTATACAGATTGAGTTCATTAAGACTTTCCTGATACGTTTTATGCTTAAGACCTTCCACCATTCTTGTAGCCCGTCTTTGGACCCGTTCAATTTTGTCAATATCTTTTTGTAGGTGAGGTCTCCAGAACTGAACACAGTATTCCAAATGTGGTCTCACCAGCATTCTATATAGTGGGATCATAATCTCCCTCTTCCTGCTTGTTATACCTCTAGCTATGCAGCCAAGCATCCTACTTGCTTTCCCTACCGCCTGACTGCACTGTTCACCCATTTTGAGACTGTCAGAAATCACTACCCCTAAATCCTTTTCTTTTGAAGTATTTGCCAACACAGAACTGCCAATACAATACTCAGATTGAGGATTCCTTTTCCCCAAGTGCATTATTTTACATTTGGAAACATTAAACTGCAGTTTCCATTGCTTAGACCATTTATCTAGTAAAGCTAAATCATTTACCATATTACAGACGCCTCCAGGAATATCAACCCTATTGCACACTTTAGAGTCATCGGCAAATAGGCAAACCTTCCCTACCAAACCTTCCCCTATGTCACTCACAAATATATTAAAAAGAATAGGACCCAGAACAGACCCTTGTGGCACACCGCTTGTCACCTGACTCTGCTCAGAATACTCGCCATTAACAATAACTCTCTGATGTCTACGCTTCAGCCAGCTGCAAATCCATTGAACTATCCAGGGATTAAGTCCAATCTTCACTAATTTATCTATCAGCTCTTTATGTGGAACCGTATCAAAGGCTTTGCTGAAGTCCAGGTAGGCAATATCCACGGCACCACCTTCATCCAACACCTTTGTGACATAGTCAAAGAAATCAATGAGATTAGTCTGACATGATTTGCCTTCAGTAAAGCCATGCTGATTTGGGTCCAATAAGTTATTGGTTTTTAGGTGCTGATTTATCCTCTTTTTGAGTAGAGTCTCCATCATTTTAACTACAACTGATGTCAAGCTAACTGGCCTGTAGTTACCAGCTTCTTCTCTACTGCCCTTCTTGTGAATAGGCACAACATTGGCCATTCTCCAATCCTCAGGAACTTCTCCTGTTAACAAGGATTGGTTAAACAAATCAGTCAGGGGGGTAGTAATGACATATCTGAGTTCTTTAAGAACTCTGGGGTGGATGCCATCTGGACCCATTGCCTTATTTATCTTTAATCGTTCAAGTTCTTCTAAGACATCGGCTTCTAAGATCACTGGAGCTGAATCCGTACAGCTGGAAGCAATGCTATATCCGTCTATAGTATTATTTTGTAAGGTGTCTTTTGAGAAAACTGAGCAGAAGTAGCTATTGAAATGGTCAGCGATCTCCTTATTCCCATTAATGCATGTATTATTCCCGGTACTAAGCTTTGTGATGCCGCAGTTTTTCTTCTTCTTATCATTAATATATCTGAAGAAGGTTTTATCCCCCTTCTTTACAGATTTGGCAATTTCTTCCTCTTTTGAGGCTTTAGCAGCATATATTATCTGTTTCGCCTCCTTCTGTCTCATTTTATATACCTCCCTATCAGCTATACTTCCAGACTCTTTATACCTCCTATAGGCAGCCTTTTTTTCATTGACTATAGCCCTTACATCATTGCTAAACCATAGCGGTTTCTTCTTCCTTTTACCTTTAGTTATTTGTCTTACATACAGTCCAGTGGCTTTTAAGATGGCCTTTTTTAATACAGTCCACTGGATGCTCGCTCCTGCCATTTTATCCCTCCCCTTTAATTCATTATCTAAATATTCTCCCATTGCATTAAAATTTGTTTTTCTGAAATCCAATACTTTGGTTGCATTATAGGATTGCTCACAATGAGTTTTTACATCAAACCACAAACATAGATGGTCACTGCAACCTAAATTTTCTCCCACCTTGACATCTGAAACCCAATTCCCATTCGTAAAAACTAAATCTAGAATATTCTCCCCTCTAGTTGGTGTCTTAACCAGCTGTGCCAGAGCTGCTCCTGTAAAGGCCTCTACTATATTCTTACTTTTGCATGTAAGGGCACTGGGGATATTCCAGTCAACATCAGGCATGTTGAAATCACCCATAACCACAATATCTCCCTTTACTGCCATTTGGGTAATTTCATCCACCATCTTGTTGTCATATTCCTCGGATTGCCCTGGAGGCCTATAGATCACCCCAATTCTAATGACAGAACCTTCTTTATTTTGCATGCAAATCCAGAGAGTCTCTAGATCTTGACACGTATTTTGAATTAGTGTTGTTTTTAGACTTTCTTTAATATAAATGGCTACTCCACCTCCCCTTCTCTCTATTCTATCCTTCCTATACAGTGTATATCCTGGTATGGATATTTCCCATTCATTAGAATCCTTAAACCATGTCTCAGTTATGGCAACCAGGTCCAAATTATCTCTAGATATTATGGCCATTAATTCACAGAGCTTGTTGCTCAAGCTTCGAGCATTTGTGCACATTACCTGAAGAACATTATTTTCGTTATTAGTTTGCCCCTTATCATCAAGAACTACATCTATATTATTTGCAGCTCCCTTTTCATAAGCTTCCAAAAACTGCTTTATCCTCATTGGTCGGGGACAGAAATCACCCACATCAGTTACATCTCTGTCCCCTTTACCTAGTTTAAATGCCTGTCCAAAAAAGTTCTGAATTCCTCACCGAGCACCGGGGTACCTCTGTATGATGGATGCAAACCATCCCTCTTAAACAACTCCCAATTAGACCACCTACTGACATCATGACTTACATAGCCAAAACCTTCAGCTTTACACCACTGCCTTAACCACACATTAAACTCTCTGATACACGTTGTTTTATCCTCTTGGCCACAAACCGGTAACAGAAAGTCACTGAATCAGTTATTTTACCCAGTTCCACACTTAGACATTGAAAATCTCTTTTTACTACATTAACATTTCTCTGGGACAAATCATTTGTGCCAAGATGCACCACCACATCAACGTTATTACCTTTACTCACAGTCTTTGAATTTTAAGTGCTTCATAACATCAACATGCAAATATATAAAGAGATCCACCAGGTCCTAAACAGGAAGTGTGAAGAAAGGACACTGAGATTGGCTATTTTTTCACAAATTTTGTAACTCATATTGCACCCTGGTGATAATTGTCAGATTGACTAAGATAATAGTGATCCAAATGATTTCTGGAGAGTCAGATTTGGCATTTGGATTAGCAACCGAATTGTGAAATGCTAAAATGTTTTGAATGTTCTCCTTCAAAGATTGGGTTATATAATCAGTACAATAAATTATAAAAACATTTATTGGAAAGCTCATTAGACAGTTTGTCCTCACCTTTATTCTCAGTTCTTTGTCTATTTTTTCAGGTAACTGGGCCTCCTCTCAAAAAAAAAAATCTTTTCAGCCATGCATCATTTTTATTTTTTTAAAAATGCTATGAATTTTCTATTGTGTAAATAAAATAAAAGTAGTGACTGTTGCTTTCTCCCCCCCCAGTTCCCCTCCCCAATTTTCTTGTAAATAATTCTTAATTACAAATAATAAAAATAATAAAAATGTTAATGAAAAGAATTTAGATTAACATCCAATAGTCAAAAAACATGGAAGGCATATAGAAAGGTGCCAAGCTATTTATAGATTTGCCTGGATGTGGGCTACAGAATAAAGTAGACTAAGAAATAAAGATTCTCTTAAGAGTGCATGAGTTTATTATTACAAGTATTTCATATATTCCCTTTTCTTTTGCATATTTATCAGACTGCTTGGACTTGTATAGTCTTTTAATTAGTAGGGAATAAGCATAACCAGGGTGGAAAAGACATCACTTGTTTTAAAATTAAACAGCATGACATATAATCTAGACTATTAGATTGGGGGGGATCTATTTAAATAGCAACCCTGCTTTTTTGTAATTTTCAGAGTACCAAACCTCATTATTTGAAATTCAATCTTTAGAACTACTGTATATGCTGAAGATAACTCCAGAAAAACCAAGTGTTCAGTTCAGGTTTCTGTGCAGTTGTTTTATGCTGTACAGTTGTGTTCATAAGCATATGTTGAGAATGAACTGGAAAATGTTATTAAAGGCTCTCGAAATTGATTTGTTTCTATGCAGGTAATAGAAGCAAATCTAAATGGAGAGATGGAATTGAAAATAGAAACTGATCTAGTGTGTATTACAACTCACTTTAGAGACCTTGGAAACCCTCCCTGGGGTAAGTATTTTAGTTATTTTTTCAGACCAGTAGATGTTTCACAGATCTTTACGAATGAAATCGTACAATGAGGCTAGAGGTATTTTACTGGGAATAAAGTCTCATTGAAGAGAGACTGCTTTACATTTGCATATAGCACTAAGTTCACAGAATTGCAGAACTGATAGTGACCATAAGGATTATCTTGTCCAATGCTCTTGAATATTAACAAGGCTCCCCTTATTCATCATCTTATTGTGGACACATTAGCCACCTTGGTATCATAATACAGATTTGGATGAGCTTAGAAGAAGGTGTTTTACAATGATGTGCTGGAGTTGGCTTGTATCAGCTCAGAAGAGCGGATTGGTAAAGTTTCTGGAATTTTGTGATTTGGTTGAGAGCAAAGCGGAGTCACTATGTTTTGTGATAGCAATGGAGCCAAAAGAGTTTTTACCAGCACACCACTGATGTTACCCCTATATGTGATGTAAAACACCTGATACCAAATATGATATTGAGAAAATGTGGATACACTTGTCATCTGGAAAGCCTCAACAATTTTCAAAGAGTCTGGGATAGAACTGATTAGAAATGAGATTCTTTCTTTGAAGTTGAACCCTGGGAAGGAATTGAGTTTGTAAATTCTCAACTGTACTAAAATTTAGTTGGCAGTAGTAGGTTCCCTTTACTTGAATTGGCTCAAAAAGAGCCGAGTTCTCCAATCTTTTTAGCTTTGCAGAGTGGGAGGGGGGAGGGGATGGTTCTCCACGAGGTGCATGCAAGCACATACATGTCCACCGCTCGCATACTACTTCTGCAGCCACGTTCCAAACAGCTCAACACTGTGTAGTGGGTTGCAGCTCAGGGGTTGAGGAGCCCTAAAATAGAGGCTGGACAGCTATTAGTTGATGCTATCCTAAATCGGAACATCTCCCTAATGGTCCTCTATTATTGCATCCATATAACTTATGAATTTACAGGTAATCCTTGCTTTCCAATGGTGGTTGGAATTAAGATAATTAAGTGACATAGTTCTAAAGCATAGATAATATGATTGTGCCAATTAATGAAGCCAATTCTGGTAGTCTCAGTTACTGTTATTAGGCAGATCCTATTGTGAGTAGTCCCTGACCAGCTCAGTTAGTCAGAGATTCTGAGGAGGAGGACCGGGTCTGTCTTGGTACCCTAGGCCAAGGTTTTTGGCAGCTGAGTCAGAGAGTGAGGAGAATTGGAACCTGTGAAACCTGAGGAACCACCAGAGATTGTAGAAACCCCTGAGATATCTGACTCAGAGAAGGAGGGGGACGTTGCTGATCAGGAGCCCCTATTAGGTGCCAGGATAAGAAGGTCACGAAACAGACAGGAATATCTTTATGGGGAAAGTTCTAGAAGGTGAGTCTATGAAAGACGATCTAGACAGTTAATATCTCTATGAACAGTTGACCACATCCAGACAGTATATAAGTGAGGAAGTGTGGAGATTCAACGTTTGTAATGCTGGTTCCAGAAATGCTTTGCTGGCAAACTGCTATTATTCCTTTAAGTTCATCATGCAGAGATGCAGCTGTCTGAGGAAAACCTGAAGATTCCTGAGTGTGTGGTTAAAAGGACATTTGAACAATTAAGAAGGCTTTAATTGGATTTGGCTCCCGGGCCGCAGTCCGCTCTTTATCTATTAGACAACTTGACCAGGAATGTTGCCAACGTGGATTAAAAACCTGACCTTGTTTTGTACAAATCATTTTAAAATATAGATGTGTTTTGTGAATTTTCTGCACATGGGTAATTCTTTGTTCCAATCCAATTAGGTCCAAAGCAGAACAGATTGAATTTCCACCCACTTAGCCCACTGTGCAAGTTTCTTGATGTCATGAAACAAATATGAGCAGAGAATCAGGTTCTATGCCAGGACATCCAAAACTTAATGAATCAGTTGGCAGCTTTACAAAACCAGGTTCAGCAACGCGTTCCTCCTTCACCTCCCCCCCAGACCAAAGAGTCATCTAGCCTTGCCAGACAAGTTTGCTGTGGAACGTCATAAATTTCCATCTTTCATAAACCAATGCAGAATGTTTATAAACGCATCGCTGACTTTCCCCAAGATACCCCAAGATATGAAAGTTGCTTTCATCCTGAGCTTGCTATCTGATCGTGCTTCTGACTGGGCGGCACCTTTGCTAGCCAGACAACAACCCCTCTTGCACAGCTTTCTGTAATCAGATGCAGCAGGAATTTGATGATCCCCTTCGTTTCAAACAACCACAAGACAATTAAAACAATTAAAACCAGGTCCAAGCTGTGTGGCAGATTACATCAGTGATTTCCTTTGGCTAAGCCAACAATTAAATTGGAACGATGACGCTTTAATAGAGGTCTTCCAGGATGGGCTGTCTGCTAAGATACTGAATGAACTGATCAACAGTGCCATCTCCCTACTATGAATGAATTGTTTCAACATTGTTTAGATATCAAAGCCAGAATGCAGTCTAGGGATGATCGCCTTGCTAGGCAGCTGGCTCCAGTTCCTGATATCAACAGACCAGTCTCTGTTCCTCACTGGGGGCCCCAGTTGACACCTGTTAACCCTCCCATCCCTGCCCTAAGATGTTTCTTTCAGATATCATCTGCATATCCTGGGATTCGTCCAGTGGCCGCTCCCAGAATTGAACCAATGGATCTCAGCCCAGTCAAACCTCCCGTGATGGTCGAGACGAGTGATGGTTGTGTGCTACAATCTGTACCAATCAAGTTCATGACCCAGACTATGTGCCTGGCCATCGGACAACATGAGGAGGTCATCCAATTTTATGTCACCAAAGGACTCCATTTTCCTTTGGTCCTTAGCCTGCTCTGGCTGCGAACCCATGACCCCCGCATTGTATGGTCTCAGAACTTGGTGTCATTTCCAAGCTTGCAGTGTGTGGATCATATATGCCTAGTCTGTGCAGCGCAGATACCAGAGCAGTCTGATGTCACCTTGCTGGCTGACCTCGCAGACTTTGCAGATGTATTTAGCAAGAAAGAGGTAGACCATTTACCCCACACATAAGCTCCCAGAGGGAAGCCTTTACTCGATGTTGGAACCCAAATTAGCTGTGTTACAGAACTTTTTAGACAAAAACCTGGCCAGCGGTTTCATCCAACCCTCATCATCGCCTTTAGCAGCCCCAGTTCTATAGGTGAAAAAGAAAACTGCAGATTTACGTCTATGCTGTGACTATCAGAAACTGAATGCCATTACCGTGCACAACCAATACCCTTTGCCTTTGTTTCCTGAATTCATGGAGCATCTTTGATCATCAACCATTTCAACCAAGATTGATCTATTAGACACTTACAATCTGGTACACATCCAAGAGGTGAACAAGTGGAAGATTGCATTGGAGACCCAATATGGCCACTTCGAATATACGTTCATGCCCTTTGGACTTACCAATGCTTCGACTGTTTCCCAACACTTCATGAACAACATTTTCTGGGATTTATTGGACCAATTTGTTGTGATTTACCTTGATCATGTCCCTGTCACATGACAGTCACCTCCAGCATCTCCGGCAAGTCTTGCAACGTCTGAGAATATCACCTATATGACCAGTAAGAGAAATGTCAGTTTTACCAGACTACCATTGAATTCCTGGGATACCTTATTTCTCCAGAAGGCATCACCATGGATCCTGGCAAGGTAGAAGCCTTGCAAACATGGCAACTTGCACATCGGGTGAAAGACGTCCAGAGACTCCTGGGGTTCGTGAACTATTACCGGAGGTTCACCCCAAGGTTCGCCAACCTAACCATGGTCCTCACTTGGCTCCTGTAAAAGAACGTGCCATTCCAGTGGGGTGATGCCGAGCAGTAGGTGTTCCTGGCCCTCAAGAAGGCTTTCATGAGGGAACCCATCCTCAAACATCCTAACCCTGGTCATCCCTTTGTTGTGGAGGCAGACACATTGGACGTTGTCATCAGAGCTGTGCTTCTTCAGACATACCATGATGAAGACCCCTGTTCCCATGTGCTTATTACTCCAGGAAGCTGAATCCATCTAAACACCACTACACCAATTGGAAGAAAGAGCTGTTAGCCATCAAGACCATGGTTGAGAACTGGAGACACCATCTTGAAGGAGCTCGCTATTAAGTAGAAGTCAGGACTGTTCCTACAAACAGCAAGAAAACTAAATCAGTGTTAGATTTGTTGGTATTTTTTCTTTGCCAGATTCAATGTTAGAGTCATGTACATCCCAAGGTGGCACAACAAGCGAGCAGATGTGCTCTGCCACAAACCCGAGTACCTCCATGCCAATGAACAGTTTCCATTCTGCCTGTCGAGTTGATCGCAGCTGTGCACGATCTGATAGATCTATGAAGACAGATTCGGGAAGCACAACAACAAGATGACTTTGGGGAGCAATGGAAGCAAGAAATTGGCCTTGGAATTTTCTGAGGGCCTGCTATGCTTTCAATATCAGTTGTATGTTCCCACCGGGCCACTCAACAGCCTAATCATGAATCAGTGCCATGACAACCCTGCAGCCGGACATTTTGGTCTCTTCAAGGCTCTGCACCTAGTGTCTTGGACCTTTTGGTGGCTTAGACTCCAGCATGATGTCCATTCCTATGTGAACACTTGTGTTCATTACTGCCAAGCCAAGACAGCCACAGGAGCCCCTCCTGGATTTTTACAGCATCTGGCAATGCCCTAGAGACCTTCGGGGGCTATTTCCATGGTCTTTCTGACATGTTTACCAGTCTCTGCTGGTTTCACGACCATGCTTGTGGTGGTGGACATGTTGACCAAGATGGCACATTTCATTCCCTGTCAAAGAGTGCCAACGGCTCAGGCCACAGCTCATCTGTTCACAGGTACAAATTTCAGACACACACACATTTGAAAATTCAAAACAATGTTCTTTATAATGAAAATTCACTTAAACTAAGCCCTCTTTTGGTATAGCAAAGAGCACTCGTCTCCAAACAAACTGGTAATTTGTACAAGTCCCTTATCAGTTCTGTGATACTTAGCTTGCAGCTATGAGGCAATTCACAGTCCTTCTTTCACAAAGTGAAACACACTTTGCTCTGGTTTAGTTTCAAATCGGGGGAAAATCAGCACACAAAACGTCAGTCAGTAAAGCAGTCACGAAACACAATGATCAGATGATCCTCCACATTGGCCAAACCCACAGGCTGCTATTTATAGCAGCCTCACTAATTACCACAACCCCACCCAACCGCAGGTGGCCTCATTTTCTTTGATAATAATCTCTCAATTGTTGTTGCCTATGCATCGCTCTCTGCATGCGTGGCTGTATCATTAACTCTTGTTCTGAATCCAAGGAGGAGCTAGATAATTGATCTCCTTCTGAGCTGTCTGCCACACTCTCCTCCTCCCTGTCACTCATGTCTTCTTGGTCAGAGAAGCCTTCATCAGCAGATTCCACCGGGGGCAAAACATGTGGATGTCTCCCCCACATCCACAGTCCTTGGGGCAGGAGCTGGGCCAGAGCTAACCACAACATCCACGAGATGGTCAAATGGTACTGACTAAAGCCAAGGAGGACTACAATAAAGTTGCAAACTGCTTGTTTTGAGACACCCCCCCCCCATTGGCTGTTGGAGACTGAGTTTGGTTATCCACCAAGTATTTGTCCTCAGAGAAACCATGTTGCAAGCTTGGGTCTGTTCCCAGTGGAGGTCATGAATCCGGCAACCTATGGTCTGACCTTGCCTAGTCCTCTCTGTGTGCATCCAGCGTTTCATTGTTCCAGTCAGCCCTGATTGCCCTCTTTGACCTCCTGATCCAACCCCACCAATATCCATTGTTCAAGTTCGTCTGCCCAAGTTGGACGTTGCCCAATGGCTCAAAGACCAATTTCAATACCTAGTTGAATGTACCAAATATGCACAGGATATTGATGCCCTGACTTGATTCTTGATTTTCCTGTGTACTTTCCTTCCAAACCACATCCCCTGTGAAAGACCCAGGGGAATGGCCTGTAGTGGGGGGGTGGTAGTGTTGTTAGTGGTCCTTGACCAACTCTGGTAATGATAGATTCTGAAGAGGATGAGCCAGGCGCATCTTGGTACCCTGGTTTTGCCAGCTGATGCAGAGAGTGAGAGTGGTTTTGCCAGCTGATGCAGAGAGTGAGAGTGAGGGAGAAATAGACTGGGGTGAACCTAAGGGACCACCAGAGGTGGCAGATATGCTAAGGATGGTAATGTCTGACTCAGAGGAGGAGAGAGACCATGAACTTCTGTTAGATGCCCACTTTACAAGACTAAGAAAAAGACTTTTTTATGGGAAACGAAAGTAATCTGTAGTTTTTAACTCTAGGGAATTTTGACCATTCGCAATAGGTATTTAAGGATGGCCTCTGTTGTGAGTGCTCCTTGTCCACCTCTGGTAATGTCTGATTCTGAGGGGTATGAGCCAGGCCCCTCTGGATATCAAGGGTCAGGGGGGTTGCCAGCTGATGTAGGGAGTGAGATTGAGGGAGAAAGTGACCTGAATGAACCTGAGGAACCACCAGAGGGGGATGATATAACAATGGGTAAGTGGCCTCAGTCAGAGGGGGAAGAAGACATTAGAGGAGATGACGAACTATTAGGTGCCAGATATCAGAGATTTCTGAAAAGGCAACAGGACTTGCATAATAAAAGGAAATAAGCTTACAGCTTTACCTCTTTGGGGTTTGATATCACTTTCAGTCAGTTTAAAAGCAAAGGATTTTGGGTAATTGGGTGTGGGGTTTCATGACGAATTTCCCTCTATTATTTCCAAGGAATGCAATTAGGCAAAATTGGCACCTTTCCCGGACTTTGTTTAAGAATTACTCCCTTTTAGCATTTGGTCTGTTTTCGCTTTCTGTGAGCTTTTGCTAATAGTGTGACTTTACACATGATATAATGGATTTTGAGTCGGTGGTTTCGCTCCGAAAGGCCATGCACAGAACAGATCGAAACCCCACCCACTCAATCCACTGCGCAGACCTCTTGACATCATGGCACAAATGCAAACCGATATCCAGAATCTTCAACAGACAATAGTAGCCCTCCAAAATCAAGTAGCTAATTTACAACTGCAGAGTACACCACTGGTGCCTCCAGCCTCCCACCCCCACGCTTCCAGCTTTGCCTCCGAGATTAAAAGGCTATCTGGCCTTACCAGAAAAATTCAGTGAGGACCGTCATATATTAACTGTTTTTCTAAATTAATGTTGTCTGTATATCACAGCGTGTCCAGCAGATTTTATTCATGATGAGGTGAAAGTATTAATTGGCACAGCTTCAGATTGGGCTTTTCCTTTGATGGAACAGCATGCTCCTATTTTACGAAATTATGCAGGGTTCTGCCAATTGGTGCAACATGAGTTTGCTGATTCCCTTTGCATTCAGAATGCCACCAGACAATTACATCAGATAAGGAAAGGTTCCAGATGTGTGATTGATTACATAGCTGAGTTCCTTTGTTTAAGAGCGCCATTAAATTGGAATGAGCAGGCTCTTATGGAGATGTTCCATGATGGACTGTCTGCCAAGATACTGATGGAGCTCGTGCACACTGCTACTACTCCTACACTAGATGCTTTGACATCAGCTCTGTTTTGATATCGAAGCCAGAATGCAATCTACACCCATCTTGTTAGGCAACAGATTCCAGATTTTGAGGGCAACAGACCAGTTCTTGCTACTCGCTATGGAATCCAGGCCACACCTGTCAATCCACCCATTCCTGCACCAAGATGTGTCTTCCAGATGCCACCTGTATACCCTGTGGATTGTTCAGCACTCATTGCCAGAGATGAGCTGATGGATCTCAGTACCACCAGATTTCGCCTGACTGAAGCTGAGAAAGCCAGATGCTGAGCTGAAGGTTTGTGCCTGTATTGTGGGGAGGTGGGTCATTTTGTCATGTCTTGTAAGCAGAAGAGACATGATGCTGCAGTTCCTGTTCCAGCCCATGGTCTTGCTCAACAGTTCCAGGCAATCCTGCTGGGAAATTACTAGAGCCCGGAGTAATGGAAACATTAGGTCAGGTAGGCATCAAGCCGAGTTCCAGATGCACAGAGGAGGATTCTGGATGCCCAAGACACCTGATTTTAGCAACCAAGGTAATTCTTAAGAACCACACCTGAGCCCTCCCAGCCCATGCCTTGGTGGATTCTGGAGCCACCACCAATTTCATGGCTGAAGCCTTCGCTTGTCTCTATGCTATACCCTTGTGCTCAGTCAAACCTCCCATGATAGTCAAGACAATCGATGGCTACGTATTGCTGTCTGGACCCATCAAGTTCATGACCCAACTGGTATGCCTAGCCATTGGACAACATAAGGAGGCCATCCAATTTTATGTTACCAAAGAACTTCTTTTTCATTTAGTCCTTGGTTTAGCCTGGCTGAGAACTCGCGACCCTTACATTTTGTGGTCCCAGAATTCTATTTCATTTCTCAGCCTGCAGTGCATGGACCATATATGCCAAATCTGTGCAGCCCAGGTGCCAGCCTAATCTGACATCACCTTGCCGGCCGATCTCTTGGACTTTGCCAATATGTTTAGTGAAAAAGAGGCGGACCAATTGCCCCCGCACCGACCATACGATTGTGCCACTGACTTATTACCAAACACCAAGCTTTCGGGGGATGCCTTTACTCAATGTTGGAGCCTGAGTTGGCCGCATTACAAGACTCTTTGGACAAAAACCTGGCTAGGGGTTTCATCCATCCCTCCTCATTGCCTTTGCCCACCCTGGTACTTTTATTGAAAAAGAAAGCCGAAGATTTGCACCTGTGACTACCAGAAGTGTGAACTGACCACAAAAACCTGGAGTTCCTGCAAACAGCCAGAAAGCTGAATCAGCATCAGATCCAGTATCTTTTTATAGGAGGCGGGCCTGACAATTGCATTTGGATAGATGCCTAGGACATTGATGCCCCTGACTTGATTCTTGATTTTCATGTGCATTGTCCTTCCAAACTACATCCCCTATGAAAGACCTGGGGGAAGAGGCCTGTGGGGGAGATAGTGTTGTGAGCACTCCTTGTCCACTTCTGGTAATGTTAGATTCTGAGGATGAGCCAGGCCCCTCTGGATACCCTGGGACAGTGACCTGAATGAACCTGAGAAACCACCAGAAGGGGCTAATATAACAATGGGGGAGTGGTCTCAGTCGGAAGGGAAAGAAGACATTAGAGGGGATGACTCACTATTAGATGCCAGGTATTGGAGATTTTTGAGAAGGCAACAGGACTTGCATAGTAAAGGGAAATAAGCTTACAGCTTTACATCTTTGGGGTTTGATGTCACTTCCAGTCAGTTTAAAAGCAAAGGATTTTGGGTAATTGGGTGTGGGGTTTTAATGTCGTTCATGAAAGGGGTGTTAGGGGGGAGGAGGTGCCTGAAAAAGTCCCTGAAATATTGTTCCTGTTTTGCTAAAAAGACACTCTTTACTAGATGATGCTTGTATTAGACTCCGGTGAGCAGTTTTAATCTCTTGTATGATAAATTTCCCTCTACTATCAGTAAGGAATGCAATTAGGCCAAATTGGCGCCTTTCCTGGACGTTGTTTACGTTTCACCTCAGAGAGAAGAATTATTCCCTTTCTTTTGACATTTAGTCAGAATAGAATAGAACAGAATTTTATTGGCCAAGTGTGATTGGTTACACAAGGAATTTGATTTGCTTCATATGCCCTCCATCTACATAAAGAAAAGATAAATTCATCAAGAATCGTAAGGTACAATACTTAATGATAGTCCTGGTACAAATAAGCAATCAAATAGTTTGTATTTTAAAATTTCTTTCCTGCGGTTCTCTTTGTAGATTAGTTACAAGTCTTGTTCTAGTTTCTGTTGCTGCTGTTTCTTATTTTTTTCTCGCAATGTAGATTATGGCTAACCCTTTAGCACAGGTTTTGGCTGTGGCCCAAACATTTTGTAATGAGGTATCTTCTTTTCTTATTGATTTTTCAACAAATCTCACATGGACCTCTCTTGGAAGTTTATATCTTTATATCTTTTCACATAGCTCATATATGTTCTGAATATTTCATCCACCTCATTATCTGCTTCCCATTTATTAGATTTAAAGCCTTGGCTAGTATCTGTATTATTATACATAAGAGGTCATCTCCTTTTCCTTGTTCAATATTTTGGAATCATAAATAATAAGCCGCCACCTCCATTTCAAGCATTATTACTGAATCTACAAGCTCTTTATTTTATTGTGTCTGTCTTTGATTTATTTCCTCTACCTTTTTTCTTTTTGTTCTGACTTCTCTATTTTCTGAATCCATTGTTCATTCTTTATTATCGCTTGCTGAAAATTTCCCATTCTTTCATTTTCCATCTTTCCCATGCTGCTCTGAATCATCACTTCCTATTTCTTCATCTTAGGTTGCCCCAGCTTTGTTCGAGCTATAATGGCCATTTTTCTTCTCCATTGGTCAGTCGGATGCCTTCAATCAAGCAGAAGAGCTGCTGCTCTTCTGTGATCAATGAGGGCTTCCCTCCTTGCAAGGTGACTTTAGCCCCTTAGGGCTTCTTAACAGAAAAGTTTTGGCCAGGATTCACAGAGCCACATTATCCAGTGACCGTCCTTCTGAGATGCCAGACTGGAAGTTTCTATTATAATGTTATAAATGCTATGGACTTTAGAACTCACAAGTCTGGGTGTAGATAATAAAATACTTTCTGTTTTGAATTTTAGTATCTTGGGATGAATCTCAAAATTCTACTCACGAAAGAGACCCTATGAATATGGCTGAGGCACGCATTGATATTAAGAGACTTCTCCAGTTCCTTGCAGGGCAGCAAGTCAACCCTACAAAAGCACTGTGTAGTAAGTGTTCCTTTTGGGCTACTCTTTTAATCAGTTTAATCATCTAGGTACATACAATCATATAAAATATTTGATAGAAATTGTCATTTTTTTCTATAAAATGAAAATGTCTAGTTGTTAATTTATTCAATCTGAAACAATGGTGTTCAATGGAGGATCAATTCTGGATCAAATATTTATTTTACTCAATTTCTACAGCAATTCATTTCAATGCTTCTGGGTGGCTTATAATTAAAACATACAATAAACAATAAAATACTTTAAAGCAATAAAAAACTAAATAAAATATTTATCTAAAATAAATATTTTAGATAAATATTGCATATTGACACAAATATCAGTTTGGTAGTCTCAAATCTATGACTTTATCAGATTGGCAAATTATCATGCTAGCTACAGGGCTATACCTTCATAATTTGGCCACATGGGGAAGAAAAACTGGACAACTTCCTCACACATCTCAACAGTCTACACCCCAAAATACAATTCACCATGGAAATAGAAACAAACAAACAACTTCCCTTTCTGGAGGTTCTAATCTACAAAACCCCCAATGGCTCTCTAGAAACATAGAAACATAGAAGACTGACGGCAGCTGAGCAGCACTCCACACCCACCCACCAGTATTTATAGAGGGAAGGCAGCTCAGATCATGCTTTGTTCACCCTAGCACAAAGCCAAAAGCACCGGCCTGAAGATGACGAGTGAGACCTCGTTGAAACGTTGCCAGGAATCTCTGAAACGTACACAGGAAGAAACCTAAATATGCACAGCAAAGCATTCTCAGAAGCCATGAATTATATCTTCCCTTTAGCAAAGCTTTTTAAAACAAAGCATTATTATTTATTAGATTTGTTAAGGCTGCTGGATTCCTGAAAGATTCTGAGCAGCTTACAATATGTGTAATTACAGTCTTTGAAAACATAAATCCTATAAAACAGCATTTACAACATTTAAAAGAAGACTTAACAGGGACTCAGAGACACCCTTACCCCAGGCCTGGATATACTAATGAAGATGACAACATGAAATGTTGTATTCTTCTATCATGAATTAAACCTCCTCTTGTGATACAGACTTTCAATTTAAAATATCACATTTGATAGAAAACTCTGAGGCATGTAATTTGTTTCAAGGTAGCCACTTGGAAAATTTATTTGGAAGTTAAAATATTTGAAGACTGAAACATATTGAGCAACCAGACATGAGATCCACATCTCTTTAATACAATTCAATTCAAATACTGAATATAGTTTATTATTTATTAATTTTACCTTTTGATTCATATCACAGTGGGAACACATGTGGAATGTTTCTGCAACACACACAAACACCGGCAATCACACATGTGCCTGTCAGTATGGGCAAGGTACGGATGGCCTTCTTGTTTGGAGAAAGGGGGTAAACTACCAGGGGTCAGTGTTCCCTCTAATTTTTTAATAATAAAACAAAACCAAAATCTATTACAGTGATACCCCGTCTTACGAACATAATTGGTTCCGGGACGAGGTTCGTAAGGTGAAAAGTTCGTAAGACGAAACAATGTTTCCCATAGGAATCAATGCAAAAGTGAATAATGCGTGCAAGTCCATTAAGAAAATCCAAAACTTTAAGTTTTTTTAAAAAGCGGTGGGCGGACGAAGTGGAGGAGAACAGAGTGGGGACAGGCGAGCCGAGTAAGCATCGGGAGAGGGGATTTCCTCCATCTCGCTGTCAAAATGTGTCCGTGGGAGACTCAGCCATCCATCGCCCACTGCCCCCTCCTGCCAGAAGCCCCCAAAGAGCCAAAGCTGGATGTGGAGAAAAGTGAAACTTTCAGCTCCTGGATAGACCAGAGAGCCCACCCGCCCGCCCTGCCGATTGCCCTCCCTCCCTCCGCCAACAGTGCCTGTCCTACCCTCTCCAAGAGCTGCACCGAGGCCGCCCGGGAACCACTGCTTCCAGGAGGGTTCCCCTCACTAGCCTGCTCTAGATCTGCCATTCAAGGCTTTGGCAACTTTGGAGGATCCCTGCCCAGCACACGCGCGCTCTCCCAGCACAACTTGCCCAGAGGATATTTTTTCACCTCTCACGATCCCTCCAATGCCCCAACCTGAACTTTAGCTTGCGTGAGGAAGGGGGTTGGCTCCCCACACCGGAGCCACCCAAAGGCGAAATATGATTTGAAAAGCTCTGGTGCGCAAAAAGCTTGGGGACAGCATGACTTGGTAACGTGGGGAGGAGGAAGAAGAGCCGGGCCGGGAGGAGGAGGAGTGGGAGGAAGGCAAGATCTGCTCCCAACACCCGTTGGGAATGCGGAAACCAAGGGTTCTCAGCCAAGACTTCTGAAAGAGACCGAGCTTTATGCAATCTCTCTTGGGATTAAAGGAGCGGGCACCCTTACACAAAAAGAGGCGCTAGAAACACACGCTCAGTATCGGAGCTTCTTTCCTGAGCCCGAGATATCAAGGAAGAGATTTGGAGGTGGGGGGTGGAGGTGCGTGTGTGAGAGAGAGAGAGAGAAAGAAAGAAAGAAAGAAAGAAAGAAAGAAAGAAAGAAAGAAAGGAGAAAGGTCCTTTCTCAGAGTCCAGAGATCTATAGGCTGATGCTTCTTTTATAAAAGAATCTCAAGGGGGGGGGGGCTGGCAATGAAAAGAATCCAGAGCCCTGGAATAAAAGTTAAGCCGGGCTGTTCAGAGGCACAAAAGCACAATCCCTTCGCTAGAAACACATGCTCAGACGTTAGTTTTGGTAGGGGCAAATCATTTATTCGGAAAGGGACTGGTTTCAGGGCTTTGAAAAAGTTACGATCTGAAGTCGATTGTCCCAAAATGCTTGGATTGGTAAATTGCTTTCGCTGGTTCCTTTTAAGTCATTTGTTGCTTGGCCAGAAATTGTAGACCAAAGAATAACAGAAGATTTCAGGCATGGACTTATGGTTGCAAGATTTCCTCTCAGGTCAGATGGCAACTTGATCAGGTCCAAAAGTAGGGGAAGGGAAGGGAAGGGAAGGAAGGAAGGAAGGAAGTTACGAAAACTCCGGGGAGGGGGCTGGAGAGAAACACTCCCCACAAAACTTCCTCCCCTCCTTCTTTTTTATAGTGAAACTGGAGTGGGGGAATATTATTGGACCGAACAGAAAAGCGGGGAAAAGAGGGTCATGAAGGGAGAACTTTCGCTTCTTCCACCGTCCGCTTGCCGAACATTCCCCCTTTGATGTAATGTAACAGAGAAACATTGCTGTGTTTTGGCGAGCCTTCTTGAGCTGCCTCGTCCTTCCAGCCGGGAGCATGCTGGGAACAGTAGTCCTCAGACTCAATCACCTGGCAGAGGGCGGTGTGATCCCTTCGGTGGGAACTACATTGCCCATGAAACCAGTCCTGCAGTAACCATGTGGCTGTGCTGTTGAGCTCTCCCCCCAATCAGGTTTTAAAAAAGACAACAGAGGGTGGTGGAGGTGACTTCCCAGCTGAAGTGTACCCCCCCCCCCCGCACATTGGGCTCTGCAAAGCTTCTTTAAGTGCTGTAACTCCCCTTTGAAAAGCCCGCCCAATTTCCTCATCAGGTTTCCCCAATCCTGCTTCTAGTGAAGAGATTGGGCTTTTGTGCCAGTTTGACTTTTATTCCAGGGCTCTGGATTCTTTTCATTGCCAGACCCCCCCCCCCTTGAGATTCTTTTATAAAAGAAGCATCAGTGTAGATCTCTGTGGACTCTGAGAAAGGACCCTTCTTCTTTCTCTCACACACACGTACCTCCACCCCCCACCTCCAAATCCGATACTGAGCGTGTGTTTTCTGTGTTTCCTCAGTATCAGAGCTTCTTTCCTGAGCCCCAGATATCAAGGAAGAGATTTGGAGGTGGGGCGTGGAGGTGCGTGTGTGTGTGAGAGAGAGAGAGAGAGAGAGAAAGAAAGAAGAAGGGTCCTTTCTCAGAGTCCACAGAGATCTACACTGATGCTTCTTTTATAAAAGAATTTCATAGGTAAACCTATGAAGGTCCCACTAAAATGAACAACAACAAAAACATCAGTGTTTAATGAGTGTTTACTTATCTCGCCTTGGTCTAAAATTTCTGTCTGCTTTCTTTACTGTTTATTAGAAACAGATGTACCATCATTTATGCAATCATTGATATTCTGACAAGCCAGAAACTGTAACCTGAGACAGACTTTCAGTGACACACCATGTACATTACCCTAAATACCATACAAGTATTTCAATATTGCAGATGCAGACATGCAGTATTATCAGTGATACTGATATATAAGACTTTTAATTATGTGGGTACATTGAATAAACATAACTTTGAGTTTCAAATAACACTGATTTCATTGTTATCTCGGGTGACAATTGTGAAAAAAATTCAGGTGCTCAGGCATGAAAATGTGCCGCTCAGACACTATACTTTTCCGCCATCCCCCCCCCAAAATAATTAGAGGGAACATTGCTCTAGACCACAGGTGTAATGCAAATTCATGATCACACACACACACAAAATCAGATTTGTAGTGCAGTTGTGGCAGTTCCTTTGTGTTTTTCTTTTTTCTTCAATTTTTTTCCTAATATTTGCTCAGGCATGAAAATGTGCCACTCAGACACTATACTTCCCCCCAAAAAAAACAAATTAGAGAGAACATTGCTCTAAACCACAGGTGTACTGCAAATTCATGATCACACACACACAAAAATCAGATTTGTAGTGCAGTTGTTGCAGTTCCTTTGTGTTTTTCTTTTTTCTTCATTTTTTCCCTAATATTTATAGATTGCATTTAATCCTACCTTTACAGTAAATAATTAATGATTCCTTGACTATTTCTCTGTGTTTTTATCATTCTTTGATTTAAAAATCTTGCTTTGTTATAGCAGGTATTATGCAGAACTGAAATTCTGAGTTTCCTATTCACTACTGAGACCGAAATTATTCTGATCAAGTGTCAAGGAAGGTTTTATAATCTTCCAGTTAAGTAGTCCTCAACTTATACTGTTCCTTTAACAACCATTTGAAATTATTGTGGTCATGGAACTGGTGTTTCATGGCCAATAAATTACTCTTGGCCATTGTAAATGGTTGTACCTCGGGCTGGTTAAATTTATGACCAGTGGTATTCATTGGTCATGTAACTGCAGTTTATGGTTATTTTTGCTATCTTTTGATAAAAAATGCCATTCAAATGAATGGGTTTGATTAATACCTACTATACAGTGGAGGGGAAAAGTATTTAGTCAGACAGCAATTGTGCAAGTTCTCCCACTTAAAAAGATGAGAGAGGCCTGTAATTGACATCATAGGTAGACCTGAGAGACAACATGAGAAAATACATCCAGAAAATCACATTGTATGATTTTTAACGATTTATTTGCAAATTATGGTGGAAAATAAGTATTTGGTCAATAACAAAAGGTCATCTCAATACTTCGTTATGTATCCTTTGTTGGCAATGACAGAGATCAAACATTTTCTGTAAATCCTCACAAGGTTAGCACATGCTGTTGCTGGTATGTTGGCCCATTCCTCCATGCAGATCTCCTTGAGAGCAGTGATGTTTTGGGGCTGAAACTGGGCAACACGGACTCCGTCCCAAAGTTTTTCATAAGGTTGAGATCTGGAGACTGTCTCTCATGGTTAAGGTCTACCTATGATGTCAATTACAGGCCTCTCTCATCTTTTTAAATGGGAGAACTTGCACAATTGGTGTCTGACTAAATACTTTTTTCACCCACTGTACTTTCTTTGCAACAACCATAGAAAAGGGGTCTAGGGCAATTAACCATATCCAACTCACATCCAGTTTGCTGCGGCCAACTTCCAAATTGCCATGGGTCAACTTGTCATGGCCAACTCGCTGTAGGACAGCTCACCTTGAAACTGTCATTTCACTTGAAGAAATGGTGAAGTGCTGTAGTTGTGTCATGGTGAATTGGCCATGGTGAGTTGACTAGCAAGATGGCAATAGTGAGTTGTCCCATTACAGTAGAAAGGCCAAGAAAATACTTCCAATAACATGTTTGCTTTGACTTATGACTAATTACTTATGAGCAGATTTCTGGTTCCAATTACAGTTGTAAATTGAGGATGTTTGCAGTCTTTATTGAATAGGAAACACTTGACAAATGTCCATGCTTCACACTGGGTTTTGTTATTCTTTAAATATGTTTTGTGTCTTGCAGATATTGTAAGTAAGAGAATTGTTCATTTCATCTTACTCCATGAGGACGTCTCTCTTCAATATTTCATTCCAGCCCTTGCATGAATTGAATGTCATTCTGGCTCATATCTTCAAGTTGTTGAAATAGGTTAGAAAAAATGAAGGGTATCTGTCTATTAAAAAGCCATTTTGTAGCCAATTTACTACCTCTCTCTTTCTGAGTATATGGAATATTTTAAAAAATCATGCAGAGAATGTGGGAAGAGAATAATCACTGAACTAAAGAAATATAACTTAAATAATTTGTTTTTACCTGTTTAGGAATAATGAACTCTTCAAAATCTCATTTTAACTTACAAAAACACAGATGATTGATAATGAGACTGCTGTCAAATAGTTATCTCTAGGAATATGTGACTTTTAGCATGAAAGTCTTCATACTCAAATTAAGAAAATTTTGGAAAAAGAATGAACTTCTGTATAATAGATTCAATTAAGCATTGACCTAGATAGTTGGGTACTGTTGGGATTTAATGTTTTGATGATAGAATACACAAGGAGCAAATTATATCATTCATATTATTTGCATGCAACAAATGTATTATGTGGAATAAATCTGTTCCAGTGTATACAAAAGATGTAAATTGCAGCAAAAATGTATACACTGGATGCAAGTTCTTTATAACAAACTTAGATTTTATAAAGTTTATAAACTAATTAAACATATGTAAATTTATAAACATGTCAAATAAACTTAGATAAATAATCATTTAAAATAAATCCCTATGGATAGTCAGACATATTTATGCATTAACCTTAAACATTATAAAGTGACGCATTAAGGAATAAAATAAGCTTTACAACGGAACTAACAGAAATTTCTGAAATTGGATTTGACAGTTGAATCCTAGGTAAGAGTGTAATTGTAGATGGCAGTGATGGGCAGCAGCCGAACATCATAGCAGATAAAAACAGTTGGGTGCCATGGGAGAAAGACATGAAAGACAGCTAAAGTTCAAGCAAAGTTAAGTAAAATTAAAGAAGAAAATGTTAGGAAGGAAAGAAAAGGACAATGGAAGAATTGGTGCTGCACAACAGACTGACAAAGCAATGGCCCAGCATGATATTTCAGAAAGGGGAGAAAAGAAGGAAGAAAAATAAAGTTAAAGTTAAGTAAAGGTTAAAGAGGAAAAGGGAAACAAACAGAACAGGAGGGGGGGGGAAGGATAGGGCAGGGGTGTACAACTGGTGTTGGGCTCAATTGATGCAGGTAAAGTTGGTGGCAATAGTGTTGGACAATATTGCTGACAGCAATTATAGACACAACTGAGATATGCAGCTAGAGACATTGACAATGGGTGTAAATAGTGATGTATGCAGCAGAGAGTAGGGGTGTGCACAGCTGGCAGCAGAGGTGCAAGGTAGCAGATGTAATGAAATGCTTAGCATGAAGAAGAAAGGAAAAATAAAGTTAAAGATGCAAAGAAAGCAGGAAGGTAGGGAGTTTGTGAGAGAAGGAATGGCATCAGGACTACAGCAGGATGTGTAGCACTATTCAACACTAGCTACAAGAGGGGATTCAACATTATTCCATTATTCATTGCTCAATTATTCAAACCTTTATTGTCAGAGGACAATGTGTGTACAATGAGATTGGCTGACCTTCTTTTTGGGCACTCCACCAACCCAATACAATTCATAGTGAAAGACAAAAAAAATCTCTGACCCAGTGAATTTTACTAACAAACACACAATTCTCCTTCTCCATGTAAACTTATTGCACATCACACCGACCCCACAAGTCAATCATACTATATTGTTGTAAAGTTATCTTCCATTCAGAAGTCTAACAGCCCTTGGATAAAAACTGTTCTTTGGGCTGTTTGTACTACCTATGTTTCTACTGTATATTTCTTTCCAGATGGCAGGAGAATAAAGAAGTGCTAACCATCCCTGAGGATTTTCCTCAGTCTTCTAAGGCAGCAAGCCCCAGCGATGTCATCTAGTGATATCAGGACAGCCCACAATGTTTTGTGCTGTGTTCACCACCCTCTGTAATGTCTATCCGTGGCTGTCAAACCAGCATACCACACCATAATGCAAAAGTGGATCGGCAAAAGTCATCAGTTGTTGTTTCACTTTGGGATTTCTTGCAAGACACTGAGGAAACTAAGTCTTTGTGGGCCTTTTTGGTCACCTGGGTCATATTGATTTTCCAGATGAGATTTTCGCTGAGGTAGACTCCCAGAAATGGAAAGGAGGAAACTCTCTCCACACAGCCCCCTTGATGTAATATAGGGAAGGTTCCTCTCTCTTCTTCTGGAAGTCTTAACACCATCTCCTTTGACTTGCTGGTGTTCAGATGCAGGTTGTTTTCCAAGCACCAAATGGATAATTTTTGAACCTCTTGGATACATCCACTATGATTTATAAATATAAAGAGTGCTAAAAAGTCTACCAGCTAACATTCTTTTTAATTATTTCTGGGAGGACACAATTACCACTAGGAGTCTCTTTAACCTTAAGACATCCGATCAGCTGGGATATCTCTTGCCGTGTAACTGGGCACCAGTATAGGGCTGGGTCCAAATTAATCTGGCTCTCACTCATTTCATGGGCAGGTCCATATACAACTCTAGAGAATATTCCTCCCAGGTATAAGTTGGCACTTGGTTAGTTCTGAGAGGAGATGGTTTTTCCAGTCCTCTAATGATACTCCTGTAGAAAGCCCCCCCCCCCCCATTGGTATATTCTGCTGGATGGTCCCAATTTAATTTATTTATTTATTTATTAATTATCTTTCCTCCTATTTATCCACGGCAACTTAAGGCGGTTTATAGAATATAGAACAAAATTAAACAATAAAAACTAAAAAAAAGAATCAAAATAATTTAATATAATACAATATAACAAAATCACCTCCCACAACTGCCCCAATGACAGTAGATCATACGAACCATTTAATGGGCTCCATCTTGCTCTGGGTTCACCAGGCCCACTGGCAGAACCAAGTCTTTAGCATTTTCTGGAAGACTATTAGAATGCGGGACATTCTAATCTCTGAGGGAATGATGTTCCAGAGAGAAGGAGCCACCATGGAGAAGACCCTCCTTCTGAGTCCCACCAGGTGTATCTCCCTCGGGGATGGGACCTGCAACATTCCTTGCCTCCCCACTCTGATGGGTCGGGTAGATGTGACTGGCAAGAGACAGTCCCTCAGGTAAGGAACCATTAAGGATACCGCCTTCTGCTGCATGAATCCCAATGACCCACAGAGTTGGCCTTCTTCCAGGTTCCGTCGGCCAGACAATGTCGTCTGGCGGGGCCTAGGGGAAAAGCCTTCTCTGTGGCGACCCTGGCCTTCTGGAATCAGCTCCCTCCAGAGATTCGCAGTGCCCCCACCCTCCTAACCTTTCGCAAGAATCTCAAGACTTATTTATGTCACCATGCATGGGGCAACTATATCAAGCCCCCCCCCCCCCGTTTAATAATGAAATATGTGGTTGTGGATGAATTGGCTGATTGATTTTACTGTATTGGGTTTTTAGTTGTAATTTTAATTGATTAGATTTGTTGCTGCATTGTTTACATTGTATCCTGTGAGCCACCCTGAGTCTTCGAAGAAGGGCAGCATACAAATCTAATAAATAAATAAACAAACAAACAAATAAATTTAATAATAATAATAATAATAGGTCCATACATGCAATCATTCTGTCTTGCACAGAAACCTGCCCTGTTAGAGGGAGGCCAAGTGCCATGGTGACATAGAGTTCCCTTTGTTCCACAGGGGAACCCCAACATCCATGTCACCTGGGAATCTGGTTCAATTAGAACCAAGTCAGAAGCGCCCTGGAGGGGCAGTAAAGAAGTTGGACACTGCCAGTGATCTGGAAGAGGGTGGCAAACCCCCCAGAGAGCCAATATAGAATCCACAACTGGTGGCATCAGAAAATGACTTGCCGGGGGGGGGGGACAGAGCCAGCTGCGGAGCGGGGTGGACAGTGTGAAGTGAAGCTCAGTAAAACACTTGACACTTTTGGGTGATCGATAAGCTTCTCAGAAGCTGTAGATCCTGAGAGAAGGGGCCAGAAGATAGGGGAGTCTTGGTAGATGATTTTGAGATTGGCAGACCAGAAAAATCCCCAGAGAGATCGATTGAACAAGGAAATGGTGCATTATGGCAACAGCACATGCTTCCAGCTGGAGGATTCTTAGCAATTACCAGCAGGACAAACGTGTAGGATAATTCTGTGAGAAGATTCACCAGGAATTTGATTGGAATAGATGAGGGAGACTAGAGATGAAATATTTGGAAGAGAGCCTGGGTGGCGTATCTATTAAAGAGAAGGGGCTGGCGAGGGAGGAGGGAGGAAACTGCCAACTTTTCCTCTTTGAAAAGTGGTAAGTTAAGACGAGATCGAAAACAAAGAAACTTTGCTGACAGGACTTAAAGCACCAAATAAGTTCAGGCGATACTCCAAAGAAAGAATAAAGAAGTGACTATCTGGAGTATGACTATCTGGATTGTATGTATTGGACTGTGTCTATTGGAACTTACTTTTCCTTTTGAGGTTGCAAAAGATCAGATTGAGGATTTGTAACAAAAAATAAAATAAAAATTGACTTAAAATAATGTCTGACATCTTGGAAAAGGAGACTTCTATAGAAACAGTGTGCGTTTCTTTTCCTTTTCTTCTTCTTTCCTGCCCTGACAATAGACTTTGAACTGACAAGAGACTTTGCTATTTAACTAATCCACTTAAAAGGAAACTGAAAACTGAAAAAGATTGAATGAACTAAATGAACTAAAGACTTGATTGGTAAATTGATTTCTATTTTTGACTCTTTAGAGAATTTTGATCCCACTGAGATTTTCTTCCTTTGCTGTCTGCTTTTCTTTTTCTTTCTTTGCTATTGTTCTTTTATTCTGTGTACAGATTATTGTGATAGTTTGTGATTGACTCTATAATATTTATAATTTGAATATTGATATTAATACACTATACAATATATATATATATATGTGTCGAATGTGACATACAAATCCAATAAATAAATAAATAAATATATTATTATTATTATTATTATTATTATTTATTAGATTTGTCAGCAAAAAACATGTGATACATACAGAATATAGTTGTCGGCTATGAATAAATTAATTGCCTTGAAATAGCCCTGGGTTGGGCCTAGAGGCAAAAAGGAGCTGTGATGTTCCTTCAATATACCAGGGTGATCCGACAGAAAAAATATATAGCCCCTCCCTGGTACAGAGCTGAAGGGATCAGGTCTGGTAGCCCAGAGGTTAATTCTCTGTCTTATAAGGCAGAGAAGCTGCCAGTAAGGATGTGGCTAGCTGATGAGGCCAGAACAAGGCCGAAATGGTGCCATCTTAGTCTCCCTTAATTTTAAAATTTCAGCAAAAAACATGTGATGTGTGTGTGTGTGTGTGTGTGTGTGTGTGTGTGTGTAAAGTTTGTAGATACAACTAATAGAAAATATTACATGATTTAGATTTTTAAGGCTCAATTTAATATAGATCTAAGAAGACAAACTTTTAGGGATTAAGAATTGAAGTAATGACTTATGACTTACTAGATTGTGAATAACTTTATTCCTCCCATTTGTCTTTTCTTTTTCTTCTCTCCCTTTCCTCCTCTTCTTTTCCTCATTATAAAAACATTCTTTCTGTTTGTAGGGACACTGTATGGTAGAAATTGTGGAGGGAGGTAAAAAAGGTTTACTTAGGTGGAAATCTCGATGGAGAAAGTATACAAAAATGACAAACCTGTCAAATTTGACTAGATTGGGGTCAAGGAGGAGGCCCATAAACCAGTCAACCTCTGCAATCCCTAGTTCATCAGCACAGAGATCTATAGAAGATATGATGTAAAGGGAGAGATCGAACTCATAAAGATTTGCAAGCAATGCTTCAAATGCAGGAAACAATTATTAAAAATCAGGAAGATATTAAAAGGGAGATAGGGGAAGTGAGAAATGACACAGGAGACTTAAAGGAAAGAATGTAAAGTATGGCTGCCAAATATGAAGCATTCCAGCAACATATACTTTAAAATCAACAAACGTTGCAGGAGATTGAAGAAAGGATGGATTATGAGCATAAAAGGATAGATGAAATGAATGATACATTAACACAAGCAAACAGAGAATTAGAAAACACAGTTATTCTTTTCAAAATGGAGAAAGCCAATCACTACCTACTCTTTCAGAACTTAAGGGAGGAAAAAAGTGAAGATCTTCCAGATGTGATGGCAGAAATCCTGGCCAAAGCACTGGGGACAGAGAAAGAAGAAATGTTAAATGAATTAGATAAGGTTTATCGTATAAATACAAACTAAGCAAGACGACATAATTTGCCAAAAGAGGTTCATATAAAATAACTTATGAAATCTATAACTTCACAGAGCCAGAAAGGAACCAATTGAGTACAGAGGAAGACAACTCATTGTCCTGAAACAGGTTCCAAAAAGAGTAAGAGACTTGCGGAAATCATACATATTTTTGATGTCTAAACTGACAAAGCACAATGTTAATTTTAGATGGCTAACTCCAGAAGGGATTATGGTATTGTGGCAAGAAAAAAAGATTAGAATTGGCACAATAGACAAGACAGAAAAGTTCCATGATAAAAACTTTGGTAGTGAAGAGGTAATGAGGGAAAGTAACATAAGAGAAGAGGGAGAAACAAACATTGTGGGACACAAGAACCGGGATGAAGGGAGGTACAAGAAAGAAAAATGCAAGAGGAGATATTAGAAAGTTTAGAAAAATCAGATAACAGTGATGGTAGAACAGAAAAACCTAAGGAAATTATAAGCACAAGAGCAGTTGGTCCAAAGTATACATAAATTTGGATTGCAACCCCAAACAAATCTGGGAATAGAACTATGTTCAGTGAACGTTAATGGGCTAAACTCATCATGGAAAAGGAGTAAATATTTTAATGATAGCCAAAAGTAATTCCAACATAATAGCTGTACTAAAAGTACACATAAAAGAAAAATATGAACATTTACTTAAAAATTCAAAATTAGGAAATTTATTTGCATCTCTCACTCATGAAAAAAAGAGGTGTGATACTTTATATCAATAAGGACATTCAAGCAAATGTAATATACAAAGATGTAGAGTGGAGACGCAACACCCCCCCCCCCCCCGCGTTTGTGGGTTTATCAACCCTGGACCGATAGGAAAAGAGGCTAGTGCCCAGAGACATGGCAGCCTATTAAACACCAGGGAGAAGGAGAGGTAAACGGTGTGACAGTGGTGATCCAGACAATAAACTTTTTGGAGCCTTCTTGTACCTTTTGAAAAGAGTTAGATTAAAGGTTAGAGAAGCTCTGGATGGAAAAAGCGGCAATTTAAAGGGAATGAGTGATGAGATTGAGTGTGAGACATGGTGAAGTCTGGTGTGACAGTGCAAGACGAGGGAAGAGACGGCGAGATCGGAGACTAAAGTGGAGATAAAGCTAAGAGATCGAGAGAACAAGCTGCTGGAGAACGAGTGGCTGGAGAGTTGGTGGAGCTGGAGGTGTTTCTCTGTTATCGTGACATGCTGTTCGTGCTGTAAAGGAGTATAAAAGTTTGGGAAGGATTTAAACTGCTGGCCGAGATCAATACCGGAGGAGATTTCAATCATCTGAGGACCCAATTGCTATAAGAAATTCTTATATTTCCTCTAACCTATTCAACAGCAAAAGAAAAAAAAAAGGGTTGAGGAGGTTTGGAGGTAGAGCCTGAATCAAATAAGAAAAAGTTTCTCTTCTTTACTGACAACATGTTCGTGTTCATGGCCATCTTGGCTCCCCTCTCCTCCCCTAATTAAAGCACAGACAGAAATGAAAGATAGACATCGTCCAAGAAGAAAGATTAAAGACTGAGTATATGCAAGATTAAAAGTGAATATTTAACACCTGATTTATTTAAAGATTTGTAACAAACTATTGGACTATTAACCTCCAGTGTGTAATATAAATATTCTCTAGCCTTTCTTTCTCCTTTGTCTTATATTTATTTTTATTTTCTTCTATATGTAATTATATTGTGCAATACATGTTATTCTTTTCTTTTTCCTCTCTGGTCTATTCTTGTTTTGAATTGCATTAGAAGAAAGGCTTCAAAAGCTTAAAAATATTTAAAGCATTTAAAAAACTGATTTGGTAAATTTTACAAAGAACCTTTAAATAAATTAAAAAATAACCTTAATTATAATTTATGCACCTAATTCAGAGCAATTTTTTTTTCCAAAAAATTACATGAATAAATTATAAAATTAGAAAAGGAAAATATATGTATCATAGGAGATTTTAATTCAATATTAGATATTACAAAAGACTATAAAGGGACAGAGAAATTAAATAATAGGAAAAGAATTCCGATAGAGTTTTTTGATATGGCAAGTGAATATAAACTAAAATATGGAGAGAGCAAAATCCAGAACAAAAAAAGTATATATACTTTTCCAATCTGTATAAATCGTGGTCCAGATTAGACATGATATGGGTAGACACAGAACTGGAAAAAGACATTATAAATGTGGAAATTGAATCTAACATGTGGGCTGATCATAACCCCGCAACAATGTTCCCTCTAATTTTTTTTTGGTGTGGGCGGAAAAGTGTAATGTCTGAGCAGCATATTTTCATACCTGGGTGTGGATCAGTTAGAAACCCGGTTGTTAAGCGAATCTGGCTTCTCCCCCTTCTGTCCCCCATTGTCTTTGCTTATGAGAAAGTCACAAAAGGGCGTCACATGACCTCAGGACACAACAACACAAAAAACTACATTATTTACTATATAATCTATATATGTATGTACAGAGAGAAAGAGAGAGAGCTCTTCTAAAATTATACACATTCAGCTTCACTTACTGCAATAGGAAAAACACACCCAGAATCCAATTTCTGCCACACATTTAACCATAACTAGAACATTACACATGCCTTCAGATGTACTTCCCTAGCTTGCACATCACAGTTAGGGGCAGGAAATGTCATGGATTGAGTAAAATGCAGTGAATCTCACTTAACAACGCTCTTGCTTAGCAACCAATTTTTTGGGCTCAATTGTGGTCATACTCATAAGTCTTTCTTTCTTTATCTTTAATCTTTTTTTCTTTCTGTATGTCTAACTGTCTCTCTCCTTCCTTCTTTCCTTCTCCCCCCCTTTCTTTTTCTGTCTGTCTGTCTTCCTTCCTAGCATCTTCCTTCCTTCCTTCCTTTCTTTCTTTCCTTCCTTTCTTCCTTCCATCCTTCCTTCCTTCCTTCCTTCCTGTCTTCCTAGCATCTTTCTTTCTTTTTGTTGAACAAATATTTTATTTAAAAAGCAGATTGCTTTGAATTAAACCAGACCTGTATTCCACGTATAATGATTCTGCTCCTTCATTCAATCTAAATATGTGTATCTCCTTTTTGGGGATGTCTTCTCATAGTTTATATTTAGTTGTATGCCGCCCCTCTCCGAAGACTCGGGGCGGCTCACAGCATAACAGTAATACAATACATTACAAATCCAATAATGAAGAATTAAATCAATTTAAGAAAGCATTACTGTAATAACATAATAAAATCCCTAACTATGCAATCATACACATTAAACCTAATCTATCATACAGTAAGGCCGAAAACATAACCGGAACTGCCTGCTACCGCACAAATCTCAGCGGCCTATAAGGTCCCACAGAGTTGGCCTTCTCCAGGTCCCATTGTCTAAACAATGTCGTTTGGCGGGCTCCAGGGGAAGAGCCCCCCAGACATTAGAACTGCCCCCACCCTCCTTGTCTTTCATAAATTACTCAAGACCAATGTTCCCTCTAATTTTTTTGGGGGGTGGGCGGAAAAGTATAGTGTCTGAGCGGCAGTCCCTTTGGGACTGGGCGGCACAGAAATAAATAAATAAACAAACAAATAAATAAATAAAAAACCCACCCTGTTTTGCCTCAGAGAATTTCAAAATAAAATACTGTACTGTGTGTCTATAACAGCTCATAATAGGGCAACTCTATCAATATCAAAATGCCACTTAAATAGTTGAGTTAGTTTCAAACTAGATTTTGATTTTCTTTCTCTCTTCCTTACTCCCATTCTTTTTCTTTCTCTTTTCCTTCCTCTTTTTTCTATCTGTTTCTCTCTCTTCCTCTCTTCCTCTCTCTCTCCTTCCCTCTCACTCTTTCCCTTTCGGCTTCTGGGCAGGTTTGGAAAACTCTGAGTTGATGATGATTTTTAAGTGAGCGATTGCTCACTGCTCAGCTTAGAGGGAACTATGCTCAAGACCCTCCTATATCGCAAGGCATGGGGGAACTGAGACACCTCCCCCAGGCTTTTATTTTTTATGTTTGGTATGTATGTGTTGTTTGGTTTTAAATGATGGGGTTTTATATGTTTTTTCTCTTTTAATATTAGATTTGTTCCACTGTAACATTGTTTTTATTATTGTTATGAGCCGCCCCGAGTCTTAGGAGAGGGGCAGCATACAAATCTAATAAATTATTTTTATTATTATTATTATTATTATTATTATTATTATTATTATTATTATAGGGGGGAAGGTGGTAATTATCCCCATGCCTGGCGACAAAAGTGGGTCTTCAGCATTTTGCAGAAGACGAGGAGGTTGGGGGCTGTTCGAATCTCTGGAGGGAGTTGATTCCAGAGGGCTGGGGCCACCACAGAGAAGGCTCTTCCCCTGGGCCCCGCCAGCTGACATTGTTTGGTCGACGGGACCCAGAGAAGGCCAACTCTGGGACCTGATCGGCCACTGGGATTCGTGCGGCAGCAGGCGGTCTCGGAGATATTCTGGTCCAATGCACACTTTGAATTGTAACCGGAAAATGATCGGCAGCCAGTGCAGGCCGCGGAGTGTTGACAAAATGTGGGCAGATCTTAGAAGCCCCACGATGGCTCTCGCAGCCGCGTTCTGCACGATCTGATGTTTCCAAACACTTTTCAAAGGAAGCCCCATGTAGAGAGTGTTGCAGTAGTCGAACATTGAGGTGATGAGGGCATGAGTGACTGTGAGCAGTGATTCCCGGTCCAAATAGGGCCGCAACTGGTGCACCAGACGAACTGGGCAAACACCCTCCTCGCCACGGCTGAAAGATGGTGCTCTAATGTTAGCTGTGGATTGAGGAGGACGCCCAAGTTGCAAACCCCCTCTGAGGGGGTCAATAATTCCCCCCCCCCCAGGGTAATGGACAGACAGATGGAATTGTCCTTGGGAGGCAAAACCCACAGCCTCTCCGTCTTGTCTGGGTTGAATTTGAGCCTGTTGACACCCATCCAGACCCTCACAGCCTCCAGGCAACGGCACATCACTTCCACTGCTTCACTGACTGGACATGGGGTGGAGATGTATAACTGGGTACCATCCGCATACTAATGATACCTCACCCCATGCCCTTGGAGGATCTCACCCAGCGGTTTCATGTAGATATTAAATTGCAGGAGGGAGAGGACTGACCCCTGAGGCACCCCACAAGGGAGAAGCCTTGAGATCGACCTCTGCCCCTGCACTAACACTGACTGCGACCAACCGGAGAGGTAGGAGGAGAACCACTGCAGAAAAGTGCCTCCCACTTCCAACCCCTCCAGCCAGTGCAGAAGGATACCATGGTCGATGGTATCGAAAGCTGCTGAGAGGTCAAGAAGCACCAAGACAGAGGATAAACCCCTGTCCCAGGCCCACCAGAGATCATCCATCAAAGCGACCAAAGCAGTTTCCATGCTGTAGCCAGGCCTGAATCCCGACTGTTGAGGACCTAGATAATCGGCTTCTTCCAAGGACTGCTGAAGCTGGAGTGACACCACCTTCTTGACAAGTTGGAGACTGGATGATAGTTATTAAGTACAGCTGGGTCCAGGGAAGGCTTCTTGAGAAGGGGGCGCATGAGTGCCTCCTTATAAGGAGCTGGAAAGGACCCCCCCTCAAGGAGGCATTGACAATCTCCTGGACCCAGCTCCGTGTCATCTCTCTGCTGGCCGAAACCAGCCAAGAGGGACACGAATCCAGCAAACAGGTGGCGGGCCTTGTCCACTTCATCAGGTGTCACCAGGTCAAATTCCACCCAGACAGATGGACAAAGACAGGCCCCAGTCACCTCAACTGACTCGTCAGTCGACACTGCTATCCAATCAGAGTCGAGGTCTGTCTGGATCTGAGTGACTTTATCAGCACAAAACAAGTTAAAGTCCTCGGTACTGCTCTGTAAGGATTCCCCAGCCACCACCACCCGATTAAGAAGGGAGTGGGTCACCCTAAACAGAGCAGCCAGGCAGGATTCTGCTGATGCGATCAAGGTGGCATAGTACGCACATCTTGCCGCCTTGAGCACCACTTTGTAAGTCTTAATATGAGCTCTTACAAGTGTTCGGTCAGATTCGGATTTACTCTTCCTCCACCACTTGTCTACACGTCTCTTTGAATTTGAAGGGTTTTTTACAACAAATAATAATAATGAAATAATAATGAAATTTGGAGAAATATTTAATGGAACTATACAAACATTGTACACAGACCAGGTGACTAAAGTTATAATTAATGGAGATACTACAAAAAATATAAATATTGAGAAAGGAGTTAGATAGGGATGTCCCTTATCTCCCCTAATATTTATTTTAGTGATTGAAATTCTTCTAATACAAATACGAGCTAATAAAGATATAAAAGGTCTTAAAATTAAAAACCAAGAATACAAAGTTTTAGCATTTGCAGATGACTTGGTATTCAGTATAGATGAACCGTTAGAAACCGGAGGAAGAATTTTGGAAGAGATAAATATGGTAAAGTAGCACGCCTAAAGCTAAATAAGCAAAAGACTAAAATGATTTCTAAAAATTTAACGGATAATGAAAACCAAGTATTAGAAGGGAAACTTGGAATCCAGATAGGGAAAAAAGAGTAAGTATTTAGGTGTAAACATAACTGCAAACATCACAACAATTAAGGATGATAATTATACACAACTACTTGGAAAAATAGAGGAGAAACTTAATAAATGGAATAAACTACCTATCTCAATGATAGGTAGAATTTCAGCAATCAAAATGGTAATTCTTCCACAACTATTGTACCTTTTTCAAACAATCTCATTTAAATAGAAAATATTTTGAAAAATTGAATTAAATTATAATAAATTTTGTATGGGCAGGGAACAGGCCAAGAATTAGAATGTCTTATTTACAGGATAATAGGAGGCATGGGGTTTTTGGACTCCCTGAATTTCAACTCTATTGCCAAGCAGCAATAATAGTTTGGCTCAAGGAATGGATAACCCTGAAGGATAAAAGACTTCTCCTGCTTGAAGGACACGATTTACATCTAGGTTAGCACGCATTTCTTATGGATGGAAAAGATAAAATATTTACTTATTTTAAAACACATAAAATTAGAAATGTCATAAATGAGATATGGACAAAAATTAAAAACCAGCACTACCTTCAAATTCCTGGGTGGTTTTCACCAATGGAAGTTATAATGCATCCTAACACAATTGATACTAAAAATTAATTACCTATTATGATTTATTAAATGAAAGAGGTGAATTAAAAACAAAAACACAATTAGATAACAAAGGAATTAAAATAGATTGGTGGCCATTAATGCAAATAAAAGCAAAATATGAAGAAGATAAAAGGAAAAGAGGAATATTAAAAAATAAATCAGAGTTGGATTTGATAATATTAGGTCAAGAAAAAAATGATTACTAGTGTATACAACTTTTTGTTAAAATACAAAATGCAGAGCTATAATTTAAAAGAAAATATTCAAAGTTGGCATAAAAATTTGGAATACGACATTGATCCAGATAAATGGGATACAATTTGGAATAAGAATTATAAACTAACCAAATTGGTCTCCTACAAAGAAAATATTTATAAAATGTACTATAGGTGGCAGGCACAAATGTATCCCCTACTGAAGCCAAATTGCTGGAGATGTAATGAGAAAGCAAGGACCTATTTTCCCATTTGGTGGACCTGCCCACAAATTAGGAAATTCTGGAATAAAATAGATAATTGGATAGACGAATTGAATAAACTCAAATTAACAAAAATCCCGAAACATTTTTATTAGGCATTATGGATCAGAAGATGGGAAAGAAACAATACTATCTAACGTTACATATTTTGACAGCGGCTAGAATTTCAATAGCACAATATTGGAAATGTAAAGACCTCCCAGATGATTCTATGTTAGTTAAAAAAAAATTGGACTCTGCCGAAGCTGATATGATGACGCATAAAATAAATAATAAAGAAGACTCCAAATATTATAAGACTTGGAATGACTTTTACAAATGGTTTGAAATGAAAAAAAAACAAAACGAAATATTTATATGGAATAGATAATATATATGCAAAAAGGAATAATTTTTCATAATTATTAATTTTTTTGAGATAAATTATAAATGATTTGATATACTAGAAATGTATTACTATACCTATGATTGATTGTAAGTGGTTGAAAAGCAGAACAAAATAGTGAATTAAGTGAATAACTGAAATTATTTATTTATTTATTTATTTAATTTTATTATTTAGATTTGTATGCCGCCCCTCTCCGAAGACTCGGGGCGGCTCACAACAAAGTAGAACAAATCATAAATAATCCGACTAAGTTTAAAATATTTAAAGATTTAAAAAAACCCATAAACTAACAGACACACACACACACAAGCATACCATGTATAAATTAAACATGCCCAGGGGGAGATGTTTCAATTCCCCCATGCCTGACGGCAAAGGTGGGTTTTAAGGAGTTTACGGAAGGCAGGGAGAGTAGGGGCAGTTCTAATCTCTGGGGGGAGTTGGTTCCAGAGAGTCGGTGCCGCCACAGAGAAGGCTCTTCCCCTGGGGCCCACCAACCGACATTGTTTAGTTGATGGGACCCGGAGAAGGCCCACTCTGTGGGACCTAATCGGTCGCTGGGATTCTTGCGGCAGGAGGCGGTCTCGGAGATATTCTGGTCCAATGCCATGAAGGGCTTTAAAGATCATAACCAACACTTTGAATTGTGACCGGAAATTGATCGGCAGCCAATGCAGACTGCGGAGTGATGGTGAAACATGGGCATACCTAGGTAAGCCCATGACAGCTCTCGCAGCTGCATTCTGCACGATCTGAAGTTTCCGAACACTTTTCAAAGGTAGCCCCATGTAGAGAGCATTACAGTAGTCGAACCTCGAGGTGATGAGGGCATGAGTGACTGTGAGCAATGAGTCCTGGTCCAGATAGGGCCGCAACTGGTGCACCAGGCGAACCTGGGCAAACGCCCCCCTCGCCACAGCTGAGAGATGGTTTTCTAATGTGAGCTGTGGATCGAGGAGGACGCCCAAGTTGCGGACCCTCTCTGAGAGGGGTCAATGATTCCCCCCCCCAGGGTAATGGACGGACAGAAGGGATTGTCCTTGGGAGGCAAAACCCACAGCCACTCCATCTTATCCGGGTTGAGTTTGAGTCTGTTGACACCCATCCAGGCCCCAACAGCCTCCAGGCACCGGCATATCACTTCCACCGCTTCGTTGACTGGGCATGGGGTGGAGATGTAAAGCTGGGTATCATCGGCATATTGATGATACCTCACCCCATGTCCTTGAATGATCTCATCCAGCGGTTTCATGTAGATGTTAAATAGCAGGGGGGAGAGGACCGACCCCTGAGGCACCCCACAAGAGAGAGACCTCAGAGCCGACCTCTGACCCCCCACTAACACCGACTGCGACCGGCCAGAGAGGTAGGAGGAGAACCACTGAAGAACAGTGCCTCCCACCCCCAACCCCTCCAGCCGGTGCAGAAGGATACCATGGTCGATGGTATCGAAAGCCGCTGAGAGGTCAAGGAGCACCAGGACAGAGGATAAACCCGTCCTGGGCCCGCCAGAGATCATCCATCAACGCGACCAAAGCGGTTTCCGTGCTGTAACCGGGCCTGAAACCCGACTGCTGGGGACCTAGATAATCGGCTTCTTCCAAGGACCGCTGGAGCTGGAGTGCCACCACCTTCTCGACAACCTTCCCCATAAAGGGAAGGTTGGAGACTGGACGATAGTTATTAAGTACGGCTGGGTCCAGGGAAGGCCTCTTGAGGAGGGGGCGCACAAGCGCTTCTTTATAGAGTGATGGAAAAACTCCCCTCCTCAAGGAAGCGTTGGTAATCTCCAGGACCCAGCTCCGTGTCACCTCCCTGCTGGCCGAGACCAACCAGGAGGGACACGGATCCAGTAAACCGGTGGCAGAACTCACAGCTCCAATGGCCTTGTCCACTTCATCAGGTGTCACCAGATCAAACTCTTCCCAGACAGGTGGACAAGTACGTGCCCCAGTCACCTCGACTGACTCGTTGTCAGTCGACTCTGTTTTACAATTGGAGTCGAGGTCAGCCCGGATCTGAGCGACTTTATCAGCGAAAAACGTGTTAAAATCCTTGGCACTGCTCTGTAAGGGCTCCCCAACTCCCCCTTGGTTAAGAAGGGAGCGGGTCACCCTAAACAGAGCGGCCGGGTGGGATTCCGCTGATGCAATCAAGGCGGCATGGTACGCGCATCTTGCCGCCTTGAGCGCCACTTTGTAAGTCTTAATAAAAGCTCTTACAAGTGTTCGATCAGATTCAGACCTACTCTTCCTCCATCGCTTCTCTAGACGTCTCTTGGCGTTTCAACTCCCGGAGCTCCTCGTTGAACCATGGGGCTCTACGGGGTCTAGTGCCGCGGAGAGGTCGCAAAGGCGCAATCCGGTCAAGAGCCTCCGTCGCAGCCCTGTTCCAGGCCTCCGCAAGAGACTCCGCCGAACTGTGGACGAGTGCCTCTGGAATAACCCCAAGCGCTGTCTGAAAACCCTCTGGGTCCATCAGGCATCTGGGGCGGAACATCTTCATTGGTTCCGCCTCCCTGCGGGGAAGGATTGGAGCCAGGAAGTCAAGCCGTAGTAGAAAATGGTCTGACCATGACAAAGGCAATGCTTCTAAGCCCCTTAGTCTCAGACCATTACTCAATTGCTCAGGAAAAAATACCATGTCAGGTGCATGCCCTCCCTCGTGAGTCGGACCCTGTACTACTTGAGTCAGGTCCATGGCAGTCATGGTGGCCATGAACTCCTGTGCCAGCCCAGAGGTTTCGCCGAGTGACAGCAGGTTGAAGTCCCCCAGGACAATAAGTCCAGGGAACTCCACCGCCAACCCGGCTACCTCCTCGAGTAGCACAGGCAGGGCTTTTGACACGCAGCTGGGAGGCAGGTACGTGAGAAATAAGCCCACCTGAACCCCTAAGTCCAACTTCATCAAGAGAGACTCGCAACCTGCAATTTCTGGAGCAATGAGTCTACGTAGGCAAAGGCTCTCCCTGGCTATAATAGCCACTCCTCCCCCCCTTCCCTGGGGTCGAGGTTGATGCCATATCTGAAACCCGGCTGGGCAGATTTCAGAGAGAGGAACACCTCCCTCTGGGCCCAGCCAGGTTTCAGTAATACATGCCAGGTCGGCCTCCTCATCCAGGATCAGATCCCGGATGAGGAGAGCTTCATTTACCACCGACCTGGCATTGAGCAGCAGCAACCTGAGCCCAGGGCCAGAGTTAGAAATTAGTTTTTTCATATTACCGTCTGTATTAGATGTGGAATATATTTATTATAAGATGTGTTTGATGGATATGTACCAAATGATTAATTAATTGATACATTTTTTGTTTTGTTTGTTTTGTTTTGTACATATGTATGTTGTATTTTCAATTTTTTTTTGTTTTGTATGTTTTTTATGTAAATAAATCAATAAAAATTATTTTTTTTAAAAGAAATCGAGATAACTGGAGAGAAAGAAACCCATCACAAAAAAGTTTATTTATTATTCAAATAGACATAATTCTTGGTCGAGACTTGACATGATGTGGACAACAACTGAAATAAACATGCAATTTGAGAATACAATGATACCTCGTCTTACAAACCCCTTGTCATACAAACCTTTTGAGATACAAACCCAAGGTTTAAGATTTTTTTGCCTCTTCTTCCAAACTATTTTCACGTTACAAACTCAAGCCGCCGCCACTGGGATGCCCCGCCTCCGGACTTCTGTTGCCAGCAAAGCGCCCATTTTTGTATTGCTGGGATTCCCCTGAGGCTCCCCTCCATGGGAAACACTACCTCCGGACTTCTGTGTTTTTGCAAAGCTTCAGGGGAATCCCAGCAGCAGAAAAACGGGCACTTTGCTGACAACGAAAGTCCGGAGATGGGGTTTCCCAGCGAGAGGAGCCTCAGCAAAATCGCAGCATCACAAAAACACGGAAGACCGGAGGTGGGATTTCGAGGATTTCCGTGTTTTTGCAATGCTGCAATTTCACTGAGGCTCCTCTCGCTGGGAAACCCCACCTCTGGACTTCCATTGCCAGCGAAGCACCCATTTTTGCACTGTTGGGATTCTCCTGCTGGGATTCCCCTGCAGCATCACAAAAACATGGAAGTCCGGAGGTGGGGTTTCCGATGGAGGGCAGCCCATGGAGGGGAATCCCAGCAGCGTAAAAATAGGCGCTTCGGCTGGCAAAAGTGGTGAGTTTTGGGCTTGTATGCATTAATTGCTTTTCCATTGATTCCTATGGGAAACATTGTTTCGTCTTATAAACTTTTCACCTTACAAACCTCGTCCCGGAACCAATTGGGTTCGTAAGATAGAAACAAATTTGGATACAGATCATAATGTGAAAAGAATAACTTGGAAGGGAAAGAAAAAACAATAGATGGACATTTAAAAGGGAAATTTTGAAACAAAGAGTTTAAACAAAAAATGAAAGAAGAACTTTATTTATTTATTTATTTATTTATTTATTTATTTATTTATTTATTTATTTATTTATTTATTTGACTTCTATGCCGCCCAATCCCAAAGGACTCAGAGCGGCTTACAACAGCGGTATAAGTAGAATAAGAATACATACAAAACAGTAAAAGGATATCAAACAGTTAACTAAGGTTAAAACATAACAAAGTAAAAAAAACCATAAAAAGTTACAAAAAAAATCACACTCTTATACATACACATCATTCTTACCATTTGCCATCAAGCTGTGAATTTATGGCCCCCAGGCTTGTTGAAAAAGCCAGACCTTCGTAGCTTTGCGAAAGTCCAGCAGGCTGGGAACAGTACGGACATTGGGGGGAAGTTGGTTTCATCGAGTCGAGGTGGCCACAGAGAAGGCCCTCCCCCGCGGTCCTGCCAACCTGCATTGCTTAGTTAACGGGACTTGGAGGAGGCCAACTGTGAGCTCTTAATGGTGTCTCTGTGAGGTATGCGGCAGGAGACGGTCTTGTAAATAGTCTGGCTCTAAGCCATGTAGGGCTTTATGGGTAATAACCAACACATTGAATTGTGCCCAGAGAGTAATAGGAAGTCAGTGCAGCTCGCAGAGAAAAGGTGTTATATGGGTGCATTGAGGTAGACCCATAACAGCTCTAACAGCTGCATTCTGGACTATTTGCAGTCTCCAAACACTTTTCAAGGGTAGTCCCATATAGAGCCCATTGCAATAATCAAGATGGGAGGTGATGAGGACCTGAGTGACTGTGTGGAGAGCCTCCTGTCCAAGTAGGGCCGCAAATGGTGTACCAGGCAAACCTGGGCGAAGTCCCCCTCGCCACAACTGAAATGTGATCGTCAAAACTCAGCTGTGGGTCCAGGAGGACACCCAATTTGCGGACCCTATCTGAGGGGGACAATCTTGAGCCTGAGCCTGTTGGGCCCCATCCAGATCCTCACAGCTTCCAGGCACCGGCACATCACATCCACCACTTCACTAAATTGGCATGGGGTGGAGATGTATAACTGGGTGTCATCAGCGTACTGATGATACCTCACCCCATGCCGTCGATTGATCTCGCCCAGTGGCTTCATGTAGATATTGAATACCACTGAATGCGAATGAGATAGGAGGAGACACACCATAAAATGGTGCCTCCCACTCCCAATTCCTCCAGTTGTCGCAAAAGGATACCATGGTCGATGGTATCAAAGGCTGCTGAGAGATCGAGGAGCACTAGAATAGTGGAATATCCCCTATCCCGGGCTTTCCAGAGATCATCCATCAGCACGACCAAAGTGGTTTCCATGCTATAACTGGTCCTGAAACCAGACTGGAAGGAATCTAGATAATCTATTTTTTCCAAGGACCGTCGGAGCTGGTGTGCCACCACTTTCTCAACAACCTTGCCCAAAAAGGGCAGGTTGGATCCTGGCCTATAATTCTTCAACTCGGCTGGATCCATGTTCGGTTTCTTGAGGAGGGGTTGCACCACAGCCTCCTTCAGAGGCTGTGGGAATGACCCCACACTCAAGGAAGTGGGTCCAGTAAGCAAGTGGAGGAACACACAGCTCCCATAGCCTTGTCCATTTACTCAGGGATTACCAGGACAAACTCTTTTCAAATGATGGAACTAAGACCTGACCCTGTCACCTCAGTCTGTATTGCCCAATTGGAATCCAGATCATTGTGAATCTGAGTGACTTTATCTGCAAGAAACTGAAGAAATTCCTTAGCTCGCCCCTGCCCCTCTACCACTGTCTCCTTATTTAGGAGAGAGCAGGTCACGCTAAACAGGGTGGCTGGGCGAGAATCTGCAGACGCAATAAGGGTGGCAACATACACCGACTTTGCTGCCTCTATCACCATGAGATAAGTCTTAATATAAGCTCTTACCGGTGCTTGGTCAGACTCAGAGTTATTGGCCCTCCATGCTTGCTCTAGGCATCTCTTTTGGCGCTTCATCGCCTGGAGTTCCTCAGTAAACCAAGGAGATCTAATGGGGTCTGTTATTTCGGAGAGGCCGCAAAGGCGAAATCCGGTCTAGAGCTCCCAATGCGGCTGTATGCTATCACCAGAGACTCGGCCGAACTGTGGACAAACAAGTCGGAATTTCCCCAAGCTCCCTCTGAAACCCATCCAGGTCCATTAGGTGCCTGGGGTGGATTCTGCCTCCCTGTTTCTGCTACTCCAATTGTTCTCTGCAGCAAAAAAACCCCACCTGACATGGCCATGGAATTTAAGCTCCAGTCGCCCTCTCTGTTCAGATATAATTCAAGCTTGCTGTTAATTACTGTTGATTTTACACATTTGTCACCTCCCATTTGCTCTCACTCACAGCTGGTTTTCCTGACATAGAAACATAGAAGTCTGACGGCAGAAAAAGACCTCATGGTCCATCTAGTCTGCCCTTATACTATTTTCTGTATTTTATCTTAGGATGGATATATGTTTATCCCAGGCATGTTTAAATTCAGTTACTGTGGATTTATCTACCACGTCTGCTGGAAGTTTGTTCCAAGGATCTACTACTCTTTCAGTAAAATAATATTTTCTCATGTTGCTTTTGATCTTTCCCCCAACTAACTTCAGATTGTGTCCCCTTGTTCTTGTGTTCACTTTCCTATTAAAAACACTTCCCTCCTGAACCTTATTTAACCCTTTAATATATTTAAATGTTTCGATCATGTCCCCCCTTTTCCTTCTGTCCTCCAGACTATACAGATTGAGTTCATTAAGTCTTTCCTGATACGTTTTATGCTTAAGACCTTCCACCATTCTTGTAGCCCATCTTTGGACCCGTTCAATTTTGTCAATATCTTTTTGTAGGTGAGGTCTCCAGAACTGAACACAGTATTCCAAATGTGGTCTCACCAGCATTCTATATAGCAGGATCATAATCTCCCTCTTCCTGATTGTTATACCTCTAGCTATGCAGCCAAGCATCCTACTTGCTTTCCCTACCGGCTGACTGCACTGTTCACCCATTTTGAGACTGTCAGAAATCATTACCCCTAAATCCTTTTCTTTTGAAGTATTTGCTAACACAGAACTGCCAATACAATACTCAGATTGAGGATTCCTTTTCCCCAAGTGCATTATTTTACATTTGGAAACATTAAACTGCAGTTTCCATTGCTTTGACTATTTATCTAGTAAAGCTAAATCATTTACCATATTACAGACCCCTCCAGGAATATCAACCCTATTGCACACTTTAGAGTCATCGGCAAATAGGCAAACTTTCCCTACCAAACCTTCCCCTATGTCACTCACAAACATATTAAAAATAGGACCCAGAACAGACCCTTGTGGCACACCGCTTGTAACCTGACTCTGCTCAGAATACTCGCCATTAACAATAACTCTCTGATGTCTATGCTTCAGCCAGCTGCAAATCCATTGAACTATCCAGGGATTAAGTCCAATCTTCACTAATTTATCTATCAGCTCTTTATGTGGAACCATATCAAAGGCTTTGCTGAAGTCCAGGTAGGCAATATCCACGGCACCACATTCATCCAACACCTTTGTGACATAGTCAAAGAAATCAATGAGATTAGTCTGACATGATTTGCCTTCAGTAGAGCCATGCTGATTTGGGTCCAATAAGTTATTGTTTTTTAGGTGCTGATTTATCCTCTTTTTGAGTAGAGTCTCCATCATTTTAACTACAACTGATGTCAAGCTAACTGGCCTGTAGTTACCAGCTTCTTCTCTACTGCCCTTCTTGTGAATAGGCACAACACTGGCCATTCTCCAATCCTCAGGAACTTCTCCTGTTAACAAGGATTGGTTAAACAAATCAGTCAGGGGGGTAGTAATGACAGATCTGAGTTCTTTAAGAACTCTGGGGTGGATGCCATCTGGACCCATTGCCTTATTTATCTTTAATCGTTCAAGTTCTTCTAAGACATCGGCTTCTAAGATCACTGGAGCTGAATCCGTACAGCTGGAAACAATGCTATATCCCTCTATAGTATTATTTTGTACGGTGTCTTTTGAGAAAACTGAACAGAAGTAGCTATTGAAATGGTCAGCGATCTCCTTATTCCCATTAATGCATGTATTATTCCCGGTACTAAGTTTCGTGATGCCGCAGTTTTTCTTCTTCTTATCACTAATATATCTGAATAAGGTTTTATCCCCCTTCTTTACAGATTTGGCAATTTCTTCCTCTTTTGAGGCTTTAGCAGCATATATTATCTGTTTCGCCTCCTTCTGTCTCATTTTATACACCTCCCTATCAGCTATACTTCCAGACTCTTTATACCTCCTATAGGCAGCCTTTTTTTCATTGACTATAGCCTTTACATCATTGCTAAACCATAGCGGTTTCTTCTTCCTTTTACCTTTAGTTATTTGTCTTACATACAGTCCAGTGGCTTTTAAGATGGCCTTTTTTAATACAGTCCACTGGGTGCTCGCTCCTGCCATTTTATCCCTCCCCTTTAATTCATTTTCTAAATATTCCCCCATTGCATTAAAATTTGTTTTTCTGAAATCCAATACTTTGGTTGCATTATAGGATTGCTCACAATGAGTTTTTACATCAAACCACAAACATAGATGGTCACTGCATCCTAAATTTTCTCCCACCTTGACATCTGAAACCCAATTCCCATTCGTAAAAACTAAATCTAGAATATTCTCCCCTCTAGTTGGTGTCTTAACCAGCTGTGCCAGAGCTGCTCCTGTAAAGGCCTCTACTATATTCTTACTTTTGCATGTAAGGGCACTGGGGATATTCCAGTCAACATCAGGCATGTTGAAATCACCCATAACCACAATATCTCCCTTTACTGCCATTTGGGTAATTTCATCCACCATCTTGTTGTCATATTCCTCGGATTGCCCTGGAGGCCTATAGATCACCCCAATTCTAATGACAGAACCTTCTTTATCTTGCTTGCAAATCCAGAGAGTCTCTAGATCTTGACATGTATTGTGAATTAGTGTTGTTTTTAGACTTTCTTTAATATAAATGGCTACTCCACCTCCCCTTCTCTCTATTCTATCCTTCCTATACAGTGTATATCCTGGTATGGATATTTCCCATTCATTAGAATCCTTAAACCATGTCTCAGTTATGGCAACCAGGTCCAAATTATCTCTATATATTATGGCCATTAATTCACAGAGCTTGTTGCTCAAGCTTCGAGCATTCGTGCACATTACCCGAAGAACATTATTTTCATTATTAGTTTGCCCCTTATCATCAACAACTACATCTATTTCATTTGCAGCTCCCTTTTCATAAGCTTCCAAAAACTGCTTTATCCTCATTGGTCGGGGACAGAAATCACCCACATCAGTTACATCTCTGTCCCCTTTACCTAGTTTAAATGCCTGTCCAAAAAAGTTCTGAATTCCTCACCAAGCACCTGGGTACCTCTGTATGATGGATGCAAACCATCCTTCTTAAACAACTCCCTATTAGACCACCTACTGACATCATGACTTACATAGCCAAAACCTCCAGCATTACACCACTGCCTTAACCACACATTAAACTCTCTGATACACGACTTCGGTCTCACTCCTTCACTCCCTTTCTCACACCGGTCACCATCTTTCCTTGCCCTCTGGTCTCAGATCTCCAAGCACCATCCTCCCATTTAGTTTTCACTGCTTGTTTTCAGGTATTAAAATAGATAAGAAGATGGTGTAATCCCAAGGACACAAAGCAGGCTTAAATTACATTAACTAAATTGTCAGTTCTGCTGTTAGATGGAAAGGCTCTTAAAACTCCTCTTCCAGAAAAATACTAAAGAACAAACTAATCTACAAAATTTATGGGACACGGCCAAAGCCATAATAAGAGGGCTGACAAAATTTATGGGACACGGCCAAAGCTTTAATAAGAGGACTGACAATTGCATATACGGCCAAAGATTATAAGAAAAACAGCAAAAAAAGAGAGTGACTAGGGAAAAATTATAAAGAAACTAGAAGAAGAGTTAAAACAAGGACCCCATAGAAAGGACATAAAACAACAAATGGATTTGATAAAACATAATTACAGTAAACTTATTTGAAAAGGAAAAAAATTGCCCACCAAATTAAATATAGTAAACAGAACGTTTTTGAAAAAGCAAATAAATCCAGTAAATAGCTAGCCATAAGATTAAAAAAACAAAGAAAAAAAAGAATGATTGGTAGTCTTAAAATATTATGTTATGATATGGATGAAAAAAACCAGATCACTTGACATTTTTATAATAATCTATATTTTTTTAAAAAATCTGACAGGGAAGAACAAATACACTTTTTTTTCCCCGAAATGGCAAAGCTCCCAAAAGTACCAGAAGAAGTTAAAGATACGTTAAATGAACAGATCTCAATAACAGAGCTGAGAGTAGCTGTTAAAACCCCCAAAAAACCCCTCCGGGATCAGATGGCCTCCCAATAGAATTCTATAAAGAGATGCTAGAAGATTTGGAAGAGATACTGCTAGGAGTATATAATACAGTTTTAGAAGATGGGAAATTGCGCGCATTTTGGAAAGATGCCAACATAGCATTAGTACCAAAAAATGATACAGATCAGAGTTTAATATCAAATTAGAGACCTATCTCACTTTTAACCATAGACTATAAAATATTCAGTTCAATTATGGCAAACAGACTAAAGGGGTACTTAAATAAATTCATTCATGTTGATCAAAACGGATTCTTACACAAGAGATTTCTTAGAATATCATGAAAGTCATAATGAGAAACAAGTAGCACTAATATTCATAGATGCCTAAAACGATTTGATAATGTCAATTAGGATTTTATGCTAAAATAACTTGATGGATTTCGGTCAAAAATGTATAAGAGCAATTAGTGCCATTTATACGGAACAATTTGCAAATGTTGTAGTCAATGGAGTTACAGCATCTAAAATTATAAGACAAAAAGTGCTCTCACCACTTCTATTTATTTTAACATTGGAAACACTCACAAGAATAATTAGAAATAATGAACAAATAAAAGGTTTAAAAATTAAGAAGGAAATATGTAAACTACAGGCTTTTGCGGATGACCTTGTTTTCATACTTGAAGACCCAATTGAATTAGGTCCTAAATTAGTAGATATATTGGAAAAATTTGCGAATTCCGCAGGCCTAAAAATAAACAAACAAAAAACTAAAATGATAGTTAAAAATATGAGGGAGGACCAAAAAGAAGAATTGACTGAAAAACTAAACATTCAGATAACAAAAGACCCAATTGAATCAGGTCCTAAATTAGTAGATATATTGGAAAGATTTGGGAATTCCACAGACCTAAAAGTAAACAAACAAAAAACTAAAATGATTCTTAAAAATATGAGGAATTGACTGAAAAACTAAACATTCAGATAACGAAAAGGATAAAATACCTGGGGATTAATTTAACAGCAAGATACATAACATTTAAAAAGATAATTATGACAAACTAAATGACTTAGATAAATGGGAAAAATGGCAACTTTCATTTCTGGGAAGAATTGCAACAATCAAAATGAATATTCTACCCAAAATTCTTTTTTTATTTCAAACTATACCTATAAAACTAAACCAAGAATATTTTATAAAATTGAATAGGTTAATTAGCAAATTTATTTGGCAACATAAAAAATCAAGAATTCAACTTAAATATTTACAGGAAGTAAAAGAAATTGGTGGATTAGGTCTACCCAATTACAATGCAGCTGTCCTAACATGGACCAAAAACTGGGGTCAATTAGAAAATAATACGTTATTAGAATTAGAGGGACATGACTTACAAACCGGATGGCATTCTTTTTTATGGGATGGGAGACCAAAAACACATAGATATTTCTTAAATCACCATTTTAGGAATTCATTGATAAATGTTTGGCTAAAGATAAAAAGACAAATGTATAGGGGCATCCCAAACTGGTTTTCTCCACTGGAAGCCTTTCTCCATCCAAACGTTAGGAAATGAGGTAAAACAATAACATATAAACATATGATTAAAGGATTTTCTGGGGGCGGGGCCATGGCGGAGCAGAGTTAAGGGAGACGCTGCTCCATTTGATTTTGAAATTTTCCGGTTGGGGACTCCTTCAGAGACATCGCAAATCCTGGAGAGGTGAGCGATAAAAGTGGTAATACCACAGGAAGGTGTGGACGTGCGCGAATCCTGCCTTTCCAGGATAGATCCCACATAACCAGATGGGAAAGAAGCCGATGTTCAAACATTACGGCCCAAAGACATGGCAACCCCTTAAGACATCAGGAAGAAGACAACACGAGAGAGACGGTACAATACCAGTGGATCGGAGAGTGACAGCCCAAAGAATAAGAAAAAATCAAACCTGACCTTTTTCCTAAGAAAGCTCCTGAAAAGATACAGCTGAGAAAGGCTCCGGACAAGAGGGAGATGACAGCGCATTAACATGGTAACTTATAATCAAATACTAAACACAGAAGGTAACATTACATGAAGAGAAGCGTTAGCAGAACAAAATATCAAAATTGATTGGTGGCCTTATATGTTAGTACACTCAAAGTGGTGAACTGATTTAAAAAAAGAAGGGATACAGGAAAAGGATACAGCCCTCGACAAACTGATAGTAGGAGGAGAAAAAAACTTCATAACAAAAATATACAACTATTTAATAAACTATGAAATGGAAACAGAAATAGTGAAAGGATCTATGATTAGCTGGGCAAGAAATATTGGATATAATATTTACATTGACCAATGGGAGACAGTATGGAAAAAGAACTATAAAATAACTAAATCAGCAGCATATAAAGAAAATATTAAAATGTTTTATGGGTGGCATATATCACCATCAAGACTAGCCTAAATTTATCCCAAATTAAAACCAAATTGTTGGAGATGTACAAATACAAATGGAACATTTTTCCACATGTGGTGGATCTATCCAAAAATTAGAACAATATGGATTAAAATTAGAAGTTGGATAAATGAAATCACGAAAATTAAACTACTATTTAAACCAGAGATTTTTTTATTAGGGTTAATAGACTTAAAAGTCAAGAAAAAAGAATACCATCTAATACAGCACATAATAACGGCAAGCAGGATTATCATAGCACAAAACTGGAAAAAAGAAGAATCACCAACAGAGAGAGATCTGATCAAAAAAATGCTAGACTGTGCTGAATTCGATACATTAACACAAAAACTGAAAAATAATAAGAAAGTACAAGATACAGATACATGGGAAAACTTTTACAAGTGGGTCAATAAGTGGGGGAAATAAATAAATAAATAAAAGATTGAAAATACAACAACAACCCAAATATAGATAAACTTTACCTTATTTACTTGTTGACAATTCTTTTCAACTGAAATACTGTATTATTGTTATTTCATTATAAAAATAGAGATGTATATATGTACAATTTATATATATATATGATTTCGCTGATATGAATTTCTGTAAAATTATATTAAGATCGGCTGCAAAGTGGCAACAGGGGTGGGGAAGATGGGGATTATTTGTTGTGTGGTATTGTAACAGAAAAGTTATAAATGTACTTACAACCTATGAACACAATGATCTGTTAATGTGTGTCTTTTTATATATGTATATATTTAATAAATTCTATTTTTTTTTAAAGGAAACAGAAGACTGGACTTTCAGAATTAGCATAATTTACATTTTAAAATGATTATAGAAACCAGAATTGAAGAATTGGGAGCAACCGTGATTGCATACTGATGACATCTGCTGGTAAAGTTGAGGCAATATTTGGTTGGACTTGTTATTCACTGAATTTGTCCTTGAGACTGGGCAGATTGTTTTCCTTTTATAAGTGAAAAAGGGGAATTGAAAAATAAATAGAAAGAGAACATCTTGGGCTTGAACTTTATTTGAACCTGGGAAAAGTGAAGGAAAGAAGGATATAATCTGTTTTGGAAAATTTTGGCTTCTGGATGTTATAAAGGTTAATTGGATATTTGGATAAAACTTTTTGATACATTAACTTTGCAAAAGATGGAAGACATAAGAGATTTGTTCAAAGATATACTTAAAGAGATCCAGGAACAGAAAGAAGAAATCAGAAATGAAAACACCTTTTTTTATACTGAAAGCTCACAGCAAGACTTTAGTGAAATTGAAGGAGAAGAACAGTCCTCAACAACTGGAATTGAATGAGCAACAGAGAAATGGAAATAGAAAAGTATCACCAGAGGGGCATTCCCAAAAAGAACTGATTACAGGTCACAACACTAATGAAATAGTGGTTTTAAAAATGAATTGGGAAATGGTTTGATTGAAAGAGGGATTGATGGGGTTGATGGTCATATTCTCCACTGCACTGCTCAGAGAGTCCAATGTGGGTAATACTTCAGCCTTATTGGCAGGGACTGAGTTAAAAATTAGCATAATTATTATGTCCCGCCCACCACTGCCCCCTCTTAGCCAGTTTTAAAAACTCAGTCAAAGAGTAGGGACTATGAGTTTTGTTCTCTCCAGTTAGGAGATAGATTCTAATAATAAATGCATGCTTCTGTTTCTTTAAAACTAATCTTTTCTTCTCCCTTTTTTTTTAATCTCCCTCTGCAGGAAATAAAAGCTGGAGTTCCTGGACTGAGAGCCTCTGCCCTCTGGGGTATCGTTCTCCAACTCTTCACCCCTGAGAAGCCTCTGCTCCCCGGAGCAAGCTTTGCTGACAGGGTGCGCTGGTATGGGGTCACTGACGTGAGCGATCAAACCCCCCTCCCCAATTAGACCCAGGTACCTCCTTGGGTGGCCAGCGTCAGGCAGCACCTCCGGATCGGTTGCTATGCCGAGTGTGAGGAGTCCCGGCTGTCTCATTCCATTCAAAAGCTTGTAAAACAGCTATTTAGCGGCTAAAAGGACCGCAATTTAATCGCGGCGGCAGGGAAGCCTTGTAATTGCCGAGCAGGAGTGGATTGCCCCATCAGCACGGGGAGCAGTAAATTGCCGAGAGGGGGCTGGAATGCCGCCCCAGAGTTAACCGGCAAAATGGCAAATTATGGGGATTAAAGATTCTCCTTGCCTCGTTAAGGGACAATTTTCTCCTCCTGCCTGACGTCACGGTCGCCATTTTAGCACAATGACTCAGCTACTTAAAGTTTTCCCCAGCTGCCATGTTTTGGAGACTAACAAGAGTTGCCATGACAACGAGGTCAGTCAACAGACTTCTCAAGTCATAGACCAATCAGCCACTAGGGGGCGATGACGCGCTTTTTAGGCGTCACAATTTGCTTAGTCATTTTGCAATCTACTGGCCTCGTGAATAATCTCCTTGTTTGCTGTCTGTGAGTAATTATATGATTATGTCGCAGTTACCACAAACCCCCCCTAGTGAGCTTAAAGTTCCCTCAACAAATAAAGGGAAAGGCAAGGCTCATGGCACAAAATCTAAGGGGAAATCCTACCAGTCCTCAGCACTAAAAGAGGCTGAGAAAAAGATTAAAGCCTTAGAAGCCCAATTGGAAACAACCAAGGCTAAGAAGGGCCCTAGCCCCTCAAGCAGTCTTCCCCCACGTCAACAGAGCCCCTCGGTCTCAGAGATTCCAATGGAGACCTTTCACTTCACAGGTGCAGGGGGATTGTCACCTGATCGCCCTTTAAGTGCACCACCTGCAGAAGGCTTTCAGAGGGTAGAATGGTCCAGACCAGCTATACAGCCAGAGTCTCAACCATCTTCAGCTGCAGCAGCCACATTCACACCAACTGCAGCGGGCCTTAGAGGGCCCATGGACAATTGGCAAACAATGTCTCCATCCTTGCAGGATATGATTGCTTCGGTCTACTCTCAGGGCATTGCAGTGGGTGCCCAGCAGAGGCCTTCCACTCTCCCTAGGCCTACCAGACAGGATCCTTGGACTGTACCTGAGGTGGCCAAATCTGTGCATGATTCCTTCCAGGAGGACCAAGACCTGGGTGAAATGCCCATGGACCAGGAGGATGAGCTTTCAGGAGATGAAGCCACCTTGCCTGAGCAACCTCCGTTAGCAGGTCTATTCAAGCAGTCTCTCTTCAGAGTTCTGTTAAATAAGGCCAAAGCCACTTTGACTCCTGATAACACTGCAAAGCCAGCAGCTCAGGATGTGGGCATCATGCCAGCAGCCAGACTCATCAACGAGCCACAGAAGGAGTCTGAGCACATCCCTGCAATACCCATCTTTGCAGAGAACATCAAAAAGCCCTGGAAGCAGCCAACTGCAGCCCTAGGACCATCAGCCTGGGACAGGAAGTTCTATACATTTGACCCAGAGGTGGAGGATTTACTCCAGTATCCCTCGGTGGATACATCAGTAACATCCTTGATGTCCAATGCAGTCGTGCCACCTGACATGGCAGATGGACTGAAGCCGGATGATAGAAGGGCGGAGAACATGATCAGACGAATTCATCAGCTGTCCGCCTGGTCACTCAGAGCGGCATCAGCCGCATCTTTCTTTAACAGGGCCTCCATCCTATGGTTGAAGGATATACTTGCCAGACTAGGCCCGGAAGATGCCAGGCTCCGCCAAGATGTTAATAAGCTTATTGCTACTACAGAATTCTCCGCGGATGCCACTTTAGCGGCAGCTAGGTTCTCCTCCCGCACCTTGGCATCGAACTTATCAGCTCGACGCTTGCTTTGGCTCCGTTCGTGGCAGGCAGACGCCAAATCGAAATGGCGCCTCGCTGCGGCCCCGTATCAGGGCTCTCAACTCTTTGGCGAATCCCTAGACAAGGTCCTCATTGAGGATAGGGACAAGAAAAAAGTTTTGCCACGATCAGCAAGGTGTCAGGACAGGCGGGGAGCCCCTTATTACTGCAGGCAGTCCTTTCGTTCTGACCCCGTCTCATCTTCATCCCCGGTCACAAGACCTTACGGTCAGAGGACCTATACACCCACCTATCGCACTGACCGAGGAGGCTATGGGAACAGAAATCAACAGTTCCAACAATCCCGTAGACCATTTCGAGGAGGCAATAGGGGAGGCTATCGAAAGCAGAAGTGACTCCTCCCAGGACAGTCCCATCGGTGGGTGCCTGCAGTGCTTCACCGACTTTTGGGAGTCCATATCCACAGACGTCTGGGCCTTGGACACCATAGCTCAGGGTCTTCAACTAAGATTTCTACACCGGCCTCCCAACAGGTTTATAGAAACCTCATTGAATCAACCACAAAAGCGAGCCATCATCCTGCAGGAGGTTCAACACCTCCTCGACATAGGAGCAATAGAGCCTGTACAAACGTGTCAGGAGATGCTGGGATTCTATTCCATCGTGTTTGTGGTACCCAAGTTTTCCGGCGGCTGCCGCCTAATTTTAAACCTGAAACAGCTGAACCTTTACATCAGGTACCAACGCTTCAAAATGCATTCTCTGCACACTATTCTAGCATCTATCCGCCACCGGGACTGGATGACCTCCATCGATTTCAAGGAGGCATACCTCCATGTCCCGGTCCATCCACACCATCGACAATTCCTCCGCTTCTCTCTTCTCAACCAGCACTTCCAGTACAAGGCCATGCCCTTCGGTTTGTCCTCAGCTCCGAGGACATTCACCAAAATTTTGGATGCTCTAACAGCAAGCCTCAGGGCTCAATCCATCTGTCTTCTAGCATACCTAGACGACGTTATCATTTTCTCCAGAAGCCCTCAACAAGCCAGACAAGACCTGGCCCGGACAATAGATTCACTAGAGAGGGCAGGGTTTACCATCAACCGAGCCAAGAGTCATCTAGAACCGACTATGCGCCTGCTCCATCTGGGCGCTATAATAGACTCTTCGACAGGCCTAGTCTTCCTCTCATCAGAGAGGAGGCAGAAGATATGGGCACTGGTTCGTTCCATCTCCCGTCGCAACAGGACCTCCCTAGCACAGCTGTCTCAACTGCTAGGATGTTCATCTCTTGTATCAACATTGTTCCTTGGGCCCGGCTTCACGCTCGCCCCCTTCAATGGTTCCTCCTCCCCTTCCAAAGGGCTCGTCTCAGCAACTCAAAAAGACAAGTGCACCTGACCACTACAGTTCGCCTTTCCCTCACGTGGTGGACCTCACCGGCCTTAACCAAGGGCTCCCCCTTCTTGGCTCACCAGGAGGTGACGATAACCACCGACGCAAGTCTTTCCGGCTGGGGGGCGCACTCACGGGGACAGGTGGCCCAGGGCAGGTGGTCCCCAGCAGACTTGGAGGATCCCAATATCAACAGGCTGGAGTTACGAGCAGTGTTCAAAGCTCTACAGTCGTTCTCGGACATGGTAGAGGGCCAACATGTCCTAATCTTAACGGACAACGTGGCAACAAGGGCACATGTGAACCACCAAGGTGGCACACGCTCAGACCGCCTGATGCAGGAGGCCCACAAGCTAATGTCATGGGCAGAAAGACATCTAGCATCGATCCGAGCGGAGCATATCTCGGGGATAGAAAACACCAAGGCGGACTGGTTGAGCCGGACGACAATCGATCCCGGGGAATGGACATTGAACCCGGAGGCGTTCCAACTAATAGTGCAAAGGTACGGAGTACCAGTAGCGGACCTTTTTGCCACACAACACAACTGGCAATTGCCCAGATTCTTCTCCCGATTTCCGACACCAGAGGCCGAGCAGGTCAATGCACTGCTATCACCATGGCCCAAGGGGCTTCTGTACGCTTTTCCCCCAGTCTGTCTATTACACAGGGTGGTGGCCAAGATCATTTCCAAGGAGGCGGACATTCTCCTCGTAGCTCCTTACTGGCCCAGGCGCCCCTGGTTTGCCGACCTGATGGGATTGTCAATCTTACCACCATGGAGAATCCCACTTCAACGGCTGGTCCTAACACAGGGATCAATAGTGCATCCAGACCCACAGTGGTGGAAGCTTGCCGTGTGGAGGTTGAAGGGAACCGCATGAGAGAGAAACAGGTTCCAGAAAGTGTCATTAACACCATTCAAGCAGCACGGCGACCATCAACGACGCGTATTTACCAGGCTACCTGGGCGGCATACTGCACCTTTTGCAGAGCTCAGGGAATCACGCCCTTGTCGTCCTCAGTACTACATCTCCTGGAATTCCTCCAGAAAGGACTAGACCAAGGGTTGACGCCCAACACACTCCGACGACAGGTGGCGGCGATAGCAACAGTTCTCCGACCAGACCATTTTGTCCAATTTCTCATCACCCTTGGGTGAAGGACTTCCTACGAGGAGCAGCAAACCTGTCTCCTCCCGTCATACACCACTTTCCATCCTGGGACTTACCATTGGTTCTAAGGGCGTTAACAGGACCCCCCTTTGAACCTTTGAGGGAAGTATCACTTCGTTTTCTCTCAATAAAAGTAGCTTTCCTAGTAGCCATCACCTCGGCCCGTAGGGTCTCGGAACTTGCAGCACTATCGGTTCGGCCGGACCTCTGTGTTTTTCATCCAGATAGAGTGACTCTGCGTCTGGACCCCTGTTTCATACCCAAGGTTAACACCAGGTTTCACAGAGCCCAGGACATTGTCTTACCAGATTTTTGCACACATGGCTCTCACCCATCAGAGCTGCGGTGGCATAAGGTGGACGTGAGAAGAGCAGTTAAGATTTATATTCGCCGCACTAGCACCTTCCGAAAGTCGGAGGCCCTCTTCGTGTCTTTTCTCCCTTCTTCAATGGGAGGAAAAGTTTCATCTAAGACCATCAGCAGATGGATCAGGACTTGTATCATCGAAGCCTATCGGTCCACAGCAACACCCTTACCGGGTAGGATTACAGCCCACTCTACCCGAAGCGCGGCTACCACAGCCGCTTGGACTACGCAGGCGCCAATTGAGGACATTTGCAGGGCAGCTACCTGGGCTGCCCCTACGACCTTTATTAGACACTACCGCCTAGACTCTTTTGCTTCAACGGAGGCACAGTTTCTTAAGGGTTACAGTTGTTAAATAAAAGTTTTTGTTCCTTACTATTCCTTCGTTTTTATCACTGGCTAAGAGGGGGCAGTGGTGGGCGGGACATAATAATTATGCTAATTTTTAACTCAGTCCCTGCCAATAAGGCTGAAGTATTACCCACGTTGGACTCTCTTCGCAGTGCAGCGAGAAGACCGTTCAGGTAAGTTCAACGGTTCTTCTTGATGATTTAAACACTATTTTAAGCACTAAGAAAATAAAGAATAGATATGACCTGACACCCCGGAAATGGCAGACTAAGAAGGAAGTCAGAATGGAAATGAAAGATTCTATATTTTGGTAAAATGGGAGGCAGGGAGAAAATATATGGGTTTAAAATGATAAAAACTAAAAGCTCTGAGGAATGACAAAGATGGCGTTTTGAGGAGGGGTGACAAATTATTAAATATGCATTAACTATGAAATGATGTAGTTAGATTAATTAGGTGTAGTTTTTAAGATATATTTCAAGTTATTACATTTTATTGAACTATAGAATTATATAGAAATAGATGTATTTTGATCACTGGATTATTGAAATTATTGGGAAAGACAATGACAATGAAGTGATAAATATTTGAACAATAATAATGATTTGAAGCAAAATATGATGATAATATTAAGAAGATTATTAATCAAAGATTTAAAATAATGGTTTGGTTAATTTTTATATTGTTATAATACTGGTATAATAATAGAGTTTAGTTTTCTTTTTGTTTATTTGGCTTTTTTCTTTTTTCCTATTTTCTTTGCTCTTCTCTTTCTCTTTTTAAAACTACAATTTCTCTTTTTTATTATTGGTAGTTGATAAAGTCTTTTTTCTTGTAAGGGTTTTGGAGAATACATACGAAGGAGATGTAGGCATATCTGAAGTATTAAAGGAGAAGGATATTATTTAATAAGATTTAAAAGAAATTAAGCTTGAATTCAATTAGACAAAAATTAGATATCTAGATGACAAAATTAGAGGTCAAGGTTGGGGGGGTTGGGTTGACAATGAAAGTAATTAATTTGGAACTAATTTTGGGGGGAGATTAATTATAAATAATGTACTAACTCGATACTGGTTTTTTATTATAACATAACATAATATTTTTAAATATTTACATCCAGAAGCAATTTCCAGGCCTGCCTCCTGACCATTTCACCAGGTACTGAAATCGGTCATCAAGCCAACGAGAGTCCTGGATGCCAGTAATGTTCAAGCAGGGCAGAAGAACTTGGAGTCTGGGTGCAGGGCATAGAGCGGCAGAAACAACAGGGGCTGGAACTGGCAGGCGAAGTGGATAATCAGCTCCCTGGAACAAGGAGAGAGCAATGAAAAAGGGTGCGTACATGCATGGAGCTGGACAAGGTCACATGGTAGGTGACTGGATTGATGACCTTTTTGACAGGAAAAAGTCCTACAAAACATTGGTCCAGCTTTTGGCTGGATTTTTCAGAGGAAAGGTATTTGGTGGAAAGCCAAACTTGATCACCTACAGTCAATGATAGAGTGTCTTTCCAAGAATGGTTGGTAAATCTTTTGTAATCTTCCTTGGCTTTGGTCAAGGAACGCTGGACCAGGTCGTGAACGGCGCGTATCTCGGTCAGGAAATATCCAGCAACTAGAACTGGGGAATTGGACGGTGTGAGTGGAAACAATTGAGGGTGGAAGCCATAGTTTGTACAGAACAGCATGGTCTGCGTGGAGGTATGTTCAGAGTTGTTAAAGGCGAACTCAGCTAAGGGAAGATACAGTCATACCTCGTCTTACGAACCTAATTGGTTCCAGGGGGAGGTTCGTAAGACGAAAGGTTCGTAAGACGAAACATTGTTTCCCATAGGAAACAATGTAAAGTCAATTAATCCGTGCAACCAAAGAAAAAAACCCGCAAAAAAACGCTGCCACCTGGCTGTCACCTTTTAAAACAGCCTGGGGGTTTCTCAGCGACCTCCCGAACGCCGAACGCCAAACCCGAACTTCCAGGTTCGGCGTTCGGGAGGCCGCCGAGAAGCCCCCAGGCTGTTTTAAAAGGTGACAGCCAGGCGGCGGGGCTTCCCAGCAGCCTCCAAACGCCGAACGCGGAAGTTCGGGTTCGGCGTTCGGCTTCGGGAGGCTGCTGGAAAGCCGCCCGGCTGTTTTAAAAGGTGACAGCCGGGCTGGGGGGCTTCCCAGCAACCTCCCGAACCCCGAACTTTTGCCAAACTTCCGGGTTTGGGGTTCGGGAGGGTGCTGGGAAGCCCCCCAGCCCGGCTGTCACCTTTTAAAACAGCCGGGGGGCTTCCCAGCAGCCTCCGAACGCCGAACACGGAAGTTCGGGTTTGGCGTTCAGCTTCGGGAGGCTGCTGGAAAGCCGCCTGGCTGTTTTAAAAGATGACAGCCGGGCTGGGGGGCTTCCCAGCAACCTCCCAAACCCCGAACCCGGAAGATCGGCAAAAGTTCGGGGTTTGGGAGGTTGCTGGGAAGCCCCCCAGCCTGGCTGTCACCTTTTAAAACAGCCGGGCGGCTTCCCAGCAGCCTCCCGAAGCCGAACGCCAAACCCGAACTTCCGCGTTCGGTGTTCGGAGGCTGCTGGGAAGCCCCGCCGCCCGGCTGTCACCTTTTAAAACAGCCGGGGGGCTTCCCAGCAGCCTCCCAAATGCCAAACCCGGAAGTTCGGGTTTGGCGTTCGTAACACGAAAAAAGTTCGTAAGAAGAGGCTAATTTTTTCTGAACCCCGGGTTCGTATCTTGAGTTGTTCGTAAGACGAGGGGTTCGTATCTTGAGGTACCACTGTATTTCGCCCAATCTTTCTGTCGGTCATGGACAAAACAGTGAAGGTATTGCTGCAGGATGCCAATGACTTTTTAGGTACCCCCATCTGTCTTGGACCGGGAGTGCGTCATAAGTTCTTTCCAAAACTTGCCAGTGAATTGAGGTCTTCGGTCAGAGACTATGGTGTCAGGTAGGCCATGTAGTTTGAAGATGTGTTGGATAAATAGTTGAGCAGTGATTTTCACTTGGTTAGCATGTCCACCACCACAAGCATGGCTGTAAATCCAGCAGAAACAGGTAAACAGGTCAGAAAATCTATGGAAATGGCTCCCTAAGGCCTTTCAGGTGTAGGCAAAGACCGTAGTAATCCTGGGTGGGGGGTGTGTCCTATGGCTGTCATGGATTGGCGACAATGGATGCAAGAGTTTACATAGGATTAGACATCATGATGAATTCTTGGCCACCAAAAAGTTTGGGATACAAGGCGTAGTATCTTGAAAAGGCCAAAATGGCCAGCTGCAGAGTTACCATGGCACTGGTTGAGGATAAGGGCTCAGAGTGGCTCCACTGGAACATATAACAGGTCTTGGTAATGTAGCAGGTCTTTGGAAAATGTCCATAGTGAATCAGGGTCAAGGTCTTGTTTTCTCTGGTCTACAAAGGTATCCTGGTGCTGTGCTTCCCGAATTCATTCTCAAAGATCTACTATATCTTGTACAGCTGTGATTGAAGCGAGAGGTAGAATGGTACAAAGTGGCAATGGTTCTTTGGCTTGGTTATACTCAGGTTTGCAAGACAAGGTATCGGCTTTCTTGTTATCCCACTTGGAGATGTAGGTGATTCTGAAGTTGAATCTGGCAAAGAAAAATGACCATCAGATCTGTCTCTGGCTTAACTTCCTGGCAGTTTGGAGTAATTCCAAGTTTTTGTGGTCAGTTCTGACCTCTACTTGGTGAAGGGCTCTCTCCAGGTGATGTCGCCAGACCTCAAAGGCGGTCTTGATCATTAAGACTTCTTTTTCCCATGGTGTAGTGGCACTTGGCTGGTTGAGTGACTGTGAGCAGAGACTCCCTGACCAGATAGGGCCGCAACTGGTGTACGGGTGAACCTGGGCAAACACCCCCCTCACCACAGCCAAAAGACGATGTTTTAAGGTCAGCTGTGGATCGAGGAGGATGCCCAAGTTGCAGACCCTCTCTGAGGGGGGCAGTAATTCTCCCCCCCAGGGTAATGGACGGACAGATGGAAATGTCCTTGGGCATTATAATGGGCATCCCTGCTTGGTGTCCTTTTGAATTTTAATTATCTGCGTTTTTGTCCATTCACTCTTATGCATGCTTTATTTCCTTTATATATCTCTTTTATAGTTTCACAAAATTTGTCCCCCATATTTAATTCCTTACATAATTTATATAAATAACTGTGGTTAACTTTATCAAAAGCTTTATAGACATCTAATTTCAAAATTCCCAATTTTCTTTTGGTAGCAGTAGCATGGTGCATCACATTTATTAAATTTCTAATTGGTTCACTTATCTTCCTACCCTTTACAAACCCATATTGATCCTCCTCAATTATTGTTGGTAAGATACTTTCAAGTCTGTTTGCCAATATCTTAATAAATATTTTATAATCTTGGTTTGCCAAACTGATGGAATTGTAGGACCCCGGATCACTTAAATCTCAATCAGTCTTCTCTGAAATCTTCCATGTTTGCAGAATATCATGAGTTTGCAATATATTATTAAACAATCTCCCCAAATGTGGCAACAATTCATTCATATAGGTTTTATAAAATTCTCCTGTAAACCCATCCGGGCTTGGTGCTTTGGCTTGTTTTAACCCCTTAATTACTCTAGCAATTTCATCTTGTGTAATTTCTGCATTCAATATTTGTTTATCTTCTTCACTTACTATTTTCCCAACATTAAGAGCTCCTACATTTACCTGCTCTTCTTTATACAAATCCACATAATATTTTCTCATTATCTTCTCTAGCTGTTGTTTACTGCATCTAATCACTCCACTAGGGTCTCTTAATGCTAATATACATGATTTTTCTTTCCTCTTCTTCAAATATCTTGCCATTTGTTGCATTGATTTTGTCCCCCAACTCATTATTTTCTTGTCTCATTGTCATTCTCATTTTATTCCATTGGATCTCATCAAACAAATTCAATTATTTACTTTTCAATTTCAATAGGATATGCCATTCCCTACTCTTAGTTATTCTCAAGTGCTCTTGTATGAAGACTCATCTTACTTTCCCTTTGTCTACCCCACCTCTTTCTTATATCTGCTTCCATACATATACATTGTCCCCTCATATAAGCCTTACATGCATCCCAAACAATTGATTGTTGAATATCACTTACATCATTAATTCTAAAATATTGTCTTAACTCTGACTGCAGTTTATCTTTATCTTATTCGTTAGAAGTTACCACTGCATTATATCTCCAAATTCTTTGATTTCATTCCTGACCTACTTCCAATTCTGCCAATACAGTGGTCCCCCGATTATTGCGAGGGTTCCGTTCCAGGACCCCTCGCAATGATCGGTTTTTCACGAAGTAGCGCTGCGGAAGTAAAAACACCATCTGCGCATGCGCAGATGGTGTTTTTACTTCCGCCGCAGCAGCGAGGAGCCGAAGATTGGGGTTTCCCCGCCGCCCACGCAAACTCCTCGCTGCTGCCGCGCCCGCCGCTTGTCTTGTCCGCCCACCGCTTGTCCGCCGCCTGCCTGCCCGCTCGCCCGCCGCTCGCCCACCCTTCGCCCACCCACGCCGTTCGCTCGCGCCGCTTCCCAGCTGAGTCCTGAAGCCAGAAGGCAAAGGCGAACTTCCGCGTTTGGCTTCGGGACTCAGCTGGGAAGCGGCGCTGGGGTTTCCCCACCGCCCACGCAAACTCCTCGCTGCCGCTCGCCCGCCTTTCGCCCGCCCACGCCGTTTGCTCGCGCCGCTTCCCAGCTGAGTCCTGAAGCGAACTTCCGCGTTTGGCTTCGGGACTCAGCTGGGAAGCGGCGCTGGGGTTTCCCCACCGCCCACGCAAACTCCTCGCTGCCGCTCGCCCGCCCTTCGCCCGCCCACGCCGTTCGCTCGCGCCGCTTCCCAGCTGAGTCCTGAAGCGAACTTCCGCATTTGGCTTCAGGACTCAGCTGGGAAGCGGCGCTGGGGTTTCCCTGCCGCCCACGCAAACTCCTCGCTGATGCCCGCCGCTCGCCCTCCCGCCAGCAAGAGGGGGAAGACCCAGGGAAGCCGCCCAGCAGCTGATCTGCCCGGCGCCATCTACGCATGCGTGGCCATAGAAAAAAGGGCGCGCATGCGCAGATGGTGTTTTTACTTCCGGGTTGAAAAATCGCCATATAACCGTTTCGCAATGATCGGGATCGCAATACCCGGGGGATCACTGTAGTAGGGCATGATCTGACAACCAAATGCTTTTAATATCTACTTTTTAAACTTGTATATTGCCCACCCTATCATTAATATATAATCAATGCAACTAAATGTATGATATGTTGCCAAATAATAAGTACCTCTATTTGGTATGTCTGCATGAAGACCCACCATATTAAATCTGTTTAAATGTAACTTCCTACTATTTCCAGTCCCATTTCTTAATTGCATGTTAAAATCTCCTGCCAAAAATTATCCAACTTCCTCTTTGTATTTATTATAAATTGTTTTGGTTTTGCATTTGGGGCATAAATTGCCGTCAATGTCAATTTCTTTTGATTTTCCCTTTAACGAACAACCACTTTCCTTCTCTATCTTTCTGAACTCCAACCTCCTCAAATGAGACCCTCTGGTGAATAAAAATCGCAGTACTTCTACTATTTTGGATACCGCAAGTTTCATATATCCATTTCCAATTTTTATCGTTAACCAATTTGTCCCTTCCTCCTCGTCTTTTATGCATTTTTGTCCAAATCATAATATCCACCTTATTTTGCTTAGCCATCCTTAATACTCTATGATGTTTCAAATCCGATCCCAAACCATTCACATTTAAGACCATTATAATACAATCACTCATAATATACAAATTTAATCCCTTTCCCCTCTTGTTTTGCTCTTGGTTTACCTATTTCCCCCTTCCTCACCTCAACCCCCCCCAAAGTGCCTCCCCCCATGCTACCCCCTGGGAGAGGAGGAGAACAAGAGTTCCCCTTGTCCTATCATGAAGGCACCTCTCCTGATTATGTTCCTACATCTCTGAGCTCCCCTTACAATCACTTTTTAATATATTTTGGAAAATTTCCCCCCATCCTTTATTTTACCATTAAGAAATACCTTCTTTTACTTTTTACTCCTCTCTTCCCCCAAAAAAGAGAATAAAATAAAAATAAACCAATTGACAAACATTTTCAAAAATATTTCCAAAAATAGGAGACAGAGTCAATTTCAACTCTTTGCTTTCTTCTCGGGCTGTACTCTCAGTTTTCTCCTCTGCTCTTTTCTTCAGGCCTCCACCTGCACAACCAATTCCTTCAACTGCTCCTCTCTTTGCCTTTCAGCCTCAGCCGCTGAAATCCTCTTCTCCTTCTTCTGCTCCTTGTGGCTCTCCAACTGCTCCGCTTTCCCTGAACTCGATACCCAGCTTTTGCAATAACGCTTTTCCCTCCTGCAATGAATGTGCTTTGAACATCTCATTTTCTTGGAACACCAGAAAAGCTACAGGAAAAGCCCAGATTAACTTTGAAACAGACAATTTGTAATTGGGCGTAAGGCAGCCCTCTCTTTCAGGGTTTCCCGAAAGAGATCACTGAGAACTCTTATCTCATTTCCATCTTGGTTGAGGCCAGCACAACTTTTCAAATGCTTGTAAATTATTTTGGCTTTCTTTTCGCTGGCCAACGCCATAACGATGTCTCTTTGCCTCTCCAGATTTCTACGTGGAGCACTCCAGTGAACTCGTTCCATATCTTCAAAAATAATTTGAACTCTGTTCACTTTCAGCCAATCAAAGAGTTCTTCAGGCCTGCACCAAAACCTTGTTTAAAGCCAAGTAAATGCAAATTCCTTCTCCTTTGGCAGTTCTCTAAATTAGTAAGCCTGTGTTCTTCAGCTTGGGCTTTAACTTGCTTCTCTATTTTTCTAATTTTTTTCTGCAGATTCTTCTGCCCCCTTTTAAACTATTTGAACATCTTTAACAAGACTTACCAGTAAATCTTCCATGGCCCTAAATCTTTCTTCAAAAGATCCAAATATTTGAAGCAGTTTATCTAATTTCGCTTCAGCACTTCCCCCAAGGATTGGATCTCCTCCTCCACCATCTTTTTTTCTTTGTTTGAAGTTTCTACTCATTTTTACTGATAGTGAAAGTAGAGCATGTCTTTCCCTGTCAGCATTTATCTTAAGTTCTCTTTTTATCTTCTTTAATTATTGTGCAGTTCTGCTTATCTTTTGAGGAGGTTAAGGAGGTTTTGGGAGATATTTTCCAATTTTTCAAGGTCGCATTTGGGAGCTTCCTGTAGGAGTGTCTACAATTGTCTCTGATGCATACACAATCCTCTGGACCAACACCACCTTCTCGACAACCTTCCCCATGAAGGGGAGGTTGGAGACTGGACAATAGTTATTAAATATAGTTGGGTCCAGGGAAGGCTTCTTGAAGAGGGGGCACACAAGTGCCTCCTTGTAGGGAGCCGGGAAGGACCCCTCCCTCAAATAATAATAATAATAATAATAATAATAATAATAATAATAATAATAATAATTATTATTATTATTATTATTATTATTATTATTATTATTATTTATTAGATTTGTATGCCGCCCCTCTCCGAAGACTCGGGGCGGCATTGACAATCTCCTGGACCCAGCTCCATGTTACCTCCCTGCTGGTTGAGACCAGCCAGGAGGGACATGGGTCCAGTAAACAGGTGGTGGAACTCACAGCTCCAATGGCCTTGTCTACTTCATCAGGTGTCACCAGATCAAACTCCCCCCAAACAGATGGACTAGGACGGGCCCCTTTCATCTTAGCTGACTTGTTTTCAGCCGACACTGCATTCCAATTGGACTCGATGTCTGTCCGAATCTGAGCGATTTTATCAGTGAAAAACTTGTTAAACTCCTCGGCACTACCTGCAAGGGTTCATCAACACTCACCCACCCCAATTAAGGAGGGAGCGAGTCACCCTAAACAGAGCGTCCAGGCGGGATTTTGTTGATGCAGTCAAGGTGGAATGATATGCACATCTTGCTGCCTTGAGTGCCACTTTATAAGTCTCAATATGAGCTGTGTTCGGTTGGATTCAGACTTACTTTTCCTCCAATGCATCTCTAGACATCTCTTCTGGCATTTCATCCCCTGGAGGTTCCTCGGTAAACCAAGGAGCTCTCTGGGGTCGACTGCCGCAGAGATGTCCCAACCAATGTTCCCTCTAATTTTTTTTTTAGGTGTGGGTGGGAAAGTATAATGTCTGAGCAGCACATTTTCATGCTTGACCACCTGACTTTTTTCACCCAAGACAAATTGTTGCGTAATTATTTGGGGCTTGGTGCTGGGGCAGAATAAGGTCTCTTTCCCACTATGTTATTCTGTTATTCTGGTTGCCTAATTATTGACATCACAAACATACAAAGATTCCAACTGAAATTAGCATGATCAATAATTTAAAGAACAGAAGGCACAGAAGCTTGCCTAAATAAATAGGCAAACTTAGATCAGCCGATGTGCAAGGGAAGAAACCATGTTAAGCTTGTTTATATCTTATTTGTTAACCAAACTAAATTATGAGTAGAAATAATAGATTTATAAGATATATTTGCTCTCAACTAGTATTTTATGTTCACAGAATGGTTTTTATTTCTTGCACCTTTCCATCTTTAGGCCTACTAATTCCTCCCCTTCCTAAATCTCTTCCTCAATATCTTTTTTAAAATTCCTTCTTTAATTCTTTCTTTTTAATTCCTTCTTGTATCGTAACGAAAAACCTCTAAAAATATCTTTAGGTACGTAATCAAACCTGTTATCTTCATCTTTATTACAATATCATTATAATTTTCTTAATAATTGGGATTTCATATATTATTTCAGAACAATTGCTTAAATCAAACCTCCATATGATGAATATTCAGATTTTCCATTTAAAACATATTCCATAAGTTAAAATCATTACTATCTCAATAGCTCACTATATTACGCCCAACTCTCAAGAATAGGATAATCCAGACGCTGACTGTCATACTAGTGAACTTTTGCTTATTTGGAATTTCAGCCTTTATTGCTACAGAAACTTCAGACATAAGGGGGAGTAATTCTGGCAGGGGACTCTTTTATTTTTTCAGGCTTGTATCTGTTGTGGTTGGCTCTGAGCCAGTTCCTGCTCTGAGGACTGTTATCAGAGACCGGTTTTGCTGCCAACAGCTTCGGACAGTGAGGATTCTGAGTCAAGGGCAAGTTCTGGGAGTGAAGCAGGATCGGATGATGAGGTAGTTACAGGCAGCCCATTAGCTAATTACCCCATTAGTGAATCATCATCATTAGACTCAGAAGAAGAGGGATTTATAGATGCTCGCAGGCACAGGTTTATGACAAGGAGGGAACAACTACGCAAGTATTATAGAAAATAAGAGAGAACACCTGTGGCTGGGGCAATTATGCTAATGGGGCTGCTGATAAATTGCCAGAGTGGTTGAGAGCGTGTGTGGGAAATTATCCGTTTGGTGAGAGAGAAGTGCTGTTTGCTCTTGAACTGCTTCAGGATTTACAAGGACTTTATTGAACAATTCACAGTTAAGTACAGTGTGAGGATTCTTGAAGGGCTGTGACATCTTCACAGCTGCCTTTTATCTGCTCTGCTTTTGTTTTTGTTTTTCACAGCAATCCAGGCTCGTGGTTTGTGGGAGAGCACTTTGGCTGATTTAAAGTCCATGTGTACAATATTTTCTTGTTGATAAACCGACTCTTTATTTACTTTACAACCGTGTGTGTTTGAATTTACATTTTGGACTTAATTGGGGCTCGTAACATGAAGCCCGGCATAACAGTATCTAGCTTTGGTAAGATTATTATCACAGGAACAAAACTGACTGATTTATCATCAACTCAGGGGAACTATTTGATTTTGACAATCTTTTCAACTGATGCAACCTGAACTAGAGTTTTCCTTGGAAGAGTTTATCCTTGGGACATATTCCTTTTTAGGAATATGCTTTTGTGTTTACATCAATTATTAGATCATGAAAAAGGACAATGCAGATTAAGTTTATTGACCTTGGTGGGCATGAGAAACTATTTTTAACATTTTATATTGCATTATTTTATATTGTATGACTGGGAATGGGGAGATGAAATGGTGAATGGAAGGACTAGTTAGCTCGAATGAGATCGCCGGGGGTGAAGGTCGGTGCCCTCCCTGTGAGTGGACTTACAGAAGCAGATGAAGGCCTGAATATAACCCCTGGTGTGATGTGAATGCATGGGGTCTGCTGGAGGAGACGGAGACCAATGGAGTTGGAGAGGCAATCTCTGGGGAGCACCATGATGAGAGCATTACAGTCATAATGGGGAGAGGAAGGTACAATGGGAGCCATGGGGTAAGTGGCACATGAGGAACTAGGTCTCGCTATGTCACAGCGATCCCTTGTTCTGGCCCCTCGAGTTCAACCTGTATAACCGGTGACCGGGAATGTCAGGGCCCTAGTCTCAGGCTGCTGCTGCTGTCGGTAACCAACAAAGCCCCTCAAATCTGGGACATGCTCCTGGAGGAGGAGGCTGACCTGGCTGGGACATGAGGGGGGTATTCCCCTCTCAGAAATATGCCCGGTCGAATTCCAGGTGCTGCACTAGCCACGACACCAGGGAAGGAGTGGAAGAGTGGCTAGTCTGAAAGACCTTTAATCCTCACAGGATCCCTGCACCCAGGATTGTCAGTTGTGAGTCTCTCCTCCTGAAGTTGGACCTAGGAATTCAGGTGGGCTTGTTGCTAATGAACTTGCCTCCCAGATGTGTTGTAACAGCCCTGCCTCCGCTGCTCAAAGTGGTAGCCGAGTTGGCAGTAGAATTCCCCAAACTGATGGTTTTTGGGGACTTTAACCTGCCATTGCTCGGTGAACCCTCAGGCGCAGCACAGGAGTTCATCGCTTCCATGAGAAAGAGAGAGCCAAGATGGCACAGTGGGTAGAGTGCAGTAGTGCAGGCCACTAAAGCTGCCTGCTAGATTTGCATGTCAGCAGTTCAAATCTCATCACTGGCTCAAGGTTGACTCAGCCTTCCATCCTTCCGAGGTGGGTAAAATGAGGATCCGGATTATGGAGGCAATATGCTGACTCTGTTAAAAAGTGCTTTTGTTAATATGTTGTAAGTCACCCTGAGTCTAAGGAGAAGGGTGGCATTAAAAAAAATTGAATAAATAACAACCATGGACCTGACCCAAGTAATTGAGGACCCGACTCATGATGGGGGACACAAACTCGACCTAGTTTTTCTTTTGGGGCAGTGGACACATGATCTGAGTTTAAGGGGTAGAGATAATTTTTCTTTGTCATGGTCAGATCATTTCCTGGTGAGGCTTGACTTCAAAATGCCAATCCTTCACCACAGAGAGGTGAAACCGATTAGGTGATTCCATCCAGGTTCGCCTGGGGCACCAGTTGTGGCCCTACTTGGACAGGGGATCATTGCTCACAGTCGCTCATGCCCTTATCACCTCAAGGTTCGATTACTGCAATGCTCTCTACATGGGGCTACCTTTGAAAAGTGTTTGGAAACTTCAGATCGTGCAGAATGCGGCTGCACTTGCTGCCGATCAGTTTCCGGTCACAATTCAAAGTGTTGGTAATGACCTTTAAAGCCCTACATGGCATTGGACTAGAATACCTTCGGAACCACCTTCTACCCCATGAATCCCAGCGGCCAATAAGGTCCCACAGAGTTGGCCTTCTCCGGGTCCCGTCGACCAAACAATGTCATTTGGCCGGCCCCAGGGGAAGAGCCTTCTCTGTGGTGGCCCCGGCCCTCTGGAATCAACTTCCCCCGGAGATTAGAACAGCTCCCACCCTCCTTGTCTTTTGCAAGTTACTTAAGACCCACCTATATCGCCAGGCATGGGGGAACTAAGACATCTCCCCCAGGCTTATTATATTTCATGTTTGATGTGTATGTGCTGTATGGATTTTAATTGTTGAGGTTTTTATATGTTTTATTATTAGATTTCTTCCATTGTTATAGTGTTTTTATTACTGTTGTGAGCCGCCCCAAGTCTTCGGAGAGGGGCAGCATACAAATCTAATAAATTATTATTATTATTATTATATTATTATTATTATTATTATTATTATTATTATTATTATTATCCCATGCACCCTATGAACATGCTTGGCAGAGTCCCTAGTGTCTGTCTGGAATAGGGCGGCATCTGGGGTTCTAGACCGGATTGCGCCTGCGCAGACTCTCCGCGGCAGTGGATCCTGAAGAGCCCCTTGGTTTACCGAGGAACTTCAGGAGGTGAAGTGCCAGAACAATGTCTAGAGCAATGCCGGAGGGCCAGTAAAAGATTAAAAGAGCTAAGCAACATTACTTTGAACATGCTAATAAGCCAGGAAGATGGCTCACATATAAACTAAGGAAACATAGACAATCAAAAATAATTAAAGAGTTAGTAGACAAAAATGGAATGATAAAATACAACATAGATGAGAAAGCAAAAATAGTACAAGAATTTTATAAAGAATTCTGTAAAAAAGAGGACATTAATTAAGAAGAGATTTTTAAATACTTAGAATCTTTAAAATTACCACAATTAACGGAAGAGCAACAGGAAAGTTTGGATAGTCCAATAACAATCAAGGAACTACAAATAACTATTAAAAAGCAAAAAAATAATAAAGCAACTGGGCCCGACGCCATACCGGCAGAATGGTATAAAATAGATAGCGATGTAATAATAAATAATATATTGGAAATTTTTAATGAAAGTAGAATGGATGGCAAAATTCCTAAATCGTGGTCAGAATCTTTAATAACTTTAATTCCTAAATCAGGAACTGATAAAGAAAAGATAAAAAATTATAGACCTATATCATTATTAAATATAGATTATAAAATATTTACTTCTATTTATGCAGCTAGACTTAAAAAGGTTTTGAATGAGAAAATACATCAAGATCAAAATGGGTTCCTACCAGGTAGACAAATTACAAATAATCTCAGAATGATTATCAACACATTAGAATATTATGAACAACATAACAGCAACCAGGGGAAAAACCAGCAATCCAACAAGAAGAAGATCTGGGGGCTACTGCTCAGATAATAGAGCAGGACCAAGGTTCCAGAAGAGTTCAACCTCAGCGAGAAACCAAAAAACCTACTAAATGACAATAAGTAAAGATTTAAAAATATTTTCTGTAAATGTCAATGGACTTAACGAACCAAGGAAAAGGAAACAAATCTTTTCTAAAATCAGAAATCAAAATGCTCAAATTGCAATATTACAAGAAGTACATATCAAAAAAAATAACCAAAAATTACTGTTGAATCCCAAAATTGGAAAAATGTATGCTGCATTAGCAGATCAAAAAAAAAGAGAAGTGGTGATGTATGTTGAGAATTCTATAAATTCCAAACAAATATTTAAGGATAAGGAGGGTAGAATATTGATTGTACAAGTTGATATTGAACCTAGACCTCTAGTTATTGTTTCTATCTATGCCCCTAATGAAGATCAAATGACATTTTATAAAAATTTACACCAAATAATACTAGAACTAGCTATTGAAAATGTATTAATAATTGGAGACTTTAATGCTATTACGAACAGACAATTAGACCATTCAGGGGGGGGGAGGTAATAACAAAAGTAAAAAAAGTAAAAAAGCAAGAAGGAATCTGCTACCTAGCACTTTTCAAAAAATGAAAGCGGAACTATTATTAAATGATATCTGGAGGGAAAGACACCCTCACAAGAGACAATATACCTTCTACTCCAACCCCCACAAAATTTGGACAAGAATAGACATGCTCTGGGCACCAAAAATGGTTGCAGAACAAATAAAAGAGGTCGAGATAGATGTTAATACATGGGCTGATCACAATCCAATAGTGGTCTCTATGAGAAGGAATAGTAAACAGAATAACTGGTGGATGAATAGAAACATTTTAAATGATAAGAAATATAAGGATTGGATTGAAAAAGAATTAAAAATATTTTTTGAAATTAATAAAAATTCAGACACCACTCCATAAAATTTATGGGATACACTTAAAGCCTATATAAGAGGATTAACAATATCCTACACAGCAAAATATAACAAGGAAAATAAATTAAAGTATGTACAATTAATAAATGAATTGAAACAATTAGAATTTTTATCGCAGCAACACATCAAGAATAGAGATTTAAAAACAGAAATAAATGTAATTAAACACAAAATTAGAATCATAGAACAAAATCAGATAACTGAAAAAATTAAAAGAGCAAAGCAACACTATTTTGAACATGCAAACAAACCAGGCAGATGGCTAGCATATAAACTTAGAAAACAGAGACAATCAAAATTAATTAAAAAACTAGAAGACAAAGATGGTACAATAAAATATGATACAGAAGGAAAGGCAGACATTGTGTATAATTTTTATAAAGATTTATATGCAAAAGATAATATCAGCGAAGATGAAGTCTTTAACTATTTACAATCTTCAAAATTACCACAAATAACAGAGGACCAACAGGCCACCATGGATGGACCAATAACAATGGAAGAACTCCTAATAATAATCAAAAAACAGAAAAATAATAAGGCCACAGGCCCAGACGCCATACCGGCAGAATGGTACAAAATAGAAAATGAAACAATAAGAAATCACATGTTAGAAACCTTCAATCTATGTAGACTCGAGGGTAAAATTCCTAAATCTTGGTCAGAATCACTAACAACTTTAATACACAAACCGGGAACAGACCCAGAAAAAATTAAAAATTACAGGCCTATATCATTATTAAATGTAGACTACAAGATATTTATTGCTATCTATGCAGACAGACTTAAAAGAGTCATAAATGGAATAATACACCAAGATCAAAATGGGTTTCTACCAGGGAGACAAATTAAAAACAACCTCAGAACAGTTATAAATACACTAGAGTATTATGAACAATATCCAGGTAAGTCAGCATCCTTAATGTTCCTAGATGCCCAAAAGGCCTTTGACAACGTTAATTGGATATTTATAAAAATGCAACTAAATAAAATGAGATTTGGCCCAAAATTTGTTAATTTAATAGATACTATCTATTCAAAACAAACAACCAATATAATATTGAACAATAACCAGCTACCAAAACTTGAGATAAATAAGGGAGTTCGTCAAGGTTGTCCTATATCACCATTGCTATTTATTATGATTCTTGAAACTCTATTAATTAAAATAAGAGCAGATCCTAAAATAAAAGGTTTAACTGTAGGAGATGAAACTTACAAAGTCCAAGCCTTTGCAGACGATTTAACGTTTATAATTGAAGAACCGATAACAACAGTCCCCACATTACTCCAAGCTATTGAACAATATGGTAAGGTAGCAGGTCTAAAGATAAACAAAAGTAAAACACATTTTTTAACTAAAAATATGAGCAAAACACAAGAAACCAAATTAGAAAGTATTTCTGGAATAAAGACTGTTAAAAAAGTAAAATACCTAGGAATAAATTTAACAGCGAAAACAATAACATTAAAAAATGATAACTATACAAAATTACTAACAGAAATCAAAAAAGATTTAGCAATGTGGAATAACCTGAAAATATCATTTCTAGGAAGAGTGGCAACAATTAAGATGAATATTTTACCCAAGGTTTTATTTCTCTTCCAGGTAATTCCAATAAATCCAGGGGGAATCTTCTTTAAAACTTTGACAAATTTAGTTAAAAAATTTATATGGCAAGGGAAAAAAGCAAGGATAAAAATAAATTGTCTAGAAGATATTAAAGAAAGAGGAGGATTTGGCCTTCCAAATTGGAAATTATACTACCAGGCTGCCGCATTAACATGGGTTAGGGATTGGATAACTCTAGAGAACAAAAGAACATTAAACCTAGAAGGACATGATCTTATGCTTGGATGGCACGCATTTATATGGTATGACAAGGGAAAAAACCACTCATATTTTAAAAGACATACATTAAGGAAGTATTTACTAGAGGTTTGGAAAGACATAAGGAAAAATCACTTTTTAAGTATCCCAGAGTGGCTTGCCCCCCTAGAAGCAATAACACATCCGAAGTCTATAAAAGACAAGAAAATATCTTTTAGATATAAAGAATTACTAAATGACCAGATGAAGTTAAAATCTAGGATTAAATTACAAGAAGAAGGGATAACAATAGATTGGTGGCATTACGCCCAGATTCGATCTAGATACCAGAAGGATAAAACTTCTCATATTTTTAATAAAAGTAAAAATTTGCTAAGTACTCTAATTACTACTAATCCAACAAAAATGATAGGTAAAATATATAAATTCCTCATTGCTCATAAAAATATAGAGTTGACTTTAAAAGACACTATGATAAGATGGTGTAGAAATATTGGCAAGGAAATAGATATAGATACATGGGAGAAAGTTTGGATTAATAACTGGAAAATGACTAAATCAGTTTCTTTAAAAGAAAATCAAATCAAAATGTTTTACAGGTGGCATCTCCCACCAAATAGGATAGCAAAAATGTTTCCTAAAACATCCCCACTATGTTGGAAATGCAAGAATGAAATAGGAACCTATTACCATCAATGGTGGACATGTGGTAAAGCTAAAATATACTGGAAGATGATAGAGAAAATAATAAAAGAAATAGTAAAGCAAGATATAGAAAATACCCCGGAATTTTACTTATTAGGAATTACCAATCAGACTTATAAGAAAGAAATTCTTTACCTAATTATACACATACTAACTGCGGCTAGAATAATATATGCACAAAACTGGAAGGGGGAAGAAATCCCCAAGGAAGAAGAAGTTATAGCTAAAATATTAGATTGCGCTGAAATGGACATGATGACAAGACGATTAAATGATCAAGAAGATACTAAATTTTATGAAACATGGAACAATGTTTATAAATGGATAGACAAGAAAAGATAAGATATGCAAATTTATTTTTAGTTAATCTTTTGAATTTGTTTTTACCTAGGCGATAACAATGTTAATACTAGTTTAAATGTATTTTTTGATGACTATGGTATAGTAGCTTATGTACAAGCAACATATTAACATATTAAGAATTTTGGTCTATATACGTATAATAGTTAAAATTAGTTTAAATATATTGTTTGATGATTATGGTATATTAGTTTATGTAAAAGCAATATATCAAGAATTTTGGTTTATACACGTATAGTAGTTAAAATTAGATTAAATGTATTGTTTGAAGATTATGGTATATCAATTTATGTATAACCAACATATTAAGAAATGTAGTTTATATATGCATAGTACTTATGATTTTGAAAATTCTAACCTAAATTTATTAGACTTTTTAATATTCAACATATATTCAATTATGTAGTCTTTTTCTGTATTTGAATTTATACTTTCAAGAGAAGCGGGGGAAATACACCCCCACTTTATGTTTAATGTTTGTATGTGTGTTTGTTTATTTTAAGAAAAATAAAAATTTATTTAAAAAAAAAAGAAAAAAAAAAGAATATTATGAACAACATTTTGGAAAGCCAGTATCGTTAATGTTCCTCGATGCCAAAAAAGCCTTTGATAATGTAAATTGGATCTTTATAAAAATGCAATTAAATAAAATGAGATTTGGTACAAAATTTGTAAATTTGATTGACGCAATATATTCAAAACAAATGACAAAAATTATATTAAATAATGAGCAACTAGAAAAATTTGAAATATTCAGAGTTCGACAAGGCTGTCTGATTTCACTTTTATTGTTTATTTTATCATTGGAAGTTTTATTGATAAAAATAAGAGCAGACCAAAAAAATAAAGGGTTTGACCATTGGGAAAGAAATATATAAAGTTCAAGCCTTTGCAGATGACTTGACTTTTATTATGGAGGATCCGATAACAGCAGTCCCAACGTTGATACAGACGATAGAACAATATGGTAAAGTTGCATGGTTAAAAATAAATAAGAGTAAAACACAATTTATAGTTAAAAACATGACGGAATCTCAAGAAAGAAAACTTGAAAACATCACAGGCATGAAAATAGTTAAGAAAGTTAAGTATTTGACAATATGGATAACATCAAAAACTATCTCTTTAAAAAACGATAATTATATGAAATTAATTGAAGAAATTAAAAAAGACTTAGAAATATGGAACAATTTAAAAATATCTTTTATGGGGAGAATTGCTACAATTAAGATGAACATTTTACCTAAGATTTTATTTTTGTTTCAGGTTATACCAATAAATCCAGGGGGGAAATTTAAATTTTTTTTAACAACAATAGCTAGAAAATGTTTATAGCAAGGGAAAAAAGCAAGAATAAAGACAAATGTTTTAGAAGATATCAAGGAAAGAGGAGGATTTGCTCTACCAAATTGGAAGTTATATTATCAGGCAGCCGCTCTAACATGGATTAGAGATTGGATAGCGTTAGAAGACAAAAGAACATTAAATTTGGAAGGCCACGATCTTATGCTTGGCTGGCATGCCTTCATATGATATGATAAAGATAAAATACATACATATTTTAAAAGACATGCAATAACAAAATATTTATTGGAAGTTTGGAAAGATGTTAAGAAAAATCATTTTTTAACTATCCCAGATTGGGTTTCTCTTTTAGAAGCAATAACTCACCCCAATTCGACACAGGAAATGAAAATAATAAGATATAAAGAATTACTAGACAATCAAATGAAATTAAAATTGAGAAATAAATTACAGGAAAAAGGGATTGAAATTGATTGGTGGCAATATATCCAGATTCAGTCTAGATTTCAAAGAGATAGTAAGGTATACGTTTTTAATAAGAGTAAAAACTTTTTAGGTAACTTATTAATTACAAACCAGACTAAATTAATAGGGAAAGCATATAAATATATGATTGTACATAAAAATATAGACCTGACCTTAAAGGATAATATGATACGTTGGTGTAAAAATATAGGTAGAGAAATTGATATAGATACATGGGAAAATGTCTGGATCTCTAATTGGAAAATGACAAAGTCGGTCTCGTTAAAAGAAAATCAAATTAAGATGTTTTACAGGTGGCATCTCCCACCGAGTAGAATTGCAAAAATGTTCCCTAATACGTGCCCATTATGTTGGAAATGTAAGAAAGAAATGGGTTCATATTATCATCAATGGTGGATTTGTAGCAAAGTTAAGTTATATTGGAAAATGATAGAAAGAATAATAAAAGAAATAGTAATGCAAGAGATAGAAAAAAACCCGGAATTTTACTTATTGGGTATAACTAAACAGAAATACAAGAAAGATATTTTACATTTAGTTATTCATATTTTGACAGCGGCCAGGATAATATATGTGCAAAATTGGAAAGGGGAAAATATTCCCAAAGAGGAAGAAAATATTAGATTGCGCTGAAATGGATATGATGACAAGACGGTTAAACAACCAAGAGGAATCAGAATTTTATGTGATTTGGAATAAATCACGTATTGATTTTTATCATTAGATTTTAACTGTTTTTATTGTTGTTGTATTTATTCTAATTGTTAGCCGCTCAGAGTCCCTTTGGAGTGAGCTGCATATAAATACAATAAATAAAATAAAATAAATAAAATATATAACAATTCGGGGTTACTCAATCATTAATTGTAAAATCTTTCTTCTACAAGATGATATTTATCTTGTAGAAGAAGAAACCACTCTCAAAAAAAGTAAATATATTCATATTGATTATGTAGAATAAATGATTAATGTCAAAATTCATACTATTAGAATGAATTGAATGGATTGGAATAGAATAGATTGGAATGGAATAGATTGGAATAGAAGGTAGGGTAGGGTAGGCTAGAGTAGAGTAGAGTAGAATAGAATAGAATAGAATAGAATAGAATAGAATAGAGCAGTGGTCGACAAAGTTGTTCAGAATCTAGGAGCCAGCCAAAAAATTTAGGAGCCAGAATTTTTTTTAAGCAAACTTGGTTTTTAATTTAACAAAAAAAACATTACAAACGTTATAAACAACATTTTACTTTTAAAGATAATAAATATTATATTTTGATATTTTAGATTTTAGGCAACATTCTAGTGTTTTTCACTTTGCGTTTTGTGGCCATGAACATGCCTTGTGATTTTAGAGCTGAAGTACCAGTGGTCCACAGCCTTGGCAGGATCAAACGCCTTCACAGATGGCCCATTCATGGTGATCATAAACAAGTCACTTAAACTTTCTTCTTGCATCCTTGATCTGAATTTATTTTTGACCATGTTCATCAAACTAAATCCTCTTTCACAACATGAGGTTGAGACAGGGAGCACCGCTACAATCGACAACAGGTTTCCCAGAACTGGAAATCTCTCGGTGTTGGAGAGTGCCAAATCCAGAAGCTCACACAGTTTCTTTCCTTTTCCAAGGACCTTAAACTCATACCACTCATTGAGGAGTGAGTGAATGCATTGGTCATCACTTTCAGGTGGAGATAGCTGTTTACGAAAATGATGAGCCAATGCAGTAATCTCAACCACACCGTAGTCTTGCAATGTTGTTCCTGCTGGCCAGGCAAAGGTGTCAAACACTGCGGTGGATCTTTCAATATTTATATCACTTAGAAATCGCACTGTCAAGTATTTAACTGCATGATTAATTAAATTAGCTTTTTCCTGCTGAATTGATGCAGCTACAGTGTTGCTCAGTCCATGTAGCTGTACATTTTGAAACAGTCCTTGAAGAGATGTTCCTGAGACAAATCTGGCCTCATGTTGTTTTGGTGCATCTCTAAGTGAATTGATTGTTGAAATTGTGCTTTTCACATGCAACTCAATTGTGCTTAAAAAAAGCTCTTCCCTTTGAAATATAAGTGACAAGTTTTTAAGAATTTCCAGATAGTCCAGTAGAAAATGGAGCATGTGAACAAATTTAAAATCTGTGAGCTTTCTCAGTAAACCATGGGCAGCTGCAGAGGCACTGTCTTTTTCCGCAGCCACACTTTCTAGGTGGATTGTCACGCATTTCCAGTCTTTGACAAGTGCAGACAGAGCACCGACTTTGCTTGCTACCCATCTGACATTATGCAAGTATTGGAATTTCAGAATTGTAAGCTGCAGGTTTTCTGCTACTTGCTTCAGCTGTCGCATTCTCTTAGGTGAGTATTGATAAAATTGGTAGAGTTTCTTTAAAATAGAGTCAAGGTCATCAATTAATTAATTTATTTATTTATTTATTTATTTATTACTTAGATTTGTATGCCGCCTCTCTCCGAAGACTCGGGGCGGCTCACAACATTTAGCTTGTTTTACTGAACTTAATACACTTAAGTTCAATCGGTGTGCAACACAGTGAATGCCAATTAAATGACTGATGTTTTGGCGTATTTTCTGCACCAAGCCATTTTCGGTCCCAATCATGCTGGCAGCACCATCTGTACCAATGGCAATCAAGTGACTTGAAGAAAGCCAGCCTACAAGACCAAGTGTTCTAAGTTCTTCTGTGAGCGCTTCTAAATATCCATCTGCAGTAGCCATTTCAAGAGGAGAAACAGAAAGAAATACTTCTTTGACCCTGTTGTCCTTGATGTACCTGACATACAGAATCAGTTGTTCAACCCCTGCTTTGTCAGTTGAGCCATCTAGCATCAAGCTGACATATTTTGCCTCTTTGAGCTCACTGATTAGGTTTTTCCTGATTATTTCTGCAATATGGGAAATTAATTCTTTGCATCTTTTATCGTTTGCATATTCCTGTCGCACAGCACTCCCTAATTTCTCCGTCAACTCTAGCAACCCTTCAAAATCAGTGAAAGGTCTGTTGTTTTTGGCAATATAATAGGCCACATTAAATAGAATGGTCATATGTTTAAACATGTCTTCATCCATTTTCCTTATACAAGCAGCCAATGGAGTAGCTTCTGGAGCCAACGCTGCATGTGTAGCCTCCACACAATTTAGATGCTGGAGAGACTTTGCGTGCTTTTTGAAGGTTTCAAGTTTAAAGGGTCCTGAAAATCCTTTTACGATCCTAGATGCTTGGTCAGCAATGCCAGGGAAGGAAGCACAAATCTCGCATATAGCTATACCAGTTGTATAGTCAAATTTAAGCCATGCGAGTTCTTTACACCACTCTTGCCTAAATCTCCTGGGTCCAGCAGTTTGACAACGGCTTGTTGATGGGGACTCCTCTGCTGGTGGGTCTTCTCTTGTTTCTTCAGTTACCTGTTGCCCGGCACTTTCTACCTGTTGCACTGCGCTTTCAAGAGAGGTCTTTGTAAAGAACTGTGTCATTTTCAGTTGCTTTTCATTTTCTGGTATTCTCTCTGTTGCTCTGCGCTTCATTTTTTTCCTGAACCCAGAAAAGAAAAAAAAAAGTGCACTTTGCTCTGCTATGCCAATTATAACTTACACATGAACTCTTTACCCTTCTTTGTCCGAGTGGACGAGGCAGTACTCCGGCTTCGTTCTCCTGGCGGCACCCGACTTTGTTCTTCCAGCAGCACTCCGCAGTCCGCCATATAGTACTGGTAATGGGATACACTGTGAATATACTGCCATATAGTAACCATATAATTACAGCATATACTGTGTATATACTGCTATACCCTACTTACAAAAAGATTTAGCAATGTAGGAAACTCCATTCAGTGGTGGTCCAGCAGGATAGGGTCTCTCAGCACTTCTAGAGAAGATTAAAAATCAATCTGCCTTATTATCCATGTATTTTATTTTCTAACCATAAGAAGTTTCAAATCCTTTTTTGTAGGAACAACACTTTTCTAAATCAATGAAACAACATACTCACCTACTCAGCGGTGAGCTGCGATGTCCAGCGACGTCTTGCAAGATTCCCTGCACGTCCTGGTTCAGCTCCGGGAGGTGAATGAATGAACTGCCTGCGATGCGCGCTCACAGAAGCCGCGCATGCGCAGTAGGGTGCAGAGGCTGCGGTCACAATCTTTCCGGCGCTTATCTGCTCTGGAAAGATGACGTCAGTGCAGGGGGCAGGGAACAGCTGCGGTCATGCGCGCTAGGCGCGCATGACCGTTCCACACAGTGCTTAAAGGGAACCTGTCACCTGCAAAAATCATGTTAAAGTGGGTGCAGTAGCGTGTTAGTGATGCGCTATGCATCACTAACACGCTAGTCCTAGGAAAATCCGTGCAGTAGATCCCCCCAAAACAGTACTGCGGCCTCATTGAACGCGGCCGGGGAGGGGGGATGGTGGGGCACACACTGTATGTACATATAGACCCCCTCACACACGGCGTCTCCCCGGGGAGCACGGCCTTTGTATGTACTTACACAGGTAGCGGGAGATGAGAACGGGCCCCCGGCCACAGCGATCCTTCCCCCGTAACCCAACTCTCCCTGTCCAGTCCCGGAGCATAAGGGGGGCGGAGCAAAGTGGGGAAGGCGGCCTGAGCGATACTGTCCCTGCTTCCTCCGATTGGATGACTCCGTGCAGGAGGTGGGATTGGATTGAGAGTAATATTTTTTCTTCTCAACTCCTCAAGCACCAGGCAACATTTTCTAGGCGCCAGACAACATTTTCTAGGCGCCACTGGCGACCAGGCGCCTGGGTTTGTCGATCCCAGGAATAGAGTATATATAATAATAGAATAGAATGAAGAATGAATAGAACAGAACAGGAGATTTGATCTTGTTTCTCTAAGATTTTAAATATCCTGTTCCAAATAACTATAAGCAACACCTATCTCCCAACTATTAGTGAATATCACTATATTTCTACCCTAGACTTTAATTGCAATAATTTATGTTAATCAATAAAAAAGAAAGAGAGAAAAGAAAGAAAGAAAAGAAAGAGAGAGGTTGTTAAACATTGAGCAGGGGGCAATGATAGGAAGAAGTAAAGGAAAAGAGTATGGGCGATGATTAAAAATAAATTAGGGTAAGTAAGTAAATTATATAAATTTTATATTATATATAATGAATTACAATCCTTAATGTATATTCTATGAAACCTTAAATTAAAAGTTAAATTAGCACAAACTAGATTGTTTTCTTTTAAAAAATATATTTTTATTGATTTTCAAAGACAGACAGGACACACACAACATAAATCATTAAATGGAGCTACAATCACTCCGCTCAAAGTAGAAGTCTTCATTATACAAAAAAAAGAAAAGATCTTGTTATTTTTAAAGATCATCCGGAGAATATGTTGCAATATCTGTTATACTTCAGTACATATAAAACATTTCTAATGGTACAATAAAATATCTAAGCAAATTTTTAATTTGTAAATTAAGTCAAATCTAGGTGAGAGAGATAAGAAAGAAGAAAAAAGTATTAACTGCCTAAAACACATCTAATAATATATTAAAAAATATATAAAGAAACTCTTAATTTGTAAATTAAGTCAAACCTAAGTAAAACAGAAAAAAAGCAAGAGATATTACCTTATGTTATGAACAAATCACAATCTAATGTATTTTTCTAATTGTATTCAAATTTTTAAACTGTTATTTCAACATACTTATATCTTTTTCTTTTTATTCCACCAAGAATATACCCTCTGCCAAGTATTGTAAAATTCAGAGTCTTCTTGGTTGTTTAACTATCTTGTCATCATATCGAGCTCAGCACATTCTAAAACTTTCTTAGGTATTTCTTCTTCTTTTGGAATCTCTGTTTCCTTCCATCTTTGTGCAAAAACTATCCTAGCAGCTACTAATATATGGACTATTAAATAATATATGTCTTTTTTGTACTTATTATTTGAAATACCTAATAAAAAAATTTCTGGTGTTTTCGTGATGTCTTCCTGCGTTATTTCTCTTAGCCATCTTTCTAGTAACTTCCAATATTATTTTGCTTTTGAGCATGTCCACCAACTATGATAATAGGCACCTATTTCTGTTTTGCATTTCCAACAGTACAGTGATTTTGTTGGAAACATTTTTGAGATTCTATTGGGTGGTAGGTGTCATCTATAAAACATTTTTATTTGGTTTTCTTTGAAAGAGGTTGACTTTGTTATTTTCCAATTATATATCCACACCCTTTCCCATGTACAGTGGTACCTCGGTTTCGAACGCTTCCTTTCTCGTACATTTCGGATACCGAACAAAATTTTCTGCAAAAATTTGCTTCAGTATCCGAACAAAAATTCGGATACTGAACAGAAAATTTTGTTTTCTATCCGAAATGTAAGATCTGAGGGACGAGGTGAGAGGGAATGGGAGTCGGAACGCCCCTCCTGGCCGCCCTCTTAATAGCCTTCCAGTCTCTACCTTGTAACTTCTCTATGCAGCAGGAAGGGTAGGGCTGGCTACAATACCGGCAGCTTCGTGGGGGCTACTTTCCTCAGCGTTCAGTCGGTTACCTACAAGCAGCTGCACCAATTTTTTTTCCCCGGCGGTGGCGGCTCCGTCGGCTTCCCTTCGAGGAGCAACAGCCGCGTCAGGAACGTCACGTGAAGGGAAGCCGCCGGAGCCGCCACGGGGAAAGAAAAAGTTGGTGCAACTGCCTGGAGGTAACCAACTGAACCGCGCAACATTCCCGACGCAGGAATGTCTCTCTCCATCCCTCTTCCTTCCTCTCTTCCTTCCTCTCTTTTTTGCTCTCTTTCTCTCTCCCTCCTTCTCTCCCTCCATGTCTTTCTCTCTCCCTCCTTCCCCCCTCTTGCTTTCTCTCTCTTTCTCTGTCTCTCTTGCTATCTCTTTCTCTCTCTCTCTGCCTCTCTTGCTATCTCTCTTTCTCTCTCTCTTTCTCTGTCTCTCTTGCTATCTCTCTCCTTCTCTCTCTCTCTCTCTCTTGCTATCTCTTTCTTTCTCTCTCTCTCTCTTGCTATCTCTCTCTTTCTCTTTCTGTCTCTCTTGCTATCTCTTTCTCTCTGTGTGTCTCTAGCTATCTCTCTCCTTCTGTCTCTCTTGCTATCTCTCTTTCTCTCTCTCTCTTGTTCTCTCTCTTATTTTCTCTCTCTTTTGTTCTTTCTCTCTCTCTCATGCTTTCTCTTTCTTGTTCTTTCTTTCTCTCTCTCTCTCTGTTGCTCTCTCTCTCTCGTTCTCTTCCTTTCTTCTCTGCAGAGGCCGGCGAAGGTTTTTCTTAGTTTGAATGTTTCAAGCAAGCTGGCAGGGGGATGGGAAGCAGCCGCTTTACTGACAGCCCGGGACGGGACTGTGAGAGGGGCGGGCGTTCCCACAGCGCTCGGAGTGGCTAGCAGCCGGATCGCCAGTGTTGCTGCAGCCACCGCTGTGGGAGGAGCTGCTCCCCAAGAAAGCTGGAGAAAAGGATGGACTGGGCAGGTGGGGGCAGCGGTGAGAAGCCAGGGGCGCGAGGGGGCCGACTTTCAAAACAACCTTTGCCGGCCTCCCGCAGAAGGGTGCCAATAGCAGCAGCGGCGGCGGCAGGCAATAGCCGGGAGGGCGGCTTCTGCAAGTGGGAGCTCCAGCCCTGAAGCTTCCCCTTGTGGTGTCGTGAGCTGCCGCGGGAGGGCTAATAGTAGTGGCGGTGGAGGGCAATAGCCGGGGGGGGGGCGGCTTCTGCAAGTGGGAGCTCCAGGGCTGAAGCCTCAGCCCTGGAGCTCCCACTTGCAGAACCCGCCCCCCGGCTATTGCCCACTGCCGCTACTATTGGCCCTCCCATGGCAGCTCACAACGCCACAAGGGGAAGCCTCAGCCGCCCCCCCGGCTATTGCCCTCCTGCCGTGCCCCAACCTCACCTGCTGCAAAGAAGGAAGGCACGAAAATGAAGGCGCGAAGAAGAAAGCCAGGAAGAAGGATGCTCAGCTTCCGGTCTCAGAAGCTGAGCTTCGCGGCACACCTGACCATGTCTCGCTGCACACTAGTGTGCCGCGGCACACCGGTTGAAAAACACTGGTCTACTAGGTCACTATATTTCCATATTTTGCCTTCTTGTATTAAATTTGGGGGACTTATAGCTTCTATCGGGGATATCCATTCTGGCATAGCTAGAAAATTATCTTTTTTAATGTCATTCCAAACTTCCATGAGTGCCTTTCTAATTATATGTCTCTTAAAATAAGAGTGTGTTTTATACTTTTCATACCATATAAAGGCATGCCAACTTAACATTAAATCATGTCCTTCTAAGTTTAATAGCCTTCTATTTTGTAAAGTAAACACTCTTTAATCCAAGTTAGGGCTGTTGCATGGTAATATAATTTCCAGTTTGGGAGGGCAAGGCCTCCTCTTTCCTTTACATCTTCTAATGCACATTGTTTTATTCTAGGTTTCTTTTCTTGCCATATAAATTTTTTAGTTATTTTCATTAATTCTTTAAAAAAATCTTTTCCTGGATTTATGGGGATTACTTGGAATAAGAACAAAACTTTGGGTAAAATATTCATCTTAATTGTAGAAATTCTACCTAGTAATGATAGTTGTAAATTATTCCAGGTTGTTAAATCTTTTTTAATTTGCTTTAAAAGTTTCGTATAATTATCTTCTTTTAATAACATGGATTTAGCTGATATCCAGATACCTAAGTATTTTACTTTCTTAGTTATCTTCATTTTCAATTTTTTTCCTAATTGTTTTATCTGAAAGTCTATCATGTTTTTTGTTAATATTTGTGTCTTATTTTTGTTAATTTTCAAACCGGCTACTTTTCTATATTCTTCTATTGAATCTATTAATTTTACTATTGAAGTTAGAGGGTCTTCTAGTATAAAGACAACATCATCTGCAAAAGCCTGAAGTTTGTAAGTTTCTTTTTTAACTTCTAGGCCTTTAATGTTTTTATCTTTTCTTATTTTTATCAATAAAGTTTCTAATGTTAGAATAAATAACAATGGTGAAATAGGGCAACCTTGTCTGACTCCTCTTTGTATTTTGAACTTTTCCGTTTGATCCTTATTAAGAATAATTTTAGCTGTTTGAGTGGAATATATGGCATCAATTATGTTGAAAAATTTAGTTCCAAAATTCATTTTATTCAGTTGTAGTTTCATAAAAGACCAGAGGACATTATCAAATGCTTTTTTTGTATCTAAAAATATTAATGCCATTTGTTTTTCTGGATGTTGTTCATAATATTCTAAAGTGTTTATAATTGTCCTCAGATTATTTTTAATCTGCCTATTTGGTAAAAAACCATTTTGGTCTTCATGTATTATTCCAATAATACTTTTTAGTCTATAAGCATATATTGAGACAAAGATATTATAGTCCACATTTAGTAACGAAATTGGTATGTAATTTTGAATTTTTTCTTTTTTTGGTTTCTGGTTTATGTATTAAAGTTATTAAAGCTTCTGTCCAGGTTTTGGGAATTTTACCATCTAGAATTATATCATTAAAAATCTCTAACATGTTTGTTAAAAGTATGTTACTATTTAACTTATAGAATTCCACTGGAATGGCATCCGGGCCGGTTGCTTTATTATTTTTTTGACTCTTAAATACCTGTTGTAATTCAAACATAGTAAAAGGGGCATTAAGTTTTTGTTGTTGTTCTTCTGTTAAAGAAGGTAAATCTGTTGAACTTAGAAAATCAAAGGCCTTCTCTTCATTTGTATCTTTTTTTTGGTATAATTTTTTGTAAAATTGCAACACTATCTCCTTCTTATCATCAGTTCTATGTCTAAGTATGCCTTTATTGTCTTCTAGTTCTTTTATTATTCTAGATTCTCTTTGTTTCCTTAATTTAAATGCTAACCAGCAGCCTGGTTTATTGGTGTGTTCGAAGTATTCCTGTTTGGCCCATTAAATTTTTTCTGTTAGCTGTTCTTATTATATTAAATTTAGTTTATGTTTTGCTAGCTATCTTTTCTTTTCGTTTGTATTATCTCCCTGGTTACTTTGTGGTGCTACTTCTAAAGTTCTTAATTCCGCCTCTAATTGTTGAAATTGATACTTTTTCTCTTTATTCTTTCTAGCCATATAAGATATTGTCAGGCCGCGTATGTACGTTTTCAATGTATCCCATAAATTTTGTGGTGAGTTATCTGTTTTTTTATTTACATTTTTTTAAAATTCCAGTTCTTTTTCTATCCATTCCTTATATTGGGAGTCTCGAAAGATACTTCTATTCATTTGCCAACAGCTCTGTTTTTTACTTCCTTTCCAAGTAGTTACTAATGGGTTATGGTCTGCCCAGTTGTTTTTTTCAATTTCAATACTTGAAATATATTCTGAAATATGGGTAGAAGTCCATGCCATATCTATTCTGGTCCAAATTTTATGTGGATTTGAGTAAAAAGTATATTGTTTATTTGTTGGGTGGCGATCTCACCAAGTGTCTTGCAATAATAACTCTGAAGTCATTTTCCAAAATGTTATTGGTAAGGTTGTTTTCTTTTCCTTTTCTTTATTTTTTCCAGAATAATCCATTTGATTATTGGCAATTGCATTAAAATCTCCGACTATAATCATATTTTCAATAGATAACTCTATTATTTTTTCATGTAATCTTTTGTAGAATATTTTTTGATTTTTGTTTGGCGCATAGATCGATATAATAACGAGAGGTCCTGTTTCTAAATTTACTTGCAAAATGAAGATTCTTCCTTCTTTTATTATTATTATTTTATTATTATTATTTATTAGATTTGCATGCCGCCCCTCTACGCAAACTCAGGGCGGCTCACTCTTGATCACTATAGAGTTGTTTAGTCTCAATCATTTCATCAATATAAACTGCTATACCTCTTTTTTTCTTTTCCGCTAAGTTAGTAAACATATTGCTAGTTTTGGATTATATAGTAAAGTTCTTTGACTTTTTAATATGAACTTCTTGTAAGATTATTATTTGTGCTCTTTGTTTTTTAAGTTTAGCAAAAATTTGTTTTCTTTTTCTTGGATTATTTAATCCATTTACATTTATGGGGGGGGAATTACATCCGCATACATATCTATTTATAGTATTTTTTTGTTACTTTGGGTTCATGAAGTCTGCTACTTAATACCAATTCTTTTTGTACTTGTAGTTGTTTTTTCTTGGCACCTTGGTCCTCCTCCCTCTCCTTAGATGTCGCCTCTTGCTCCTCTTCTCTTTCTCTGGTTTCTTTGGAAGCATAATTAGACCTGAAAAGGCCTGATTGCTCATAAAAAAACTCTCGCTTCATCTACACTCTCCAGTTTTATTCTGGATCCTCACCAGTATAGAGAAATGCCTTCTGGAATGAGCCAACAAAAGGTTATGTTTTCTTGGATTAGAATTTTTGTTAAGAAGTAGAATTCCCTCCTGGTTTCTCGTACTCTCCTTGGTACTTGCTTTAATATTATAATGTCTTTCCCTTTGTATTTTAGATTTTCATCTCTTGACCATTTTAAAATGTCGTCCCTTATAGTCTTCCTGATAAATGTGATGTGGACCTCCCTTGACAAGTTATATTTTCTGGTGTAGCTAGTTTGGACTCTATAAATTTCATCAATTTCTTTTATTGATTCTTGTGGGTCCATCTGTAGAATCTCTCCTATTATTTCCACCATTATTGAGTCTAGATTTTCATCTTTTTCTTCAAATACATTTTGGAACCTCAACCCATGTGAGGCTCGTTGTAATTCTAAATGAGTAATAGCTTCGTCGAAGCCTCGATTTATCACATTACTTTGGTCCTCAAATTCTTCCATTCTCTGTTCAGCTTTCTCCATTTTATCCTCGACCTTTTTCATCCTTTGTTCATTTTCTTTTAAAGTTTGTTGGATCACTTCAATTTTGCCATCCATTGCTTGTACACTTCCTTTCACATTTCCTAGTTCAACTTTCAAATCTCCTAGTTCGACCTTCAGATCACCCATTTCTGCTTTTATATCTGCTTTTATATCTTCATAAAGTTTTTTTGCTTCTTCGTGGGCATCTTCTCTATTAACTGCAATTGAGATCTGAAGGAGAGCCAAGGAATCCTGAATAGTCTGCAGGGTTGGCTGGGTCGGAGTCTTTTCCTTTTCCTTTTCTTTCTCCTTGCCCAACATACTTGTTATTGTTCTTTGTGGTAGTGGAGATGGTGATGGTGAAGGAGACCCTTGTGGAGTAGATACTGTTTTTTAGAGGTTTTTATGACGGTAGATGTAGTGGACATCTTGGGGAGGTTTCTATATCTTCTAGGACCTTTGAAATTTATTTGCTTCCAAAATGGCATCAACATTAACAACTTACAAGGTTAAAAAAGAAAAAAAACCTCTATTTCTAAATTCCTTAATTTTCTATAATATTATTTAGTCAATTATTAACTAAAATAAAAGTACAAAGTATGGTTTGATACAAAAATATAATTCAAAATTAAAAAGAAAGAAAACTTAAAAATATCAATCAGTCAATTATTAATCAATTATTCAAAAATACAGAGAAATCTTTAAAAACTTATTTTTTATATCTAGAAAAAAGAAAAAAGAAAAGTAAGAAAAAAGAAAACTTGAATATGGTTGAAAAAGAAGAAATTTACTCTATTTCTTAACTGCTTAATACTTTAAAATGTATTTAAATATGTTTGAAATATTTACACAATTAATAATAATCCAATGTAATGTAAATGCTCAGTTTATGGTATAAGTATAATGCAGATATATCAAACCTGTCTAAACAAATATATAATCAAGGGAAAGAAGACAAGGAAATATGTATATGTATAATTTTAAAAAAAGAAAAAGGGAGGAGAGAAGAAAAAGGAAAGAAAGGAAGCTGGGGAGAATAATTAGAAGATTGTCAAACAATTCAGGTGTAAGAGGAACTCAATATAACCATCTAATTACAGTAAGGAGTAGGGGCACACCACAGTAAGAGGGAGGAGGAGAAAAATCTAGCAATTCATTCAATACTATTCAATAGTGTTAAAATTACTTTCAATTATATATGAAATAATCCAGGCATCTACTTCTTCTTCTGTAAGTTAAAATGATGCAATTTGATCTTGATATTATTCAAAAATGGGTCAATGTCCAAAGTTTATTTAATTTCTAAAAAGCTGATTTAAAAATGTTAAACAGTTCTTGTTTGTGTAATTTTCTAATTGTCTATTAAACAGTAATTGTTTGTCTAATTTGTAATCCAATTGTGATCCAGGTTGTAAACCCAGAGATTAAGTATTGTTTTCTAACTGCTCTATTCTAAAACAATGATTATATTATCTTAATAATAATAATGAATATATTAAGTCTTCCACTAAACAATTGATTTATAATAAGCTTTAAATATGGTAAGTTGGAACTCTTATGTCTATCAATCAAAAATTTAATAAATAGAAGCAATGTATATCAAGCACTATCAATACCACCAATTACTAGTTTAGCTTATAATTATTAAATTATTAAATATACACAGTAAAAATTTTCTAACAAATTATATAGATTCCTAATACCATAGTTGTAAATTATAATAGTTCTTAGGAAATTCTTAAAGAGCAATTCTTAATTATTTATTATTTGTCCACATTTTATTTTATTTATTTATTTGTTTGTTTTGTCAAGTGAAGATATGATAATATTAAGATACATGATACTAGTAAAAGCCAAAAATTTGAAAAAGAGTATTATAAATAATACTATTCAAATACGTGCAACTAGTAAAAATGAAAAACATTAAAACAGGGGACAAAAGGCATGCTGGTGCACTTATGCACACCCCTTACAGACCTCTTAGGAATTGGGAGCGGTCAATAGTTGATAGTCTAAGGGCAAATTTTGGGGGGTTAGGAGATGATACTACAGAGTCTGGTAGTGAGTTCCATGCATCAACTACTCGGTTACTGAAGTCATATTTCCTGCAGTTGAGTTTGGAATGGTTTGCATTATTATTATTATTATTATTATTATTATTATTATTATTATTATTATTATTAATTAGATTTGTATGCCGCCCCTCTCTGAAGATTTTGTATCTGTTGTATGCTCGTGTATTGTTGTGATTGAAGCTGAAGTAGTCATTGACAGGAAGGATGTTGAAGCATATGATTTTATGGACTATGCTTAGATTGTGTAGGTGACGTAGTTCTAAGCTTTCTAAACCAAGGATTGCAAGCAGCGTTCCCTCTAAGGTGCACGGCCGTGCAGACGCACACACAAAAACAACCCCCCACGCAGTCTTTTCCAAGGCTGCGCAGGGGAGCCAGGTGTCAGAGTTGGGGGGGAGCGTCAAGGAAAATGCGGGGAAGTCTTCCGCCTGTGAAGGTTTTCCTCCTCCGAATGTTGCGTACATGTGCACGCAGGAGCTCCCTTTCTACTGCCAATCTGCCATGCACCTGGGGGGGGGAGGCTGAGTGCTCTATCACAAACTTTAAAGAGAAAGGCGGAGAGTCTCTCCCAGCAGCCACAACCAGGAGGCTCAGCACCGGGGGCGACCGGGGCTCCCTTGCCACCCCCACCAGCATTCAAGAAAGGTGCCTGCTCATCCACTCACTCTCGGGCTCTGCGGGCAGCACCTTCCCAATGCTGCCCCCATGCTGGTTTCCTTCACAACCCTCCCGCTCCTCTGCCTCCTCCATGTAAGAATGGCAGAGTGAACGAGTGGCCATCATTCTGCTCTTCAACGAGGCTCTGCTCGCTGCTGCTGCTGCTCAGCCCACTCCTTCACACACACACACACACACACACACACACCTGGATGCAGGAACGGCGCCCTGTGAGGGAAAAGCAATGGTCCGCCCCACCCCAAAGGCACATGGCAGGGCACAGAGGTTCGCCTTGAGGCAGCCCTGAGGGAGGAGGCGGGGATTGCGGCTGAAGTAGGCGGTGAGTCTCCACACCTGCTCGCTGAGGCACCTCCGCATCCAAGGCCAAGGTAATGGAAAGCCTGCTGAAAGCCGACCTGGGCATAACACACACACATACACACACACACTGCCTCTTCCTCTTTGAATTGCCAGCCCTCATTTTTAGAATGTGGACTGAATGGGAGTCTGGGGTTGGAGGGTGGAGGCTGGTTGGGCGAGTCTTATGTGGGGAGAGAAGAGGGAGGGTGAAAGAGGGAAGAGAGAGAGAGAGAGAAGTGGAGAGAAAGAAAGGGGAAAGAGAAGGGAAAGAGGGAGGGAAAGAGAAGTGGAGAGAAAGGAAGGAGGGAGGGAAGAAGGAAGAGACAAAAAGGGAGAGAGAAAGGAAGGGAGGACAAGAGAGAGAAAGCGAGGAGGAAGAAAGAGGGAGAAAAGGAGGGAGGGAAGGAAGAGAGAGAAAGAAAGGGGAAGAAAGAGAGAGAGAAAAGGAGGGAGGAGGGAGAGAGAAAGAGAGTGATAGGAGGAGGGGAGGAGGGAGAGAGAGAAAGAAAGAGGGAGGAAGGGAAAGGGAGAAAGAGAGAGAAAAGAGAGAAAGGAAAAGAAAGAAAGAAAGAAAGAGAGGAAGGAAGAGAGAGAAAGGGGGAAGAGAGGAAGGAAGAGAGAAATATAAAGGGAGAGAGAGAGGAAGAGAGAAAGAAAGAGTGAGAGGGAGGGAAGGAGGGAAGAGGTAGAGACAGAAAAGTGGAAGGAAAAGAGAAGGAAAGAAAGGGAAGAAGGAAGAGAGAGAAAGAGAAAAAGAGAGAGAGGAAGGAAGAGAGAGGGGGGGAAGAGAAAGAAAATCAAAATCTGGTTTGAAACTAACTCAACTATTTAAGTGGCATTTTGATACTTAGCAGAGTTGTCCCATTCTGAGGTCACTGTTATAGACACACTATTTTTATTTTGAAATTCTCTGAGGCAAAATATGGTGGGTTTAAAAAAAAAACCAAAATATCTTTACTGCAGATTAATATCAGCAAAACAATATCAATCATCCAATTTCTTAATACAGTGGTACCTCATCTTACGAACTCCTCTCCTAACAAACTTTTCAAGATACGAACCCGGTGTTTAAGATTTTTTTGCCTCTTCTTCCGAACTATTTTCACCTTACGAACCCAAGCAGCTGCTACTGGGATGAAGGGGTTTCTTTCCCCCCCCTTTTTTTGAAGAAAGAAAAGGGAGGGGCAGCTTGGAGGAGTAAAGATTTTGCATGCTTGCAAAGGCACTGAAACGGTGTCTTTTTAAGAAAGAAAAGGGAGGGGCAGCTTGGAGGAGTAAAGATTTTGCATGCTTGCAAAGGCACTGAAACGGTGTCTTTTTAAGAAAAGGGAGGGGCAGCTTGGAGGAGTAAAGATTTTGCATGCTTGCAAAGGCACTGAAACGGTGTCTTTTTAAGAAAGAAAAGGGAGGGGCAGCTTGGAGGAGTAAAGATTTTGCATGCTTGCAAAGGCACTGAAACGGTGTCTTTTTAAGAAAGAAAAGGGAGGGGTGCCCCCCTTGCCTTTCTTCCTTCCCACTCACCCTTTAGCCTAGCCTTGCTTCTTCCACCTGCCCCCTTTAGCTGCCCCTCCCTGCCCTCTGTTCGCCTTCCTTCTAAAGTTTGGGATTTTCCTGAAGGATTTGCACGCATTATTTGCTTTTACATTTATTCCTATGGGAAACATTGTTTCATTTTATGAACTTTTCACCTTACGAACCTCCTCCTGGAACCAATTAAGTTCGTATGATGAGGTACCACTGTATAGTTAATTTTCATGTCTCTGCTGCATAAAAACCTTTGGTAGCTTATAGTTAAAAAGAAAAATAACAAATATCAAAAGAAAAATGCAGGCTAGTGAAAAACAACATGGTTTCTTTCCTTTGGCAAGAGTGGTGGAAATTTGCGGAGGGATGATTGATTAAATCATATGGATTAAATATGGATTGACTATGGAATGATGGTAAATGATATATTTAGATGTCTGTACAATCTTGTTTATTCAGTTTATATTTGGTGTTCTTATTCTTTTTATCAATGTGTAGGACTGAGCATTTGCTGGTTGAGATTTGGAGTTGCGAGATGTTTGACCAATCAGATACAAAGTCAAGGTCTTTCTGCAGAGTAGCTGTGTTATCGGTGGTGTTGAAAAGTTTTACATCATTGGCGAAGAGAACACAGTTGCTTGTAATGTGATTGCAAAGGTCATTTATGTAGAGTATGAAGAGTCTTGGTCCAAGTACAATGCATTGGGGGACGGCACTCTTAACAGGAACAGGGTTAGATATGGTGCTCCCTATTTTAACAACTTGTTGTCTGTTTGATAGAAATGCAGTTATCCAACTAAAGAGGGATCCTGAGATGCCATAGGATTTGAATTTTAGAAGTAGTTTGTCATGAACCACTGAGTCGAAGGCTTTGCAGAAGTCAATATAAATTGCATCTATAGATTTTCCTTGATCAAGATGTGTTGTCCATATATTTTTGCAGTGAAGAAGTTGCAGGTTGAAGGATAATTTTTTTCTGAATACAAATTGTTTGTTGGAGAGTAGTTTCTAGGTGGAGAATAACTGATTGGTTTATGATTGATCCCATGACTTTGCTTGTGACACAACAGAGTGAGATTGGTCTGTAATTTTAACATGTTTTCGCTGATAAAATCACTCGGATCCGGGCGGACCTCGACTCCAATTGGATAACAGAGTCAACTGACAACGGATCAGTCAAGGTGACTGGGGCCCGTACTTGTCCACCTGTCTGGGAAGAGTTTGATCTGGTGACACCTGATGAAGTGGACAAGGCCATTGGAGCTGTGAGTTCCACCACCTGCTTACTGGATCCATGTCCCTCCTGACTGGTCTCCGCCAGCAGGGAGGTGACACGAAGCTGGGTCCAGGAGATTGCCAATGCTTCTTTGGGGGGGGGGTCCTTTCCGGATCCCTACAAGGAGGCACTTGTGCGCCCCCTCCTCAAGAAGCCTGCCCTGGACCCAGCCATTCATAACTACTATCGGCCAGTCTCCAACCTTCCCTTTGTTGAGAAGGTGGTGGCGCTCCAACTCCAATGGTCCTTGGAAGAAGCCGATTACCTAGGCCCTCAGCAGTCAGGATTCAGGCCCGGCTACAGCATGGAAACTGCTTTGGTCGCATTGATGGATGATCTCTGGTGGGCCCGGGGCAAAAGTTTATCCTCTGTCCTGGTGGTTCTTGACCTCTCAGCAGCTTTCGATACCATCGACCATGGTATCCTTCTGCGCCGGCTGGAGGGGTTGTGAGTGGGAGGCATTGTTCTTCAGTGGTTCTCCTCCTACCACTCTGGTCAGTCATAGTCAGTGTTAGTGGGGGGTCAGAGGTCAACTTCAAGGTTACTCCCTTTTGGGGTGCCTCAGGGGTCGGTCCTCTCCCCCCTGCTATTTAATATCTACATGAAACCGCTGAGTGAGATCATCCAGAGGCATGGGGTGAGGGATCATCAGTACGCAGATGATACCCAGTTGTACATCTCCACCTCATGTCCAGTCAACGAAGCAGTGGAAGTGATGTTCTGGTGCCTGGAGGCTGTTGGGGTCTGGATGGGTGTCAATAGACTCAAACTCAACCCAGATAAGATGGAGTGGCTGTGGGTTCTACCTCACAAGGACAATTCCATCAGTCCATCCTTAGCCCTGGGGGGGAATTATTGACCCCCTCAGAGAGGGTCCGCAACTTGGGTGTCCTCCTCGATCCACAGCTCACATTAGAGAACTATCTTTCAGCTGTGGCCAGGGGGACGTTTGCCCAGGTTCACCTGGTGCACCAGTTGTGGCCCTATTTGGACCGGGACTCACTGCTCACAGTCACTCATGCCCTCATCACCTCGAGATTCAACTACTGTAACGCTCTCTACATGGGGCTACCTTTGAAAAGTGTTCGGAAACTTCAGATCGTGCAGAATGCAGCTGCGAGAGCAATCATGGGCTTCCCAAGATATGCCCATGTTACACCAACACTCCGCAGTCTGCATTGGTTGCCGATCAATTTCCAGTCACAATTCAAAGTGTTGGTTATGACCTATAAATCCCTTCATGGCATCGGACCAGAATATCTCCGGGACCGGTTTCTGCTGCACAAATCCCAGCAACCGATTAGGTCCCACAGAGTTGGTCTTCTCCGGGTCCTGTTGACTAAACAATGTTATTTGGCGGGTCCCAGGGGAAGAGCCTTCTCTGTGGCGGCCCTGACCCTCTGGATCCAGCTCCCCTCTGAGATTAGAACTGCCCCCACCCTCCTTGCCTTTTGTAAACTCCTTAAAGTCCATGTCTGCCATCAGGCATGGGGGAATTGAGACATCTCCCCCGGGCCTATACAATTTATGTATGATATGTTTGTGTGTATGTCTGCTTTAATAACGGGTTTTTAAAAATGTTTTTAAATTATTAGATTTGTCTTGAATTGTTTTATTGTTGTTGTGAGCCGCCCCGAGTCTACGGAGAGGGGCGGCATACAAATATAAATAAATAAATAAATAAATAAATAAATAAATAAATAAATAAATAAATAAATAAATAAATTTATTTTCAACTAGACTGGGATCTCCTTTTTTGAAGATAGGGATGACCATAGCTTTGGTAGTGAGCTGGACTTGAATGATTTTTTTAAAGATTATGCTTAATGGTTCAGCTATAGCTGTGGAAATGTTTTTTAGGAAATATGCAAATAGACCATCTGTCCAACTGACAGAGAAGGTTTGACGTCACATAATGCTTTTACAATGTGTTCTTCAGTGAAGTCTATTTGAGTTAAGTCATTTTGAGTGTTAGAGGTGCAATTGGTGTGAATCTCCAGGGGAGCTGATTCCAGAAGATCAGGGCCCCCACAGAGCACCCAATTTGCATTGAAAGATGTTGAAAGAAAATGCATAAACCATGCACACAGTGTGGTAGTAAATTTTTTGGTAGCCCTTTACTGCTTGTCTCCCATAGTTGCCAAGAAGAGGCAGACTGACAGGAACATGTATACAATGTCACACATATTTCAGTTTCTTAAGGAAGTGCAGATATCATAGGAGGTGATATCCTATGATATCCATTTTTGCAAACAAAAAAATTGGCCTCTTGGGTTTAGCTATTCTTTTAATCGGTTTCACTGCAAATAAGAAATTTGAAAAGAATTTCCTATTTGGAGCTCCTTTCCTCGAATGAAGGGAGCTGAGGGGGGCATTTTTGAAACAAAGACAAATAGAAAGGTTGGTAGAGAAATCGCGAGTCTCCTTTGCGCCCCCCCCCAATGCGATACAAAAGTATCTACTTTAACAAAATTTCTAAAAGGCTTATCAGTACGAATCACTTGCCAATTCTCCCGCCTTCTTTACTTTCTTTGACCGAAAGTCTTCCCCCTCCTTCTACTGGATTGCCAATAGTAAGTCCGGGGCGTGTCTTAAGGAGGGGATTTATATAGGCACCAACTGCGGCTGAAGGAGAGATCAGAGCGAGCAAAGTTAAGAGAGGGAGAGCAAGTTGAAGGCAACGAGGAGATTTAAACGACAAAAAGGACATTTATCTTCTTTAAAATCCTGTTGTTTTGCCTCATTTCTTTTCTGTCTTTCTTCTCTTCTCTCTTCTTCTCTTCCCCAAAGGACATCTTATTTTATCGCTTTTGGGTTGGGACTCGTAAGAAATTGTGTGGAGAATTGGGGGGAGGGATAATTTCCAAAGAAGCGGGGTTTTTAGCTTTGAAAGGGAAGGAGCTTTTGAAACAGAGAAATCTGAATGACTGTATTGATATTAAAGGGCAAAATAGGGGAAATGTTCCTGCGGCATAACGGGAGAGACTGACTTTTTTATAGCTTGTTTCTGCGGTTTCTTCCAGGCTTTGGCGTTAGGAGGTTCAGATCTCTAACCTCCTGCCACCTTTTAAAAACTTGCTGGGGTCTACGCAGAAGCTGCAAGGAGCTACACTTCTCCATCTTCCGAGGCAAGCAAGACGTGTGCTTGTGCTCTGCCCTCGACCTACAGAAGTATGTGTGCAAGAGCGAGTGAAGTTACGCTTCTCTTTTTGTGTTAGTAGGGTACCCGGGCCGGCCAGTGCGCACTGCTCGAGACTGCTTGCAGACTCTCTTTCCTCTTTGCCTGCCGCTCTTGATCCTCTTTTCGTCCCTCCTCCCTGTCGCTGTTGCCATTGTGTCTGGGCTCTACATGCTACTCTGGGCAGTGACGACGGCTCTGCTGAGCCGGCTGGCGGTGGCGGTGGGGCCGGTGGTGCGATGCGATACGTGTGACACGCGGGCTCTGGAGCAGTGCAAGCCCATGGTGCCAGAATGCCTGGAGCTGGTGCGCGAACCGGGCTGCGGGTGTTGCTTAACCTGCGCTTTGCAAGAAGGACAGCCATGCGGCGTCTACACCGAGCGCTGTGGCTCCGGACTCAGCTGCCGACCTCGAAGCGACGAACCGAAGCCTCTGCAGGCGCTGCTCGACGGCAAGGGGTACTGCATTACCGTGAGCGGTGATGCCGCGGCCGGCATCAATAGCTACACCGTCACCCTCAACAGGGTCCGTGACTTCCTCCTGCGCGGGACCCACAGGCCAGGTAAGAAAACGAAGAGCGGATCGTATGTGATTCTCTAGTCTAGAATCCCGGCGGCGGCAACAGCGTGGCCAGCCTGCCCTGAAGGTCCTAATGCGCGTGCGCAACTCGTAAGGCAGGTGAAGTGGTTTGTACGAAACAAGCAGCGCCAGCACTCCGCGGCTGATTTGTTCGGCTCGGCTCGTTTCTTCCAGAAGATTAAGGCAAATAAAGCAACCTTCCCTCTGATTTTTTCCCCTCAGCGACGATCCGCTGTTAAGATAGAACTGGGACAGAAGACTGTCCAAAGTCACCCAGTAGTGATTTATACTTAGCTAAGAGTTCTCCCTTCGGACGTCCGAGTCTAATCGGTACACCGCACTGTGTAGCACGAGGCGGGGCGGTAAGGTTGGTAGGGTTTGTTGCTTTCGTTAATGTGTATATGTACGTGCATGTGAAGTTCAAACTCTGGGTGGGTGGGTCGGTGAGTGAGTAAGTAAGTAAGTAAGTAAGTAAGTAAGTAAGTAAGTAAGTAAGTAAGTAAGTAAGTAAGTAAAATAAATAAATAAATAAATATCCTTTATAGAGGTAAGAGCATAGCGTGAATTGACACAAGTACGATAATATCGGTATTCGTTATTATTAGCCCCTATGAGAAATAACTTGCTACTTTGTAAAGTCCAACGCTTTGTGTTAAGTACGCTAAGAAAAGATAAGTCCGTGTTTCAAGTACAGTAGTTTGAAACCCGAGTGAGTTCTCTCATCAATGACTTTCGATTTCGTCTGATTCAGCTGTGTGGGAGACTATATCTTAGTTCTATCTGCAAAAGCAATTCCATTTAGCAAACCAGCTGTGTGTTCTGATGGTGCCTGAATCTCATATCCATAGGCAGATTTTCCTGGGTAATCTTGGTGGTAGTGATATGATGAGTATATAATGTCTTATGTAGCTTCCATCTGTATGGATCAGGAGCATAAGGTTTACTTGGCTATACATTGACCAATGTAGAGCAATGGTTAATTGCCATTAGCCAATATATCCTGCTGCTGATCTTTTCATTTAAAGTAAGCTATTGTTGTTATAAACAACCTACACGAAAAAGTGCATTCTTGTATCAATTTTATTTAATACCCTGTTTACCCAAATAAGACATCCCCTGATAATAAGCCCAATCGGGCTTTTGAGTGAATAAGGCCAAATGCTTATTTCAGGGTTTAAAAAAATATAAGACAGGGTCTTAATTTTGGGGAAGCACATAGTTATTTAAGCGAAGTAACATTGACTGTTTCTTTTTGTAATACAAGAAACCTTTACTCTGAGACCCATGAATTATGCCATTTTGTATTAAAGAGTCCTTATATGTGCGTAAGGTAATACCCATGTTTCCACCAATAAGACCTTATCTTATATTTTTTTGAACCCTGAAAAAACCACATGGCCTCATTGCCATGCACTCAATAGCCCAATTGGGTTTCTTATCGGGGGATGTCTTATTTTGGGGAAAACAGAGTAGACCTATCCATACTTAATGCTTCAGAACAATTCTTAAATTACCGTAGTAGTTCTGTAAAATGATATCCTTTTGCATCTTTTATTTTCTAAAATGTGGAAGTTGCTGTTCTGTGTCCTGTAATCAGCAAATTGACCAAGGCAATAAAATTAATTTACCTGATTTTAGAGATGAGAAACAAAGAGAAATTTAAAATGGATAGACCCCAGACTGCCTCTCTTCATTGTAGAAGCAGTGCAAGGTTTCATTGATCACATGGTTAACTTCTGCATATATACATGCTTTCCCAGAACACAATGTTGGGATTTATTGATGAGAAATATTAAGATAAATTTCACAGGAAAACATTTTTTTGGACCTGATGTAAGCACCATTGCCCATTTTTAGCTTCCTCTTCCTCATCACATTCTTACACTTTTGTATTTGCTTAACATCTATCTTTCATTAAACCTTTTGATCTCAAGAATTTGGCTACAATCAACTTTTACATTGTTTCTCAGGGTTAATTCAAAATCTGTCTTTTAAGAAAACTGTTCAGTTTTCTCAAAAGACACCTTACAAAATAATACTATAGAGGGATATACCATTGCTTCTAGCTGTACGGATTCAGCTCCAGTGATCTTAGAAGCTGATGTCTTAGAAGAACTTGAACGATTAAAGATAAATAAAAATAAGGCAATGGGTCCAGATGGCATCCACCCCAGAGTTCTTAAAGAACTCAGATCTGTCATTGCTACACCCCCCCCCCCCGACTGATTTGTTTAACCAATCCCTGTTAACAGGAGATGTTCCTGAGGATTGGAGAATGGCCAGTGTTGTGCCTATCCACAAGAAGGGCAGTAGAGAAGAAGCTGGTAACTACAGGCCAGTTAGCTTGACATCAGTTATAGTTAAAATGATGGAGACTCTACTCAAAAAGAGGATAAATCAGCACCTAAAAACAATAACTTATTGGACCCAAATCAGCAAGGCTTTACTGAAGGCAAATCATGTCAGACTAACCTCATTGATTTCTTTGACTATGTCACAAAGGTGTTGGATCAAGGTGGTGCCGTGGATATTGCCTATCTGGACTTCAGCAAAGCCTTTGATACGGTTCCACATAAAGAGCTGATAGATAAATTAGTGAAGATTGGACTTAATCCCTGGATAGTTCAGTGGATTTCAAGCTGGCTGAAGCGTAGACATCAGAGAGTTATTGTTAATGGAGAGTATTCTGAGCAGAGACAGGTTACAAGCGGTGTGCCACCAGGGTCCGTTCTGGGTACTACTCTTTTTAATATGTTTGTGAGTGACATAAGGGAAGGTTTGGTAGGGAAGATTTGCCTATTTGCTGATGACTCTAAAGTGTGCAATAGGGTTGATATTCCTGGAGGGGTCTGTAATATGGTAAATGATTTAGCTTTACTAGATAAATGGTCAAAGCAATGGAAACTGCAGTTTAATGTTTCCAAATGTAAAATAATGCACTTGGGGAAAAGGAATCCTCAATGTGAGTATTGTATTGGCAGTTCTGTGTTAGCAAAAACTTCAGAAGAGAAGGATTTAGGAGTAGTGATTTCTGACAGTCTCAAATGGGTGAGCAGTGTGGAAGGGCAGTAGGAAAAGCAAGTAGGATGCTTGGCTGCATAGCTAGAGGTATAACAAGCAGGAAGAGGGAGATTGTGATCCCCTTATATAGAGCGCTGGTGAGACCACATTTGGAATACTGTGTTCAGTTCTGGAGACCTCACCTAGAAAAAGATATTGTCAAAATTGAACGGGTCCAAAGACGGGCTACAAGAATGGTGGAAGGTCTTAAGCATAAAACGTATCAGGAAAGACTTAATGAACTCAATCTGTATAGTCTGGAGGACAGAAGGAAAAGGGGGAACATGATAGAAACATTTAAATATGTTAAAGGGTTAAATAAGGTTCAAGAGGGGAAGTGTTTTTAATAGGAAAGTGAACACAAGAACAAGGGGACACAATCTGAAGTTAGTTGGGGGAAAGATCAAAAGCAACATGAGAAAATATTATTTTACTGAAAGAGTAGTAGATCCTTGAACAAACTTCCAGCAGACGTGGTTGGTAAATCCACAGTAACTGAATTTAAACATGCCTGTGATAAACATATATCCATCCTAAGATAAAATACAGGAAATAGTATAAGGGCAGACTAGATGGACCATGAGGTCTTTTTCTGCTGTCAGTCTTCTATGTTTCTATCTATTTTGATAATTACATATTTTTGATTCCCAATCCTCTCTGCATCAATCCCATAACTATGGGATGCTGCAAAGGCTGGCTAGTGCCTGTTGCTCAAAAGGCAATCCCATGAGTGAAATGAGCGATTATTGGAACTTGGAATCTGGGTTTACCCATTTGGGGATCTGGCATAATTTAAAAAAGTTTTTAAGTGACTAGTTGTAAGTCGAATATTTATTCATTCAGAATAAAACATAAAATTCAAGGACTAGCAGTGATCAGAAATGGAAAGAATTATGAAAGGATTTAATTAAAACGAGTCATTTAATTGACATAGAGGATAAAGCTGTTTACAAACCTGTATTATAGTGCTTTTGGGACATGAATAAATTAATAAATACTATAGTCTGCATTGTTGTACTGTATATCATAGGCAGTTGGACTTCAAAGTGTGCTCTCTGAATTTTGAGATTAATCCAGGATTTTCTTAGTGAGAAGATCTATACAGTACAGCAGCATTCACTATGTTTAGGACTCTCTACTGACAAGATCAACTAGTGCTCCCCATCCCAAATCTCAGCAGACTTGCATAAACCATGCATGTATTATAAAACAGACCATAAGAATCTGTTCAATGTACTGAGTTCCTTGGAAGACATTTTCACAAAAACAGAAAGCTGCCAAACTATTGTAATAGATGCTGTTGCCTACAGATGAATCTGAACACATGAAAGTTATTGCTGAGCAGCCTTTGACACATTATAAAGAAGAATTAGCTAACAGACTCCTTGCTGAGGTGTGTCTACAAGAACCATGTGGACCATAGTATGTATTAATTTACGAAGCTCCTAAAGTGGAAAAATTGTTAGTGATTAGACTTATTATAATTTTTGCTTTCAGATAAAAATCCAGATCTGGAAGAATATTGGTATATAATTTGTTGTTTTTTTAAAGAGTAATATCTGGCAACTGAAATCAATTATACATTACAAAATTTGGGAGTATATTTTTTAGCAAAGTAATATTATTGCTTTTTTAAATGAATCTATCTGCTTGTTTTGTTTTTGGCAATCCTAACTTTTGTGATGTTCAGGTTCTTTCAAACACTTCAAAATGTATCCAGGAAGGGTAAGCAATGCAAGAAACAATCCTATCTGGAAATTATTTTGTTTCCTTTTAAAGATAATTGAGAAAAATAATAATTAGTCAATAATTAGTACAGTAAGGTTACTATAGAGATAGACTTCCCAGGTTCTTTATCTCTAAGAAGGGGCTACTGGATCTGGGTGTTAAAATCCTGATGCAATAATTGGATATTCTTTATTTATTTATTTATTAGATTTGTATGCCGCCCCTCTCCGTAGACTCCTTATGCCTGTTTATAGTCTTTCTATAGGGATTACTGGATGATTTAAAGTAATTTTTCCCCTCAAAAAGTCAAAAGGAAATATTTTTTAATATGAAAAGTGGGTCAGATTTATCATTGGTACCTTAAATAGTCTCAATTATACAAAACAATTTTGTCATATTTTAATGATGGGCATTCAATATTATGCAATATACGCACATGTAATAATATGTTTAAAAAGGGAGCTGTACTTATATGATAATGCAATTAACAATAAAAAAGAAAATGCCATTAAAAATTATATGTAAAGCTTAAGAGGTTAACTGTTGACCTCTAGAAGTAATCTATATAAAGCCAATAATTTTCCTTCCTTCACCTTTTGTGAGAAATTTATTCTCTCTACTATTTTTGCCACTTGTTCAGTGGTGGGGGCAAGATATTAATAGCAAGTACCTAGTTTTGACCCCATTCCTTTGTCTTTTGGCAACATGCCATAGGCCTCTTCTGAGTGGGCTTTTCTATACTATGAATAGCTTTCATTTATATTATTTTTTGTAGCTGAATATGAAGTTGGTATGTTTCTGAGCCCATTGCTTTATAGGTGAATACATTCCCTGTTAATCATTGAACATTGTGACTTTTTTGAGCTATTGCCAAGGTGTCTTTTGGCTGAAAAATAAATGCCCAATGAGCTAGGAAAATACTAAAATACACAGAGGAAGTGTAGCCAGGTACAAGAGGAGCTGGAGAAAAATTATATGTATAGGCTTTTGATTCTGTAGGAATTGTTTGTCTGCCACATATTTGAAAACTTCCTTTATGAAAGTGACTTTTTTTAAAGTTTCAGGAAAAACAAAGTACACATATTTGTTTTTTAGAATGATAGCACAGTAATATTAACAGCCCTGAAAGGAATTTCCAGGTTTTTTTTTTTGTTTAAAACATTTTCTGCCCCACACCTGGTGGTGATGTCAGTGGGAAAAAGGATGATTTCATGCACACAACCTAATCGTGCAGATTGCAAATAGAACTTTGTGTGTTTGCCCACTGCTTGCATGACCCATTCCCAATGGGCTGTGGACCAGTATCAGGCCTTTAACCAGGAGTTGGGGACTCCTGGTTTAAGATTTTTTTTAAAAAAAACTAATGATTAGTGATTATTAAATAATTCCATTTTATTATTACAGATTATACTGTGTCTGCATCCATTTATGAAAAACTTTCATGGCAAACTCAAAATTAAATACTCTTAAAATCAATTTTATGAATAATAAATAAATCTTATTAATAATAGGCAAACTATTTCAATCCTTTAAAAGTCAAGATAACATCCCAATATATTCTTGATTTAGGTTCAGATTTAGAAGCAATTCAATCCTGATACAATTCTGCCATCTTCTGGTGACAAGTTAGAGATAATTTAAATACGTAGAGGAAAAGCTGCTTTCTATTTCTGCAGTAGTCCTTAGCTTACGGCCACAATTGAGCCCAAAATTTATGTTGCTAAGTGAGAAATTTGTTAAGTTTTCCCCATTTTACAACTTTTGTTGCCAATGAAAAATCAATCGTTGCAGTTTTTAAATTAGTAGCACCATTGTGTAGTGACTCTAGTTTCCCCATCGACTTTGCTTGTCAAGGGTCTCAAAACCTTAAACCTGGGAAACTGCAATTGTCATAAATATGAGTCAGGTGTGTGAATTTTGATCACATGATCATGGGGATGCTGCAGTGGTCATGTGTGAAAAATGGTCATAAGTTGCTTTTTTCAGTGCTGTTGTAACTTCAAAAGGTCACTAAGCAAACTGCTGTAAGTTGAGGTCTTCCTCAATTTAGGGTTCAAAAATATGACTAGGAATATATAGGCCATTATTCAAACATTTAAATATAAATGAAAGAAGCACAAGCGTTGCAACCCAATAATGTTGAAATTATAGGTTGAGAAGTTACTAGGTTCCTTTTGTCATGGGATCACTGAACTCTAAACAGGTGTTATTATCTATATGATGCCCAAGGCTGTCATCTTAAAACAATGTGCTCTGAACTATGTGTTGCATTCAGGACACAATAAGTAGGTGTTTTTAAATATTGTGGCATCAGTAGCAGATCATTTTCTCTATGTAATCCTTAATCTAAATATATGCATAATATTTATTTAGATTCCTTGCTTTGTTATGCTTCCTCAGAATTAAACTGACCTGTTTTTTTTTTTTTGTTTCCTATTCAGTAATGTTCTATGCAAATGATGGCAAAGTATAAACAATTATTCAAAAGCTGTTCATAAGTTGATATTTATTAAACTATCATTGGCTAACAGCTTGTTTAACTTGTTTTTATTTAAAGGGAATTCCAGTGATTCAGATGAAGACCAGAATATTAGTAGTACAGAAAATCAGTCTGTTCCCAGCACCAACAGTCTGTTAGATTCTAAGTCACATGTCCATCAGACCAAAATAGATGTCATAAGGAAAGAATATGCCAAAAATACCCAGCGCTATAAGTACAATTCACAAAGCACAGACACACAGAATTTCTCTTCTGAATCTAAACAGGACACTGAATATGTAAGTACTTAAGTTTGTTATATACTTACTTGCTTACAAATATGTAAACATTTGTTTAATAATATCATGTAGATAAAATTTACATAACAGTGTTATACTGTATATATCCATGTCTTCATTATATCATTTTAAATGGATAAATTTTACATATTTATTAATTAACTTATTTATTTAATTTGTATAGCCACCAATCTCACGAAGTGATTCTGGGCAATGAACAAAGTTTTTAAAAAATCAATTAAAATAATAAAAAAAATAAAATACACAGCCTGAGTTTTACCTGAGTTTTTGCTGCCATCAAAATTATTAGAGTATCGATTTAATGGAATTTGAAGTTTTGTTTATCAGTTTTATTTTGTTATTCCATTATTATCTTATAGGTAATTAAATATTTACTCTTATGTAATTACCCATCATTTATAGCTAAAGGTTTCATTTTATTTTTAATCAACCTTGATTGTTTTTATAAATAATTTTAGATGGAAAACATACCTAATATACCTTCCTTCTTTTATTTTCCCTAGAACAACAGCCCTGTGGTTTTGGCTAAAAAAGGGTGATTAACCTAAAATCACCCAGTTGGCTTTCAAGCTCAAAGCAGGACTAGAGCTCACACTCTCCTGCTTTTTAGCTTGGTGCTTTAACAATAGATCACATTGACTTTACTTTGAAGATGTCATCAAACAGCATCTTCAATTACATTTTAGTAACTATAAAAGTTCTAGTTTGGAGAAAATATCACAAATATTTTAGAGAAGATGAAAGAAATTTTTTTCTTGATTTAGTTCCTTAAAAAAATATTTTATTTATTCATTATCTATTGTTAGAGTTACATTCTGCCTTTTGTTCAGAAGCTCCAGGAAGCATGTGCAATGTTTCCTTCTTCCCTGTTTTTCCCATAACAACTCCTGTGAATTAAATTGGGTTAGCTAACAGAGAACTGGCCCAAAGTCAATCAATGGCTTTTTATGTTTGACCTCACCAAAGGAGCTCCACCACAAATATCGAAGCTGGTGCCATATATGTTCTTTTACCTTTTAAAAGTACTAATTTTCTTCTTGGGTTTGTGAATAATTCTATAAAATAAGCAGACTAGTAAGCATTTAGACAAATGTTGTGATTCCTGTTCCAGAAAATGTCTAGTAATTTCACAAGATGTAAACCTTTTAATAAAGTCATCATTTAGAAATTTAAAAAATTAAAGAATAATGTGTACATTCATGCATGCCTACACTTTGATTAGCATGGGTTTTTTTTTCTGGAGATAATGGATTGATTCACTTTTATTCCTCCCAATAGACAAGGCAAATTATGAATAAATATAAAATTTCTTACTTCTATTCTGTGAGCTTGCATCCTAAGCAGCAAATTCCAGCGAGTATAATGAATGTAAGATTCTGAATCAAGTTTTGGCTGTCTATCAAAAGGTGTCTACTGCTCCTAAAGTCATGTCTACCTTCATTAGTGATTGCTCTACCATACTGAGATGCCTTTGGGCAAAATAACACATGGGGATGAAGTGGCTACTGTTTCTTGTTCCTTATGTGCAGTGTGCGAACAAAGTCTGCAGGCTAGCCGAGTTGTAGGAAATGTGAGCATAGAATACTGTGGTTCATGTACTGTTCTTGGCAGGAAATCTGCTTATCCCCATGTCTATGCCAACAGGCACACAAAACATTGCTGGGTATTTCTTGGCTTTACATCAAAATATTCATAGCTGATCTTGACACAGTGTTGTGTTGTTGAAAAGAAAAAAAATTGCAGGAGAGGCTATTCCAAAAGCCCACAGAAATAAAAATGTTTGGAGTCTGAAAAAAATGCAAAAAGTGCCTGTCCTGCTAATTCTGTCATAAAAGAGTCTCATTTTTCAGAGGCAGTCCATCAATGTTGGTTTTCGAAGTCCATTTCTCTCTTGAACAGAAATAAAATAGGTAGCGTAATTGTATTTCAATGCAAGCACTTTTTAGCCAATGAAAGTACTCAAATTCTGAAATCAGAATAATTCAATTGCATTGGTATCTATATAAATTTCCAGATATAAACTTCAGTTTATGATGAGAGAGAGAGAAGACAGAGAATGAGACAAATGATGATTGCAGCCTCTTAAAGACTTGCTAACTGGAAGTAATCATGCATCATGATTTGGAAAAAAAAAATTCTTAGAAAACCAGATTCACCCAAACTGTTCAAAATATTTTTTCTAAAATTGCTATGGATTTTGAAGTTCAGTGAGTCTGGCTTCTGAGAAGACACAAACAGGAATTGATTAAATATTTTATATTTCTAGGCTTAAGAAATTTCAAAGTTATCCCAGATTTTAGGTCAGAAAACTAAGGGTGAAATGCTCCCAGTTCGGGTGTGCCTGTCAGTTGTCAGAGAGCCAGTCACAAGGACAGCACAAGGCATGGCCTACCTGCCCAGATGCCACCACTTGGGTTCTTTTACCCTCTGCACATGCACAGAATGCTTTGTGCATGTGTAGAGGGTAAAAGAAACTGAAAAGGGTAGCATATGGATGGGTAGGCAAAGCCTCGCACTGCCTTCGCAACTTGCTTTCTGACAACCAATAGGCATGCCCAGACCGAAAGAATTTGACCCCTGGAGAAAACGGTTTATAAATCTGCAAAAGATAGTAAACACTTCATTTCAAACTTTTTTCTTCAACCACGGACTCTACAAATTTATAAATAAAATTGTAATATTTTTGAAAAATCCAGTCCTCTCATTTTGTTTTTACTGTGGCAAGGGGAATGTTTGCCCAGGTTCGCCTGATGCACCAGTTGCGGCCCTATCTGGACTGTCTCTACTCAGAGATTTACATATATGAATAAAATCAAATTTTAGAAAAACAATGCTACTTGAAATGTTCTGGTGAAATGCTTCCGCCTGTTCTTACAATGTTTTAATGTTTCCAGTTAAAAAAAACCAAGTATTTCCTAAATAATTTTATAATTTTACAATTATAATTTTATTATTATATATAGGTAAAGTATTTCTGAAATCTTTTTTTAAAGCCATTTTTTCTGCAGGTTAGTTTGAAATAAGTCACTTCCTTCCTTCCTTCCTTCCTTCCTTTCCTCCCTCACAGCAAAGCAAAAATGACCAGAAATGTGAAATTTTGTTACTTGAGTGCCATGTTTTTGTGATAGGATTGACTAATGGCTGCCGGGGAAAAAGCAATAAAATATCTCATTTGAGTTGAGTTCAAATCTATCCTCCACAGCCTCAATTACCCAATCTAACCTATAGGCCAAATCATTTCTGGCTTTCTTCCACTTAAGTACTGCTACTTAATTGTGTCGGATACAAAATAATCACACGGACAACAGAGCTGGGATTCATGGGTCACTTTATTAGTTTCTTTCTGGACCTGCAGAGGTAAACCAAATGGGGTGTAAATCAACGTTCATTCCTGGGCAACTATGGGCGAAGCTCCTTGCTGACCAAGGGAAGGCTGTCTTTGACCTTGACCTTGGTCTTCCCTCGCTCTCCACCATGTCCAAGGCATGTGGGAACGCTCACCCCCAGCTTGTCACTTGTAGTCCTGCAGAGGTGAGCCCCAAGGGTACCCCCTCTCCAAGACTCAGTCCAGATGAGCCTGGAGCTTCTGAGGAGGGCAACCCTTCACCTTCCAAAAGGTGCCCTGAAGGAAATGATGCAGTTGTTGTTAGCCCCCTTTTTCTGCCGCTTTCTGCCACCCCAGTTACCAAAGGGATTGAATTGATCTAGTCCTAAGGATCTAATAACTGCAAAGCACTCCCTAATCTCTCCTGTCCCCAGCTCCCAGTGTGGAGTAGGCGAAAAAATGGCTGCAACATAAAATGCACTACAGCTGCAAAAAATTCCTACTCATCCCCCGAAGGCAATCAGTAGTCACGCTGAGACAAAAGGGAAGGTTGGGCAGGTGCCAATGGGGCTGACGAGTAGACCACAAAGAGGGTGCCAAGAAGTGTTCAACTAAAATGCATTCCTAAAAGAAGAAAGAGGACTGGAAAGTCAAAGAAGACACCAGTATGGCTTACGAGCAAGGTAAAGGAGGATGTTGGAAAGAAGAAAAACTCATTTAAGAAATGGAAGGCTCTTCCTACTGAGGAGAACAGGAAGGACCACAAACTCTGGCAGACTAAATGCAAGGTGATAGTCAGGAGAGCCAGAGAGATTTTAAGGACCAAATAGCAAAGAATATTAAAAATAATAACAAAAACTTTTTAAGTACATCAGAAGCAGGAACCCAATCAGAAAAACTGTTGGGCCACTTGATGACAATGAGGAGGATAGAGAGTATTTGCCTGCTGCAGAATTAGTTTTCACAGGGAAAAAATTAGAAAAATTAAATCAGATAGAGACAAACAAGGAAGATGTTTTCGGATGCCTTGCTAAACTAAATGTCAACAAATCGCCGGGTCCAGATGTCATCCACCCTAGAGTTTTCAAGGAACTCAAGTGTGAATTTGCTGAACTTCTAGCTAAAATATATCTTTCTCTAAGATCAGGCACAGTACCTGAGGCTTGGAGGGAGGCAAATGTAACCCTGATCTTCAAGAAAGGATCCAGAGGTGATCAAGGAAATTATAGACCAGTCAGTTTAACTTCAGTTCCAGGCAAAGTGATGGAAACCATTATTAAAGATAAAATTACTGGGCACATAGAAAATCAGACATTGCTGAAAGAAAATCAACATGGTTTCTGCAAAAGTAAATCATGTCTTACTAACTTGTTAGAATTCTTTGAGGATGTAAATAAACACATAGATAAAGGGGATCCAGTTGATATTGTATATCTTGACTTTCAAAAAGGCTTTTGACAAAGTCCCTCACCAAAGGCTCCTAAAAAAGCTCTTCAGCCACAGAATTAGAAGACAGGTCTTGTCCTGGATTGCTAACTGGCTAAACTGTAGGAAGCAAAGGGTGGCAATAATGGACAATTCTCTGGATGGAAAGAAGTGAGAAGTGGTGTACCCCAAGGTGCAGTTTTGAGACCTTTACTTTTTAATTTATTTATTAATGATCTGGATGTAGAAGTAAATAGTGAGGTAGCAAAGTTTGCTGATGATACTGAATTGTTTCGGGTAATGAAAAGTGAAACTGATTGTCAGGAGCTCCAGAAAGACCTCTCAAAATTGAGCGAGTGGTCAACAAAGTGGCAAATGCATTTTAACCTAAACAAGTGCAAAGTTATGTATATTGGGGTAAAGAACCTCAATTATACCTAGTAAGTGATGGGGACCAAGCTTTCTGAGACAACTCAAGACAGGGATATTGAGCTTTTGGTGGACAGCTCAATGAAGATGCTTGGCATGATTAGGAAGGGAATTGAAAATAGGTTGGCAAGTGTTGTATTGCCTCTGTACAAATCGATGTTAAGACCACATTTGGAGTTCTCTGTACAGTTCTCATCACTGCACCTCAAGAAGGATATAATGGAACTAAAAAAAGAGCAAAAAAGGGCAACAAGAATGGTCAAGGAAAGGGAGCACCTCCCTTATGAAACCAGGTTGCAATGCCTTGGTCTCTTCAGCCTTGAAAGACAGTGTTTAAGAGGTGATTTGATTGAAGTGTATAAAATCATGCATGGGATAGAAAAGGTGGATATAGAAAAAATATTTTCTCTATCACACAATACTAGGACAAAGCTCATAGGTAAGAAAGTGAGGTCAAATAAAGGGAAATATTTCTTCACCCAGAGGGTCATTGGTTTATGGAATTCACTCTCAGAAGAAGTTGTGACAGCTGTCAGCCTGGATAGCTTCAAGGCAGGATTAGACAAATTCATGGATGTCAAGTGTATCAGTGGTTATTGAAATGGATGCCCAAGTGCTGTCTCTGTGTTGGTTGAGGCAGGCAGGATTCCCTTGGGTACCATTTTTTGAGGGTCAAGGGAAAAGTAGGGTTTTGCCCCCTCTTTCTGCTCAAGATCCCTATGTACAATTGGTAGGTAACTGTGTGACACAGAATGCTGGACTCAATGGGCTTTGGCCTGATTCAGCATGGCTCTTCTTATGTCCTTATGTGCATCTGTCCTTTTATATGGGGGCTCACCGCTCTACCCTCTAGCCCCTCCTGGGTAATCTTGCACATTTCTGCGAGATCACCCCCTCCTCCCTGGCTTCGGCAACAGTGGCTGTGTTCTTCTGGCCCCGTTGTAAATGGTGGCTAGCCTCAAGTGGCCGGCTGTTCCCTTGCTTTGGATGTGGAATAATCACACAGACAACAGAGCTGGGTTTTATTAATTTCTTTCTGGACCTGCAGAGGTAAACCAAATAGGGTGTAAATCAATGTTCTTAACATTCCTGGGCAATTATGGGTGAAGCTCCTTGCTGAACAAGGGAAGGCTGCCTTTGACCTTGACCTTGGTCTTCCCTTGCTCTCCACCATGCCCAAGGCATGTGGGAAGGTTCACCCCCACTTCATCGCCTGTAGGCCTGCGGTAGGTGAGCCCCAAGGACACCACCTCCCCAACACTTAGGCCAGATAAGCCCGGAGTTTCTGGGAGGGACAACCCATCACCTTGCAAAAGGTGTCCTAAAGGAGATCACTCAGTTGTTGTTAGCCCCCCCTTTTCACCTCTTTCTACCACAGCAGGGGTCAAATCTTTGGACCCACATGCAGCTTTGGCCAAATACCCATTGGCCTGCAGCAGGACTGACAAATAGACCACAAAGAGGGTGCAGAATGGTGCACCTGCCCCTTTTATATGGGGACTCTGCACTCCACCTTCTAGCCCCTCCTGCCCAGCATGGGTGCTGGATTTTCCGGGTGATCTCGCCATGCTCTTCCACAAATGGCGGCCTGCCTGAAGTGGCCAGCCTTTCGATTTATTTGTCTGTCTGTCTGTCAGTCTGTCTGTCGGTCTGTCTGTCTATCTGATTTATATGCTCCCCTCTCCGAAGACTCGGTGTGGCTTACAACATAAAAAAAACAATGTACATGACAATCCAATTAATTAAAGTTAAAAACTAAAAGCCTGAAAACCAATTAAAATACACTCATATCCATATTATTGGGGGTCAAGGAAAAAAACAGGGTTTTCAAACTCACAGCAGTCAACAAACTCACCATACATTCATTGGCCAGGGGGTAGTTTCCAATGGGCCCAAGCCTGGCGCCATAGATGAGTCTTCAGATTCATACGAAAGGTGAGGTGGGTGGGGGCAGTACGAATCGGGGGAGCTGAGCCCCCCACAGAGAAGGCTCTTCCCCTAGATCCTGCCAAGAAACATTGTCTAGTTGGCAGGACCTGGAGAAGGCTGACTCTCTGGGACCTAACTGGTTGCTGGGTGAAATACCACCAGTATGCTGATGACACTCAGCTGTACATATCTACATCTGTGTCCAGTGAAACAGTAGAGGTGTCTGGGGACTGTGATGGGTGTTAACAAGCTCAGGCTCAACCCCAACAGAACAGAGGGGTTGTGGGTTTTGCCACCCAGGGACAATTCTATCTGCCAATCCATCATCCTGGGGGGGGGGAATGTTTGAACCCCTCAGAGAGGGTGCGTAAGGGTATGCGTGACTGTGAGTAGAGACAGTTCAGATAGGGCCGCAACTGGTAGACTCGGGGCAGCTAACAACAGCAATAAAAACAGCATGTAACAATCCAATACTAAAACAACTAAAAAAAAACCCTTATTATAAAACCAAACATAAATACAAACATACCATGCATAAAATTGTAAAGGCCTAGGGGGAAAGAATATCTCAGTTCTCCCATGCCTGACGGCAGAGGTGGGTTTTAAGGAGCTTACGAAAGGCGAGGAGGGTGGGGGCAATTCTAATCTCTAGGGGGAGTTGGTTCCAGAGGGCCGGGGCCACCACAGAAAAGGCTCTTCCACTGTTGGTTATGACCTTTAAAGCCCTACATGGCATTGGACCAGAGTACCTCCGGAACTGCCTGCTATCGCACGAATCCCAGCGACCGATAAGGTCCCACAGAGTAAAGTGGTCTGGTCCACTTCATCAGGTGTTACCAGGTCAGACTCTCCACACACAACAGGACTAAGGTGAGCCCCTGTCATTTTGACTTACTCATTGTCAGCCGACACTGCGTTCCAATTGGAATCGAGGTCTGTCTGGATCTGAGTGATTTTGTCCATGAAAAACATATTAAAGTCCTCAGCACTATCCTGTAAAGGTTTGTCAAACTGTCCCCACCCCCGATTGAGGAGACAGTGAGTCACCCTAAACAGGGCAGCTGGGTGAGATTCCGCAGATGCAATTAGAGAGACATGACACGCACATCTTGTCCATCATCTTGAGCATGATACGCGCCACTTGATAAGTCTTAACATAAGCACTTAGCTGTGTTCTGTCTGATTCGGATTTACTTTTCCTTCAGTGATCCTCTAGAAGTCTCTTCTGGTGTTTCATCCCCTGGAGTTCCTCAATGAACCAAGGAGATCTCCAGGGTCTACTGCCTCAGAGAGGTCATAAAAGCACAATTCAGTCTAGAGTCCCTACTGCCACCGTATTCCAGGCAGTGATAAGGGACTCTTATGAACTGTGTACAAGTGAGTCCAGTACAAGTGAGTCCCTCTGAAAGCCCTCTGGGTCCATCAGGTGCATGGGGTGGAACCTCTTAATGGTTTCCGCCTCCCAGTGGGGAGTATTGGAGCCTTAAAATCAAGCCATAGCAGGAAATGATCTGACCATGACAAAGATAAAATCTCTAAGCCCCTTAATTTCATATAATTGCTCAACTGTTCTGAGAGAAATACAATGTCAAGAGTGTGTCCTCCCTCATGAGTCAGATCCTGAATTACTTGGCTCAAGTCCATGGTTGCCATGGTGGCCATGAACTCCTGTGCCCACCCAGAGGATTCGTTGAGCGACAGTAGGTAAAAGTCCCCCAAGACAATAAATCTGGGGAACTCCACTGCCTCCTTGAGTAGTGCAGGCAGGGTTGTTGACAAGCAGCTGGGAGGGCAGGTACATGAGCAACAAGCCCACCTGAACCATTAGGTCCAGCTTCACAAGGAGAGACTCTCAACCTGCTATGTCAGAAACAGTGAACCTGCGTAGACTGATGGTCTTTTCAGCTCTAATAGCTACTCCTCCTCCCCTTCCCTCGGGTTGTGGCTGGTGCCATATCTGAAACCTGGCTGGGCACATTTCAGAGAGAGGGACCCCTCTGGACCTAGCCAGGTCTCAGTCACACATGCCAGGTCAATCACCTCCTCTAGGAGGGGAGCTTTATTTACAGCCGACCTGATATTGAGCAGCAGCAGCCTCAACTTCTCAGATACATGACATTAACAATGTTCAGAGTGAAAAATACACAATTATTTCATTTGAAATTTTCAGGCTTTATAAAATTAATGATGACGATTGTTGTTGTTTTTGTTGTTATTGTTGTTGTTGTACCAACACAGTTGTGGCCCAAAATCCAGATATCAAAGTGGAGCCTTTTTTCTTCAACATGTTTATGTTTGTTAAGTTAAATATTTTTTCACATGGGCACTGTTTGCCAGAACTAGCTAAAAGGACAGTCATATGATTGTAGAATTTGCAAAGACTAGTCATTTACCAGGTGGCTGAAATACAGTTATCAGTGAGCAGGACATGACAGCTGGATGTGCTTTATGAGCCATAATTACCCATTCTAAGGCCATCATAACCAATTGTTACATATAGATCACAAATGAGGGGGAAAAATCATGGAGGTCATAGATTTTAAATGCTCAATATTGCAAGGCATAAGGCCAAAACTCAGTAAAATAAGCTCTCTACATGGGGCTACCTTTGAAGAGTGTTCGGAAACTTCAGATCGTGCAGAATGCAGCTGCGAGAGCAATCATGGGCTTCCCTAGGTATGCCCATGTTATACCAACACTCCGCAGTCTGCATAGGTTGCCGATCAGTTTCTGGTCACAATTCAAAGTGTTGGTTATGACCTATAAAGCCGTTCATGGCACCAGACCAGAATATCTGTGAGACCGCCTTCTGCCACACGAATCCCAGTGGCTGGTTAGGTCCCACAAAGTTGGCCTTCTCCGGGTCCTGTCGACTAAACAACAACAACAACAATAATAATAATAATTTATTAGATTTGCATGCCGCCCCTCTCCGAAGACTCAGGGTGGTTCACAACAATAATAAAACAATATTACAATGAAACAAATCTAATATTAAAAAACATATAAAACCCATCATTTAAAACTATGCAGCACACACATACAAAACATGAAATATAAAAGCCTGAGGGAAGTGTCTCAGTTCTCCCATGCCTGGCGATACAGTTGGGTCTTAAGTAGTTTGAGAAAGATGAGGAGGGTGGGGGCAGTTCTAATCTCTGGGGGGAGTTGATTCCAGAGGGCCGGGGCCACCACAGAGAAGGGTCTTCCCCTGGTGCCTGCCAAACAACATTGTTTAGTCGACGGGACCCAGAGAAGGCCAACTCTGTGGGACCTTATCGGCCGCTGGGATTCGTGTGGTAGAAGGCGGTTCCGGAGGTATTCTGGTCCGATGCCATGTAGGGCTTTAAAGGTCATTACCAACATTTTGAATTGTGACCGGAAACTGATCGGCAGCCAGTGCAAGCCACGGAGTTGGAGAAACGTGGGCAAATCTGGGAAGCCCCACGATAGCTCTCACGGCCGCATTCTGCACGATCTGAAATTTCTGAACACTTTTCAAAGGTAGCCCCATGTAGAGAGCATTGCAGTAATCGAACCTCGAGGTGATGAGGGCTTGAGCAACTGTGAGTAATGACTCCCTGTCCAAATAGGGCAGCAACTGGTGCACCAGGCGAACCTGGGCAAACACCCTCCTCCCCACAGTTGAAAGATGGTGTTCCAATGTTAGCTGTGGATCGAGGAGGATGCCCAAGTTGCGAACCCTCTCTGAGGGGGTCAATAATTCCCCCCCCAGGGTAATGGACGGACAGATAGAATTGTCCTTGGGAAGCAAGACCCACAGCCACTCCGTCTTGTCAGGGTTGAGTTTGAGCTTGTTGACACCCATCCAGGCCCCAACAGCCTCCAGGCACCGGCACATCATTTCCACTGCTTCGTTGACTGGACATGGGGTGGAGATGTATAACTGGGTATCATCAGCATACTGATGATACCTCACCCCATGCCCTTGGATGATCTTGCCCAGCGGTTTCATGTAGATATTAAATAGCAGGGGGGGGAGGACCGACTCTTGAAGCACTCCACAAGGGATACACCTAGAGGTCAACCTCTGATCCCCCACTAACACCGACTGCGACTGACCGGAGAGGTAGGAGAACCACTGAAGGACAGTGCCTCCCACTAACAGCCACTCCAGCCCACACAGAAGGATATCATGGTCGATGGTATCGAAAGCCGCTGAAAGGTCAAGAAGCACCAGAACAGAGGACAAGCCCCTGTCCTGGGCCCACCAGAGATCATCCATCAGCACGACCAAAGCAGTTTCCGTGCTGTAGCCGGGCCTGAATCCTGACTGTTGAGGGCCTAGATAATCGGCTTCTTCCAAGGGCTGCTGGAGTTGGAGTGCCACCACCTTCTCAACAACCTTCCCCATAAAGGGAAGGTTGGAGACTGGATGGTAGTTATTAAGAATGGCTGGGTCCAGGGAAGGCTTCTTGAGGAGGGGGTGCACAAGTGCCTCCTTGTAGGGAGCCGGGAAGGACCCTCTCCCCAAGAAAGCGTTGACAATCTCCTGGACCCAGCTCAATGTCACCTCTCGACTGGCCGAAACCAACCAAGAGGGACACGGATCCAGTAAACAGGTGGCAGAACTCACAGCTCCAATGGCCTTGTCCACTTCATCACGTGTCGCCAAGTCAAACTCCTCCCAGACAGATGGACAAAGACAAGCCCCAGTCACCTCGACTGACTCGGTTGGCAGGACCCAGGGGAAGAGCCTTCTCTGTGGCAACCCCAACCCTCTGGAACCAGCTCCCCCCAGAGATTAGTATTGCCCCCCCTCCTTGTCTTTTGTAAACTTCTTAAAACCCACCTCTGCCGTCAGGCATGGGGGAACTGAGATATCTCCCCTTGCCTATGTAATTTTATGTATGGTATTTTTGTGTGTATGCTTTTTAAATAATGGGGTTTTTAGGCTTTTAATGTTAAATTGTTATTTTAGACTTTTAATATTAGATTTGTTATTGTATATTGTTTTATCACTGTTGTGAGCCGCCCCGAATCTGCGGAGAGGTGCGGTATACAAATCTAATGAATGAATGAATGAATGAATGAATGAATGAATGAATGAATGAATGAATGAATGAATGAATGAATTAATATAACTTTTTTAAAAAAGCCCTTGCTATTGGTTTGTTGTTGTTTTTCTTTTCTTTTCTGTCACTGAGTTTCCAGATGCATATAAAAAGGTCTGGACCTTGTAGATGAAATATTGCTAAGCTGAAGTAATATTGCCAGCATCCTTTATTTCCAGCATCTAAATCTTTACGTTATAGCTACTCACTGGAATGCCTCTCCACATAACTGAATCTAGATTTACAAAATATGAAAACATATTTAAACAAAAGGGTTTTATTAATGTAGGAATTCTGTGCTCTTGATCTTCAGATTTCTATAATTATCTCATCCACTTCAGAAGAAGACACAGTGGTGGTATTCAATCAATTCTATCCGGTTTGGGCGAACTGGTAGCGTTGACTGTGGATGGCCCCATCCACCTGGGCATAATCATGTCCCATTTATGCACGTTTTGGAAGCTGTGCATATGCACGGAAGACTGTGCATGTGCAGATGATTTGCACATTCACATTTGGAAACCAGTAGGGAAGGTAAGTGAATACCACTCCTGCAAAGACACAACATCAAATATGTTCCCAAATAACTTCAGGCAAAACCGTAAGACACAATTGGTTTATTGTTCCCATCTAAGACATACCAAAATGCATGAATTGTACAATGAGTAAGAACACACGAGTGGATGGAGGACAAAAAAGCACTTTTTTTCTCTCCAATGCACTGCTAAGGAGAGTCCAACATGGTTCAGAAATGAGATAGTGCCCTCTAGCTGCCTAGAAGGCCAGTTTTTAAAATTCAGTTGTAGAAACATAGAAACATAGAAACATAGAAGACTGACGGCAGAAAAAGACCCCATGGTCCATCTAGTCTGCCCTTTTACTATTTCCTGTATTTTATCTTACAATGGATATATGTTTATCCCAGGCATGTTTAAATTTGGTTACTGTGGATTTACCAACCACGTCTGCTGGAAGTTTGTTCCAAGGATCTACTACTCTTTCAGTAAAATAATACTTTCTCATGTTGCCTTTGATCTTTCCCCCAACTAACTTCAGATTGTGTCCCCTTGTTCTTGTGTTCACTTTCCTGTTAAAAACACTTCCCTCCTGAACCCTATTTAACCCTTTAACATATTTAAATGTTTCGATCATGTCCCCCCTTTTCCTTCTGTCTTCCAGACTATACAGATTGAGTTCATTAAGTCTTTCCTGATACGTTTTATACTTCAGACCTTCCACCATTCTTGTAGCCCGTCTTTGGACCCGTTCAATTTTGTCAATATCTTTTTGTAGGTGAGGTCTCCAGAACTGAACACAGTACTCCAAATGTGGTCTCACCAGTGCTCTATATAAGGGGATCACAATCTCCCTCTTCCTGCTTGTTATACCTCTAGCTATGCAGCCAAGCATCCTACTTGCCTTTCCTACTGCCCGACCACACTGCTCACCCATTTTGAGACTGTCAGAAATCACTACCCCTAAATCCTTCTCTTCTGAAGTTTTTGCTAACACAGAACTGCCAATGCAATACTCAGATTTAGGATTCCTTTTCCCCAAGTGCATTATTTTACATTTGGAAACATTAAACTGCAGTTTCCATTGCTTTGACCATTTATCTAGTAACGCTAAATCATTTACCATATTACAGACCCCTCCAGGAATATCAACCCTATTGCACACTTTAGAGTCATCGGCAAATAGGCAAACCTTCCCTACCAAACCTTCCCCTATGTCACTCACAAACATATTAAAAAGAATAGGACCCAGAACAGACCCTTGTGGCACACCGCTTGTAACCTGTCTCTGCTCAGAATACTCGCCATTAACAATAACTCTCTGATGTCTATGCTTCAGCCAGCTTGAAATCCACTGAACTATCCAGGGATTAAGTCCAATCTTCACTAATTTATCTATCAGCTCTTTATGTGGAACCGTATCAAAGGCTTTGCTGAAGTCCAGATAGGCAATATCCACGGCACCACCTTGATCCAACACCTTTGTGACATAGTCAAAGAACTCAATGAGATTAGTCTGACACGATTTGCCTTCAGCAAAGCCATGCTGATTTGGGTCCAATAAGTTATTGTTTTTTAGATGCTGATTTATCCTCTTTAAAAAAACAATTGTAGTTAGGGACTTTTTAAGAATTTCTCTTAGCTTCATTGACTTGATCCAGATTGGACTCTCCTTATTGACTTTAGTAATCAGGTAAATATTTAGGCTAGTTAACAAGAATTTGCTGGCCCACCAGCAAGAACAGCCAATTTTTAATAATACCTGAGTTTGGGGTCCCTATCCTTTGTGGACACCACTATTCCTGTGAGGCCGAAGTATATACTGTCTTAGAGTCTCTGCTCTCTGCAGGCATTACTTTGCTTATTATGAGTCCCTGTTCTCCATGAATATTATTTTCTATCAGTTCCAGGATGTTTTTACATTAAAATAATACATTTTTCATTGACTCACATCACTCCCTAACTAAAAATGACATATTCAATCCATAAATCCATTGAAGACCTATAAAGACACTACACCTGGGCCGATTGATTAACCGACGATTAGCTAATAATTAATATTAAGAACTGATTTATACCATTTTTTAACATTTTATACTATTTTATCAATTATTAATCTTGTGAACTTTTTATTCTATTTATATGTATTATACTGTGCTATATTCTATCAGCATTTTTATCTATTATTAATTTAATCCTCTTTTAATATTGGGGGGGGTTTCTAATTAATGGATGACTGGAGTAGATTCAATGTTGTATATGGAATGAATGAGTATGAGTGTGATGGTTGGGGTGGGTGGGAATATGGTATGGATGGGATGAGTGACAGTAGTATGAGCGACAGAATTGGCCCACCTGACGCTCGGGAGGCAGGGGAGGAAGGGGCATTGATCTCTGGGGTGGCAGAGGGCCGGAATATCCCTGTGTTGCTGGGGAGAGGCAGATATGGCGGGGGTCACAGAGTTAGCCGTTCCAGGGGAACGAGAGACCGTTGCTTAATAACGGTCCCTTGTTCCAACTCTGTGAGCCCAATCTTGGGTACTGGTGATGAGTGTAACTCTGGCCCTGGACTCAGGTTGCTGCTCCTTAATGCCAGGTCGGTGGTAAATAAAGCTCTCCTCATCCGGGATTTGATCCTGGATGAGGAGGCCGACCTGGCATGTATCACTGAAACCTGGCTGGGCCCGGAGGGAGGTGTTCCTCTCTCCGAAATTTGCCCAGCTGGGTTTCAGATATGGCATCAACCTCGACCCCAGGGAAGGGGGGGAGGAGTGGCTATTATAGCCAGGGAGAGCCTTTGCCTACGTGGACTCATTGCTCCGGAAATTGCGGGTTGCGAGTCACTCTTGATGAGGTTGGACTTAGGGGTTCAGGTGGGCTTATTTCTCACGTACCTGCCTCCCAGCTGCGTGTCAAAAGCCCTGCCTGTGCTACTCGAGGAGGTAGCCGGGTTGGCGGTGGAGTTCCCCAGACTCATTGTCTTGGGGGACTTCAACCTGCCGTCACTCGGCGAAACCTCGGGGTTGGCACAGGAGTTCATGGCCACCATGACAGCCATGGACCTGACTCAAGTAGTACGGGGTCCAACTCATGAGGGGGGGCACGCACCTGACATGGTATTCCTTTCCGAGCAACTGAGCAATGGTCTGAGACTAAGGGGCTTAGAAGCAGTGCCTTTGTCATGGTCAGACCATTTTCTACTACGGCTTGACTTCCTGGCTCCAATCCTTCCCCGCAGGGAGGCGGAACCAATGAAGATGTTCCGCCCCAGACGCCTAATGGATCCAGAGGGTTTCCAGACGGCGCTTGGGGTTATTCCAGAGGCACTCATCCACAGTTCGGCAGAGTCTCTTGCGGAGGCCTGGAATACGGCTGCTGCGGAGGCTCTCGACCGGATTGCGCCTTTGCGACCTCTCCGTGGCGCTAGACCCCGTAGAGCTCCATGGTTCAACGAGGAGCTCCGGGAGTTGAAACGCCAAAAGAGACTAGAGAAGCGATGGAGGAAGAGTAGGTCTGAATCTGATCGAACACTTGTAAGAGCCTTTATTAAGACTTACAAAGTGGCGCTCAAGGCGGCAAGATGCGCGTACCATGCCGCCTTGATTGCATCAGCGGAATCCCGCCCGGCCGCTCTGTTTAGGGTGACCCGCTCCCTTCTTAACCAGGGGGGAGTTGGGGAGCCCTTGCAGAGTAGTGCCGAGGAGTTTAACACGTTTTTCGCTGATAAAGTCGCTCAGATCCGGGCCGACCTCGACTCCAATTGTAAAACAGAGTCGGCTGACAACGAGTCAGTCGAGGTGACTTGTCCACCTGTCTGGGAAGAGTTTGATCTGGTGACACCTGATGAAGTGGACAAGGCCATTGGAGCTGTGAGTTCCGCCACCTGTTTACTGGATCCGTGTCCCTCCTGGTTGGTCTCGGCCAGCAGGGAGGTGACACGGAGCTGGGCCCAGGAGATTACCAACGCTTCCTTGGGGAGGGGAGTTTTTCCATCACTCTATAAAGAAGCGCTTGTGCGCCCCCTCCTCAAGAAGCCTTCCCTGGACCCAGCAGTACTTAACAACTATCGTCCAGTCTCCAACCTTCCCTTCATGGGGAAGGTTGTCGAGAAGGTGGTGGCACTCCAGCTCCAGCGGTCCTTGGAAGAAGCCGATTATCTAGGTCCCCAGCAGTCGGGCTTCAGGCCCGGTTACAGCACGGAAACCGCTTTGGTCGCGTTGATGGATGATCTTTGGCGGGCCCGGGACAGGGGTTTATCCTCTGTCCTGGTGCTCCTCGATCTCTCAGCGGCTTTCGATACCATCGACCATGGTATCCTTCTGCACCGGTTGGAGGGGTTGGGGGTGGGAGGCACTGTGCTTCAGTGGTTCTCCTCCTACCTCTCTGGCCGGTCGCAGTCGGTGTTAGTGGGGGGTCAGAGGTCGACTCCGAGGTCTCTCCCTTGTGGAGTACCCCAGGGGTCGGTCCTCTCCCCCTTGCTATTTAACATCTACATGAAACCGCTGGGTGAGATCATCCAAGGACATGGGGTGAGGTATCATCAATATGCCGATGATACCCAGCTTTACATCTCCACCCCATGCCCAGTCAACGAAGCGGTGGAAGTGATGTGCCGGTGCCTGGAGGCTGTTGGGGCCTGGATGGGTGTCAACTTGGGCGTCCTCCTCGATCCACAGCTGACATTAGAGAACCACCTTTCGGCTGTGGCGAGGGGGGCGTTTGCCCAGGTTCGCCTGGTGCACCAGTTGCGGCCCTATCTGGACCGGGACTCATTACTCACAGTCACTCATGCCCTCATCACCTCGAGGTTCGACTACTGTAATGCTCTCTACATGGGGCTACCTTTGAAAAGTGTTCGGAAACTTCAGATCGTGCAGAATGCAGCTGCGAGAGCAGTCATGGGCTTACCCAGGTATGCCCATGTTTCACCATCACTCCGCAGTCTGCATTGGCTGCCGATCAGTTTCCGGTCACAATTCAAAGTGTTGGTTATGACCTTTAAAGCCCTTCATGGCACTGGACCAGAATATCTCCGAGACCGCCTTCTGCCGCACGAATCCCAGCGACCGATTCGGTCCCACAGAGTGGGCCTCCTCCGGGTCCCGTCAACTAAACAATGCCGATTGGCGGGCCCCAGGGGGAGAGCCTTCTCTGTGGCGGCACCGGCCCTCTGGAACCAACTCCCCCCGGAGATCAGAACTGCCCCTATTCTTCCTGCCTTCCGTAAACTCCTCAAAACCCACCTTTGCCGTCAGGCATGGGGAAACTAAATATCTCCCCCTGGGCACGTTGAAGTTATATATGGTATGCCTGTATGTGTGTATGTTAGTATTGGGGATTCTCTTAAACTTGTAATATTTTAATTAATTGGATTGTATTGGATTGTTTTTCACTTGTTGTGAGCCGCCCCGGGTCTTCGGAGAGGGGCGGCATACAAATCCAAATAATAAATAAATAAATAAATAAACACCTGATTCATCATATAGTCATCCTTTGCACAGATATCATCTATGTAGACAATTATCATAATCTGACTGTCTCCATGCCCCTTATTATAAATACAAGCATGTGCTATGCTACCTTTAAATTCCATTTCTAATAACTTTGTATTCAAACATGTATTCCGCTTCTGTGCAGATTACTTTAAACCATACAACACCTTTTTCAATCTATACATTTTGTTCGTATCCTCTAATTCAGTGATGGGCAACCTTTTGAGCTTGGTGTGTCAAAATTCGCCAAAAAACCGAGCATAACTCAGGTGGTGTGTCACCTTGAGAAAAAAACACTCTCACTCTCTCTCACTCTCTTCCTTCCTCTCTCATCTCTCACTCTTTCTTTCTTGCTCTCTCTCACTATCTATCTTCCTTTCTTTCCTTCTCTCTTCCTTCCACTTTTTTCTCTTTCTCTCTTTTCCTTCCTTCCTCTCTTCCCCTCCCTCTCCCTCTCCCTTTATATTTATCTCTTCCTTCCTTCCTCTCTTCCTCCCTTTCTCTCTCCCTCTCATTCACTTTTCTCTCCCTTCCCTCCCTCCCTCCTTCCTCTCCTCTTTCCCTCCCTCTTTTCCCCTTCTTTCTCTCCACGTCTCCGGTGGGCAGACGGCTTTGCTAACCGGCACAAGGCTCAAGCCAGCTGCCCGGGAAAGCCCTGTGCCAGCCAGGAAAGCCGGCTTTACGGGAAAGCAGCGCGCTTTTCAAATGCGCTGCTTTCCTGCTGCAACTCTTTCCTGGGCAGGGGGGGGCACCCGAATAGAGGCGGCGGCGGGTTCAAGGGACCAACAGCCGGTCCTTTTCGGGGCTGCGTTGTTGCAGCATCTGAGGCTGCCGCTGCCTCCGCCTCCAGGCGAAGGGATCTCCTCGGTGGGCGGCCTCAGAGGCTGCAACAACGCAGCCCCGAAAAGGACTGGCTGTTGGTCCCTTAAAACTGCCGCTGTCGCCCACTGCGGAGATCCCTTCTCCTGGAGGCGGCGGCGGCGGCAGCCTCAGACGCTGCAACAACGCAGCCCTGAAAAGGACCGGCTGTTGGTCCCTTGAACCCGCCGCCGCCGCCTCTGTTTGGGCGAAGGGATCTCCGCAGTGGGCGGCAGCAGCTTGAAGAGACCAACAGCCGATCCTCATTGAGTTGAGTTTCCTTTGGCTTCCTTCGAGGCAGCAGGTGAGCTTTGCAGCTTTGCCTCGAAGGAAGCCAAAGGAAGCTCAGCTCGGGGGCAGGCCTGAAGCAGCCGCCACCTACTCTGCCCCACGCTTCGGCCGCGCCGGGGCCAAGTAAGCTGAGGCTAGGCCCGTCGCTCCGGCTCCAAGTGCGGGGCCTGGGCGGGCAAGCATTGGGAGGGCCTCGCCGTTGCTTGGCGGGAGAAGAGCTCCCCTCCCCGCGATCCGGGACGGCATGGCCATCAACAAGTTAGTGCGCGGGGGTCCTGATGGCTTGCTTACGGCCCCCTCCAGCCGCTCTTGCAGGGCTTCCAGGCTTCCCACGGGGCGGCGAAGAAGCAAAAAAGCGGGACTGGAGGGACCAAGACGGTCTGCAGCTGAGCGTCTGGAGGAGGAGGAGGAGGAGGAAAGCCAGGGGGCGGGGAGGAAAGCGGGCCTGCAATTGGCCAATTTCTTTCTCGCCTTCAGGGAGAGGAACTGCTGCTGCTCTGCCATAGGGTGCTTTCCTCCCCGCCCCCTGGCTTTCTTCTTTGCCGCCGCCAGATGCTCAGCAGCAGAGTGGAGGGGAGATTCGGGAGCTTATGGTAAAGTCTCGTACGTTGCCAGGGCCCGGGTAAATGGCCTCAGCGGGCCGTAGTTTGGGGACCACTGCCCTAAAGTTCCCCGTTTCTCCAGCCGCGTGTCACCGAAAATGGCTACGCATGTCAGTGCTGACACGCGTGTCATAGGTTCGCCATCACTGCTCTAATTCATACCCAGGTGCTGATTTCAAATAAACTACTTCTGTTAATTAAGCATTCAGGTAAGCACGTTCAAAGTCAAAATATTTCACTCTGAACCCCTTCTTGAGTGTTAATACCAACATTATCCTCATGGATTCAGCCTTCGCAGTAGGAGAGTACATTTTGTCATAATTATACATATAACTTTGTACAAATCCCTGTGCTATAAGCCTTGCTTTATACTTTAAGCTTCCATCCAGCATTGTTTTTAATCTATACATCCATTTTGATGCAACTGATATCTGCTTTGTAGGTAAACTCACAACCTCAAACATATTTTTCTTTTTCAGAACTTCAAACTCTAGATCCATAGCTTTCTTTCATTGTCTAATTTCCTCTGGTGGTCTTTTTAACATATCATTATAATTTTGTGGTTCACACGATAAATTATATACATACATCCTGTGTATACCCAAAGCTCTCTGGTGGTATTCCTTTGTTGTATCTGACAGAGTTTCTGGTAATGGCCTATCATTGTCATAACTCTATGTTGATTCTGAATTTAATATACTTTCAACCTTAGTTTCTGGTTTACTACTTTCCTGCAATGCTTTAGAACTTTCTGTTTTGTTGTTACTGTGGTTTAACATCATTCTTTATGTATTCTCTCCCAACCAAAGTGCTTTTTAAAATTTGCAAATGCAACAGAAAATCTATAACCTAAATTAGGGCTTTTCCTATATAACATGTAATGAGTTTGGTTAATACTGGAACTCCATGTTCTATTTAACACATATGGCTGTTTTTATGACTTCTCCCCAATAATGGAACTGCAAACCAGCATCAGTCAACAATGCATCACAGGAGAGAGGGGTGGGGTCAAATGGCTGCAGCAGCAGGAGCCTTCCCGCTGTCTTGGGAAGGCTCCGAATCCCCACCATCCGGGGGTTCTGGTCCTTTTGAACCAGACTGGATCCTCCCTGAAGGGGAGGTGATGCAGGGGACACTACCGGGGGTCTGGTTAGGGGTCGGCATACCTCACTAGATGAACCGGTTCAGTCTTGCACCAGCGGTGGTGCGAAGCTGGACAGGCAGCCATGTCTGAGCCGACACAGCTGCGGAGACAACAAAACACTGGGACAGATGAGCGGTAACATCTAGAAAGAGAGGGAGGAATACTTACAGAGAGAAGAAAGGATCAAATTTGGTACTGGTGAGCGAGAACTACCGAAAGGGATTTTTGGTTTTTAATTTTTTTATTTGTCTTTCAACGGAGCTAAAACTGCCAGAAATGGAACTGGAAGCGGCTATGGGGCGAATGGCAAAGGCTTCGGAACATAGCAAATTGCCGAGGATTCAATTGCTGAGATATTTAACTATTTATAAATTCGTTTTTGCTAGATCAGGGTCTAAAAAAATTCCTTTGTGGAGGCTGTTTCTTTCCCTTATATTCACCAAATGAAGAGGAATATTACATATCGGAAGATTTGAAAATTTATCATCTAGTGCCATATAGTGGTTGGGGAAAATATTGCAGTTGGTGTAAATATGTTTTTGTTAAAACATCTTGGTGGAAAGCATATGTTATCTGTTTGGCCTTCACATTTGTTTTTCTATGAAGAATACAGAGTGGAATATATTCCTCACAGATATGGAATATAGATGGCAACAATACTGTAAAAGCAGAGGAAGAGGACTGAGTTCTACCACAAAGTTACACATTTTAAAAAGAAAAGACTATGCAATTAAAGGAATTGGAATTATTAATGATTTAATTTTATTGGAAGATATTGAAAAGAAAGTAAGAGATAAAGAATGCTAAAATGGAATGATTGATTAGGGAAGAGAAAACTGAAATGGTTATTATTATGGATGTGAAAATTGAAAATGAAATGATTATGATTATTATGGATGAGAAAATTGAAAACAGATATTATTATAGATGATTAATATTTTTGATATTGCTATAGTGATAGATAAAATACAGTGGTACCTCTACTTAAGAACTTAGTTTGTTCTGTGACCAGTTCCTTAAGTGGAAACTTCCTTAAGTAGAAGCGATTTTCCCCATAGGAATCAATGTAAAAGCAAATAATTTGTGCAAACCCATTAGGAAAGAAATAAAAAGCTCAGAATTTGGGTGGGAGGAGGAGGAAGAAGGGGTGGACAGTCGCTGCCGAGGGAAGAAGGTGAGATGAAAGGAATCAAAAATCCAAAACTTTAAGGCTTAAAAAGAAAAAGGGACACTGAGGCAGTGAGGAGGAGAACATGTCTCCAATACACCTGGTGTGAGGCTGCCTCCCATACACTGCCTCCCATACACTGGCTGCTGCTGCTACCCGCTGCCTCTTCCTTCCCATGCTGAAGGGCTCCCCTCTCTTCTCACTCGCTTGCTTTGTAGCCGGCACCTTTCCTTCACTGTGGTGACTCCTCGGCTGCCTAGAGCAAAGGGAGCATTTCTTTTCTCTGGGCGCTGGCAGAGGTTTATTCCCTGTCGAAGCACCCAGAGAAAGGAAAATGCTTCATTCACTCTGGACTGCCAAAGCCTCCTTAAGTGCCACCAAAAGGCTCCTCTGGCAGCCCAGATGGCTGGGATTAAAAGGGGGTTGGCAGAAAACTGTCCGGGCCTTCGTGCTGCTCTCAAATTTCCTGGGAAAAATTTCCGGGCTCAGGTTCTTAAAGTAGAAAATGGTTCTTAAGTAGAGGCAAAAAATTCTTGAACTTCCGGTCTGGAAGAGACCGCAGCGGAGTCTCCTTCGGCAGGGCTCTGCCTCGAGACTCCTTCTACCCCTCCGAAGGTCGCTAATTGCGATCGGATCGGGTCCGGATGGCCCGATCCTAGAACAGGGGGCTCCCCTCTGTCCGAGGAGCCGTCGCTGAGGCTCCAGAGACAGCGGTTCGCCCCGCAGCTTCGGAGAAGGGAGAACCGATCCTCCTCAATCAGGAGGATTCGGCCAGTGCATTCTCTCCATACCCAGCGGGAAGCAAGAGAAAGTTAAAGAAAGTGAAAGTTATCGTAACCTATCTGACTGAAAAGGAATACTGCAGACAACAACCCAAGGTAAAAAGTTTTTTTTTGTTCCATGTGTAAGAACAGAAGATCCGATCATAGCAAAAGTTTCAAGTGAAAGTTTTTTCTTAACAAGGCGAAGGTGAAAGTTTTTGGACAATTTGTATCCATCCGCAAATAACAGCCGAATCTAATTTTTTCACATTCGTTCTTTCTATCTTGAACTTGAACTTTGAAACAAAAAAAATATATTTTTTTCTCTTCTTTGATGGATTAATAAAACAATCTAAATTTGATATGACTATGGAAAAGATTTAAACTGTTAAAGGTAACCTGCAATGATGATTGAAACTTGGATTTTTTAGATCGTCAACAATACTGTGTTCCGGGCTCTAACTTTGACAGCGGAGGAACACATTTTTGCTGCCTTTTTTCTCATTTTGCCGTTTTCTCCTATACAACAACGAAATAATACAATAATTTGAAAATAAATGGAAAATAAAGGGAACTGAAATATTAAATTAAAAAGAGTTTACTCAGCCTTTCCTGTGGATTATTTGCCTTTGGATTATCGTATTTGGATTACTTGCTGATTGCTTTTGGACTATTTGCTGAGATCTTCTTAATACCTGCCTTGGTGTACGAAATATAACCTGACTCCATTTTAAGATTTGCCTGTCTATATCTGTCTTGGATTTGGAAAATAAATAAACTGACTCCATTTTAAATAAACGAAAACTTTTAATTTGATTTCCCTTCTGAACTTGAAATTGGAACTACTCCTTGACATTTGGATTTATAACCTTCCTTTACCAGCAAAATTATTTGATTCATAAGAAGAAGATAAGAAGAAGATACGTTTTTCTCCTTTTCTAGTGCAGTGTTATTTTTAAAAGAAAATTGATTTGAAACATATGCGTTGTTAACAAACCTTGGTTTCCTGCTCTTTTACAGTTGGATTAAAATACCCCCTCCTTTTGCTTTCCTCCCTATTAAAATAATTCTCTTTACTCCTTTCTTTTTCTTTCTTTTTTTTTCTTTTTCTTCTTTCTTCTCTCCCTCCTCTTCCCCTCTTATATTTTTCTCTTCTTATGCTCTTTTTTCCTCTCATGAATAGTTGTTTCTCTTTATTCATTCTGTCCTCTTTCCAGATTATTTCCTTTTCCTTTTTTCTCCTTTCTTATTTTTAAAAGTGTTACACCTGGCTTTTTTTTTTGGTTTTGCCTATTTAAAAATTTAAAAATAACAATATATCTTGAATTTTGTTAGTAATTTGATTGAAATATTGTTATATTGTTATATTTTAAGGGAAATTGCTAATAAGGTAAATTGAATAGGTTTGGAATTTATAGGAATTTTCTTCCTTTCACTCCATACAAATTGAAAGTAATTTCAGGTTTGAAACAGTAGATCCAAATTTGAGAATGTCAAGCACTTCAACCTATGTCAAAACAGTTAAAAAACAAACCACAGCAGCTATTTCTTCCCCACAAGGGTCACCCCATCCTTCCCCGACGCACCAGGTGTTATCAGTCACTATGTCTACCAAGGAGAAGGACAAAGACAAGGACAAATCAATGCAATCTAATTTTGCAACAATACAAGAAACTCTGAACACATTGAAAGATTTTATGTTTAAATCTCAAGAAGATGCAACCCAACAACGAGAGGCTATAAAAGAGGATGCAACACAACAAAGAGAAGCTATAAAATCTGAGTTGGCAGAATTCAAAACAGAGATGACTGAATTGAAAGCTGACATGGGAGAAATGAAAGAACAGATAAAGGAGATGCAACAAACACTACAAGAAAGTGAAGATCGTGTTAAGAAAGTTGAAGAGAAGTCTGACAAAACTGAAAAAAGAATGGACTATCTCGAAGGCAGAGCTGATGCACGATACAGAAGATATGATGAATCAATCACTCATTTGGAGATGCAACGTGCTTCGTATGGGCTACGATTTCAGAATATAAAAGAAGAAAAAGATGAAGATTTAAAAATGACTATGGCTGAAACTATTGGAGGAATACTCCAAGAGGATCCCACAGCACTACTGAAAGAAATCGATGAAGTTTTCAGAACTTCGAATAGCTACATTCGTCGCCACAATCTTCCAAGAGAGATACACATCAAGTTTACAAGAAAAGCCCTGCGAGATGACATACTCCACTGGGCAAGAAACTCCAAATTGCAACATAAAGGAGTTGAAATAAAAATACTGAAACAAGTTCCAAGAAGTGTTAGAGAAACTAGAAGAGACTATCATTTCTTAACTAGAATTTTGATTAAAGAAAATATAACTTTTCGTTGGCTCATTCCACAAGGACTATCTCTGACTTGGCGCTCTACAAGATACAAACTGGAAAATCTAGATCAAGCCATGTACTTTTTTGAAAATAGCGGCATCAGCCAACTGGATCAGACAGCCAAACAACAATTTGCTCAACAACAACCAGTACAACAGCAACCAGTGGAAAAACCTGCAACCCAGCAGGAAGAAGATCTGGGGGCTACTGCTTAGATAGTCGAGCAGGACCAAGGTGCTAGAAGAGTTCAACCGCAGCGAGAAACCAAGAAACCTACTAAATGACAATAAGTAAAGACTTAAAAATCTTTTCCGTAAATGTCAATGGACTCAATGAACCAAGGAAAAGGAAACAAATCTTTTCTAAAATCAGAAATCAAAATGCTCAAATTGCAATATTACAAGAAGTGCATATCAAAAAAAGTAACCAAAAATTACTGTTGAATCCCAAAATTGGAAAAATGTATGCTGCATTAGCAGATCAAAAAAAAAAAGAGGAGTAGTGATGTATGTTGAGAATTCTATAAATTCCAAACAAATATATAAGGATAATGAGGGTAGAATATTGATTGTACAAGTTGATATTGAACCTAGACCTCTGGTTATTGTTTCTATCTATGCCCCTAATGAAGATCAAACGACATTTTATAAAAAATTACATCAAATAATAACAGAATTAGATATTGAAAATGTATTAATAATTGGTGACTTCAATGCTATTGCAAATAGACAATTAGATCATTCAGGGGGGGGGGAGGCAACAACAAAAGTAAAAAAAGAAGAAAGAATTTATTATCTAGTACCTTTCAAAAAATGAAAGCGGAACTATTACTAAACGATATTTGGAGGGAAAGACACCCCCACGAGAGACAGTATACCTTCTACTCCAACCCCCACAAAATTTGGACAAGAATAGACATGATATGGGCACCAAAAACTATTGCAGAACAAATAAAAGAGGTTGAGATAGATGTCAATACATGGGCCGACTACAATCCAGTAGTAGTTTTTATGAGAATTAATAATAAACAGAATAATTGGCGGATGAATAGAAACATATTAAACGATAAGAAATATAAGGATTGGATCGAAAAAGAATTAAAAACTTTTTTTGAAATTAATAAAAACTTAGATACTACTCCACAAAATTTATGGGACACAGCTAAAACTTATATTAGAGGTTTAACAATATCTTATACAGCAAAACTTAATAAGGAAAACAAATTAAAGTATGTACAACTAATAAATGAATTAAAACAAATAGAATCTTTAGCACAGCAGCACATAAAGAATAGAGATTTAAAAACAGAAATAAACGTAATTAAACATAAAATTAGAATTATAGAACAAAATCAGATGATTGAAAAAATCAAAAGAGCAAAGCAGCATTATTTTGAACATGCAAAAAAACCAGGCAGATGGTTAGCATATAAACTTAGAAAACAGAGGCAATTAAAATTAATTAAAAAACTAGAAGACAAAGATGGTATAATAAAACATGACACAGAAGGAAAGGCAGCTATTGTGTACAATTTCTATAAAGATCTATATGCAAAAGATAATATTAGTGAGGACGAAGTTTTTAACTACTTACAACTTTTAAAATTACCACAAATAACAGAAGACCAACAGGCTACTATGGATGGCCCAATAACAATGGAAGAACTCCTAACAACAATTAAAAAACAGAAAAATAATAAGGCCACGGGCCCAGACGCTATACCTGCAGAATGGTATAAAATAGAAAATGAAACAATAAGAAACAATATGTTAGAAATTTTTAATGAATGTAGACTGGAGGGTAAAATTCCCAAATCCTGGTCAGAATCATTAACAACCTTAATACATAAACTGGGTACAGAGCCAGAAAAAATTAAAAATTACAGGCCTATAACATTGTTAAATGTAGATTACAAGATATTTATCGCTATTTATGCAGACAGACTTAAAAGAGTTATAAATGGAATAATACATCAAGACCAAAATGGGTTCTTACCAGGTAGACAAATTAAAAATAATCTTAGAACAGTCATAAACACATTAGAATATTATGAACAACACCCAGGTAAGGCAGCATCCCTAATGTTCTTAGATGCTCAAAAAGCCTTTGATAATGTCAATTGGATATTTATAAAAATGCAACTAAATAAAATGAGATTTGGCCCAAAATTTGTTAACTTAATAGATACTATATATTCAAAACAAACAACAAATATAATATTGAATAATAATCAACTACCAATACTGGAGATAAATAGGGGAGTCCATCAAGGTTGTCCTATATCACCACTGTTATTATGGTTCTGGAGACTCTATTAATCAAGATAAGAACAGACTCTAAAATAAAAGGCCTTACTGTAGGAGATGAAACTTATAAAGTCCAAGCCTTTGCAGATGATTTAACGTTTATAATTGAAGAACCGATAACAACAGTTCCTATATTAATGCAAGCTATAGAACAATATGGAAAGGTAGCAGGCTTAAAGATAAATAAAAGTAAAACACAATTTTTAACTAAAAATATGAGTAAAATGCAAGAAACCAAACTAGAAAGCATCTCTGGAATAAAGATTGTCAAAAAAGTAAAATATTTAGGAATATCTCTAACAGCTAAAACAATAACTTTAAAAAATGACAACTACATAAAATTATTAACAGAAATTAAAAAAGATTTAGCAATGTGGAATAACTTGAAAATATCTTTCTTAGGAAGAGTTGCAACAATTAAGATGAATATTTTACCTAAGGTTTTATTTCTCTTCCAGGTAATTCCAATAAATCCAGGGGGTATTTTCTTCAAAACTTTAACAAATATAGTTAAAAAAAATTTATGGCAAGGGAAAAAAGCAAGGATAAAAATAAACTGTCTAGAAGATATTAAAGAAAGAGGAGGATTTGGTCTTCCAAATTGGAAACTATATTACCAGGCGGCCGTCTTAACATGGATTAGAGATTGGATAACCCTAGATAATAAAAGAATATTAAATTTAGAAGGACATGATCTTATGCTTGGATGGCATGCATTTTTATGGTATGATAAGGAGAAAAACCACTCATATTTTAAAAGACACACATTAAGGAAATATTTACTAGAGGTTTGGAAAGATATAAGGAAAAATCATTTTTAAACTATTCCTGAATGGCTTGCCCCTCTAGAAGCAATAACACATCCGAAGTCTAAAAAAGACAAGAAAAAAATTATAAGATATAAAGATTTACTAAATGACCAAATGAAGTTAAAATCCAGGACTAAATTACAAGAAGAAGGGATAACAACAGATTGGTGGCACTATGCCCAGATTCGATCTAGATATCAGAAGGACAAAACCCTCTATATTTTTAATAAAAGCAAAAATTTGTTGAGCAATTTAATTACTATCAACCAAACAAAAACAATAGGTAAAATATATAAATTTCTTATCGCACACAAAAATATAGAATTGACCTTAAAAGACAATATGATAAGATGGTGCAGAAATATTGACAAGGAAATAGATATCGATACATGGGAGAAAGTTTGGATTAACAATTGGAAAATGACTAAATCAGTATCATTAAAAGAAAACCAAATTAAAATGTTCTATAGGTGGCATCTCCCACCAAACAGGATAGCAAAAATGTTTCCCAAAACATCTCCATTGTGCTGGAAATGTAAGAAAGAAATAGGAACATATTACCATCAATGGTGGTCATGTGGTAAAGCTAAAACATATTGGAAGATGATAGAGAAAATAATAAAAGGAATAGTTAAGCAGGATATAGAAAACACTCCGGAATTCTATTTACTAGGAATCACGAATCAGACTTATAAGAAAGAAATTTTATATTTAATTATACACATATTAACTGCGGCTAGAATTATATATGCGCAAAATTGGAAGGGGGAAGAAATCCCCAAAGAAGAAGAAGTTATAGCAAAAGTACTAGACTGCGCTGAAATGGATATGATGACAAGACATTTAAATGATCAGGAAGATACTAAGTTCTATGAAACGTGGAACAATGTTTATAAATGGATAGATAAGAAAAAATAAGACATATAAACCTATTTTTAGTTAATTTGTTGAATTTGTTTTTATTTGGGTAATATTAATGTCAACATTAGTTTAAATATACTGCTTGATGATTATGGTAGAATTAGTTTATGTATAAGGAACATAGTAAGAATTTTGTTTTATCTACATATATTAGTAAAAATTGGGAAAACTTTAACTCAAATTTATTAGATTTTTTTAATATTCAATATATTGCTAACTATGTATTCTTTTTCTGTATTTGAATTTATACTTTCAAGATAAGCGGGGGAAATGTACCCCCACTTTATGTTTAATGTTTGTATGTGTGTTTGTTTATTTTAAAAAATTAATTAAAAAAAATTGGAAAAAAAAATTCTTGAAAACCCGGTTCTTATCTAGAAAGGTTCTTAAGTAGAGGCGTTCTTAAGTAGAGGTACCACTGTAGGAGGAAAGGGAAAAAGGATATAATATAAGCTATGATTATTAAAGCAGGATTAATATGAGATAAATAATTAGTATTTATTATGTTGGGCACGATAGTGAAAGATAGAGTAAGGAAAAGTTATTTTTTGGGGAATGATACCTAAATTAAATAAATTAGGGAAAAGTATCACACTGAGTTCAATAGTGGAAGATATATAAAATAGGGAAGATATATAAATTAGGGAAACATAGATTAGGGAAGATTATCACACTGCAATTGGCAGTGAAAACAATTAGAATAGGGAAGATTATTACGCTGGGTACGACAGTGATGTATAGATTAGGAAAGATGGGATTGGCAGTAAAATTTATAGATTAAGGAAGATTATTACACTGAGAACAACAGTAGAAAATATATAGATTAGGGAAGATTATTATTATATTGGGATTCTTAAATGTAGATATTTTTGTGAAAAGAAAATAGAAAAATATGTTACATAATGATTATGATTTGTTAAATTAGAAATGATATATTGGTAAAATGGAAGAAATGAAAGGAATGATAAAATGCTTAAATACAGAGAGTAGAAAATCTATCTTAATTTTTTAAAATAATAACCCTCCTATATGTATTGATGTTATAATCAGACTGTGGATGTTCTTTTTTCTTCTTCTTTCTTTCATGTGATATAAAGAGAAGTAAATTTGGAGTTTTGTTTTTGTTAAGGGCAGCTACGATAAAATGAAGGTTTAAAAAGCAGGAATGAGTTAAGTATGAATATAAGAAATTGATTGAAACACGGCGGCATAGTTTTAGTAGATAAAAACAAAAAGCCAAGAGAAATTTGGATAGCTAATAGCTTGTTGAATTCAAATGAAAGCGAAAAATAATGTCTGAAATCCAGATGATAAAATCTGAAAAGGAGGTAGCACAATATGAATGATGTGTACCAGAATAAAATGGATAAATAATTAGGACATTTTGATTAAGAATTTGGCCATTGATATTATATAGTATTGTATTTTAATTTGAAGTATGTGAATTTGAATCTCTGTAAGGTGTGGAAAAACAATGAGATTACATTTAGCATTCCTTTCCGTCATTCTACAATACCATTCTCTGCTGGGGAATGAGGGTTTGTTAATCTGTGTATTATCCCTTTCATATTAAGCTATCTTTTAAAGTTGTAACTGGTAAATTTTTACCAATTTACAATCAAACTGCCTTTCCACCATAGTCACCCATTTTTTGAATTTTTGAAATACAGCGGTATCTCTACTTAAGAACTTAATTCATTCTGTGACCAGGTTCTTAAGTAGAAAAGTTTGTAAGTAGAGACAATTTTTCATAGGAATCAATGTAAAAGCAAATAATGCATGCAAACCCATTAGGAAAGAAATAAAAGCTCAGAATTTGGGTGGGAGGAGGAGGAGGAAGAAGAGGAGGAAGACAGTTGTTGCCAAAGTTTTAAGGCTTAAAAAAAAGAGGGACTCTGAGATGGTGAGGAGTAGCATGCGCCTCCCATACATTCGGCGTGAGGCTGCCTCCATTACACTGCACCAGAGAGAGAAACCCAGGTAGGCGAGAGGATGGAACCTCCTGCTCCTTGGACCGAAAGGTGGCAGCTGCTTCTGCTGCTGCTGCTACCTGCTTCCTCTTCCTTCCCATGCTGAAGGACTCCCCTCTCTTCTCGCTAACTCACTTTGTAGCTGGCGCCTTTTCTTCACTGTGGTGACTTCTTGGTTTGGCTGAAGCCGGGGTGAAGTGCCCCCTTTTGCCTTTCCACACCCAGAAGTTCTGGGAGGCAACCTTGCGCCGGATGTATGGGAGGCAGCATGAGGGAGTCACCACAGGGAAGCTCCCAGAGAAAGTAAAATGCTTCATTCGCTCTGGACTGCCAAAGCCTCCTTAAGCACCACTGAAAGGCTCCTCTGGCAGCTCAGAAAAGTCCGAGATGGACAGGATTAAAGAGGGAATGGCAGGAAACTGGCTAGGCCTTTGTGCCGCTCTCAAATTTCTGGGAAAGTTTTCTGGGCTCGGGTTCTTAAGTAGAAAATGGTTCTTGAGAAGAGGCAAAATCTTGAACACCCAGTTCTTATCTAGAAAAGTTGTTAAGTAGAGGCGTTCTTAGGTAGGGGTACCACTGTACTTCACTTTTAAATTTCAATAAAATGTATGCCTTGTATAGTTGTCAACTAATACAAATATATACAGTGATCCCTCGAGTTTCACGATCTCGATCTTCGCGAAACGCTATATCGCGATTTTTCCCACCCGATGACGTCACTCTCTTCCTTCCTTTCTCATCTTTCTTTCTCTCTCTCTTTATCTTGCTTCTTCCTCTCTCACACTCTCTTCCTCCCTCTCTCATCTCTTTCTTTCCTTCTCTCTCTTTCTCTATCTCTCCCCTTCTTGCTGGCGGGCGGCGGGCGGCGGGCGGGTGGGCAGGTGGGCGAGCGGGGGCATCAGCGAGGAGCCGGGGTTTCCCCTTTGCGTGGGCGGCGGGGAAACCCGGATCTTCGTCTGCTCGCTGCTGCCGCCGAGCAGATCAGCTGCTGGGCGGCCGCGGCAGCAGCGAGCAAACGAAGATCCGGGTTTCCCCGCCGCCCACGCAAACTCCACCATCTGCGCATGCACGGCCATGGAAAAAGGGCGCGCATGCGCAGATGGTGTTTTTACTTCTGCAACCCTACATCGCGAAAAATCGATTATCGCGAGGGGTCTTGGAACGGAACCCTCGCGATAATCGAGGGATCACTGTATCTAACATCTCCTTGACTTGCTTTAAATGGTGCAGATAAATCTCCATGCACTAGTTCAAATGGTCTTTTTGTGATTCTGGTATTAAACCTTGGATTCAGGTATGCTTTCACTTTAACCATACTACATATAGAACAACCTAAACATTTATTACAATATTTAGGTTACATATACCAGACATCCTCCTTAACATAATAAAACTTGCATGTCCTAATACTTGATGTAGGTAATGTAAACTATTATTATGTACTGGTTCATTTTTTATACAAATAGCATTCCCTGTTTCACTTTTGTTAAGCACTACATACAGTTTGTCTTGCATAATTCCTCCAGCACAAACCGTACTATTTCACAAAATTTTACAGTCCTTCTCATAGACATGGACTATGTAACCTTCAGCTGTTAATTTCCCCACACTTAACAAACAAAACTTTAATTTTGGAACACAAATTACAATTGTTCCCAAACAAGGAATATATGCTGAACCAGTTAATTGTACTTGTGAAGCTGAACCATCTGCTAAAGTTATATGTTTTAGTTAAGATATTTTCAAATCACCATTAAGTATATCTTTTGAATTCACAATATGCTCAGAACAAACCGAACCTAGGATCCAAGTTGCCTTGTTCTGTTGCCTTTTTGCTGACACTAGGCAAGCTGAATCTTTGTTTATCTTCATTCCACCAACTCCCTCCCTTTTTAGCTTTACTCAATGATTTATTTCTTTGTGTATAGTCTCTTGCAATATGCCCTACTTTGCCACAAAAATAACATCTAACAACAGAAAATGTTTTTCCAGTTTTCTCAGTCTTCTCTTGATCTTCCTGTTGTAACTGTCTTTGTTTTACATAATAATTTGGATGCAACAAAATCCATATTTAAAGATGTCTCATGAACACTTTGGAGACTCAAAACAAATTCCTCCCAGCTCTTATCTAGTGATGACAGCAATATATAAGTCTTATGTTCCTCTGGAAAAGTCAAGCCTCTGCATTTTAATTTGGCAGATAAGCTTTTTATCTTGTGCACGTGTTGATTAACATACTCACTCAGCTGCAGCTTTAAATTATACAGTTGTCTAGTCAAGATGACCTTTGTTCCAGCTGTTTCTTTTTGAAATAACTCCTTAAACCTTCCACAAACCTGAGAAGCATTATCTGTTAGCCTTACATTTACTAACTGGCTATCTTCGACAGATAACATTATAGCAGCCGTCTCTTTATCATTCAGCCTTTGCTGAATGGCATCTCCATGCATCACAGCTGAGCTTGGAACATCATCTTTTAGCTGTGACAAGGGGGGCATTTGCATAGGTTCACTTTGTGCACTAGTTGTGGCCCTATTTGGACAGGGAGTCTCTTCTCACAGTTGCTCATGCCCTCATCACCTTGAGGTTCAACTACTGCAATGCCCTCTATGTGGGACTACAACTAAAGAATTTTCAGAGACTACAGTTGGTGCAAAATGCAGCCGTGAGAGCTGTACAGGACTTTCTTCTGCCTCATGTATCCCAGTGGCTGGTCAAGTCCCATAGAGTCAGCTTTCTCTAATTAGTGTAGGGCATGATGATTCCACTGGGCTTACAGTGAATTATTTTTAGAACAGGGCATGATGATTCCGCTGGGTTTGGCTTCATAATGAGATAACTAGAATGGAGTATGATGACTTAATTGGGTTTGTAGTGAAATAATTAGACGAGGGCATGATGATTCCACTGGATTTACAGTGATATGAAATAAAGTAGGGTTTGAGGATTTTATTGGGCTCTTTGAACCATAAAATTGCATAGGGTATGATGACTATATTGGGTTTTACAAGGGATATATGAAAGAAAAGGGGAAAAGGTATTCTTTTCCTTTCTTTCTTTTTTCTTTTTCTTCTTTTTATTTTTTAACTTACCTACCAAAGGAACTATTATCAATTGGATTTATTGTGACATATGTGACAAACTTTGGATCCCCCCCCCTCAAAGTGATATATATATATATATATACACACACACACATGAAATTGATATTAAGGATAATCATTTAGGCATTATGGCCTAAATTATTAGATGTGATTAGAATAGAAGCAGCCTAAAAAGTGTATTAGCTGATACCTTTTTAAATTCATGTAACACATTTGAGTAACTATTTTTGCCAAGATGCCAAATGTAAAGGAGGCAGCATTGGATGGATTGTGTATACCGAATTTTTAAAAAATGAATTATTGTAATGCAATTTAAGATTGATGGTATATTATTTTGCATATGTGATTGGCGTGAAATAATAAAAAAATTCTTTGCCATCATAGAGTCAGCCTTCTCCAGGTCCCGTCAGCTAAGCAATGTCAGCTGGTGGGGTCTGGGGAAGAGCTTTCTCTGTGATAGCCCCAGCCCTCTGGAATCAATCCCTCCAGAGATTCGCACCCCCCCCCCACACACACCCTCCTGGCCTTTCATAAGGTCCTAGAACCTCACCTTTTCCGGCAGGTTTGGGGCTGTTGAGCACAAGCATCTTGCTCTGGCTGATGTTATGAATTTAGAATCTTAGTTAGAATGAAAATGAATGTTTGCTTTTAAGATATCTTTTGTAGTTTTAATACTAGTTTTATGTTTGGGTTTCTCTTTGCTCTATTTTGTATTGTATTATTATTTTTGTAAGCTGGCCTGAGTCTGAGGAGAAGGGTGGCATAGAAATACAGACAGACAGAAAGCTTTTTGCTAGAAATATTCTAGCAAAAATTTAAAAAACACCAAATATATTTGATTATCCACATAACTACTGCGATCAGGTTAATTTATGCCCAATATTGGAAGAATGAAGAAATCCCTCAGGTGGGAGAGATCATAGAAAAAGTCATACTCTGCACAGAAATGGATACATTAATGTTAGAAATCAAAAATAAGGAAGAATCAGACTTTTATAAGTGTTGGGAAAGGTTCTATTTGTGATTAGAGAAAAAAGGAAAAAACCATGGTTAAAATAAGATCAGAAAAACATTTATTTGACAAAACTATTGCCTGGTATTAGAATCTATTGTTAATATTAAGATATAGAATGTTTTGTATAATTTAAGATGTGTATTCTTTTTCAAAACTGCATATGCAGATAATTTAATAGTGCTATAATAGAATGTTGCCATAGTTGGAACCGTTTTTTCTATAGGATATGCTGCAAATACGTCCAAACATTGTCTGTTTTTTCTTTGTTCTATGTTTTTTTCTTTTTCTTTTTCTTTTAAATGTAGTGGTATTGATTTATGTATTGTATATATATATATATATGTACAGTGGTACCTCAAGATACGAACCCCTCGTCTTACGAACAACCCGAGATACGAACCCGGGGTTGAGGAAATTTTTGCCTCTTCTTACGAACTTTTTTCGTCTTACGAACGCCAAACCCGAACTTCCGGGTTCGGCATTCCGGAGGCTACTGGGAAGCCCCGCAGCCCGGCTGTCACCTTTTAAAACAGCTGGGGGGCTTCCCAGCAGCCTCCCGAAGCCGAACCCAGAAGTTCGGGTTTGGCGTTCGACTTCGGGAGGCTGTTTAAAAGGTAACAGCCGGGCGGCGGCGGCGGCAGGTTGGGAGGCCGCTTTGGGTTTTTGGCTGGAGGTCCGGCGCTGGGGGAGGGAGTCAGGAAGGTCCTCCTGCTCCCCCCTCAGCGAAAAACACAAAGAGGGTCTGCCGCCGCATGACAGGCAGGGCGGAGCAGCGTGGAGCAGCAGGAGTCTGAAACCGCCAGCGGCTTCAGCTTCTCATTGCTCCGCGGGCGACCACATTTGTATTTTTGGCTGGGGGGGGAAGCAGGAGGCGCAGGATCGGGCCGGCGGCGGGCGTGGGGAGAGGCAGCAGGTCTGCATCCTGGGCGGGCGGCGGGCGAGGAGGCGCGACCGAGCAGACCCGGCTCAGGCTCCGGCTAGGATGGGGCGGGCAGCGGCTGGGCGCTGTGGGGAGGGTGCGTCCGACTCAGGGCTGGCGGCGCCCGACGCAGCGGGGAACATCAGCGTGGGAGGCAGGAGAGGACCAGGCAACCGGAGCCGCGTCGCCGCCGCTCCCGGCTTGGCTTCCCTCGCCGCCGCAGGCAACGCATGCTGTGATCTTCCCGGCCGGCGAGGCTCAGTGACGGAAGGCAGCTGCCGGGCCGGGCTTGATCCGCTGAGGCTGGCTGAGCCGGAAGATCGCTCCCGGCTTGGCTTCCCTCGCCAGCACAGGCAACGCGCGCTGCGATCTTCCGGCTCAGCCAGCCTCTGCAGACGGGAAGATCTTTGGGGTGGGGGTGGGGCTGTCGGGACACCTCCCACCCCAGCACTTTGAATCCCGCCGGCCAAGAGCACTCGGGCAGAAGCTTCCCCCTCATCGCCCGTGTCTGGCAGAAGCTTCTGCCCGAGTGCTCTTGGCTGGCGGGATTCAAAGTGCTGGGGTGGGAGGTGTCCCGACAGCCCCACCCCCACCCCAGTGCTTCGCCTCCCGATGGGCAAGAGCGCTCGGGTGGCAGCACTCGCTCCCCCGGCACAAAGCTAACCCCACCCCCTGGGCAGCCAGAAGGCTCCTTTGGGAAGGCGGCCGCAGGGGGAGGAGGTGGAGAGACAGGATAACTTTGCACCGCCTCGGAGCCCGTTTCTTTTTTTTTTTTTTTTTTTTTTTATTATTTTTTCATAAAAACAAACAAATACATACAAACAATAAACATAAAGTGGGGGTATATTTCCCCCGCTTCTTTTGAAAGTATACATTCAAGTATAGAAAAAGAATACATAGTTAAATATATGTTAACTATTATAGTAGAAAAAGTTAATAAATTTGAGTTAAAGTTTTACAAATCTTGATATGAGTATTAAGTAAGGTTAGTATAACATAATTTCCAAAAAATACCTTTAATATAATCTTAGTTACTTTAGTAAAATAATGTCAAACCTTCAATTCAAACAATAAAGCTAAATTCAACTATTATACATCTTGGTATATTGCTTGTACTTATACATACATACACTACTATATCATAATCATCAAAAAGTCCTTTTAAACTAATATTAGTATTATTATCACCTAGGTAAAAACTAATACAAAAAAAAAACAACTAAGGATATATCTTATTTTTTCTTATCTATCCATCTATAGACATTGTTCCATGTTTCATAAAATTTAGTATCCTCTTGATCGTTTAATCTTCTTGTCATCATATCCATTTCAGCGCAATCTAATATTTTAGCTATAACCTCTTCTTCCTTGGGGATTTCCTCCCCTTTCCAATTTTGCGCATATATTATTCTAGCCGCAGTTAATATATGTATAATTAAATAAAAGATTTCTTTCTTATAGGTCTGATTTGTAACACCTAGTAAATAGAATTCCGGGGTATTATCTATATCTTGCTTTATTATTTCTTTTAACATTTTTTCAATCATTTTCCAATATATTTTTGCTTTACCACATGTCCACCATTGATGATAATAGGTTCCTATATCCTTCTTACATTTCCAACATATTGGGGATGTATTAGGAAACATTTTTGCTATCCTATTTGGTGGAAGGTGCCATCTATAAAACATTTTGATTTGATTTTCTTTTAGGGAAACTGATTTAGTCATTTTCCAATTATTAGTCCATACTTTCTCCCATGTGTCTATATCTATTTCCTTACCAATATTTCTACACCATCTTATCATAGTATCTTTTAAAGTCAACTCTATATTTTTATGAGCAATAAGTAGTTTATATATTTTCCCTATCATTTTTGTTGAATTGATGGTGATTAAAGTAGTTAAAGGATTTTTACTTTTATTAAAAATGTAAAGAATTTTGTCCTTCTGATATCTGGATCGGATCTGGGCATAGTGCCACCAATCTATTATTGTGCCTTCTTCTTGTAATTCAATTCTAGATTTAAGCTTCATCTGATCATTTAATAGTTCTTTATATCTATAAGTTATTTTCCTATCTTTTATAGACTTTGGATGTATTATTGCTTCTAAAGGAGCTAGCCAGTCTGGGATACTTAAAAAATGATTTTTCTTTATGTCTTTCCATACTTCTAATAAGTATTTCCTCAACGTATGCCTTTTAAAATATGAATGATTTTTGTCCTTGTCATACCATAAAAATGCGTGCCATCCAAGCATTAAATCATGTCCTTCTAGGTCGAGTATTCTTTTGTTATCTAAAGTTATCCAATCTCTAAGCCATGTTAATGCAGCGGCCTGATAGTATAGTTTCCAATTTGGAAGGCCAAATCCGCCTCTTTCTTTAATATCTTCTAAACAATTCATTTTTATCCTTGCTTTTTTACCTTGCCATATAAATTTTTTAACTAAGTTTGTTAGAGTTTTTAAAAAGATACCCCCTGGGTTTATTGGTATTGTCTGGAAAAGAAATAAAACCTTGGGTAAAATGTTCATCTTGATTGTTGCAATTCTTCCTAAGAAAGATATTTTCAAATTATTCCACATTGCTAAGTCATTTTTAATTTCTGCTAATAATTTCATATAATTATCATTTTTTAATGTTATTGTTTTCGCTGTTAAATTTATTCCTAAATATTTTACCTTTTTTACGATCTTTATTGCAGAAATACTTTCTAATTTCGTTTCTAGTATTTTATTCATGTTTTTAGTCAAGTAATGTGTTTTGCTTTTGTTTATCTTTAAACCTGCTACATTTCCATACTGTTCAATGGTTTGTAGTAAAGTAGGAACTGTTGTAATCGGCTCTTCAATTATAAACATTAGATCGTCTGCAAAGGCCTGGAGTTTGTAGGTTTCATCTCCTACGGTTAAACCTTTTATTTTGGGGTCCGCTCTTATTTTAATTAATAAAGTTTCAAGGGTCATGATAAATAGCAATGGTGATATAGGACATCCTTGGCGAACTCCCTTATTTATGTCAAGTATTGGTAATTGGCTATTATTCAATATTATATTCGTTGTTTGTTTTGAATATATGGTGTCTATTAGGTTAACAAATTTTGGGCCAAATCTCATTTTATTTAATTGCATTTTTATAAATATCCAATTAACGTTGTCAAAGGCTTTTTGAGCGTCCAAAAACATTAAAGATGCCGTCTTGTCTGGGTGTTGTTCATAGTACTCTAGTATATTTATTACAGTTCTAATATTGTTTTTAATTTGTCTTCCTGGAAGAAACCCATTTTGGTCTTGGTGTATTATTCCATTTATAACTCTTTTAAGTCTCTCTGCATAAATGGCGATAAAAATCTTATAATCTACATTTAATAGTGATATAGGCCTATAATTTTTAATCTTTTCTGGTTCTGTACCCTGTTTATGTATTAAGGTTGTCAGTGATTCTGACCAAGATTTGGGAATTTTCCCCTCCAGTCTACATAAATTAAAAGTTTCTAACATATGGTTTCTTATTATTTCGTTATCTATCTTGTACCATTCTGCAGGTATGGCATCTGGGCCTGTAGCCTTGTTGTTTTTCTGTTTTTTAATTGTTGTTAAAAGTTCCTCCATTGTTATTGGTCCGTCCATGGTGGCCTGTTGATCTTCTGTTATTTGTGGTAGATTTGAAGCCTCTAAATAGTTAAAAACTTCATCTTCGATAACATGAGCTTTAGCATATAATTCTTTATAAAAATTATAAACAATGTCTGCCTTGCCTTTTGTGTCATATTTTATTTTACCATCTTTATCTTCTAATTTTTGGATTAATTTTGATTGACTCTGTTTTCTAAGTTTGTACGCTAACCATCTGCCAGGTTTATTTGCATGTTCAAAATAATGTTGCTTTGCTCTTTTGATCTTTTCAGTTAGTTGGTTTTGTTCTGTAACTCTAATTTTATGTTTAATTACGTTTATTTCTGTCTTTAGATCTCTGTTCTTAGTATGTTGCTGCGATAGGGATTCTAATTGTTTTAGTTCGTTTGTTAATTGTAAATACTCTAATTTCTTTTCCTTATTGTGTTTTGCTGTGTAAGATATTGTTAAACCCCTTATATACGCTTTAGCTGTATCCCATAAGTTCTGTGGAGTAGTGTCTGATGTTTTATTAATTTCAAAAAATATTTTTAGTTCCTTTTCAATCCAATCCTTATATTTCTTATCATTTAATATATATCTATTCATCCGCCAGTTGTTCTGTTTATTGTTCATCGTCATATAGACCACTATTGGGTTGTGATCAGCCCATGTATTAACGTCTATCTCAACCTCTCTTATTTGTTCTGCCACCGTTTTTGGTGCCCATAACATGTCAATTCTCGTCCAAATTTTGTGAGGATTGGAGTAAAAGGTAAATTGCCTTTTGTGAGGGTGTCTTTCCCTCCAAATGTCGCTTAGTAGTAGTTCCGCTTTCATTTTTTGAAAAGTACTAGGTAACAAATTTCTTCTTGTTTTTTTACCTTTTCCCCTTTTTTTATTACCTCCCCCTCCTGAATGGTCTAATTGTCTATTCGCGATAGCATTGAAATCACCTATTATCAATACATTGTCAATAGCTAAATCTATTATTGTTTGGTGTAAATTTTTATAAAATGTCATTTGGTCTTCATTGGGAGCATAAATAGAAACAACCACTAGAGGTCTAGGTTCAATATCTACTTGTACAATCAATATCCTACCCTCTTTATCCTTATATATTTGTTTGGAATTTATAGAATTCTTGACATACATCACTACACCCCTTTTTTTTTGGTCTGCTAATGCAGCATACATTTTTCCAATTTTGGGATTCACCAGTAATTTTTGATTATCTTTTTTAATATGTACTTCTTGTAGTATTGCAATCTGAACATTTTGATTTCTAATTTTAGAAAAAATTTGCTTCCTTTTTCTCGGTTCATTAAGTCCATTAACATTTACAGAGAAGATTTTAAAATCTTTATTCATTGTCATTTAATGGTTTTTTTAGTTTCTCGCTGAGGTTGAACTCTTCTCGCACCTTGGTCCTGCTCTATTACTTGAGCAGTTGCCCCCAGGTTTTCTTCTTGCTGAGTTGGTGGTTTTTCCCCTGGTTGCTGTTGAACTAGTTGTAGTTGAACCACTTGTTGGTTACTTGCGTAGTCGGAGTGGCCCAAACCACTCTGTTCAAGAAAGTACATGGCTTGATCTACATTTTCCAATTTGTACCTTGTAGAACGCCATGTCTTCGGAGCCCAGCGCAGCGCTTCGTTGGGAAAACCTTCAAGAAGATAGTGGCAGCAGGAAAGAAACGGGCTCCGAAGCGGCGCAAAGTTATCGTGTCTCTCCACCTCCTCCCCCTGCGGCCGCCTTCCCAAAGGAGCCTTCTGGCTGCCCAGGGGGCAGGGTTAGTTTTGTGCCGGGGGAGCGGGGGCTGCCACCTGAGTGCTCTTGCCCATCGGGAGGCAAAGCACTGGGGTGGGGGTGGGGCTGTCGGGACACCTCCCACCCCAGCACTTTGAATCCCGCCGGCCAAGAGCACTCGGGCAGAAGCTTCTGCCAGACACGGGCGATGAGGGGGAAGCTTCTGCCCGAGTGCTCTTGGCCGGCGGGATTCAAAGTGCTGGGGTGGGGGGGTGTCCCGACAGCCCTACCCCCCACCCCAGTGCTTCGCCTCCCGCTGGGCAAGAGCGCTCGGGTGGCAGCCCCCGCTCCCCCGGCACAAAGCTAACTCGGCCCCCTGGGCAGCCAGAAGGCTCCTTTGGGAAGGCGGCCGCAGGGGGAGGAGGTGGAGAGACAGGATAACTTTGCGCCGCTTCGGAGCCCGTTTCTGTCGGGACACCTCCCACCCCAGCACTTTGAATCCCGCCGGCCAAGAGCACTCGGGCAGAAGCTTCTGCCAGACACGGGCAATGAGGGGGAAGCTTCTGCCCGAGTGCTCTTGGCCGGCGGGATTCAAAGTGCTGGGGTGGGGGGGTGTCCCGACAGCCCCACCCGCCACCCCAGTGCTTCACCTCCCGCTGGGCAAGAGCGCTCGGGTGGCAGCCCCCGCTCCCCTGGCACAAAGCTAACTCCGCCCCCTGGGCAGCCAGAAGGCTCCTTTGGGAAGGCGGCTGCAGGGGGAGGAGGTGGAGAGACAGGATAACTTTGCGCCACTTCGGAGCCCGTTTCTGTCGGGACACCTCCCACCCCAGCACTTTGAATCCCGCCGGCCAAGAGCACTCGGGCAGAAGCTTCTGCCAGACACGGGCGATGAGGGGGAAGCTTCTGCCCGAGTGCTCTTGGCCGGCGGGATTCAAAGTGCTGGGGTGGGGGGGGTGTCCCGACAGCCCCACCCCCCACCCCAGTGCTTCGCCTCTTGCTGGGCAAGAGCGCTCGGGTGGCTGCCCCCGCTCCCCCGGCACAAAGCTAACCCCGCCCCCTGGGCAGCCAGAAAGCTCCTTTGGGAAGGCGGCCGCAGGGGGAGGAGGTGGAGAGACAGGATAACTTTGCGCCGCTTCAGAGCCCATTTCTGTCGGGACACCTCCCACCCCAGCACTTTGAATCCCGCCTGCCAAGAGCACTCGGGCAGAAGCTTCTGCCAGACATGGGCGATGAGGGGGAAGCTTCTGCCCGAGTGCTCTTGGCTGGCGGGATTCAAAGTGCTGGGGTGGGGGTGTCCCGACAGCCCCCCACCCCACCCCAGTGCTTCGCCTCCCGCTGGGCAAGAGCGCTCGGGTGGCAGCTTCTGCCAGACACGGGCAATGAGCGGGACGAGCGGCGCGGAAGCCGATGGCTGTGGCAGCTGCTGCAAGAGGCTTCCGTGCCGCTCATCCCGCTCATTGCCCGTGTCTGGCAGAAGCTTCTGCCCGAGTGCTCTTGGCCAGCGGGATTCAAAGTGCTGGGGTGGGGCTGTCGGGACACCTCCCACCCCAGCACTTTGAATCCCGCCGGCCAAGAGCACTCGGGCAGAAGCTTCTGCCAGACATGGGCGATGAGGGCGAAGCTTCTGCCCGAGTGCTCTTGGCTGGCGGGATTCAAAGTGCTGGGGTGGGGGTGTCCCGACAGCCCCCACCCCACCCCAGTGCTTCGCCTCCCGCTGGGCAAGAGCGTTCGGGTGGCAGCTTCTGCCAGACACGGGCAATGAGCGGGACGAGCGGCGCGGAAGCCGATGGCTGTGGCAGCTGCTGCAAGAGGCTTCCGTGCCGCTCATCCCGCTCATTGCCCGTGTCTGGCAGAAGCTTCTGCCCGAGTGCTCTTGGCCGGCGGGATTCAAAGTGCTGGGGTGGGGTGGGGCTGTCGGGACACCTCCCACCCCAGCACTTTGAATCCCGCCGGCCAAGAGCACTCGGGCAGAAGCTTCTGCCAGACACGGGCGATGAGGGGGAAGCTTCTGCCCGAGTGCTCTTGGCTGGCGGGATTCAAAGTGCTGGGGTGGGGGGTGTTCCGACAGCCCCCCCACCCCAGTGCTTCGCCTCCCGCTGGGCAAGAGCGGTCGGGTGGCAGCTTCTGCCAGACACGGGCAATGAGCGGGATGAGCGGCGCGGAAGCCGGTGGCTGTGGCAGCTGTTGCAAGCGGCTTCCGCGCCGCTCGTCCCGCTCATTGCCCGTGTCTGGCAGAAGCTTCTGCCCGAGTGCTCTTGGCCGGCAGGATTCAAAGTGCTGGGGTGGGGGGGGAACTGTCGGGACACCTCCCACCCCAGCACTTTGAATCCCGCCGGCCAAGAGCACTCGGGCAGAAGCTTCTGCCAGACACGGGCGATGAGTGGGACGCCACTTCATTCTTCCACGTCACTTCGCCGCTTCGCCGCTCCTTGTGGCTGGGGGGGGGGAGTTAGGAAGGTCCTACTTCTCCCCCCCCCAGCCAAAAACTCAAAGCCTATCTCCTGCCGCACGGCTGTTTTAAAAGGTGACAGCCGGGCGGCAGCGTTTTTTTGCGGGTTTTTTTTGTTGTTGCACGGATTAATTGACTTTACATTGTTTCCTATGGGAAACAATGTTTCGTCTTACGAACCTTTCGTCTTACGAACCTCCCCCCGGCACCAATTAAGTTCGTATCTTAAGGTACCACTGTATATATGTATATAAATAAAATTTATATAAAAAAAGAGAGAGGGTCTGCAATGTGGGTGTCCTCCTCGATCCACAGCTAACATTAGAGAACCATCTTTCAACTGTGGCGAGGGGGGCATTTGCCCAGGTTTGCCTGGTGCACCAGGTGCGGCCCTACCTGGACTGGGAGTCACTGCTCACAGTCACTCATAGTCGATTACTGTAACACTCTCTACATTTATTTATTTATTTATTTATTACTTGGATTTGTATGCCGCCCCTCTCCGAAGACTCGGGGCTACCTTTGAAGAGTGTTCGTAAACTTCAGATTGTGCAGAATGTAGCTGCGAGAGCAATCATGGGCTTTCCCAGATACGCCCATGTCATACCAACACTCCACAGTCTGCATTGGTTGCTGATCAGTTTCTGGTCACAATTCAAAGTGTTGGTTATGACCTATAAAGCCCTTCATGGCATCAGACCATAATATCTCCGGGACTGCCTTCTGCCACACAAATCCCACAGAGTTGGCCTTCCCCAGGTCCCGTTGATGAAACAATGTTGTCTGGCAGGACCCAGGGAAGAGCTTTCTCTGTGGCAGCCCTGACCCTCTGGAATCAACTCCCCCCAGAGATTAGGACTGCCCCCACCCTCCTTGCCTTTCACAAACTCCTTAAAACCCACCTCTGCCATCAGGCATGGGGAAATTGATTCCCCCAGGCCGTTTCTGCTTTATGTATGGTTTGTCTGGGATGTATGACTGTTTTTATATTAAGGGTTTTAAATGGTTTTTTAATTATTGGATTTGTACTGTGTTTTGTTGTTGTGAGCCGCTCCAAGTCTTCGGAGAGGGGTGGCATACAAATCTAATAAAATAAATAGGTAAATAAATAAATAAATAAATCTAAAGTGGTGAACATTTAAGGAACAAAGGCAACTGCCCTTGTTTGCATAGGAACGTTCACAAAGCCTAGAAATGTTTTCATCAACCATGCCAAACAAGAAATCAAAAACCTCCACTTACAAACATCCTCAAATGGAACATACAGCTACCAAATATACCATTTGCTATAAATGCACCAAAAATACCTTACATATAGAAGAATGTAACCAATGCGAAATGTGCTCAAATTATGCCCACAATTCCTGCCTGGAAATAAACAAAAACAAACAACTTTCTTCAAAAAGGTCCCACTTTTATTCATTTTTGCCCAACATGCCTACCCAAGCTAAATAAACTAATAACCATGTCCAATAAATTTCACAACCTCGAATCAACCCTATCCTCACAAAAAAAAATATTGAGTACATGGAAACATGGATAGAAGCACGAATACAAGCATGCTTCACATCCTTGGACAACAAAATCTCAGCACAGGCAAACAGAAATTTAATTGATCATCAACAACCTCTAACTCAACCAATAACCCATCACTTACTACCTCCATCATACGAGCAATCATGTCAATCACCTCCTCATAAATCCACCAACCACCCAAATAACCTATCCCTACTAATCAAAGACACCCTTGAAAGGGAACAAAAACATAACAATGCCATCCTATTTGGCCTGGATATCACAAATGAACCTGATATTAACAAGATTCGCAATATCATTGCACCAGTAATCCCTATGGATGAAATCATCGAAGTGTCCAGAGACGGTCCCGAGTTCAAATACAGAGATGGCTCAGCAGCCCCCTAATTCTGCAGAGTCATCTGCAAAAACAAAGTTAGCAAACGTAAGTTCATCAATACTATAAATTCCATTAATTGAAATGACCCCAACCCCAAGAAACTGTGCAAAACTGGACTTATCCATTTTGCAAAGAATCCAATCGAGAACTTCGTGCAGAACTTAAAAAATGTCAAGACTAAGGACAAACCAACCTATACATTGACTACCGAGCTGGCTGCATCAAAACCAAGACCCACATCCCATCATTCAACTCTCCAAACTCCAGCATCCAAAACCATCCCAGCATACAATTCACCGTCAACCAAGAACAACCCACCATAAACCTCAACCCTCAAACAACTACTGCTCAAATCCATCCTAACTAGAATAGAATAGAATAGAATAGAATTTTATTGGCCAAGTGTGATTGGACACACAAGGAATTTGTCTTGGTGCATATGCTCTCAACGTACATAAAATAAAATATACATTTGTCAAGAATCATGTGGTACAACACTTAATGATTGTCATAGGGGTCAAATAAGCAATGAAGAAGCAATATTAATAAAAATCTTAGGATATACGCAACAAGTTACAGTCATACAGTCCTAAGTGGGAGGAAATGGGTGATAGGAATGATGAGGAAAACTAGTAGAATAGAAGTGCAGATTTAGTAGAAAGTCTGACAGTGTTGAGGGAATTATTTGTTTAGTACAGTGATGGCGTTCGGGAAAAAACTGTTCTTGTGTCTAGTTGTCTTGGTGTGCAGTGCTCTGTAGCGACGTTTTGAGGGTAGGAGTTGAAACAATTTGTGTCCAGGATGTGAGGGGTCAGTAAATATTTTACCCGCCCTCTTTTTGACTCGTGCAGTATACAGGTCCTCAATTGAAGGCAGATTGGCAGCAATTGTTTTTTCTGCAATTCTGATTATCCTCTGAAGTCTGTGTCGGTCTTGTTGGGTTGCAGCACCAAACCAGACAGTTATAGAGGTGCAGATGACAGACTCAATGATTCCTCTATAGAACTGAATCAGCAGCTCCTTGGGCAGTTTGAGCTTCCTGAGCTGGCGCAGAAAGAACATTCTTTGTTGTGCTTTTTTGATGATGTTTTTGATGTTAGGTGACCATTTTAGGTCTTGAGATATGATAGAACCTAGAAATTTGAAGGTCTCTACAGTTGATACTGTATTGTCTAGTATTGTGAGAGGTGGAAGGGTGGAAGGGTTTCTCTTAAACTACCTGCCCATCCCAACCAAAACCAATTCCCATTCAACCAAGACTAGGAATGCACGCCCCTTACTTCCTCATCATCAACCACTTCTAACATTAAATGTAAACTAATAAACGCAAGAAGCATTGTTAACAAAATACCCAAACTCCTTTTCCTACTAAAAACCACCAAATTTGACATCACTTTTATATGCGAAATGTGGTTAACTACAGTGATCCCTCGAGTATCGCGAGGGTTACGTTCCAAGACCCCTCGCGATAATCGATTTTTCGCGATATAGTGGTGCGGAAGTAAAAACACCATCTGCGCATGCGCGCCCTTTTTCCATGGCCGCGCATGCGCAGATGGTGGAGTTTGCGTGGGCGGCGGGGAAGACCCAGGGAAGGTTTCTTTGGCCGCCCAGCAGCTGATCTGCTCGGCAGCGTGGCAGCAGCGAGGAGCCGAAGATCGGGGTTTCCCCGCCGCCCACGCAAAGGGGAAACCCCGATCTTCGGCTCCTCGCTGCTGCCGCGCTGCCGAGCAGATCAGCTGCTGGGCGGCCGAAGAAACCTTCCCTGGGTCTTCCCCGCCGCCCACGCAAAGGGGAAACCCCGATCTTCGGCTCCTCGCTGCTGCCCGCCCGCCGCTCGCCCGCCCGCCCGCCGCCCGCCGCTCGAGAGCAAAAGGGGGAGAGATAGAGAAAGAGAGAGAAGGAAAGAAAGAGATGAGAGAGGGAGGAAGAGAGTGTGAGAGAGGAAGAAGCAAGATAGAGAAAGAGAGAGAGAAAGAAAGATGAGAAAGGAAGAGAGTGACGTCATCGGGTGGGAAAAACCGCGGTATAGCAAAAAAACCGTGGAGTATTTTTTAATTAATATTTTTTGAAAAATCGCGATATAGCGTTTCACGAAGATCGAGATCGCGAAAATCGAGGGATCACTGTACATCCCTCCCCAACTCCATTATCACTACAAAAGACTAACACGTTTTCCGCTCTGATCGCGCAATCCATAGAGGAGGTGGAGTTGCAATCTTCTACAAGAAATCACTCATTATAAAGCAAATCCAAGTTAAACAAGAACTTTACCTCCCTCAAACTATCATCTGTGAACTAACCTCAGACACCACACTCCGCTTCCTCCTATGCTATAGAGCCCCTGACTATGACATCTCACATGCGAACAAGTTAACCTCACTACTAACGTGGGCAACCTCCTACCAACATCCCCTCATATTTCTTGGTGACCTAAACCTACTACATATTAACTAGTCCCTAAATGAATGCACAACTGAACCCATTCACTCAACCCTCTACAATGCTATCATTAGTCTAGGGCTAGTGTAACTAGTTACTGACAACACCAGACTCAACAACTGCCTAGACCTCATCTTCTGCAACAGTTTACACTCAATTTATGCACTCCAAGTAAGAGAATCCTTTTCTAACAGTGACCACAGCATAATCAACTTTTGCCTCAATGTACATCCTCTCATAAACAATGCCAAAAGCAGAACAACCAATTTCAATTTTAAGAAAGCCAACTATGATAACATAGACTCTGACCTCTCATCTTTTGATTGGAACACAATATTCTCCGGCTGTATCACTGTAGATGACTATTAGAATAAATTTCTGCTTGAGATCCAAAGAGTCATAAAATCACATGTACAGCTAATATACACCAAAACCAAGAGAAATAAATTACCCATAAAAATAAGAAAGCTACAATCCAAAAAAAGATTACTTTGTTGTAAAAACAAAACAGGTTATGTTGCAAACTTTAAAAACTGCTATAAAAATGTATGTCATCAAATAAAGACTGAATGTACCAGCTATCATATCAAACAAGAAGAAAACCTACGCAGGAAATCCACAGGTGCCTTCTATAACTTTGTAAAAAACAAACTTAGTCTCTAGATCCATCCCATCACTTATGGGACCAAATGACAAAGAGTATATTGAGAATATACATATAGAAAATATAGCAGAAAAAACAATTGCTGCCAACCTGCCTTCCATTGAGGACCTGTATACTGCACAAGTCAAAAAAGAGGGCAGGGCAAATATTTACTGCCCCCTCGCATCCTGGACATAAACTGTTTCAACTCCTACCCTCAAAACGTCACTACAGAGCACTGCACACCAAGACATCTTGACACAAGAACAGTTTTTTCCTGAATGCCATCACTCTACTAAACAAATAATTCCCTCAACACTGTCAGACTTTTTACTAAATCTGCACTTCTATTCTACTAGTTTTTCTCATCATTCCTATCATCCTTTTCCTTCCACTTAGGACTGTATGACTGTAACTTATTGCTTGTATCCTAAGATTTTTATTAATATTGATTGTTTCTTCATTGCTTATTTGACCCCTATGACAATCATTAAGTGTTGTACTACATGATTCTTGACAAATGTCTATTTTTCTTTTATGTACATTGAGAACACATGCACCAAGACAAATTCCTTGTGTGTCCAATCACACTTGGCCAATAAAATTCTATTCTATTCTATTCTATTCTATTCTATTCTATTAAAGCCAATCTCTTTAACAATTTCTTTAGCTCTGTCTTTTTGAACAGCAACGGCTCATGCCCAGCATTTCCTAGTTGCACCCCAACTAACTTCAATGATCTAACACAAATCAACTTTACTGAAGAAAACGTTAAGAAATCACTGCACAACCTAAAAACATCTCTATCTATTGGACCTGAAGGACAATGTGCATACTTCTTAAAAAAACCTCTCCTCAACTCTGGCTGAACTGTAAGCATAATTTTCAAAATATTTTCTACAAAAAGCTCCCTACCTAAATTCTGGTCTCTAGCCACGGTTATCCCTATTTTCAAAAAGGGTGATCCTAGCAATGTTGAAAATTATAGACCAATCTCCATGATCTGCGTCACTTGCAAAGTCATGGAATCCATCATTAACCAATCCATTACACTCCACCTTGAAACAAATAACCTACTTTCCAACAAACAATTCGTTTTCAGAAAAAAATTATCCTGCAACCTGCAATTTTTACACTGCAAAAACATATGGACTTCCCAAATTGACCAGGGTAAATCAATTGATGCAATCTACATAGACTTTTGCAAAGCCTTTGATTCAGTAATTCATGACAAACGTCTTAGGAAACTGAAATCTTATGGCATCTCAGGACCACTGCACAATTGGATATCAGTGTTCCTGTCAAACAGACAACAGGTGGTCAAAAGAGGTAATGCCATATCTAATCCTGCTCCAGTTAACAGTGGTGTTCCCCAAGGCAGTATCCTAGGACCCACTCTCTTTATACTCTACATAAACGATCTCTGTGACAATATTACAAGCAATTGTGTTCTCTTTGCTGATGATGTTAAGCTATTTAATACATCCGATAATACTTCTACTCTTCAAAAGGACCTTGACCATGCAGCTGAATGGTCTAACAACTGGCAACTGCAAATCTCATCCAAAAATGCTCTGTCCTACACATTGGTAAAAAGATTCTGAATACTAAATATACACTTGGACAAACTGAACTCGCAGAAGACCCTCACTCAGTCAAAGACCTTGGAGTACTCATTTCCAATGACCTAAGTGCCAGAGCCCACTGCAACAGCATTGCCAAAAAAAGCACTAAGAATCACAAACTGAATTCTATGCAGCTTCTTCTCTAGAAGCACCGATCTACTAACCAGAGCATATAAAACATTTGTCAGACCAATTCTTGAATACAACTCACCTGTATGGAATCCACACTACATAACAGACATTAATACAATCAAAGGAGTCCAGAAATACTTCACAAAAAGAGTCCTCCACTCCTCCTCACACAACAAATTACCTTGCTCCTCCAGACTTCAATTACTATGTTTAGAAAATTTACAGCTACACTGGCTCCGAACTGATTTAACTGTTGTTCATGAAATCATACATCACAATGTACTCCTTGTTGGCGACTACTTCACCTTCAACAACAGCAACAACACAAGAGCATGCAATAGATACAAACTAAATATAAATCGCTGCAAACTAGACTGCAGAAAATATGATTTCAGCAATAGAGTGGTCAACGTCTGGAATTCACTACCGGACTCTGTTGTTTCTTCCCCCAATCCCAAAATTTTCAACCTTACATTATCTACAATAGACCTCTCCCCTTTTCTAAGAGGTCTGTAAGGAGCGTGCATAAATGCACCTTGTGCCTCCCGTTCCTGTCCTAATGTCTTTTTATCTTTTCTATCTCTACTTTATACTTATATTATGTTAAACATACTACAATACAATACTATATTTGTATGACAAATAAAATAAATAAATAAAGAGGCCATTCATTCATTTATTGGATTGTGTCTCTTTGCCCTGTCTTCCAAGATCATTCCCTCAACCATTACCAAATCACCTGTGCAGACTAGAATTTAGGGCAGTTGTAGTCAAATACATCTGGAGGAGACCATGATTGGGAAGACTGCTCCTGACAAAGAGCAGCCCATTAATTTATAAAATGCATAGCATTATTTTTCATTTATTTATTTGTATTCTGCCTTTATCATTTTACAAATAACTCAAGGAAATGAATATATCCACTTGATCTTCCTCCTCCAAAACAACAAACCCTCTGGAATCAATCCCTCCAGAGATTCACACCACCCCCATCCTCCTGGCCTTTCATAAGGTCCTAAAAACTCACCTTTGTGGGCAGGTTTGGGGCTGTTGAGCACAAGCATCTTGCTCTGGTCAATATTATGATTGTAGAATCTTAGTTAGAATGAATATGAATGTTTGCTTTTTAAATATCTTTTGTGGTTTTAATACTCATGTTTGGGTTTCTCTTTGTTGTATTTTGTATTATATTATTATTTTCATAAGCTGCCCTGAGTCTGAGGAGAAGGGTGGCATAGAAATCCAGACATGCAAGAAATTGTTAATTTATAACAATATATATTGAAATTGAAATTCACAGGGTCCTTGTCGAAGAGAGATGGAAGACACATTAAACAATCTGAAGATTTTGAATGTTTTAAGTCCAAGAGGATTGCATATTCCAAACTGTGACAAGAAAGGATTTTATAAGAAAAAACAGGTGAGATGAACTATTTAGTACTGTATTTCCATTTCTTCCTCTTGAAGATTCCATGTAATAATCAATAAGCAACAACAACAAAGAATTCACAGTGTTTTAAATGCAAAATAAATTGGTGATAGTTTAGAGCACCTTTTGGCTTAGATCTAAAACAACATATTTATTATTTAAATTTATTTATTATTTAAATGTATAAGCCACCCTTCTCCTAATGGACTCATATTGATATTGTGAAGACTAAGAAAGGCTATAGATCAGTGATGGCGAACCTATGACACGCGTGTCAGCACTGACACGCGTAGCCATTTTCGGTGACACGCGGCTGGAGAAACGGGGAACTTTAGGGCAGTGGTCCCCAAACTATGGCCCGCTGAGGCCATTTACCCGGGCCCCGGCAACGTACGAGACTTTACCATAAGCTCCCGAATCTCCCCTCCACTCTGCTGCTGAGCGTCTGGCGGCGGCAAGGAAGAAAGCCAGGGGGCGGGGAGGAAAGCACCCTATGGCAGAGCAGCAGCAGTTCCTCTCCCTGAAGGCGAGAAAGAAATTGGCCAATTGCAGGCCCGCTTTCCTCCCCGCCCCCTGGCTTTCCTCCTCCTCCTCCTCCAGACGCTCAGCTGCCGACCGTCTTGGTCCCTCCAGTGCCGCTTTTTTGCTTCTTCGCCGCCCCGCGGGAAGCCTGGAAGCCCTGCAAGAGCGGCTGGAGGGGGCCGTAAGCAAGCCATCAGGACCCCCGCGCACTAACTTGTTGACGGCCATGCTGTCCTGGATCACGGGGAGGGGAGCTCTTCTCCCGCCAAGCGACGGCGAGGCCCTCCCAATGCTTGCCCGCCCAGGCCCCGCACTTGGAGCCGGGGCGATGGGCCTAGCCTCAGCTTACTTGGCCCCGGCGCGGCCGAAGCGTGGGGCAGAGTAGGCGGCGGCTGCTTCAGGCCCGCCCCCGAGCTGAGCTTCCTTTGGCTTCCTTCGAGGCAAAGCTGCAAAGCTCACCTGCTGCCTCGAAGGAAGCCAAAGGAAACTCAACTCAATGAGGATCGGCTGTTGGTCTCTTCAAGCTGCTGCCGCCCACTGCGGAGATCCCTTCGCCCGAACAGAGGCGGCGGCGGCGGGTTCAAGGGACCAACAGCCGTTCCTTTTCAGGGCTGCGTTGTTGCAGCGTCTGAGGCTGCCGCCGCCTCCGCCTCCAGGCGAAGGGATCTCTGCAGTGGGCGACAGCGGCAGTTTTAAGGGACCAACAGCCAGTCCTTTTTGGGGCTGCGTTGTTGCAGTCTCTGAGGCCGCCCACCGAGGAGATCCCTTCGCCTGGAGGTGGAGGCAGCGGCAGCCTCAGACGCTGCAACAACGCAGCCCCGAAAAGGACCGGCTGTTGGTCCCTTGAACCTGCCGCCGCCTCTGTTCGGGCGCCCCCCCTGCCCAGGAAAGAGTTGCAGCAGGAAAGCAGCGCATTTGAAAAGCGCGCTGCTTTCCCGTAAAGCCGGCTTTCCTGTCTGGCACAGGGCTTTCCCAGGCAGCTGGCTTGAGCCTTGTGCCGGTTAGCAAAGCCGTCTGCCCGCTGGAGACGTGGAGAGAAAGAAGGGAAAAAGAGGGAGGGAAAGAGGAGAGGAAGGAGGGAGGAAGGGACGGGAGAGAAAAGTGAACGAGAGGGAGAGAGAAAGGGAGGAAGAGAGGAAGGAAGGAAGAGATAAATATAAAGGGAGAGGGAGAGGGAGGGGAAGAGAAGGAAGGAAGGAAAAGAGAGAAAGAGAAAAAAGTGGAAGGAAGAGAGAAGGAAAGAAAGGAAGATAGATAGTGAGAGAGAGCAAGAAAGAAAGAGTGAGAGATGAGAGAGGAAGGAAGAGAGTGAGAGAGAGTGAGAGTGTTTTTTTCTCAAGGTGACACACCACCCGAGTTATGCTCGGTTTTTTGGCGAATTTTGACACACCAAGCTCAAAAGGTTGCCCATCACTGCTATAGATTGTCGCAAGCTGGAAAGATTAACAGTCTGTTAAAGAAATACAATATGGAAAATTATAAGATTGCTAGAACTCCGATGGAAAGTTGCTTTGTGCATGGCAAGAAGGATGGAAAGGCTGTTGATAAGAGACTGTATCATTCGCTTGTAGGAAGCTTGTCGTATTTGGGAAATTATTCACGGCTGGATATAGCATATAGAATGAAGCAGTTGGAATCAGTTGAATATTATTGGAAGGCTGCGAAGAGGATATTGTGGTATTTGAAGGGTACCATGCATCATGGTTTATATTTGGAACCTGATGATAGTTTGAAATTGACGGCATATGCCAGTTTCGCCTGTGGTAATGTAACCAGGAAGTCTACGTCTGGTTTAGCTATTCTGTTTGGTGGAGTCTTGGTAGAATGGAAGTCAATGAGATAGCAACACATTACTCTGTCTACCATGGAGGCCAAATTTGCTAGTCTGTCACAGTTATGTACAGATTTAGTGGTAGCAGTTGCTGTTAGACTTAGGTATGGAGTGTCAAAAGCCTATTATGGTATATGAAGACAATCAGTCATCTATAAGTATGGCAAAAGGTAAAACTGTCAAAACACACAGACCTAAAATACCTGAATGTAAGACAGTGTGTAAAGGATGGGATAATCAAGCTTGAATACTGTGAGAGTCCAGATAACATAGCTGACAAGGCACAAGGAGCTAAACTACATGTTGAGAATTGTACTAGGTACAACATGAAACAGTAAATGTGAAACTGTATTGAATGGAAAACTATATTGTCAACCCCAAGGGGGGAGATTGTTAGCACATGGTACTCACCTGTTTTGAGGTTGCCATGTAGTAAACTACCAATAGTAGTCTGTGACTGTAAAGATGTAAAATGTCTCTAAGAGTTTTGACTGGTTTGGCCATAAGAGGGCGCCAGTACCGTTCCCTGGGGGGGGGGGAGTTATCTTTGAGAATAGTTATGTGCAGTTTATTCTCTGTTGTTGATATCTGTATGTCTGCGGAGAGGGGCAATATACAAATCTAATAAATAATAATAAAATAATAATATATTTGTAAATAATACTTTGTTAAATACTAAGTTGTGTATTTACTGGCTAACCCACATAATTACACCACTGCTATCACTCTGCTGTGTGTATGTCGACGGTTTCGCACAGGGCTTCACCGAGACATACTAACACATCCTTGATCAAAATTTTATACATTTGGGGTATGAAAGTCAGCTTTGAAAGTTCAAAGTAACATCTTCTCATTTGATCTGGGGAAATACACTGTTTGCTTAATGTACATTGGAATGCTCAGATTCAGAGGGGGAGGGTGAAATGGAACTTGTCAATTTACCTGATTTAGCTTTCGAGTAAAAGCTTTTAGACAGATGTGTCTTCAGACAGTTCCAGCTTTCAGGATTTGAGATGGTTAGACACAAAATTCAGAAGGTGGCAGAAAAGGTCAGAAGAAGTTACTGGGAAGAGATTTTAAGATGCAGTTTAGAGCATAGTTAATTAATTAATTAATTAATTACATCACATCCAGAGTTGGATGGAAACAGTAGCTGCTTGCATCAATCTGACATCCAGAAATCCAGACGCTGCCAGAAAAGTGGCAGAATGTGAAGTTTTTATTGTGTGAGTTATTGCATTTTTATTGCCTTTCTAATCAGCCAAAATTGGCCAGATAATTAAAGCATGCCTCCTAGAAGCCAGTGAAGCAATTATAGAGATATATGGTCTAGTTTATCATGCGGAAAACCAACAGTAATTCTGCTGCGTCTCAGAAGTGTATTGTACTGAATGGAGTAGAAGAAATAAATAGAAGTGTTACTGTTTGAACATTAAGTGTCTGAAGCAAATTATTCAACTATCATCTGACTAGCCTGAATCAGAACAATACCTATAAAACAAAATATTTTCTTTTTCTTAAATTTCATTTAGAGATTTCTTTCCAAGTAGTTAGGTTTGCATCTTTTAATCTTAAATCAAAATGATTACAAAAAATTGTCACTGCTCCCCCCCCTTTCAATGGATCACAAAGACGTTAATATTAAACCTGTAATTATTGGTTGTCCTTCCTAATTTTTAATTTTAATTAGTCTTTATTTATTTCATTTGTATGCTACCCATCTCATTGTCTTGACTTGAGTGACTTACATCATGAAACAATATAAAATAATTAGCATACTAAAAACACAAAGATTAAAAATCAAAAGATTAAAATTAACGTAAGACGTACCTTAGTTTTTGAGAAGGAAAATAAGAAAAAAAATCTGCCTCTGCCTATCAGCATTTATTTAATTAGCATCCTGTCAGTGTGTGAGAGTTGAGGACTGTTTAGAAACTGAAATAGTATTTGAGTTTTTAAAAAGTTTTTTATTCATAAAACACATTAAAAAAAACACCAAAAAATTTCATTTTTTCCCTTTCAATTCCAACTTTAGTCTGTCCGTCTCCACACACATTAGTACTTTATGTAGAACTACTTCTTCTTCAGGTATATTCCTGATCTTCCAATGTTGAACATAGGTGAGTTTTGCAGTGGCCAATATATGCAGCATTAAATAGGTGGCGTTTTTCTCATACATGTCCCTTGTTATCCCTAGTAGGAAAAGTTCTGGTTTTAAGTCCAATTGCATGTCCAATATTTCTTCCAAACAATATTTTATTGTTATCCAAAATTTTTGTGATTTATGACATTCCCATCACATGTGATAATAAGTACCCAAATCTCCCAACAAGCTGATGATACTTTTGTATCCATCTTTGCTAATCTTGTTGGTGGGAGATGTCACTTATAAAACATCTTGTATAGGTTTTCTTTATACAAGGTATCTAAGGTTGGCGGGCCCCAGGGGAAGAGCCTTCTCTGTGGCGGCACCGACTCTCTGGAACCAACTCCCCCCAGAGATTAGAACTGCCCCTACTCTCCCTGCCTTCCGTAAACTCCTTAAAACCCACCTCTGCCATCAGGCATGGGGGAATTGAAACACCTCCCCCGGGCATGTTTAATTTATGCATGGTATGTTTGTGTGTGCATCTGTTAGTATATGGGGTTCTTTTAAATCTTGTATAAATTTTAAAGTTTTCTGATTATTTATGATTTGTTCTATCTTGTTGTGAGCCGCCCCGAGTCTTTGGAGAGGGGCGGCATACAAATCTAAATAATAAAAATAAATAAAATAAAATAAGGCCAGTTTCAAATTTCTATTCTAGAAATCTTCCCATTTGTTTAATTCAATATTGTATCCAAAATCTCTACTCCAAATTATCATTGTGTCAGGCCCAAAGCCATTATGTGAAGTTAGAGGCTTTGGGCCTGCCACAGTTAGCAGTGATTGGGAAATGGGAGGGATGTGTGTGTGAGAGAGAGAGATTGACACCATATTATAATATGCATTTATTTTTTTCACTTTCCAAATGCGAATTTCACCAGACTTTAGTAGACTATTTGGGATATAAACAAAGGCATAGGGATGGACTCAGCCAAGGTGAAGGCTGTGCTCGATTGGCAAGTTCTCCACACATGCAAACAATTACAGAGTTTCTTAGGATTTGCAAATTTCTACCGGCAGTTCATTCCAGCTTTCGCTGAAGTTGCCTTGCCCCTAACCGAGCTACTAAAGACCGGGTCAGCCCCTAATAAGCCCAGACCGTCTCGGCCAATCAGGTGGATGATGGAATGCCAAAAGACTTTCAAAAGACTCAAAAGACTTTTTGCAAAGAAGCCAATCCTGCAACATCCTAATCCCAAGCGGAAGTTTGTAATCCACTCGGACGCCAGCGATGTGGCAATAGCTGCAGTGTTATTACAAGACAATGGAAAGGGACAGTTGCTGACTTGTGCATACCTTTCCAAGAAGCTAACCCCCACCAAAAGGAGGTGGGCTATTTGGGAGACAGAAACATTTGCTGTACGTGTAGCACTGGGGACATGGAGGCAATTTCTGGAAGGTGGAGCAATTCCTTTCAAAGTGTGGACTGACCATAAAAACCTTGAAGCATTAAAGACCCCTTGGAGGCTTTCTCCTAAGCAAGTGCGATAGGCCCAATACTTCAGACATTTCAATTTTACACTGAAACATATCCCAGCTGGGAAGAATCTCATTGCTAACGCTCTGTCATGAAAACCACAGTACAATAGCAAGGGAAAGGAAGAAGTACATCCAATCATCCCATGTCTTTCCCCGCATCCTGAAAGTAAGGAGAAAGTTGCAGCTGTCCTCACCCAAGACCAGATCAGGAGACAGTTTCCACTAGGAAAGGGGGAATGGGAGAACAAATTGAAGTTAGCTTTGCCCACTTTCAACAACTATAAAGAAATCCTAATACTGATGGAAGGGTTGGCTTGGAAGGGAACCAAACTATATGTGCCTGCCAGTCTGTGATTAGAGATTCTCCAATGGAGTCATGACCCCAGACTAGGAGGCCATTTTGGGTTCCTGAAAACATTGCACCTGGTGTGGAGGCAGTTTTGGTGACCCAGAATGAGAGCGGAAGTCGAAGATTATGTGAAAAGTTGTGCCATCTGTGCCACCAGGAAACATAGGCTTGGAAAAAAACCCGGATTACTACAGCAAGTAGCCAGCCCTACAAGGCCTTGGGGAGAGATAGCGGTGGATTTCATAGTGGAACTCCCCGAGAGCAAGGGCAACATGCTTATTTGGACTGTCATCGATTTATTCTTCAAACAAGCCCATTTTATCACTTGTTTGGGGCTACCCACAGCCAGACACCTGGCTAAGTTATTCCTAAAACACATTTACAGGTTGCATGGAGTCCACCGTAGAATCATATCAGATCGGGGGGTCCAAGATTCTGGAGAGAATTTGTCCGCACCATTGGTTCCACCCAAGGACTTAGTTCTGTGTTCCGCCCTTCCACAAATGGAGCAGCAGAGAGAGCTAACACCCTAGTGGAACAATACGTCAGGTTTTAGGTGAGTTACCAGCAGAACAATTGGGCTGAATTGCTCTCTTTTGCAGAAGTAGCATACAACAATTCTGTACACAGCAGCACGGGACTAACTCCTTTCCAGGTTGCCAATGGTCAAGATTTTTTCCCATGCTGGAACTACCTACAGAACCTTCCTCGTCCAATATGTTGACAGAGTGGGTGGAGAAGCTGAAGAAAGGATGGGAGGACACCAAGAAGGTGCTGACAAGCCTACAAGAAACAAGCAGATAAACACCTATCTCCCCAACCTCCTTTTACAGTGGGAGATAAGGTTTTCCTGTCTACCAAATACATTCAGTTAAGGCTGCCTAGCAAAAAGCTAGGTCCTATATTCCTGGGCCCTTTCCCAATTGTAAAGTAATCAACCCAGTCACGGTGCAGATTGCCTAAAATCCTAGGGAGGATCCACCCTGTATTTCACTTCAGCCTGCTTAAGCCGGTGATTGGGTCCAACATTAGACCACACACACAGCCACCCCCTTCCCTTGTAGTGATACAGGGGTAACTGTACTATGAAGTGAAAAAAAATTGGGATTCCCGCATTTTCTGGGGTAATTTACAGTACCTTATTCATTGGAAGGCGTACCCTCTGTCGGAGGCTATCTGAGTAAAGAGTCGGGATGTCAAGGCTGATAGGTTAGTCAAGTAGTTCCATGAAAATTATCCGAATAAGCCAAAGGGGCACCAGGGGGGAGATAGAATGATTTGGAAGCAGTACTATGTTTTATTCTATTGTTCTAGGAGACGGGTCTTTGCGGAAGGGGGGGGCGCCTGTCAGGCCCAAAGCCATTATGTGACGTTAGAGGCTTTGGGCCTGCCACAGTTAGCAGTGATTGGGAAATGGGAGGGGTGAGAGAGAGAGATTGATATCACCACACATTCCTTACACAGAGTCCAAGGTCAACTGAACAAATGAAGAAGCCAGTGAATCCCTTCACTGGATTGGTCCATGTGATTGCACTTGTGGATGTGAGATGAACCTTAACCTGGATGGGGAACTGAAGATAATTTAGTGTTGGAATGATGGAGCATGAATCTAACATGGCGAAGTTAATAAATTGAACCTTGTGTGAGAGCACAGGAGTAGAATGCGATTTATTTCTCAGATGCTATTTGGTTCATTGACACATTGTTTCTTTGACTCAATCCTCACATAAAGCTTGTTCTAATAAATGGTGATAAATTTTTTTATTGCCTTCTCTTCTAATCCTAAAAGTATTTTATCTAATTCTGATGGTTCCATTTTAATATCTGGATCTTTTTTATCCTTACTATAGTTTGACTGAAGTTGTGGGTAGACTTGCCATTCTAGATCTATCTCCTCTTAGTGTCTCAAAAAATACTGGTGGTTTTTATTTTTTTCCTCCCATAAAAAGGCATGCCAGATGGCTTGCAAATCGTGTCTCTCCAATTTTAACAGTCTTTCATTGTTTAAAAATTGTATCCAATCTCTTATCCATAATAATTTAGTAACCAGATCATATTTTTCCTAATCCTGGAGTTCAAATTCCCCCTCCCTTTGAATCTTGCAGTAGTTTTAATTTAATTCTTGCCCTTCTTTTTTGCCAAATAAATTTGCATGGAATTTTATTAAGATTTTGGAAAAAAGATTTTTCAACCTTAATCGGTATGCATTGCAGTCAAAATAATAGTCTTGATAGGATGTTCATTTTTACTAGTGTGATTCTGCCCATAAAGGAAAGTTGAAGACTTGTCCATTTATCTAAGCCTAATTTTATTTGATTTAACAATTTGTTTTAATTATCTCTTTTCAATGTGATATACCTTGATATAATTTGTATTTCCAAATATGTTTTTTTGTGATTTGAATATCAAATTTCCCTATTAGTTCTTGTTCTTGTCTTTTAGTCATATTTTTAACAATCATTTTGTTTTTTTCCCTATTAATTTTTAAACCAGCCAATTCTCCATATTCCACCAGTGCTTCCATTAATCTACATCTTGACTGTAGTGGCTCTTCAGTTATAAATGTTAAATCGTCTACAAAAGCCTGCAGTTTGAATCTCTCTCTATTGACTTCAAGACTTTTAATCCATCCATCCAACTTAATGTTTCTTGTTAACACTTCTAATGATAATATAAATAGTAAGGATACTCTTTTTTAATTTGAAAGCTTTCCATTGTTTTCCCATTAATAATCAATCTGGCTTTCTGTCTTGAATATATCACTTTAAACATTCTTTTTTTTTTGGAGGGGGAGGTTCTCCATCATAAAACATACAATACAAAATATCTTCTCTTTTTAAAAGATGATTTGATTAGTACATCATATATAATCACAAAAAAATCTTAACTCAAATTTAATGTTGGTATCAATCTTTTTTGTTGTCAGGTTTCTAATTTTGTCATCCCAATTAACCAATTGTCTTCTAATTTATTTCATCATTAATGTTCCTTCCTATTTAAAAAACACCAATATTTCTAAAATCTTAAATATTAAGCCATAATATCTCCTCCCCTCCTTATACATTTTTCTAAAGAGCTAAAAACCCTTCTAGCTCTTATCTAATTAATCATCTCTCTTAATAATTAATATATCTTATAGCCATTATTAATACTTATCAGTGCATCATTATATACCTCATTTAAAAAATTCATTTATAATACTCATACAAATAAATTTTTATATATATGTATATGTTTAACAAAGTTACTAAGGTCAATAGTACTATCAATACTTAATACAAATTCAAAATAATTTCTAAAAATTATTATCGAAAAGAAAAAATCCCAACTATTTATCCCTTTCAAACTTCTGGTTTCCTTGTTTAAAATCAATAGCTTTCTGTTTAAAGTTAAGATCTTTCTTGTCTTTTTGTACTACCTTTTCTTTCTTTTTTGCCTCTTCCTTTCTTCAAGTAACCAGTCTTTACCAATCTCAACCTTCCCTTTTTCTTAATTTCTTCCTTAGTCTGCAAATCCCATGCTTCTGCTCACATCTGTTTTTTATTAGTGCTAGTACCAATATACTCATAATAAAACATGTGACCATTAGCCCGTTCATTCTCCACCAGCAGATGGCACCACCACTTAAAATAAATTCCTGGGTTTTTTATTTTAAGTCCAAGAAAAGATCTTAAGCTTCTTGTTTTAAATTCTTTTTTTTAGTCCAAATTATAAATCCAAAGAAGAAATAGTCCAACAATCTGGGTTTTAGCTATAACTTTCTGAGTCATTTCAATAATAGTTGAATATTTCCAATGTTACATTAGCTGCTTCCTCCCTCTTCTCTTTATATTTACTGCATAAATCCAAAAGGACAGTTCTTTAGAAAATTCTAGCCTAAAATTTTAGAAAAGTTTATATATGTCATATCTGTATTGACTTTGGGAATCAAGGTTATTGTTGTTTCTTCCCACGAGGATGGGATTTTTCCATTTTTAATACCTTGTTATATAGGCGTAGTAGTCCTATGCCCAGGGTTTCTTGAAAGGTTTTATATAGTTCCGCCAGTATATCATCTGGATCAGGTGTCTTGTTATTTTTTTTGTTTTCTAATTGTATTAGAAATTTCTAAGGGCGTTATTTCTGCATTTAAGATTTTTTGAATATCTATGGGGATTATCGGGAAATCAGATTTTTGTAAGTATTGCCAAATATTACTATTATTGTTTCTCTCTATATCATTGTATAATTTCTTATAGAATTCAAATATTATGCGTTTTTCCCTTTTTAATTGTATATTATTTCTTCTAGCTCATTGTGTAATTTATTGATTCTCTTTTCTTCCCTTTATTTTTTTATTCGATGGGCAAGCCATCTTCCAGGATTTTGGCATTTTCAAAGTAATTTTGTTTGGCATATCTTATTTGTTGGGCCAATTCTGCCTTATCAATATTATTCATTTTGTGTTTAATAAAGTTAATTTGTTGTTTTGTCTCCTAAGTGTTAGGTTCAAATTGAAGTTTAGCCTCTTCTATTTTTAATTCTTCAACTAATTTTCTTTGTAGTTCTTTTTGTTGTTGTTGTTCACTTTAGCCATGCAGGCAATCGCCACTACTCTCATAAACACCTTGGCAATAACCCACCAGTTTTGACAGTTTGTATCTTCTTTGTTGTGAATTTTGAAAAATAAATATAATTGGTCCTCCATCTGTAATTTAAACTTGTTGTGGTTTAAAATTTCCATTTTTAATCTCCATCTTCTAATTTTCTTTTCTCATTTCAATTTAATTCTTATTGGATTGTGATCGCCCAGTAATTCGTATCACTTGTAATTTCCTCTATATCTAAATTTAGCTCTGCTGATGACCATTCCATATCAATCCTGGACCAGGAACTATGTTGACCCGAGTAATAGTAAATTGTTGCATTGTTGTATTTCTGTCTTTGAGATTTAATTCATCTGTCATTTTAAAAAGATTATAGGCCAATTTTTTTTCATTCCTTTTTTCATATTATTACTCTTGTAGTCTATTTTCCTGTCAGTAATGGCATTAAAATCTCCAATTATGCCTATCTTCTCATACTCCAGATTGCCTATAATTTTGTGTAGTTTTTATAAAATGATTTCTGTCCCTCATTGGGAGCATATAGTTCAACTATTGCTATTTTTTTCTTCATTCAAGATTATTTCAACTACGAGTATCTTCCCATCATTGTCAGCATATATCTGCTTCATTGTAAATTCACTATTTACATATATTGCAACACCACTTTTTAAATACTTTGATAAGGACATAAATACATTCCCCAATCTAGGATAATATAGTAAGTGTTTGTTTTGGTGCTTAATATGTGTCTTTTGTATTATTATTACATCTAAATGCATCTGACTTATCTTATGTAAAGGGTTTTTTTTTCCTTTTGGGGGGTGAATTTAGTCCATTTACATTTATAGACATCATTTCTATTTCCTTTTTCATTTCTCTATCTATACTTTGGTTTAGCAGCTCTTGTTATTCTAATATCTTTGTATTCTTTATATTCTTTATTTCTCTTTTCATCTTGCTTCCCATTATCTACCTCTCCTTTCCTACTGTCTCTATTTTGTAACTGAGGTATGAAACAGTATTTGTTGAGTGAACAACAAGGAGACATCCAGGAGTGTGAACGGGGCTTCAGGGATTGCCACAGACCATTGCCTCCTCTATGCCTTGCCCTTTTGACTACATTCAGTGTATAAGACTCACCCAAATTTTCACCCTCTTTTAGGGCAAGAAAAAGTGCATCTTATACTCTGAAAAATATGGTATTTCTTTCTCCATGTGCTTGGGATAGTTTTAATATCAGTTTTGATTGTTAAATAAAAATAGTTATTCAAACAATGCAATTATTTTTTGTGATTTCTTTTTAGAGAAATACCAGTGTATTTAGTTAGGACCTAGCCCTAAAACTATTTAAAATGCTTAGATTTTTAAAATATTAATAAAATGTAACCCCTTTTCTCTTTGTTTTTTAGTGTCGTCCATCCAGAGGCTGGAAGAGAGGATATTGCTGGTGTGTAGATAAATATGGGCAGCCACTCCCTGGATATGGTGGGAAAAGGAAAGAAGAAGTCCATTGTTACAATTTAGAAAGCAAATAAGAGGAGACCCCTAGCTTCCATTGAGTCTGTATATGGCATCTTTACCAGCCAGAAGCCTTGGAGTGACTGGGCTACAGCATGGAATGCGTTGGACTTGGGAATTCTGAGTTTTGACTCCTATCTATATTGGAGAGAGTCAGTAGCCCTGGATTCTGCAACTGCATCCTACCACAGATTCACTTTCTGCTTTCTATAGATTGATATAGGGAGGTCTGAAATCCCAGATATATCTGCACTATTAACCCCCAGAATGCCGCTCCGAGTGTTGTGAGCCGCCCTGTGTCTGCGGAGAGGGGTGGCATACAAATCTAATAATTAATAAATAAATAAATAAATAAATAAATAAATAAATAAGGAAAGAGAAAAAAGGCACTTCAGAATGGATTCAGGGAGCACCCACTGTTTGTTTTTTGTTTTTTCAAATAATGGCCTGTGACCAATTTGATCCCGAAAGATAATCATGCTTTTATTTTGAAGAATTTGTAGACTGTAATTATCATGAAGATATAGGTATGACACAAGCCAAGTTAAGCATTTTAAAGTTACATTGGCTATCCATATGTTTAAACATCTTTCATTGAAATGAAAGAAACTTAAATTGCAATATTTAAGCTTAAGAAAGAGTTCCATTAAATTCAGTGGGAATTTATAGTTGATAAACATGTAGGATGGTACTATTAATACTGATTATCTTGGGCTGAATCAAACTCAGAGTTTTCAACTAAGATGTTTTGTTTTTATACAGGTCTTACAAGAACTTTATTTCACGGGTAAAACATGTGAACTTTTAAAATACACATGTTTCTACTTGGTTATTTTTTTCTGTCAAAATATATGACTATTCTGTTCATCTGTATTTAATATAATTTTTTAATAAACTATTTAAATGTAACATCAACATCACGTGTTACCAAAATTGTCTTTCCCAGAAACTGTTTGTGGATCAATCAATATTTACAAAATTCTAGATTCAGAAAAAAGCAGTACTTTTCAGTAAAATGCAATGCTCATTATATTTTAATTAGCATTGCTCATGAATCATTGTCCAATACTGAGTAACAGAATAACAGACTAACAGAGTTGGAAGAGGCCTTGAGGTCTCCTAGTCCAACCCACTTGCTCAAGCAGAAAACCCTATACCATTCTGGACAAATGGCTATCCAGCCACTTTAAAAGCCTCCAGTGATGGAGCACCCACAACTCCTGAAAGCAAGCCATTCCACTGATTAATTGTTCTTACTGTCAGGAAATTTCTCCTTAGTTCTAGGTTGCTTAGTTGCTTAGTTTCCATCCATTGTTCCTTATCTTGCCCTCTGGTGCTTTGTAAAATAAATTGACCCTCTTCTCATTGTGGCCACCTTTCAGAAATTGGAACACTATCTCAAAATTACATTTGTTGACACTAGTCTGAATCAGTTGCCAAATATTGATTAAATCAATTGAGTAACCATCAGGCAAAATTAGAAATGATAGATAAAAGGAGATAAGGATTTGATTATAAAAAATTCAAATCAAGTATCTTACTAGACCCTTAAATAGAGTTTAGTTATAGAATTACAATAGTTGAAAAATGCTTTTCAAAGTAACATCTGATCTACAAAAATATTATGCTATAATAAATTTGTCAATTTTTAAGATGCCATGATAGTCTGTTTAGCCAGATATCTGAACAGCCTGTTTAAAGGTTTACATATTTGTTCCCAGTACGCATATTAAATGGATTCCAAAATTCTTGATATCACATCACATTCATCAATGGATAAAAATAAAACGATTTCATGTAAGATACCAGACTATAAAAATACTAAGCAAAAAATGTCAAAGCTATTTGTTAAAATTCATAGAAACTATAAAATTTTGTGGCAATATTTCTGTTTTTGACTTACATATCAATGAGGAGATTACTGTAAGAGACAGCAATTAATCCAGTTAGTAATAAAAATAATTATCAGAAATTGAATTGATTCATTTTCATTTTACTTTGAATTACAATTAAATTAAATTGGACTGTTTACCCAATTAAATGCAAATATTAAATTAAATTGAAGTATTTTGGAATGTAAGTTCCTGGTTGCTAACCGTAATTAGTGTGGAATTCAATTGAGTAAAATATGTGGAATCAATTATTTTGGGAATGTAAAAAACATTGTTATGTACAAAAAATTACTGCTGGGTTTTGGACTTGATTGGTGCTCTTAGTGAGGAAAGACTTTATTTATCTATCTATCTATCTATCTATCTATCTATCTATCTATCTATCTATCTATCTATCTATCTATCTATCTAATTGGATTTGTATGCCACCTCTCTCCAAGGACTCGCGGTGGCTCACAGCATATACAAAAACAAAACAACAATATGAATCCAATTAATTAATTAATTAATTAATTGATACTACATTAAAACAACTATTAAATTTAATTTTTAAAAAAGGAAAACCAATCAAACTAATAATTCAGCACTCATACATAAAACAATCATTGGTCAGGGGAAGATTTAAAAGTCCCAAGCCTGGCGGCAAAGGTGAGTTTTTAAGCTCTTTCGGAAGGCAAGGAGGGTGGGGGCAGTACGAATCTCTTGGGGAAGCTGATTCTAGAGGCTCGGGGCTCCCACAGAGAAGGCTCTTCACCTAGGTCCCACCAGCCAACATTGTTTGGTCAACAGGATCCTAAGGAGGCCAACTCTGTAGGACCTCACCGGTCATTGGGATTCGTGTGGCAGAAGGCGGTCTCTGAGATAATCTGGTCCTATGCCATGAAGGGCTTTATAGGTCATAACCAACACTTTGAATTGTGCCTGGAAACGGATTTGTAGCCAATGCAGTCTGCAGAGATGTGGGCATTTCTTGGAAGCCCCAAGACTGCTCGCGTGGCTGCATTTTGGATGAGTTGAAGTTTCCGTAGCCCCATATAGAGAGCATTGCAGTAGTCGAACCTCAAGATGATAGGGCATGAGTGACCATGAGCAAAGACTCCATGTCCAAATAGGGCTGCAACTGGTGCACCAGGCGGACCTAGGCAAACGCCCCCCTTGCCACAGCCAAAAGATGGTGTTCTAAGATTAGCTGGGGATCAAGGAGGATGCCCAAGTTGCAAACCCTCTCTGAGGAGGTCAATAGTTTCCACCCCCCAGAGTGATGGATGCACAGATGGACGTGTCCTTGGGAGGCAGTATCCACAGCCACTCTGTCTTGTCTGGATTGAGTCTGAGCCTGTTGGCACCCATCCAGACCCTGACAGCCTCCAGACACCGGCACATCAATTCCACTGCTTCACTGAGTGGACATGGGGTGGAGATGTACAACTGAGTGTCATCAGCATACTGATGGTAACTCACCCCATGTCCTTGGATGATCTCACACAGCAGTTTCTTGTAGATATTAAACAGCAGAGGGGAGAGAACCGACCCCTGAGGAACCCCACAAGGTAGGGACCTTGGAGTTGACCTCTGCCCCCCGCTAACACCGACTGCGACCGACCAGAGAGGTAGGAGGAGAACCACCATAAAGCAGTACTTCCCAGTCCCAACCCATCCAGTCGGCGCAGAAGGATATCATGATTGATGGTATCAAAAGCCACTGAGAGGTCAAGAAGCACCAGGACAGAGTCCCACCAGAGATCATCCATCAGCGCAACCAAAGCAGTTTCCGTGCTGTAGCCGGGTCTGAATCCTGACTGCTGAGGGCCTAGAAGCATCCCTAGAAGCATCCCTGTGAAGCAGGCAGAGAGGCAGGCAGCAGAGAGGCAGAGCTGCTCCTTTCAAAGTGGAAAAGACATCTCCAAAGTATCTAAAACAATGAAAAAATACTAAAACAACTACTGAAGAGGTGCCCATGGACTCCTACCTTCTAGTGGAAAGCCTCCACAGAGCTCAGCTGGAAGAGAGCTAAAGGATTTCTAGTGGAAAGCATCCACAGGGCTCAGTTAAGAGGAAAGCCTTCGAATCCTTCAGCTATCCTGATCAAAGGGTAAGCAGGGACTATTGAGACATTTGTGCGGGATGGGTAGAGACCATTTGGATACAACTTTGCCATCAGCCTCAAGAGGACTGTTCAAAACTGCTTAAAATTTCAAAGTGCTGGCTGCGAAGGAAGAGGGGGGGGTACTGTACATTTGAAAGCCATTGTTCTTGCCTGTTTCAGCCACTTACCTCTTTCTTAACATTACAAACTGCTTAAGTGAAGTTGTTAAGTATCACCATGACAGCCAGGTCGTAAAGAGACCCAGAGAGCAGGAAGCCATAAACCCAGGCAGGGTATTGTTTAAAAGCCAAGATTTTTCCTTTGCTAAGTGCAAACTATGCTGGGATTCCCACAGTAATCCTCAAAGCCAGCAAGCCCATTCTCAGCTGAACCCAGAACTAAGGAAATAGCCTTAATTAACCTGGATTCAACTGGTAAATTTCGTGAAGCACTAACCTCCCCTCCCACATCCTGGAGACAGCCGCTGTTACAGAACAACACAAAGCATCTCAACACCCTATCTTCAGATCTGCAAAGCCTTTCCCAAACCACACCTCCCCCTTCTGATTACAGTGATCCCTCGAGTTTCGCGTCCTCGAGCATCGCGAAAGGGCTATATCGCGAGTTTTCAACCCGGAAGTAAACTCCGCCATCTGCTAGGGTGTCCCCACGCGCGCGCGCGTTGCTGGGGAAAGCGCACGCGCTTGGGGACACCCCACCTCCGCTTCCCAGCTGGGAAGCGGAGCTAGGGTGTCCCCAGCGCGCGCGTTGCTGGGGAAAGCGCACGCGCTTGGGGACACCCCACCTCCGCTTCCCAGCTGGGAAGCGGAGCTAGCGTGTCCCCACCGCGCGTGCGTTGCTGGGGAAAGCGCGCGCGCTTGGGGACACCCCACCTCCGCTTCCCAGCTGGGAAGCGGAGCTAGGGTGTCCCCACCGTGCGCGCGTTGCTGGGGAAAGCGCGCTTGCTTGGGGACACCCCACCTCCGCTTCCCAGCTGGGAAGCGGAGCTGGGGTGTCCCCAAGCGCGCGAGCACCCCAGGCGCGATCAACGGGGTGGGCGGGCGAAGGGCGGGCGGCAGTGGAAGTAAAAACACCATCTGCGCATGCGCAGATGGTGTTTTTACTTCCGCACCGCTACTTCGCTAAAAATCGATCATCGCGTGGGGTCCTGGAACGGAACCCTCGCGATGATCGAGGGATCACTGTACATCAAAGAAGAAGCCTAACTTCTCAAGCATCCTCAAGCATCTGGAAAACATCACCTCTCCCTTCATACACTGAATTTCCATCCCATTGCCTCTCCCTTCATACACTGAATCTCAAAGCAGACATGGTGTTCTATCTGGGTCACTCTGTAAGCCAAGACCAACCCCAAAAAGAGAAGCCAGACACACCGGTAAAAGGCAAAGGCAGTTTATAAAATTCAAGAAAAACACAGGTAACAGAAAATGTCCTTACAAACAGGAAAACGCTGGAACTTCAAATATACCAAGAAGGCAAAAGTCCATGCAGCAATACAGGATTCTTGCTGCCAAGACGAGGCTGTAGATAGCAGACCTACACCTCCCATGGGTCTTCCAAACTGCTGGGCCACAAGCCAGGAACAGAGACATCGAGAACAAAGCAGGTCACCGTAACTCCAACTGATAACACTCCACATGGCTTCAAGGGCTTGCCTGCCTTTTAAACCCTGCTAATGAGGACCACACCCAAGCCCTGCTGTTCCTAATTCACTGCTGATGATACTTCTTTAATTGCTCCTTTCTTTGATCTGAACGTCTCTGTCGCATGTCAATGACGGTTTGTGCTTTATCACCTAATGACTCCAAGCTACTGGCTGGGGAGAGCCCCCACCCCCGGGGCTATCCTGCTGTTTTCCCTCGTCCCATTCCTGACTTTCCTCTCCCTCGTCCGACTGCTCAGCCCCCTCCTCTTCGCTGTCATCCTCCTCCGGGCATGGAGCCAGCAGAGACACAGCCAGCCCCTGAGCAGCCTCAGGCTGAACCACAACACCATCTCCCCTCGGAAGGCCCCTCCCCACCTGCCAGCGGAGAGGACGTGGTTTCTGGGGAAACCGGGCGTGATAGTCCCGAATGAGATCAGGAGCGTCCAGCAATGCTGCTTCCACCCAGGAGCAATCATCAGGGTCCCCCTCCACCCATTGTACCTTGTATTGGAAACAAGTGTCCACCCAACGGGAATCCAGAATGACATGCACCATGGCATCAGGGAAGTGGTCACAAACACACGGGGCAGGAAACACGGGAATGTTGGGACGGAGCGGACAATTGGGAGGGACAGGGACTAACAGGGAACGGTGAAACACAGGGTGGACCCGTAAGTTGGCCGGCAAGGTGAGCCGGTAGGCCACCGGGTTGATAACCTTTTCGACGGGAGAAGGTCCCAGGAACCGGGGATCTAACTTGTGCCTAGGTAATTCGGAGGCTATGTATTTCGTGGATGGCCACACCTGATCCCCCACCACCAAGGGGGGCACATCCCATCTGGAGCGGTCAGCCACCCTCTTATAATCCTCCTTGGCCTTATTGAGATACCATTTGACCATCTCGTGTACCGCCTGCAGCTCCGAGAGGAAGTCCTCTGCAGCGGGCACTGGGGAATCTAAGAGGGTCAATGGGAAGAAGCGGGGATGGAAGCCATAATTCGCAAAAAAGGGCATGAGTCGGGTTGAGGAGTGGTGGGAGTTGTTAAAAGCAAACTCTGTGACAGGGAGGAACCGGGACCAATCAGACTGGTGATCCGCCACTACACACCGCAGGTATTGCTCCAGTATCCCTATGACCTTTTCTGTGCCTCCATCGGTCTGGGGGTGGTGCGTCGATGTGAGGCACACACACACATTCAGGGCTGACATCAATTTTCGCCAGAACCGGGCTGTGAATTGGGTTCCCCTGTCAGAGACCACCCAATCCGGAAGCCCACACAACCTGAAAACGTGGCTGATAAACATTTGGGCCGTGAGTTGGGCAGTGGGCACCCTAGTGCATGGTACAAAATGAACCATCTTGGTGAGCATATCCATCACCACCATGACTGCCGTGAATAATAATAATAATAATAATAATAATAATAATAATAATAATAATAATAATAATTTATTAGATTTGTATGCCGCCCCTCTCCGAAGACTCGGGGCGAGCAGAGGAAGGCATATGGGTCACAAAGTCATTGGACATGGCACCCCAGGGTCTCTCGGGCATGGGCAAGGGTTGCAGTAGTCCTGGCGGGGCTCCAGTCACCCCCTTGGCCGTACGACACCGGACACAGGTGGCCACATAGGAACGCACATCATCTTGGATGCGTGGCCACCAGAATGTCCGAGTGACCAGCTCTAATGTTTTGAAAAGGCCAAAATGCCCCACCACTGGACTGTCATGACACTGGACCATAATCAGGCCCCTCACTGGGCCTGCAGGAACATACAGCTGCCCCCAGTACTGGAGCAGACCGTCTTGGAACGTCCATGGGGAATTGGGTACTAACTCCTGCACCCTCTGCGTTACGAACCCATCCCCCCGCTGTGCCTCCCGTAAATAGCGACACAAGTCCACTGGGTCCTGGGTCGCAGCCAAAGCTGCAGGGGGAAGGATCGTCTGAAGAGGAGCCGGCTCCTTCGGGTGAGTGTACTCTGGCTTACGAGACAATGCGTCCGCTCGAGGGTTCTGGGTGCTGGGAGTGTACCTGATGCGGAAATTGAACCGCGCAAAAAAGAAGGACCAGCGATTTGTCTGTGGTTCAATTTCTGAGCTGTCTGGAGATACTCTAGGTTCCGGTGGTCCGTCCGTACTTCTATCTGGTGACGGGCCCCCTCCAGGTAATGCCGCCAATGTTCAAAGGCGGCCTTAACCGCTAAGAGTTCCTTCTCCCAAATTGTATAGTTTCGTTCCGAGGGTGACAATTTGTGGGAGAAGTAAGCACATGGAAACAGGATGTCACTGGGAGGAAATAGAGACAGTAGGAAAGGAGAGGTAGATAATGGGAAGCAAGATGAAAAGAGAAATAGCACTGTGCCAACCGCTACATCCGAGGCATCTGTTTCCATCACAAACGGCTGAGCGGGATCAGGATGACGCAGGAGCGGTTCAGCCATGAACGCTGCTTTCAGGGCATCAAAAGCCCGCTGTCCCGCCTCCCCCCAACTAAACGGGACTTGTTTCTGTAATAAACGAGTCAAGGGCGTGGTTAACGTGGCATACCCCAGAATAAAAGTATGATAGCAATTCGTAAACCCCAAGAGACGTACGTCTTTAACCTGATGTGGAGGTTGCCAAGACTGAAGCGCGGCCACTTTGCCCGGGTCCATGGAAATGCCACCTGGAGATAAAATGTGCCCGAGGAATTCGATGGTGGTCTGGAAGAATTTGCACTTCTCCAGCTTGGCATACAAATGCTGCTCTCATAACCGGAGCAGGACCCGGCGCAAATGGCCCAAGTGCATGGCATGGGTCGGGGAATATACCAAAATGTCATCAAGATAAATCACAACAAAATGATCCAACATGTCCCGAAACACATCATTCATCAGATGCTGAAATACTGCCGGGACGTTGGTGAGGCCAAAGGGCATCACGGTGTATTCAAAGTGGCCGTAACGAGTGCCGAACGCTGTCTTCCATTCATCCCCGGCCCGCATTCGGACCAAATTGTACGCGCTGCGCAAATCAATTTTAGTTTACACCGTTGCCGTCTGCAACCGGTCCATGAGTTCAGGGATCAAGGGCAAAGGGTACCTATTATGCACTGTGATGGCGTTAAGGCGCTGATAGTCACAGCAGAGGCGAAGATCCCTGTTTTCTTCTTCACAAACAGAACAGGGGCAAACAAGGGGGACTTGGACGGCCGAATAAAACCCTTGGTCAAGTTCTTCTCAATAAACTCCTTGAGAGCCACAAGCTCCGGCTCTGACATGGAGTACAAACGACCAGCCGGGAGCTTGGCGTCAGGGATCAGGTCTATGGCGCAGTCGTACGACTTATGCGGTGGTAGACGATCTGCCTCCTTCTCGTTGAAAACATTGGCGAACTCCTTGAGGCAACGGGGTAACTGGATCACGGGAACTACTGGGCTGTGGGCTGCGCACACATGTCGGTGGTGGTCCACACACTGCAAGCTGGAGAAAGTTACAAGGTTCTGGGACCACACCACATGCGGGTCATGCACGCGCAGCCACGACAACCCCAGCACGAGGGGAAAATGAAGCCCCTTGGTGACATAGAACTGCAGGGCCTCCTCATGAGTTCCGATGCACATCCGCACCGGTAGGGTCTGGAAATGGATGGGACCAGCCAGCAACACCCGCCCATCAATGGTCTCAACAGTTAACGGAGGGGTGACAGGACAAAGGGGCAAGGAATGGCATTGGGCAAAGGCTTCGTCCAGAAAATTTGTAGTCACCCCCAAATCCACGAGGGCCAACGCAGGATAAGTCCAAGTCCGTTGAGCAATATGCAGGGTCACAGAGAGCGTCAGGTGTTAAAATGGTCCGGAGTCGGTAGCCGCGGAGTCGGTAGAAAGTGGGATCCCTGCCTGACCTAGTGTTGCCACCAAGCCGGGCCCCCCTCATTTCCCAACTGCTCCGGCGACTGAGGATGTCCAGATGAAGGACCCGCCATCAGAGTCCATGACAGGGACAGTGACACAAGGGGTTGTCTCCTGGAAATGAACGGGGGAAGCCACTGGAAGCACAGGAGAGCTGGAGGGTACTGGAACGGCGGCAGCCACCGTGCTCCACCTCTTGTGGGGACAAACCACAGCAAAATGTCCCGGGGCCCCGTAATAGAAACACAACCCGGACGCCTGCCGATGCCCCCATTCCTTCGGGGTCTGGCGGGGTCGGGCGTAACTCATGTCCATCGGCTCCCCAGCGGAAACACAATCCATCAGGCATGGAGGCAGCACTGGTTGAAAACGTCAGGGCACAGGGGCTGGAGTCAGGGTTGCTACGGTCGACAACCCCCGCCGTGGAACAGGTGTCGGTGGGATGCCTGAAGCACAGGGGTTGGACCATCCTGCTCGATGGACTTCCCTGGCCAACAGCCTGGCCTCTATTGCCAAGCAATGCCACTCCAAAGCGTCCAGAGTGCCGGGCAGCACCTCATGCACCAGCTCATCCAACATAGTGTCCGATAATCCATCCTGAAAGGCCTCGAGCAGGGCAGCCTCTTTCCATTGGACCTGCCCAGCCAGGGACCGAAAGTCAGCCATGTAGTCCGCCAGGGGGCGCGAACCCTGGCGCAGTTGCTTCAGCGCCCATGTGGCTGTCTGCTCTTGCACCGGGTCCGTGAATTGGTGATGCAGCTGGTCACAGAAAGCTGCAAAGTTCTGGAGTAGAGGGTCATCTCGAGCCAGGTAAGGTGCCACCCACGACGCTGCAGGGCCAGCCAACAAGCTACAAAGAAACACCACTTTGTGGTCATCTCCAGGAAAGTGCACCATCTGGGCATTTATGAACAGCTGCACTTGGCTCAGGAACGCAGAAAACAGCCGCTGGTCCCCCCAGAACTTCTCTGGCATCACCACGAAACATTTCCTCCTCGGCAAAGGCGTTGGAGGAGGTACCACGGGTGGCGCCTGGGGTGGGGCTGGCTGGTGGGACAAATCCTCCACCTGGCGTTGTAATACCAGGACCGTCTGGGTCAACTGCGCAATGTCTCTGCGCAACTCATCAAACACAGCCTGCATGTCAGCTGCAGAAACTGCCATGGTGGAAGGCAAAAACAGGAATCCAAAAAGCAAAAATGCCAAACAAGGAACAAGCAGCAGGGAGCAGGAAGAAAAAACAAACAAACCACCCCCAAACTGTGAACCAGGTGTGTCTGGTGGTTGGTGGAGTGTTATACTGTTCTGTCTGGGTCACTCCGGAAGCCAAGACCAACCCAAAAAGAGAAGCCAGACACAACGGTAAAAGGCAAAGGCAGTTTATAAAATTCAAGAAAAACACAGGTAACAGAAAATGTCCTTACAAACAGGAAAACGCTGGAACTTCAAATATATCCACGAAGGCAAAAGTCCATGCAGCAATACAGGATTCTTGCTGCCAAGACGAGGCTGTAGATAGGAGACTTACACCTCCCACGGGTCTTCCAAACTGCTGGGCCACAAGCCAGGAACAGAGACATCGAGAACAAAGCAGGTCACCGTAACTCCAACTGATAACACTCCACATGGCTTCAAGGGCTTGCCTGCCTTTTAAACCCTGCTAATGAGGACCACACCCAAGCCCTGCTGTTCCTAATTCACTGCTGATAATACTTCTTTAATTGCTCTTTTCTTTGATCTGAACGTCTCTGTCGCATGTCAATGACGGCTTGTGCTTCATCACCTAATGACTCCAAGCTACTGGCTGGGGAGAGCCCCCCCGGGGCTCTCCTGCTGTTCTCCTTCGTCCCATTCCTGACTTTCCTCTCCCCCGTCTGACTGCTCAGCCCCCTCCTCTTCGCTGTCATCCTCCTCCGGGCATGGAGCCAGCAGAGACACAGCCGGTCCCTGAGCAGCCTCAGGCTGAACCACAACACATGCCAATCAAAGAGAATATGCAACAACAAGCAACAATTGATAATCACAACTATCAATGCTTTAAATGCAATGACATTATCAATGATCATGATGGTTTCATAAAATGCAAAACTTGCAATCAGTCTGCGCACTACAACTGCCTCAATATTTCTAAACATATTGCCACCTTTCTAAAAGCAAACACTTCATTTCTTTATATGTTCTCATCCTGCACTCCCAAGCTGAATATACTCAGCAGTTTGTCTGATGAGATTAACACCTTAAAAGAAGCCCTCAAAACCCAACAAACATTCATAGAAAGTATTGAATCAAGACTTTCATCCATGGAGAAAAATATCCAAACACTGATTAATCCAAATCCACCCGACAAAATATCACTCACCACTTCACCACCCCAACCTCAACCTCAACCACTTCCAATACTCCAAAAACCCACTAACTCTACCACTGATATCTCTACCTTAGTCAAGAATGCCATGCAATGTGAACAAAAACGCCAGAATATTATCCTCTTTGGTCTTGAAGAAAGCTATGAATCATATATAACAAAAATAAGAAACATCATCCACCTCCATCACTCACATGCACAATCGCCCAAGAAGACATTTTAGAAGTTACCAGAATTGGACCTAAGCACAAGTATAATGATGGCTCAATAGCCTCCTGCTTCTGCAAAGTGGTATGCAAAAATGAACAAATAAAACAGCAATTCATCAAGACCATTAACCATATTGCCAGAAATAACAAGTCTTTCAACAAACTCAGATCCAGACCAGATCTTTCTCTCCTCCAACGTATTTGCTCTCACAAACTACGGGCAGAACTCAAGAGACACTATGAACTTGGTGAAAGAAACCTTTACATAGATTACCGCATGGAATGCATCAACCCAAAACCCATAATCTTCCCTACATCAGCCCCGGACTTGCTAGGCAGCATTGGTGAAAGCAAACGGGAGACTCTGGAGGCCCCCGCAGGGCCGCCTGCACTCTATGTAGCCCCGGAAATGCCTGGAATAAGCACCTTTCCCGTTTCTATGCAGAGGGAGCAAAGGTGGAGAGTGGCTGCGGAGGGGGCCTCGGGGCTGCCAGCCCCTTCCTGGTCTGAGGGGCGGGCAGAAGAAGGGCCAGCTGGGGGGATCCACTTTCCAGAGCCCCCTCCTACAAAGCGCCAGGGTGGGGAGGAGACTCAACTGAACTTCAGCGGGCGGGCAATTATTATTATTTCTCTCACCTTCATTTCTGTTTTTCTTCTGCTTTCATCCCCCTTTTGCTTTGTCTTGGGCTGCAGGATTGGGGTGGGGGCTGATGGAGAGAGCCCCCTCATGCTGATCAAGGCTGCCCCATGGGCTTTCTCTAGCATCTGGATACAGAGCACCGAGGGATGCTCTTCCACTTCCTCTCAGTTGCCGCCACACGCACCGTGTCACTTGCCCAGCGGTGGGCGTTTCTTGTGGGGTCCCTGCTGGCAGTGTCCCCATTTTGGATGCCCGTGGTGACTGGGGGCGCTGCTGGCAGAGACCCCGCGAGAAATGCCTGCTGCCAGGCAAGTGACATGGCGCATGCGGCGGCAACCGAGGGGAAGCAGAAGGGTTTCCCTTGGCGCTCTGTATCCAGGTGCTAGAGAAAGCCCAGAGGGCAGCTTTGATCGGCGCGAGGGGGCTGGCTTCCATCAGCCCCCCTCCAATCTTCTGCCTTCACAGGGGAGGTGGGTGCGCACAACGGTAGCCCCAGACAGAGCCGGAGAAGCCAGGGGTTTCTCCCCCGCCGACAGCTTGGGAGGGGCGGATCAGCTGTCGGGTGGGGAGTAACGGCGCCGGCTCTGCGTGGGCTTGAAAAACTCTGCGCTGTCCTTAGGATTCACCTGAGCCACAACGCGCTGCGCAGGTTAGAGGGAACACTGCCTGTGGTAGCCAAATACTAGGCAGAACTCCTCTCAGACCTTCCCTCCCTCTCATTATAATCTTCCTTTATTCCCTCCTTTCTTTCCTTCTTTTTCTTTCCATTATCCTTTCTTTTTCTTTCCCCTCTTATTGATCCTGCCTTGCTTTCTTTCAATCTTTCCTTTTTTCTTCCCTTTTCTTTGTCCTTCCTCTTTCCCTTTCTCCTTTCCTATCTCTTCTTGGATGGTCAAATGCAAAAGGGGAAACATTTCTCCTTTTGTTTTTTTGCTTTTAGTTTGTTTTGCATTTAGTTTGTTTTGCATATGTAGCATTCTACATATCTTTAATGGAATCTAGATGGAGGGAATCATGCAATAGAATGTCATGAATCTGTGAAGCCAGTGCTCAACATTTTAATAAAAGATTTAGATGAATCGAGAAGGGGAACTCATCAAATTTATATTTGACATCAAACTGAAGGGAATAGCCAACAGTTTAGAAGACACACTTACAAGTACAGAAGGACCTTGACAGACTTGAAAACTGGGCCTTATCCAACAAAATGCTATTTAGGGTTGAAAAAAACACTTACACAATGCACAAATATAAAATATGTGGTACCTGGCTGCTCAGTAGTTATTGTGAAATGAGTCTAGGTGTCCTAGTGGATAACCCCTTAAATATGAGCCTGTAGTAGTAGAAGTTCTAAAGCCAATGCAGTCTTGGACTGTTAATGCTCCATCATAGAGGTTTTCAAGAAGATATCAACAAATGTTTGTCCAAAATGGAATAGGGTATTCTGCTTGAGCAGGAGGTTTGACTAGAACAGTGATGGTGAACCTTTTTTGCCTCAGGTGCCAAAAGGATGTGCACACATGCTATAGCCTGCATGCGCATGTCCACACCCATAATGCAATGCCCTGTACATGTGCCAATCCCCAGCTCACTGCCTATGAGCACAGGCCTCACTGTCTTCCAGTAGGCATATTGGGCTGTTTTTTTAATTCCCCCAAGGGTTCAAGAAAGCCTCCTGAAGCCTGCGGATGGCAAAAAATGGCTCAACGAGCCAATTGGGAATTTGGAAATGAAAGGAAATGCAGTTGCCCCTATTACTTACCTTCAGATAGTTGCAATCAGGCCTCGCACACCTTGATCCATTTCTACTGCAGACAGGAAGGCTTTCCTGAAGAACTGTGTAGCAAATAAGAGAGCTTTCCAGATTGATCGATATTATCAGCTGCCACGGCCTTCAGGAGGGGCCTTTAGGAAAGGCCTCTGCAGCTGATAACAAAGCTCCAGATTGATCCAGAGCTAGAGCTCTGTTACTGGCTACACAGGCCTTCAGAAAAGCTTTCCTGGCTGCAGAAGAAATGGGCCAAAGCTGTGAGGCCTGGCTGCAACTGTCCAAAGCCAAAGCAGATTCTGAAGACCTCTGACAGTGAAAAGGAAACTGAGGGTGAGCAAACAAGTAAACTTCCAGATACCCCATTGAGCTGTTTTCACTGTGGGAAAAGTGAAAATGACTGAAAAGAAGGCTGAAAATCAGTTGGCCAGCATGCACATGCCCACTGGAGCAGACATAGTGTAACTCCTTGTGTGCCCTTAGATATGGCTCCATGTGCCACCTGTGAGACATGTACCATAGGTTCACCATCACTGGACTAAAATGTCCATGTTTTTAACTCTCCAGGTGTTTGTATATATTATTTGCACCCTTCTGCCAAGCAGATCAAAGTCTCCTATTGTCATTAGGCTACTCTGACTGTAGCCTAATTGGGCACCCCATTTCTACTTGTTTGCAACCAGAAGTTTCTGGGATGTAAATGAAGAACACTTATTCTTGCACTGGGAATTGAGAATGTCATCAGTGCTGTTGAATTCATTTCATTTGTGTAAGCTTTGGAAGCAACAACTATGAAGTGCTTAGTCAAGTATGAGTCTTGAGCATTTTCATTTACATCGTACTAAATCAGAGTTGTCAGAAAGAAGTATACAGTTATGTGTTTCACTCTGTTACCCTAAAAATGCAAGATTTAGGCATTTTCTAGCAGAGATATTAAAAAATGGCATAGGTACTCCCTCACTGTATCTCTGTGTTGCAAACCTTTCTAGCTACTTCTTTGAAAATTTATAACAAAAAGTTTAAAGGACAAATTTTGAATCAGGATCAACTAACAGACTGAATAAAAAAGGGAAAAGGTTCAAAGAAAAATGTTTAATAAATGTTTGAATAACATGATAAAACTGATTTATGAATGTTTACATCCATCAAATATATATCACAATTTCTTAATTTTAGTTTGTTTATACTTGTTTGTAAAGGAACCACATTTATTAAAAAAACAGAAACAATTTTCCTTTTAAGGTGCCTTTGCTATTTCTGAAAAACATTTCCTTAATAACATTATTCAGAGTGAGAACTTGATGATGAAATTAGAAGCAATATGAAGTAAAACAATAGCACAATACACATACACACACTCTTTTAAATAAATGCTTGAACTGTGTTATTCTCAAACATATTTTCAAATGATATTAATAATGTATTGTATTTTTAAAAAACAGAACTGCATATTCTTGGAGAAAATATTAAAATATTTTCATACAAAGTTTGAAGTATTGAAGTATACAGATACATAAATTAATACATATAAAATAAAAATACATGTTGAATAAATAATTCAATAATCTTTTGAACATCATATTGTGTAGTCCATAATCTCCTCCTCTTTATTATCTTAATGGTAAATCTACTACTTAACTTTTAGGAATATAATAGGATACAATAATAGAATCCCCATCCCACCAGTAGTGCTGATCACAATGCTATAATATCTTGAGACAAGTATTCTGTTCACTCACAAAAAAGCTAGCAAATATACAGGATACAGGATGTCCTATTTTTACAAAAAAGAAACATACTTCCAGCCCTTCAAATATCTTAAAGACATCAAGATTGAAAAATACTGATCTATATTCAGGAGTGGGCTTCAAAAAATTTAGCAAAATATGAAAAGATAAAGAGGAAAAATGGATAAAACAACTACCAAATGACAAAGGCGAGTTGCTATATAAAGAGGGGGATAAGAGACAAATTTTTTGAAACTATTATAGAGATTTATATAAACGGGAAGTAGTAGATGATAAAGAAATTTGTGACTACTTGGAAAAAGCAAATTTACCAAAAATTTCAGAAACTTTCAGGGAAAGTCTTGATGCTAGAATAACAATGATGGAGTTATCAGAGGCTATTAAAAAACAAAAAAATGAAAAGGCCCCAGGGCCTGATGGATTACCAACTGAAGTATATAAAACTTTTAAGAAAGTATTTGGAATTCTAATTCTGGATATATTTAATGAAGTGTTGACTGAGGCTAAGATACCAGACTCATGGACAGAAGCTTTTATTTCCCTGATACCAAAAGAAGGGGTAGATATTCTGAAAGTGAAAAATTATAGACCTATTTCAGTTTTAAATGTCAATTATAAAGTATTTGTATCCATAATAGCAAAGAGACTGAAAAAAATTCTCAATGAATTTATTCATATAGATCAAAATGGATTTCTTCCTAAAAGACAAATAAAAGATAATATGCGGATAATTTTAAATACCATTGAATATTATGAATAGCATCCTGAGAAGCAAATGACATTGATGTTTTTAGATGCTCAGAAGGCATTTGATAATCTAAACTGGCAATTTATTAATAGACAACTACAATATATGAACATTGGTACACTATTTCTTCATGTTATTGAAGCAATATACAAAAAAACAATCTCTAAGATATTGATTAATGGAGAATTGACTCAAAAGGTGGAAATTACAAAAGGTATGAGGCAAGGATGCCCTTTATCTTCATTGCTATTTATTCTGACTTTGGAAACTTGGAAATGGATTTGGAAAAATGGAAAAGTCTTCAGTTATCTTTCATGGGCAGAATTGCTTTAATCAAGATGAATATCTTGACAAGATTATTGTTCCTATTCTTTACAATTCCTATTAAAATTGATAAATCCTTCCAATGAACTAAATAAAATGACTTCTAAATTTATTTGGCAAGGGAAGAGACCAGGGATTAATTTAAAGAATCTACAAGATGTTAGAGAAAGAGGTGGATTTGGACTCCCAAACTGGGAGCTATACAGTGATCCCCCGGGTATTGCGATCCCGATCATTGCGAAACGGCTATATGGCGAGTTTTCAACCCGGAAGTAAAAACACCATCTGCGCATGCACGCCCTTTTTTCTATGGCCACGCATGCGTAGATGGCGCCGGGCAGATCAGCTGCTGGGCGGCTTCCCTGGGTCTTCCCCCTCTTGCTGGCGGGAGGGCGAGCGGCGGGCATCAGCGAGGAGTTTGCGTGGGTGGCAGGGAAACCCCAGCGCCGCTTCCCAGCTGAGTCCTGAAGCCAAACGCGGAAGTTCGCTTCAGGACTCAGCTGGGAAGCGGCGCGAGCGAACGGCGTGGGCGGGCGAAGGGCGGGCGAGCGGCAGCGAGTTTGCGTGGGCGGTGGGGAAACCCCAGCGCCGCTTCCTAGCTGAGTCCCGAAGCCAAACGCGGAAGTTCGCCTTTGCCTTCTGGCTTCAGGACTCAGCTGGGAAGCAGCGCGAGCGAACGGTGTGGGCAGGCGAAGGGCGGGCGAGCGGCGGGCGCGCGGGCAGGCGGCGGACAAGCGGCGGGCCGACAAGACCAGCGGCGGGCGCGGCAGCAGCGAGGAGTTTGCGTGGGCGGCGGGGAAACCCCAATCTTCGGCTCCTCGCTGCTGCGGCGGAAGTAAAAACACCATCTGCGCATGCGCAGATGGTGTTTTTACTTCCGCAGCGCTACTTCGCGAAAAACCGATCATTGCGAGGGGTCCTGGAACGGAACCCTCGCAATAATCGGGGGACCACTGTATTATCAAGTGGCTGCAATGACATGGATAAAAGATTGGATTTTTACTTAGAAATAAAAGACTTTTAATTAAAGAAGGACATGACTTGCAGATTGGATGGTACGCATTTAAGTGGTATGAGAAGAAAAAAATACATAGCTACTTTCAGAGACATATTATAAGGAATTTGTTATTGGCAATTTGGGAAAAGATAAAGGAGAAATGTTATTCAAAAGTTCCATTCTGGATTTCGACAATAGAAGTTTTTCTTCACCCCAACAGATTAGATTGGTCTAATATCTTAAGATATAAAGATATACTGACACAGTTAATGAAACTACAGTCATTTCAAGAGATAGAAAGACAAGGTATAAAAATAGACTGGTTTATATATCTTCAGTTGCAATCAAGGGCAGATAAAGATCTTAAAATAGAGGGTATCAATTTACAAAAAACTGAGCTAGATCAGATTATATTTGGTCAAGAGGACACTTTAATTAAATAATTTTATAAGTGCTTCTTATCTATTGCATTAGATTTTGAACAGGTGAAGGACATAATGATAAAGTGGATGAGAAATATAGGCTATACAATCGATATAGATAGTTGGCAGCAATTATGGGAACAGAATTATAAAATGACAATGTCAACTACATTTAAAGAAAATATGTATAAGATGTTTTATAGATGGCATGTCACCTGAGAAGTTAGCTAAGATGTTTAAAGGTTTGTCGATGAAATGTTGGAAATGTGCTGATTTACCTGGCTTTTTTTACCATATGTGGTGGACTTGTCCAGAAGCTCGAAAATATTGGATACGGATTCAAACTGGATACAGAAGATTCTGAAAAAGCCTATTGAATTGAAACCTGAAATATACTTGCTGGGTATTTTACCGGAAAGTTTCAATAAAGAAGAAATATATTTAATTGTACACATAGTAACGGCTGCGAGAATTGCCTACACACAAAATTGGAAATTGAATAGAATATCAATTGAAAGGGAAGTTTTAAAGAAACTTATGGATTGTGCAGAGACGAATAGACTGACTGATTCTGATTATTACAGAATTTGGGGAAAATTTAATGAATGGATGGAGAGTTAAGACTTATTGATGTTTTGATGTTGTTAATATTCAGATAGTGTTGATAAAATTGAGACAAGAAGATTGAGTTTTAAATATTATAACCCAGATGGAGAAGATGAGGAATGGTGGTAGCACTAAGTATTGATATAAAACACACACCCAAGTACTATTGGGATAATCTACTGTAAACATATTCAAATTAACTAAATTTTTAAAAAGAAAAGTTATTTAGCTTTTTTTAGATGTGATATTCAAATTTACTTTATATATAATTTACTTTAGTATATAATATGATATACTTTCTTATTAGAACAACTATTTTATTAGATATATAGAATTATGGTTTATAGCTCTTTTTGTTGTAATATGAAGAATTATTTTATATATAATTTACTTGGCTCAAAAGATTATAAGGAAAAAAAATATTTTTTTGAATAATGGGCTTAACAGATTTGTAATATTTAAATAAGAAATGAATTTGTTGACCCGTGATTAATGTAAAGGTTATTGTAATATTTTAATATTAGAGAAGGAAAAGTTATACTTTAAAAGTTTTTTTGAATATATAAGATATGATATGTTTTTACAATTACTTTGTGAAAGAAAGAGATATGAGAGCCTCCATTGAATGATTACAAGGTAAAAAGGGAATATTTGTATATGTTTGACAATAAGCTGGACTTTGTGTTGGAAACTATGTATTGTTTTTTTTGTTGGAGAAAAAATAAAAAAATTATGATCGAAATTTTTTTTAGCAAGAGGATCTTTGTCCAGTTGCTGGGTGGGCATGACCCTGGTGGGCGTGGCCTAGTCTGCCTCCTGCACCATGGTGGGGGTGCATTTTTGTCCTACCTGGACTCTGGAGGCTTTCTTTGAGCCTTCAGGAGAGTGAAAACGGCCTCCCCAGTCTCTCCCTTCCGATAGGTCCATTTTTCACCCTCCCCAATCCTCCATGTGTGCCCTACACTTACCTGTATCCAAAACAGGTCACGTGGAGGGTGATTGGTTGGGGCGGGGCCAGACAAGAGTAGAATTTGTGAGTTCTCTTAACTGCACAGAATCTTACTAGAGGTTCTCCCAAACTCCTGCGAATCCCCAGCAGCCCAGTCCTGTCTATATTAAATGTTGATTTTTTATCTGAAAGTCCACTTTCTGGCCAGAATTCTTGTGTTATAAATTTAACACCCCTTCTAATAAATATTATTAATCAGAACTGCTAGATTTTTGTTCCTTGAATTAGGTGTTTTGAATCTGAACTATATAGCAGAAAACCCGACAGTATATTTGAATGGAGTCAACCCATTTGGGCTCACTAGAACTTCACAAAAAGCATCCTTAAGAGTAGACTGTTGATTAACCACATACTTAAAGTTGACCCTGACCCTAGAAATACAAACTTTCAGCTTGAAAAAATACAATACATGTTTGTGCATATTTTTTTTGCATTATTTTTGTGAGGTAATAAATTGTTCACATTCAGGATTGCCCATCATTTCAGGAGACTCAGGAATCCTCTTCCCATTCTTTGGATACACACACCAGCAACTTGCAGGATTTCCATCAAGCGAAGTTTCACACTAAGAGAATTTTTAAAAGCATATTAAAATAAGTAAATATGGGGGTTTTTTTCAGTAAGAACTAATTTAAATATTAGAGAACAATTTTTATCTAGTTCCTATTCAGGTAATTTTTTTATTTATTTTAATCTTATGTATAGTTCAATCTTCTTCACCCCTATTATGCTCAATCCAACTACTGTAATTTTCTGAGTATAAGATGCACCTGAGTGTAAGACACACCTTAGTTTTGGAGGAGGAAAATAGGGAGAAAAATCTACCTACCAGGTATTCATTTGGCTAGAGTCCTTAGTCTGGTCAGCTTTGGCACATTACTTTATCCTCTGATTAAAGCTTTAAAAAACCTTATCCAGTAGGTTGCATGAAAAAAAGCCTGCAAAGACTTAGGACTGGAAAAAGACCTTTGGAGCGATTAGCAATGAAAAAAAAAAGCCTGCAAGCACCTTGTTAGGGCTGGGAAAAAAAGCTTCAAAAAAGCTACATTCAGAGTGTAAGATGCACCAAATTTTCAGCCTCTTTTAGAGGGGAAAAAGATGTGTCTTACACTCTGAAAAATAAGATATTCTCAATCTGACATTGAGTTATGATTGAGTTGACTTTGGTTATGATAATATCTTGTAAGATTTGGATGATAAAGTATGGATAACTAATATTTAAAATTAATTTTTTTGAAGGGCAATTAATGTATTATAAGGGTAAATATTTTTTTAAAGAAGTAAATAAGGATGCATGACAATTGAAAATAATCTCTTTGGCCTAAATGTACTAAAATTTAATAGATATGTGAAAGCAAATAGATGAGATATAATAGCAAATAGTATCATAAGTTTGCATAATGATATTTTAAAAGTTTATTTGAAAGTTTTCCAGGTGATAAAAGTAAAGGAGGCAGCATTTTGTTGTTGTCAATGATGATAAATACCAAATGTAAATGTAAATTCATTGTATTGTATTGAAGATTGAAGGTATATGATATTAGACTGTTTAAAAGTGGAGGAAAAAAACTTTTACTTGAAAATCAGTTGACTTTGTCTACTCTTCAAAAAGCATTTCTTTGCTGTTATTTCTCAACTGAATTGATACAGGGAATCTATCCCAAAAGATTGAAAATAAGAAGGGTATTTCATGTAAATGAAGAGTACATGTTGACTTTACACTTATTCCACTATATCATATACATAATCATTCAGAAATACATTGTGTGTGGGGGGGTATGTGCGTGTGTGTGCATGCACACACGCGCGGCCATGCACACACATGGATGCATATGTGGGGAGAATAAAAGAAATTATCAAGCAAATCTATTTAAAGATATTATAGCTGAATAATCATATTTTTAATTGTTCTATAATATGTATAAATATTATAAATATAATATGTATAAAACTGCCAGATCTGTATATTAACTTAGCATTATCATATTATAAATAAATTTTTTGAAAGTGCATAGGATCTTCTACAATTCTGTGAACTTCGTTTCCCCCTTCTTCATGAAAAACCAATGCTTCTTACGGGAGCTTCTCTACTTACTTCAGATCTTTTCTCTTAAAATATATAACTGAAACTTCCCTCAGAACAGAAAAGTAGTTCTACTTCCTCCATCTTTATTTTTCTTCTTACCAAAGTATAAGCAAACACAGCTATCCATAGTCCACTTGCATTTGTTATCATTATAAATATATTACATCATCTATGAGATCTGTTGCAGATTGAAGATTTCTACTTTTGAACATGGTTATGGTTCATCATGAGACCTACAGACATTTTGTTTAAAAAAATGTAATGTCCTAAGAATGATATTTAACTGTGAATAGTCTGCTTTTGTTCTATCAAAAAGAAAAAGATTTGGCTGCCTTGCTTATTGTTCTGTCTGAAAGGACAACAATTAGAAATAAAGAGCCACACACGCTGTTTAAAATTTGATCATAGAAAAAAATCTATTGGTAAAGCAAGTCATGCAATCCACTGGTTAATTCTAAGGAATTTCATGCTGGCAGCATTTCTCTCTAATGAGCTGGAGATAAGAAAGCCCGAGCTGTGAGCCAGAGAGCTATAAATCTTAGTCCTTTAAGTGTTTCTGGCAGCTTGAACAAAATTTACGGTTCAGTAAAACTTTGCAAAGCATGATACAAGCATGAAGGAAAAGGATTTGAAGTCAGAAAGTCCTCTCAGTTCCAATTCTCTGACAGCCATGATGAGGAACGTTGTTCACCATGCCCACTTTCCCTTTGGTTGTCCCTTATATACTGGCAATGCATGGCCAAATGTCCTATAGATCTACTATTGCCAGGAACCCCTTTTTTCAGATATTCATGCCTAGACCACGTCCTCCTGACCCTTGCATCAGGGAGGTCCTCCTCCTCTAATTCCCTATCATCCTCTGATTCACTCAATCCCATAACTGGAGGTTCTACAGTCTCTGGTTGACCCTCAGTCCTTAACTCTTCCTCATTCTCACTCTCAGACTCAGGTGACAAGAACACTGGCTTGCAATGCCAGTATACATCCGTCTCTCGATCCTCAAAATCTGTGACCAGCTGAGCCGGATGAGGAGCACTCACAACACTTATGACACTTAAAGATGACAAGTTTTTCATTTCTGAATTAACATGTGGGATGGAGAGGCTTGATTTCTATCATTTTCAAAGTAAGGGTTTCTGAGCAGGTTTCATTCAATGAAAAAGGTAATAATAATAATAATAATAATAATAATAATAATAATAATAATAATAATAATAATAATTATTATTTATTAGATTTGTATGCTGCCCCTCTCCGAAGACTCACACCATCCTTCATTAGCTTGGAAATATCATTCCCATCCACTACTCCTCCACCCCCAAATTACCTGCTTACTATGATAAAATCCATTTTTATTACAGTTGGGTAAATAAAATCTGTATAACTGTCCTCCAGTTGTTTGTTGAGTTTTTGACAACTTATCCAGTATTTTGTACAGTTCTTTTTGACACGGTCCCTGAAAGAACATTAAGATCATAAACAGTGAAGCATTAGAATAAAGGCTGAGATGCTTTTGTCCCACACACATGCAATATTACTTCTAAGAACTTCCAAAAGTTCTTTTAAAGTTCAATTAAAATTAAATCTGTCTTCTACTGCCTTACAAATAAGATAGCTATTTCTTTAATATCTTTCCAGAAAACAACAATGACAGAGATCTTTTCCAGAAAACATTGAGTGATGTTATTTTTCCCCTTAGTGTTGTTTTTCTTTATTTGTTTTTTACTTAATGCATTGCTTCTCTAGCATTTCCTTACCAAGCTCCATCTCAGAAAGCTCTTTCTACCCTATGTAGGTAAAATCTTTTAAGTCGATTTAAATGCTCCTATTATGATTGTGTAATCCATTTGTATATTTGTATTATACTAAGAAAATCTCCTTTACATAATTTTGGATAATTTGCCCAGGTCTAGGAAGCAATGTTTTAAGTGATTGGGTTATAAATGCTTAGTTGTTAGTTGTAAACCAATGTGAGTTTCTGATAAAAAACATAACCCTTTCTGAGGGGATCAATGCCCCCCCCAAGAACAATAGAAACATATGTGTTCACAACTTGGGTGTCCTCCTGGATCCACAGCTCAGTCTTGATCACCACCCCCCCCGGCTGTGGCCAGGGGGATCTTTGCCCAGGTTTGCCTGGTTTATCAGTTGTGGCCCTATCTGGACCAGGAGGCTCTATGCACAGTTACTCAGGCCCTCATCACCTCCCATCTTGATTATTGCAACACACTCTACATGGGGCTACCCTTGAAGAGAGTTTTGAGGCTCCAAATTATCCAGAATGCAGCCCCATGAGCTGTCATGGGTGCACATCTATATAACACCTATGCTCAGTGAGCTGCACTGGCTTCCTATTAGTCTCCAGGCACAATTTAAGGTGTTGGCAATTACCTATAAAGCCCTTTATGGCTCAGGGCCAGATTATTTACAGGACCATCTCTTACCGCATACCCCCCAGAGACCTATAAGAATCCACAGAGTTGGCCTCCTCCAGGTCCCGTCAACTAAGCAATGCAGTTTGGAGGGGATGTGGCTGAGGGCTATGGAATCAACTTCCCCCCGAGGTTTGTACTGCTCCCACCATAATGACTTTCCATAAGGCCTCAAAGACCTGGCTTTGTTGGCAGACCTGGGGGCCATGAATTGACAACTATCATGGTCAAATTGTATGAATGCTATGTATGTAGGCTGATTATTTAGTTTATTATGGGTTTTCATCTGGGTTTTATTGTTAGATTGTATATTTGACTTCTTTTTAATTGTTTTTTGTATTTTATATTGTTGTCAGCTGCCCTGAGTCCTTTGGGATTGGGTGGCATAGAAGTCTGAATGAATGAATGAATGAATGAATGCAAACAATCCTTATATTCAGTTTATTTTGCTTCCAGTGAATGCTAATGAAGCAGTTGTTGCTTTATGTTAAAACAGATTCTTTGTCACTAATGAAAAAGCTGGTTGTACCAGAATCTTCAGACTGTACCTTGTGAAGAAAATTCCATGCTTTTCAAAGCAAATTGCACCCTATTTTTAGAGAAATGTCTAATAAAAAATTGCATTATCTGTTTTGAATGTAGCTCACAAATCAGTGATGTTACAGGATTCATTTTTAGGATCCCCAAAACTACCCACACTTCTGCACTCGGTACCAACTGTAGCTTCCAAATATTCAGGTAGCCCCATGTAGAAGTGGATTATACTAAACCAGCTGTGAGGTGACTGACAACTGAATGATTGAGCACGGGGAATCCTGATTCAGGAAAGACCACAGCTAGTGCACAACTTAAGATTGTGCAAAGACTGTCCTAGCCACAACTGCCACATGTTCTTCAATATATTCCTTCTCCAAACAATGCACAGATCTGAGGTTATTTGAAATTGTTGTGTGGTGACAGAGAGATCTTACCTGTTCCTCCTTAACTTCAGCTCTCAAACTTTCATAAATGTTATTAGCATCCCATGAAGCAGATTTATCTTGATCAGCTGAAAACACCACCTCATAGTTGACTAAGTGATCTGTTGTTATTTCATCATCTTCAGTGGGCATGTCTTCTGGTTCTACAGGTTCTAAGAGGATAAACCAAAACAATAGTGTATTGCATTATAGTTCAGGTAGAACAGTGATTGCAATTTTTTTTTGGTTCATGTACCAAAAGGGGGTGGGGGTAGGGGTGCTAGTATGCACGACGTGCCCACACCCCTTCCCTCCCCTGCATGCATACTGCCATCCCACACTGCTCCCTACGCATGTGCACAGGCCTTTCTGAAGCCTGATAGGTGAAAAAAAAATCAGTCAAAGTACAAACTAGAAATTCGGAAAAATGCCCTTCCAGTTTGCTGTTGTGCTGTTTTTTGCATTCCGGGATGCAAAAAAGATAAAAGAGGAGAATAGCAACAGGCAGAAGCTGCTGGGTAAAGAGTGACAAGAATGTAGGGAACCATCTCCCACAACAGTCGAAGAGCAGGGAAAGAAAGCTTCTGCTTTTGGCTTCATGGAAGGAAAACAGAAGTTTTTCTTTCTTTCCTCCAAACTCCGGCTCTTTGTCTTCCAAACCCAGCCAGGACAGCAGTCACTCTGGATGAGAATTTAGGATGGGTATCTCATGGTGGGGAGAGCTGCAAGATGCGTGTCCTACCTGGGACTTGTAGCTCCATTGTGTTTCTCAGCATTGTGTCCAAGGAAAGAAGTCCATTGCACTGGCAAAAGGAAACTTCTCATGAGTTCGAGAAGTTTGAATGAACCCACAAGAAGTTTTCTTTTCCTGATACCATGGGCTTCCTTCCCTGGACACAACACTGAGGAAGACCACAGAGGTACAAGTCCCAGGTAGGACACACATCTTGCAGTGGAGTGCATTTTGGATTTTGGAGGTGGCAGGTGAGGTGAGGGAAGTCAGCTTGCCTGGCACACAAACTTGGAGGGAAGCAATGCTTATGCCTGTTGTCCACCACAGGTCATGTCAGATTCTGAGGAGGATGAGCCAGGCCATTGGGCCAGGGGAGTTGCCAGTTAAGTCAGACAGTGAGAGTGAGGGAGAAAGTGACCTGAGTGGACCTGAGGAACCACTAGAGGGGGCTGATATGACAATGGGGGAGTGGTCCCAGTTGAAGGATGAGGAATATATTAGAGTGGAAAGTCAGTGGATAGACACTCACTATAGGTGATTATGGAGAAGGTGAGAGCAGTTACATAGTAAAAGGTATTAGCTTACATCCTGAGCCTCTTTGGGGTGTGATGTCACTTCCAGGCAGTATAAAGACAAAGGATTATGGGAAATGGGGTGTGAGGATTCAACGTCGTTCAATGGAAGAGATATGAGGCTGACGGATGTGATTGAACAAGGCTTAAAACTCATGATTTCTGCTTCTATAAAAGACATTGTCTGCTCATTGCTCAGGATTTTTGGTGAACAAATTCATATGCTTAAATAATGAATGGATTTTGTCTAAAAATTGCTGATTAGAGTTTTGGTGCCTTTTCTGGACGTAGCTCTGAAGAGAAATGCCCAGCCGGTGGTTTTTAAAGCCGCCGGCTGAAATTGCCTACGGGGCGGGGGGCGACGCTGAGCTAGCTCTTTTCAGAGCTCAGTACTTCCGGGTTCATTCGGAACCCGGAAGTTCGGCTTCTGGCAGCGTGCCAATGAGAGCGCGCTGCCGGCTTGCCCTGCCGGGTCCCAGATCGCCCTATTTAAAGGGCGATCTGGAAGGGACCTCCATTGCTGCTTTGCCAGCGAACGGAGGAGCGACGGAGGAGCGACCAGACGCTGCTCGCTTGGGACCACGTGGCGTTCCAGGCTTGTCGGGTCAGGGGCTTACGGGCCTCTGACTCTTTCTTTTTCTTTATTGGTTTAATTTGGGAGCGAGAGGGTAGGGTAGCCTACTCTCTGGACGGGTGTGGGGGTGTAGGGTATAGTGAGGCCCAAGGGGCTTCACCCAGTAGGCATTTTGTAGAGTTAATTCTTTAATTAATTGATTAATTATTTAATTAATATTTAATTAATATTTAATATTTAATATTAATATTAATATTAATTTGGGACATTTTGTGGAGTTAATTCTTTGATTAATTAATTATTTAATTAATATTTAATTAATAATTAATAATTAATTAATTATTTAATTGATTAGCTCAGCTAAATTAATTTAATTTTGTAAAAATAGAAAATAAAAATAAATGTCATTTTAGGAACGGGATTTTGTTTGCGTTGGGGGTTAGCGGGTAGGCCTCTCTCCCCCCCTTATGGGGAGTTTAAACCCCCCCCACATGCACACACATGCCACTTCCCCCCCTGCCCCCCCCATTCTCCACGGGTGTGTGTGTTTTACTAAGGTTGGCTGGTAAGGGCTAAAGGAAGATAAGCCTCTTGTTTTGGGACAAGGGGATTTGGACACTTCAAGGCAAGGGTGGCCTTAGTGGAGGGTAGTGGGATCAAGTACTGCACCTAGTGGTGCGATCTGGTCCCAGGGCCCCCACCCGTTCGGGTGTCTTGGCCTGGGTTGTGGGGGCATCCAGGTTTTTTCCCTGTTAACAGTGTCCCAGGGTTTCCTGAACCCCAAGACCTCCCTTCCGGGTGGCTGGGGGTGAGCAGGCCTGGTTTGGGCCTACGATCTTAACTTTACCCTTGGGATTTTAGAGGGATTGTCTACATGGCTCCCAAGAGGCGTGCCCCTACCCAGGGCCCCCTGGGTCCTCGCCCTCGGAGGGCGAGGGTCCCTTCATTACGGGCTAGGGAGGCGGGGGAGATAGTTCCTATCCCTCGTGCGCAACCCTCTCCTGTCAGCCAAGCCACCCCAGGCCCCGAACCCATTATCTCGGCTCAATCTTTTTCCGCTTTACTAGATCGCCTGGACCGGATGGACGCCCGCTGGGAAGCCGCCTTCGGGGCACACAGCAGATCCAGGCCCTCGGCAGCGTTGGGAGCCCCTCCTGTCAGCGGGGATGCGCAAGATCCAGCTCCGGACCAGAGCGACCCGAGGGTACAGGATGCCAGTTCGGCGGCCAGGGCCCTCGGGGCCCCATTGGATGGCAGGGGTGAGTCAGTATCCATTGCACCCACACCGGTTGTACGGCGGTTATCCACCACAACCCCCCCGGCGGGGCCGGCCGGCATGACTCCCCCTTTGGGGTCCAGCATGCCTACGGTATGCTCCCAAGTTTGGGGTGCGACTGTGCAACCGGCTTTGGTCCCGGCCGGGGCGCCAATGGTGAACACGGGGTCCACCACGGGGGGGAGCCAGGGTAGTATTTCTAATACACAGTGGCTCCAACCATTGCCCGGATCTTCGGGGCCAACCGGGTCATCGCTCAACATGACTGGCAGTGGAGGGCCCCAGGTAGCTCCTGTTGGGTTAGCTGGGTTGGTGACAGTGCCGGGTTTTTCTTCCCTTGCGGCGGCCTTTTCTGTGGCAGGGACGGCCAGTAACAGTGTGGCCACCTCAACCGACTCCATGGCTGCTGCCATGGGGGCGGTGCCTGTAGGCCTTCCATCAACCCCCTTGGGATATCATTTGCACCCCTCGATTAGGGATAAGATTTGGAGGAGAGAATATATCGACCTCTATACCCTGTTAAATAGGGAGGTTCCCAAGAAGGAGAGGGATGAGGAAGCTCGGACCGATCGGGCCAAAAAGGTCAATGTCCCCAGAAGTTTCAGGTCTTGGCTGTACGCCTTTTTGACCTATGCTACCATTATAATACAAAAGGAACCGGGTAGGGCTACGGCGCTACTTAAATACATTGACCTCATTGCCATGGCATACTTCGAGGTCAAGGGGGATGCCTGGCAGAACTATGATGAGGCATTCCGGATGAGGGTGACTTTTGACCCTTCTCTCCCCTGGGATCGGGACGAGCCCGACCTATGGTTTCAGGCGACCCGTAAGAGCGGGTCGGGTCAGCGGACCGATAGCGGTCATCTAATGGAGGAGGAGCCGGCTGCACCCCGCGTTGCTGCGAGACAGGGTGTTTGAACCACCCAGCTTTGTTTTGAGTACAGTGCCAAGGGCTCTTGTGCACGCTCCTCTTGTAAGTTCCGGCATGCTTGCGGTAAGTGTGGGGGTTCCCATGCCACCCACATGTGCACACGTCCTGGTGGAAACAGGGACAAAAGTAAGCCAGCCGTTCCTGCGACGCAAGGGCCCCAGTCCGGTCAAGCTTGAGCGCTTGGCCGAACTCCTGCAAGGGTACCACCCGCCAGAGAGGGCGGCTGCTATCCTTTGGGGCTTTTGTGAAGGCTTTAGTATCCCTTATCGGGGTCCACGTAAGGCCTTTATGTCAAAAAAATTGAAGTCAGTTTTGGGTAATGATGATTTAGTTAGAGCTAAGATTAAGAAAGAGGTAGACGAAGGGAGGGTCCTGGGCCCCTTCCCCCCCACGTGCCTAATAGGAGGGTCCCCCCCCGGGTGGTGCCCAAGAAAGCCCTAGGGGAATATCGGCCTATTCACCCCGTAAAAAGGTAACAGCTTTAGGAGCTCACATGGCTACTTAACTTCGCATGCTGGGTAATTGCTCCCGGTAGGGCGTTTTTATGCAGACTGTATTCCTCCATGCAGGGATTAAGCTCGCCCCATCATCGTGTGCGGCTCAATGCAGGGGCCAGAGAAGACTTGCGGGTATGGCAGACATTCCTGGCTCGATTTAACGGGATTTCCTTCTGGCAGCAAGATTTGCTTCTCCAAGCAGACTTGCCATTGCACTCCGATGCCTCGGGTTTCCTTGGCTTTGGGGTGATGCTAGGAGGAAGGTGGCGCCATTCACCGTGGCCAGCCGAATGGGAGGCAGCAGGAATTTGTAGGGATCTTAGGGAGCCTGGTGGGGCTACAGAACCAGGGAGTCAGGAGGCAGATCGGGCCATTGGGCTGTCAATAGCTCCAAGCACCCGGGCTGCATACCGCAGGACAGGTAAGGAATTTTGGAGTTCAGGGCTAGCAAGGGTTACAGGCAGGCTTGGCCATACCAGTCGACCAGTTGTTGGAGCACTGGGTGCTGTTACACCAGTGTGGTCTGACTGTCAAAACCATTAAGGGTAAATTGGTGGGTCTAGCGTTCATCGCCAAGGCTCAAGGGTTTCCCGACATGTGTAGTGATTTCCGGGTTAGGAGAATGTTAGAAGGGGCTCCCTTGACTAAATACCAATTCTGGGCCATTACAACCCGGGCCCTTGAACAAGTTGGTGCTGACCCCTTCAGGTTTGGCACACATTCGTTTCGGATCGGCACTGCTATCGCGGCCGCCACTGCTGGTTTCACGGATCACCACATTATGGCCATCGGCCGTTGGAGGTCTGCGGCCTTCCGTTCATACGTTAGGCGTCCCCGATAGGGACCCGGGTATTGGCCGTTTTAATTGTTTGGTTTGTTGTTTCAGCCGTTGCTGTTTTCCGGCCCGTGGTTTGGCTCTTGGGCCACAGTTTCGTTTTTGGGCCGGCTGTTTTGCTGCGAGGTCTCCTGTCATATCCCAGCTTTCCCTGGGCGCCAGGATGGACATCGTCTGGATGGACCGCAGGGGAATGCACTGGGAGGGGCTCTGCCCCCTGTTTTTTGAGCAGTGTTGGTCCGGGAGAGCCCCCGAGTTGCTGTTGATCCACCTCGGGCGCAATGACCTCCATGTTTTGAGTGGCTTGGCGGTGAGCATCCAGGCTCGCGAAGATCTGCAGGCCATCACCACTGCATATCCAGACACACGCATAGTGTGGTCTGAGATTCTCCCCAGACTGGTCTGGCGGAATGCTATCTCATCTAAAGCTGTGAACAAGGCCAGGTTAAGGGTCAACCAGGCCATTGGAAGGGTGGTGGGGGAGTTGGGGTGGGGTGTAGTGAAGCATCCCCTGATAAAATTTGGAACGCCCTGGCTGTACCGGGCCGACGGCGTTCACCTCTCAGATGAGGGGAATGCCATTTTCCTGTCGGACCTGCAGAGGTGCCTCCAGGAACTAGTTTAGGAGGCTGGGTGGGGGTCGGGGGGGCCAAAATTGAGATCTGACCCCCCCCTCCGTGGCAGGTTGGGGGCGGAAATGGGCAATTAGAAGCAACTGCGCATGCTCCTTTCGGGCATCCTTTAAGGGTGATGGACCGCCTCTCTCCTGGAACTAGAGGTTTGAGCAACATCGGGGATTGGAGAGAGGATGTCCATGGGAATCACTGGATCCAATCTCCCCCGGGGATTGGAGGGTGAATTCCTCCCACACGACGAAGGGGCGTGATTTGATCCAGGTGAAGGTGGTACCTCCACCTGGTTCAGCAAGGAGTTCTTGCCCAATGTTGCCAAGGAATGTTATGGTAGGAATTTCCGCCCCGTTAGTTTGGCTCTGCAGGTCCTTAGTCTGTTTTGAATTAAATATTCAAAGTTACGTATTTAAATTTATTTAAAGTCATTTAAATTTATGATAATTAATAAATGACCCTTAATCCACAATATATGTCTCAGCGTCTTTACTCCGCCTCTGGGGGGCAAATGCCCAGCCGACGGTTTTTAAAGCCGCCGGCTGAAATTGCCTACGGGGCGGGGGGCGATGCTGAGCTAGCTCTTTTCAGAGCTCAGCACTTCCGGGTTCATTCGGAACCCAGAAGTTCGGCTTCTGGCAGCGCGCCAATGAGAGAGCGCTGCCGGCTTGCCCTGCCGGGTCCCAGATCGCCCTATTTAAAGGGCGATCTGGAAGGGACCTCCATTGCTGCTTTGCCAGCGAACACCCGCCCACCCTCCGCTATCAACAGTGTGTCCTAAGGAGGTCGCCTTTGGGGCTGAATAGGAATTTTTTGCGGCCTCCCCTTTAGAGGCGGCCGTTTTTTTGCCTATTCCACACTGATGGTGCAGACTGGATTGGTTAGAGGGTGCGGCGCTTTTAGTTGTTTAAATAGGCCTCACTTTGGTCACTGGGGTTTGGCAGGTTGGGGGCGGAAATGGGCAATTAGAAGCAACTGCGCATGCTCCTTTCGGGCATCCTTTAAGGGTGATGGACCGCCTCTCTCCAGGAACTAGAGGTTTGAGCAACGTCGGGGATTGGAGAGAGGATGTCCATGGGAATCACCGGATCCAATCTCCCCCGGGGATTGGAGGGTGAATTCCTCCCAGACGACGAAGGGGCATGGTTTGATCCAGGTGAAGGTGGTACCTCCACCTGGTTCAGCAAGGAGTTCTTGCCCAATGTTGCCAAGGAATGTTATGGTAGGAATTTCTGCCCCGTTAGTTTGGTTCTGCAGGTCTTTAGTCTGTTTTGAATTAAATATTCAAAGTTACGTATTTAAATTTATTTAAAGTCATTTAAATTTATGATAATTAATAAATGACCCTTAATCCACAATATATGTCTCAGCGTCTTTACTCCGCCTCTGGGGGGCAAGATAACTTCTTCTTTGATGTTTAAAATCTGATTTTCAATATGTGCGCTTTTTCTCAAATAAAGAGTTTGATTTTATCATAAAATAAGGGATTTCTGAGTAGGTGGGTTGCTCCAAAGGCCATGCACAGAACAATGCCTTTTAAGTGCAGCAGGCTTAGGATGGGGAGTTCCGTGCATTGAAACTAAAGTGTGACCTCTTTTTCAGCTGCAGCCAAAAAGACGGAGTCAAAAGCAGGGGAGGGGTGACAAGGGCTCTGTGAGCAAGGATTGGTGGTGAAGACAACTAGAGTGAAGGTGAGAGTTAGGAGCTGTGCGTCCTCCCAGTGGGAGGTGGAAAAGGTTTGACAGTCACCACATGCAGGTCTGTCCTCTGCCTTCCTGGCCAGGCTCCACAGCTGGGGGGCAATGGAGCAAACCATGCACGGCTGACAGCATGGCTTTCGCTTGTCTGCTTCTGGGAATGGCCAGTGCTTGGCTTACCTTCCTGCGAGGCTCGGAGACAGTCCAGCATGCCCATCCACTAGCTCTCCAGGCAATGCCACTTTCTTCCTGCCCCAAGGGCCCAGCCAGCCCAGAAGCTGCACTCTGGGATGGCATATGACAGGGGACATGGGTGCCAGCACTACCATCCCTCTTGCCTTCCTGGCTTTCAGCTCCAGGACCTTCATGGGCCAGGAAATGTTAGGTCAAGCATCTATGGAGCTCCACTGGCCTCAAGGGTCTGCTGGATTCTGGGGTGGTGGGGGCTGTGGGGGGAAGGAGAAAATTGCACTGCCTGGAGAGCCAGTGAATGGGTGTGCAGGGTGCTTTCCTAGCACTGGCCAGATCATTTTCTTCCTTCTCCCACCACTAAGAAGCAAGAAAGAGAAAGAGAAAGAAAGAAGATCCTAAAGTCAGCAGTTCCATGGCCAGCCGCTTTGTTTTTTCCAATCTTTCTTTCTTTCTTTCTTTCTCTCTTTCTCTCTCTCTCTCTCTCTCTCTCTCTTCTTGACAGTGGGAGAAGGAAGAAATTAAAGAGAAGCTTTAATTCTGCTTCTGTTCGCAGAGAGACATTTCTCTTCATTCCTGTTTCACTCTGTTCTCTAGCTGCAGCGGTTTTAAAGTTAGCAACCAATTCACCCTCCTATAGAAATTTTCCCCCACCCTGATTTTAAATCATCAGACAAAACTGCAAAGCAAATATTCCCTAGGCCCGCCTTCCATGACCTGCTTCAAAACACATGGCTTGGAAGAGCAGTTGGTCATCCCCCAAAATGTTCTTTCCAAAAGTTTCTGTAATTTGAAAAAGTGAGTGGATGAATGTGTTACTTTAAACATGTGTGCCCACTAGAGGGGGTTTTTTTTTTGCCTTGCATTTGATTTAAAGGAGTTGCCATCCTGCCACCGATCCCAAATTCAGTGCGGTTCACCAAGGAACTCCGGGAGATGAAATGTCAGAAGAAATGTCTGCAGCAATGCTGGAGAGCCAGTAAATCTGAATCTGACTGAACATTACCAACTATAACTTCAAAAAGGCCAATTACGACCTCATCGAAGCCGACCTCTCACCTCTCGACTGGCACACAATTTTCTCTGATTACATCACTACTGAAGACCACTACAATATGTTTTTACTTAAAATCCAAAGAGTCATCAAATTATACTAATATTCACTAAAACTAAGAAAAACAAATTACCCATAAAAATAAGAAAGCTCCAAACCAAAAAAAGAACTCTTTGGTGCAAAAATAAAGCAGGCCATGTTTCAAACTTCAAAAGCCACTATAAAAATTTGTGTCACCAAATAAAGACTGAATGTACCAATTATCACATCATCCAAGAAGAAAACCTTCTACGGACAAAGTCTACGTGTGCCTTCTACAACTTTGTTAACAATAAACTCTAAAACTCTAGACCCATCCCACCCCTTTAAGCAGCGGTCCCCAAACTACGGCCCATGGGCCGGATGCGGCCCATTGAGGTCTTTTAACCAGCCCGCGGCAGCACACAAGATTTTACCGATCGATATAATAAGCTACTGAATCTCCTGTCCACTCACCGTGGTCGGCTGCTGAGTGAGGAGGCAGAGCAGCAACAGTTCCTCTCCCTAAAGGCGAGAAAGAAAGGGGCCAATTGCAGGCCCGCTTTCCTCCCCGCCTCTTGCCTCTCCACCTCCTCCCCACCTCCTCCTCCACGGTGTTTGGATGGGAGATTCAGGAAATTGGCGCTTCAAAAACTCCACTAAAAGTCACAGCTAAGTGTGCCATGGCTAAGTGTGTGGAGAGGGGAAGTGGCTGCTTGCAAACCCCTGACCTCCACTGCCTCCCCCCCCCGCGGCACAAGGCGAGCACACCTCCTTCTCTCTGCTTCTCCGGCGGGCACCGCCTCCGTGCCGTCCCCTTCGCTCTGCCCCCACAGCAGCTGCCATTGGTGCAGTGACAGCAGCGGCTCATCTCGGACCACCTCGCTGCTGGCTGGCTGCCTGGGAAAGCAGTTTTGCTGGCTGGCACAGGGCAGCTGCTGCAACAACAACAACAACAACCGCCCCGTGGTAGCCGCTGATGCCAAGAGCCCGAAGCCTGCTCTCCAGCGTCAACACCAGGCTTTGGGTGAGCAGAGCTGCACGCTGGCGGCAGGAGCTGTTGGGAAGGCAGACGCGGTGTCACTGCCGGGAAGGGCTGTCAAAGAGGCCCTGAAGGGGGACAGGGCGGTCCCCACCGCCTGTGTCAGCAGCGAGGTGGCCGCGCCGGCTGGGGCGAGAGAAGGCTGGAGTTGCACATAAAATGGCACCCGCTGGTGGGGCCTGGTCCGAGAGGAGCCGCCGCTGTCGCTGCACCAATGACAGCTGCTGTGGGGGCAGAGCAAAGGGGATGGCATGGAGGCGGTGCCCTCCAGAGAAGTGGAGAGAGAGAGAAGTGAGGGGGGGTTCACCTTGTGCTGCGGGGGGAGGCGGTGGAGTCAGGGGTTTGCAAGCAGCCGCGAGGTGGCCGCGCTGGCTGGGGTGGGAGAAGGCTTGAGTTGTATGGAAAGCGGCATCTGCTGGTGGGGCCTGGTCCGAGAGGAGCCGTTGCTGTTGCTGCACCAATGGCAGCTGCCATGGGGGCAGAGCAAAGGGGAGGGCGCGGAGGCGGTGCCCACCAGAGAAGTGGAGAGAGAGAAAAAGAAAGAGAGAGAGAGGGAGAGAGAAATGAAGAGGGAGAGATGGAAAGAGAGAGAGAGAAAGAGAAAAATGAGACAATGATGGAGGGAAAGAACGAGGGAGAGGAAAATGAAACAAATGAGAGAAAAGGAAGAGGGAAGAGAGAAGTGGAGAGGAAGGAGGTAGGGAAGGAAGCAAGGAGAAATGGAGGGAGTTTGTTGATTTAAGTTTAAATTTACTTGTTAATAAAGAAGTATAAATTACTTTATTACTTTATTATTAATTATTAATTACTTAATTATGTATTACTTCTTTATTTTAATTATTGTATTTGTTCCCATTTTGTTTTTTAGTTTAAATAAGGTATGTGCAGTGTGCATAGGGATTTGTTCATAGGGATTTTTTTATAGTCCGGCCCTCCAACAGTCTGAGGGACAGTGAACTGGCCCTCTGTGTAAAAGGTTTGGGGACCCCTGCCTTAAAGGGCCAAACAAAATAGACCATAATGATGAATCAATCAAAGCCAACCTCTTTAATACCTTCTTCAGCTCAGTCTTTATTAACAACAATGGCTGATGCCCAACATTTCCTAGTCGCACCACAAATAACCTCAATGATCTTACACAAATTGATTTTACAGAAGATAATGTTAGAAAGGCATTACACAACCTAAAACCATCTTTATTTATTGGACCAGATGGACTATGTGCATACTTTTAAAAAAAGCTCTCCTCCACCTTGGTTAAACCTCTGAGCATAATTTTTAATAAATCCTTCAGTACTAGCTCCCTACCCACACTATGGTCACTTGCCACAGTCATCCCTATCTTCAAAAAAGGAGATCCAAACAACGTTGAAAATTACAGACTATCTCCTTGTGTTGTGTCACCTGCAAAGTTATGGAATCAATCATAAACCAATCCATTACACCCCACCTTGAAGCTAATAACCTACTTTCCAATAAACAATTTGGTTTCAGAAAAAAAATATCCTGTAATCTACAACTCTTCCACTGTAAAAACATTTGGACCACTCAACTTGACCAAGGTAATCCAATTGATGCGATCTATATCGACTTTTGCAAAGCCTTTGACTCAGTTGTCCACGACAAACTTCTTCTGAAACTCAAATCCTACGGCATCTCTGGATTACTACACAATTGGTTAACAGCATTCCTAAAATAGGAAGTGCCACTTCTCTTCCTGCTCCTGTGGTGTCCCTCAAGGTAGTGTTTTAGGACCCATACTATTCATACAATACATAAACGATCTTTGCAATTGCATCACTAGCAATTGCGTTCTCTTTGCAGATGATGTCAAACTATTTAATGCCGCCAACAATGCTGCTACCCTTCAAAAAGACCTTGACCACGTAGCAGAATGGTCTAAAACCTGGCAACTTCAAATCTCCACCACTAAATGCTCTGTCTTACACATTGGTAAAAAGAATCAGAATACTAAATATAAATTTGGAGGAATTGAATTTATTGATAACCCTCAATCTGTCAAAAACCTTGGAGTATTCATATCCAATGACCTAAGTCCTAGAGCCCACTGCAACAACATTGCCAAAAAGGCTTTAGGAGTTGTTAACCTAATCCTTTGCAGCTTCTTCTCCGGTAATTTTGAATTGCTAACAAGAGCTTAAAAACATTTGTCAGACCAATCCTAGAATACAGCTCGCTTGTATGGAACCCACATTGCATATCTGACATCAACACAATTGAGAGAGTCCAGAAATATTTCACAAGAAGAGTCCTTCATTCCTTTTCCCACAACAAAATACCTTACTCCACCAGACTTGAAATTCTTGGTTTAGACAACTTACAACTCCATCGTCTCCATTCCGACTTAATTATAGTTCATAAAATCATATACCAAAATGTCCTACCTGTTAACGACTACTTCACCTTCAACCGCAACAACATACAAGCACGAAATCGATTTAAACTAAATGTCAACCGCTCCAAACATGACTGCAAAAAATACGACTTCAGCAACAGAGTAATCAACGCCTGGAATGCACTACCTGATTCTGAGGTTTCTACTCCTATCCCCAAAACCTTTAACCTTAGACTATCTACAATTGACTGCTCCCCCTTTCTAAGAGGTCTGTAAGGGGTGTGCATAAGTGCACCATTGTGCCTACCGTCCCTGTCCTATTGTCTACTTTTTATCATTACTTATCTAATGTTTTATATGTACAAATTATCACCCTATAATTGTTTGTCAAATAAATAAATAAATAAATAAATAAATAAATAAATAAATAAGAATTTACAGTAGGGCTTACCTAGTAGCAATAAGAGTGGCAAAATATGCACATTTTCTCGCTCTTATTGTGTCCATAGACGTGGAGAGAGCAGAAGATCCCTTGCAGGGGATTTGTTCAGTTTTTGACAGGCAAAGTCACTCAGCTTTGGGTAGACCTGGACTCCAATTGGGCAATGTCAAGTGAGGCGATTGGAGTAAAGTATACAATTCATGTATGGTATGTTTGTGTGTATGTCTGCTTTAATAATGGGTTTTTAAAAATGTTTTTAAATTATTAGATTTGTCTTGAATTCTTTTATTGTTGTTGTGAGCTGCCCTGAGTCTACAGAGAGGGGCGGCATACAAATCTAATAAATAAATAACGTAACGTAACATAAAGTCTTAGTCCCGTTGTGTGGGACGAGTTTGATCCTGTGACTCCTGGTCAAGTGGACAAGGCCATATGAGTGATGAGCACCTCCACTCATTTGTTGGAGCTGTGTCCCTCCTGGCTAGTTTCAGCCAGTAGGGAGATAACACGAGGCTGGCTCCAGGTGTTAGTCAACACTTCCTTGAGTGAGGGGTCCTTTCTGCAACTTTTAAAGGAAGAAGTTATGAGGCTCCTCCTCAAGAAGCTTTCCTTAGCCTCATTAAACAAGTACCGTCCTGTCTCCAACCTTACCTTTGTAGGAAAGGTTGTTGAAAAAGTGGTGGCGCTCCAACTCCTACGAACCTTGTATGAAGCGGATTACATAGATCTGTTCCAATCTGGCTTCAGACTTAGCTGCAGCATGGAAACCTCTTTGGTCACACTGATGGATGATCTCTGGGGGCCCCGGGATAGGGTTCACTCCTCTATTCTGGTGCTACTTGACCTCTTAGTGGCATTCGATACCACTGACCATGGTATCATTCTGTGGCGGCTGGAGGAGTTAGGAGTGGGAGGCACCATTTTACGGTGGTTGTCCTCCTATTTCTATGACCAATTGCAGTCAGTGTTAGTGGAAGGACAGAAGTAAAATTCTAGACCCCTCCCTTATGGGGTGCTTCAGGGGTCGATCCTCTCTCCTCTCCTATTTAATATCTACATGAAACCGTTGGGTGATATCATCTGACAACATGGAGTGAATTACCAACAGTGCACTGATGATACTCAGCTATACATTCACCCCATGTCAGTTCAGTGAAGCAGTGGAAGTAATGTGCCAGTGTCTTGAAGCTGTGAGGATCTGGATGGGAGTCAACAGGCTATAACTGAACCCCAACAAGACTGAGTGGTACTCCCTCCTAAGGATGATTCCAACTGTTCATCTCTGGTGCTTGGGGGAGAATAAATTTCCCCCTCAGACAGGGTCTGCAAGTTGGGTATTCTCTTAGTTCTACAGCTGAGGTTAGAACAACATCTCTCAGCTGTGCCTAGGGGGGCTTTTGTACAAGTCTGTCTTGTCTAACAGTTGCAGCCCTACCTTGACCAGGAGGCACTCCGCACAGTCACTCACATCCTCATCACATCATGCCTTGACTATTGCAATGCATTCTACCTGGGGCTACCCTTGAAGAGCATTCAAAGACTTCAGCTGGTACAAAATGCAGCAGTGCATGCAATAATAGGTGTACCAAGGTATGTGCGCATTACTCCAACTTTACGTGAATTGCATTGGTTACCAGTCAGTCTTTGGATACAATTCAAGATGTTTGTTGTCATATTTTAAAGCACTAAATGGCTCAGGGCCAGACAATCTATCGGACCGCTTCCTGCCTCACAGCTTGCTGTGGCCAGTAAGGGCCCACAGTCCATTTTCTCTAGGTCCCATCTGCCAAATAATAGGTTTAGGTTTATTGGATTTATATGCCGCCCCTCTCCGCAAACTCGGGGCGGCTGGTGAGACCCCAGGGAAGAGCTTTCTCTGTTGTGGCACCAACCCTTTGGAATCAATTGCCCCTGGAGATCTGTACTATCTTTACCCTGCCGGTATTCTGGAAAGCCATTAAGACCTGGCTTTTCTGGCAGGCCTGGAACTGGGGTATTCTATATTTTATTGCATTGCTTTTGCTGTTGTATTTTGTTGTTTCTGTATTTATGATTATTGTTACCGTGTTTCCCCGATAGTAAGACCCCCACGATTGTAAGACATATGGGGGGTTTCAGGGGGGTCGGCTAATATAAGCCATACCCCGAAAGTAAGACATATGTCTTACTTTCGGGGAAACACGGTACTAAAAGCGAGGTAGGCGTCTGAGCAGTTCGCGGCGCTGGCGAGGGAGCTTCGCGGCCAGGAGAGTCTCCCAAACCTGGCGCGGATAAGGACTCCTCGGCCGGCGGAGGAAGCGCGGCGGCGGCAGCAGGCTCCGGAGGGAGCTAGGGCGGTGGCGAGAAGACGGGATTCCGGGTGCCGAGCGCCACCTGCCCGCCGTTCACGCCAAGGACAGGCAGCCCCAGTTCCAGCACCTCGGCCTGCTCGCCCAGCCTCTTGCCCGGCGGGGAGAGCAAAGGCGGCGGCGGGAGTAGTGGAGGCGAGGCGGAGAAGAAAGAAGCGGCGGATAGCTGGCGAGGTGCCGGCTAGAGGGCTGGACCCCGCCGCTTTGCCGCCGCTCCCGCCGCCGCTCCCGCCACCGCTCCCGCCACCGCTCCTGCCGCCGCCTTTGCCTCTTGCCCGGCGGGAAAGGCGACGAAAAGGGCTATCGGGTCCCTTCCAATTGCCCGGCCGGCGTCGCCTTAGTCAGCAGCGGAAAAGCAAAGGAAGCAGCAGGAGAAGCGAAGTTCTTGAATGGTGGCGGCGGCCCTTGATCGCAGCCGATGAGGTTCGGCTTTCTTCGCTTCTCCTGCTGCTTCCTTTGCTTTTCCGCTGCTGACTAAGGCGATGCCGGCCGGGCAATTGGAAGGGACCCGATAGCCCTTTTCGTCGCCTTTCCCGCCGGGCAAGAGGCAAAGGCAGCGGCGGGAGCGGCGGCAAAGCGGCGGGGTCCAGCCCTCTAGCCGGCGCCTCGCCAGCTATCCGCCGCTTCTTTCTTCTCCGCCTCGCCTCCACTACTCCCGCCGCCGCCTTTGCTCTCCCCGCCGGGAAAGGCAACGAAAAGGGCTATCGGGTACCTTCCAATTGCCCGGCCGGCGTCGCTTTAGTCAGCAGCAGAAAAGCAAAGGAAGCAGCAGGAGAAGCGAAGAAAGCCGAACCTCATCGGCTGCGATCAAGGGCCGCCGCCACCATTCAAGAACTTCCGCAAAAGACGCAGGAGCGGTGGCGATGGCGGAACGCTGCTTGAACCGCCCCCGCCTTCTGCTTAAAACCCTCGGTTCGTGCCTTTCCTGCCTGCCTCCACTCACCCGCGCTTCTGCCACTTCTTTCATCAAGCTCCCCGAACCAAGGATGATGAGCAGCTCAAAGGACCAATCAGCACTTCCTAGCACCAGCTACGGTGGCCAAATAAGACCAAAATCTTCCCGCTTCTGAGTCCTTAAAAGAGGTACAGTACTGTATACTTAAATGATTTATCATCCAGGCTACATTGCCCCCCCCCCTGCAAATTGTAAAGTCTAGATTTTATTTATTACATATTTCAAAATAAGAAATTAAAAAATTGCCCGGGACAATATAAGACATACCCCCAAAGTAAGACACAGTGGGGCTTTTGGGGATAAAAAGAAAGTAAGACACTGCCTTACTTTCGGGGAAACACGGTAGCTGCCCTGAGTCCTTTTTGGAGTGGGTGGCATATAAATACAAATGATATAAATGAATGAATGAATGAATGAATGAATGAATAAATAAATAATAGCAATTTGACAATAATAATGATAACCACTATTATTAGAATGCATAGACTACCTACAAACAACAGCAAGACAAAGTAGCAACAATGCTGCATTGGAAGAACTAATGGGAATTGAAAGCAAGAACAAGTGGGATCATAAAATAGAGACAGTAATAAAAAATGAAGATGCTAAAGTACTTTGGGATTCTGGAATTCATAAAGACAGGTATCTGCCACATATCGCACTATTGTGCCTATCCTCCCTGTCCTTCTGTCCTATTATCCTTTTTATTACTTCTATATACTTTCTTATGTTAATACAAACTATAATTCTATACTTGTTCGACAAATATAATTAATAAAAAATAAATAAAAATATCATGCCAGACTTAACAATTCTCCATCAGAAAGACAAAAAAAATGTCTGTACGATGGATGTGGCAGCACCTGGAGACAGGAGGAGAGGAGGGGAGAGGAGGGGAGGAGCAGAGTGGAGCCAAACAAAGCAGAGCAGAGCAGAGCAGAGAAGAGAAGAGGAATTGGAGGAGATAACAAAATACAAATACCTGCAAATATAAATAGAAGGCAAAAGAAAGCAAAAAGAGTACAATAGTAATAGATGCCAGACAACAAACTCCACTTCCTCCTATGCTATAGAGCCCCTGACTATGACATCTCACATGTGAACAAGTTAACCTCACTACTAACGTGGGCAACCTCCTACCTCATATTTCTTGGTGACCTAAGCCTACCACATATTAACTGGTCCCTAAATGAATGCACAACTGAACCCATTCACTCAACCCTCTATAATGCTATCACTAGTCTAGGGCTAGTTATTGACAACAACAGATTCAACAACTGCCTAGGCCTCATCTTCTGTGACAGTTTACACTCAATTTATAGACTCTAAGTAGGAGAACTCTTTTCTAACAGTGACCACAGCACAATTATTATGTCATCAAATAAAGACTGAATGTACCAACTATCATATCAAACAAGAAGAAAACCTCCTACGCACGAAATCTACTCGTGCCTTCTATAACTTTGTAAACAACAAACTTAAAGACTCTAGATCCATCCCACCACTTAAGGGACCAAACAACAAAGAGTATATTGATGAAATAATCAAAGCCAACCTCTTTAACAACTTCTTCAGATCTGTCTTTGTGAATAGTAATGGCTCATGCCCAGCATTTCCTAGTTGCACCCCAACTAACTTCAATTATCTAACACAAATCAACTTTACCAAAGAAAATGTTAAGAAATCACTGCACAACCTAAAACCATCTCTATCTACTGGACCTGATGGACTATGTGCATACTTCTTTAAAAACTCTCCTCAACTCTGGCTGAACCCCTAAGCATAATTTTAAAAATATCTTCTACAACTAGCTCCCTACCTAAATTCTGGTCTCTAGCCATGGTCATCCCTATTTTCAGAAAGGGTGATCCTAGCACATGAAACAGAGTCGACTGACAATGAGTCAGTCAAGGTGACTGGGGCTAAACGTCTTTGTCCATCTGTCTGGGAGAGGTTTGACTTGGTGACACCTGATGAAGTGGACAAGGCCATTGGAGCTGTGAGTTCCGCCACCTGTTTACTGGATCCGTGTCCCTCTTGGCTGGTTTCGGCCAGTCGAGGGGTGACACGGAGCTGGGTCCAGGAGATTGTCAACGCCTCCTTGGGGAGGGGGTCCTTTCCGCCCCTTTATAAGGAGGCGGTTGTGCGCCCCCTCCTCAAGAAGCCTTCCCTGGACCCAGCTGTGCTTAATAACTACCGTCCAGTCTCCAACCTTCCCTTCATGGGGAAGGTTGTCGAGAAGGTGGTGGCACTTCAACTCCAGCGGTCCTTGGATGAAGCCGATTATCTAGGTCCTCAGCAGTCTGGATTCAGGCCCGGCTACAGCATGGAAACTGCTTTGGTCGCGTTGATGGATGATCTCTGGCGGGCCCGGGACAGGGGCTTGTCCTCTGTCCTGGTGCTCCTTGACCTCTCAGCGGCTTTCGATACCATCGACCATGGTATCCTTCTGCGCCGGCTGGAGGGGTTGGGAGTGGGAGGCACTGTCCTTCAGTGGTTCTCCTCCTACCTCTCCGGTCGGTCGCAGTCAGTGTTAGTGGGGGGTCAGAGGTCGACCCCGAGGTTTCTCCCTTGTGGGGTGCCTCAGGGGTCGGTCCTCTCCCCCCTGCTATTTAATATCTACATGAAACTGCTGGGTGAGATCATCCAAGGGCATGGGGTGAGGTATCATTGATATGCCGATGATACCCAGTTGTACATCTCCACCCCATGTCCAGTCAACGAAGCAGTGGAAGTGATGTGCCGGTGCCTGGAGGCTGTTGGGGCCTGGATGGGTGTCAACAAACTCAAACTCAACCCAGACAAGACGGAGTGGCTGTGGGTTTTGCCTCCCAAGGACAATTCTATCTGTCCGTCCATTACCCTGGGGGGGGAATTATTGACCCCCTCAGAGAGGGTCCGCAACTTGGGCGTCCTCCTCGATCCACAGCTCACATTAGAAAAACACCTTTCAGCTGTGGCGAGGGGGGCGGTTGCCCAGGTTCGCCTGGTGCTCCAGTTGCGGCCCTATTTGGACCGGGAGTCATTGCTCACAGTCACTCATGCCCTCATCACCTCGAGGCTCGACTACTGTAACGCTCTCTACATGGGGCTACCTTTGAAAAGTGTTCGGAAACTTCAGATCGTGCAGAATGCAGCTACGAGAGCAATTATGGGCTTCTCCAAGTATGCCCATATCACTCCAACACTCCGCAGTCTGCATTGGCTGCCGATCAGTTTCCGGTCAAAGTGTTGGTTATGACCTATAAAGCCCTTCATGGCACCGGACCAGAATATCTTCGGGACCGCCTCCTGCCGCACGAATCCCAGCGACCGGTTAGGTCCCACAGAGTTGGCCTTCTCCGGGTCCCGTCGACTAAACAATGTCATCTGGCGGGACCCAGGGGAAGAGCCTTCTCTGTGGGGGCCCCGACCCTCTGGAACCAGCTCACCCCTGAGATTAGGATTGCCCCCACCCTCCCTGCCTTTCGTAAACTCCTTAAGACCCACCTTTGCCGTCAGGCATGGGGGAACTAAAACACCTCCCCCTTGCCCATGTTGTTTTGTTGATTGATTGCCTGTTTTTTATATATACTGTTTTTATGAGATTATTAATTTAAATTGTAACTAGATGGGTGTGCATTGGATTTGGTATTATGTACTGTACTGTTTTTTATTATTGTTGTGAGCCGCCCCGAGTTTGCGGAGAGGGGCGGCATATAAATCCAATAAACCAATAAACCAAAAAACCAACATTGACAATTATAGACCAATCTCCTTGACCTGTGTCACTTGCAAATTCATGGAATCCATCATTAACCAATCCATTACACTCCACCTTGAAACAAATAATCTACTTTCCAACAAACAATTTGGTTTCAGAAAAAAAATTATCCTGCAACCTGCAACTTTTACATTGCAAAAACATATGGATTACCCAAATTGATCAGGTTAACTCAATTGATGCAATCTACATAGACTTTCACAAATCCTTTGATTCAGTAGTTCATGACAAACTTCTTATGAAACTAAAATCTTATGGCATCTCAGGACCACTTTACAATTGGATATCAGCGTTCCTGTCAAACAGAAAACAGGTGGTCAAAATAGATAATGCCATATCTAATCCTGCTCCAGTTAACAGTGGCATTCCCCAAGGCAGTGTCCTAGAACCTACTCTCTTTATACTCTACATAAACCAGCAAAGCTGGCTGCCCGCCGGAGAAGTGGAGAGAAAGAAAGAAAAGAGAAGGGAAAGAGAGGGAGGGAAAGAGAAGTGGAGAGGAAGGAAGGAGGGAGGGGAGGGAGGGAGGGAAGGAAGGGAGAGAAAAGGGAAGGAGAGGGAGGGAGAGAGAAAAGGAGGAAGAGAGGAAGGAAGGAAGGAAGGAAGGAAGAGAGAAATATAAAGGGAGGGAGAAAGAGAGGGAGAGGGAGGGGAATAGGGGAAGAAAGGAAGAGAGAGAGAAAAAAGAGAAAAAAGTGGAAGGAAGAGAGAAGGAAAGAAAGGAAGGGAGGGAGAGAGAGAAAGAAAATCAAAATCTAGTTTGAAACTAACTCAACTATTTAAGTGGCATTTTGATACTTAGCAGAGTTGCCCCATTCTGAGGTCACTGTTATAGACACACAGTATTTTATTTTGAAATTCTCTGAGGCAAAATATGGTGGTTTTTTTAAAAACCAAAATATCTTTACTGCAGATTAAGATCAGCAAAATATCAATCATCCAATTTCTTAATATGATTTAATTTTCATGTCTCTCAGCTGCATAAAAACATTTGGTAACTAATTAATAGTAATAGATTTTGGTTTTGTTTTATTATTAATTTCTTTTAATAAAAAAGAAGGGAATTTTTTCCTTATTTATTTATTTATTGTTTATTTATTTATTGTTTGTTTATTTATTTATTATTTATTTACTTTGACTTCTATGCCGCCCAGTCCCAAAGGGACTGCTGCTCAGACACTATACTTTTCCACCCAAACCGGAAAAAAATTAGAGGCAACACTACCTTGGAGTACTCACTTCCAATGACCTAAGTGCCAGAGCCCACTGCAACAGCATTGCCAAAAAAGCACTAAGAGTCACAATCTGAATTCTATGCAGCTTCTTCTCTATGAAGGAAAAATCCATTGTGTATAAAATAATTTAAGTTTTATTTTAAGAATATCAGTATTTGCTGTCGGGAGTTTCTGTCTTTAACAAGATTAGGATTTCCTGTTTTTCCTTATCTTGTGACTGTCACTTTGGGATCTGTTTTTAACAAGATAAATGTTTGCTGTTTAACAAGATAAATGTTTGCTGTTTACCCAATAAACTATTCATCTCCGGGAGAGGGAGGCAGGATGTGGACCATATTTGGGCAAGGAATTCTGTGTACCCCTATGATAAGTTGAGGAATTCTATATACCTTTGTGATTTGTAAATCCTATATAACCTGCTCTTTAGCTTCTGTACAAGTGTCTCTTCCCTTGGGAAGAGTACTCACTTTGCAAACCGTTTTTGGTATACCCAGAGAGAATAAACATTTCTGTTCTCTTTGTCCAAACGTCTCGTGTGAACTTTTTCATAAAATTTCAGCGCACAACTTGGGGACTCGTCCGGGATTCCATCCTGTTGGCTGTCCAGAGAGGAACGTCTTTAGGTGCACCCTGTCCCATTTGGACAGAAGATGAACCTCCATGGATAGGCAAGTGGCTCTGGTAGACCCGTAAAATTGGCTAAATGAGATCACTAGGACAAGGAGACAGAAAGAGGAAGAGACAAAGAGAAATAATAGAAGGCCCCTCAAGGACCGGGCAACCCTGTGCACAGGTCTGGTAAGTACCTGTAATTTGCTATGGCATTTTACAACTAAGGGACTACTTACTCAGATGGTTATTGGGCGGGTAGGCTAGGTTGTTTGGAGACTATTGAGTGTGTGTGGTGAGACGTCCTTTTGAGGGGTCCTATTAGAGGATCTGCAGGACGATGTGAGAGTTGACTCCTGATTTGCGGTTCCATCCTCCCGCGAGGGAATTGGCCAGAAAAGGAGGCACGAAAGTTGGTGAAGTGTGAATTGAAAGTCTCAATAGTGGGAAACTCCAACAGGGAAATCCTAGTGGGAAAACTACCATTAACGTCCAAGGGCAAGATAATTCTTGGAAAGGTGGGCTAGGTAGCTTGGAGACTAAAAGATACTCCAATCTCCTAGTGGTAAAACTGCCTCGGGTGGGCTAGGTAGCTTGGAGACTAAAAGATACTCCAATATCCTAGTGGGAAAACTGCCTTAAAAATCCAAGATCAAGAAGAAAATAAAATAATGGGAAATAAAGAGTCTGCAGACATAAAGAGAAAGAGAGAGAGAGAGAGAGAAAAGAGCCTGGTTCAGACTCTGAACCCGAAGAGAAAGAGTTGTTAAAACTTTTATTTAAGGAAGTAAAAGTTGTTAAAGCGGCAGATAGCCCAGAGTTAAAGAGTTAAAGAGCTGTGTAGTAACAAAAGGAGGAAAGTTAGATTTTGAAAATGCCTGGAAATTAATTTAGACCCTCCAACTACTATGCAGATTTCAGGAGAATGGAAATTCCCCAAAACATCAAGTTTACTCCAAGTAAGAAAAGAGGCTGAGTGATTAATAGGGGATTTAACATAATAACGATGTGTAGAATTGGATTGATTGTGATATGTTTTGACTGGCTGGCAAATGAATGATGTGTGTGTTTGTGTGAAGAATGGAACTCATTAGCTTATGAAAAAGCTCCCTGGAATAATTGTAGATTTATTTGTATGAAATGGAATTTTGATATGAAAATGATGTATACAAGCAGTAAGAAAAAGTTGGTGTGAATGCATTTTTGATTCTTTAAAACAGTAAGTAGTAATGAAATGTATGTTATTTACTAAAGCTAGAAGAAAAAAAATTGTTGAGAGAATGATGAGTGGAGAAAAGTATTACATTTCTGTGTAGATATATATATATATATATATGTAACATTTTCCTTGTCAAGGATTCTTTTGCCTTGAAGGAGTAAGAGAGAGAAAGGATAGCCCCCCTCCCCCTTTGAGTGTAGCTGCTCGCTTTTAACAGTTTCCCCCCTCACTCCCCCTTCTCCTTGCTTGAGAAAGGAGGGGTCAATGGGCAGCTTATTCATAAAGCCTTTCACTGTTTGGATTTGATTCTCTTTTTTTAAAGATAATTTTAGGTTTTTAAAAGAATTTTAATTAAACAAACACACACACACATATATATATGGAAAAGATTTTGAAAAGATTTTGATGTTTTAATCTATGAGAATTTGCTTCCATTTGAATGGAAGTTGAATCTGATTCATTTTACTAAAAGCAAAGCATTGATTCTAAAGTTTGCCCCAAATATATTTCAGAGCATTAACTTAGAATACCTATTAAGATTGTTTTCTGAAAAGAAAAGAAAAGCAAGGGCTGTTCATTTTTTCCCCTTTTTATGTCTCTGTGTGGAACACATTGAAAAAAAAAATAGAAGACAGGGTGCTCCACTTTAGGGCTTATTTGTTAACAGCACAAGTTGTTGCCCTTCAGAAATTGTTACAGAACTGGTTTAAATATTTTCAGTGTTAGTGAAAGAAAGCATAAAATTAATTGTTGGAGGAGCTGTGGTAGTTAGCACCTCTCTTTTTGGTCTTGAACCAAAAAAAAACCAAAACAGTAGATGGCGGATGGATTGAAAGAGTTTGAAATATGAGAGAATACTTATGGAGCAAATGATTAGTGTTAACTACTGATGTTAACTTGAATCCAGCTTAGTTTTTAAGAGGAGATTTAGAAGAAGAAGCAAATAAAATTAATGAGATGAAGCAATTAAATTACAGACCAGAGTTAGATCTGACTTGATGGATGTGTCCTTAAGAAAAGAAAGAGAAGGAGTTTTGGTTTAAGCCAATTAGAAAGATGTTGGAATGTAAGAGACTGGGCAGAGGATGATTTAGACAGTAAAGAAGGATTCTGAAGTTTAGTAGAAGAGAAAGGAGAGGTTTTGTTTCCTGAGGCAGAGGCCAAGATAGAAGATGGGGATTTGGAAGTGGACAAGGAGAAAGGATACCTGGAATGTGATAGATGGATCTTCAAGATTAGTGGAAGGACATTGTTCCAATGGATATGCCATTATTAGGATAATAGGATAATATGAGAGAAGAACAGGGATGGTAGGCACAATAGTGTGCTTTTGCATGCCCCTTACAGATCTCTTAGAAAAGGGGAGATGTCAACAGTAGATAATTTAAGGTTGAAGATTTTGGGGTTAGGGGAAGAAACAACAGAGTCAGGTAGTGAGTTCCAGGCATTGATCACTCTATTGCTGAAGTCATACTTTCTGCAATCAAGTTTGGAGCGATTTACATTTTGTTTGTATCTATTATTGTGTTGTTGTTGTTGTTGTTGTTGTTGGAGGTGAAGTAGTCACTAATAGGAAGGACGTTATGGTGTATGATCTTATGAACAACAGTTAAATCAGTTGTTCGGAGGAGACGTAGTTGTAGATTGTCTAAGCGTAGTATTTGAAGTTTGGAGGAGTAAGGTAGTTTGTTTCGAGAGGAGGAGTGAAGGACTGTTCTTGTGAAGTACTGTATTTCTGGACTGCCTCAATTGTGTCAATGTCAGTTATGCAATGTGGGTTCCATACAGGTGAGCTATATTCGTGTATTGGTCTGATGAATGTTTTGTAAGCTCTGGTTAATAGTTCAGTGTTTCTGGAGAAGAAGCCATGTAAGGTTAGGTTTGTAACTCTTAATGCCTTTTTTTTTAAAGCAATGTTGTTACAGTGAGCTCTGGCACATAGGTCATTGGATATGAGTACTCCAAGGTCTTTGACAGGGTTAGCTATGAGTTCATTATTTCCAAGTATGTATTTAGTATTTTGATTCTGTAAGACAGAGCATTTGTTGGTTGAGATTTGAAGTTGCCAGTTGTTACACCATTCAGCTAAATGATCAAGGCCATTTATTAGAGGAAAACGTGGTCAGTGATTAAAAGAAGAAGAAGAAAAAGAAGAAGAAGAAGAAGAAGTTACCCAACCACTGATCTGCACAAGTGACCGAATTATATGCTTTATTGAGAGCTCTAGAATTAAGTAGAGAAAGGATAGTAAATATATATACATTGATTCAAAATATGTTTTTGGAGTTGTACGCACTTTTGGGAAAATTTAGAAGGAAAGGGGATATGTGGCAAGTCAAGGAAAGAATTTAATACATTTTGAGTTAATATATCAAGTTTTAAAAGTCTTAAAAGGGCCACAAGAAACTGCTGCAATTCATATTCGAGCACATCAAAAGGGGGAAGAAGAAGATAAGAAAGGAAACAGATTAGCGGATAGAGAAGCTCAAGCAGCGGGCCAGAAGGAGGAGGAATGAGTGTTTGTTCTGATTCCTCAAGTCTTAGATCCTGAAGAAATTCTATTTAGTGAAGGTAAACAGGAAAAACTAAAGCAGATAGGAGGACAGGAGGGGAAGGATGAGAAATGATTCCTCCCAGATGGAAGACAATTATTGAACCAACCTTATTTTAGGAGAATAATGGAAAGATTACATGAAGGGAGTCATAGGGGAACTCAAGGATTGATAGACACAGTATTGAAAACATTTACTGGGATAAAAATATATACAGTGATCCCCCGGTTATTGCGTCCCCGACCATTGCGAACAGGGTAATTTGCGATTTTTGAACCCGGAAGTCAAAACACCATCTGCGCATGCGTGCCCTTTTTTTCTATGGGCACGCATGCGTAGATGGCGCCCGGCAGATCAGCTGCTGGGCGGCTTCCCTGGGTCTTCCCCCTCTTGCTGGCGGGAGGGCGAGCGGCGGGCATCAGCAAGGAGTTTCCCCACCGCCCACGCAAACTCCTCGCTGCCGCCCGCCCTTCGCCCGCCCACGCTGTTCATTCTCGCCGCTTCCCACCTGAGTCCTGAAGCGAATTCGCTTCAGGACTCAGCTGGAAAGCGGCGAGAGCGAGCGCTAGCGAACGGCTTGTCCGCCGCCCGCTCGCGCGTCCCGCGCCCACGCCGTTCATTCTCGCTGCTTCCCACCTGAGTCCTGAAGCGAATTCGCTTCAGGACTCAGCTGGAAAGCGGCGAGAGCAAGCGCTAGCGAACGGCTTGTCCGCCGCCCGCGCGCGTCCTGCGCCCACGCCGTTCATTCTCGCCGCTTCCCACCTGAGTCCTGAAGCGAATTCGCTTCAGGACTCAGCTGGAAAGCGGCAAGAGCGAGCGCTAGCGAACGGCTTGTCCGCCACCCGCTCGCGCGTCCCGCGCCCACGCCGTTCATTCTCGCCACTTCCCACCTGAGTCCTGAAGCGAATTCGCTTCAGGACTCAGGTGGAAAGCGGCGAGAGCGAGCGCTAGCGAACGGCTTGTCCGCCGCCCGCTCGCGCGTCCTGCGCCCACGCCGTTCATTCTCGCCGCTTCCCACCTGAGTCCTGAAGCGAATTCGCTTCAGGACTCAGCTGGGAAGCGCGAGCGAGTGGCGCCAGCGAACGGCTTGTCCGCCACCTGCCTGCCCGCTAGCGAGGAGCCGAAGATTGGGGGCGGCACGGCTGTTTTAAAACGTCGCCGCCGGCATGGGGGGCTTCCTAGCAGCCCCCCAAACCCGGGTTGGGGGTCCGGGGGGTGCTGGCAAGCCCCCCATGCCGGCGGCGACGTTTTAAAACAGCCGCGCCGCCCCCAATCTTCGGCTCCTCGCTAGCGCTGCGGAAGTAAAAACACCATCTGCACATGCGCATATGGTGTTTTTACTTCCGCAGCGCTACTTCGCGAAAACCCGCTCGTTGCGGGGGGTCCTGGAACGGAACCCTCGCAACGAGCGGGGGATCACTGTACTACAGCACAATAGGTGGTGAATAAATGTGTAAACCAAAAGGTAAACCAGAACTATGTAAGACAATGACAACGAGAAGGAAGATCACTTGCATTATATCCCTTTCAGAATGTACAAATAGATTTTATATAAATGTCACAAGTGGGAAGATTTAAATGTTTACTGGTAATAGTGGATCATTTGATAGGATGGGTGGAGGCTTTTCCGTGTGTAGATGAAACAGAACAAGATTACTGCTAGAACAAGTTATACCTAGGTACGGGTCAGCACAATAAATTGTTTCAGATTAAGGTAGACACTTTATTGGGAGAATTGTGCAGGGAATTATGAAATGGTTTGGGAATTAATTGGGACTGAATGGTAAAATAAAGCATTGTTTAACTAAGTTATACATGGAGACTGGGCTAATTTGGATCAAAGAATTATCTATAGCCCTGTTGAGAATTAGAATTCAGCCTCAAAGAGACCCTGGGTTAACGTTTTATGAAATGTTGTTTGGAATGTCTTTAAGGGGGGAGTGGATTAAAAACAGGAGATTTCCGTATAAAGATCTGATACAATATTTGCAATCATTGTCCAAGTCTTTTGAATATTCCAGATTGAGTAGCCTGTTGTTGCAAACATCTGTCCTGAGTTTTAAAGTAAAGAAATTGGTAATTGGATTCTGATAAAACGGTGGAAGCTCAAGAAACTCCAACCTATGTGGGAAGGCCCGTTCCAGGTGCTGCTGACTACAGATACCGCTGTTAGAACTGCAGAACGAGGCTGGACTCATTATACTTGTGTGAAGAAAAGCAGTGCTCCCAATACATGGACAAGTCAACCTGTCGGACCCTTAAAGCTGCGGATAACCAGAAAATAAAATGCTTATTTTTCCCTTTCAGCCTGGATGCCTGTACACCCAGAAGAAGAGAAATGAAGGATGGGTAATGCTATTATGGCTAGGGTTGATAATGAGAAAAGCAGAGGGTTATCGGATTTGTATAAGTGCAAAAGGTGGACAGGGGAGAGAAATGGGATGGGAGCCCTGAGAGAAATGTACTTATGTGTTTAATGAAATGGTAACTGAATGGCTCAAAGATAAGACACATCCTTGTCATTGGGGTGGTCTCTGGGAGGAATTTCAGGAATTTCAGTGTTATGTTATAATTGGAGCTGAGGATCCATTATGTAAGGTGAATGCAGAATTACAAAAATGGGCAATGTGTGGATGGTGGAATAAGACTATCCCATCCACCTTTATTCACAAGATTCCAGTCAATATAAAATGTGGAAATGAGTTGTATTCAGATTTACCTATGGGATGGACAGGCCGGTGTGCCTTGGACACTAAAATAACAAAATCAACCAGAATATTAAAAACAGGGAGTTTTTGGATGACGGATGAAAAGAAGGTGCAAATGATTCACCCAATCATTAAAATAATAATAATAATAATAATAATAATAATAATAATAATAATAATAATAATAATGAAAATAGACATAAGGGAGAAGGGAAATGATTGCTAGAAGTACATAAAACAGTACAAGCAGGGAGCAAGATAGGGCAAACTTTGGTTTACCAAATATGAGTGTACAGGAAAAGCTTTGCAGTGTCAGTTTAGGGTTATAGCATATCATGTATGCAAGCAACAAGGCAAAATGACATGTTATGATCCAAAGGAAAACCCAGTTCAATATTGGTTAGAAGTAAAGGAGGGAAATGATCAGGGAAAGCTTCATTCTAAAGTGCGAATAAGAAATCCTACTAGTAAAACTTTTAGAAGCTTGCCAGTTGGCCAAGGTACCCAGTGGATGTTGGAATATGGATTGGCAAAGAACATACATATATAATGACAAATATATCTGTCCTCAAAAATGGGAGGAGACTAAAGAACAGTGTTTTAATGCTGATGAAAAATACAGTACTGTCCTTATTGGAATTGTGTAGGTTGGGCTACATGGAATACTAACCCTGGAGCCAGTGGATACCTTACCAAAATAAATGTGCGAAGTAATTGTGAGAACAATAAATGTAATTATGTTAATTTTACCATAAATAATCCACAAGAGTTTATAAGTAAATGGGGAAGCCAACATGGAATAAGAATATATGGATCTGGGATTGACCCTGGAGGTTTATTTTATTTAAAAATTAGTAAGTTAGTAGAAGAAGGAAACCCATTAAGTAAGACCTTCTTCTCAGACTTTTGGGAAGAGATTGAGAAACCTTTTAAGTACCAGAGGGAGCCATAAATCTGTTCTTAACATTTGCCAAAACTATTGCTCAGACATTAAATGTGTCCAATTGTTATGTGTGTGTGGGAAAATATGTAGGGGACCAATGGCCCTTAGAAGCAGTAGAATGGAATATAAGCATACCATATGATGAGGCTAATACAGTATTACACAAGCAGAAAGTTAATGGATGCTACAAACTCCGATTGTGATTAGATGGTGTGTAAATAGAATAGATCCCCATGCCCTAATACAGTGGTCCCTCGACTTGCGCGTTCTCGATTAGCGCGAAACGCTGCAACGCGGTTTTTCAAAAAATATTATTTAAAAAAATAAAATATTAAAAAATAAATTTTTTTAAATTCTGTTCCCTGAATGGAGACCGCCGGCCGCTCAATCGGGCCGGCAGGGAACAGAATGGAGCCTTCCGCGGCGGGGCTGGTAAGGGGGGGAGCCGAGGGGGGAGCCGAGCCCAGCCCCGTGGCATTCGCTTTCCTCCCGCCGGCAGCCGACTGATCGTGGGCTCCTTCGCAACCTCGGAGAGCTTCCTGGTTTTCGTGAGCTTTCATGCCCCGGAAGCTCTCCGAGGTTGCGAAGGAGCCCACGATCAGTCTCGGCTGCGGGTGGGAGGAAGGCGAATCCCCCGTGGGCTCCGTTACATCTTCCGCTGCCAGCCAGGCCATGCTGGCGGCAGCGGAACAATCGCTGGCTGTCAACTTTTCTTTTTAAAACTGGGCAGGAGCTGACTTGCCTCCCCAGTGCTAAAAAGAAAAGTTGACAGCCAGCGCTACGACTGACGGAATGCTGAGCCTCCCGGTGGAAGGCTGCCGCTTGGCCGGGGAGGCTCGGCCGAAAGGGGCTGGAGCGGCAGAGCCGAGCATGCCTTCCGCCCGGGAAGTCCTGCCCCTTCATCCCCACCCCTCGCCCCTGTGGTCGGCGGGGATGAAAGGGCAGGACTCCCTGGGTGGAAGGCGTGCTCGGCTCTGCCGCTCCAGCCCCTTTCGGCCGAGCCTCCCCGGCCAAGCAGCCAGGGAAGTCGAGCCAGGCGTGGCGGCGGCAGCGCTGCTTCTCCGGTCGCCCGGTCCTCTCCTGCCTCCTGCGCCGATGTTCCCCGCTGCGACGGAAGGCAGTCGCTTGGCTAGGGAGGCTCGGCCAAAAGGGGCTGGAGCGGCAGAGCCGAGCACGCCTTCCACCCAGGGAGTCCTGCCCTTTCATCCCCGCCAACCACAGGGGCGAGGGGTGGGGATGAAGGGGCAGGACTTCCCGGGCGGAAGGCGTGCTCGGCTCTGCCGCTCCAGCCCCTTTCGGCCGAGCCTCCCTAGCCAAGCGACTGCCTTCCGTCGCAGCGGGGAACATCGGCGCAGGAGGCAGGAGAGGACCGGGCGACCGGAGAAGCAGCGCTGCCGCCGCCACGCCTGGCTCGACTTCCCTGGCTGCTTGGCCGGGGAGGCTCGGCCGAAAGGGGCTGGAGCGGCAGAGCCGAGCATGCCTTCCGCCCGGGAAGTCCTGCCCCTTCATCCCCACCCCTCGCCCCTGTGGCCGGCTCATCCAGGGGGGCGTGTGTGGACTGGCAAGCGGCAAGCGGGAAGACCAAGGGAAGGTTCCTTCAGCTGCCCAACACCTGATCCGCTCCGCAGCGCGGCAGCAGCGAGGAGCCGAAGATGGGGTTTCCCCTTTGCCTTTACCCCATCTTCGGCTCCTCGCTGCTTCCGCGCTGCGGAGCAGATCAGCTTTTGGGCGGCTGAAGGAATCTTCCCTTGGTCTTCCCCGCCGCCCACACGCAAACTCCACCATCTGCGCATGTGCGGCCATGAAAAAAATGGCGCACATGCGCAGATGGTGGTTTTACTTCCGCATCCAATATAACGCGGAAATCGGTTAGCGCGGGAGGTCTTGGAACGTAACCCCCGCGCTAACCGAGAGATCACTGTATTGGATATGTCCCTTGTGAAATAATGATAGTTCTAAGTATGGACTAATGATGTTACCCTGTCTTATTTCCTTAATTAGAAGTTTTGTCCAGAGTTCCATTGAAAGTATTGTATCCAGTCAATAATCAATTAAAACTATAATGGTAATGAAAAAGATTGGGAAAGAGTTGAAATTACTAGAGAATGAACAGCAAAACATTCAGGAAGAGAAAACGAATAATGGAAAAAAAAAAAGCAAGTTGTTGGAAATAAAATAAAATCTTAAACAGTTTTGTATTAAAGAAAACAAAGAAGAAAAATGAAGGAATTGAAGGAAAAATCCATTATGTATAAAATAATTTAAGTTTTATTTTAAGAATATCAGTATTTGCTGTCTGGAGTTTCTGTTTTTAACAAGATTAGGATTTCCTGTTTTTCCTTATCTTGTGACTGTCACTTTGGGATCTGTTTTTAACAAGATAAATGTTTGCTGTTTAACAAGATAAATGTTTGCTGTTTACCCAATAAACTATTCATCTCCAGGAGAGGGAGGCAGGATGTGGACCATATTTGGGCAAGGAATTCTGTGTACCCCTATGATAAGTTGAGGAATTCTATGTACCTTTGTGATTTGTAAATCCTATATTACCTGCTCTTTAGCTTCTGTACAAGTGTCTCTTCCCTTGGGAAGAGTACCCGCTTTGCAAACCGTTTTTGGTATACCCAGAGAGAATAAACATTTCTGTTCTCTTTGTCCAAACGTCTCGTGTGAACTTTTTCATAAAATTTCAGCGCACATCTAGAAACACCGATCTACTAACCAGAGCATACAAAACATTTGTCATTTGTCAATTGTTGAATACAGCTCACCTGTATGGAATCCATACTGCATAACAGACATTAATACAATTGAAGGAGTCCAGAAATACTTCACAAGAAGAGTCCTCCACTCTTCATTATGCAACAAATTGCTTCAATTACTATGTTTATACCGCCTCTGAACTGATTTAACTGTTGTTCATAAAATAATACATCCCAATGTACTCCCTGTTAGCGACTACTTCACCTTTAATAACAACAACAAAAGAGCACGCAATAGATACAAACTAAATGTAAATCGCTCCAAACTAGACTGCAGAAAATACAATTTCAGCAATAGAGTGGTCAACACCTGGAATTCACTGCCGGACACTGTTGTTTCTTCCCCCAGTTCCAAATCTTCAACCTTACATTATCTACAATAGACCTCTCCCCTTTTCTAAGAGATCTGTAAGGGGGGTGCATAAGTGCACCTTTGTGTCTACCGTTCCTGTCCTAATGTCCTTTTATCTTTTCTATCCCTACTTTATACTTATATTATGTTAAACATACTACATTACAATACTATATTTGTATGACAAATAAATAAATAAAATTAATAAATGAAGATATGCAAATAGAAATAAAATGATAGTGCAAAAGAAAGCAAAGGTAGTACCAATACTAATAGGTGCATTCCCAAAACATCTAATGGACCACTTGAATATCATTGACAAAATTGCCATCTGTGAGTTGCAAAAGACTATATTACTCATATTACATTCTGTGATAATATCTTTAACAGTATCAAATAATCTGGTGTAAATTCAAACACAATCAAATGTCCTTGGGAAAGGTTTAGTGAGTGGATAAAAATGTCAAATTCATTCTAAATAGCTGGTTGATTGCCAGCCAGTCATTATATATTTAAATCTGTTGATTGCCCAAGTCTTAAAATATCCAGGCAATTCACCAGAGTTAAACAGACATTACAAAAAATAGATAAAACAAAAATTCCCAACAAAATGCCTGCAGGAATCACGATGGATGCACACAACTCCCCGAGTGCCTGGTAGATTTATTTATTTTATTGACTTTAATTTTAGTGTAATTTTAAGTGATTGTTTTTATTTTTATAAAACGAGCAATGAAAATTCAGTGTGTAGCAGCATAACATTTCAGCATTTTCAAAGATGCCTTTGGCTTCCAAATATCTCCCCATAGATATTCATAGATAAACGCAGGAGTGATTATAGCCCAGTTTGGAAGTGTTCTCATCTAGTCAGCAAAAACAAATCAAAGGTCAGCTGAGATGAAAATATCCTATACAGTGGAACCCCGACATAAGAGCTGCTCTACTTAAGAGCAACTCGAGATAAGAGCTGGGAGGGGAGAGATATTTTTGTTCTACTTACAAGCCCAAATTCGAGATACAAGCGCCAAGGAGCTGTCTCCTGAAGCCAAACGCTAACTTCCGCGTTCGGCTTCAGGAGACAGCTGCGAAGCAGCGCGCGTGTTTTAAAAGGTTGCAGCCGGCCTGGGGGGCTCGGGGGGGTGCTTGCAGCTTTCTTTCTTGCTCTTTTTCTTTCTCTCTTTTACCTTCCCTTCCTCTATTTCTTCTTTTCTTTCTCCTTCCCACCCTCTTCCCTCCCTCCCTCCCTTCACTCATTCCTCTCTTACTCTCCCCTTTCATAAGTTTCCTTGCTTCCTTCCTCTGTTCCTGTCCCTTCCCTCTTTCCTTCCTTCCTTCCCACCCTCCGTCCATTCATTCACCCATTCCTCTCTTGATCGCTTAAAGCCGGTCCCTGGTGCAAAAAGGGTTGGGGACCTCTGTCCTACAGGATTGGGTGGCAGAGAAGTTGAACATATGTAAATTTAAAAGTTTAAGAAAGTTTACAAGTTAAGTGAAAGAAACTTCATTATTCATTTATATGTACATGTACATTTCTTCATTAAAAACATGTCTTTCTGCATAATTTAGACTAACTTTGTGAGTTTTTTGAGGGCTGGAACCAATTAAAATTATTTACATTAATTCCTATGGGGAAAAGTCGTTCGAGATAAGAGCTGCTCGACTTAAGAGCCCAGGTCCGGAACGAATTAAACTCGTATCTCGAGGTACCACTGTATTATAAAAAGAGATGGTATGGAATAACTTACGCAGTTGAGATTTTTTTGGGGGGGGGTTGGTTTTTTTTTAGTGTTTGGCTATTTTGTGACAGACTATGCCCACTAAGTCAGCCATTTGATCATTGCCAAGTCCTTCCCCATGGAAGATTTTTTATGTTTACAGAACAAACCACAACATGTAATAGCCTTTTTTGAGAGAGAGAAAACTATCATAATAAACTCTAAAAATTCAGATGTGCCAGGTGTAAAAATATTGGAGATTCCTAGCCTAAATTAATGTTGTTTTACCTTTTACCTTTCTTTTTTTAAATGTAGGCTTATACTGTTAAATGTGCATTGGCAATGGCAAGTATTGACATCCTAGAAGATGAAGACTATAACTTTCTGAAATAGCCAACCAGCCATTGAAAATTTTGGTAATTTTCCAAGACCATCCAGAGATCAACAAAATGCAGTGGTTTGACCCATCTAGTGAACACTTGCATATCAGAGAATTTTCTTCATATATTTTCAACAGCTAGACATCAAGCATTTTATACATTTTACTGTGAAACATTTCCCCTATGACTATCCAAAGTCAGAATAGTATAGATTAAAATTAATAATACATTCAGCCAATATTCCCTCTAATTTTTTTTCGGTGTGGGCGGAAAAGTATAGTATCTGAGCAGCAGTCCCATTGGGACTGGGCGGCATAGAATGAATGAATGAATGAATAAATAAATAAATAAATAAATAGATAAGAAAAAAATCCCTTCTTTTTTATTAAAAGAAATTAATAATAAAACAAAACCAAAATCTATTATTATTAAAACTAAAACAACCAGCAAAACCAAAAACATAACTATTAATAAAAACAGGTGAGGGCTGGGTATTTTTTCTCTCTGTTATTATTTAAGTGCTTTTACCATATGCTTTAAATCAAGTGTCTTCCCCTCTCTCTCTCACTCTCTCTCACTCTCTTCCTTCCTCTCTCCTCTCCCTCTCTTTATTTCTTGCTCTGTCACTTTCCCTTCCACTCTTCTCTCTCTTTCTTTCTCTCTCTCTAGCTTTCTTTCTCTCTTTCTCTCTCTCTCTCTCTCCCTCTTGCTCTCTCTCTTTTTCTCACTTTCTCTCTCCCTCTCGCCTTTCTATCTCACTTTGTCTGTTGCTCTCTTTCTCTCTCTCTTATTCTCTTTCTCTCTTTTCATTCTCTCGCTCTTGCTTTCTCTCTCACACTCTTTCTCTCTTGTTTCTTTCCCTCTCTTGCTTTCTCTCTCTTTCACTCTTTCTCTCTTGTTTTCTCTCTCACACACACTCTTTCTCTCTCTTGTTCTCTCTCTCTTGCTATCTCTCCCTCTTGCCCCCTCTTTCTCTCTCTCTTACTTTCTCTCTCTTTCACTCTTTCTTTCTGTCTCTCAAACACACTTTCTCTCTCTTGTTCTCTCTCTCTTGCTATCTCTCCCTCTTGCCCCCTTTCTCTCTCTCTTGCTTTCTCTCTCTTTCACTCTTTCACTCTTTCTCTCTTGTTTTCTCTCTCTCTCTCTCTTGTTCTCTCTTTTTCTCTCTTCCTTTCTTCTCTGCGGAGGCCGGCAAAGGTTTTTCTTATTTTGAATGTTCCGGGTGGGCTAGCAGGGGGATGGGGAGCGCGCATGCATGCACCCCCAACATTCCAAAGAACCTTTGCCGGCCTCCACTGTCAGAAGGTTTTCTCCGAGTGCTCGCCGCCACTGCAGCCACCGCTGTGGGAGGAGCTGGAGAAAGGGGCCGATCGGGCGGACGGGTGGCAGTGGCGAGAAGCCATGGGCGCAAGGGGGGCGGAGGCACTTGGGGGGTGGAGGCGACTGCAGCGCCGGCCTCTGCACTTTTGTCGCTCCTCACCCCAAACTCCAACACCCGGCTCCTTGCGTGGCCCTAGAAAAGTGTGCGTGAGGGGTTGTTTTTGGCCTTAGAGGTCACTACCTGGCGCTGGTGCTGCCAGTGCCCTCCCGCCGGGCTCCAAAGGACACTTGGTAACGCCCCTGCCAAGGAAGCTCCAGCTGTGCGGGGCCTCTGACCTGAAGCTATTTTAAATGTTCCAGGCGGGCTGGCAGGGGGATGGGGGAGCACACACGCACGCACACCTGACATTCCCAATCCTCCCTCCGCTGTGAGAAGAATGCCTGCCCCGCCTCTCCTGTAGTCGTTTCGCTGACAGCCTGGTACAAAAGCGCTCTTGGTGAAGGGACTGCAAGAGGGGCCGGGCGAGCGTTACCGGCCGGATGAGGAGGACGAGAAGCCTCTGCAGCCACCCCCAATCCCCCCCTCCCTGGGCGCCTTCCAAAGGTCCCTGGAAAAAGGCAGGAGGTAGCAGCGAGGCGCGAGGACAAGCAGGCAGCTTGGTGGAGGGGAAGCGCTGAGGGGCTCTCCTCCTTCCCCATCCCCGCGCTTCTCTCCTGCTTTGGCTTTTGCTTCACCCTGCGATTTCCCCGCAGTTCAAACGGAGGCAAGAGGCGGCTTGGATAAAATTGCGGGGAAATCGTGGGGCGAAGCGAAAGCCAGGGCGGACTCGCAACTGCACTACCTGACTCTGTCAGCAGTAAAACAGGCCTATGACATGTTGATGTTTCCCCTGCATCCATCTCTACATTCCTTGGGGCAGGAGCTGGGCCAGATCCAACCACAACAGGCATGATCTCTTTAACATTGTCAATAGTTAAATGCATTAATGAGGGCTGAAAATACAACATCTATGTAATAGGCAATCAGGTAATACAGAGGTCAAGGGTAAATGTACAGTATCTTACTCCTATCTGAATGCAGACTGGATGACAGATATGGGTTTCTACTATTTAATCTGTAAATCAAAATCGATGAAACTTTAATAAATAAATTTTCAATCACTGTATATGAGACCATAAGTAATTAAGAGCAGGATCAATAGGTTGGAGCATTTTACAGAGATATTATTCCATTTCTATTTAGGTTAGCAGAACTAACATGTCTCTATGTAAGGGAGATTGGTAGTTTCTAAATTTGATAGGTAAGAAACAAACAAATGATCTTGTCTTAAAACAAAACATTCATGCACAAATGCTTTCTACTCAAAACTTTAAGAAGTTGTTGCCTCCTCCCATCATTGGGAGACTGATAAAAAAGCAACTCCTCTCCCTTTAAAAGTTCTCTCACAGCTATAAAAGTCAGCCTCATCATATTATATTTTCTTAGTCCTCTGCTCAAACTAGGAAACTGTGCTTTGATTTTAGGAGTAATCTTATTTTGAAAATGCCACTGACTGATTCCTATAGTCATTCAATCAGTTCCTCAGTGCCAGATATTGGACAGCAAGTTCTAAATGTGTTTTCTAACATAGTGTTTTTGTCTCTATTTCCCAATCTTTGTTTTTGAACCACATAAACTAAGTTAGGTAGAGAATCTCTCAATTTCAGCCATGCTGAAATGAGTTAACTTTTCAATCTAGGGAGTTGGGCAGCATACAAATGGAAACAAACAAACAAACAAACAAGATCACTCTAATCACTGTCATTTTCTCTGCCAGTCATCACCAACATTCTGAGTATGAGCAAAAAGAGATACAGAAAGATCCGTTTCTTACCTGCAGTATCTGTCCTATCAGCAATGGGGAGACATGTACCTTGCCCCTGAGTGAGAACATAAAGAGGTCGAGCTTGATCTACCTGTACCTGGCAACTAAGCCCCTGGCTACACCTTGCTGTGTATATTCCACAAAGCTCCCCCAGCTGACGGGCACAGTTATGACAGCAACTGCAGCCTGGTTGGCGTGATGTTTCTGGGCAGCTGGCAGACACTGGTGGGCATAGTCTGAGCTTTTCTTCAGTACAAGGGGCACAATGCATTAAATGGAGGGCAGCACCCAAACTGAAGCCAGGCCCAAAAAGTAACAGTAGAAGCTGACAGCTGAAGCCTGAGTAAGTCATGACGCTTTAGAAGGATTGTGAAGCAGAGTCTGCTGCTATTAGAGAAAGAGGGGAATACTACTCAGCTTTTCCATGCAGCTAGTCCTGAATTCTCCACAGTGGGCGATTCATATAATTTCTTGAGAGTCTGTTAATCTTTAAACCTAAGTTAACTATTATTTGAAGAGGAGGGACAAAAAACAGAGTTTGATTGGTAGTTTGTATCCCATCCCCCTTATTTTCCCCTTTAATTAAGTGTTGCCATAATTAATCACTATTCTATTTATTCCTAACCTTTTCAGGACAGTATAAACATGTCTATAGAAAAGGGATGGCATTTCCATTCTTATTTTTGCCTTTTTGCCTAGGCAAGAAGGTGATAAAAATTTTATTAGAAAAAAATGAGAGAGGGGTGGGAAGGATAAGTATTTCCCACTCTCTCATCCCAAAACATCACTTCATATTTGTATGAGAAGGGATTGTTTAATTTTTGTCATGTGGCTGGAGGTTATTAGAACAGTGATGTACCAATAGAGGCCCCTGGAGGGTCAAGAAAACTCCTTAGATCCAGTAATCTCTGAACATATCACATAGGAGCTAGTGTCAATTTGTGTGCTAATAAGAGTTGTTTGGTATAATTTCCTGGGCAGGTTCTTGTCCTCAAACAAGGATTAATGTGAGCACCTGATCCACTGAAGATGGGAAGGGGTTGGATGTGTATCTAATCATCAAGAAAAGAAATTCCCAATTATTTAACCCTTCATGGCAATCAGCAATCTCACATTTCAGAATGAATATACAAAACCTGCATCCTAACACACCTATCCTTAGTAAATGTCAAGGAGACATTAAAGAGAGAGTAAACCTACAAAAGAGAAAAGACAGAGTGCCTGCAAGGGTCCAATAAAGTACAGAAGCAATAAAACATGATTTTTTTTTAAAGGAGGAGGGTAAGAGATGGAAAATGTTACAGCTGTGCAAGTAGCATTAATTATTGCAGAGGAGGAGAGAGAGAATGAGAGAGACTGCACTAGAACTAAGCGGAGATTGTCCAGAGACAGGTTGAAGATTGTTCGGGGGTGCGAAAGATGGGAGGCTCTGGAGATGTTTCCCAAGAACAATAACTTCTGGAGGGCGACCAGAGCAACTGATGAGAACAGTCATTGTCCAAGCGAGGTAAAAAGACAGGACCTCAGAATGCTTACCAATGATAGGGGCCAGCACTGAGGGGACTACCTATCATTATTTTCAGAGACCTGGATATCAGCATTGGACTTTCTAGAACTTGCCAGACTGTACTCTGGTGCCATCTTGCTGTTGCTGCTGTTTTTAATGACTTTCTAGCTGACTTATGATCAAGAACTATTAATTAATAACTGATTCCCTATTTTATATATTTTATATATTCTATATATTTTTTGTATATTTTATATATTTTATAGCCAAATTTTTATGCTTATTGTTTTTAGCTAAATTATCTGGGGATTTTAATTGACAGATAATTGGGATGGATTTATATTAATTCTTTTTTAACTAATTTAAGGGGTTAACTTATATATGTTCTTAAAACCCACCTTTGTCGTCAGGCATGGGGGAACTGAAACACCTCCCCCGGCCACGTACAATTTATGTATGGTATGTTTGTGTGTGTGCTTGTTAATATAGTGGGGTTCTTTTTTAAACTATTTTAAATACTTAAATTTATTGAATCTATTTGGATTTGTACGATTGTTTATATTTTTGTTGTGAGCCGCCCCGAGTTCGCGGAGAGGGGCGGCATACAAATCTAAATAATAAATAAATAAATAAATAAATAAATAAATGTTATAAGTGAATGGACTATTTTATTAATGTTTTAATAAATTTGCATTTTAAATTAATTATTAGGGTCACCTAACAATGGATGTCTATAACTACTGGAATGAATGGAATGGTGTGGATGGGAGTGGATGGGAGGGGAATGGTAGATGGAATGGGGTGGGTGGGTGGGATTATAATATGTATGAAGTGAAAGAATACAATATGAATAAAATTCTTTGCACACCTGATGCTGAAGAGGCAGGAGGGGAGGGGGCACTTATCTCTGGGGTGGCAGAGGGTCATAATATCCCGGTCTTGCTGGGGAGAGGCAGATATGGCGGGGGCCATGGAGCTAGCCGTTCCAGGAGAAGGAAAGATTGCTGCTTCTTCCGGCTCCATGAGTTCAACTCAAGGCTCTGGTGATGAGTGTAATTCTGGCCGTGGGCTCAGGCTGCTGCTACTCAATGCCAAGTTGGTGGTAAATAAAGCTCTCCTCATCTGAGATTTGATCCTGGATGATGAGGCAGACCTGGCTTGTGTGACCAAAACCCGGCTGGGCCCAGAGGGAGGAGTTCCTCTCTCTGAAATTTGCCCAGCCAGGTTTCAGATATGGCATCACCCCCGACCCCAGGGAAGGGGGGGAGGAATGGCTATTATAGCCAGGGAGAGCCTTTGCCTGCGTTTACAAGTCCCTCCTGGTGAAGTTGGACTTAGGGGTTCAGGTAGGCTTGTTACTAATGTACCTGTCTCCCAGCTGTATGACAACAGCCCTGCCTGTGCTGCTCGAGGAGGTAGCCGGGCTGGCGGTGGGGTTCCCCAGACTTATTGTCTTGGAGGACTTTAACCTGCTGTCGCTTGGTGAAACCTCTGGACTAGCACAGGAGTTCATGGCCACCATGACAGCCATGGACCTGACTCAAGTAGTACATGGTCCGACTCATGAGGGGGGGCATGCACCTGACATGGTATTCCTCTCTGAGCAATTGAGTAATGATCTGAAACTAAGGGGCTTTGAAGTGTTGCCTTTGTCATGGTCAGATCATTTTCTACTGCGGCTTAACTTCCTGGCTCCAATCCTTCCCCGCAGGGAGGCGGAACCGATTAGGAGGTTCTGCCCCAGACGCCTGATGGATCCAGAGGGCTTTCAGAGGGCGCTTGGGGTTATTCCAGATACACTTGTCCACAGTTCAGTAGAGTCTCTTGCTGAGGCCTGGAACAAGGCTGCAGCAGAGGCTCTTGACCGGATTGCGCCATTGCGACCTCTCCGCGGCACTAGACCCCGTAGAGTCCCATAGTTCAATGAGGAGTTCCGGGAGTTGAAACGCCAGAAGAAATGCCTAGAGAAGCGATGGAGGAAGAGTAAGTCAGAATCCGATTGAATACTTGTAAGAGCTCATATTAAGACTTACAAAGTGGCGCTGAAGGCGGCAAGATGCGCGTATCATGCCGCCTTGATTGCATCAGCGTAATCTCACCCGGCTGCTCTGTTTAGGGTGACCCGCTCCCTTCTTAACCAGGGGGGAGTTGGGGAGCCCTTGCAGAGTAGTGCCAAGGATTTTAATACATTTTTCACTGATAAAATTGCTCGGATCCAGGCGGACGTCGACTCCGTTTGGATAGCAGAGTCGACTGACAATGAGTCAGTCGAGGTGACTGGGGCCCGTACTCTTCCACCTGTCTGGGAAGAGTTTGATCTGGTGACACCTGATGAAGTGGACAAGGCCATTGGAGCTGTGAGTTCCGCCACCTGTTTACTGGATCTGTGTCCCTCCTGTTTGGTTTCAGCCAGCAGGGAGGTGACATGGAGCTGGGTCCAGGAGATTGTCAACACTTCTTTGGGGAGAGGGTCCTCTCCAGTTCCCTCCAAGGAGGCCTCCTCAAGAAGCCTTCCCTGGACCCAGCTGTACTTAATCACTATCACCCAGTCTCCAACCTTCCCTTTATGGGGAAGGTTGTTGAGAAGGTGGTGGCGCTCCAGCTCCAGTGATCATTGGAAGAAGCCAATTATCTAGGTCCTCAACAGTTGGGTTTCAGGCCCGGTTACAGCATGGAAACTGCTTTGGTCGCGTTGATGGATGATCTCTGGCGGGCCCGGGACAGGGCTTTATCCTGGTGCTCCTTGACCTCTCAGCGGCTTTCGATACCATGGACCATGGTATCCTTCTGCGTCAGCTGGAGGGGTTGGGAGTGGGAGGCACTGTTCTTCAGTGGTTCTCCTCCTACTTCTCCGGTTGGTCGCAGTTAGTGTTAGTGGGGGGTCAGAGGTCGACCCCGAGGTCTCTCCCTCGTGGGGTGCCTCAGAGGTCAGTCCTCTCCCCCCTGCTATTTAATATCTACATGAAACCACTGGGTGAGATCATCCAAGGGCATGGGGTGAGGTATCATCAGTATGCAGATGATACCCAGCTTTACATCTCCATCCCATGCCTAGTCAATGAAGCAGTGGAAGTGATATGCCGGTGTCTGGAGGCTGTTGGGGCCTGGATGGGTGTCAGCAGACTCAAACTCAACCCTGATAAGATGGAGTGGCTGTGGGTTTTGCCTCCCAAGGACAACTCCATCTGTCTGTCCATTACCCTGGGGGGAATTATTGACCCCCTCAGAGAGGGTCCGCAACTTGGGCATCCTCCTCGATCCACAGCTCACATTAGAGAAACATCTTTCAGCTGTGGCGAGGGAGGCGTTTACCCAAGTTCGCCTGGTGCACCAGTTGCAGCCCTATCTGGACAGGGAGTCACTGCTCACAGTCACTCATGCCCTCATCACCTTGAGGTTCGACTATTGTAATGCTGTCTACATGGGGCTACCTTTGAAAGTGTTCGGAAACTTCAGATCGGCAGAATGCAGCTGCGAGAGCAATCATGGGCTTTCCTAAGTATGCCCATGTTACTCCAACACTCCGCAGCCTACATTGGTTGCCGATCAGTTTCCGGTCACAATTCAAAGTGTTGGTTATGACCTATAAAGCCCTTTATGGCACCAGACCAGGATATCTGCGAGACCGCCTTCTGCCGCGCGAATCCCAGCAGCTGGTTAGGTCCCACAGAGTTGGTCTTCTCCGGGTCCCATCAACTAAACAATGTCGTCTGGTGGGACCCAGGGGAAGAGCCTTCTCTGTGGTTGCTCCGACCCTGTGGAATCAACTCCCCCCAGAGATTAGGACTGCCCCCACCCTCCTTGCCTTTCGTAAACTCCTTAAAACCCACCTCTGTCGTCATGCTTGGGGGAACTGAGACATCCCCCCCTTGCCAATGTAGTTTTTTGCATGATATGACTGTGTGTATGTATTTTATATATTGGGGTTTTTTTTCTTTTTAGACTTTTTATGTAAAACTGTTATTTTAGATTTTAATTATTAGATTTGTTACCATGTATTGTTTTATCACTGTTGTGAGTCACCCCGAGTCTACGGCGAGGGGCGGCATACAAATCTAATTATTATTATTATTATTATTACAAATGAAAATCTGGCAGTATAAAATATTGAAAGTATTAAGAATAGTTGCAGCTTTAATTCAGTATTGGGGATGGTGTACAGATTGGAATAGGTAGAAAATAATAGTTGGAGTGGTATCAGCCTATCACATAATAGATTAGACCAGTGCTTCTCAACTTGGGCAACTTTAAGATGTGTGGACTTTAATTCTCTGAATTTCTTAGTCAGAATCTGGGAGTTGAAGTTCACATAAAGAAGGAATATAGAAAAGAGCAACAAACATGATAAGGAGTTTGGATGCTAAACTGTAAATGAATGGTTGTGGAATTAAGTATGTGCAGTATAACAAAGATAAGAAATAGGGATAACTTGAAGGGGAGAATAGATTGACCTATTCTCCAAAGCAATCTGAGAATAGATTGACCTATTCTCCAAAGCATCTGAGGGCAGGGCACAAAGTAAAGTGTCGAAGATCATTAGAGAGAGATTCAATCTAGAATTAAGGAGAACTTCCCTGATAGCAAGAACAATTAATCACTGAAAAGGTTTGCCTTCAGACATTGTGGGTGTTCCATCATTGGAGATATTTAAAAAGAGATTGGACACCCATTTATTTAGAATGTTATAAGGTCTCTTGCTTCGGCAGGGGTTGGACTAGAACAGGAGTGTCAAACTCAATTTCATTGAGGGCCACATCACAGTTGTGTTTGACCTTGGGGGGGGGCAGAGTGGACATGGCTAGGGGATGGCCAGGGTAGGTGTGATCATCTTGATATCATTCATGTTGGGGGCACCTGTGGTGCCCAAATGCTAAAACAGGATTCCCCTGAGACCCTCCCTTACTCTCATTATAATCTTCTTCCTCCCTCCCTCCCTCCCTCCCTTCCCTTATTTTTTCTTTTCCTCTTCATTCTCCTTCCTTCTTCCTTCCCCTCTTTCCTAATTTTCCCTTCTTTGCTCTCTTCCCATCTTTTTCTTTGTCTTTCCTCTTTCCCTTTCTCCTTTCCTGTCCTTTCTTGCTATTCAAATACAAAAGGAGAAATATTTCTTCTTTTGTTTTTTTAGTTTGTTCTGATAGTCCTTTGCCAGTGGAAAAAGAGCATTCCATGGGCTGGATCTGGCTTGCAGGCCTTAGGTTTGACTCTCTGGGACTAGAAAATCTCTAAGGTCCTTTCCAATCCTGTTATTTTACATTTTATATTCTAATATTCCTAGAAATATTTTATTATTAAATTATTTGATTTGGTTTATATAATGGGATAGCTGCTAACATAATAATTGAATCTCTCTTTCGTCACCTTCCATCCATTGATCCTAGTCTGTCCCTCTAGTGCTCTGCCAAATAGTGTGACCCCCTCTGCTCTTTGTGACAGCTCCTCAAGTATCTGAAGATTGCTATCATGTCCTCCATAGACTTCCTCTTCATTAGACTATCTATGCCTAGTTCCTATAACCTTTCCTCGTATGCCTTGGTTTCCAATCCCTTTTTCATTCTGGTTGCTCTCTTCTGCAATTTGTCTAGAATTTCAATATCCTTTTTATAGCGTGATGACCAAAATTGTATGCATTACTCTGAGTGTGATCTAATTAGGACATTATAGAGTAGTATAGTCTTGGAGTCTTGAAGTGTATCCCTCTGTTGATGCAACTCAAGATTGTGTTGGCTTTCGTAGCCGCCGCTGTACACTGCTGGCTCTTATTCAGTTGGTCATCCACCAAGACTCTGAGATCTCCTTTGCAGTCACTACTGTTGAATGTAGTTTTACCCAGATTGTATGTGTGTCTTAGGTTTTTCTTGCCTAGGTGTAGGATTTTGCCTTTCTCTACATTAAACTTCATTTTGTTAGTTTGAGCCCACAGTACTAGTCCATCGAGATCCTTCTGTAAGACTATTCTAAGGATTTTTATGGTTTTGGGACATATGATCATACTGGCAGAAAACATGATATATTAATTTTATGTTCAAATAGAAACTATACAAATATTAATGATATTTTAGTGGTTTGCTCTCCAAGCTTGTTTCAATTTAGCTTCTGAACATTTCATTACCAGATTAGGTAACATCTTTGGTAGGATTTTTTTGTTCTATTCTCCTTAGTTTATAAATGTCTTGTGTGCAGTTTGGTCAGTTGTTCATGTAATTGGTTGCTCATTTGGAGCTATATTTATTATATTTTTAGAATTTGGAATTCAGTTTATATACATCACATGAGTTATTTTTACATTAGCACACGGGTATCAAACTCAAGACCCAAGGGCTGGATTCAACTCGTGGGATGATCTGACCTGCGGGGTTGACTTGGAAACAGTGAACAACAGGCCCATGGCTTTCCTGAGCTCCATTTTCACTGACAGATGCTTGCAGGAGGCTGTCTCAACTGAAAATGGATTTTGGGAGCCTGTTTCGCTGGCAGAGTCCTCGGGCCACCACAAACAGTTGGTGTTGAGCTGGTCACACTTACTCTAGTCCCCTGACAGAACCCTGATGTAGCTCTCAATGAAATCAAGTTTAACACCCCTGGATTAGCATATTTAAATCCTTAATCATATTTGATTATTTAAACCTAGATGTACTGTTGAGTAGATTTTCCTTTATGCCAGTGGAGATTTTCTCCTACTCAAAATGCATTATCAGGACTCAATTTGAATGTATGTTCCATTTTATTGACACTTAAAATTGAATCAAAGCTAGGCAGTTTTTATAACATAAGGTGTATTGACCCTTGCTGGCCAGCTTAAATAGGATTCAAGAAAACTTGATTTAAAGTTTCATGTAGTCATTTGACATGACCTCTTGACCCCTCAATTTTTAACCATATCCTCTAAAAGCAAACATCGTTATAAGCCTCATAGTGGTTTATAAGTGGGGAAGAAAATGTTAGCAAAAAAAAGGCCTTGTAAACATTTGTTGTAGTGACTATAGATCATGTGTTCTTTTCTATGACTCAGAAAATATATGAGAGCAGTCCAGAAGGAACACCCAATTATGGTCAGAACATGTTACATTATGACCTAGTGGCCCAGATGTTCAATATTTTTATTTGTTTAAAGTAATGTCAAGGCTGAAGGGCGGGAGCAAGGAAGATATAATACTACTATCTCAAACAAACACCCATAAACATTTCTCTCACTCTTTCACTACGTGATATTTTGCATCCTGCGTACTTTGCTTTGAAGGAAAGCAAACAGGTAGTTTGTTTTTCATCACAGACCTTTACAGTGAGACTGAACATTCCAATAAGAATAGCTAGGGTCTTTATGTGGAAAAGGGCCAATATTGCTAAAGACATCCTATTTTTCAGTTGTTTACTATGTAGTTGTGTAAAGAGATTTGTAAAGGTCAACGCCTATGAAATGTTTTATCTCATAACATTGGATAGCTCCAACCTTGCTAAGTTTTAGGAAAAAGAGAGTTCATGCCCCATCCCATTATTCTGCTTTCTTTCTGTTCTACCCAGCCTCCTTAATTAGTAGAAATAATGACACAATTCATGCTGCAAAATCAAAAGCTAGCATCCTAAAATATATTTTTGTGAACACAATTCTAAAACGTACAAGTTAAATCATTGGAATGTGAATCCGGCTGCAGTCTATCATTAGCAATAGATAGTGGGAATCTGGGAAGGCTATAAATCCTCTGATCTAATGTGCTTTCTTTGACAGATGTACTCACTGGAGTCGAAAGACATTTTTTCACCTAAACACAAAAGCAGGAGTCAAGAATCCGGAGGAATAGGAAAGTCTTTTAGCTCACAAGCTGTACTCTCCATTACAAATATTGGATCTTCACCCCTTTTTTACCCATGATATCCTCACTTATATACCGTCTGGGTATGGTCAACTGTCTAGACTTCCTTTCATAGACTCACCTTCTTAACTTCTTCCCATAAAGATATATAAAGATATTCCTGTCTGCTTCTTCTGACCCAATCATCTGTCTCCCTCCTCCTCTGACTCAGACATTACCATCATTGGAGTTTCTATAGTCTCTGGAGGTTCCTCAAGTTCCTCAGGTTCCAACTCTCCCTCACTCTCACTATCTCACTCAGTTGTCAAGAACACTGGCCTAGGGTACCAAGACAACCCTAGTTCATCCTCTTCAGAATCTGTGACTAACTGACCCGGTCATGTTAGTCACCACTCACAACACCTTCTTTCTTATAAATCTATATCTATATCTATATATCTATTGATGGATGCTTCTGTCACAAATTCTTTATTTTTTATTCTCCAACACAAAGTTAAAAATAATACATAATTTCCAACACAAAATCAAGCTTATTACCAAACATGTACAATTTTTTTCCTATTTACCGTGTAATCATTCAGTGGAGGTATTATATCTCTTTCTTTGACAAAAGGACTGTAGAAACATATAATATCTTATATATTCAAAAACCTCTTAAAATACAGCTTTTCTCTATCTAATATTAAGGCATTACAATAACTGTTACATTAATCGCTGGTCATCAAATTCACATCTTATTTGAATCTTACAAATCTGTTGAGCTAATTGTTCCAAAAGGCAATTTTCTTATAATCCTTTAAGCCAAGTAGATTATATATAAAATAATTCTTCATATTGCAACAAAAAGTTTAATAAACCATAATTCTATATGTCTAATAAAGTAGTTATTAACAAAGTATATCATATTATATAATAATGAAATAGATTATATATAAAATAAATTTGAATATTACAACTAAAAAAGATTAAGTAAAAATAAATTATATATAATTTGAATATATTTAAACTAATTTATTCCAATAATATGTTTTATGTGTTGTATCAATACATAGTGCTACCACCATTATTCATCTTCTCCATCTGGGTTATAATAATAGAACTCAATCTTATTATCTCAATTTTATCAGCAGTATCTTATTATTAAAACATCAAAACATCAACAAAACTTAACTCTCTATCCACTCATAGAATTTCCCTCAAATTCTATAATAATCAGAATCTTGTTTGTCTTTAAGTTTCAAAGTCAATCTATTCATCTCTGCACAGTCTGCGGAGAGGGGCGGCATACAAATCCAATAAATAAATCCATAATTTTCTTCAAAACTTCCCTTTCAGTTGCTATTCTATTCAATTTCCAATTTTGTGCATAGGCAATTCTCGCAGCCATTACTATATGTGTAATTAAGTATATTTCTTCTTTATTGAAACCTTCCGGTAAAATGCTCAGAAGGTATATTTCTGGTTTTAATACAATAGTCTTTTTCAGAATCTTCTTCATCCAATGTTGAATCCGTGTCCATCTGTTTGAGCTTCTGAGCAAGTCCACCACATATGATAAAAAGAGCCAGGTAAATCAGTACATTTCCAAATAAAAAGTTTTAATCAAAGTATCCTCTTGGCCAAATATAATCTGGTCTATCTCAGTTTTTTGTAAGTTAATACCTTCTACTTTAATATCTTTATCTCCCCTTGATTGCAACTGAAGATATACAAACACTCTATTTTTATGCCTTGCCTTTCGATCTCTTGAAATGACTGTAATTTCAATGACTGTGTCAATATATCTTTATACCTTAAGATATTACAGCAGTCTAATCTGTTGGGGTGAAGAAAAATTTCTATTGTCAAAATCCAAAATGGAACTTTTAATAAAATTTCTCTTTTATCAAATTGCCAATAACAAATTCCTTATAGTATGTCTCTGAAAGTAACTATGTATTTTTTTCTTCACACACCACATAAACGCATGCCATCCAATCTGCAAGTCATGTCTTTCTAAAATTAAAAGTCTTTTATTTCTAAGTAAAATCCAGTCTTTTATCCATGTCATTACCTTCTTTCTTATATGATAGTCTCATCTCATCTAATTTATGCACATATTTTTAATTGATTTTTAAAAATATTTACATCTTAATATTTTTAGGTGGTTCAATATCCATATATTTACATTCATATCAATATATTATATATTTATATATTATATATACAATCATCTTTAATATTCTTTTCTATTTCTGTCCATCTCTTACTGTTGTTTTGCATTTCTTTTTTGTATCAATTTATACCATTTTGTCCAAGTGAAGTAGTAGTCCGAGTCCTTTTGGTCATTTAGTTCCATTGTTAATCAGTCCATTTCTGCAGTCATATATTTTTTTAATTATCTCCTTTTCAGCAGATATCTGTGGGTCCTTCGATCTTTGTGCATGGGCAAATCTTGCAGCTCTTACTATATGTAACACCAAGGTAACAGTGGGCTCCCTCTCTATTCAGAGTGAAAATATCTGCCTGGTTTAACATGGCGGATCTGAAGCCGCGGTGATCTGCAAAAAGAAGGAAGTTTTTATTGATTGTGGTGGATCGCATTTAAGACCAAGATAAATCTGTGAAATTGGGAGAAAAACTGGTGATCAAGTGATCTAACTGCAACTGAAAACAGCAGCAAGTGAAAGGAGAAGGTGTAATCACATGCTAGAAGCAAAATGGAGAGCAAGAGGGAGAGAAAACTGGAGAGGAACTTGGTGCCTTGGACTGAAAGAAACTGGGATACAAAGGAGATCAAGTCGATCCTAAACAACCTAGGGTGAAAGAGGCTTTGCCAGCAAAGAGATCAAGCAGGATTACAAAGAGCCAGCAATTGGAGTGAATGGAAAGCAATCCAAAGAGATTCGTCTTAATCAGCGAGAAGAAGCCAGAGGGACTATAACAACTTTCTCACAGTCAAACTGCAAGTTTTTGATGAAGATTGGACATCATTCATATGTTAATAATATTCTTAAGAGACAACAAAGAAGGAACTCTTGCTAAGATTTTGGATATAAAACATTACATATTTTTAGTAAATATCAAGTTACAAAGGTGTCTCTCCCCCTCTCTTTTCTCTTGTTACTTTTTCTTCACCATTTCTTTCCTCTGTCTTTGGACATCCTGATTCCTTAAAACTACTTAAAATTTATTTAAAATTGTAAATATTATTACATGGTATTTTGATTGTCTATAAGTGATAAATCAGTAGTTACTAATTTACTAATCTCAACTCTAATATACAAGTAAATATATGTTAAGATTAAAAATATCATTATTGTTCTTTCTATTTTATTATTAGATGTTTTACTATCAAAACTATTTAAAACATTTAAAGTATTTTAATACTATTTTAAAAACAATCTAAAAATACTAACACATCTTTCTCTAACTTTGAGATATTTATATTTATATTTGATAAAATCAAATTAATTTAAGAAATAATTATTAATACTTTAATACCAGAACGTTATGTATATTGGAATTTGCATTATATAGAAATTAATTATGATTGTAGACTGTTACCTAGAATCTATAGTTCTATTATCTATAACTATTATTATTGTTGTTGTTGTTAATGATATAGAAGGTAAAACCTATATTGGCCTAATACAAGATAGTGATTTTATAAAATTGCATATTAATTGTTTAGTAATCTATATACTATTTATATATTATACTTAAACGTATTTATTACTATAGCATATACTATAGTTGTGTAATACAGATAAAATAGTGTGATACAAGACATAATCGGTTCAAAGTTAAGAAGAAAGAAGTATATTATTCTAAATGCCAATGCGCACAATTGAAAGGTTCTGATAATTGACTGTGGGTGTTCCTGAATGGTGATTTGGAATAGGATTTTCAATATATTAGAGAAACAAAACAAAATATTAAGAGAGATGTCAAGCACTACTACAACAACAAGGTGATCGGATTTTCACATAGGTAAAGCGGGACACCATTGACGGTGTGTGTGTGTTGGGTTTCTTGATTAAAAATTTGGTCTGTGAAATAAATAAATAAGTTAGTTACCTAAATTATCTAAGATGAGTCAAGCTATTCTCCAAAGCATCTGAGAGTAAAACAAGAAGCAATGTATGAAAACTAAACAAGGAGAGAGGCAATTTAGAACTAAGGAGAAAATTCCTGACTGTTAGGACAATGAATGAATCCGTGGAACAGCCTGGGAACAGAAGTTATGATTGGTCCAACACTGAATATTTTAAAGAAGATGTTGGATACCCATTTGCCTGAAGTAGTGCAGGGTTTCCTTCCTAAGCAGGGGTTGAATCAGAAGACCTCCAAGGTCTCTTCCAACTCTGTTGTTATTATTATACAAGGCAGTTAGAAAATGTTTCACATTTTAAAATATCTGTACAAGCCACAAGAGTCATCTCTTTAGAGGAACATCTTTCTACCTTATAGACAGTATTTCCAGAAACCCAGAATAACTATAAACAACTTCTGCATCTAGTACATCTAGTATCCATGTGCTCCAAATCAGGCAACTGTATAGTTCCAACACAGATCAGTTTGACATGCCTTGATTGTTAATGAATTATTTACTTTCTGTCTCTCTAAGACTTTCAGATGACTTGCACCTTAAGGAGGTTGTTTTGATTTTTTTTGTTTTTGTTTTTTGAAAAAGCAATATCATTTAGTAGCAATTAAAAGCACCTTCAATGAGACTTAAAATAATAAAATATCCAATTAGAAAAAAGCCATACTTTTGACTTCCGGATGGCAGCCGAGCTGCACTGGCAGGCTGGGGACAAAGCTCCGTCCCTGGACTTCCGTTTTGCCCTGGTGGTTGCACCTGCAGCTATCCGGTCAGACCCGGAGAGTCCAATCCAGAAAAGGGGGCTTCTGAGCATCCGGGGGCACCCGCTGATGCCCCGAAGGTGTAAGATTGCCCCGCAGCACCAGGGACAAAGATCTGGGCTCCGAATGCTCGGTGCCCGGCCATAGCGGCATCTCTGTCAAAAGAGGAAGCAAAAAAAAAGACAAAGAAGTCCGACAGAGTGCTTAGACCGACAAAGAAGAAAAAGAAGGTAAAGAGAGTATTATGTACACAAATAATTAAAAACAGAACAATTTATATGACTAATTAAGGTGAAGAAGTTGCCAGCTCAAATAGAAAGAAAGGGAAAGACCGGAACAACTTTTGCTTTTATAATTACCGCGACTACATCAGAGCGCTTTAAAAACTTTTTTCTGTGACTTTATTCCTGGAAAGTTCAACCAAATATAATAGAACTGAGGGGATAAAGACTGGATAAAACCCTACTTGGAATTGAAATTAAAATTGTAGCTTTCCTCTTTTCTCTGTGTGGATTCAAGTATTAATAATAGTTACAGTAACAACAGGATACAAGATGGAGATTTAGTATTCTAAGAAGACAAAGGATTAAAGGTTTAAGGACAGACAAAGGACTACATACACTTCAGTATAATTGGATCTATACCTGGATTTATTTGGATTTTCCTTGATTCAACATAAGATTTTTTCCCCTTTTTTCCTTTTCTGTTTAAACTATAGGGAATAAAATATTGTAAGTTTATTTTAAACTATTTACAGTTTGAACTGAAGAAGAAACTTTTCATTGCTTTTTACTTGCCTGACATTTTTGATACACAATTTGGATTACAATTTAACTATAATTGACGATAATTGGATCATATATGAACAAATAAGGACTGCTAACTACAATATAATTAGTTTCTATTTTTTCTTTTTAAGAAATAATCTAGACTTTGGATATTGACACTGTCTTAAATTTGGACTATTAGCATAAAATTGAATATTGGATCTAAGATTTTTTTTCCTTTTTGCAATGTTACAATTTCTCCTATTAAAAATATACATAGTAAAATGAACTGCTAACCTGTTTTCTCCTCCCTCTTTCTTGGGAAACCCCTGCCTTCTCCTATTAGACTCAATTCGATATTAATTCTTTTTTCTTTCCCTCTTTTTTTCTTAACAGTATAAATAGGTCTGAAGCTAAAACAGACCTAAAAAAATAGTATGAATCTCAATTAACTTTCTCCTTTCTGTTTATAAATGAGTTGAGTTAATGTTTAAGTATTAAATCTTTTTATTAAATTTCATTTCTATATTGCTCAATTAACTGATGTATTTGGAAACTCCCTGTTTTCTTTTTATTAATAATAATTACATTAACTGGTTTATTGTTCTGATATTATATTTCTACATTTTTATATTGAGAATTGAGTTGCATAGTTTTTGGAAATATCCTTTCACTTATACAAGTTACTTTAAACACTGTTGATATATTCTTTTATCTCTTTCAACTCTTCTATTTTTCTCTTCTTTTCTTCTAGATAATCGATATTTTTAAATTTAATTTCCTCTCTTATTTTTAATCATAATTGGGAATTGTACTTGATTTTTAAATATCTTAAGTATTCTTATTTTACTTAATAATACATATATTAACTTAAACAATTAAAATTAGTTTGTTTTCCCTTTTTCCCTTCTCTTTTTAAAATTATTATTCTTTTCTTTTTTTATTTTCCCTTCCTTTTCTTTCTTTTCTCCTATTTGATACAGTAAGTTTGTTAAATTGTTGCCATTTTGGAAGCAGTTAAATTTTACAGATTTTAGAAGATCCAGAAAAACATCTAAGATGTCCACTACATCCACTATTATAAAAACCTCTAAAAAACAGACCACAACTCCAACCGCTACTCCACAAGGATCTCCTTCACCATCACCATCTCCTCTACCACAAAGAACAATAACAAGTATGTTGGGCAAGGAGAAAGAAAAGGAGAAGACTCTGACGCAGCCAACTTTGCAGACCACCCAGGACTCCTTGGCCCTACTTCAGATCTCAATGAACGCCAATAGAGAGGATGCTCGTGAAGAAGCTAAAAAACATTATGAAGATATAAAAGCAGAAATGGGTGATCTGAAGGTTGAACTAGGGAATATGAAGGGAAGTGTACAAGCAATGGATGGGAAAATTGAAGTGATACAACAAACCTTAAAAGAAAATGAGCAATGGATGAAAAAGGTTGAAGATAAAATGGAGAAAACAGAACAGAGAATGGACGAATTTAAAGACCACAGTAATGTGATAAACCGAGGCTTCGACGAAGCCATTACTAATTTAGAATTACAACGAGCCTCACATGGGTTGAGGTTCCAGAATGTAAACAAAGAAAAAGATGAAAATGTGGGCTTAAAAATGGCAGAAATAATAGGTGAGTTCTTACAGATGGATCCATAGGAATTAATAAAAGAAATCGATGAAATCTACAGAGTCCAAACTAGCTATGCAAGAAAACACAACTTACCAAGAGAGGTGCACATCAAATTCGTTAGGAAGACTATAAGGGATGACATTTTAAAATGGTCAAGAGAGGAAAACTTAAACTACAAAGACAAAGATATTATAATATTAAAACAAGTGCCAAGAAGAGTACAGGAAAGTCAGAGGGAATTTTATTTCTTAACAAGAATTTTGATTAAAGAAAAAGTAATCTTTTGTTGGCTGATTACAGAAAGCCTTTTATGAACAATCCGGCCTGTTCAGGCATGATCTACCCCATAGAGAAACTAGAGAAAGAGAAAAGGAACAGGGGGCAACCTCCAAGGAGGGGAGGAGGCACAAGATGCTAAGAAAAAACTACCACAAGCACAACAAGAATTGGTGTTAAGCACTAGACTTCGAGAACCCAGAGAAACAAAAAAAATACTATAAATAGAAAGGTATTCAGATGTCAATTTTTTCCCCGTAAACGTAAATGGATTGAATCACCCAAGAAAAAGAAAACAGATATTTTCCAAACTTAAAAAGCAAAGAGCGCAAAAAAAGAGAAAAAAGCCATACTTTTAAACATTTGTAAAGAAATAAGTTGCTGAATTTTTTAAACTGAAAATATGACATCTGTACAATACATTGACAATAAAATTATAAGGGAATTTGTCATTATCCTGCATAGAAACATTAAACATGACCAATTTGTTTTTTGGTTATATACACAGCCTTGTAAATCCTCCACAAAAAGCCTGGATAGCAGATAATCAGATGACAACTCTGCTAAGTATCAAAATGCCACTTAAATAGTTGAGCTATTTCAAATATTTTGCTCTCTCTCTCTCTCTCTCCCCCTCCTTCCCTTCTCTTTCTCTTTCTTTCTCTCTCTCTCCTTCCCTCCCTCTCTCTCTCTTGTCCTCTCACTCTCTTCCTCCCTCCCTTTGTCTTTCTTTCTTTCTCCCTCCCTTTCTTTTTCTCTCTTCTTTTATTCCTCTCTTTTTCTGTCTCTCTCTTTCTCTCTCTTCCTCCCTCCCCCCTCTCTCTTTCTCTCTTCCCCCACCCCTCCCTCCCTCTCTCCCTCCTTCCCTTCCTCTACTACAGGAGTCCCCAAACCTTTTACACAGGGGGCCAGTTCACTGTCCCTCAGACTGTTGGAGGGCCGGACTATAAAAAAAACTATGAAAAAATCCCCATGCACACTGCACATATTTCCATATACTTTTCTATAATTTCATTTAATATTTCCAAGCTCAATTAATTTTCAGGCACTTAGCACTTACTATTATTAACTTTCATCAATCTTCTACATTTGCAAGTATATTTTCAATCCATAATGCAAACTCAAAAAACTCATACAGTACATATCGTAAACCCCTTGTTTATCATATGTATCTTCCATTAATTTTACCTATGTAATTCTACATACAGTGTTCCCTCGATTTTCACGGGTTCAAACTTTGCGAAAAGTCTATACCACAGTTTTTCAAAAATATTAATTAAAAAATACTTTGCAGGTTTTCCCCCAATACCACACTTTTCCCCACCTGATGACGTCATATGTCATCGCCAAACTTTCATCTGCTTTTAATAATTTTTTTAAAATAAACTTTAATAAATAAACATGGTGAGTAATAATCTAAATGGTTGCTAAGGGAACGGAAAATTGCAATTTAGGGGTTTAAAGTGTTAAGGGAAGGTTTGTGATACTGTTCATAGCCAAAAATAGTGTATTTACTTCTGCATCTCTACTTCGTGAAAATTTGACTTTCATGGGCAGTCTCGGAAAGCATCCCCTGTGAAAAGCTGGGAACACTGTAGTTCTAAAATTCTAATCCAATTTTACAAATTAATGCATCCTAATATTAAACAACACCTAAATATATCTTTTACCAATATTCCATAGTCAATCCATATTTAATAATCAATCATCCCTCCTCAAATTTCTACCATTGTTCTCCCTCTTTTCTCTCTCATTTGTTCCTCATTTCTCCCACTTCCTCCCTTTTTCTCATTCCTTCCCCCTCACTTCTCCTCTCTTTTTCCATCCCCATCTCCTCCCACCTTTTGTGTGTGTGTGTGTGAACTCTTGAACCATTTCCAAAAACAAGTGAGGGCTGATGTTTTTTCTCTGTTATTATTTGAGTGCTTTTTACCATATGCTTAAATCAAGAGTCACTTCTCTCTCTCTCTTTTCTCTTTCTCTCTCTTCATTCCCCCTCTTTCTTTCTCTCCCTTCCTTCCTTCCCTCCCCAATCTTTCTCTCTTCCTCTTTCTCCTCGCATCTCTTTCTCTCTCTCTCTTTCTCCCTCCCTCCCTTTCTTGACAGAGCAGAGCCATCCGCTTTCCCTCTCAGCAGGAAGGGGTTTGAAGACCTCAATGCACCATGGCCCTGAGCTCGCAAACACCACGACTGACCCCCTTCCCTCTTTTTTTTCTCTTTCCCTGTGTGCGTTTGTTTCGGCCTCGGTTTCTTCCATCTTATTCCTCCCCCCTTCCACTCTTGTCCCTCCGTGAAGGTTGCCACTCACCTCATGTTGCCTGTGGGCGTTCAACAAGAGAAGGCTTCTCCTCCCTTTTTTCTCTTCTCCCGTGAGTCACCACTGGCTTGTTTTGTTTTATTTAACTGGAGGGACCAGCGTAGAAGTGACCACAACGCCGTGCGTCACTCTCCCCGCATCGGCACCAGTCTCGGCTGTCCCTTCCCTCCCACCTCCACTTGGCCTTCCCCTTTTTTCCTCTATATTTTTTTCACCATATTTTTCATTGAAGGCCTTGCAGCGAGGACTGAGCAGGGGCACCTGGCCCTTCCCCCCCCTTTACCACCACCAGTGCCATGTTGAAACAACCGCTGCCACAGCCCTCCCCTCAACCTTCTGAACCTTCCTTGGGGGCCCCAAATTGCTGCCGCTGCCACCGCTTCTCATAAAACCAACCCACCCACAGCCAGCCTCCCTCCCTTTCTCTCTCCCTCTCTTTCCCTCCTCTTTCTTTCTCCCTCTACCTTCCTTCCCCCCTCTCTTTTCTTTTTGCCTACCTTTAGCAAAACTGACACCGGATCTTCCAACAGCACAGGCTCAAGCAGCAGGGCAGTGGAAGAGGAGGCGGTGGAGGTGAGGGTCTTGCAAGCGGCCACCCCCATGCCCCATGGCAAAAGGCGAGCACAGCGATCAAGGGATTGCTGTCGGGGCAGCAGGGGCCCGTTGATGTCAAGCCCAGCAGCAGCAAGCAAAGCTGACTGCCTGAGGAAGCAGCACGTTTGAAAAGTGTGCATTTAAAAAGCGTGCTGCTTCCCTGGGTGGCCGGCTTTGCTGACCGGTGCAGGGCTTGACGTCAGTGGGCCCCTGCTGCTCTGACAGCAATCTCCCGACTGCCGTGGTCCCCCCCCCAGCAACAGACTGTTAGTGGCGCTGGAAGGAGGTGTAAAATCTGGTGTGCTGTCACTCACCTGTGAGCCGGATAAATGGCCTCAGCAGGCTGCATGCAGCCTGTGGGCCATAGTTTGAGGGCCACTGCTCTACTCTCTCTCTCTCTTCCTCCCTCCCTCCCTTTCTCTCTCTATCTCTTTCTCTTTATTTCTGTCTCTCTCACACACTCTTTCTCTTCCTTTCTTCCTCTTTCTTTCTCTCTCTCTCCTTCTTTCCTCCTTCTCTCTTTCTGTCTCTTCCTCCCTCCTTCTTTCTTTCTCTTTTCTTTCAATCTCTCCCTCCTTCCCTCCCTTTCTTTCTTTCTCTTTCTCTCTCTTCCTTCCTCTCTCTTTTCTTTCTCTCTCTTCCTTTCTCCTCCTTCCTTTCTCTCTCTTCCTTCTTTCCTCTTTTCTCTCTCTCTTCTTTCTTCCCTTTTTCTTCCTCTCTCTCTCCTTTTCTCTCTATGGAGCTGGTCATAAGGTTTATTCAACCAGCTCTCTGTGGAGCCAGTTTCAGTACCTGGATGGGCTTCCTCCTAGGGGGGATGTGGGGAAGGCAGGCGGGGGTTCTTTGCACCTCTTCTTTCCAAGCCACATGGGTGCTAGTTCCAGAGGCTGCAGAGCCCCTGCCAAGGAGAGAGAATGGCTACAGGGGTAGCCTCTCCTGGCACCTCCCCACCAAAGACTCTGCAAGGTGCACAGATAGGTGCTGTGGTGGGGAAGCCGGTCTTGGGATCAGCACCGCCAGTTGCAGCCATCAGTTGCAGCCATCTGGTGGGGAGAAACAGTGCCTGGCTCTACTCCCAGGGCACGAGAGGAGCAGCAACAGCTGTGAAGTTGGAGACTCTTGGAAGGGGGAAGGAGGGAAGAGAATTTTTTGTGGCAGAGAGAGAGAGAGAGAGAGAGAGAGAGAGAGAGTAAATTCCCCTTTTTACTTGCATGCAAGTCCCTCTCACTTACCTTAGTTGCTTCCCCGCTCTTCAACAGGCCCAGCACTCCAACTGTGGCGGTCCTCCTGCCTGCTCAGGGATCACTGCACAGCATTGGAAAATGCTGTGTGGCAGTTCCTTGTTGGGTGCGGGGCCACGGGCCACACAGTTTAGAGGGAACAGTGTTTGGGAGTCCTCATTCTGTTTATGGGCCTCAGTTTTTATTTAACAGCCTCTCTTTCAAAGCCCCCTCAGCCACCTCCATGCAAGTTTTGCCTTCCTTTGCTCAGAAAAAAGGCTTGACCAGATAGCCCCAACGGATTGCACATGCATCAAAGTTTTTTCTAGATACTCCTATCTCAAACTCTGATGTGATATATTAAATAAAGGGGGTGAGGCCAAGCCGAAGCGACGCGTAAGTTAGCAGCTCCTGACTTACACTCGAGATTTTTCGTTTAAAAACCACTTTAGTGGGGAAAATTCTTCCCGATGAGAAGAATTTGAGCAAGGGGAAGCATTGGACAGCGGGTGGGGCGCAACCCCCCCCTCTGCGGATGGCGAAAACCCCGTGTTTAGACAGGAAAAAAAGTCGGAGTTTCCACCTCCGGCCCAAAGGCTTGACATGCTGAGTTGACAACAGGGAAGCAAAAGAGAAGCGGCGGCAGCAGCGGTTTGTAATCAACTATCTTATTACACTTACCCATGATAATTAAGGGTGAAAAGACGTTAAAGGGGAAAGGAAACAGGCAGTCTCCTGGAGTGAGTGTTTGGCGATCGAGGAGAGTGGAGCGTTGTGACGCAGAAAGAAAAGGAAGTGGTTGATGGTGGGCAGAAGTGACTGGTGGAGGAATGAAAGTTGAGAAGGAAGGATCCCACGGAGATATTGGCGCCCAGGCAGAGGACAACCAAGTACTTTGTTTGACGGGGGAGACGAGAGTGGAGTTCAGAGGAAAAGATTGGAGGAGGACCCGTCGAACCAGAGTGCGGAGGGTAAAGACTACAGAGGAGCGTCCGGAGATCAGAGACCAGAGGAGAGACCAAGCAACGGTGACGGCGGAGTGACGACGAGATGGAGGGGAAAGATGGAACCGGCCAGGAAGGAGTAGAAATTTTGAGACAACCGACGTTCTTTTTTCTGAGTTTCTGAGTTTCTCTGGAGCCTCCAGAATTACCTGGCAATCAAGGAGACGGGGGAACTGCGAGAAGATCTGGAATCAGTCGAGAGTCGGAAGGAAGGCGGAGATTTAAAGGCGTAGGTGGAGTTGGAGTTCCTGTTGGAGTTTGTAAAGTTAGAGAGTCGGGGAAAGGAGGAAGAAGGAGGAAGAAACTTCTGTGTACGTGATTGTTGTGATTGAAAGAGAGGAGACGCCATTCTTTGTCTACAGGAAAGAACCCTGGAGTCTGAAACTAACTAACATATACGGTAATCCAGGATACTACTAGTGCTGCTTAGTAACATTGACTGAACTGCCAAGACCACATAAAACAACTGCGCAAGAATTTTGAATTTTCTGCAAACGTATATTGGATAAGTTATAATCAACATTAATAATAATAACGTCAATTTTAAAATCTTTGTGACAATTAACTATTGATATGTGGTTTGGAATTTGATTCTTGCAGTTTAATTGATTACAAACCCGTCTTTTCTCTCTTCCCTACTCCACCCTATCCCCTCCCCTCTTTCCTTTCTCTTTTTTTGGTTTTACTTATGCTCTTTTTTGCTTATACCCACAGTTATTTTTTCTATCTTTTATCTGTTAGTGGATTCCCCTGAATCCTGTTCTCCAGCCCCTTTCTTTCGCCTTCTTTCTTCCTGTGATTAATTGTGATTAAGTGTGATTAATTGTTTGATTAAATTAGTAAATTGGTAACGCTTTAACTGATTAATTATATTGACTATAGTGATTATATTGGGATTATATTATTATATTGTGATTATTTTAGAAGTCTTGAACAAAATTTAGTTTATAAAATATAGAATATAATAATATATAATAAGTTAGTTATATTAAATTATTTATTGCTATTTATTGTTATTAACTATTAATTATTAATTATTAACTATTAGCTATTAACTATTGTTGATTTTTATATATTTATATACTGATATACTTATTGATATTTACTGATTAATTAAGACACACAGATATAGATACATAATTAGAATTTTTAAACTTGACTTTTACTAACTATAGATATTTGATATCGGATAAATTAGAATTGTGATAAGTGGGGAAAATCTGACAAGCTGAATTGATTGACTTTCTGAAACAAATTACTACTTTCTCCCATAATTGACGCTGTTGAATACACCTTTTATAGAGTAATTTGAAAGATAAACTTGAGGAAATCTTACAAACATCTTAATAGAAGGATATTATGTCAACCAACTTCTTTAAATACCAGAAGAAAACCACACCAGGAACTCTGCCTACACAAAATACAAAATCTAATATATAAATGGCAACAATGGACAAAACATCTCTTCAATCAATACAAGCATCATTAGATTTAATCCAGGAATTTATGGTACGGAGTCAGGAGTCTGCGACAGCAACCCATGAAACTATAAAACAGAATCAAAAGGAAACAAATAAGAACTTTGAAAAAATGTCTGACAAAATTGAAGGGTTAGAAAATCGAATGGAGAATATACAAGAGATTATAATTAACCATGAACAAATAATCCAAAAATTAGAAACAGATACAAGGAAAATAGAGGAGAAAAGATGTGAAGCAGAGGGAAGATTAAAGGCAGCCAATAAAGATCTTGAGGCCTCGATTGCAATATTAGAAATGGAGAAATTGGCACAATTCCTCCGCTTCCAAAATATTCCTGAAAACGCAGATGAAGATCTATTTAACAAATTAGCAGAATTAATAAGTGAGAACACACAAATTGAAATTGAAGAGGTGAAAAATCATATCGATGAAATATACAGAATTCAGACAAACTACGCAAAGAATCACAGACTACCGAGAGAAGTTCACGTAAGATTTAGGAAAAAATCTATAAGAGATGAAATATATAAAACAACAAGAAATGAGAAAATAATCTATCAAGGAAAAGAAATAATGGTTCTCAAACAGATACCTAAAAGGAAAAGGGAGAAAAGGAGAGAATATCACTTTTTAACGGCGAAGGGAGGAACGGGAAAGAGGAAGGAAGGAAAATATGGCAAAAACACTTAATCTATTTTCAGTAAATATCAACGGATTGAATTCACCTATTAAAAGAAAACAGACAAAGATGAAATTAATAAAACAAAATTCAGACATATTATGCCTACAAGAAGTCCATATAAGAAATCAGGACCGCAAATTGTTAGAAAATAAAAAACTAGATAAATTATTTACAGCATTAACATATTTTAAAAAAGGGGGCATAGCTCTATACATTAGGGACAAATTTCAACCTGAAAAAATCTATGCGGACAAAGAGGGAAGAATATTAAATGTAAAGATCAGAATAGGAAACAAAGAAATAGTTATAATAGCAATTTATGCCACAAATTCAAATCAGAAACAATTTTATAAAAAACTAGCGGAACATGTAGGACAGATAGAAAAGCGAAACATTTGTATTATTGGAGATTACAACGCAATGTACGACATTCAAAAAGACTATAAAACAATGAAAAAAAAACCAAAAGAGAGGAAAACCCTACCATTAGAATTTCATGAGATGGTGAGAGAACACAGACTTGCAGACATATGGAGAGAGAGAGACCCCCTCAAAACCTAAAATATACTTTCTACTCACCACCTCAGAAATCTTGGTCTAGGATAGACATGATTTGGGCAGATAAAGAAATCAGGAAACTAATCCAAGATGTCGAAATAGGCCCGAATTTATGGGCAGATCACCATCCAATATTAATAAAAATAAAAAACCCGAGAAAAGAGCATTATCGATGGTCCGTAAACCAAACTTTAATTCAAGAACAAAATTACATTAATTATATTAAACAAGAACTTAAATTATTTTTTAAAGAAAATTGGAACAATGATACTACAATTCAGAATATTTGGGACACTACGAAAGCATTTATAAGAGGGTTAACAATAGCATACTCAGCGAAAATTAAGAAAGCTAAAGATAAAAAATTGAATGAATACAAAAATAAATTAAAATATTTAGAAACAGAAATCCAAAAAGATCTCCAAAATGAAAAAATAAGAGAAGAAAGGGATAATATAAAACACAACATTAATCTAATAATACAAGACGAAATTGCGGTAAAACTAAAGATGACTAAACAACACCAATTTGAAAATGCAAATAAAACAGGTAGATGGTTAGCATATACATTTAAAAAAGAAGAAGAAGAAAGATATATACAAAGATTAGAAGATGAAAATGGAGAAACTCAATACACAATGGATTAAAAAAAGAATATCACAGTTAAATATTATACTGAACTATACCAAAGAGAAGAAACAAAAAAAGACCAATTAAATAGTACTTAGAAAATGTAAAATTAGAAGAAATATCAGAACTAGATAAAGCAATACTAAATAAAGAAATAACCCTAATAGAATTGGACAACGCGATAACCAAACAAAAAAATAATAAAACACCAGGTCCAGACGGGATACCGGCAGAATTCTAAAAAGAATTAAAGGAAACAGTAGGGGAAATATTATTAATCATATTTAATGAGGTGTTAGAAAAGGGATTATTACCCACAACATGGATACAAGCGCTAGTAAGTATAATACTGAAAGACCTTTCTAAAAAACAAAATATACAAAATTATAGACCAATATCGCTTCTTAATGTGGATTACAAAATTTTTATGTCAATTATGGCAGAGAGATTAAAACCAATTATGAATAAAAGAATAAATCATGATCAAAACGGATTTCTGCCAGGAAGATATATAAGGAATAATATAAGAACGATATTGGATACGTTAGAATATTACGAGGTACATTCGGAAAGACAACTAGCCCTTATGTTCTTAGATGCCCAAAAAGCGTTTGACAATCTGAGATGGGAATTTATATTAGAGTTAATTAAAAAAATGAAATTCGGACCAAAATTATCCAAATGATACAAACAATATACCATAATCAATCTGCAAAAATTATAATTAATGGTGAACTAACGGATTCATTCCAAATTTGGAAAGGGGTACGCCAAGGTTGTCCGCTATCTCCATTTTTATACATACTAGCTGTGGAGACAATGTTAAATCAAATAAGAGCAAATTTAAAGATTACAGATTTGAAAGTCAGGAAACAGGAATTTAAAGTACAGGCCTATGCGGATGATCTAGTATTTATTATGGACGAACCAATAGAAGTAGGTGAACATTTAATGGAAGAAATAAAACAATATGGAGAAGTGGCGGGTCTAAAAATTAACAAACAAAAAACTAAAATTATAACCAAAAATATGAGTTTAACACAAGAGCACGAATTAGAGAGAATTCTGGGAATCCAAACTGTAAAAAAAGTAAAGTATTTAGGCATAACATTAACCAAAAGATGTAGTACAATTAAAAAAGATAATTATGATATATTAACCAAAAAAAAATTGAAGAACAACTAATTAGATGGAACAAACTCCACATTTCATTGACAGGGAGAATCAACACAATCAAAATGACCATCCTACCAAAGTTTCTTTACCTATTCCAAACCATTCCAGTAAAACTGAATAAATTTTTTTCCACAAAACTAAACAGTACTATTTCTAAATTCATCTGGGAAGGGAAAAAACCAAGAGTAAGACTTAAATATCTACAAGATAAAATTAAACATGCTGAGTATATCTGGGCAGACTGAGATTAAAACTGTTAAAATTTCCTAAAATAATGAGCAGGGAGTGTGGTAAGCCCTCCCTCCTAGAGAATGAAATATTTTGAGGAATATTAAAAGAGGCAGAATCAGTTTTCTTGTCGTTTCCATTTCTTCATTCTGACCCTGCACTCTTGAATGCCAAAGCAAAAGCCCACTCCATTCCTCTTATGGCAACCCCCTGGATATCTGAACATTGCTATCATACCTCTGCCAACCTTCTCTTCTGCATGCTACATATATCCACTTCCTTCAATCTTTGTTAGACATCATTTCTTAGAAACTTCATTGCACAAATAGTTGTCTTAACCTCCTCCAGAGTAAAATTAATTTCTGTGATCTGGACTGCACACTATTGCTAACAGATACCAAAATAACATTTGCCTTGGTAGTACTGCCTGGTAATGTGATCAACAAAGACAACCAGGTCCTGCTACCAAGCCAGGTATTCCCCATCCTAACTTACATGTCTTCCTCCCCTGATGCAGGACTTCATGTTTTTCTCCAAATTTGTTTTGGTCCACTGCTTAAGCCTAGATCTTTCTGAATGTTTGTTTTTGTTGTAGTTTTGGGACATTTGCAATTTGGTAACTGTTAGTTATTATTGAATATTGGTTGAGATCTTGGAAACCAACCCAAAGCGGCTGTAAAGGCTGAACCTATGCACTCCATGAGTGCTCTGCTTCTCCAAGAGCCATGAAATGAGTGTTCACATGTCCTATACTTTATGAACCTTCCTTCAGGAAACTTTAGGGTTCTCTAGAGAATAAGGAATGTTCATAAAGCAATGAAAGTCCTGGGTTAAAACAGAAAAGTACGCAGGAGTCAAATTTGACTTAATGCATCATAACAACAATCACCTCAAGTACAAGCTTCTCTACTTGCTACCACCTTTAAATGTTGTTGCGGCAGAGACGGAGAAACACTCAGACACAATTTGTGGGTATAAAGAGTCACTTTATTGAATAGAGTAAAAGGCGAAAGATTTATACGATCTGAAGAGAAACCTTTATTAAATATAGTCTTATCTGGATTCAAAATTAATTAATTAATTAATTATGACCTGCAGAGGTGAATACTATCAAAGGGGTGGAACTTCTTACCAAAACATTTGTAAACAACTATCAGGCAAAAGCTCCTTGCCTGGGCGAAGGAGAGTGGCTTTCCTTACGCCTGCCCCCTTCCCCGGGTCACATCTCCCAGCGTGTGGGACAGCTCACTCTCAGTCTCTGGAAGCCCTGGCTAGTGAGCCCCAAGGGCAGCCCCCTCCTCCACCCAGGCTGGCCAAGGCCTGTAGTTAAGGTGAGAGACTGTCCATCACCTCCCAAGAGGTGCCCTAAAGGAGATCACACAGTTGCTGCTTAAGCCCATTTTCCGGCCACAGCAGGGGGGCAAAATGTTAATTATAGCCACCTGCCCCCCAGCACGCTTGCGCGCAGGCACCTCTACAGGTCGGTCAAAAAGAGACTGTTGCCCTCGTCGGTTAAGTGAACCCCATCTGCCCTGTATAGATATGGTTTAGATGCCCTTATGTCGGGATGGTCAATAACACCCCCACCCTTTTGCAACACCCACTTCTTCATCGCTTTGTTCATCCCCTTGGGGTCCTTGGCCTGTCTCCAACAGCGTCGAGGGATCATGTGTGACTACATTAAGTGTGTTCCTGGCCAACAAGTACTAATGACATCAATATCGCCCTTCATTAACCACAGCAGGTCCACACCCGATATAGTGCCCAGATCATTTCCTCCCAGGTGTAATACCAACCAATCTGGAACCCTTTGCACCTTCCTACTGTCAAAAAGCAGCGGGCACAAACCACTCCAGCGCAGGCCCCTTTGCCAGAGCCATTAGACCACCACTTGATGGGCCAGATCCAGGAGTGCTCCGAGTGCCATCATCCGGGCTCTCTTCTCTGCCCACACAACCATGCTGTGACCACAGACCAACACCCTAGGTTTGATCCCAGCATCATAATCTAAGAGAAGAGGAGAAATAGAGCAGTGTAAAAGGATGGCTGTTGCCGCATCACCCTTCCAAAAAAGCTCACCTACAGACGAATGTATGCCTGAAATGCCTTGGATCACCATCTGCCAACCAACCTGATTTGGTCCGTGCGTAGCCCATCAACCACTGCCAAAGTTGCAGCCCCAATCCAGAAGGAGTGCGACCCATACTGTCTGGGGTCCAATCCCAGTAGGACTAATGCCTTCTTGACAACAGCCCCAAATTGAAACTGGGTCAATGGCCCACCACTGTGGTGACAGAATAATGGGCCTGGAGCCTCACCCCTCTGGGCCCAGTAAGATTGAAGTACGAAAACTGGGCATACCCTCACATCTTTGGCCCAAAATAACCGCACCGTGGTGCCTCTGCCCATCTGGTCTGTCTTGGAGTTTCTAAGCATTAGGTAGATCACCCCATACCCCAGCGTGAGATCCCTGGCCATAAGGGCCTGGCCCGAGGTGTCCCTCCTGGATGACGCTAACACTTCTCCAATCCTGAACACTCCAAAAAACAGAGCGACTGTGGTCGCATGGAACATGGCAGCCTCATAACTCTAATTACACAGTCTACACCATAACATCCCGAGGCCCAATAAATGATCCAAGCTGAAGGGGCGCTTGCTATCCCCTCTTATATGGCACCCCTCCTTAAGCCATCCCTCTACGGCATGCTTGACCGTGAAATCCTCTGACATGTCACTAAACCCCTGGATTTAGGTATAAATACTAAGCCCACCAACTTGCCGCGTATGGTGCGTGCCCAAAATCCCCGGCGTTTACTAACTACACAGAACTCTAATAGGTGCTCCACTGGAATAGGCCAGTATTGGGGATACCCACTCTGCTGCCGGAAAACCCAGAATTCCCTACCTGCCCGCTAATAACTCCTCCTGGTACTTGCTGCCATGGACATGTACACTGTCTTGTTTATCTCAGCCTCCCAAGCTGCCACAGGTGCTACGGGACCGCTTCGGGGTGATCCTCCACCTGTGGAGCAAGCAGCCGGAACCTAGCCAACCGCCCCCTGGACAATGCATCTGCCACATCATTTTGTATGCCTGGGACATGGCATGCTAGAAACAATGTATTGCCCTCCAGGCTTTTCTGGACAAAGTGCTGGACCAGGCCCATGACACGCTCATTGCATGAAGATAACGTGTTGACCATATGAACCACTGCTATGTTATCACACCAGAAATGTAGTCTTGCCCTTGAAATGAGAAGCCTGTAACTACAATGGGAAAGAATTCCAAAAACGTGAGATCCCTGCATATGCCGGAGCCTAGCCATTGATCAGGCCATCTGGAATGGCACCAACGCGTGCCCCATATGACCCCCAAAACCAGCCGCCCCAGCAGCATATGACTTCACTTGCATGTTGCCCCAAATTAGCAGGTCCTGCCTCCAAAAGGACACCCCATTGTACCCCGACAACAAAAACTGCCACATCAGTAGATCTTTCTTCATGCCAACTGAAAGCCATGCCCTATGGTGAGGCCTAGAGAGCCCCTTCGTGGCAGAGTAGAGTCTACGCATGAAAGCCCTGCCTGGCGCTACCACTCTGCAAGTGAAATTTAGCAAACCAGCTAGCTCTTGCAATTTCCTGAATGAGACCTTCCTGACAGAGACCACAGCTGTCACCATGCCCTTGAGACACTCCAACTTCCCCCTGGGTAGCCTGCAAGTCTGGCTGACAGAATCCAGCTCAATACCCAGGAATGTGAGCCTGGTAGAGGGGCCCTCTGTCTTCTTGTGTACCAAGGGAACTCCGAGGTCATCACACAATGCCTTGAAAGCTTCCATATTTCATGCTCAAACACCGCTGCCAGCTCTGCCCACAAACATGAAGTCATCCAAATAGTGTACCACCGACCTGGCCCCTGTCTCCGCCCTATGGGTTCATTCCAAGAATGTATTTCATTTCATTTATTCATTTGTCCAATACATAAATACATAGGAAGAAAATAGACATGTGGTAATATAAAAGAGGGTGAAGGTGAACTTAGAGGAGAGGATATATGAAAGGAAGAGAATATATAAGATAGGTGAAAGAAAGGAAAGACAATTGGACAGGGGACAAAGGGCACACCAGTGCACTTATGTATGCCCCTTACTGGCCTCTTAGGAACCTGGAGAGGTCAATTGTGGAGAGTCTAAGGGAGAAGTGTTGGGGGTTAGGGGTTGACACAATTGAGTCAGGTAGTGAGTTCCAAGCTTCGATAACTCGATTGTTGAAATCATATTTTTTACAATCAAGTTTGGCACGGTTCGTATTAAGTTTGAATCTGTTGCGTGCTCTTGTGTTATTGCGGTTGAAGCTGAAGTAGTCATTGACTGGTAAGACATTGCGGCATATGATCTTGTGGGCAATGCTCAGATCGTGTTTTAGGCGTAGTTCTAGGCTTTCTAGGCCTAGGATTGTTAGTCTATTTTCGTAGGATATTCTGTTTCGAGTGGAGGAGTGAAGGGCTCTTCTGGTGAAATATCTTTGGACATTTTCAAGGGTGTTGATGTCTGAGATGTGGTATGGGTTCCAGACAGATGAGCAGTAGTCTAGGATGGGTCTTGCAAAAGTTTTGTAGGCTCTTGTGAGTAGGGTGAGGTTGCCTGAGCAGAAGCTGCGTAGGATCAGGTTGACAACTCTAGAGGCTTTTTTGGCCATATTGTTGCAGTGGGCTTTAGCACTTAGGTCATTCAATATTAGTATTCCAAGGTCCTTTACAGAATGTGGGTTGGCAGTGAGAGATTGTTTATTCAGTTCGTATGTGCAGTTAGGATTCTTTTTGCCAATGTGGAGGGTAGAGCATTTGTTGGTTGATATTTGAAGTTGCCAGGTGTTAGACCAGTCTGAGACAAAGTCCAGGTCTTTTTGGAGAGTGAGTGTGTTGTCAGTGGTATTGAAAAGTTTCACATCGTCGGCAAAAAGAACACAGTTGCTTTCGATATGGTCGCAGAGATCGTTGATGTAGAGAATGAAGAGAGTAGGACCTAGTATGCTTCCCTGGGGAACGCTGCTTATGACAGGAGCGGGGGTGGAGATGGCGCTACCAATTTTGACAATTTGTTGCCTGCTTGACAGGAATGCAGTAATCCAGTTGTGGAGGAGTCCTGAGATGCCATAGGATTTGAGTTTTAGGAGTAGTTTGTCGTGGACCACTGAGTCGAAAGCTTTGCAAAAGTCTATATAAATTGCATCAATGGATTTTCCTTGGTCAAGGAGGGTAGTCCAAATGTTTTTGCAGTGAAGTAGTTGTAGGTTGCAGGATAGTTTCTTTCTGAATCCAAATTGTTTGTTTGAGAGTAGGTTATTAGATTCTAAGTAGAGGGTGATTTGTCGATTTATAATTGATTCCATGATTTTACAAGGGACGCAACAGAGAGATATTGGTCTGTAGTTGTCCACTCGTGAAGGTCTCCTTTTTTGAAAATGGGGATGACTATTGCTTTTGACCACAGCTTGGGGAGCGTGTTGGTCCTGAAGGATTTTTGGAAGATAATGCTTAGGGGTTCAGCGAGAGCAGAAGAAAGTTTCCTTAGGAAGTATGCACAGAGACCGTCTGGTCCGGCAGATAGGGAGGGTTTGAGGTCACGGATTGCTTTTTCTACATTGTCTACAGTGAAGACAATTTGGGTTAGGTTTTTTAGTGGGTTAGAGGTGCGATTTGCGAAGATGGGGGAAGAACCATTGCTGTTAACAAAAACAGAGCCGAAAAAAGAGTTGAAGAGGTTGGCCTTGGATGAGCCATCATGGTATTCTTTGTTATTGGGTCCTACGAGTGGTGGAATAGGTCTGGAGTCATTGAGTTTGTTGTTGACGAAGTTATAGAAAGCACGGTTGGACTTGGTGCAAAGGAGGCTTTCCTCTTGTTTGCTGTAATAGTTGAGGCATTCTGCTCTTATTCTTTGGCATATGCTTTTGTAGCGGACTTTAAAGTTGGTTACTGGGCTTTTTTTGTTTCTATGCCAGAGGGAATTTTTTTTGGTTTGTAGTTTCTTTATCGAGACAGGTATGTTATTTTTTCGCTTGCCTCTGGAAGAAGTGAGTGGCACATCTAGTTCGTTAAGCCTTTTGATTTGGAGTAAAAACATATTGTAGAGATCATCAGTGGTGATGCAGTTAGAGAACAAGGATTGCCAGTTAAGGATTGAGAGATTGGCGTGCATGAGATCATAGTTGGCTTTCCTGAAATTGTACTTAGGCGCTGCATACTTCTGGTGGGTGTTTAGATGATGTAGGTTGAGGTTGAAGTTGATCGTACTGTGATCACTGTTGGAGAAGCGTTCTTTTGTGTGCAGTCCATAGATAGCACTTTTGCTGTTGCAGAATATGAGGTCGAGGCAGTTGTTGAGTCTGGTGTTGTTTGATACTAATTGTTCTAGTCCTAGGCTGGTGACGCCGTTATAGATGGCGGTGTGTATGGGTTCAGTGGAGCATTCATTTAGCGACCAGTTGATGTGTGGTAGGTTGAGGTCACCAAGGAAGATAATGGGATGGGGGCAGGAGGTAGCCCAATTTAGCAGGGAGGTTAGTTTAGTTGCATGGGTAATGTCGTAGTTTGGAGCTCTGTAGCACAGTAGGAAACGTAGTGTAGTGTTGAGGGAAATGTCAGAAACTAGGCTTTCAGGAAGGATAAGATCTTGTGCAACTTGAATGTTTTTTAGATTGAGTGAGCTTTTGTAGAATATGGCTACACCACCCCCTCTGCGGGATTTGCGGTCAGACTGAAGACCAGGTAGTTGCTTTGTGTGATGATGGAGTCAGGATAGGAAGGATAGGCCAAAAAGTACGATGTTATGGCGTTTTTGTCCACGTTCCATGGCATCTTGCATCAGGGTGGAGATGTCAGTAGTAGGGTTTAGAGATAGAGGTAGTGGTGGACTGGGTGGAGTATAAAGTGGTGGGGTGGGGGGGGGGTACTTGTTTTGGTGTTTTTGCGTGTATCAAATCTTGGATGTTTTTTTCTATGGAGGCAAGCCCTGGTTCCATGCTTTCTGTGTATGATAGCAAGGTTTTAGGGACTGCTGATTGGGTTACATTGGATAGATTGCCAAGGGAGTCTGGTTTGGGAGTACAGGATGGGCAGAAATAGTAGAAAGAAGGATTATCTTGAAGGAAAGTGGTGACATGCTTATTGATGTTAAGGCAGGTATGTTGAGCGGATTTTTTGCAGGAGTGACATTTTATAAATCCTTCTTGTGTATTAATAGTGTTGTTGCATATGAAGCAAATTTTAACAGAATCATTTACTTGCTTGGGTTTTTTTCTTGGATGGTATAGCTGCTGGTTGAATGGGAGCAATTTGGAAGTGACTGCTACGTTCCTTTGCAGCCACTAGGGGTGTTGGAGCGACCTGTAGAGATCTATAGCTTTGGATGAGAAAGGTTTTAGATGTGACTGCTGTGTAATTTTACAGCCACGGGGGGGGGGGGGGGGTTGGAGCGTCACTGTAAGCAGGAAGAGTTTAGGATTATGAAGAACAGAGATTTTAAGAGCAGAGCTGGTCTTCAGCCACAAGGTAATGGCGGAGCTTGGAGGGAGGTCACCAAGAGCAGACTGCCTGGCTTCGGGGCTTTGGGGGAGAGGTTACAGAGGGCTCCAGAGGCTCGGGGGAGTCCTCCTGGCTTCTCGTGCTCCTGGTGAAGTTGCTGTTCAGGCAGTCAGCTGGGTGTCGGGGGCTTCAGGCGAGGCTCTGGGGAGTCCTCCTGGCTTTCAGAGTCAGCTGGGCGTCGGGGCTTTGGGGGAGGTCAGGGATGGCTTCAGAGGCTCTGGGGAGTCCTCCTGGCTTGGCTGATGACTTCGGGGAGGTTGCTGATGGTTTTGGAGGCTCTGGGGAGTCCTCCTTGCCTCTGACGCTCCCGGGAGAATCAGCTGGGCATCGGGGCTTCAGGGTAGGTAGCTGGGGATTCTAGAGGCTGGGGGGAGTCCTCCTGGTTTTACTGATGGCTCCGGGGGTTGGGGGAGTCAGCTGGGCATCGGGGCTCTGGGGGGCTCTCCGAGGGCTCACAAAGCTTGTCGGGGCTCCCTGTAAGTAGCTGGGCTCGGGGGAATCCTCGTGGCACTCGGGGAAGTCCCTGTAGGTAGCAGGGCTCAGGGGAATCCTCGTGGCGCTTGGAGAAATCAGCTGGGCGTCGGGGCTCCCTGAAGGCAGCTGTGCTCAGGGGAATCCGGGGAATGGATCGCCGGTATCTGTACTCACCCTCAGATGCTTTTTGATGTTTTTGATGTTGTTTTTGATGGGGTTTTTTAAATGTTTTTTTGAAGTTTGTCAGAGCAGCAGTACCCTCCCTCCTTCTTGTTACCCCACCGGAAGTTTAAGTAATCTCTCAAACAGCAAACATGACACAGAGCATCCCATGGGAAGAGCCCTATCCACAAAGAAACCCCCATCAAACATGAACCCCAGCAGGTCGAAATCTGCTGGGTGGACTGGGAGCAGCCTAAAGGATAATCAGAACTACAGAAAAAACAATTGCTGCCAACCTGCCTTCCATTGAGGACCTGTATACTGCACGAGTCAAAAAGAGGGCGGGGAAAATATTTACTGACCCCTCACATCCTGGACACAAATTGTTTCAACTACTACCCTCAAAACGTCGCTACAGAGCACTGCACACCAAGACAAGTAGACACAAGAATAGTTTTTTTCCGAACGCCATCACTCTACTAAACAAATAATTCCCTCAACACAGTCAGACTTTCTACTAAATCTGCACTTCTATTGTACTAGTTTTTCTCATCATTCCTATCACCCATTTCCTCCCATGTTGACTGTATAACTGTAACTTGCTGCTTATATCCTAAGATTTTTATTAATATTGCTTCCTCATTGCTTATTTGACCCCTATGACAATCATTAAGTGTTGTACCACATGATTCTTGACAAAAGTATATTTTGTTTTATGTACGCTGAGAGCATATGCACCAAGACAAATTCCTTGTGTGTCCAATCACACTTGGCCAATAAAAAATTCTATTCTATTCTATTCTAAAGGCCAATTTAATGTTGCATTTTCCCATCAACGCCCCATCACTGCACTCATGTACCATACGTACTGTGGCATCAAACAGGGTGTACCTAACCGAACACAGCTCCAATGGTATGTGATCGTTAACTGAGTCATCTGGGGGAAAGGATAAATTATGAATAAGCCTGAACTCACCAGGGGTATGCTTGGACACCACATCCAAAGGGGACATGCACAGGGTATCGATGGTGGGGGCTCGGAACGGCCCTACCACCTGATTTCCCCCACTTCTCTTTGCACCTTTTTCCTAACAACATCCTCCATTCCTAGAACCTATTTCAAATAATTTGACATAAAGGGTCCCCTGGTCCCCTGATATGATATCCTAAAGCCCTCAGAAAAACCCAACAAAAAAAATATTGGGAATGTACTTAATCTCCCAAGAGATTCTGGTAATTTATTCCTGATCCACCTGGCTGGAACAAATAGGGACAAACAGCAGAGTTCAGAGGTCCCAAGCAAATGTGCTGGAAGCCTCTACCAGCTGAAGAGATCCCAGTCCTGATCATTAAAGGTTGTGCTCACAACACAGTAGTTTTTAGGCTAAAATGGAACAGCGTAACTTGCATTTCTGTTATATTTGTAAATTTCTGTTATATTTGTAAATCCCACCACTGCTTTTATCTTAGTACATCATGTGATCTGAGCCATCTCTGAATACTACACTACTGATGACCTCTACAACACATTCCTACTCGAAATGAAAATTATCATCAGACTTCATGTACCTCTAACATGCACCATAAACAAAAAAAAATAACCTCCCCATCTCAATAAGAAAATTACAAACAAGAAAAAAATCTCTCTGGAGGAAAAACAAAAAAGGACAAGTTTCCAACTTCAAAAGCCGATATAAAAGCATTTGCAATCAAATAAAAACAGAATGCCTTAACTACTACAGCAAACAAGAGGAACACCTCCTATGCACCAAATCTAATAGAGCTTTCTATAACTTTTGTCAACAATAAACTCAAAGACTCTAGACCTATCCCACCTCTCAAAGGACCCAACAACAAAGAATACCATGATGATTCTTCCAAAGCCAACCTCCTCAACTCTTTCTTTGGCTCTGTCTTTGTTAACAGCAATGGCTCATCTCCCAATTTCTGTCACGTTGAGTATTGACAGCCCCAGAGACATTCAGAGACTTTCAGAGTTATTCAGTAATTAAATAGTTAACAGTGTGTGTGTTTTATTAGCTCCTCCTATTGTGATGTAAAATCCTGCCACATCATTCACGCATCACATCTGTCCCCTCCAGATCCTCTATATTGTATCTTTATATTCTTTGTTAGCTGCCATGATGTAAGACGTATTTTATATGCCTCCTAAGGCATTCCTTATTTTTTTTACTTTTGTAATGAATATAAACTTCATTTGAAAGCAGATTCTTTCTTAAATCCATCGATCTCCAGAAATGATTTATTATAGTCCACGTGGACTGTAATTTATTGCTATATTTCTGTCATGGCAGCAGAGGTCAGTTTAATTATCAATCAATCTAAGAGCTACTACCTTTTGTAATGCCTGCAAAACGTAACAATAAGAAGTTATTCTCTCAGTCCTTCATTGATCACATGTCTAGTGATCAAATAGATGACCTGATGGCTCTTATCAATAATTCCCAAGAGAAGAGAAATCCTGCCATGGAAGAACAAATCTCTCATGACAAAAAGAAACAAGCAGAAGAAGAATTTTTCCTTACCAGACAAGAGCCGAGCCGTGACAAACAGCAAAAAACTGTAAGTGCAGATATTTTTCTTGATGTTGAAAGCGAGCAAGTGATTTATGATGCACAAGTAATAAAACCTTTAGAAGCTCTGTGCCCTCAGATTTATGACCAAAGTAATTTAGAAGAAGCTACTATAATACCTTCTAAGTCAGCCAGTCAGGTAATCTCTGAAAGCAGTGATTTTACTAAATATGGCCCCTCCTTAAAAGCCAAACAGAAAGTAAAGCATTGCGATGACAAACAGTCTCTTAGAAGTTCAGCTGGGAGTCTGGATTCAATTAATGATGTAGATAGAATAAATGGTATGATAGCCCACCTCGAGCAAACGATTCAAGAAACGCAAGCATATTCTGCTCATTTTGATGATCTGGAGACTTCCTTAACAGAAAAACAGAAAATGATAAATAATGCTTGCTTAAATGATATTTTCAAATCCAGGAAACAATTAAGTAGGCTGAGAGAAATTCAAATGAATCTTTTAGAAAGAGAGTTTGGAAATTTTTCTATCCAGCAAAAAGAGCAGGAAAGTAAAACCTATTATGCCACGTCTGCAAACAAAGAAACGGAAACCTATAATGCTATGTCTACATGCAAAGAGATTTCAGAAAATCCCAAAAGTTATCCTGCAGCGACATCTAGTGGAGTACATGATTTTAAATCTAAGTCAAGTTCTATCTTAACAGAAATCCCAATGTCTTTTGCAGATGAATGGAAACGCAAACAATACATTGCTTATAATCAACCTTTAATTAAGCCACAAGCACCACAAGAAAGCCAAGGTGTGCAGATGCAGCAGGACCAACGATCACAAGCTCCAGTTCTCCAAGCACCCCACCAGTACAAGTGCAACCACCATTCCAAGCACCTCAGATGCCACAACAAACAGCCATGCCAGCTGCAATTCAAAGACAACCTGTCACCTTAGCAACACTGAAAGGTGAGTCAAGATTAAAGAATAATGGACACAATTATAAAACTTGGTTACATGAAATAAGACTGATTTTAATTGCTGAAAAAGTGGATCATATGGCTTTTGATCCTCCCAATAGACAGTGGACTGAGGAAGAAAGAGATTGTAATATGCGTGCCACTTTACTGATTCTTATGTCTCTCGATACCAATTTGTCAGTTAGATTTTCACATGATATTACTGCACATGATTTAATCATAGCCTTAGAACTTTATAGACCAGTTTCAGAGGGAGGAACATGTTTGTTATTCTCTGAATTTTTCACTACAAAATTAAAGCCTGGAGAAAAAATTGCTCCACACTTATCTAAGATGCTAGCAATGCAAAAGGATCTAATAGAGCAAGGCTATCAAATAGATCAAATGCAAATAAATACAGCGATAATTGCCTCCCTCAATCATGAATGGAAAGATGCTATTTTAAAGTATAATAACATACCGTTAGCCCAATGTACAACTCCCAGAATATGCAAACTGTTAACAGAAGAAGAAGGGATTATGCAAAGTAAACTCAAAACTACATTGTCCGGAGACAAACCTACAATGAATAGAGGCTATCAACAAAGGGGCTACACTTCAAGGTATTCACGGCACAATCAGCCTAGAAGAAATGATTTTCAACACTCTCAATCCAATGATCCTCAATGCTCTCAATCTGATGATTCCCAAGGCTCCCAATATCCTGCTCATCCCAGAGGAACAGATTCTAGGGGTTCCAGAAGCAGAGGCTCCAGCAACTACAGATCATCTCAAAGAGGTTCAAGAGGTGAGCCACGTCCTTATGTCAATTCTTTCACCCTGAACAGTGTTCCACAAAAGAGTCCACAGTACGACATTCGACATTTATGGACATTAGACAGCGGAGCAGCTTTTCACATCACCTACCAGAAAGAACTTTTCAGAGAATTTCATAAGACTGACATCAAAGAATTGCATGCTGTATCAGACCACTTATACAAAGTTGAAGGAGAAGGAACAGTCTGCATAAAAGAATTAGATCAATTCATCCCACGTGTTTTATACGTTCTAACTGCTACAAGCAACTTACTCAGCACATATCGCCTGAATGAAGACTTAGGTTCTGAAGTGACCCTTAAACTAACAGAAGCTTACATCATTAAGAATGAGAAAGTCATTGCTACTGGTTTTCCAATTAGAGGTGTTTACTACTTAAAGCCAAATCCTCCTGCAAAGTATAAAAGTATAAAAGTTCCAAAGTGCGAAAGCACAGGTCCAGAGAGAAAACCTGTTGCCACTATAGATACAAAGGCTCCTAAAGCCAATGAGGTTCAAGAGGTTCCAAATGATGTTTCAAATGTTAAACCTGTATTAACAAACAAATCTTTTCATTTCAGGTGTGTTCACAGATGGCACCGTCGTTTGGGCCATGCATCTTACCCAGTCTTGTCCAAGATGCCTGATTTTGTAAATGGTTTTAAGGTTGATAGTAATTGCAAAGTTCATTTAGACTGCTCTGTCTGCAATTCCTCAAAGTCCAAGCCCACACCTATCGCTAAGCATGCCACATGTTTGTCTACACACATTTTTGATTTGGTTCATACCAACATTGTCGGTCCATTTCGGCCTACTAAAAGTAACTAAGTATTTCTTGACTATTGTTGATAGTTATTCCAGATATGGGTATGTGTACCTAATGAAACAAAAATCTGAGACCTTTCAGATCTTTAAAGACTTTGCTGCAGAAGTACTCACTCAACATGGTGTCCACATCAGAAGAATACAAAGTAATCATGGTGGAGAATTCATGTCGCAACAATTCCAAGAATGGATGAGGAGAAATGGAATCCATCATCAAGCGTCAGCACCTTATTCCCCCCAGCTTAACGGGATTGCAGAACGCAGACAGGGGGTCCTACAAACTATGTTCCGTTGCCTTCTAGAAGACACTGATATGGACAATCTTTATTGGGGTGAAGCATTCAGGTATGCTAATTATATTGTTAACCGCACTTGGAGCAGTGTTTTAGATCAAACTCCTTACTACATGCTTCATGCAAAGAAGCTTGATATTCAAAACCTCCACATTTTTGGCTCATATGCCACGGTTAACATTCCACTGGTTCAAAGAAAGAAAGGAGGTCCAGTGTCAGAAAGACTGAGATTTATAGGTTTTGATGAAAGTTCTAAATACTACAAATTTGCTGACCCTAATCCCAGAGCTGTTGTTTCTAATTCAGTTAAATTTGAGGAAGATACAAATTGGTCCAGAATACACAGTAATGATACTTTATTTTCCTCAAGATGATGTTCAAGGTACAGTGCAACCTGATCCACAGGCAGCTGTTCCAGATGATGTTTCTACAAGAGATGATACACAGTCTTCAACAGTCGCAGACGATGTTTCTAGCGATGCAATTGGAGACGGAGATGACCAAGATGAATGATGGACCACAGTTCCAAGACGTTCGCAGAGAACCAGGAGAGGAATTCCTCCAAAGAGATACCAACAGCAAGTATTACACAAACCTTTTCCTTTTCCATGTAACAATGTTACATTTCCTCCTGAGAACTTTTCTCAAATAAAACATTTATTTATTTATTTATTTATTTATTTATTTATTTATTTTATTTGATTTGATTTGTATGCCGCCCCTCTCCGGAGACTCGGGGTGGCTAACAGCAACAATAAAACAGTGTATAATAGTAATCCAATACTAAAAACGATTAAAAACCCATTAATATAAAACCAAACATACATACATACATACCATGCATAGAATTGTAAAGGCCTAGGGGGACAGAGGATCTCAATTCCCCCATGCCTGATGGCAGAGGTGGGTTTTAAGTAGCTTATGAAAGGCAAGGAGGGTGGGGGCAATTCTAATCTCTGGGGGGAGTTGGTTCCAGAGTGCCGGGGCTGCCACAGAGAAGGCTCTTCCCCTGGGACCCGCCAAGCGACATTGTTTAGTTGATGGGACCTGGAGAAGATCCACTCTGTGGGACCTAACTGGTCACTGGGATTCGTGCAGCAGAAGGCGGTCCCTGAGATAATCTGGTTCGGTGCCATGAGGGGCTTTATAGGTCATAACCAACACTTTGAATTGTGACCGGAAACTGATCGGCAACCAATGCAGACTGCGTAGTGTTGGTGTAACATGGGCATATTTGGGAAAGCCCATGATTGGTCTTGCAGCTGCATTCTGCATTATCTGAGGTTTCTGAACATTTTTCAAAGGTAGCCCCATGTAGAGAGCGTTACAGTAGTCAAGCCTCGAGGTGATGAGGGCATGAGTGACTGTGAGCAGTGACTCCCGGTCCATGTAGAGTCGCAACTGGTGCACAACGTGAACCTGTGCAAATGCCCCCCTCGCCACAGCTGAAAGATGTTTCTCTAATGTGAGCTGTGGATCGAGGAGGACGCCCAAGTTGTGAACCTTCTCTGAGGGGGTCAGTGATTCTCCCCACAGGGTAATGGATGGACAGATGGAATTGTCCTTGGGAGGCAAGACCCACAGCCACTCCGTCTTGTCTGGGTTGAGTTTGAGTTGTTTGACACTCATCCAGGCCCCAACATCCTCCAGGCACTGGCAAATCACTTCCACTGCTTCATTGGCTGGACATGGGGTGGAGATGTATAACTGGGTATCATCGGCGTATTGATGATACCTCACCCCATGCCCTTGGATGATCTCACCTAGCGGTTTCATGTAGATATTAAATAGCAGGGGGGAGAGGACCAACCCCTGAGGCACCCCACGAGGGAGAGACCTAGATGTTGACCTCTGACCCCCCACTAACACCAACTGCGACTGACCGGAGAGGTAGGAGGAGAACCACTGAAGAACAGTGCCTCCCACTCCCAACCCCTCCAGCCGGTGCAGAAGGATACCATGGTTGATGGTATCAAAAGCCACTGAGAGGTCAAGAAGCACCAGGACAGAGGACAAGCCCCTGTCCTGGGCCTGCCAGAGATCATCCATCAACATGACCAAAGCAGTTTCCATGCGTAGCCGGGCCTGAATCCAGACTGCTGAGGACCTAGATAATCGGCTTCTTCCAAGGACCGCTGGAGTTGAAGTGCCACCACCTTCTCAACAACCTTCCCCATAAAGGGAAGGTTGGAGACTGGACGGTAGTTTTGAGCATGGCTGGGTCCAGGGAAGGCTTCTTGAGGAAGGGGCGCACAATTTGCCTGAGTCTGAACAAGAAAAATGGTATGAGGATATGGAAAATGAACTGGACAGTTTAAAGAAAGTTAATGTGTTTCAACACGTTGAGCCTCCAACGAACAAGAAGATTATTGGCACACGATGGGTCTACAGAATTAAACAGAAACTGAATGATGAGAAAATATACAAAGCAAGACTAGTTGCACAGGGGTACTCACAGGTGTATCCTGAAGACTACACAGATACATTTTCACCCACAGTTAAAAATGAAAGTGTCAAAATTGCCCTAACCACAGCTATTGCTTTGAATTTAGAAGTTTTCCAGTTTGATGTTTAAACCGATTATCTGAATGCTGATCTAAATGAAGAAATCTACGTGAAGAGCGCACCCGGGTTCCAGGATCGAGAAGGGGATGTCTGGTACCTGCAAAAGAGTCTTTATGGTTTGAAACAGTCCTTCTTCATGTGGCATCGCTGCCTCATTGAGAAGCTAAATTAATGGGCTTTATTAAGTCCGACTCTGATGAATGCGTGTTTACAAAAGGGCAAGATAATGTTTATGAAATTATACTTGTTTATGTTGATGACATTGTTTACATTGGTCCTAACAAACGTATGAGTGAAATTTTTGCAAATGGTTTAGAAAGATATTTTACTTTGAAAAGCTTAGGGCATATTCATGATTATCTAGGAGTTCAGATTGAAAAAACTGAGAAGGGGTTTTGCCTTTCACAAGAGATCAAGGTTGACCAACTTTTGCACAATTGTAACATGTCTAATGCACATCCATGTCGTTCTCCTATGCAAACTGATTTTTACAGGTTGACACAACAAGATTATCCTCAATTTGAAGACCAAACGCTTTATCGGTCAGTAATTGGGTCACTGTTATATATTAGCAGTTGGACAAGACCCGATATTTCACTGAGTGTGAATCTTTTGTCAAGGTATGTTGGCAAAGCAACTACATTTCATTGGACATGCATAAAGAGACTGCTGAGATACATGAAGCATACGAAGGACATGAAGTTGTTCCTTGAGCCGAAACACGACAAGTATCCTGAATAGATTTGTTATGCAGATGCTGACTGGGCAGGTGATAAAAAAACACATAAAAGTACTTCTGGTTATATAATGTTTTTGAATGGTTGTCCCATTTATTGGAAAGTTAGAAAGCAGAATTTTATTTCTTGTTCTTCCACTGAAGCTGAATATGCATGTGTTTCTGGTTGTTGTAATGCATTAACCTGTGTTTCTGCTCTCGTTGATAATATTTGGGGCGATCCCATGAAACCTGTTGTGATTCCGTCTGAGGCTCCTTAGGGAACAGCTGAACCTCTGCCGGCTCCATGCTCAGAGGGGGAGGATGAGGAACAGGAGGAGGAGGAGGAGGCCCAGGCAGACGGGGAGGAGGAATATCAGGCCGAGGGAGAGGGAGAACAGCCTGAGTCCCCCGGGGTGGAGCTCTCCCCAGCAAGCAGCCTGGAGTCCTTGGATGAAAATGCACAAGCCATCATCGATCTCAGGCAGAGAAGAGCAGCACAACGAAGGGGACAATTAGCCAGGTATTTCCAGCCCTAAATAGGCAACAGCTGGGTTTGGGTGTGGTTCTCCCCAGAAAGGCTGAAAAGGCAGACCCACCCTTCCTGTATTGTGGAGTATTATCTTTGGGAGTCCTGGGACCTGGCTGTGATCTTTGGCGTTTCTGACTCTGGCTTGTGGCCCTGAAGGCTGAAACCTTGGGGGGAAAGACGTGGGTCTTATTCTCTACAGTGGTGTGTGTGCCAGCAAGAAGTCTGCTGTATTGTCTGTCCGTCATGACTCTGCTGTGAAGCCTCATAGCCTGTCTGTTGGGAAGAACAGGTTTTTCTCTGTGTTTGTTTTTCAAACTATAAAGTGCCTTTGCTTTTACCAGCGTGTCTGGCTGCTTTTTTCAGTTGGTGTTGAAGTCTGGGGGCACCCAGACAGAACAGAAACCAATTGTTATTATGGAGGACAATGTTTCAGTTACATTCATATCTGAAACTGAATATGTTGGAGCTCGTTCACGGCACATCGACATAAGATATAAGAATGCAAGACAATACGTAAAACAAGGAATTGTGAAATTACACTATGTGCCAACAACTGAACAAATTGCTGACTTGCTGAATAAACCATTGCCAGCTAACCAACATGAATACCTATCCAAGAAAATGTACCTTATGTGAACCAATATCCCTGATGACTGCCAAAGAAGGGGTGTGACGCTGAGTATTGCCAGCACCAGAGACATTCAGAGACTTTCAGATTTATTCAGTAATTAAATAGTTAACAGTGTGTGTGTTTTATTAGCTCCTCCTATTATGATGTAAAATCCTGCCACATCATTCATGCATCACATCCATCCCCTCCAGATCCTCCATATTGTATCTTTATATTCTTTGTTAACTGCCATGATGTAAGACGTATTTTATGTGCCTCCTAAGGCATTCCTTATTTTTTTACTTTTGTAATAAAAAGAAACTTCATTTGAAAGCAGATTCTTTCTTAAATCCATCGATCTCCAGAAATGATTTATTATAGTCCACGCAGGCTGTAATTTATCACTATATTTCTGTCAATTTCATCAATCGCACCTCAAACTCCCTCAACGACTTAACCCAAGTAGACTTCACTGAAGACCGAGTTGAAAAAGCATTACGTGACCTTAAACCTTCTCTATCAGTTGGACCAGATGGTCTATGTGCTTACTTCCTAAAAAAGCTGTCTTCTGCCATAGCTGAACCACTAAGCATAATTTTTGAAAAATCCTTCAGAACCAGCACAGTTCCTAAGCTGTGGTCGAAAGCAATGGTCATCTCCATCTTCAAAAAAAGGAGACCCCTCTCTTGTAGATAACTACAGACCAATTTCGCTATGCTGCGTCCCATGCAAAGTCATGGAATCAATTATAAACAAATCAATTACTCTCCATCTAGAAACTAATAATTTGCTCTCTAACAAACAATTTGGTTTTTAAAAAAAACTATCCTGCAACCTGCAGCTCCTCCACTGCAAAAATATATGGACAACTCATCTAGATCAAGGGAAATCTACAGATGCAATTTATATTGACTTCTGCAAAGCCTTTGATTCAGTGGTCCATGACAAACTACTCCTAAAACTCAAATCTTATGGCATTTCAGGATCCCTCCATAGCTGGATTACAGCATTCCTGTCAAACAGACAACAAGTAGTCAAAATAGGAAGCACCATATCCACCCCTGTCCCAGTTAAAAGCGGTGTTCCCCAAGGTAGTGTACTGGGACCAATGCTCTTCATTCTCTACATCAATGACCTTTGTGATTACATCACAAGCAACTGTGTCCTCTTCGCCGACGATGTAAAACTCTTCAACACCACCGATAACACAACTACAGTGGTACCTCGAGATACGAGTTTAATTCGTTCCGGACCTGCGCTCTTAAGTCGAGCAGCTCTTATCTCGAACGACTTTTCCCCATAGGAATTAATGTAAATAATTTTAATTGGTTCCAGCCCTCAAAAAACTCACAAAGTTAGTCTAAATTATGCAAAAAGACATTGCAAGAATAAATGTAACTTTACTTATTAATAAGATGATAAGCTGAGAGCTTTCCTTCCCTTCCTCTTTTTACCCAAAACAATCAACATGGCAAACTTTTATTTTTATTCATTAAACTGTAGTTATTTATTCAACTTCACTGCCACCCAATCCTGTAGAGGGAGGAAAGAAGGGAGGAAGGAAAAGGAAAGCAAGAAATGGAGGGAGGAAAGGAAGGAAGGAAAGAAAGAAAGGAAGGAAGAAAGAAAGGAAGAAAGAAAGGGTGAAGGGACAGGAACAGAGGAAGGAAGCAAGGAAACTTATGAAAGGGGAGAGTAACTTCACTGCCACCCAATCCTGTAGAGGGAGGAAAGAAGGGAGGAAGGAAAAGGAAAGCAAGAAATAGAGGAAGGGAAGGTAAAAGAGAGAAAGAAAAAGAGCAAGAAAGAAAGCAAGCAAGAGAGAAAGAAAGAAAATGAAAGAGAAATAAAAATAGAGAGGGAGAATGAAAGAAATGGAAGGAGGGAAGGAAGGAGAGAAAGCAAGAGAAAGAAAGAAAGCAAGAGAAAGAAAGAAAGAAAGAGAAAGAAAGAAAGAAAGAAAGAAAGAGAAAGAAAAAAGAATGAAAGAGCAAGAGAGCAAGAGAGAAAAAGAAAGAGAGAAAGAAAGAAAGAAAGAAAGGCAACTTCAAAGAAAGGCTCACTGAGCATCTCTCACTCTCTCTCTCTCTCTATCCCTCTCTCTTTCTCTCCCCCCTCTCCACCCCTTTCCCTCTCTCTTTCTCTCTCTCCCTCTCTCTTTCTCTCCCCCCTCTCCCCCCTTTTCCTCTCCCCCCCCAGGCCGGCAGCGATGTTTTAAAACAGCCGCGCCGTTTGCGAGCTAACTCCTGAGGTGCGGAAGTTCGCCTTTGGCGTTTGGGCCACTCGGAATGTGAAATTCAAAACAGCGTTCGGATCCCCCCACCCCCAGCAGAAGCCAAGGACCCCCAGAGTGGGGCGGCAGGGGAGGCGACCGCCTCTCCACTCACCAAGTGCCGGGATACGAGCCGAGAAGAGCCGGGCTGGCTTACTTTCCTTCCTTCCCGCGCTGATGCAGAGCCGCTCGAACAAAGCGTCACGCCCCCCTGACGCTTTTGGCGGCAAAAGAGCCCAGCGTCGCTTCGGAAGCCGCCGAAAGCATCAGAGGGGCATGACGCTTTGTTCGAGTGGCTCTGCATCAGCGCGGGAAGGAAGGAAAGTAAGCCAGCCCGGCTCTTCTCGGCTCGTATCGCGGAGAGGGGCGGCATACAAATCCAAGTAATAAATAAAATAAAATAAAAAAATGTCTCTCCTCTCCCAGCTCTTATCTCGAGTAGCTCTTAAGTCGAGCAGCTCTTATGTCGGGGTTCCACTGTACTCTTCAAAAAGATCTTGACGCTGTTTCTGAGTGGTCTAACACATGGCAACTCCAAATCTCAGCTAGCAAATGCTCTGTCCTAAACATTGGGAAGAAGAATCTGACCTCCAAATACGAACTGAATAATCAAATTATCACAGATAATCCCCACTCGGTTAAAGACCTTGGTATACTAATAACAAAAGATTTAAGTGCCAAAGCCCACTGCAACAATATAGCCAAGAAGGCTTCAAGAGTTGTAAACCTAATCCTACGTAGCTTCTGATCTGGCAATCTCACACTACTTACCAGAATTTACAAAACTTTTGCCAGACCCATCCTCGAATACAGCTCATCTGTTTGGAACCCATATCACATCTCAGACATTAACACCCTTGAAAATGTCCAAAGATACTTCACCAGAAGAGCCCTTCACTCCTCCACTCGAAATAGAATACCCTATGAGACTAGACTTTCCATCCTGGGCCTAGAAATTTAGAACTAAGACGCCTTAAACAAGATTTAAGTATTGCCCACAAGATCATATGCTGCAACGTCCTGCCTGTCGGCGACTACTTCAGCTTCAACCACAACAACACAAGAGCACACAACAGATTTAAACTTAATATTAACCGCTCCAAACTTGACTGTAAAAAATATGACTTCAGTAACCAAGTTGTCGAAGCGTGGAACTCATTACCAGACCCAAAACCCCAACACTTTACCCTTAGTTTATCTACGGTTGACCTATCCAGATTCCTAAGAGGTCAGTAAGGGGCAAGTACAAGTGCACTAGAGTGCATTCCGTCCCCTGTCCTATTGCTCTCCTATATCTCCTATACATTTACTGAATGTAGTAGATCCTTGGAACAAACTTCCAGCAGACGTGGTTGGTAAATCCACAGTAACCGAATTTAAACATGCCTGGGATAAACATATATCCATTGTAAGATAAAATACAGGAAATAGTAAAAGGGCAGACTAGATGGACCATGGGGTCTTTTTCTGCCGTCAGTCTTCTATGTTTCTATGTTTCTACATTTCTTCTATTCCTATATCTCTTCTTCTATTATTTCATTGATATGTTCTATTACTATACCTTCTTTTCTATTATTTCTTAGATATATTTTGCTATGAGTATCTCCTCTATAACCTTCATCATGTATTTTACTATGTGTATATAGATATATACCCACTAAAACCTTCATTGTGTATTGGACAAAATGAATAAATAAACAAACAAACAAACAAACAAACAAACAAACAAACATGTGAACAGGGCAAAACACATTGGCTTTTTGTTCATTTGGTTCTGTTTAGCATACAGGTAAGTCCACATTTAACAAATAGCTCATTTAGAATTTAACAAATCTACCATTTTCAGTTACAATGGTGATGAAAAATTAACTTTAGGACCAATCCTCACATTTATGACTTTCACAAGTCTGTAAAGCAGAGGTTTCCAACCTTGGCAATTTTAAGACTTGTGGACTTCAACTCCCAGAATAAAGCTGGCTGAGAAATTCTGGGAGTTGAAGTCCACAAGTTTTAAAGTTGTCAAGATTGGAGGCCCCAGCCCTAGAGCACCTCAATCATAAAAATCTAGGACCCTATAAAAATCCATCAACTCACCAACCATTTTATCAGCCACTCCTGAAACATGCTGCTGTCATTGAAATTTCTGGAAAACCAAATAAACAGAGACCTTCTTTCCTTGTATCCAGTTCCATTTTATTTTCAGCATCTTTCTCCCAGATTGGAATCAGACCAGGTTTTTCTTTCAACAGGCGTCTGGATATTTCTGTTCTGTGAAAAGAATTTAGTCAGCTAAGATTTGCAAAAGACTGCTTATGCAAGCATGATGTGGTATATAACCAAGATGAATGAAGAAAACTCTTATGGAATCTAAAAGAGTTTGCAATTGATTAATAAGTCCTCATTGGCAATTTTCTTTAGTGCTACAACATCCATGCACCAGTGAATATTATTCCTAGATGTCTCTATAAGTCTATTTGTCCTTTAATATGAAACTCTAGAGTATATTGTCCTCTCTGTTCTCGTTTAAACAAACACCTGTAAAGCAAAGAACTGCTGAGTCAGAAAAATTACAGTTCTTTCCATTTAAAAGAAGTAGCAAAGGACTTCCGGATGGCAGCTGAGCCGCGCTGGCAGGCTGGGGACAGAGCTCCGTCCCCGGACCTCTGTTTTGCCCTGGCGGTCGCGCCTACAGCGATCCGATCGGACCCGGAGAGTCTGATCCAGAAAAGGGGGCTTCTGAACATCTGGAGGGGCACCCGTCGATGCCCCGAAGGTGTACGATTGTCCCGCAGCGCCAGGGACAAAGATCCGGGCTCCGAATGCCCAGCGCCCGGCCATAGCGGCACCTCCGTCATAAGAGGAAGCAAAAAAGACAAAGAAGTCCAACAGAGTGTTTAGACCGAGAAAGAAGAAAAAGAAAGTAAAGACACTATTATTTACACAAAGAAAAACATTAAAATAACTTGCCGGTTTGCATAGAAGAAAAGAAAAAAATGGAACAGCTTTTGCTTTTAAATTACCGCGATTACATTAGAGCATTCTAAAAACTTTTTCTTTTGACTTTATTCCTGGAAAGTTCAACTAAATTTAGTGGATCTGAGGGGATAAAGATTGGATAGAACTCTACTTGGAAATTGAAATTGAAGATTAAAACTGTAGCTTTCCTCCCTTTTGTGTGGATTTCTCTGTGAATTCATGTATCAACACTAGCTACAGTAACAACAGGAAAACAGTTATACAAGATGGAAATTTAACATTCTACGAAGACAAAGGACTAAAGGATTAATGGCAGACAAAGGACTAGACACATTTTAACATAATTGGATCTATATCTGGATTTATTTGGATTTACTTTGATTCAGCATAAGATTTTTTTTCTCTTTCTCCCTACTTTCCTTTTCTATTTTTGGATTTATTAAACTATAGGGAATAAATTTTTTAAAGGTTATTTTAACTCACTTGCAGTTTGAACTGAATAAATTTTCCTTACTTTCTATTAGCCGGACACTTTTGATACACAATTTGGATTATAACTAGATTATAATTGACTACAATTGGATTATATATGAACAATAAGGACTGCTAATCAGAATAAAATTAGCTTTTGTTTTCTCTTTTTAAGAAACCTTCTAGATTTTGGACACTGACACTGTCTTAAGTTTGGACTATTGGCATATAATTGAAGATTGGACTTAAGTTTTTTTTTCCTTTTCACAATTTTACTGGTGAAAATTTCTCCTATATAAAAATATACATAGTAAAATGAACTGCTAACCTGTTTTCTCCCCCCTCTTTCTTGGCGAACCCCTGCCCTCTCCTATTAGACCCAATTTGATATTAACTTTTTTCTTTCCTTCCCCCCCCCCCCTTTCTTTACAGTATAAATAGGTCTGGGGCCAAAACAGATCTATAAACAATTGTATGAATTTAATTAACTTCTTTTTTTCTGTTTTTAAATGAGTTGAGTTAATGTTTAAGCATTGAATCTTTTTATTAATTTTCATTTCTATAGTGTTCAATTAACTGATATATTTGGAAACTCCCTCTTTTCTTTTTACTAACAATAATTACACTAACTGATTTAATGTTCTGATATTATATTTCTATTTCTACCCAAATAACTATCCTATGAAGCCATAAAATAACATTATGAATCATTGATAAAAGGATGAACAAATTTAAAATGACAAAAATCTAAACTCTAACTCAAGTTCAGAAATCCAAAATTTTCATCTATACTGATAGTAAAGATTTTAAAAGCTGTAGAGTAATCGGGTCAATAGATAAGTTGATACCATCTATGACACCTGATAAATTTATAGATATGAATTTACCTCTTCTTTTATTTCTTCTTCTTTCTTTTCTTTTTTATTTCTTCTTTTCTTTTACCCTCTTTTTCTTTTCTCTTTCTTTTTCTTGCCTTATCCCTCCCTTAACAAAACATCCAAAACTTTATTTTATTGCTCTAATTTTGTATAAAAAATAAGAGTTCCCACTGTAACAAATTGGTGACTATATATAAAGCCAACATTTTCTCAAACTATCTGAAGAATAAGGAGGAAAATTATGAATATTCAATAACAACTTTTGAAATAACAGAAGCAATAAAAAAAGTCAAAACAGAGATCAGGTGGTTTGTCAAGTGCTTTTAAAAATATGTTTCAGAATCAACTCTTATTGCCAATGAAAGACCCAATGAATTCTATTTTACAGGAAGACTAGCCCGTGATTAATGGGAGAAGCATACATTGCTCTGATACCCAAGAAATGGCAATTATAGGGCAATTTCCTTTGGGATAGGGTGGCATAGAAGTCAAACAAACAAACAAACAAACAAATAAATAAATAAATCTCCCTTCTTAATGATGATTGTAAACTTTTTACATCCATTCTAGCTGAAAGGCAAAAGCAATGAAATTTCTTACCTAAAAAAGATGTGAGAATTATTTTGAATATAATTGAATATTTACAACAAAGTAATGATAAACCACATTTTTTTTTAGATGCAGAGAAGGCTTTTGATAATTTAAATTGGGATTTTATTTTTAAATAAATAAAGTAGTTGAAAAGATGAACTTAGGACTGAGTTTCATACCAAATTTGAAATCAATCTATACACTACAGAAAACCAATCATGGTTAATTGGGAGTGACTTTTGTCTTCTGTCTTGTTTATCTTGATGTTGAATTATTAAATAGAGATATTAGATATATATATATTTCTGCAAACAAAAATGGACTCAACTCACAAACTAAATGAACACAGATATTTACAAAACTCCAAAAATTAGAAGTGGATATTGTATGCATACATCAAGTACATATTAAACAACAGAAAAACAACTTACTAGAAAATTTAAAATTAGGTAAACTTTTTATATCATTATCATAGGGGAAAAAAGAGGAATAGCAAGATACCTTAAAGAGAGATTGGAACTGCAATTAATATACACCAATGAAGATGGAAGAATTCTGATAATAGAGATGAAAACAAAGCAGAAACAAATACTACTTAACATAATATACACCCCAAATAGTAATCAAAATGAATTTTATAGAAAATAACACGATAAACTAACAGAATTAGAATTTGAGTACTTTTGCTTAATTGGAGACCTCACAGACAATAAAAAAGACTATATGAGCAATAAGAATAAAACAAAGAAAACAACTTTGCCTGATTCATTTTTTGGAATGACCCAAGAATTAAGGTTAGAACATGCCCGGAGAGAAATAAATAAATGGAAAAACCAATATACATATTACTCCATTCCACATAAATCATGGTCAAGGATCGATATAGCCTGGATGACATTGTGACTAAGGAAAGAGCTGGAAGAAATAGAAATCATGACAAACAATTGGGCAGATCACAATCCAATCAAGCTGATATGAAAGGACATTTTAAGAAAAGGAGATGGACAATGAACCAAGAAGTATTGAAAGAGAAGGAATTCATACACATGATAGAAAAGGAATTGAAAGTATTTCTTACAATTAATGTAAAAGAAGACTCCCTACCCACACTATGGTCACTTGCCACAGTCATCCCTATCTTCAAAAAAAGGAGATCCAAGCAACATTAAAAATTACAGACTTATCTCTTTGTGTTGTGTCACCTGCAAAGTTATGGAATCAATCATGAACCAATCCATTACACTCCACCTTGAAGCTAATAACCTACTTTCCAATAAACAATTTGGTTTCAGAAAAAAAAATATCCTGTAATCTACAACTCTTACACTGTAAAAATATTTGGACCACTCAACTTGACAAAGGTAATCCAATTGATGCAATCTGTATCGACTTTTGCAAAGCCTTTGACTCAGTTGTCCATGACAAACTTCTGAAACTCAAATCCTATGGCATCTCTGGACTACTACACAATTGTTTAACAGCATTCCTATCTAACAGACAGCAAGTGGTCAAAATAGGAAGTGCCACTTCTCTTCCTGCTCCTGTTAACTGTGGTGTCCCTCAAGGTAGTGTTTTAGGACCCACACTATTCATACTATACATAAACGATCTTTGCGATTGCATCACTAGCAATTGCGTTCTCTTTGCAGATGATGTCAAACTATTTAATACCACCGACAATACTGCTACCCTTCAAAAAGACCTTGACACGTAGCAGAATGGTCTAAAACCTGGCAACTTCAAATCTCCACCACTAAATGCTCTCTCTTACACATTGGTAAAAAGAATCAGAATACTAAATATAAACTTGGAGGAATTGAACTTATTGATAACCCTCAATCTGTCAAAGACCTTGGAGTACTCATATCCAATGACCTAAGTCCTAGAGCCCACTGCAACAACATTGCCAAAAAAGCTTTAAGAGTTGTTAAACTAATCCTTCGCAGCTTCTTCTCTGGTAATTTTGAACTGCTAACAAGAGTTTACAAAACATTTGTCAGACCAATCCTAGAATACAGCTCACCTGTATGGAACCCACATCTGACATCAACACAATTGAGAGAGTCCAGAAACATTTCACAAGAAGAGTCCTTCACTCCTCTTCTCAGAACAAAATACCTTACTCCGCCAGACTTGAAATTCTTGGTTTAGACAACTTACAACTTCATCGTCTCCGTTCCGACTTAATTATAGTTTATAAAATCATATACCAAAATGCCCTACCTGTTAACGACTACTTCACCTTCAACCGCAATGCACGAGCACGAAATTGATTTAAACTAAATGTCAACCGCTCCAAACTTGACTGCAAAAAAATATAACTTCAGCAACAGAGTAATCAACGCCTGGAATGCACTACCAGATTCTGTGATTTCTACTCCTAACCCAAAAACCTTTAACCTTAGATTATCTACAATTGACCTCTCCCCCTTTCTAAGAGGTCTGTGCATGTGCACCACTGTGCCTACCGTCCCTGTCCTATTGCCTTCTTTTGTTACTTTTTATCCTTACTTATCTAATGTTTTATTTTTACAAATTACCACCCTATAATTGTTTGACTAAATAAATAAATAAACAAACAAACAAATAAATAAATAAACAAACTTATGGGACACTACCAAAGCTTATATTCAAGAGCTCATAATAGCTTTTTTGGTGAAAAGAAACAAGAAAACAAAGACAAGAATCCGTACAGGAAGAACTCAAAAGAGTGGAATTAGAGTTCCAGAATGATCCATAAAGTGATATATTAAAGGAACATGAGATATAATTAAATATATGCTCAAGCTTCTTACACAAGATAAATTGGCTCAGAAGTTAAAAATGGCAAAACAAAACAATTTTGAACATGCTAATAAACCCAGGCGATGTTTGGCGTAAAAATTTAAAAAGGAGAAAGAAAAAAGAATAATAGGACGAATAAGGATGAAGTGGGGGTAATGCACTAACAAGAATGAAGGAAAAAAGGAACTAGTACAAAACTTTTTTCAAAACTTACATCATCAAGAAAACATGGAAGATAGTATCAAGCAATACTTGGGACGAATTTGACTGAAATTGCAGAGAAAAAAAGGGAAATACTCAATGAAAAAATAACCATGATAGAATTGCCAATAAATGCTGGAAATGTAATCAAATTCCAGGAACATTTTATTACATGTGGTGGTCTTGTAAACATGCTAAATCATATTGGATAAATATGGTTATGCAGAAAAACCTTCAAATGCAATGTTAATGAAACCTGAAATCAGTCATGGTCTCCTCCCCTTACATGGGGGATGCCATTTGGGTAGCAGAAATGGTCTGGGAACAGCACAACCAAAAGATTTCGGCGAAAATCATTGGTTGCTTGCTTCTGCGCATGAGCGGATGCATAAATACCCATGAAAATAGCCAAAATCTTGGTTGTGCTCATGAGATTTCATCATTTTTCAACAGTTTTTGCTTCTGCACATGTGCAGAAGCAAAAATATCACGGAAAATAGCTGAAATCTTGTGAGATTTGGCTTGTTGCGCATGCACAAAACCCAAATCTCGCCTCGGGCATGCTCATGTTGGGAATGCCCGCACACGCACTGGCTGCCGAGGACCATCCAGGTAGTGAGGTAAATGGCTGCCCGCAGTTGCCTGAAATCTTTCTTCTAGGTATTATGGATATATTAAGAGAAAAACAATTTGGAACTTTGTATCTCTGATGGTGACAGCTGCAAGGATTTTATGTGATAAATATTGGAAAGAAAAGGGAATAACAACCATGGCAGAATGCATTTTAAAATTGGCAGGGATGGTGAAATTAACTGCATTGATTACAGACAATGGTTTAGACAAATTTCTAACAGATTGGAATCCATTTGTATGCCGCCCCAAGTTTTCGGAGAGGGGCGGCATACAAATCCAAATAATAAATAAATAAAAATAAATAAATAAATTCCTGTGAGTTAAATATAATACTGGGCTGTTAACATATTTATTTTGGAGGTTAACAATAACAGCTTTCTTACAATGAACAGGTATTGGGATTATTTAATTGACATACAATAGATTTGTATATTTGGAATATTGGCTAAGACAACATGATGTAAAACTGGCGTTGTTATACTTACCTGAACATCCATTCTCATGTAAGGGACTTAGCCTCCAAGGATGGGTTTGACCTTATCCAATAGCCAATCAGGACTGAGTCCAAAAACATATAGATTATGCCCTCTGTTGGTATGTCTCGGTTCAGCTAGGCTACGAGACCTTCGACATACGCTGAGCAGAGTTTAAGGAAGAGTGTGGATGTGTAGTACAGCCAGTAACAACACAGATTTAGTATGCTGAACAAGTATTATTTACATATATACATATTTACAAGCACAAAGCAGAAATAATCAATGAACTGTACATAGCTGCACGAAGCAAAATATACTCCCCCTCACAAGGTAAATATATTCCCCCCACCAGTTCCGGTGTGAGCGGCGAGAGGATGGTGGAGCCGCTGCTCCTCTGAGACTATGGCATAGAACGCCAAGAAATGAGTCAATCCAGGCTAGACTCTATCCAATCTTTTTCTGCTGCTGAACCCTCCATTCTGGGGGCTCAGAACTGAATGCTGCTGTGCCATTTCGTGGGGCATTGGGGAAAATAGCGCCGAGAAACCAGTCGGGAGATCAGCTGGTATGCGAAAGATGGTGGCCATTCCCAGATGCCAAGGTGCCAAGGCAGAAAGAACTGCCCAGAAATCGAACTGAGCCTCTTAGCTCAGCACCAGGAAGTGAGAGTGCCAAGGCGGCAGAGGCGGCAGAGGTGTAGGTGGCAGAGGTGTAGGGGCGATGGAGCGAAGATCAAGGTGAAGATCAGGGCTAAGGCCGGGGTGGAATTGCCTGTCAAGTGGAGCCAAAGACGGTGAGGATGCAGGCTGGTGGGAGCGGTCTACTGCCGGCATCGGAGGGTGTCCGAGGAAATGCGAGGAGATCTGAAGGAGGCCAATACCATTGGGCAAGGAACAGCGCCCCAATCTCCTGCATGGCATCAGTAGGTGAGAGTTACTGGTGCCGAGGGGGATGGAGGAAATGGATGGCTGGAGGGTGTAAGAAGGAGATCGAGGCAAACTGGGACTACCATTGGAGTTGAGGGCACCGGCTGGCACTAGTTCGAGATAATGGAGTGACCGGAGTGGCTAGTGTTGGGGGGGAAAGTGAACTGAATTGCCGAGGACCATCAAAGGCCAAATGACTTGGGGTATGAGGTAACAGTAAGATCCTGCTTGTTATCCTCCCCCCTTCACTTCCACCTTCTTTATTCCCTATTGAAGATCATTATTGAAGAACTGTGCCCCTAGTGGGAGATCTTATAATACAGCAGACTTTAAGCAGACTCTAAGAAGGACCTTTGGAGGACACTATTACTAATCGGACCTGGATTGACTGATTAATTGATTATTCTTTTTTATAGAACTGTTTTTTTTAGATTAATTGATTGACCATACTATATTTATTAATTGACTCAGTTTAATTTAATAATTAGTGAGATAACCTGTTTTTTAGCTTATTATTTTTAATTAATTAATTGTGGGGTAATTTTAGAGATGGATGTTTGGGATCAGATGGAAGGCATGTATGTGATGAATGGAATGATGAATGGAATGAATGATTGGGTCAGTTTACCTGGCGATGTAAAGGCAGGAATGTTGGGGGAACCTATCTCTGGGGTGGAAGAGGGCCAGAATATTCCAGTGCTGCTGGGGAGAGGCAGATATGGTGGGAGACATGGGGCAGGCCATTTCAGGGGAATGAGAGAACACTGCTTAAAAGTGATCCCATGTTCTGGCCCCATGGACTCAACCAGGGGCTCTGGTGATGAGTGTAATCCGGGCCCTGGACTCAGGCTGCTGCTGCTCAATGCCAGGTCGGTGGTGAACAAGGCCCTCCTCATATGGGATTTGATGTGACTGAAACCTGGCTGGGTCCAGAGGGAGGAGTTATTCTCTCTGAAATATGCCCAGCAGGGTTTCAGGTATGGCACAAGCCTTGACCCCAGGGAAGGGAGGGGACGAGTGGCTATTATAGCCCAGGAGACCATTAGCCTATGTAGACTCGCTGCTCCTGAGATTGCGGGATGTGAATCCCTCTTTGTGAAGCTGAACCTTGGAGTTTAGGTGGGCTTGTTGCTCATGTACCTGCCTCCCAGCTGCATGTCAACAGCCTGCCTGTGCTGCTCGAGGAGGTGGCTGGGCTGGCAGTGGATTTCCCCAGACTTATTGTCTTGGGGGACTTTAATCTACCGTCGCTCTATGGATCCTCTGGACTAGCGCTGGAGTTCATGCTGACCATGACAGCCATGGACCTGACCCAAGTAGTTCAGTGTCCGACTCATGAGGGGGAACATGCACCCAACATGATATTTTTCTCGGAGCAGTTGAGTGATGGTCTGAGACTAAGGGGCTTAGAAACTGTGCCTGTGCCATGGTCAGACCATTTTCTGCTACGGCTTAATTTCAAGGCTCCAATCCTCCCCCGCAGGGAGGTGGAACCAAGTAGGTGGTTCCGCCGCAGGCGACTGATGGACCCAGAGGGCTTTAAGAGGGCACTTGGGGTTTTACCAGATTCACTTATACACAGTTCAGCAGAGTCACTTGCTGTGGCCTGGAACAAGCTGCAGTGGAGGCTCTTGACCGGATTGCGCCATTGCGACCTCTGTCTGGCACTACACCCCGGAGAGCTCCATGGTTCACCAAGGAACTCCAGGTGTTGAAATGCCAGAAGAGACATTTGGAGAAGCGGTGGAGGAAAAGTAGGTCTGAATCTGATCGAACACTTGTAAGAGTTCATATTAAGTCTTACAACGTGGTGCTCAAAGCGGCAAGATGTGCGTATCATGCCGCCTTAATTGCATCAGTGGAATCCCACCCAGCCACCCTGTTCAGGGTGACTCGCTCTCTTCTTAATCAGAGGGGGGTTGGGGAGCCCTTGCAGGGTAGTGCTGAGGATTTTAACATGTTTTTCGCTGATAAAATCGCTCAGGTACGGACTGACCTTGACTCCAATTGGACACCAATGTCGACTGACAACGAGTCAATCGAGGTAACTGGGGCCCATCTTTGTCCATCTGTCTGGGAGGAGTTTGACCTTGTGACACCTGATGAAGTGGACAAGGCCATTGGAGCTGTGAGTTCCGCCACCTGTTTACTGGATCCGTGTCCCTCCTTGTTGGTCTCGGCAAGCAAGGAGGTGACATGGAGCTGGGTCCAGGAGATTGTCAATGCTTCTTTGGGGAGGGGGTCCTTCACGGCTCCCTACAAGAAGGCACTTGTGTGCCCCCTTCTAAAGAAGCCTTCCCTGGACCCAGCTATGCTCAACAACTACCGTCCAGTCTCCAACCTTCCCTTTATGGGGAGGGTTGTTGAGAAGGTGGTGTCACTTCAGCTCCAACAGTCCTTGGAAAAAGCCGATTATCTAGGCCCTGAACAATCAGGATTCAGGCCTGGCTACATCACGGAAACTGCTTTGGTTGCGCTGATGGATGATCTCTGGTGGGCCTGGGACAGGGGCTTGTCCTCTGTCCTGGTGCTTCTTGACCTCTCAGCGGCTTTCGATACCATTGACCATGGTATCCTTCTGTGCCAGCTTTAGGGGTTGGGAGTGGGAGGCACTGTCCTTCAGTAGTTCTTCTCCTATCTCTCCGGCCAGTCACAGTCGGTGTTAGTGCGGGTCAGAGGTCAACTTCTAGGTCTCTCCATTGTGGGGTGCCTCAGGGGCCGGTCCTCTCCCCCCTGCTATTTAATATCTACATGAAACCACTGGGTGAGATCATCCAAGGGTATGAGGTGAGGTATCATCAGTATGCTTATGATACCCAGTTGTACATCTCCACCCCATGTCCAGTCAGTGAAGCAGTGGAAGTAATGTGCCGGTGCCTGGAGGCTGTTGGGGTCTAGATGGGTGTCAACAGGCTCAAACTCAACCCTGACAAGATGGAGTGGCTGTGGGTCTTGCCTCCCAAGGACAATCCCATCTGTCCATCCATTATCCTGGAGGGGGAGTTATTGACCTTCTCGGAGATGGTCCGCAACTTGGGCATCCTCCTCGATCCACAGCTAACATTAGAGCACCATCTTTCAGCTGTGGCGAGGAGGGCATTTGCCCAGGTTCGCCTGGTGCAGCAGTTGCGGCCCTCTTTGGACAGGGAGTCATTGCTCACAGTCACTCATGCCCTCATCACCTCGAGGTTCGACTACTGCAATGCTCTCTTCATGGGACTACCTTTGAAAAGTGTTCGGAAACTTCAGATCGTGCAGAATGCGGCTGCGAGAGCAATTGTGGGGCTTCCTAGATCTGCCCACGTTTTGCCAACACTCCATGGCCTGCACTGGTTGCCGATCAGATTCTGGTCACAATTCAAAGTGTTGGTAATGACCTATAGAGCCCTACATGGCATCAGAACAGAATACCTGTGGGGCCGCCTTCGGCCGCACAAATCCCAGAAACCAATCAGGTCTCACAGAGTTGCCCTTCTCTGGGTCCCGTCGACTAAACAATGCCGTTTGGTGGGACCCAGGGGAAGAGTCTTCTCTGTGGCAGCCCCGGCTCTCTGGAATCAACTCCCCCTGGATATTCGTATTGCCCCCACTCTTCCTGCCTTCTGCAATATCTTGAAGACCTATCTATGTCACCAGGCATGGGGGGACTAACTATCTCTTCCCCCCCCACCACCTTTTTTCTGACTATAATACATGAGGATGGTGTGATTGTGCAGTAACGATTGTTTTTAATATTTATGGGTTTTAAATTTAGCTTTTTATCTAATAGTGGATTTGTATTCTGTATATTGTATTATTGTTGTTGTGAGTTGCCCCGAGTCTTCAGAGAGGGGCGGCATACAAATCTAATAAATAAATAAAAGCAAAAAGGTGAATGAGCTATCCAGCGTCACCAACAGGAGAGAGTGCTGGCGCCCTCTTATGGCGAACCAGCCAAAGTTCTTAAAGAGATATTGCAACTGTAAAAATACAAACTACAATTGGTAGTTTAACATACATGGCAACCACAAATACTGTTATCTACAATTGTTAAACACAGTTGCATTTACTGCTTCAAGTTATACCTGGTAAAATTATCAGTATGTAGCTTAGCCCCTTGCACCTTGGTGAAATTGTCAACAATATTCTCAGTACTTTTGCAATACTCTAATTTGATTAGGCCATCTTTAACACACTCCCTTACATTGTAATATCTTAAGTCTGTGTGTTTTGAGAGTGTTTTCACAGCTTTTCCCTTTGCCATGCTCAAAGCTGACTGTATCCACACCAAGATCCAACAACAACTGTACACAATCTGTACACAATTGTGGCAAACTGGCAAACTCAGCCTCCATTGAAGACAGACTGATATGCTGTTGTCTCATGGATTTCCACCCTACCAAGAATTCTCCATATAAAATCGCTAAACCTGTAGTAGACTTTCAGGTCACAATGTCCAAAGCAAAATTAGCATTCGCGTAAGCCACCAGTTTCAAACTGTTATCAGGTTCTAAGTATAAACCATGATGCATAGTACCTTTTAAATACCATAAAATCCTCTTAATAGTCTTCCAATGATATTCAGTTGGCTCCTCGTTATAATGTGCCAACTGATTAACGTGATACACGATATCAGGCCATGACCAAAGTCCCAAATAAGACAAGCTTCCAACCAGAGAACGATACAGTTCCCTACCAACAGCCTTTTCTGCTGTATTGCCATGCACAAAGCAACTCTCCATCAGAGGCCAGGCAACCTTACAGCTTTCTATGTTATACTTTTTCAGAAGACTGTTAATTTTCCAAGCTTGTGTTAATCTAAAACTATTCTTGGTTTTTTCAATGTCAATGCCTAAATAGTGGCTAATGTCACCAAGATTCCTGATCCTGAATTTCTTTTCCAGATCCTGCACTATCTTCCTTACAGCTTCAACAGATCTAGCAATAATAGCAATGTCGTTCGTGAACAATAACAATACGTCTTTGGAATCTTTTCTATTTCTCAGGAACATACAGGGATCAGCTTTACTCGCCCAAAATCCCATATCCTCTAATGCTTTAACAGTCATGGGGTTCCATTCAAAACCAGACTATTTCAAAACATATAAGCTTTTTCTTACCTTCCAACACTGACCCTTGTCATGCTTGACACCGGGCAGAATTCTCATGAAGATTTTATGCTGCAACAGCGTGTGCAGATATGCTATTTCCAACATCAACGTGGTGCACACAACATTTGTGCTTCGCAGCCCATACTAACGCTGTTCTCAGAGTTGCCGCTCTCAAACTTGGAGCAAAAATTTCATCATAGTCACCCTCCATCTGGGAAAAACCCTGCGCTACCAATCTAGCTTTATATTTCAGAGCACCATTGAATCCGGTCTTGACTTTATAGACCCAACGAGATCCCACCAAATGCTCTCCAGGAGGCAACTGAACTTCTTTATAAACTTCTAGCTCCTTCATGGCAGCTAACTCTTTTCTCACAGCATCATGCCAATGCCTCTTCTCTTTATCCAGAAATATTTTAAGTTCTCCATAATGCGATGGTTCCACAACTGCACAAACTACATTAGCCTTGTAACTATCCATCTCTTTACCAACTCTAGAACCTGTCCTTGGAACAACAACATAGCTAGTACTTGGCATTGGCTCTTCCTTCACTTCACTCTTAATATCTGCTACTGGAGCACTTTCACTTGTACCAGGAGTTTCCTCAGTCGATAACTCCTCTTCACCTGACCCTTCAAACTCGCTTCTAGCACTGCTAGGCAGCCTCTGGCAGCTATCCTTCTTCTCCACAAATAAAGGAGACTGAACACTAACTCCTTTACTTGTCCCTTCAGGGTGTTCTACCCTATTCCAGCCAGTCTGTTCTAGAAACTTGGTGCTTGCACTGTAACTGCACACACCAGTGTTCTTATCCCAGAACTTAAAATATCTATGGTTGTTATGATAACCAATGAAATACAACAACCTTGCTCTATGCTGACCTTTCCTCTGAACCTGAGATGGAATATGCACCCATGCTAGTGCTCCAAACACATGAAGATAGCTCAAGTCAGGCTTCTTACCATACCGCCTAGTGAATGGTTTCTCTCCACTAGCTGAGTCGACAACATTGTTTAAGACCACATTCACACACAGCAACACCTCAGACCACAACTGTCCTGACAAACCAGAATCCCTAATCATGGTTCTCATCCTGGCCTGTAGCGTTTGGCCTCTCCTCTCAACAAATGCATTATGCAGTGGCCTATAAGGCACAGACAGCCTATGTTCTATACCACAATCCTTCAGCAAGTCCACAAACCTCTTGTTTGTAAATTCTGTTCCATTGTTAGAGACCACACTAACAACCTTCTTATTCATTTTTCTTTCCACAAATTTCAGCCAGTTACTAAACAACCTAAAAGTATTTGCCTTTGTCTTCATTGCATACACAAAGCTAAACCTAGAATAATGATCTCCAATGCTCAGAATAAACCGTGAACCATCATAGCTAGTTGTTCTCAATGGACCTATTACATCAATAAACACTAGTTCCAAGACAGCCTTAGTTTTAAAGCCTTCATAACAGTTTGCAGGGGTAACCTTGCTTTTCTCTTCATGGCAAATGTTGCAATCTACATATCTTGAACATGGTTTAAGTTTGATACCATCAACAATCCCAATTGTCTTTTTCACCAATTGGAAGTTCAAATGCCCCATTTTTCTGTGCATAAGATGAATACAATTATCATGAGGTTTTACATTGCTAAACATGGCATTTGTCTTTGCTTGTTTCTCTACATTAATTATGTATAAACCATCTTTAAACTCAGCAACAATTTTACACCCCTCTTTTTCAATAATGCAATGATCATTTTCAAATAATACCATATAACCCATCTTGTTTAGTGCAGATTATACTTTGCCTGATGAATATATAATTAGAATACTGCTTCTTTAAAACACAGACAGCGAGCATTTCCCTCCCTAGAAGCATTAATTTTCCATACTTTCCCTACTGGTATTTAGCTTCTCAAAACATTTCTTATCATTGATTAAACAATGTGCCGACCCACTATCAACAACCCACAAACCACTTATAACATTCTTGGTTTGTTTTACATTCCTAGTAACCACAAAGATATCACCAGGTTCCATCGACAAAACTTTGCAAAATGTCCTTGCTTTTTACAAATGTAGCAAGTTCTAACAGAAATGTTTCTAGATATGAAAGTATTTTGCTGAGGTTTTTCTTCTTTAAACTGCAAACAGTCTCTGCGAAAATTCGCTTCTTCCAGCAGAAGCCCAGTAATCTCTTTGGACAGTACAGAAGCCCAGTTCATCTTTGGACAGTATACCAATGATACATAGGCATCATAGCTATCATCAAGTGACGATAAGGTAATCAAGTGAAGATAAGGTAATTCACTTGATGAATCTCTGAGAAAATAAGCTCTTTTTCATGCAGCTTTGACAAAATCTCTTTCATTGCAGTCAAATGAGCTAGCATATCTCTGTAAATGAGTGTGAAAAAGCTCTCAACACGAATGCGAGTTAATTGCTGGTCTGCAAGCGTAAGACCAATTAAACTGCAAGCTTTCAAATTATCCCAGTTAAAGTCTTTTATCTTCTTGGCATCCTCCTCCACACCAGGATCCAAGGTACCCAAATTGGAGGGTTCAGCAACAATATCCCATAGTCCTTCACATTGCAACAGCATACTGCATTTAGCAGCCTATGTTTTGTACTTGCTTCCATCCAACTGAGCAATGCAGAAAGCTTTAGAGGACTGGAACATTGCCATTTTTTTCAATGATACTGTTACAGCAAAAATACTAACTGTTATACAATGCTAGCTAAAGTAGGCGTACATAAGTGCACTGGTGTGCCTTTCATCCCCTGTCCAATTGTCTTTCCTTTCTCTCACTTATCATATATATTTTCTTTATTTCATATATCCTCTCCTCTAAGTTCACTTTGACCTATAAATAAAGTAAACCACACATTAACAAACCACAATTGACTCTGCCACTGGGCCCATAACCAATGTCAGTATGTCTCGGTGCAGCTAGGCTACGAGACCTTCAACATACGCTGAGCAGAGTTTAAGGAAGAAAGTGGATGTGTAGTACAGCCAGTAACAACACAGATTTAGTATGCTGAACAAGTATTATTTACATATATACATATTTACAAGCACAAAGCAGAAATAATCAACAAACCGCACATAGCTGCATGAAGCAAAAAATACTTCCCCACAAGGTAAAGGCAAAAAAGGTGAATGAGTTATCCAGCATCATCAACAGGAGAGAGTGCTGGTGCCCTCTTATGGCAAACCAGCCAAAGTCCTTAAAGAGATATTGCAACTGTAAAAATACAAACTGCAATTGGTAGTTTAACATATATGGCAAGCACAAATACCGTTATGTACCATGTACCCTCCATCTTATATTCCCCCATTCAATGAAGGACAAAAGAACAGACTCTGCATGCAGCTTCCAATTCAGACCAAACAAATTTAATGTAACAAGGAGAACCATACATTCTACATAATAAGCAGAACTTATATATATATAAAAAACATGTGACATATATATACAGTGATCCCTCAATTTTCGCGGGTTCAAACTTTGCGAAACGGCTATACCACGGTTTTTCAAAAAATATTAATTAAAAAATACTCCGCTGTTTTTTTTCTATACCACGGTTTTTCCCACCCGATGACGTCATACGTCATCACCAAGAGTCACTTCTCTCTCTCTTTCTCTTTCTTTCCTGTCATTCTCTGCTTCAATCATTTTCTCATTTCTCTTTTTTCTCCCTTTTTCTATCATTTTTCTCTCTCTCTCTACCTTCCACTCTCCCCCCTCTTGCTCTCTCTCTCTTTCTCCCTCTCCCTCTCTGTGAGAATGCCTGCCTCACCTCTCCTGCAGCCCCCTCGCTGATAGCTGGGACGAAAGTGCTCTCAGCTAAGGGACTGTGAGAGGGGCGAGGCAGGCATTCTCAAAGCGCTCAGAGCGGCTACCGGCCGAATGAGGAGGATGAGAAGCCGTAGCCGCTAGTGCTGCGGCAGGAGGACCCGTGTCCGAAGAAAGCCGGTGAGAGGGGTGGATCGGGTGGGTGGGCGGTAGCGGCAAGGGGGCCGGAGGCACTGGGGGGGCGGGGGCAGGCAACATTCAAAGCAATCTTTGCCGGCCTCCGCACTTTCGTCACTCCCTGCCCTAATTTCAAGCCCGGCTCTTTGCGCTGCCTTGAAAAAGGGTGCGTGGGGGTAGTTTTTGGCTGTCCATAGCCAAAAATGGTGTTTTTACTTCCGCACCGCTACTTCGCGGAAAATCGACTTTCGCGGGAGGTCTTGGAACGTAACCCCCACGAAAATCGAGGGAACACTGTATATATATATATATGTGTGTCACATGTTTTTTTTGCTGAATTTGAAAATTAAGGGAGACTAGGATAGATCTATTTCGGCTTTAGTTTGGCCTCGTCAGCTAGTCATACCCACTGGGACTTGAACCTGCAACCTTTGCCTTGTCAGATATAGAATTATCCTCTAGGATACAATATCCAATTCTTTCAGCTCTGCACCAGGGAAGGGTTACATATTTTTGTGTCGAATCACCCTGGTGTATTGAAGGAACATCACAGCTCCTTATTTGCCTCTCGGCCCAACCCAGGGCCATTTCCAAGGCAGTTAATTTTATTGATAGCCGACAATTCTATCTATTGTGTCACAAGTATATATATGTTTTCGTAGATTTTCATGGGTACAGGTATGACGGTCTTGGCATATTCGGGTTTCTTCTTGTGTAGGATTTGGAAATTTCTGGTGACGTTTCGACGAGGTCCCACTCGTCATCTTCAGGCTGGTGTTTCTGCTCTTGTTCTAGGGCAAACACAGCGAGACCTGAGCTGCCTTCCTTCTATAAATACTGGTGGCTGGGTGTGGTTTGATGGCTCAGCAATTGCCTGCTGTGTAGAAACTTCCTGGTGAGTCAGTGGGGTAACACCTGGGGTCATTAATCTAGCTGAGATATGCTGATTAGTTAATGATTGTGGATTAGGCGTGATATCCTGAGTAGTTGGAGCTTGCATGCTACTTGATTGTTTTGCAATGTGTGTTCTGAGTCTGGTTTCAGTTTCTATGATGTCTGGTAGGCGGGAGGTATCATCCCGCTTGTTCATATTTTGGGGATGTTTTTCTATCTCGATGGCTTCCATGATTATTCTGTTGCTGTAGTGTTCTGTTTTGGAAATTAATTTAGTACTGTCAAAATCAATTTCATGTCCTGTAGTTTTGAAGTGTTGGAAAAGGGAAGAGGTTTTTTTCTTTTTTCTTTAATGCATTCTTATATTCTGCAACACGTGCATTTACTCTTCTGTTAGTTTGTCCAATATATGTGGCTGGGCAGATTTTACATGGTATTTGATAAACTCCCTGGTTTTCTAGCTGGATATTGTCTTTGGGGTTTGTTAGGATGTTGGCTATTTTTTTATGCAGAAAGCTTTAGAGGACTGGAACATTGCCATTTTTTTCAATGATACTGTTACAGCAAAAATACTAACTGTGATACAATGCTAGTTAAAGCAGGCGTACATAAGATAGAAAAACATCCCCAAAATATGAACAATCGGGATGATACCTCCCGCCTACCAGACATCTGGAAACCAGCCCTCATTAACAAACGTATCCCAGCCATAGAAACTGAAACCAGACTCAGAACACACATTGCAAAACAATCAAGTAGCCTGCAAGCTCCAACTACTCAGGATATCACGCCTAATCCACAATCATTAACTAATCAGCATACCTCAGCTACATCAACGACCCCAGGTGTTACTCCACTGACTCACCAGGAAGTTTCTACACAGCAGGCAATTTCTGAGCCATCAAACCACACCCAGCCACCAGTATTTATAGAAGGAAGGCAGCTTAGGTCTCGCTGTGTTTGCCCTAGAACAAGGACAGAAGCACAAGCCTGAAGATGACGAGTGGGACTACACACACACACACACACACACACACACACACACACACACACACACAAACTCACAGCCAGCTGAAGCTCAAGCAAGGGCAAGACTTGAAGATTAACTCCCCCACATGAGAATGGGTGTTCAGGTAAGTATAACAACACCCCTTCTCCATGGTAGGAGGATTAGCCTCCAAGGATTGGACATGCCAAAATAGCCCATTTAGGCAGGGAAGTCAAGGCTAGCTGGGATGACCTTGACACCTGGTTGCATGAATCAAGACTCGGTGGCCAAAGACTGCTTCGCCTGAGGCAAAAGCATCAATTTTATAATGGAGGATGAAGGATGTGGGTGATGCCCAGGTAACTGTCCTGCAAATCTCTTCTATCAACGCCCAAGCAGACCAAGCAGCAGTGGTAGCAGTAATACCACCTGGTTGGGGTAGCCCCATGAGACTATAACACATGGAAATAACCGTCCGAATCCAGTGTCCTACTGTGGGAGAACACATGTTTTTCCCCAATGTGGCAGAGTGAAAAGACACAAAGAGGGCCTCTGTTCTGCAAAAGTCAGAAGTTCTAGCCACATACACTTCTAGTGCTCATCGTGCATCAAGTGTATGCCAGTGCCTCTCCAAGTCTGTTTGGATATACTCCAGGCTGAGGTTACAGCTACAAGAAATACTACCTTATAGATCAGGCAGCACAGTGAGATGCCCTCCAAGGCTCGAATGGTTTTCTAGTCAAGGAATCTAAGACTATGGACAGATCCCATGTGGGGAACCTGTGGACCACTGGAAGACACAAGTTAGTAACCCCTTTGAGAAAATTTGCACCAAAGGATGGACAGAAAAGGAATCCAGTGAATTACAACAGAGTACTGTAGAGAAGGCGGCTAATTGCTGGCAAAGAATATTTGGGACAAGGTCTTTGGCTAGACCCTGACAGAGGAATTGGATTATGTTAATAATAGACAAGTCAAGGGGAAAATGCCCAGTGATGGGTTACCAATTTTTTTATTACCACACTGTGGCCGTGGCTTATGCATTTTGTTTCAACTTCTTTCAGTGTAAATTGGGTGTTCTGGGGTGGAGCTCCATTTTTGCTACCCCACTGCGTTCCCCCCTGTCTGGGCAGTAGCCCACCTCTGATTATCTACTGTATAAAGTGTATGTAGACACACACGCGTGCACAGCTTTTCTAAAATTATACACATTCAACCTCATTTACTGCGATAGAAAAACATACCCAGAGCACAGAAGGGAAAAAAAGAGAAAAAAATCAAAATTTTGCTACCAGTACTATGTACCTGACTGTACCCATAGGAGCCCACCACTGAGAATACCCCAACAGACTGCACCATATACAAAACACTTTCCAGGTATGATAATAAATACGTTCAGTTGAAGACCTCCTGGAGGCCAACATAGTATCTGTAAGGTCCTCTGGAACCTGGCAGTTCTTCAAAATGAGCCGCTCAAGTGCCTTGCAGTCAGTTGCATCCAATCTGGATTGGGATGTGACACTGATCCCTGGAAGAATGATCACTCTGTCTGCAGGATTGGCCATGGTGGAGATACATTGGCCTGCAAACCAAGCTCTCTTGGGCCAATGAGGGTCCAGTAGGATGCACTCTGCCTTCTCCTGCAAGACCTGCTGAATGACCTTGGGTATGAAGGGTATTGGAGGAAATGCATAAAGTAGTCCTTGCGGCCAGGCACAGTGGATAGCATCAGTTCCCTCTGCACCCTGTACCTGATGAAGTACCTGGGAAGCTGGGTGCTCTCCAGAGTGGCAAAGAGGTCCAGAACTAGCCAGCTGAACCAGAACATTAGTTGAAAGATGTCCAGGTGCAGAAATCATTCTGTCTGGTCTATGAGCCAATCAGTCTTGTGGTTGCTCACACCAGAGATGTGCTGTGTGGTCAGAGACTGAAGATGATGCTCTGCCCAGAGCCTGAGTTTCATGGCCTCGGCCATCAATAGCTGGATCATAGTGCCTCCTCCTGTTGATTGATATGCACGTTGATTGTCATATTGTCCGTGAGGACAAGCACATATTGACCAAACAGGAAAGGCTGGAAATGGAAAAGAGCCAGGAAGACAGCCTGGAGTTTAAGCAAGTAGATGCTCAGGCATTTCTCTGCTGGGGTACAGATGCCTTGGGTGACCTCCGACAGGATGTCAGCTCCCCAACCTAAGGTGCTGGTATCTGTGGTGACCAACAGTTTCTGTGATTCCAGAAAGTAGGTCCCTTTATGGATGGCCTATGACTTCCACCACTGGAGGGATCTCCTGACAGCAGCTGGGAGCTTGACTTTGGCTGGAGAAGAGCCCTGCCCTGCCCACTGAAATGGAAGCAAGGACTATTGAAGGTCCCTGGAGTGCAAGTGGGTCCAAGGAGTGATATGTATGATTGATATCATCTTGCCCAGGAGTGAAGATAGCAGACTCAGGGGAGATGAGCATTGAGCCAGAACTTGCTGGACAGTGTCCAATAGCCTATGCTCCTGTGAAAGATGCACTGTGCACTCCAAGGAATCAATGATGGCCCCCAGATGAGTCATCTGGTGACTCATCTGTGAGGTGGTGACAGTTGACTTTTCTCTAAATTTACCAAGACAGTTGACTTTTCTCTAAATTTACCATGAAACCATGGTGTTCAAGTCCGTGCAGTGTTATCTAGAAATCTCTCTCCCCCAGGATGAAGCAGAAGATTAGATGGAAATGTCATCCAAATAACATTGCACATGGACAGGCATTACCCACAGCCAACATCTTAGTGAACACACATGGTGCCAAAGAAAGTCCAAATAGTAAGGCAGCATATTTGCAGTGCACACCCACATAGCAAATGTGCGAATATTGATGGTGACAAGGCCGAATTGAGATGTGTAAGTATGCTTCTGAAAGGTCAGTGGAGGCCAATAGGTTCCCCTGCTGAATGGCTGCCAAAATAGACTGCAGGGTGTGCATCTTAAATTTATGGTAAGCCACGTACTGGTTGAGCCTCCTGAGATAATATATATAATTGTTTATTTATAGTGCTCTGGCATTTCCTGTGATTTTATATAAATATTTCTTATTTTTCTGCCATTTTTATTTTATTTTATTTGTTAAACTTTAAAATGGCTGCTGCCATAAATAGACCTATTCAAAATGACCACCCCCATATGGACACAAGAAAGCAAGTTATGGTGGCCTAGAAAGGCTCTCCAAAATGGCTGCTGCCCTGTACAACTCCCAAAATGGCCACCTTGGCTTCCTGGTGCCCTTAAAAATGGCCACCAACCATATGGAGAGGGAGGTAATGTATTCAAAATGGCCACTGATCACATGGCCCGACTCAGAAAGGGCTTGGCTGCCAATGAGGAAGGACTCCTACAGGGCCTCTGTGCTGGGAAGAAGGCTGAAGCAGTCGGAAGAGGACGAGCTCGCCGATGGAAAGGCCCCCAGAGATCACAGGCCATGCAATTGTGGCAGGTAAGCAATGGAGAGATGGGAGGGGGTGTTGGAATGCCAGATTAGGTGCAAAGTGTCAGGCCACCTCAGGGAAGCATCAGAGAGTGGTGCCTTTTGGCTCAGCTGGCAGCCGGGCTGCAGTGTTAACAGGGAACTCTGTTTTGCTGAGAAGGCGAGTGGTGGTGATTTCCAGGCCAGCTGGGAAAGTGGGACATTGCTGAAGTGATGAGCTCCCTTTTGGTGCAATTTAGGTAGCACAGGAACGGTTAGATAGCCAGAGCTTCTGAGGAGAGCTTTTGGGCTTTGGCCTAAAGCCATTGTAGTGATTCCTTGGCCAGCTGACAGACTGAAGAACAAAGGTTTGGTAAAGCTGCCAGTCTGATCAGAAAGGCAAGGCATTAATTTGGAATGGCCAGGCAACCATGAACGGTGCCGAAAGCCCTATTCCTATATTTTGGCCATAGCCTCCAAAGCTAAGGCCTGCCTGAATTATTGCTTCGCATTGCAACCATCCGTTGTGAGGCAAATCTCCTCCCAGGCAAGCCTCATCCCATTTCCCCCATCTCACACTGGCATCTTGCAGTAAGGAATGAGCAGGCTTTCGGCTGGAGTGAGTGAGTGACAGCTGTAATTGAAATCCCAAGTCTGCTTCAACCCAACTATAGGCCAGATTGGTGTTGGGGAAGCTCACTGGGGGAAGGAAACTTACGAGTAAGGATGGTAAAGGTAGATGATGGGTAGATAGGAACTCTTGACTGTAGTGCTTGTTGGAAGCAAAAGCACACGTCCTGGACTAAGACTGAGTTGAAAAGGGGGGATGTAAGATGGAGGACACTATTGATATATTTTTATACCCAGTCCTGATTGGCTATAGGATAAGGTCAAACCCATCCTTGGAGGCTAACTCCTTCTACAATGGAGAATAGTAATTTAAGAACCATAAATGGAAAATGTATATAATTATTTGTGGGCCAGTAATGCAGGGGGGAGGGGGGAAGAGAACGTTAAATTTGTTTGTGATACAAATATTAGCATTGTACCAGAGTGGAGATTATATATTTACTGTTAATTTTATATTTGTTATACATCTGATTTGCTTAATGATCTTAATGATCTCATAATTCATTTGATGGCTATAGAAAGAACAGTTGTAAAATTGGGCATATCTCATTTTTAATTGCTTAAATTAATTGCTTAGTTCTAATTGTGGTCATTAAGTTAAAGATTTTTAAGTTTTTTTTTCTTTGCTGTAATTGTGTCCAACATAGAAAAGCATTTCAATTATAAGCTAAAGGTTAAATTGTCAGCCTTGTTTGCTTTGTAGAATTGCCATGCATTTATCTAATGTGTCTCATATTCAACTTAATAAATTTGCATATGCATCAAAGATAAATTCTTTGTGTGTCCAAATACACTTGGCCAATAAAGAATTCTCAATTCTATTTCTACCTTTCTTTGTATCTCTATATCATAAATATATAAGAAGACCAGTAATGGGCAGCCAAAATTTTTACTGCCACATTGTGGGTGTGGCTTGATGGTCATGTGACTGGGTAGGAGTGGCTTGCCACCCATGTGACCGCATGGGAGTGGCTTGAACGATCATCATCATTCAAGTGAACTGTTAAGTCCTCGACTTACAACCTCATTGGTGTCACTCTCTGGGGTGACAATTTGCTTCGCTGGGTCACCCCTTGCCTCAGGCTGAGTAGCTAGGTGAACGAATACCGATCAGCTGTTGAGAAAAGAGTGGGGAGGACATGGGCTGCCTTCAACTCCTGTCGGTGCTGGAGGAGGAGGATGGAAGGGGGGGATGGTCCACTGGAGCTGGGCACACAGCTTCATTTCCACCAGTGGAACTGCATTCCACCCCGTCCTGCTTGCTGCCCACTCCTGAGGAAGACCATTGGCTAAATTGTCTCCTCCTAAAATTGCCAATATATTTACTGATTTTTCTTGCCAAAGAAACAGTGGAATCCTCTGGCCCAAAGCTGCTTTCATGGTAGAATAGAATTCATAGAAACCTGGCTTCTAGGCAAGCACCTTAATCACTACACTAAACTGGCTGACTAAAACTTTTTGATTTATCTTTTTTCTTCACATTACGTTTTATAGGATTTTATTATTGTGTTTAGAAACAGTATTACTTTAATTAAATTACCGTATATACTCGAGTATAAGTCGAGTTTTTCAGCCCAAAAAATGGGCTGAAAAACCCAACCTCAGGTTATACTTGGGTGACAGACAAGTCACCACAAGAGGGCGCCCACGTGACCCTGGCAGGTATTACTGGCTTGGGCGGCTGAGGTAACTTGCACACGAGAGGGGAAAAAAGAGGTCGGGTGGGGGGGCGGTGGCGAGAAGACAGAAGCAGCCAACCAACCACTCCAATGGCGTGTGAGAGGGGAAAAAAGCCGGTGAGTTGAGGGGGCAGTGGCGAGAAGACAGAAGCAGGAACTTCCCAGTTTTTGTGGCAAAAGTAGGTGCCTCGACTTATAGTCAGAGCAACTTATACTCGAGTATATACAGTAGCAATTTTATACTTAATATTTTCCCCAATTTATCTCTTTGTCAAATCATGAATATTAACATCTGTTTTTAATTATAAAAATAATTACATTGCAGGAATATCTGTATTTAATCAGCAATTTAAATTAATTTGTTTTTTTCTTTTAAAACTTGTTTTTTAATTTTATTTTTAAGGATTAAACTGTAAGTTTTTCTGACATTTTCCTCAGGTTAATGAAAAAAATTAATGCATGTGATTTAACCATTGTATGTGTATTACCATTTTAATCCTTTTATTTTCCCAAGTATAAGATATATATACTTTCTTTTTTATGTTTTGCCTTTAATCTGATTTAAAGTCTAGATTCGGTTGATTACTCTGCATTAACCAAAGGTCTGAAAAATGTTAGAATTTATTAACAGTCAAGTCAATGTGTCCAATTGAATTGGAGAACATGTCCTAAAGATGGAATATTTTAAAACCAGTATTGAATATTCAAATTGAAAAGAATGGTGTTCCTTTAATAGTTCTGGGTAATGGTAATAATAATTAACAAATTATTCAAATAAATATTTTTAGAGTTATTTCCCCAAGATACTTTTTTGCAGAATTGTCTTGTTGCTAGTCATCTTTCAATTTTTAATCTTTCCTTCCAATTAGCTGTAGAAATTTCCAGAGAACTAGATTTTCATATAATGTATCCAAAGTAAAATATTTCTAACTTAATTCTATGGATCTTGAGCAGGGATGGGTTCCAGTTTTCTGTGCTGTGGGTTTGCTCAGGAACATGCCATATGATGGGAACACATACATTACATGCTATACATTCACTTTTAAAAAGCTTCTGCGCATGCACAGAAGCAAAAAACAAGATGGCACAGAAAACTGACTTGGGGGCATGGCAGGCCTGGGTCACTGCTGGTTCTAGTGACCCAGACTGCCAAGTTATTACCAGTTCTATAGAACTGGTCCAAACCTCCAAACCAGGAGGAACCACCTCTGGTCTTGGGAACCAGGAATGGAAGCCCACCCAGGTCTAAATCAGTATTCCTTTGAAAATATACAGTAACTTAATTGGTACTAAAAATAGCAGAATCAGCAATTATGAGTTCCTATCATTCAGCACAAGTGGCATCCTGCTCTGTGAATTCATTCATGAATTGGGACTCCCCAACCAATTAGATCCAGCAGGAGATACATTGCCTTCTATCCACGAGGAATATCATGATGGAACCTAGTAAAAAAGCTTTTTCTGTTATGCCACTCTGTAGAACATCCTTCCATCCCCCTGATATCACAATCCTACTGATTGACCTGGATTTATCATTAGTTTAAATTCTGATGGTGTAGGTGAGCTTATTTCTTCATCTTGTTAACTATGATTATTATATTATTGTGGGCCATTTTTGCCAGGTGTTATTATATTTGTTACATTACTTTTCTAATGCTGTTTATTGCATTTTTAATTCTTTTAAATTAAAAAATACGTTTTTAAATTCCATTCAGAGTTATATATTTAAAATGTGAACCACATACATTTGAGACTTGTTTAGCATGTCATTCTCCCATATTCCAAAGACTCAAAAACTGGTTTGTTCTCAGACTTTAAAAAGGCTTTGCTCAGGCCCAGGCTCAACCAGAAGTGTGTTGCTTTTGTATTCAAGTTGTTATCATTTCAGATTTTATTAGACGCCTCCTTTTTCTAGGAACTTTGATGCTGCATTTCATCAATTGCTCATCCAAAATTACACAGAAGTAGGAAATAAACTAACAATCCCATTTCTACTTTACAAGCATCTCCATTGGTATCTGATGCAAAAGATTCTGTACCAATCATTTCCTAATTATGATTAATTACCATACTCACAATCATTTTACCTTGAAACATGAGTATAACATCTGGTGTTTTCAGAAAATTCCTAAATAATAGCAATGGCACTTAGATTATATACCACCCAGGGGTGGGCTGTTGCCCAGGTGGGGGGGGACACAGTGGGGTAGTGAAAATGGACACCCCCCCCAGAGCACCCAATTTGCACTGAAAGATGTTTAAAGGAAATGCAGGATGTCCTGCATAAACCACGCCCACAGTGTGGTAGTAAAAGTTTTGGTAGTCCTTCACTAGTAATACCCCATAGTATTTTTTGGCATTCTTTGAGCAGTTTACAATGTCAGCATATTGCCCTTAACAATTTGGATCCAAATTTTACTAACGTTGTAAAGATTGAATGAGGAATCTCGTTTCAGCTGGTCAGGATTAAATTCCTGGCACTGGGCAGAATTGGCCTGCAACACTGCAGCACCTTTTCTATTACTTTACAAAAAATATCATTTTTCCAAAAACTTACACATCTTAAATTATTGCAGCTCCAAAATATCAACTACTTGAGTTAAAACAACTTGTAAGCCTTTTCCTTTAAAAAAGCAAAAAGAAACCAGAGTCTTCCATTGTACTGTCAATGCTGGGCAGATTCCACATCCTTCAATGCATGCTATGACTATATATGCTTAGTAATAATAGCTAATCTGGGTTGAGCCCAGTTGAGCTAGATGCAATTAATTAGTTGAAATAAAACAAGCCGGGTCAACCTGACATACTAGGAGACAGATGTGAGTGCCCAACAGCCATCTACACCCAGTACCCTCTTTGAAATTACTAAGTCAGCTTGACCTGTATTGTGCCATACTTTTTTGCCTGGTTGTGAAAAGTGTCACATGAGAATGCAACTTGGATTCAATTTTTAACATCTTCATGTCTGACCTTCCCCTTTGTCACTCTGTCTAATAAATGTGACATCATGTTAGAAAATATTCTTCAAAAATACACGTAAATGTTTTATGTATTGCTACCTGGACATATTGAAACTGATTGCAGCCATAAGTGTAATTAAATAGAAAATGTTGCTTAGGTTTTATAATGCTGTACAGTCCAGATTTATATCACACACTGCAAAGGACTTCTGGTATTCCTGGGGATGCAGTTTGATTTTTTTTAAATGTAGCACACAAATGTAACCCTTCCTATACTCAACTGCCATTTCCTAGCTGTTGAATGTGCAGCAGAACTGTTTAATTCTACATAAGGAAGCAAATCTCTAGGCTCAGGTGCTTCATGAATACATATTTTAGAAACTCTGTGAAACTTACTGGGAGATTTTTTTAAAGCCTTTTTATAACATCACTCCATTTATGCACACATTTCAAAACAGTTGGATCACATAAATCAGAAATTTAATTAAATCAAATGCTATCTCTTTAATGTGCCAGGATATCAGCATGAGTTTGCTAAATAGCATGCTGACTTGTTAATGTGAAAAACAAGTGGGGCTTGCTTGGTATATCATAACATTTGACAGAAGGAGCCAATCAAATACCATGGAGCTGTATTAACAGATACAGCTATTGTATTTATAGTCTTGGATTCACAAAGCAGATAGAAATAGTCCTTTCTCTTGATCTAGAACAGTGATGACAAACCTTTTTTTCCTCGGGTGCAAAAAATGTGAATTCAAGTGCAACAGAGTGCACATGTGTGCCTACACACATTATGCAATGCCCCCTGCAGGCTCGAACATCTGTGGGCTGTGGGGGTAGTGCTATACCCCCCACCCCATTTTGGTGCTAGTAGGCCTCCATGAAGCCTCCTGGAACTTAAAACTGGTTGCGGGAAGAGTACTGCAACACCCCCTTCCCCGTGTGCATGCACACGTGACTCCACCCCCCACGCATGCATGCATGTCTCTCGACAAAAATCTGAAAATCAGCTGGCTGGCAGGAGATGCACAGGCATGCGTGGTGGAGCTGATCTGAGCATCAGCTTGTGTGACCACATAGATGACACCACCAGTGGCATGCGTGCCATGGGTTTGCCATCATGGATCTAGAATAATTCATATGCAGAAACTATGGCTAAGCAGGTCAGATTTTTCTTCTAGCCTCTTTTTCTCCATCAGGTTTTGCAAATCCTGTTATTGGTACTAAACAAAATTTACAGTCTTTATTGGCCATATAATGCATATATTTGAAAACTGCAAACTATGGCTTGATGGGTGGGAAAAGAAATAAAAATAAAAGAACAGGTTCATTGAGAAATATCATAGCCTTAAAGAATGGAAAACACATGTCATTAATAAGTAATCCAAAAGTTGTCCTCCGATCATTTGCCTTTTGATCTTTCCCCATACTAAGTGGAAAAACATCCTTCATTGCATCATCTATTATTACACTATAGATAAATATTTTTTTTCCAGCAAAGTTTATTTTACCAGCAACCTCACATAATTTCTCCCCATCTTGTTGAGAGTACATTCATTAATTTTTCACTAAAGCTACATCCTCAATACAACAGAGTTCATACTGGGTACAAGGTCATGAGTTACCAGCCTTGCAATATTAGATTGTCTGAGTCTTGTAATCTTTTTTCACTGCTTCTTCTAACTCAGATTCAAATGTCCTCAATTGTTAGTTCATGAGTAGTTGCTTCTTCAATGTTTTTAAATTGCCTAACTCGTTCTTCCTGCAATTGAGAAGAAAAATAATGAGGTTGCCATACCAAAATTAACACCATGATTGCAGCATTTAGGAGCTGAATCGAATGATCAAATGTTATTTTAAAAATGAAAATTAAACTTCAATATCCTAACTGGTCTTTTGCAATTGAACATATAATACAAATTTAAAATATGTCTACTAAAACCAAGTAAAGAGTTGAGAGATGTTTAACACACTTTACAAATAGCAGCAACATTTTTTTTCTGGCTTGCTGTGAACTAATTGATAAACATTTGAGGAGGACCTCACCCCTGGAATGTTACAGTATTCAATTTAATGGGGGAGAAAAAGTACTTTTCCCAATTCTCCCTCCCAAAGGACTTTTTTTGCACCCCCTGAAATATATTTGGAGTATATAGTAGAAAAGAGAAGATGTCACAGATATTCTGGGAAAAGGCAACATGAATAAAATGACTGTTCCCGCAACCTTCTGTGAGCATTAACTTCTCTTTATTAAGAACAATTTTGACTAAGTATAAAAGAAAGATCTCTGTATGATTAAGATATTTTCATTTAAAAACAAATCCAGGATCTTAGGTCTAGAAAGGAGGATATTCTGCATAAGTACAGCAGGAATGTAGGTCTTTTAGAAGTGTCTCCAGATTTAATTTCATAGAGTTCTTCTATTGGGAAGACCTAATTTCTTCTCAGTTAATATGGATAGTGTTGATTTCACACCTATTACTGCCCCTCATAGGAATGTTGTGCAAATAAAACAGATTGGGAGAACTCCCTAATCAGATAAGATAGTTCTTAATTATGACATACATATTACAGAAATACTAAAGCTGCTGCAAACAAATGATAAAAACTTCACACAAATCAGATAACCAGAAATTCCAAATTAATTTGGGATAGGCACACCAGAAGTCTTTGCAAAGTTTGCTGAACACTTTTTTTAAAAAAAAGATATTTTTTTCTTTTTATGTTCTAGTTTTAACAAGAAAATGCTTTTTAAAATTTCTGTTTAAGATTATAGTAGATTGTTTTTGATCAGATTTATTCAGATTATATAATGCTACTTTTCTCTCTCTATCTAAATTCTATCTTCTTCCAGCTTCAATACTCTGTGATATGGACGAGAAAACAGTGGCTTTTATAGATTGAATTCCAACATGGCCAACAATAATCCACAATTGGTACTGAGCATGGGATGAGCATACAATGGTACCTCTACTTACGAATGCCTCTACTTAAGAACTTTTTAAGATAAGAACTGAGTGTTCAATATTTTTTTTGCCTCTTCTTAAGAACCATTTTCTACTTAAGAACCCAAGCCCGGAAAAATTTCCCAGGAAATTTGGGAGCAGCACGAAGGCCCAGCCAGTTTCCTGCCATTCCCCCTTTAATCCTGGCCATCTCAGGCTTTTCTGGGGTCCCAGAGGAGCCTTTCGATGGCGCTTAAAGACGCTTTGGCAATCCAGAGCAAACAAAGCATTTTCCTTTCTCTAGGTGCTTGGAGAGGGAATAAATCTCTGTCAGCCCCCAGAGAAAAGAAACGCTCCCTTCGCTCTGGGCAGCCGAGGAGTCACCACAGTGAAGGAAAGGTGCCAGTCATAAAGCAAGCAAGCGAGAGGAGAGGGGAGCCCTTCAGCATGGGAAGGAAGAGGCAGCAGGTATGGGAGGCGTGTGCTGCCTCAGAGTTCCTCTTTTTTTTTAAGCCTTAAAGTTTTGGATTTTTTTGATTCCCCTCACCTCATCTTCTTCCTTTGGCAGTGACTCCCCTCCTCCTCTTTCTCCTCCTCCTCCTCCTCCCACCCCAATTTATTTCTTTCCTAATGTGTTTGCATGCATTATTTGCTTTTACATTGATTTCTATGGGGAAAATTGCTTCTTCTTAAGAACCTGGTCATGGAACAAATTAAGTTCTTAAGTAGAGGTACCACTGTACTTCACTATTCTGCAGCCAGCCTGGGCATTTGATTTCCTAAATCCTAGTACCTTCCCCAAGTCACAGTATACATTGAAACAGATCAGGGTGAAACTTTTTGCTATATGCATAACTCGACTATAGCCACCATTATTAGGTTTTTAGTAAGTATCTAGAACTTTCGCAGAACCTCTTAGATTTATAAACAAAAGAGCATGGGAAGGAAGCATTTACCACAAGCACTTTTTTTACATTTCTTTTCTTCCTTCTTTTTGTGATTGATTCTTTAATGATAGTTGCTTCTTGCCCACTTTTTGTTTGTTTTGTTGTGGCAACCAATCTTTCATTGGACTGTGCATCACTGCAGTTACTGTATCTTTTCCTTGACATCATTGAAAAGGGACTTTGTTGAAATGCTTCTGTAAATTCCTCTGGACCTGTTATAGCCAACCCGTTATAGCCAACATCGCCAAGAAAGCTTCAAGAGTTGTTAACCTAATCCTACGTAGTTTCTGCTCCAGCCATCTCACACTTACAAAACTTTCGCCAGACCCATCCTCAAATACAGCTTATCTGCTTGGAACCCAAACCACATCTCAGATATTAACACTCTCAAAAATGTCCAAAGGTACTTCACCAGAAGAGCCCTTCACTCCTCCACTCGAAACAGAATACCCTACAAAACTAGACTTACAATCAATGTTCTCTCTAATTTTTTTCTGGTGTGGGCGGAAAAGTATAATGTCTGAGTGGCACATTTTCATGCCTGGGTGTGGATCGGATAGAAACCCAGTCATTAAGCGAATCTGGCTTCTCCGCCCCCCCTCCCCCATTGTCTTTGCTTGTGAGATGGTCGCAAAAGGGGGTCACGTGACCTCAAAACACAGCAACAGTCATAAATATGAAATGGAGGCCAAGTATTGATCATGTGATCATGGGGCTGCTGCGAAGGTCATAAGTGTGAAAAAGGGGCATGAGTCACTTTTTTCAGGGCCGTTGCAACTTTGAACAGTCAGTAAATGAACCATTGTAAGTCAAGGACAACCTGCCTTCTCCCCTAGATGTTTTCTGTGGAGTTTCAAAATGGACTCCTGATCTGCTTCTAAAAGAGTGCACTGATCAGACAGATAATCCTCGACTTCTGTTCTGACCCCAATGGAGGCTAACGTTTCTATCTCCTGAGTAAGATGGTTATTAAGTGAGTTCTACCTCACTTTACCACCTTTCTTGCCACAGTTGTTAAGTGAATCCCTGCAGTTGCTTGTCAGAAGATCCCAAAAGATGTTCACATATCCCTGGGACATTGCCACCATCATAACTACATAGTCAAGTGTCCAAAGTTTGATCCAATAACCCTTTTATTTTTCTAAAAAAGTCCTTCCTTCCTAGAAGGAAGAATAGAAAGAATAAAATGGAAAAGGGGATTAAATGGGGATATTAAAAAAAAGAAAGAAAAGTTTTGCTCACATTAAAGAAATTGGAGTTTGAGAAGGGTTGATTAAGCTTGGAGTATTGTTTTGTTTGTTCTTTTTTAACTTTAATTATTTTTTTCTATTTAGATATATGAATTTAGGAATTGCCGATCTGTTTTAATAAAGTTAGAAGCATTGATTATAATAAGATATGTAGTAGGTGATACTGATTAGGATTAATGCATAAATTGGATTGAATTTAAAATTGTTGGGGAGACTAATGATGTTAATGATTTTTAATTGATTGAAAATAGATAATATTTAGATTTCCCTCCCCTTTTTTCTTTTCTCAAATTGTCTGAAATTTAAGATTAATAATTAAGTAAGAAATGTAGATAAGTATTAATTGGCTAAATGTTAGATGGTCTGAAATAATTTTTAAATTTGGGATTAGGTAAATGTGCTATTTAGAGGGGGAGAAGAAATCTGATATTCGTATATGTTTATGTTTTGTTTTTAATTTTCTTTTGTTAACATCTGATTGACTAAACAAGATTTATTGGTTTATAGAAAAACATATAAAAAGAAGGAAGCACTTTGGCATAATGGTTAGAACTATAATTGGTGTTGCACTTTTTGAAGGAGGGAATTTAATTAAAAGAAATGTAATTGGATGACAAAATTAGAAAAAAAAAACTTTTGCAACTTTTTTGATGATTGATATTAGGTACTAACAAAATACCACATTTTATTCATGGAAAATTAGATGATACAAAGTATTGTTTGAATTTATGTTGAGACAATTTTTAAAAAATCCCCCCCTCAAAAGTCCTTCCTTCCTCTGTCCCTCCATTCATTTCATTCTCCTTTCTTCCTTCCTTCCATCCCTCCCTCCTTCCTTCCTCCCCACTTTTCTTTCCCTCCCTCTCTTTCCCTTTTCTTTCTTTCGCTCTCTCTTTTCCCTCTCTCTAATTCTCTCCATCCAAGTCTACTCTCATTTCTGTGTACCTATCCCTCTCCCCCTTCTTTCTCTCATTCATTTCTCCTGCCCTTTTGCTCTCATTTCTCTTGCTTTCATTTCTGTTTCTCTCTCTCTCTCTTTCCTCTTCCCCTCCCTTTTTCTTTATCTCCCTTCTCTCTCTCATTTGTTTCCCTCTACTCCCTCTCTCATTCTGTCTGTCTTCGCCAAAGAGAAACAGCGAAGGGAAGATCAGCAGGAGTTGGCGTGGTCCAGAGAACTGGAGCAGCCAGGCGGCATGGGGCTCTGACCCACGGGAGTTTCTCTGAATCTGCCTGAGAGAATGGCATTCTGGGAGGAAGCATAGGCAAAAGCGGAGTAAGGTCTGCTGCTGCTCTTGGTCGGTTGTTTTATTTTCTGTCTCATTAAGTCGCGGAACCCCTGGCTGGCCCTTGCGGAACCCTTGGGTTCCACAAACCCCTGGTTGAAAAACACTGACCTACTATGTACCACTTGGAAAGCAATCAACTTCTGCCCCCCACCATGCGCCTGGGGGGGGAGAAGCGGGCAGTGTGTGTGTGTGTGTGTGTGTGTGTGTGTGTAAAGGGCCAGCAGCAGAACGGGGAGCTCGTGCACATGTGCCATTCGGTGCAGAAAAGTTTTTGCTGCTCTTCCCCCATCTCCCTACCATCTGCCTCAAGAGGCTCCTCCATTCCGACCAGGCTTCCTGGGTTGGTTTTTTTTTGCCTTCATAATTCACCTCAGAACCTGCTCGGCAGTGGGAAGCAGGAAAAAAAATAGCAGAGTGACTGGGTGTGGTCCCACCTCAGAGCTGGAGAAGCTGGGCGGGGCTCAGAGCCCACGAGGGTTTCTCCATGCCAGACAGCTTGGGAAGGGCAGAACAGCTGTCCAATGAGGAGAAATGGCTCCCCGCTGCGAGGCATTTGAAAACCCTGCATCACGATTGGGTTTTGGGTGCGCAAGCACGCAGGAACTGTTAGAAGGAACAGTGCTTACAATCCTGGATCTAGAGAACTTAGAACTACGACACCTTAAACATGATCTAAGTATTGCCCACAAGATCATATGCTGCAACATCCTACCTGTCAACGACTACTTCAGCTTCAACCACAACAACACAAGAGCACACAACAGATTCAAACCTAATATTAACCGCTCCAAACTTGACTGTAAAAAATACAACTTTCATAATCAAGTTGTCGAAGCATGGAACTCATTACCGGACTCCGTAATGTCATCCCCTAACCCCCAACATTTTACCCTTAGACTATCCACAGTTGATCTCACCAGATTCCTAAGAGGTCAATAAGGGGTGTGCATAAGTGCACTAGTGTGCCTTCTGTACCCTGTCCTATTGTCTCTCCTATATCTCCTATATCTTTTCTCCGAGTCTTCGGAGAGGGGCGGCATACAAATCTAATAAACTATAACTATAACTTCTATTCCTATATACTTTCTCTATTCTTTCATTGATATATTTTATTCCTATATCTTATTCTTATATCTTTATTCCTATATTTCATTCATATATCTCTTCTATTATTTCTCTGATATATTTTACTACGAATATATCCTCTATAACAGAGGTCCCCAACCTTTTTTGCACCAGGGACCGGCTTTAAGCTAGACCAGTTTTCCATGGCCCGGTGGGGGGGGGAGCTAGCTGTCAGCGGCGCCGTAAAAGGGGCGATCAAGAGAGGAATGGGTGAATGAATGGACGGAGGGTGGGAAGGAAGGAAGGAAAGAGGGAAGGGACAGGAACAAAAGAAGGGTGCAAAGGAAGCAAGGAAAGGTGTGAAAGGGGAGAGTAAGAGAGGAAGGAGTGAAAGAAGGGAATGAGGGAGGAAAGAAGGGAGGAAGGAAAAGGAAAGCAAGAAATGGAGGGAGGAAAGGAAGGAAAGAAAGAAAGAAAGAAAGAAAGAAAGGGGGAAGGGACAGGAACAGAGGAAGGAAGCAAGGAAACTTATGAAAGGGGAGAGTAAGGGAAGAAGGTAGGAAGGAGAAAGAAAAGAAGAAATAGAGGAAGGGAAGGTAAAAGAGAGAAAGAAAAAGAGCAAGAAAGAAAGCAAGAAAGAGAAAGAAAGGCAACTTCAAAGAAAGGCTCACTGAGCATCTCTCACTCTCTCTCTTTCTATCCCTCTTTCTTTCTTTCTCTTCCTTTCTCTCTCTCCTCTTCCTTTATCTCCTCTCTCTCTCTCCCTCTCTCTTTCTCTCCCCCCTCTCTCCCCCTTTCCCTCTCTCCCTCTCTTGCTATCTCTCCCCCCTCTCCCTCTCTCTTTCTCCCTCTCCCTCTCTTTCTCTCTCCCCCCTCTCTCTTTCTCTCTCTCTCCCCCCTCTCTCTTTCTCTCTCTCTCCCCCTCTTTCTCTCTCTTCTTCTCACTTTCTCTCTCTTGTTTTCTTTCTGTCTCTTTTGCTTTCTCTCTCTCTCTCACTCTTTCTTGTTTTCTTTCTCACGCTCTTTCTCTCTCTTGTTCTCTCTCTTGCTATCTCTTTCTCTCCCCCCCTTTCTCACTCTCTCTTTCTCACTTTCTCTCTATCTTGCTGTCTGTTGCTCTCACTCACTCTCGTTCTCTCTCCGTTCTTCTCAGCGATGACGCGCGCACGCCCTGCCCGCCTCACCTTTGCGAGAGCACTTTCGCCCCGGGCTCTCAGCAAGGGGGTTTGCAGGAGAGGCGGGGCCGGCGAAGGTGATATTGAATGTCGGGGGAGAACGGGCAGTTGCACGCGCTCCCTATCCCCCTGCTAGCCCACTCGGAATATTCAAAATAAGAAAAGCCTTCGCCGGCAAAGGTTTTTCTTATTTTGAATATTCCGAGTGGGCTAGCAGGGAGATAGGGAGCGCGTGCAACCGCCCGTTCTCCCCCGACATTCAATATCACCTTTGCCGGCCTCCGCTGAGGAAAGCCTTTGCCGGCATTTCCTCTCGGCATCAAGGAGGCGCAGCGGCGGGCGGAGAGAGGGAAGGGGGGGGCAGCGGCGTCCCTCCTGGCCTTGGCGGGCCGCCCAACCCTCCCCACCTCCTGCAAACGCGGCGGGCGGCGGGGGGAGAGCGAGGAGCCGGTTCCGGCGGGCGCGGGGCTTGGCTGGCTGGCGGGGGGAGCGCCGCTGGTGGTGCGGAAAGGCCGAGGGGGCCCTGGCGCCGCGGACCGGCTGAAAAGCCCCAACGGCCCGGTCCCGGTCCGCGGACCGGCGGTTGGGGACCTCTGCTCTATAACCTTCATTGTGTATTGGACTAACTAACTAACTAACTAACTAACTAACTAACTAAATAACTAACTAAATAAATAAATAAATAAACAAACAAATAAATAAATAAAAATAAATAGTTGAAAACCTTCTTGGAAGCATAATCCAGGAGCTGTTGCTTGGCTCTCCATTATAGATAGTTGTCATTTCATAAATTGTCTTTGGATAGTGTGAACTCAATCCTTCAGGACTGTCTTTAAATGATGGACTTACTTCAATTAATTTATTTTGCAAGAGAGGTAGTGACATCAATGAATATGAAAGTGAAAGCATGTTGTTAGAACAAATTGGCCCTTCTTTTAGAGTGCTGGGTTTCATTATTGCCATTTTTAGATGCCTCAAATAAATACTTTCTCTGATATCTTTGGAGCAATATAATAATAATAATAATAATAATAATAATAATAATAATAATAATAATAATATATTGGATTTGCATGCCGCCCCTCTCCGTAGACTATATTACCTATAAATAGCATCAATACTTAAGTCTATGGCATAGGAAACAATTTTTGCTTAGTGTTTTAATTAACATATCAATTAATCAATTTAAAATTTAATTAAATGCTGTGGTTGCTGATCGACTAGGGATTCTGGTGTGGCAATAAACAACTTTTTGTGAATTTGTGGGAATTCCTAATGAGGAATGCCACAAGCTGATCTTCCCAAAAGACTATCTGAAGCTCTACATCTATCTCTTGACTACATATGATACCAGCAGATATAGAAGAGAAAGGGTTTCATGTTCTAAGCATGCCTTCTTCAATGTAAGTCTCAATGACCTACCAATGACTTAGTAGAATTTAAGCTCTACAGCAGTGTTTCCCAACCTTTTTTGAGCCGCGGCACATTATTCATATTTTCAAAATCCTGGGGAACACTGAACGGGGGGGGGGGGGGGGCGCGGGGGGGGCTAAAGAAAAGTTTGGACAAAAAAAATATCTCTTCCTCTATTTCACTCTATTTCTCCCTCCCTCTTTCCTCCCTCTTTCCATTGTATCTCTCCCTCCCTCTTTCCTCCCTCCCTCTTTCCTTTCTATCTCTCCCTCCCTCTTTCCTTTCTATCTCTCCCTTCCTCTTTCCTCCCTCTTTCCTTTCTATCTCTTTTCTTTCTATCTCTCCCTTCCTCCCTCTTTCCTTTCTATCTCTCCCTCCCTCTTTCCATTGTATCTCTCCCTCCCTCTTTCCTCCCTCCCTCCCTCTTTCCTTTCTATCTCTCCCTCCCTCTTTCCTTTCTATCTCTCCCTCCCTCTTTCCTCCCTCCCTCTTTCCTTTCTATCTATTTTCTTTCTATCTCTCCCTCCCTCTTTCCTTTCTATCTCTCCCTCCCTCTTTCCTCCCTCCCTCTTTCCTTTCTGTCTATTTCCTTTCTATCTCTCCCTCCCTCTTTCCTTTCTATCTCTCCCTCCCTCTTTCCTTTCTATCTCTCCCTCCCTCTTTCCTCCCTCCCTCCCTCTTTCCTTTCTATCTATTTTCTATCTCTCCCTCCCTCTTTCCTTTCTATCTCTCCCTCCCTCTTTCCTTTCTATCTCTCCCTCCCTCTTTCCTTTCTATCTTTCTCTCTGTCCCTCAGTGGCGGCAAAGAAGAAGGAAGGCAGGCTGCAGAGGGCACCGAGGACAAGAGCGCTCGCTCGCTCCCTCGCCCTCTGACTTCCCTCCCTCGCTGCTGAAGTGACAAGTGCGGGCACGAGCGTGCGCGCGGGCCCGCTGCAAGAAGTTTTTGTTTGCTTTTTTTTTCCTTCCCCCGCCTCACGGGAGAGAGAGAGAGAGAAAGAACAGCGCCCTGTCGGTTCCGAGCGCAGCCAGGGAAAGTGGCCTCGAGCCGAGTGCGAACTGCGGGATGCGGCAAAGGACTCCTTGCCAACCAAAAAAGGGGTGGGGGTGGCGAAGGCAAAGCCTGGGAGGCGGGGAAGGGAAGAGCAAGAGACCCCCAGACAGAACGGCTGAGGGGAAGGAAAGACGGAAGGAGGGAGGGATTGAGAAGCGAAGCCAGGGAGGGCTGAGAGCAAAGGGGAGCGGCGCGCGCGCGAGAGGGGAGGGGTGGGGCGGGGATTCCCAAAACGGACGGAGAAAGCCCTCTCTCGCAGAGAAAGCGCTCCCAGCCAGGGGGCTGAGAGAGAGGGCTTTCTCCGTCCATTTCGGGAAAGCCCGCCCCGGCACCGGCAGCGCCCCGCGGCACACCTGGCCGTGTCTCGCGGCACACTAGTGTGCCGGGGCACACCGGTTGGGAAACGCTGCTCTACAGAATTCAGTGATGCATTATTGAAGAATAATGCCCACTGGATCTTTGCTTCCAACTTATCAGTTCTAAGATGGGGTTCTGAACATTTTTATTTAGAGAATATAAGTCTCAACAAACTCAATGGATATTGTTACAACTCTATCTTTTGATTTAAAATGAAACCATTACTTTCAGGCTCATTTTTTTCTTTTTACCAGTTCTTGTGACTTGTACATATGACAGAGAAATAAAATGCATGTAATTCCACATCAGGTAAATATGTCGTATTCTTTTTGAATACCAAGTGGCAGTTAAAAGCATACCAGATGAATTTTTTAAAGAGAGAGACAAAGAAGAGGAAATTTTGACTTTTAAACTATATATGACGCCAATTGATTTACTGGAAAACCCCCCACCTTTTTCACCTGAGAATGTCTCAGTTCATGTCATGGTATAAATTGCAACAATATTTATTTCCCAATTTGTTTAAGAATAAATTATTATACAAGAAAAGAAAGAAACAGCCGTTCCATTTCACATTTTCTCTACCACTAAAAATGTTCATTTTTCTTGAACCTAGTTGGGAACAGGCATACTGTATTTTCAAATATTTTGCTAATTCACATTCTAAAGAAAACAGTATTTTAAAATATCATGATCTTTTTTCTTTACAATAATTTCTTCCTAGGTCAGAATCTTTTTAAAATGCAAATTTAAACTGACAAGATTCAGCTATAATCATTTAGTTTAAAGAATGTCACAACCCTACTCCTGAAGAATTTTCATCCTATATTAGTGAGGTGAACCTTTTAGAGATTGATTGCATCCCAAAACCCATTTATTTATTGCAAAGTGCCAACTCGGCAATTTAACCTGAATAATGAGGTTTTGCTACCTAAAAAAAAATAAACAACACAAAGTTCAGCTAATTGCTCTAAGAAAAACATGATAAGTGCACTTTTATGCCCTTCATTCTTTTTGAATTCGAAATATAATGTTTAGCAACAATAAAAAAGATTTTTGTAATATTATTTCTTTCCCTCCCCATCTCTTCCCCATCTCTCTTTCTTCCCTCTCATTCTTTCCCTCATCTCTTTCCCTTTCTCTATCCCTCCCTTGCTCTCTTTCCCTCTGTCTCTCTCTCTTCCTCTTTTTCTCTTTCCCTCCCTCTCTCTCTCTCTGTTTCATGTGTCTCCCTCCCTCCCACCCCATCTATCAATCTAACAATCTATCAATCTATATATCCATTCATCCATCTATCCATCCATTCATCCATCTATGCTCTCCTGTCTGGCTTCACATGCCAGGTGAATCCAATCACTTGGGCTATGGAGGGAGAATGGAGACTGGCAGACAAAGCAAAGCATTAGAGATCCACATAAAATAAGACTACCCCAACCTGGATCCTGTCAGGGAGACCTCCCAGGCTCAGGCAGCCTGAACCCCCCCCCCCCTTGGAGGCGACCTGCAAGCAAACAAACATGGACTTTGACTGAGAGGCAGCAGCATGGAGCCCCATGTCTGGCCAGCGAGTAGAGCAGGCAGGATGGCACCTTCCTCATCATCGCTGTGGTTCTGGCACTGGCGAGGAGGGATGTTCAAGCCAAACATTTGGAGCCACATTTGGCGAAGTGGACTTGGCAGGGTCACTTAGGAAGGAGACCCCTGCCCATTTGACTTCCTTCAGCATGTGGCTGGAACGCAGAAGACAGTATGGGGTGGGAATGCAGAAGGCGGAGTAAATCTGTGGCTCTCAGTGTTCAATCCTCAAATAATCCTTTGGGGCAACTTTTGGTGGAAAAATTTCATGAATCGCAGGAAGCTTTGCAGTTGCTTCTGCGTGTGTGGGGGAGTCCATTCTACTACTGTCTTCCTCTTTTGGGGGTCCATCTCTATCTGTTATGGGAATTTGATAGGGAAGATAATCAATTTTACCTTGGTGGAATTTGAATTTAGATAGCTTGGCATATAGTTGATGAATGAAAGCCATTTTCCATTCATTGCCTTCCTTGAACATAACCCGGCAGAATACCTTCCACAAGTCCAATTTGGTATAAATCCTCCCTTTGGACAAAAGGACTAGCATATTTTTTATTAAGGGTAGGAGCAGTGATGGGGAAGTAATTTTATATACTATTTATTGAATATATAATAGTGGTTTTAAAAAAAATATCTTTATTGGTTTTAAATATTAGGTATCTTAAAAATCCAATTTTGGGCACTTTGCTACTTTCTGAAGCTTTCGCCATATGCCACATCACAAAATTGCTGCTTCCTCTATTTCTGGCTGTTTTAGCTCCATTGAAAATCAAATTAAAAAACAAAGATCCAAAATCCCTTTCGGCCACTCTCAACTCACCAGCATTAGCTTCAAATCCCTTCCTCTCTCTGTAAGTACTCATCCAGCTCTTTCCAGATGTTACTGCTTAGCTTTCCATCCTGGTTTTGCATTGTCTCCGTGGCTGTGTCGGCTCAGGTATGGCTGCCTGTCTGGCTTCACACCACAGCCGGTGCGAGACTGAGCTAATTTATCTGGTGGGGCATGCCGGCCCCTACCAGACCCTGCATCACCTTCCCTTCATGAAGGATCTGGTCTGGTCCAGAAGGACCAGAACCCCTGGGCAGTGGGGATTCAGAACCTTTCCAAGGGAGAGGAAAGACTCCTTGTTGCCGTGGCCATCAGATCCTGCCCCTCTTCCTCTCTATATATTTTCTTTATAGGAAAATCTATAGGGTTTATTGTTTGTCCAGTGTTTTGTGCCCATGCTATCATATTACCTTTAAGTTCATCTTTGATTGATTCATTTTGAAGTAGGCATTTATAAAGTGTGGAAATTATTTGGTCTTCTGCTCTGAGTAAAATTTTGTCTAAATTATTTTCTTTTTGGAATCCTTTTTCATTTTTGTCCTGTGATTTGGAAATATTGGAACCAATCTTCCATAATTCCTTTCTCTATTAGATTTTGTTTTGAGATAAGTTGGTTTTGTTCATTTAATAGATGGTTGTATGTGAAAATTTTAGCGAGGTCTAGGACATTTGGAAATATTATGGCTTCCATGCGGGAGAACCATTTAGGGGTCTGTACATAGAATTGTTTTCAAATTTTTTGCCATTGCTCTATTAGGCTTTTTCTGATATAGTGTTCTTTGAAATGAATTGTGCTTTGTTTGTCCGATGGAATAAATAATGATGCCATCCAAACTGTAGATTATAGCCCTCTAGAGTCAAAATCCTTTGATTTCTTAGGGAAACCCAGTCCTTTAACCAAGATAAGGCCGCTGCTGAATAGTATAACTCCCAATTGGGTACTCCGAGGCCACCTCTTAATCTGTTATCCTGCATATATATAGCTTCTATCTTAGCTTTTCTTTTTAACCAGATAAATTTTTATGTAATTTTTTTAAGGTGAATGAAAAAGGATTTATTTAGTTTAATTGGAGCTGAGGGGAATAAGAATAAGATTTTGGGGAGAATATTCATTTTTATTATAGCAATCTTGCCTAAGAATAATTGTAGTTTGGACCACTTCTCTAAGTCTTCATTTATTTTTTGTATTGTCTTGTCATAATTGCATTTTTTATGGAGCTAAACTTAGAGGTAAGTGACTCTTTTTGTCGTGTCAATATTTACGATATTCTCCAACTTTTTATTTTGTTTACTTGACACGTTTTTAGTTAAGATCTCAGTTTTGGTTCTATTAATCTTAAGACCAGCTATCTTGCCATATTTTTCAATTTGTTTGATTAGGAGAGGCCCTGTGACTAATGGATCTTCAACCATAAAAACAATATCATCAGCATATGCTTGGAGCTTATATTCCTTCTTTCCTATTTTTAGTCCTGGTATTTCTTTTTTATCTCTAATGTTTCCATCTTTTTAAATCTCTAATGTGTCCATCTTTTAGGGTAATTATTATTAGATTCCTGCCATTCTAAACATTGGGGGTTGTGGTCGGCCCACATATTGGGGAGTATTTCTGAATCAGTGATATTATTTAGTAATTCTATGTTAGTTCATGGCATGTCAATCCTGGACCAGGGTTTGTGAGGAATAGAGAAAAAAGGGTAGTATTTTTGGTTTGGATGAAGAGAACACCATGAATCTTTTAATTGCAATTCCTCTGCCATCTGATTGAAGGAGGCTTTTTTCTTAGTATTTCCTTTATAATTGTTTTTTCTATTTGAAACTGCATTAAAATCCCCTATGATTAATAACTTTTCCCAGTTTAATTCCAGGAGTTTATTATGCAATTTTGAAAAAAACTCTGGTTGTTTTGCACTTGGTGTGTATATATACTTACAATTAAAGTAGGTTTGGTCTCTGTATTTATTTGAATGGCAAGGATGCTTCCTTCATCATCCAAATAGACTAATTTTGGATTCAGGTATTCTTAACATAGATTGCTATTCCCCTCTTTTTAATTGAGGCTATGGTATAAAAGAGTTTACCTAGCTGTGAATTTTCTAAAAGATGATACTGAGATTTTAAGATATGAGTTTCTTTGATACAAATTATGTCCTGGTTGTTTTTTTGTTAATTTATAGAATATTTTATTTCTTTTTTGGGAAGAATTTATACAATTTATGTTTACAGAAAATAATCTTACTTTTTCTATTTTTTTTCTAATCTGCTGATTGTTTTCACTTTTGTCCTTTTGCTGCTGATTAGTATCTGGTTGTGGCTCCTTTTTGGCTGTCATCCTCCTGTTTGTCCTTGATCTCCTTATCCAAAAGATTGTCCTCAGAACTTAGTTCTTTTCTGCTTTCACCACCTTCCAATTCTATTTCATCCTGTTCCTCTACTGTTTTGATACGTTCCTCAAAAAAGTCCTTGTATTTAGTCTATATTTATTTTCCATTAATGTGATTGTCAGTTCTTCTGAGATTAGCCATCTGAATGGAACCCTATGTTTGTTTCATTTAAAAGTCAGAAAGTAGTATGGTTGGCACTTTTCTCTTATTCTCCTTTGGGTCTGTTTTAAAACTGTAATCTTGCTGCCTTGATAAGTAATTGTGTCATCCCCTGCACAGTTGTTTATTTCATCTCTTGTTGTTGTTGTTTTTAAATTGCACACATACCTCTTTTGGGAATCTGTTTCTTCAGGCGTAGCTGGTAAAGACCCTGTATATTCAATCCAATTCTTTAAGCACTCTGAGGAGTTGAATTGGTAATGCCTGCTATGACTCCGGCGATTACTATAGGAAGGTTTGATTCAGGTACGTTTTGGAATCTGAAAAAAGGCAGCTTTTTATAATTCTAAATTAAGAAGAGATTCCTCCAAGTCGGACTTGGATGACTTCATTTGTGTTTCTGTTTGTTGAAGCTTGATTTCTATCTTCTCAGTTTTTTCCTCAATAACTTTTATTCTTTGTTCGTTTTTCTTCAGGGTTCCTTGTAAGGATTCCATTATTTCATCCATGCTGCATATTCTTTCATCAATTCTCTTGATGTCTTTCCTCATTTCTTCATTGTTTCCAGTTAATTTCTCATATTTTCTATTTATCGATGACTGCATTTTTACCATCATATCTTCAAGGGTGGAGAGCATTGTTGAAGATTGTTGTGCAGCCAGTGGTTTTTTTCCAGATGGTCCTTCTGCATCGTGTGAGGGTCCTGGTGTCATGGGTAGAGGAAGAGTGGTGGTAGCCTTTTTCCAGGTTTTAGGTTGTGCATTAGTAACCATTGTAGATATTGCTAAAATTCTTTTAATACTATCCCAATTCACCATATACAATTTATACAATTTATATTTATGTCAATTTTAATCAATATTTAAATTGTTAGTAAGAGTGAGGTTAATTAATTAATTAATTAATTAATTGTCTGATATATATTTGAGGAAAGAAAGGAATATTAAGAGGAGTGAGAAGTAAGGAAAAGAAAAGATTTTGGATATAAGTAGCAAATTAATTAAAGTAGAATTTTAAATAAGATATAAGTATAAATCTGGTTGTATATACTGTAAATATATATAAATATAAATCAAGTAATAATATTAATTAAGTTTCAATATTTCAATAATTCATTTCATAATGTTGATTATTGGAATGATTCTATAGAAATGTCAATGCAAAAGTCAGTCAGTCAAAGTTCAGGACAATCCAAATGGAGAGATTATAAATTGAGAGGTGTTCAAGGAAAATAATTAGAATTTATTTATTTATTGGATTTGTATGCTGCCCCTCTCCACAGACTATTTTAAATAGTCCAAAAGAGAACCAAATGAGATGTAGTAGCTTTCTCAAATCAGTTCAAAAGAAGTTAAGTGTGTTATCAGTTTGCGTATATTGTTAAGTTATTTAGTAGCCTTTATCAGTAGAAATGTCCAAATAGATAATTAAAAGGTGCGCTGGGCCGCTGATCCTCCCTTTTTCTGAGCGCTTCTTCCAGTTTGCCTATTCACTTTCGAGATCTTCTGTCAGTCTAACTTCCGCTAACCTTCTCACATTCCCAAATCTTTTTGCATTCTGCTGCCAAGTATTTCCCAAATATATTTCTATTTTAGAGTGTTTTTGTTATCAAAAAAGTCCGGATTAGTCCAAATTAAACACAGTACTGAAAGAATCTATGGTTGATCAGATGTTATTTTACAATCTGTCAGTCCGAAACTTTCTCCTTCTCTCTCTCCCATTCCAGTCTGTTCCACAAATTAATAGTGGCCGCCTCTTTAATTTATGGAACACCCTCTCCAAAATACAGCAGAAGGGATTTTCTTACTGAGTCTCTCTCTCAAAGTTGCAATCTGCCCACCTGTGGCTGTCAGATTCTGCTTCCTCTAATCAGCATTAGGCAGCAACATCTTCAGATCAGCCATGAGGCTGATTTCTCTTGGCCCTTGATCTTGGGGTCTTCCTTACACTCTGGGGGGATCGCTTTAGTTATACATCCCTCCGAGCCAGAATTGCCTCTCCGGCAACTGAGAAAGGACCAAAACACAGGAATCAGCCCTTGAGCTAACCAGAGGCTGCCTTGTTGTTACGCTGCCTCAGACCAGTTTTTTTATTATCCTTCCTTCTCTAGTACCTTAGTATGATCCTTAATTACTTTTAAAATAGGAAATAATTAAATAGTATGTTTTTACCCATAAATGCTTTAATCATTTTAATCATTATCTAGAACTGAACTTTTATAGCAATTAAAGAAAATTGAGCTAATTGCCTAATCTCTTATTATACTGAACCTTGTGGGTTCAGTACAAAACCTTAAAATATTACTATGCTCCTCAACACATCTATCATTTGTCCTTTTTGGCCTATTAAACTCAGTTGACTGAATCAACTGAAAAAGAGTCCAAGTATTTATTTGAAAACTTATCTTGGTTGGTAAGCCACTCCCATCTAGTAACATGAAGTTTAAGCCACCCCCTGTCACACCACTCCCACCTGGTCACAGGGCCGGCAAACCATGCTTGCCTGGTCACATGACCATCAAGCCACACCCACACAATAAACCACACCCACCATATGGTAGTAAATTTTTTTGCAACCCTTCACTGGGAAGGGGATAGATGTTTCCCATGCAGACTTCATTAAGCCCATGATAGTCCATACACAGATAAAGCGACCCATCCTTCTTTTCCCTGAATAGTAGCAAGGCAGCCAGAAAACTTTTATAAAATGAAGTATAGTGGTACCTGACCTCAATAGACTAGCAAATATGCATAAAGGGATTTCTTATAAGTGCTGGAAATATAATAAAAATCCAAGTTAATTCTGTCATATGTGGTAGATTTGCAAATCTGTGAAAACATATTGTATTGAAGATACAAATATTAATGAAACCTGAAGTTTTTCTTTTAGGTAAGATGGACAAATCAATTGAAAAATAAAATGGGGTGCTATTCCTACACATGGTGATGGCTACGAGCATTGTACTTATCAAACAATGGAAAGAAAAAGAGATGCGAGGACAATTATTCTAACTTGTTTTTTCGTATCTCCCCTACAGTTAACTCATCCCCTCTTAATTGAATGCATCCATTCAATTAGTTCTGGTTATCCTCTTCTTTCTCTTTCCTCTATTATTTTAAGCATTGGAGCATTTTTAGAGAGCTGGATCTTCACATAATGTGAAGTCCCTCAGGATTGGGTGGCATAGAAGTCAAACAAACAAACAAACAAACAAATGTATCTGAAATTGGATAATTTAAGCCTTTTCATGGCCTTGATTGAGAACTCTGGTCTGATTTATTCAATGATCATCAGTTTATTTATTTTATTTTATTTATTGGATTTGTATGCCGCCCCTCTCCGCAGACTCGGGGTGGCTAACAACAATGATAAAAACAACATGTAACAATCCAATTAATAAAACAACTAAAAAACCTTATAGTAAAACCAAACATACACACAAACCTACCATGCATAACTTGTAATGGCCTAGGGGGAAAGAATATCTTAACTCCCCCATGCTTGGTGATAAAGGTGGGTCTTGAGTAATTTGCGATAGACAAGGAAGGTGGGGGCCGTTCTAATCTCTGGGGGGAGTTGATTCCAGAGGGCTGGGGTCACCACAGAGAAGGCTCTTCCCCTGGGGCCCGCCAAACAACATTGTTTGGTCGACAGGACCCAGAGAAGGCCAACTCTGTGGGACCTTATCGGCCGCTGGGATTCGTACGGTTATTTTGTTATGTTCCAGAAGCAGCTGGGTGTCCTTGAGCGTTCCTTCTCTTTGGCAGGAAAATCCTGAGTGGCCATTGGCTAGCTGAGCCTGGCAGCAGGGAATATATATAACTGCCAGACATGGCCACGAGTTGTTCCGATGTAGTTGTTATTAGTGGTTGATTGTTGCTGTTCTTCTGAATAAAGACTTCTGCTCAGTTTCCCTGCCTGGTCTGTCTCCTTTATTGTCAGGATTTAACAATTTTCTTGACTGTTGATAATAATATTCTCACCAGAGATGAAATGTGTCAATATCTTCCTATCCTCCAAGTCTAACTTTTGCTTCTATAGAATGTCATGGTCTTTCTTTATCAGAACTAGAGGCAATTTTAACTTCAATCTAAAACTTGGGAGCCGTGTTAATTTTGTCTTTCCCCACCTTTTGTTACCATCTCTTTTGTTACAGTCCTGTACATTCTTATCTCAAAAAAATGCTCAATAATTTCATTAGGTTTTACTTTTTGGTAGACATCTGTAATTAATCCATACTTCTGTTAAAATAATTTAATGAAAAATAAATGTTATTATTTCTTTAAGGCAACTATGGATGACTAGTAGTAGCATGCTGGTATCCATTGAACTACATAACTGGGGATTTGTTTTTATTTCAAAATCATTATTACTTTCTTATTTTATATTTCTTTTCTTGTATTAAAAATGTACAAATAAATCTTGAAATAATACTACAAATATCAAGGAATGAGACAGTAGTGGGTTTCAATTACTGTTGCTAGCTGTTCACTATTGGGAGCATGCAGAAACATCTGGTTGGATAGGCATAGCCTCCCACCACCACTGCTACCAGTTCACCCAATCTGGGACAAACCAGTCACAACCCACCACTGAAATGTGGGGCAAATTGAAAGGAGACAAGAGAACCAAACCCACAGACATTAGAATTGTTTTTGGGTAGTAGCATAATTTTCTTCAGTTCTGGAGGAAAAACCCAGGAAAAAATTAATTGCCTATGCGCTAGGCTTCTAAGCTTCATGCCTTTCTTTTTAAAGTTGTACAGACTATTCAGATACTATTATCTTTAGACATTAATTCTGGTAATGAATTAAGATATAATGTTCCCTTTTTTCTTACCCATTGGAATTTTTGACTATGTTAATTGTGGACAGACCTTTTGCCATGAAAGAGGTATCATTGAAGGAGTTGATAGTTTAGAAGTAAAACTTTTTTCTCTACATAGTACTTCTGGTTTATTAAGATTATCTTTGAGTCTAATTAATTTGCTGTTATGATTATAAAAAATATAAAGTTTGAACTGATCACAAAGTTAAACTGATTTTTAATAGTTTCATTTGGCTATCGATTCCTGTCCCTAAAACCTAAACTTTCTAAATTAAAAAAAAAACCATAATTAAAATGTTGGTGTCTTCAACGACTACATCCCAATCCAAAACTGGTAAAAAGTCAACTGCAACACCCCAATCATCAACTCCACAAAATTACCAAGGCACAGTAAATATGACTACAACCTCCCAATCATCAAACGTAACACTGGCATCTTTACAAGAGTTAATGGTTGAGATGCAGGAATCAATTGATTGAAACTATGAAAAGTTGGCAGGAAATATGGAAAATATGAGGGGTGATATTCAAAGAGTATAGAATAGGCAAAATGGATGGGAAAATTGAGTCTATTCAAGAAAATAAAAGTACAGGAAACAGAAACCAACACGATGACAGCTATTAAAAACATGGAGGAGCTTTACTCAGCATGGAACTTGAAGAGGCAGCCTTTTTCCTGAGGTTTCAAAACATACAGGAAAATTTAAAAAAAATATTGCAGAAATAATGGCTGAAATAATAGTGGGCATTACAGGTTCAGCCCCAAATAGAGTTATGAAAGAAATTGATGAAATATATTGCATTTATACCAGTTATGCCTGCAGAAACAGGCTGGCAAGGGAAGTACATGTTCGATTTGTGAAAAAAAACAATAAGGGATAAGGTGTATAACGTAGCAAGGGAAAATACTTTAACTTATAAAGGAAAAGAAATCATTGTGTTGAAACAAGTTCCCAGACGGATTAGGGAAAAAAGAAGACCCTACCAATTTTTGTCATCCAAACTTAACTGACACAGAGAACCATTTAGATGGTTAGTTCCAGAAGGCCTCCTAATCACTTCTTGAAAAAAAATACAGAAGAAATACAATAGAAGAACTCTATTTTATGCAGAGAAGAATAAAAATTGTAAACATAAATCAACATTTGATTATTTGGATGCAATGATAATAAAACATCAATTTTATATTCAAACTAAATGCATATGAAAGAGTTGCTTCTATATGCAAATTCTACAAAAAAGATGAGAAGAGAATATTGGAATCTGTGTTGACCATGTCAGAAAAAATGTAAAGTATTACAAATAAGAACTCTCAAATGGAACAGAATTTTTCTAAAATAATTTACTATGGTGAACATGCTTTTGTTTCAGTCCAAGATAATACATTTGGATTATGTTCAAATGATACATGAACACATATTTACTAAACACGCAGATGTGCAAATTGGATCCCAATGAGGCATATGGGTACCATAGCTCATTTCCTTTTGATTTTCGTATGAGAAATTAAATCAGTTAAATCAAATTAAACCTCCATAATAATTATGGGTGGATTTCAATCACCCATGCTTTTATAACTGTTGAAAATCATTTTTCTCATTAACTTACACTCAGTACTCCAAAATGATAAAGTAAAAACAATTTTTTAAAAAATGTCTGGAAATTTGTTTTTTTAAAAAACAACCTTGAAATATCACAGTGGCATAAATATTCAAACCCTTTGCAATAACATTTGAAATTTAGCTCAGCTGCCTCCAATTCTCTTGATCATTACTGACATATTTCTACACCTTGATTGGAGTCAACCTGTGGTAAATTAAATTGATTGGGCATGATTTGGAAAGACATGCATCTTTCTATAGGAGTCCTCACTGCTGACAATGCATACTGCAGCAGAGCAAAAGCCATGAGGTCAAAGGAACTGCTTGCAGAGCTCAGAGACAAGAGTGATGCAAGGCATAGATCTGGCAAGGCTACAATAAAATTTATGCTACACTGAAGATTCCTAAGACTACCTCCATAATTCTCAAATGGAAGAAGTTTTGCACAACCAGGACTCTTCCAAGAACTAGTCATTCAGTCAACAGAGTAATCGGGGGGGGGGGGGAGCCTTAGTAAGAGAGGTGATCAAGAACGTGATGGTCACTCCAACTGAGTTCTAAAGATCCTGTGTGGAGTTCTCAAAGGACCAACAATGCTGCAGCCTTCGCCAATGTATGCTTTATGGCAGAATGGCTAGACTGGCCATTCGGAGAGGGGCGGCATACAAATCTAATAAATTATTATTATTATTATTATTATTATTATTATTATTGTTGTTGTTGTTATTATTATTATCATTATTATTATACTGAAGCATCTCTTCAGTGAAAAAGAAATGAAAGCTTGCCTGGAGTTTGCAAAAAAAAACAAAAAACAATACCCAAACGACTTTCAGATGGTAAGGAATAAGATTATCCAGTCTGATGAAAACAAGATTGAACTGTTTGGCCTCAATTCTAAATATTATGTTTGGAGGAAGCCAGGTACTGCTCATCACTTGCCCAAAATCATCCCAACAGAGAGGCATAATAGTGGCAGCAGCATGCTATTGGGATGTTTTCAGCAGCAGGGAATAGGACATTTGTCAGGGTTGAGGAATATAGCCAAGTACAGGGACAGAGGTGAGTTGCTCCCAGTTTGGACCGGTTCTTTAGAACTGGTACCGGAAATTTCCCCCCACTCACAAAACCAGGAGGGATTGTCAGATGGTCTGAACAGGGTCTCTCAGCAGCGCCATAGGCGATGCCATCTAATATTTTCCTTTGGTCTCCTCATTTTTCCTACCTATTGTTCTGGCTGGACAGATCAATTATTAGAAAGCAAACCCACACACACCAAAAATATTCAATCAAAACAAAAGGATTATTATTTATATAAAGTTCAGCAAGAAATAAGCAAATTCTAAGGCATTTCAGGCTGACAGCATTTCTGTCTACGGAGCATAGATAAAACTTCAGGGTGCAAGCCAGCTAGAGTCATGAATCTTTACTAATGAGGTTTATCTGGTATTTGTCACTTCACTCACTGTTCAGAGTTTAACCAACTTATGTAAAAGCAGGAACCAAAATCCAGGGAATCAGGAACAGTCTTTCAAAACACCGTCTTCATGATGAATATTGTTTGCCACACCTCTTCTCCCATCAGTCTGTTCAATATATATCGACAGGGTGTGACCAAATGTCCCATATATCTACTCAATGTCTCGATCACCTATCTCAAACCCCTGCTAGAGAGATATTTATTCATTCTTCTGACCCTCATTCTTCTGACCCTCACATCTAAGAAAGCGTCATCAAAGCCTCCATTGTCCTCTGACTCAGAAAATAATTTTGGGTTCTACAGTCTCTGGTGGTTCCCCAGTCTCTAATTCCTCTTCCCTCTCACTCTCAGACTCAGATGTCAAGAACACTGGCCTGTGATGCCAGTATTCCTCCATCTCCTAGTCCTTGAAATCCGTGACCAGCTGACCCGGACATGGACCACTCACAATACCTATTGGTCTCTGAATGCAATTTAAAATGTTGGTTATGACCTATAAAGCCCTCAAGGCTTAGGACCAGATTATATATGGGACCACATACTGTTTCATGTATCCCAGTTACCTGTTAGAGCCCCAGATTCGGCCTTCTCCAAGTCCCATCAGTTAAGCAATGCTGCTTGGCAGGACCTAGGGGAAGAGCCTTCTCTGTGGCAGCTCTGACCCTTTAGAATCAGCTGCCTCTGGAGATTCATGCCACTCCCACTCTCCTGGCCTTTTGTAAGCTCCTAAAAACACACCTCTTCTGGCAGGCTTGGGGCCATTGAGCATTGCTTCATGCTCCAGTCAACACCATGAATTATTACTTGTGAATGAGTGTTAGTCTAATGTTTTAGTATGAGAATGGTGATTTAGATCTGATTTTACATTGTTTTTAGGTTTATATTTGGTTTCTCTGATGCTGCAATGCACACATGCACACATGCACATAGCACGGGAGGAAGCGAATCAGTGGCAAGGTAAATTAGAACCAACCGCCGTACAGGGATATCCTCAATGAAACCTGTTCCACAGTGCTCAGGACCTCAGACTGGGCCAAAGTTTCACTTTTCAACATAACAATGATCCTAAGCACACAGCTAAGACCAAGGAATGACTTAGGTAAAATTCTGTGAATGTCCTAGAATAGCCCAGCCAGAGCCCTGACTTGAACTCTAATGAACATCTCTGGAGGATCCTGAAAATAAATTAATGAGGGAAAAGATTAATATCAACAACTGTAGAATCAGGTTGGAGTGCAACAAAATTGACAAAAATGAAGGGGGCATGTGTTGTGAGTGGTCCTTAACCAGCTCAGTTAGTCACAGATTCTGAGGAGGATGAACCAGGTCTGTCTTGGTAACCTAGACAGTGTTCTTGACAATTGAGTCAGAGAGTGAGAGTGTGGGAGAATTGGAACCTGAGAAACCCGAGGAACTTCCAGAGACTGCAGAACCCCCAGTTATGGTAACATCTGAATCAGAGGATAAGGGGGACATCAAGGATCCAATCTTAGATGCTAGAATCAGAAGAGAGATAAGCATGAATATCTCTATAGACATAGATTCAGGCATTGAATACATCTATGTTCAGCTTGTTATCACAGGAAGTATAAATGGGAGCCCCGTGGGAAAAGTAGATGGAGAAACTCAAAGTTCCAATATGGAGAGCAAAGACTTGCAACAGAAAAGCCTCTTGGATCCTGAAATCCTGGTTTTGAATGTAGCTTGTGAGTAAAATGGTCAGAGACGAGAAGTAATGACTTGAATTTATGATTCTATTTTGGCAGGCTTAGTGACTTTGTTGATAATAGCCAAGTTGGCAGTTAGACTAGATTCCGATGATCTCATCACTGTTTTTTGGCACGCTCCTTTATAATGACAAAATGTTTCCTTCGCTTCCAAGTCTTAATTATGGATTAGTTACTGATAATTAACTGGGCTGGACAGCACAAATTGAACTCAGCCCATGGCACATGATTCTTGACATCATGGAACAACTATGAGCAATCATGCCCTACAACAGACATCCAAAACTTAATGAATCAGTTCGCAGTTTTACAAAATCAGGTTCAGCAACACATTCCTCCTCCTCCTCCACCTCTCCCCACCCCAGACCAAAGTCTCCTCTCACCCTCCCAGACAAATTTACAGGGGAATGTCATAAATTTCCAGCTTTCATAAATTAATGCAGATTGTTTATAGACGTCACTGGCAGATACCATGGAAATTGCTTTAATCCTGAGTTTGCTATCCGATTGTGCTTCTGGCTGGGTAGAGGCCTTGCAAATATAGCAACCCCCCGTGTCAGGTGAAAGATGTCTAGAGATGTTCAGATGGGGTTCGCAAACTATTACCGGATGTTCATCCCAGGGTTCACCAACCTGACTGTGCCCCACATTTGGTTTCTGCAAAAGAAAGTGTTCCAGTGGGGTGATGCTGACCCTTAAGAAGACTTTCATGAAGGAACCCATCCTCAAACATCCATTGTCCATTTGCCCCCCAGAGGCATTGTCCATTTGCCCCCCAGAGGCGGAGTAAAGACACTGAGACATATATTGTGGGTTAATTAAGGGTCATTTATTAATTAGCATAAATTTAAATAACTTTAAATAAATTTAAATACGTAACTTTGAATTCAAAACAAACTAAGGACCTGCAGAGCCAAACTAACGGGGCGGAAATTCCTACCATAAAATTCCTTGGCAACATTGGGCAAGAACTCCTTGCTGAACCAGGTGGAGGTACCACCTTCACCTGGATCCAAGCCACGCCCCTTCGTCGTGTGGGAGGAATTCACCCTCCAATCCCCGGGGGAGATTGGATCTGGTGATTCCCATGGACATCCTCTCTCTAATCCCCGACGTTGCTCGAACCTCTAGTTCCTGGAGAGAGGCAGTCCATCACCCTTTAAGGATGCCCAAAAGGAGCATGCGCAGTTGCTTCTAATTGCCCATTTCCGCCCCCAACCTGCCACGGAGGGGGGGGCAGATCTCAATCTTGCCCCCCCCGACCCCCACCCAGCCTCCTAAACTAGTTCCTGGAGGCACCTCTGCAGGTCCGACAGGAAAATGGCGTTCCCCTCATCTGAGAGGTGAACGCCGTTGGCCCGGTAGAGCCAGGGGGTTCCAAATTTTATAAGGGGATGCTTCACTACACACCCCCCCAACTCCCTAACCACCTTTCCAATGGCCTGGTTAACCCTCAACCTGGCCTTGTTGACGGCTTTAGGTGAGACAGCATTCCGCCAGACCAGTCTGGGGAGAATCTCAGACCACACTATGCGTGTGCCTGGATATGCGGTGGTGATGGCCTGCAGATCTTCGCGAGCCTGGATGCTCATGGCCAAACCACTCAAAACACCGAGGTCGTTGCCCCCGAGGTGGATCACCAGCAACTTGGGAGCTCTCCCGGATCGACACTGCTCAAAAAACAGGGGGCGGAGCCCCTCCCAGTGCATTCCCCTGCGGCCCATCCAGACGACGTCCATCCTGGTGCCCAGGGAAAGCTGCGATCCGACAGGAGACCTCGCAGCAAAACAGCCGGCCCAAAACACAAAACTGTGGCCCAAGAGCCAAACCACGGGCCGGGAAGCAGCAACAGCTGAAACAACAAACAAAACAATTAAAACGGCCAATACCCGGGTCCCTATCGGGGAGGCCTAATGTACGAACAAAAGGCCGCAGACCTCCAACGGCCGATGGCCATAATGTGGCGATCCGCGAAACCAGCAGTGGCAGCCGCGGTAGCAGCGCCTATCCGAAACGAATGTGTGCCGAACCTGGAGGGGTCCGCAACAATATGTTCAAGGGCCCGGGTTGTAATGGCCCAGAATTGGTACTTAGTCAAGGAAGCCCCACTACTGTGACAAAAGAAGTATCCCGGGGTTTCCCCTCGACAGGCGCGGAAGGTGGCCAAAGCCACCACCGGGCAAACGGCACCATCTGTTGTTGGTGCTAATGCAATTTCCGCGCCACGACCATACTGATCCGTTTTGGACTGGCGCAGGCGGATGGAAACCCCAGTAGGCTGTAACTGCACATCGCTCCACTGGAGCACGCACAGGCTAGTGTCCCGTATGGAATTGGCCAAAACCTTGCTTACCCTAAAAGCCCCCAAAAAGAGTGTGGTCACTGTCGCATGGAAAAGGCAGCCTTCATAATGCGAAGTGCACAGCCTGACCCACGTGTGGCTTAAGGCCGACAGCTGTGATAGCGATAACGGCTGTCGAGTATCGGCCACTGGGGGCGGCCTTTCCCGGGACCACCCTTCTAACATTCTCCTAACCCGGAAATCACTACACGTGTCAGGGAACCCCTGAGCCTTGGCGATGAATGCCAGACCCGCCAACTTACCCTTAATGGTTTTGACAGTCAGACCACGCTGGTGTAACAGCACACAGTGCTCCAACAACTGGCCGACTGGTATGGGCCAAGCCTGCCAGTAACCCTTGCTAGCCCTGAACTCCGAAAATTCCTTACGTGCCCTGCGGTACGCAGCCCGGGTGCTTGGAGCTATCAACAGCCCAATGGCCCGATCTGCTTCCTGCCTCCATGGTTCTGTAGCCCCGCCAGGCTTCATAAGTGTCCTGGCATCTGGTCTGGTGTGCTCTGTGCCCTGGGCGCCAATGCCCGGAACCTGGCCAGCTGTCCACGGGATAAAGCGTCAGCCACACCATTCTCCAATCCAGGCACATGGCGTGCCATAAACAATGCATTCAGAGTCAAAGCTCTACTAACGAAAAAACGCACCAGGTGCATTACCCTCTCATTTTTTGAGGACAACGAATTCACCACGTGGACCACCGCCAAGTTGTCACACCAGAAATGAACCACCCGGTTGGCGAGCTGACCTCCCCAGAGTTCCACTGCTACCACTAAAGGAAAAAATTCTAGGAATGTGAGATCCCTACAAATTCCTGCTGTTGCCCATTCGGCTGGCCATGATGAATGGCACCACCTTCCTCCTAGCATCACCCCAAAGCCAAGGGCACCCGAGCATCGGAATGCAATTGTAAGTCTGCTTGGAGAAGCAAATCTTGCTGCCAGAAGGAAATCCCGTTAAATCGGGCCAGGAATGTCTGCCATACCTGCAAGTCATCTCTGGCCCCTGCATTGAGCTGCACACGATGATGGGGCGAGCTTAATCCCTGCATGGAGGAATACAGTCTGCGTAAAAACGCCCTACCGGGAGCAATTACCCGGCATGCGAAGTTAAGCAGCCCTGTGAGCTCCTGAAGCTGTTTGAGGGTTACCTTTTTACGGCCAGACACCTCCTCCAGCTTGAGCCGTATCCTCACAAGCTTGTCTTCCGGCAGTCTACAAGACTGCGTGGAGGAATCTAGTTCTATGCCTAAGAAGGACATCCTAGAGGATGGCCCTTCTGTTTTCTCTGGCGCTAGGGGAACCCCTAAATAAAAACACAGCCCCTCGAATGCCGCCATCAGGGCTTGGCATTGAGGCGTGCCTGCCGGGCCTGCCACCAGGAAGTCATCTAAGTAGTGGATGACTGATCTGGATCCCGTTCGTCTCCTGAGTGCCCACTCAAGAAAAGTGCTAAAGCTCTCGAAGAGAGCACACGAAATCGAACACCCCATAGGGAGAGTCCGGTCCAGATAAAATTGTTTCTCGAAGCAGAAACCCAGGAGATTGAAATCGTCAGGGTGTATGGGCAAGAGCCTAAATGCTGACTTAATGTCGCTCTTGCCCATCAGCGCCCCGACCCCGCATGCCCGGACCATGGCTACCGCTGCGTCAAACGAGGCATAGCGGACTGAACACAGGTCCTCCGGTATGAAGTCGTTCAACGACTCCCCCCGGGGGAAGGAAAGGTGGTGAATAAGTTGATATTCACCTGGGGCTTTCTTAGGTACCACCCCAAGGGGGGACACCCTCCAATTAAGTATGGGGGGGAGGGGAAGGGACCCAGGACCCTCCCCTTGTCTACCTCTTTCCTAATCTTAGCTCTAACCAAGTCCTCATTACCCAGAACTGACTTCAAATTCTTTGACATAAAGGCTTTACGTGGACCCTGATAAGGAATCCTAAAGCCTTCACAAAAACCCCGAAGGATAGCAGCCGTTCTCTCGGGCGGGTGATACCCTTGCAGGAGTTCAGCCAAGCGCTCAAGCCTGACCGGACTGGGGCCCTTGCATCGCAGGAACGGCTGGCTTATTTTTGTCCCTGTTGTTCCTGTTCCTACCGGGACGTGTGCACGTGTGGGTGGCGTGGGAACCCCCACATTTACCGCAGGCATGCCGGAACTTGCAGGAGGAGCGTGCGCAAGAGCCCTTGGCACTGTACTCAAAACAAAGCTGGGTGGTTCGAACACCCTGCCCCGCAGCAGCGCGGGGTGCAGCCGGCTCCTCCTCCATTAGATGACCGCTATCGGTCCGCTGACCTGTCCCGCTCTTATGGGTCGCCTGAAACCATAAGTCGGGCACTTCCCGATCCCAGGGGAGGGAAGGGTCGAAAGCCACCCTCATCTGGAATGCCTCATCGTGGCCCTACCCGGTTCCTTTTGAATTATGACAGTGGCATAGGTCAAAAAGGCGTACAGCCAAGACCTGAAACACCTGGGGACCTTGACCTTTTTGGCCCGATCGGTCCGGGCCTCCTCATCCCTCTCCTTCTTGGGAATCTCCCTGTTTAACAGGGTATAAAGGTCTATATATTCCCCCCTCCAAATCTTATCTCTAATCGAGGGGTGCAAATGATACCCCAAATGATACCCCAAAGGTGTTGATGGAAGGCCTACAGGCACCGCCCCCATGGCAGCTGCCATGGGGTCGGTCGAGGTGGCCACACTGTTACTGGCCGACCCCGCCGCCGAAAAGGCCGCCGCGAGGGAAGAAATTCCCGGCACTGCTACCGACCCAATTACCCCAACGGGAGCTACCTGGGTCCCTACACTGCCAATCGTGTTGAGCGATGACCCAGTTGGCCCCGAGGCTCCGGGCAATGGTTGAAGCCACTGTGCCGTAGAACTACCACCCTGGCTCCCCCCCACGGTGGACACCGTGCTCACCAATGGCGCCCCGGCCGGGACCACGGCCAGTTGCAAACTTGGGTGCATACCGTAGGCGTGCTGGACCCCAAAGGGGGGCCCATGCCGGCCGGCCCCGCCGGGGGTTTAAGGTGGGTAACCCCTGCAAAACCAGTGTGGGTGCAATGGAAGCTGACTCACCCCTGCCATCCAATGGGGCCCCAAGGGCCCCGGCCAGCAAACTGGCATCCCGTACTGCTGGGTCGCTCTGGTCCGGAGCCGGGTCTTGCGCATCTTCATTGACAGGAGGGGCTCCCAATGCCGCTGAGGGCCTGGATCCGCTGCATGCCCTGAAGGCGGCTTCCCAGCGGGCGTCCATGCGGTCCAGGCAATCTAGTAAAGCAGAAAAAGATTGAGCCGAGATAATAGGTTCAGAGCCTGGAGTGGCCTGGTTGACGGGGGGGCTGTGCACGGGGGGTAGGAACTATCTCCCCCGCCTCCCTAGCCTGCTGTGAAGGGACCCTCGCCCTCCGAGGGCGAGGACCCAGGGGGCCCTGGGTAGGGGCACGCCTCTTGGGAGCCATGCAGCCAATCCCTCTAAAATCCCAAGGGTAACGTTAAAATAGTAGGTCCAAACCAGGCCTACTTGCCCCCAGCCACCCGGAAGGGAGGGCTTGGGGTTCTAGCAAAACCCTGGGCAAACCCTTACCAGGGAAAACTTGTATGCCCCCCAACCCAGGCAAGGACACACACACACACACAGGGGCCCCTGGGACCGGATCACACCACTAGGCGCAGTACCTAATCCCCTCGCCCCGTACTAAGGCCACCCCTGCCACGAAATGCCCAAATCCCCACCAGAGGCTTATCTTCCCCTACCCTTGCCAGCCCACCTCCGTAAAACACCCCCCAGGGGAGGGGAGAAGGAGGGGGGGGAGTCGGGGGGAGTTGCGAAAGTGAGGGGGGAGGTTAAACTCCCCTTAAACGGGGGGGGAGAGGCCTGCCCTATTAACCCCTGATGCAAACAAAATCCCGTTCCTCAGTAAAATTTATTTAAAATAAATTACTTTAAACTAAATAATAAGTTAAATAATCCGAGGCCAAAAGCCTCTGACTCCCCAAACTCGCCTACCGGGCGATGCTCCTTAGGCCTCGCTACGATCTACGCCCCCACCCCCGTCTAGAGAGTAGGCTGCCCTACCCTCCCGTTCCCAAAATAAAGAAATGAAGAACAAACAAGAGAGTCAGAGGCCCGAAAGCCCCTGACCCAACAAGCCTGAAACGAGGCCCCGCCACGTGGTCTGAAGCAGCAAGCTGGTCGCTCTTCCGTTCTTCGCTCTGTTCGCAGCCAAAATGGCAATGTGGAGGTCCCTTCCGTATCGCCCTTAAATAGGGCGATCTGGGACCCTCCAGAGCAAGCCGGCAGCACGCTCTCATTGGCGCGCTGCCAGAAGCCGAACTTCCGGGTTCCAAATGAACCCGGAAGTTCATAGCTCAGAAGAGAGCTCACTCAGCGTCCCCTCCGCCCCGTAGGCAATTTCAGCCGACAGCTTTAAAACCGCTGGCTGGGCATTTGTGGTGGACACAGACGCACCAGATGTTGCTGTTGGAGCTATGTTTCTTCAGACACGTCAGGATGGCGGGGCCCTGTTCCCATGTGCTTATTATTCCAGGAAGCTGATTCCATCCGAGCACCATTACACCATTTGGGAGAAGGAGCTGTTGGCCATCAAGACAGCTTTTGAAACCTGGAGACACCACCTTGAGGGAGCTTGCTAACAAGTAGAAGTTCAGTTTGACTACAAAGCTTGGAGTTCCTGCAAACTGCAATAAAACTGAATCAGCATCAGATATGTTGGGCTTTCCTCTTCGCCAGATTCAACTTTAGATCACATACTCTAACTTTAAAGTCATGTACCCAAGGTGGCACAACAAACGAGCTGATGCCTTGTCCCGCAAACCCGAGTACCTCCGTGCCAAGGAACCATTGTTGCTTCAAACCATTCTGCCTGTCAAGTCGATTGCAGCCATGCACGATCCGGTAGATTTACAAAGACAGATTTGGGAAGCGCAGCGGAAGGATGACTTTGAGGAGAAACAGAAATGAGAGATTGGGCCTGACTTGCCTTGGACATTTTCCGAAGCCCTGTTACACTTCAGAGAGCAGTTGTATGTTCCAGTCGGCCCATTCCAGGGCCTAATCATGAATCAATGCCATGAAAACCCTGCAGCCAAACATTTTGGTCTCTTCAAGACTCTGCACCTAGTATCTCGGACTTTTTGGTGGCCTACTCTCTGGCATGATGTTCATTCCTATGTGAACTTTTGTGTTCATTGCTGCCAAGCTAAGATAGTCACAGGAGCCCCTCCTGGACTATTACAGCCTCTGTTAATGCCAGAGAGACTTTGGGGGGCTATTTCCATGGCCTTCCTGACAAACTTACCTGTTTCTGCAGGTTTCCCAACCATACTCGTCATGGTGGACATGCTGACCAAGATGGCACATTTCATTCCCTGTCAAGGAATGCTGACGGCTCAGGTCACAGTTTGTCTGCTCATTCAGCATATCTTTCAGTTACAGTCTGTCTGACAAAGTGATGTCCAACAGAGGAGCCCAGATCACTGCTAAGTTCTGGAAAAAACTTATATAAGCTCTTGAAGTATCACTGGCATCCATGCAGGACCCAGAGACTGATGGAGGTATGGAGAAGATGATTGGCATCCTAGAACAGTACCTGTTGTTTTGTCAATGACCAACAGAAAGATTATTTTATTTATTTATTTTTAAAAAAAATAATTTTTATTTACATATAAATGACACATACACAACAACACAAATACAAGACTTTACATATCCCCTCCCACCCTCGGCTGTTTCCCTGACAGCCTCATTCAGTTCTCTTGTACGGTAGTGTTGCCTGTGGTTTATTATTCGGTTTAAAGTATAACCAGTTTACTTAATTATAAACTTTCAACATTTGAATATATATCTAATCAAATAGTAATAAAGTTCACATTTAAACTATTATTCTTTAGCTTAATTAAATGTTTAACTTTGTTCCCTTTTCATGCAGCAATCTTTGTATTCATTCTTTGGTTCAACCATGTATACAAATCTTTCCACACCTGGTGAAATCTTGTATCTTCCTGAACTTTCAGCTCCAATGTCAATTTATCCGCTTCTGCACAATCTAACAATTTTTAAATCAAATTTCTATCGTTTGGCAGTGTTTCATTTTTCCAAAACTGTGCTATACATATTCTTGTTGCAGTTATCAAATGTTGAATCAAATAGTATTGTTCCTTTTTCATGGATTTGTCGATGATTGTTATTGTTTTATCTAGTAATTCTCTATTAAGCTCTGGTATCTCTTCTGGGTTACATTTGTTTAGATAGTTTCGTATATCATTTTCTTTAATTTCTTCTTTCTGATATAGTGCTTGGTAGAATTCCATTGCTATCTTTTCTTCCTGTTAATGTGAATTGTACCACTCCTTTCTTGTCCTCTAATTGTTGGATATATTTATTTTCCCTCTCCTTTTTTAATTTATATGCCAACCATTTACCTATTTTGTTTGCATGTTCAAAATAGTTTTGTTTTGTTTTGCCTTTTTCATTTGGGACACTCTATCCTCTTGGATAATCAGATTAATTCTGTGTTTTAATTTATCTTTTTCTTCGCCAAGGGTATCATTTTGTGGGTCACTTTGTAATTGGGTTTCTAACTTTTAAATTTGGTCTTGTATTTCTTCTCGATTTTGGTTTTTATTTCTATTTTTCCTACTGATGTATGAGATTGATAAGCCCCCAATATAGGCTTTAGCAGTGTCCCAGAGGTTTTGTATTGTGGTGTCATTGTTCCAATTTTCTTTTTAAAAGAAAGTTAGCTCTTTTTCCATAAATTTAATATATTCTTTGTCTTCCATTATATTAGCGTATAGTGTCCATCTCTTATTTCCCTTTTCATTTCCTTTTAGCAATAGTGTTATTGGTTGGTGATCTACCCAAATGTTCATTCCAATGTTAATTTTTTTTATTTTGTTTTCTATCTTATTATTGGTCCATATCATATCTAATCTAGAACATGATTTGTGGGGTGGTGAAAAGTAAGTATACTGTTTTTTATGTTTATTCCTTTCCCTCCATACATCCTTAAGTCTGAATTCTTCCGCCATATCAAAGAATACAGAAGGCAATCGGTTTCTATTGTTTCTTTTATTCCCTATTTTGTAATCAATATTCTGGTCTACAATAGCATTGAAATCACCTAGGAAGCATATATTTTGGTTTTGTATCATATTAACTTGTTCATATAACTTTTTATTTTAAAAAAAATGGTTGATATTAGGTGTGTATATTACAATTAAAGATTTTTTTATGGTCTATTGAGATTTCTAGAATTAAAATTCTGCCTTCATCGTCTGAGTATATATTTATGGGGACAAGCCATTCCTTTACATATACTGCAATACCTCTTTTTTTGGTTTCGGCTAAGGCTACTAATAGTTTGCCAAATTTTGGGTATTCTAATATTTTATTTTCAGATTTTTTGATATGCATTTCTTGTAAAAAATTATGTCTGCATTTTCTCTTTGTAATTTTTTAATTGTTTGTTTCCTTTTGATCATAGAATTTAGTCCATTAATATTAACCAAAAATATTTTTACTGGTTTCACCATGTTCCTGTTTCCTTGTTGTTGCTCTAGTGACTATTTTCCCTCTTTCTTCCTTTGGTCTTCTCTGATTCTTTTTTCTTCTATTTCTTTGTCTTCCTGGCTTCCTGCTCTCTCTTTTTCTCTCCAAATTTTCTTCAATAAATTTATCCGCTTTTTCGTAAGAGTCAATTTTAATTTTCCTATCTTTCCAAGTAATTAATAATCCTTCTGGGATTAACCATCTGAATGGAATCCCTTGTCTGATTAGTTTGTTTGTTAAGTATTGGAAATCTCATTTCCTTTCTCTTATCCTTTTCAGGATCTGCTTTAGTATTTTTATCTCTTTTCCTGCATACATTAACGGTTCACCCCTGGTGCTTTTCTAGATTTCATCTCGTACTGCTTTCTTTATAAACCTTGTGTGGATTTCTCGAGATAATTTGAAGCGTCTAGCATAATTAGTTTGTACCCTATAAACTTCATCTATGTGATTCCTGAGTCCTTCTTCGTCAATTTCTAAAAGTGTCATTAGTATCTCAGTAATTTTTTTAAAAAGCTCTTCATCATTGGACTCTGGAATGTTCAGAAATCGGAGGTAGAAAGTTTATTTCTCCATCTCTAACATTGCCACTGCTCCTTTGAGCTCTCTATTGGCTGCTCTCAATCACCCTTCAGTTTCTTCAATCTTTGAATCTGTCCTCACTATGGCATCTTCCAATGTTTTTATTTTAAGGTCATGGTTGTCTATTACTTCCTGTATGTTTTTCATTTGCACTTTTATCTATTCCATATTCCCATTCATCATCTCAAAGTTCCTGTTCGTTTGGTCTTGGTTTTATATCATAGTTTCCTGTGTTTTGGACATCGTCTCCTGTGTCTTCATCATGAATTCCTGAATTAGGTCTAGCGAGGTTTGGATAGATTGCAGCAATGGACCCTGCCCCTGTTTTTCCGTTGATGTCATTGATGTCATTTCTATTGATTGTTTAGAACCTGTTGAAAGAGGTGTTGTTGGCACTTGTTTTTTTAGTATCTTCGTGTAGGTTTGTGACATGTTAAGTACCCTGAAAAAATTGTTCCACACCTTCATCCAATCTCTCAGTTATCTATTGGAGATTACTGATTACTAATTATATTTATAATTATAACCATTACAATATATAACTATTATAAAATTACTTGCGGTATAAATTGGGGTAGCAATTTAGCTATTAAACCTGGTCAAATAGGTTAACTAAATCAGTTCAAATCAATTCATTTACTAGTAAATATACAATACAATCAACTTTAATTGATTAGTCAATCAACCATATCAAAGTAAAAACAGGGACCACATTGGTCATCATAAAACTGTGACTGGTTAAAATACAATAAAATTGGATAAAATAAAGGGAATTTTGATAAACAAGTTAAAATGCAAAATAATATGCTAAAATTGAGTAGTAAAACATGAGAATATAACTCATGCAAAGGATTATATTAAACAAATGTAAGGTACTGATATAAAATATTCTTAAGTAAATATAAAATACAGTACTTGTATCAAATATCAATACTAATCTAATCTAATATTAATTACTTATGTATATTAATTGACTAAGTTTGGCTGTAGAAATTGTCATAAAATCCCTCTATAAATTCAATATTGACTTTAGAATCTATATGTCACTCTGATCCCTTAATTCTGTAATCTCTAAGACCTTATTAATCACTATTGTATTATATTATTTGATTTACTATAGAAACAATCACTAGTGTTGGGTGAACCGAACTTGCATAGTGTTCGGCATACTGAACCCGAACCCAAACTTTTTTTAAAGTCTGTGTTCAGGTTCAGCATTCGCTCGAACACTGGGGTGGGCGAGAGGGGGAGGCAGGGAGGGCTCTGACTCAGCCAAGCTGGCTGAGGAATTCTGGGAATTGAAGCCCACAAGTATTAAAAGGTTGGACTAAATAAATAAGGAAGTTAAGGCTCTTTCTCCTCCTCTTCTCAGAAGATGACAGCTGGCAGCAGCACGGAGGCTGGGGGGGAGGTGTCAGGCTCCATCAAATAGGTGATGGCTGGGAGCCACCAGCTCGATCTTCACCTTCTTCTGTGAGCTGGATTGAGCTGGAGGTGCCCCATTCATTCCCTGTGATTGGTTCACTTTTGTTTTCTTTTACCGTAGCCACCACCACTGAGGTTCTCTTGCTTTTGGAGCTACTCTCACTGCTACTTGCTCAAGAGCGCTCTAGATACTTTGTTCTTATCTGCGTCTCTGTCGTTGGTTGCTTCCCTTTGGTCCCACGGATAGCACACCATTTCCTTCTCGCTGTCTTCCCTCGCTTGTCTATTAGGCCGCCATGGCTTCGGGCCGTAATGTCAGACACTGACTTATTTTCCGTCCGATCATGGGGAATCTACCTAAAACAGTGGGATCTGCGCTCACCCACAGTGTCCTACGGTACTCCTTTTCCTGTCACTCCCCCCTACAAGGTTTTGTGATGCCTTTGAGTAAGCATCCAAGATGAAAAATCTCGGGCTAAGCGTAGCAGAAGCTCCCTTAGCTCCACTCCGCCATGGCCCCACCCCCGGAAGTTTGTTTTTAAATTTTTATTTTATTTTATTTGTCAAGGCGGCAAGGTTTGCCCAGGTTTGCCTGGTGCACCAGTTGCGGCCCTATCTGGACCGGGACTCATTGCTCACAGTCACTCACGCCCTCATCACCTCGAGGTTCGACTACTGTAATGCTCTCTACATGGGGCTACCTCTGAAAAGTGTTCGGAAACTTCAGATCGTGCAGAATGCAGCTGCGAGAGCAGTCATGGGCTTACCTAGGTATGCCCATATTTCACCATCACTCCGCAGTCTGCATTGGCTGCCGATCAGTTTCCGGTCACAATTCAAAGTGTTGGTTATTACCTTTAAAGCCCTTCATGGCATTGGACCAGAATATCTCCGAGACCGCCTCCTGCCGCACGAATCCCAGCGACCGATTAGGTCCCACAGAGTGGGCCTTCTCCGGGTCCCATCAATTAAACAATGTCGGTTGGCGGGCCCCAGGGGAAGAGCCTTCTCTGTGGCGGCACTGGCCCTCTGGAACCAGTTCCCCCGGAGATTAGGACTGCCCCTACTCTCCCTGCCTTCCGTAAACTCCTTAAAACCCACCTTTGCCGTCAGGCATGGGGGAACTGAAACATCTCCCCCTGGGCATGTTTAATTTATGCATGGTATGCTTGTGTGCGTGTCTGTTAGTATATGGGGTTTTTAAATCTTAAATATTTTAAATTTCATCGGATTATTTATGATTTGTTCCACGTGTTGTGAGCCGCCCCGAGTCTTTGGAGAGGGGCGGCATACTAATCCAAATAATAAATAAATAAATAAATAAATAATAAATATGGCGGCAGTGGCGTCCTGGCTTTGGGGTTTCTGAGGGGAGGCTCAGAGAAGCAGGGAGCTGCCAACTCAGGTTGGGGGTGCTGAGGAGGGGCGACTCCAGACCCTGAGCCAGACATCCCCCCAATCAGAAGCCAAACAAAAATCTCTAGTACTCATAATGTTCTGTTATATATTGTTATGCACTGTACAATTCCTTGAAGCAGTCTGGCTGTGCATAACCTTGCAGCATCAGTTTAGGTTGGCACGGGGACATAAGGGCTGGTTGAACATTTGAGCATAATCTCTGAATAAAATAAGAATTCTAATAATTTGTGACATGTTGATTGTAAAATAATTTTCAGTTACTAAAAACCAAAAGTCAGCAGGACTCACATTAAAAATCCTCTTGGGTGTAATGATAAGTATAGTTGGAAGAAAAAGTTTAATTACAGAGGGTTAAGTAGGTTCCCATATGAAGTGACTTTTTTTTTTTTTTACAAAATTACTTCTTTTGTTACTAGAAATTAATCAAATTTAAATGGGTAACTTATTTTACTTGTAAAATCTATTGCTGGCTCGCTGGAAGGGACTTCTATTTTTAAGCAGGAGAGAAAGCCACAGTCACCTGAAGTGGCTCCCCTTGGAAAAAGATTGTTTTCATTCACTATCTTCCAAAAGTCCCTTCTATCCTTCCATCCCTTCTCTCAGTGGCTCTTTTCTTTGTAGAGGAAGAGCCGCGACTAGTTCAGCCTGCTGCTAATCAGGCGGCCGGGGGGCGATGCTGGCTAGACTCTAGCAAGAGCAGAAGTGGCTGTCCAAGTCAAAGCCTCATGTTGCCAGAGCCGTGATGTTTTCTTCCCCCCTCCCTTCGCATCCTGATTGTGCAGCTTTGGAAAATGTTGCACAGCAGTTTCCTGTTAGGTGCGGGGCCGCGGCACTGTGCAGCTTAGAGGGAACAAGGCCCCTGAAAATAAGCCCAATTGGGCTTTTGAGTGCATGGCAGTAAAGCCAAGCGCTTATTTCAGGATTCAAAAAATAAGACAGGGTCTTATTTTCGGGGAAACATAGCATGTTTGACATTCTGTTAATAGTATTCTTTTCCCAGTTGTCAAGACCTTCCTCTTCTAAATGAACACCTGAGGACAGAAACAGTCTGCAAGCCAAGTTCAAGCCACAAATATGTGAATAGCCTAAGACAGCGGTCCCCAAACTACGGCCCGCGGGCCGGATGCGGCCCGCTGAGGCGATTTATCCGGCCCGCAGGGAGCACACGAGATTTTATCAATAGATATAATAAGCTCTCGAATCTCCCATCCATTCACCGCGGAGGATGAGGTGAGAAGGAGACGGTGCAGAGGCAAGGGGTGGGGAGGAAAGCGGGCCTGCAATTGGCCCCTTGCAGGCCCGCTTTCCTCCCCGCCCCTTGCCTCTGCACCGTCTCCTCCTCACCTCATCCTCCACGGTGAATGGACGGGAGATTCAGGAACCCCCCTGAATTTGCCCGAATGGAGGCAGCGGCGGCTTCAAGGGACCTGGTCCTTCTCGGCGCTGCGTTGCTGCAGCCTCCGAGCTCCGCTGTTGTCCCCGGGCACTGTTACCTCAGCTGCGCTGAGAGAGAAAGAGAGAGAGCGTGGAGGGCGGCTTGCCGGTCCACGGCCCCCTGGATGAGCGGCCCCGCATGGCCCCAGCACCGGACTTCGCCGTCGCCTTTGCCCCCGGTCCGGCTCTCCAGCAGAGTCCACCCCTTTGCCTTCCATGGCGCCCAGCCCCAGGCCACCGCCACCTCCTCCTCCTGGTAGAGCGCTAACCTCTTCCTGCAGGAACGGGTGGTGGGGTGGAAGCGATTGGACTTATGTACATGCGCGCCTGCTGATTGGGAAGAGGGGGGGGGGAAATCTGCGCCTCCAAAGAGGGGAGGGGGGGAAGAAAGAAAAAAAGAGTTCCAACTTGGCGGAAGGCGGAGGGGAGAACTGAGCGTGCTGCAGCAAGTTTGCTTGGCTTTCTGGGGCTTTTTTTCCTCCCCTTCCACCCCCCCTGTCTGAATGTCGTTTGCCGCTTAGGAGTGACCCTCTCTCGGGCTTGTTGTGGATGCGGCGCGGATGAGGGGGAAAGCCGTAAGCGCGAATTAGCAAAACCAGTTCAACCTCTTCTTCGCCTCCTTACCGACTACTGAAGAAAAAAGAAGCTTCGTTGGGATTTTGGCTCTCCACAGAGACTTTCCAAATGTGCTTTTCCGGGCAGTCGGGCTTTCCCCCTCATCCACGCCACATCCACAACAAGCCCGAGAGAGGGTCACTCCTAAGCGGCAAACGACATTCAGACAGGGGTGGTGGAAGGGGAGAAAAAAAAAAGCCCCAGAAAGCCAAGCAAACTTGCTGCAGCACGCTCGGTTCTCCCCTCCGCCTTCCGCCAAGTTGGAACTCTTTTTTTCTTTCTTCCCCCTCTCCCCTCTTTGGAGGCGCAGATTTTTTCCCCTCTCTTCCCAATCAGCAGGCGCGCGTGTACATAAGTCCAATCGCTTCCACCCCACCACCCGTTCCTGCAGGAAGAGCTCGGGCGCGCTACCCGGAGGCGGAGGTGGCGTGGGGCTGGGCGCTGGGCACCGTGGAGGGCGAAGGGGTGGACGTGATTGCTGCCTCTTAGCTGGAGAGCCGGGCGGGGGCGGAGGCGACGGTGAAGTCCGGTACTCTCCGCTCTCTCTCTCTCTCTCAGCGCAGCTTAGAAGTAACAATGCCCAAGGACAGCAGCGGAGTTTGGAGGCTTTAGCAACGCAGCACCATGAAGGACCGTATGTTGGTCCTTTGAAACCGCCGCCGCCTCCGTTTGGGTGAATTCAGGGGGTTAGCTGGAGAGCCGGACGGGGCGGAGGCGACGGCGAAGTCCAGTGCTGGGGCCATGCAGAGCTGCTCATTCAGGGGGCCGTGGACTGGCAAGCTGCCCTCCGCTCTCTCTTTCTCTCTCTGTTGCCAGCGTGGTGTATGAGAGAGAGAGAGAAAGCAAGATAGAGAGAAAGCGAGAGAAAGAGGGAGAGATAGAGAGGGAGAGAGAAAGGATAGAAATATAGTGAGAAAGAAAGAGGGAGAGATAGAGAGGGAGAAAGGGAGAGATAGAAATAGAGGGAGAGAGAAAGAAAGAGGGAGAGATAGAAATAGAGTGAGAGAGAAAGAAAGCAAGAGAAAGAGGGCAAAAGAGGGAGAGAGAAAGGAAGAGGGAGAGATACAAAGAGAGAGAGAGAAAGAGGGAGTGAAAGAGACAGAGAAAGAAAGAGAAAGAGAGAGAAAGAGAGAGGGACAGAGAGAGAAAGAGGGAGAGATAGAGAGGAAGACAGAAAGGGGGATAGATGGAAAGAGTGAGAGAGAGAGAAAAAGAGAAAGAGAAAAATGAGAAAACGAGGGAGAGGAAAATGAAACAAATGAGAGAGAAGGAAGAAAAGAGAGGGAAGAGAGAAGTAGAGAGGAAGGAGGGAGGGAAGGAAGGAAGGAGAAATGGAGGGAGTTTCTTGATTTAAGTTTAAATTTACTTGTTAATAAAAATGTATAAATTACTTTATTACTTAATTACTTCTTATTTTAAATATTGTATTTGTTCCCATTTTGTTTTTTACTTTAAATAAGATATGTGCAGTGTGCATAGGGATTTGTTCATAGGGTTTTTTTTATAGTCCGGCCCTCCAACAGTCTGAGGGACAGTAAACTGGCCCCCTGTGTAAAAAGTTTGGGGACCCCTGGCCTAAGAGCATCCAATGTTGCACAAATGAGTTCACAAACTAAGATATGCTATTAGGGAAAACAAAGGTGTTTCAAGATAGGAGAGAAATGTCAGGAAACACTATCTAAAGACAGACTCAGAAATGAAAAGGATAATCCTCTGAAAATGGTTTCCTGAGTGGCTGGAAGCTGCCCTCCTACCGCCACCAATGAATATCTGATTTTACCATCAAGCTGGTTCTTTGATGGCAATTACTTCTTAGATCAGAATGGACAAGTATGATTAACTCCAAATGACTCTCAGGTGATTGTACTACTTACATACAAAGAAGAACCTGGAGATTCACAATTAATAACAGCAAAAGAGTCAGATCTCCATCTTTTCTTATTAGCAGTTTGGATTTTTAAGGGTGTTTTTATTTTAACATCATTTTTTGAATTTCTTTTTGCTTTTGACTTACATTTTAAATCTTATACATGTGGTGAAATGCTAAACTATCCTTTACCCTTGCTGGATTCTAATATGATTTTTTCCTTACTTTTTTTCAAAGTAATTAAACACTTCTGTTTTGCCACAAGGAAATTGATGGCACAATGGTTTCTTCCTTTGTAGTGAAAGTATTTTAATTTAGCTCTGCTGCACTTGTACTGTTTTTGAGTCTGTGTGACTCGCACCGAAAATTCTTTAAGTGCTTATATTTGATCAATTTGAAAACTTCTTTCCCTTGAAACTAGGTTGAACATTTCAGCACACAATGAAATGAAAATTGAAATAAAAATATAATGCTTATTGGTTTATTTTGCTCATAAAAGCCCACCCCCCTTTTTGTGATTTTTTTTCAATTTATAGATAGTTTTGCCTGCAAACAACATACAATTTTACTAGATTTGGTGTGGAATTACTCGTTTGAACATTTCTGAACATAATGATAAGAAAATTGAACTGAAAAAAATGATGCTTATTTGTCTATTTTGCTCATAAAAGGGCCGGAAAACCCCCCCCCCCCCATTTTTTCAAGCATGGCAATTTATAATTTTTTCTAGGCCCCTAATTCCAAATATTTTCAATAACTTTGGCATTGAATTACCAGTTTGAACATTTCTGAACATAATGAAATGAAAATTGAACTGAAAACATTGATGTTTATTTGTTTATTTTTCATATAAAAGCCCCCCCACTGTGTTCAATTATTTCAATTTATATAAAAAGTATGCTGTTAATTTCAAAATTACATACTTTTTTTTAGTAAAATGGATTTCTTTCATAAAATTAGTTGTCTGGCTATCATGTGCTTGCTTTTCAAAAGGATATTCCCAATATTTCTAGACAAATCTATATAAAAAGTGAAAATAATGGCACACAGCAAGGCCGAGGTGATGCTTAACAAATAAGCATCCTTTTCTTCAGTTCATTTCTATTTTTCTTATGATCAGGAATGTTCAATTTAGCATATCAAAACTTTTGAGGGAAAATTCCTTAGAGATTTGTAGCCTAAAAAAATATAAACTGACATGAAATGCTAAAAAAATGGGGGGGGGGGGTTTGATCAAAATTAAAATATAAGCATCAAAATTTTCAGTTCAATTTTCATATCATTATGTTCAGAAATGTTCAAACTAATTTCCCAGTGAAAACGGTTTTCAAAAAGATCAAATTTAAGTACCTAAAAAATATCTTTTTGGTCCTGGTCATATACGACCCGAAACAGACTCAACGTGAGGATTTTTGCCCAGAAAAAAGTTAGCCCCCCCCACAAATATTTTTATGACGATCAGCAATGTTAAATTTAGTAAATCAATGCCTAAGATATTAAAAATATTTCAGATTTGGAGCCTAAAAAAAAAATTAAAGTGAAAATGGTTGTAAGCAGCCAGGTGGGGGGAAGGTCTTATTTCTGATTTTAAAAAACCCAATAAGCATCATTTTTTTCAGTTCATTTATATTTTTCTTATGATCAGGAATGTTGAAACTAGTAATCCCACACCAAATTTAATAAAATTGTACGCATTTTGAAGGCTAAACTATCTATAAATTGAAAAAAGATTCACAAAAAAGGGGGGGCTTTTATGAGCAAAATAAATAAATAAGCATTATTTTTTTATTTCAATTTTCATTTCATTGTGTGAAGAAATGTTCAACCTAGTTTCCAAGGGAAAGAAGTTTTCAAATTGACCAAATATAAACACTTAAAATAAAGAATTTTTGGTTCGAGTAACACAGACTCGAAAAACAGTACAAGTGTGCTTTTTTTTCCCAACAAAAATTAACCCCCCCCTTCCCTCAAAAAAATTCTCATAGAGAGAATTCCTGAAATGATGAAAAGTCATGAAATTTCAAGTTTCAGAAATGCAGGGAAATTTTTTTACAGGGTCTCAAACTTTGATTTCGAGTCGCACAGACTTGAACAGAGCAGCAGGGTTAACTGGAGTATTATAAGGAATTCTATTTCATTAGCTTTTATCAGAACTTTGCGGTTTTACTGTATTTTATTTCTGAATATTTCTCTGGTCATTTTTTGGGAGGTGGGGGACTTAGGGACAGGAACTTTTTCCTCTGTCTCTTCTATTCACTTTCTACTGTGGGAAAAATTATCTCAGGCTCTCCTATGCCAACTTGTGGTGGAATGAACTTTTCTTGAAAGGAATTGTCTATGTGAATGAAGGCGAGTATACATATCCCAGGATAAAGTTACATGATTCAGTCAAATCAGTCACCCAAAGAATGAGCTTCCAGCTTGAAAGAAAAATATTAGGTCCTGGTGACTGACTGAGATTGGGTCCTGCAAAAGTGCCTGTGCATTTCAGACTACATTAAAAAGAAAAAATTTAAAGCTTTTGTGGGGGCTTTGTGGAAAATAGAATTATAGAAGCTTATTTATTATAAACCTTCCCTCTGCTTTTTTTTTTTGCAAAGGGAGAACTCCTAATGTTGCAATATATTTATCAGTATTCAACTAGAGAGGACAACATATAGTATGAGCATTTTTAATAAACATTTTTGCTTTTTATCCTGTTTACTTTTGCTCTTGATTGTTATTGTTGTGCTTGTTTTGCAGGTTTGTATTTTTAAAATTTAAAAATTGAAAGGGGAAAAAAAAGAAAAAAAGTATACTTTCAGTCAGAGGTGGATTCCTCACAGTTCAGACTGGTTCACCCAAACAGGTGGTGTCCCACTGATGACATCATGGAACTTGTTCAGTCAATGCCAGTCCATGCATGCTGCCACCTTTTTTAAAAAATTGAATTTATTTTTTCTTCTGAGTATGTGCAGAAGCCGAGTTTCTGGCACTGTGCATGCATTGCCATCTTGTTTTTGGCTTTTGGGGGATTTTTTGGCATTGTACATGCCTGTGTGCATGAAATGTGCATGGTGAAGGAGGAAGCGAAATAGCAGCAAGATAATTTAGAACTCACCCCTGCTTTCAGTATGTAATATATGGAAAAGTAATGGAAATGCTGCTACATATTAACCCTCAACTTTCGTACAATTAGCATCTATTTTCATTAAGGTGAACCAGTGAGATAAATTTATTGACATGGCCTTTTGAGTCTTTTCTATTAATATGGGGGTAATTTACTTGAGGGAGAAGGATGAAAGTGACAGAGAATCCCAAGAAAGTGGAATTGCTGTAACTGTAAAAGTCAGTTGTTCCTTTAAAGAAAATAATAACATGTGCATTATTGCTGACAAGCTAACTTAAACTTAGACTAATTCGCTATTGGAGGTAACAGAATGAGACCCAGAAACTAAACTTCTAGTGACACTTAAACAAAATTATCGATCCTATTATGTCTGGCTTTGAAGAATGTTCTGGAACTTTGCCTACTCCTGAATCCAGTAATACAGACATAATATGGCTTTGGAGCATAATATTCTCAATCAACCTATATGCTTCTAACTCTCACTGAAAACCAAGTTAAAGGGCTACATCTGTCTAACCTTATAATCCTGTCAACAGGTTAGGAATAGTTATTTGTATACCTATCATGACTAAGGACCTAAATGGTGGACATATAAAATAACATTTTGAAGTTTCTTCATAATTACTCTCTTCATGAATTTGGTGCACTCATTGCCTGCCAGAGAAACCACATAAATATTTTCTATTGAAGAACATTTTAACTTAGATGTTAGAAAAATCTTGAATTATTTTGCATACATTATTATTCATCACCATCATTATCAGAATCTACTGGCACTTTCCAGAAAAGATAGCCTTAACAATTTTCTGGAATATTAGCAGAAATTGGAGAGACTGAATCAGAAAAGAGAGACTGAATCAGAGTTGAGCATATCTCTTCTTCTTGTTCTCCCCAAAAGAGCAGATTCCATTTGAAGAGGCAGTCTTGAATACAGTGGTACCTCGAGATACGAGTTTAATTCGTTCCGGACCTGGGCTCTTAAGTCGAGCAGCTCTTATCTCGAACGACTTTTCCCCATAGGAATTAATGTAAATAATTTTAATTGGTTCCAGCCCTCAAAAAACTCACAAAGTTAGTCTAAATTATGCAGAAAGACATGTTTTTAATGAAGAAATGTACATGTACATATAAATGAATAATGAAGTTTCTTTCACTTAACTTGTAAACTTTCTTAAACTTTTAAATTTACATATGTTCAACTTCTCTGCCACCCAATCCTGTAGGACAGAGGTCCCCAACCCTTTTTGCACCAGGGACCGGCTTTAAGCGATCAAGAGAGGAATGGGTGAATGAATGGACGGAGGGTGGGAAGGAAGGAAGGAAGGAAAGAGGGAAGGGACAGGAACAGAGGAAGGAAGCAAGGAAACTTATGAAAGGGGAGAGTAAGAGAGGAATGAGTGAAGGGAGGGAGGGAAGGAAGAAGGTGGGAAGGAGAAAGAAAAGAAGAAATAGAGGAAGGGAAGGTAAAAGAGAGAAAGAAAAAGAGCAAGAAAGAAAGCAAGAAAGCAAGAAAGAAAGAAAGAAAGAAAGGAAGGGGGAAGGGACAGGAACAGAGGAAGGAAGCAAGGAAACTTATGAAAGGGGAGAGTAAGAGAGGAATGAGTGAAGGGAGGGAGGGAGGGAAGAAGGTGGGAAGGAGAAAGAAAAGAAGAAATAGAGGAAGGGAAGGTAAAAGAGAGAAAGAAAAAGAGCAAGAAAGAAAGCTGCAAGCACCCCCCCGAGCCCCCCAGGCCGGCTGCAACCTTTTAAAACACGCGCGCCGCTTCGCAGCTGTCTCCTGAAGCCGAACGCGGAAGTTAGCGTTTGGCTTCAGGAGACAGCTCCTTGGCGCTTGTATCTCGAATTTGGGCTTGTAAGTAGAACAAAAATATCTCTCCCCTCCCAGCTCTTATCTCGAGTTGCTCTTAAGTAGAGCAGCTCTTATGTCGGGGTTCCACTGTATATCCAGCACACCATATAATGATTAGCTTTAAAATTAGCAGCACCCACTTGAACTGTGCCTGGGAGTCTAACAATGTAACAAGTCTATTTTACTTGGGTTTATTGCATTCTGGCTCACTAATTTTTTCCAAGTTATCATCAGTGAGCCTCATAGAGAATGAGTTGCAATAATTCAAACCTCACAATAAGGGCATGAACAAGACCAACAAATCTTCCTGCTCTAGTGTGAGCACAATTAACTTATCAGATGAAGCCGTACAAAGACCTTCTTGAATCCAGCATTTCTAGAATGAACTGTGAATTCAAAAAGCCTCCAGATTTCAAATTGGGGAATTTTACTTAAACAAATCTTCTTTAGTATAAACAGCTACTCCATCTTGCTGTGACTGAATTTAACTCTATTCTCTCTGCTTAGTTTCAGAGCATTTGTATCTTAACCTCAGATGAAAATATATCACTATCATCACTATACTAGTTAAAACCTAACAAAAAGAGGCAGGAACGTTAGTGAACTCACCTGTTTTGAAAGAATTATTGCTCTCCTTATCTCATTTTTCTTCCTTTCAAATATGTTCACCTATACCTTTATATCTTTTCTTCTATTCTTTTCTTTACTTATATTATTACATATCTTTCTCTTCAATGTGTATTATGTATTGGACAAAATAAATAAATAAATAATAAATAAACTCCCAGGAAATCCAGAAGGACATAATGATTTATGGTACTGAAAGCAGATGAGAGATGTAGCAATATCAGGAGGGTTGTAATCATTCATGTGGTCACATCAGAGGTCATCCATAAAAAAGATTAATTTAATTGTGGTGGCACAGTGGTTAGAATAAATAATAATAATAATAATAATAATAATAATAATAATAATAATAATTAAAAAAATAGATTTATATGCCGCCCGTCTCCGAGGACTCGGAGCGGCTCACAACAATACATAATGTACAAATCTAATGTTAAAAAGAACAATTTAAAAGCCTTATTATAGAATGCAGTAATTGTGGTTAGAATGCAGTTAATTCAACTGACTGCTGACTGCCAGCAATTCAGCAGTTCCATTCTCACTAGCTCAAGGTTGTCTCAGCCTTCCATCCTTCCTAAGTGGATAAAATGAGGACCCAGATCATTGAGGGCAATATTCTGATTTTGTAAACTGCTTAAAGAGGGCTGTAAAGCACTGTTAATAGGTATTGGAATTAATCACATTCGTGATGTGGATTACATAGAAATAGCTCCAAATAATCTTCCTACTTAGGGCTCTCCACAATTACAAACCTACAATCCACTTCACAATGCTCCCCCCCCCCCAAAAGAAAGATTGGAGACAGGGAAATCATTGTCCAAGAAGCTCAGTTAAGTAATGAGATATAATGGAGTGCCCAGTTTACTCCTTCGAAACTGGTACACTTCCAGAATGCATTAACCACCATTTGGCTTCTATAATCTCCTTGCAGTTCCAAGACATGCAAGAATGCAGCATGAAGTTGGCAAAGCTGATGTTTTAGAGACCTCTGTCCACTTCCGTTGGATTTAATAACAGAATAAGAGTCCAATCTGCTACTCAAACAGGAGACCCTATATCATTTCAGACAAATAGCTGTTCACTCTCTACTTGAATGTGCCAGGTGATAGATCACCCACAACTTTTGAAAGCAAGCTGTTCTTCTGGTTGATGCTTCTGCCAGGAAATTACTCCTTAGTTCTAGTTTGCATTTCTCCTTAATTAGTTTCCATCCATTGATTCTTATCTTGCTTTCTGATGCTCTTGAAAATAGGTTAACCTCCTCTTTGTGGCCGCCCCTCAAATAAAGAAACACTTTATAAAGCGGTACTAATACTTCATGTGATCTTGATTATTTCTATTAATTGGATTTTTTGGCTGCTGCTGTGCCCTGTTGGCTCATATTAACTGATTGCGTACAAGGACTCCAAGATCTCTCTCACAATTACTGATGTTGAGGCAGGTTTCCCCTAATCTATTCCTGTACTTTCGATTTTTCTTGTCTAACTGTAAAACCTTATTTTTCTCTACACTGAATTTCATTTTTATTCAAGTCTGTTGAGATCTGTCTGAATCTTGAGCCTATCTTCTGGAGTGTTTGCTATTCCTGATAGTTTAGTGTTGTCTCCAAATTTGATAAGTTCCCCTTCTACTCCTTCATCTAAATCAGTGTTTCCCAACCTTGGCAATCTGAAGATATCTGGACTTCAACTCCCCGAATTCCCCAGCCAGCATTCGCTGCCAAGGTTGGGAAACACTGATCTAAATAATTTATGAAGATGTTGAAAAGTATTGGGCCTAAAACAGAGCGTTAGGGTACCCCAGCCCCATCAGGACCCTGCCCGAATACCAACTCTTTCTATAGTTATAATATTTTTTTCATGAAATGTATAGCTATAGCATATAAATACGAACAATAGATAAATAAAAATATCAGGTTTGTATATTTAAGCAGATTGTTTCCTTTATTAATTTTATTCCAGAAATTATAATAGTGCAAACACTCAGTATAAAAGTTGCAGTAAGAAATTTACATTCACAAGTATAACATTTTAATCCATTACTTCCTCCCAACATAAAAATAGGACAAATATTTAATTGTTCATCTTAATTCAACAATCTTGAAAAAGACAAAGATACTCTACAATATTCTATGTACAAAAAAGACCCGTATTATTTATGCAAAAATCTCATTCCATTTTACCAAAGATGTTATTGTACTACTGAAGATAACATTACATTTTCTGTAAAGTCCTTTCCAAAATGTTGATACTAAATATTTTTATATGTATACTTTTCAGTGCCTTTCCCCCCCATTCAGCATAAAAGTAGCTGAAGACATCTAATCATTCAAATATAAATTATTATAAAGGGGAAAAATGAAGCAACTTTATTTATAAACAGCCACCTCAGAATGATTTTGATTCAGAAAAAAATATATGAAGAAGTACATAAAACACTCTAGTTTAGGTCTAAACCTAAAAGATATGGTATATTTAATATACCATAAAATCTCTTAGGCCATCTTTACTAGATCTTATCCTAGAAACATATTGCCACTACAACTGTCAGGAATGATGGCAGGAATTATTGAGCTCTAGTAGCAACATGACTTGGAGGGCACCAAACTAAGCAAAAGCTGAATATTTTCATTTTAAAGAACAGATTAAGTTGGTTGAAATTAAAACAGTTGTAATGTTTTAATATTAAAGAAAATTAATATTAAAGTATGGGGTTTGAATCAACCTGGCAATTATTATTTCATCTAATGAATTCTACTTGCTAAACTTTAGACAAAAAAGCAAATTGACAAACACACCAGACTACCACTACCAGGAATAACTAAATCCTTTGGTCCTTGTCACATTATGTAATGTTATTCTATGTAAAGTAAATCCTAATAAACTAGGATTTACTACCATGTCTTGCTGAAAATGTGACTTATCCCAAAAATAAGTTCTAGCTTGATTTTTATATGTGCCCCGAATATAATCCCTACCCACCCAGAATAAACCCTAGTTTAGAGCCTGCCAACTCCGGATACATGGGGTGGGATGAAGCACATGGGTAAACTTAAGTTATGATGGAAATGGGGAGATAGACCTGCCCTATTTACTAGGCCTCACACATCCTGACAACTGCATCTTGCAGGTCCACTTGCTGCTTCTCATACTCATCACCCAGAGCATCTGGAAAGCCCTCTGCAGAAATGGGCTTTGGATTGATCTGGAGCTTTGTTATCAGCTGCAGAAGGCTTTCTGGAAGGCCTCTGATGGCAAAACACAAGCTGGGTTTTTTAATTTTTTTTTATTAATAGAGTTGAAAGGGACCGTTAGGTCATCGAGTCCAACCCCCTGCCTGAGCAGGAATGCCATGCATGTCAGTCCAGGGCCTGTTTCTCAGCTGCAGAGACTGTCTGGAAGGCCTCTGAAGGTGAAACAGAGGTCAGTGGTGACATGCACAAGTAGCAACAAGCAGCTGCAGAAGAAGTGGGCTGGCAGTGGGCTCCTGCTGGGCAAGATTTATTTATTTATTTTATTAATTGGATTTATATGCCGCCCCTCTCCATGAACATGGGGCAGCTTACAAGATTGTTGGTGCCACTGCTGGAAGGTGAATTAGTAATTAGATGTCCCCCCGAAAAAAAAGACCTAGTGCCTTTTTTTTTGTAGCAATAACATATAAGACTGGGTCTTATTTTCAGGGAAACACAGTAGTTCATTTTCTTGGTTATATTTGGTAATTTTTAACCTATCATTTTTGAAATTGTTTTTGTTTTTATTTCTACATTACTTTTGTTAGATCATTATTAATTTCCCAAACTGTATCAACTTTATTTAAGAATAATTTAAAATAAATTTTTTAAAAAATATCTGCACCCCATATATTTCTTACTGGATTACATTTCTTAGGGTTTTTTAGACAGTAGAATGATGCTAGATCAGATCCTCTGAAATATATTGGATCCAGATACTCTCACAATTGCACTCAGTGGGATTTAGACTAGACATCCTGCTTTTGATGGGACAGTCCCAATTTTTAATAATTTGCCCCACGTCCCATTTCTTTTTGGTCTTTTTGGTGGCCATGTGGCTAGCCCCCGTCTTCTTCCCCTCTGTGTACCGAACACCGAACTGCCATGCAGCATTTTCCAATGCTGTGCAGTAGAGCTGGACGGCATTTCTCCCTCCCCAAAGGCTGCAACCAGCGGTGCCTGATCCAGGCACTTGAATGGCTGTTGTGCTCCGACTGACTTCAGCCAGCCAAGAGTGAGTGCTGACTTGACTGAGTTTCTCACACTCGCATTCTCTTTCTTAGGTTCAGCCCGCCACCTGCCAAACACCACCTTGCTCAAGTGCAGAGGGCCCCCTTCCCCTCCTCAGCCAGGCTCAGTACGGCTCCCTCTGCATCTGTCTGCTCCTGCCTGGAACCTGAGAAAAGGGTGGTGGGAGGGGACAAGCAGAGACCACCCGCGGGGAACCCTCAGTGAGGGGCCGGCCAGGACTTTGGCGCATGCCCCGGAAATAACGATCTGCAGGCCGGGAGCTTGGCCTTTGCTGGATCTGTGAAGCAGATGAGGGTGGAAGGGGAAAGCAAGGAAGGAAGGAGGAAGGAAGGAGGGAAATAGGAGGGAGAGAGGACAAGGAAGGAGGGAAGGAGATGGGACAGAAGGAGAGAGGACAGATAGAGGGAGATAGGATGGAGGGAGGACAAGGAAGGAGGGAAGGAAGGAGATGGGAGGGAGTGAGAAAGCCAGAAGGAAGGAGGGAAGGAAGGAAGGAAGGAGATGGGAGGGAGGGAGGACAGAAGGAAGGAGGGAGGGAAGGAAGGAGATGAGAGGGAGGGAGGGAGGGAGGACAAGGAAGGAGAAAAAGAAGGAAGGAAGGAGATGGGAGGGAGGGAGGACAAGGAAGGAGGGAAGGAAAGAAGGAGATGGGAGGGAGGGAGACAGGACAGAAGGAAGGAGGGAAGGAGAAAGGAAGGAAGAAAGGAGAAAAGGAAGGAAGGAAAGAAGGAAGGGAGGAAGGAAGGAAGGAAGGAAGGAAGGGAGGGAGGGAGGTCATGTGGTGTTTGTTTGCCTGTCTAGCTCAGGTTTGGAACTGGCCTGTGATTGGAAGAATCCAAAGGCAAAGCTGGCCACCCTGGCAGGAGAAAGCAGCCTGTTGATGACCAGGGCAGCTCCTGCCCTTTCGGAAAGAGAAAGAAAGAGAGTGAGAGGGAGGGAGGGAGGGAGGGAAGGAGGGAGAAAGAGAAAGAGAGAGAGAGAGGGAGTAAGAGAGAGAGAAAGAGAAATAGAGAGAAAGAGAGGGAGGATGAGACAGGAAGAAAAAGAGAAAGAGAGGGGAGGAGGGAGAGAGAAAGAGAAAGAGCGGGGACAAGGAAAAGAAATAGAGAGAGAAAAGAGAGGAAGATGTATCTGTTCCAGATACTGCCAGGGGGTTTATCAGCAGCAAAGGTAAGGGATTGGGATAAAAATCTTAATTATTGGGTTGGGTTGAAGAAGATGAAAGACCAAGAGTAAGAAAAAAGAGCTCATGAAAGTGCTTTTAGCTAATGAAAAAGATGGTGGATGATGAAGCCCTTGCTTGGAGCTGTATAGAAATGCATTTCAAATTGAAAGATTAATGGAGCTGCAATTATTCGAAAATAAATGGGTGAAATTAGAAGAAGAGATGAACGGGATAAAGAATAAAGAATTAATTTTTATAAGGTGGAATAAGAGTAATCTAGATAAATTAATAGATCCCCTGAAAGGAACTGTGGAAATTTGGAAAAAATGGCAAGGGAAAATAGAATTATATAAATCAAAATTGTCATCGTTATATGTAATAAATAGAGACAATGAAACAAATCTAAATAGGGTAATAGGAGAATTGAGGGGGAAAGGGATAACTAAAATAGAACAGTTATATGAGAAGAATGGGAGGGTAAGTAGACATGGTATAGAATGGTGGTAAGGGAAAATGGTTGCAAATAAATGCAATATGCAAATATTTGAATGAAAGGAAGAACAAAGAAGCACTACTAAGGGAGGAAATAGAGTTAGAGAACATAATGAGAAAAAAGTGACAGCACCAAAGTGCTAGCAAGTAATATATATAGGATGTTAGTGCAGGCAGACAGTTGTGTGATCCAAGGATTGACTAAATGGTTTTAGATTCATTGGGAACTGGGAAACATTTTGGAACAAGCCACACCTGTACAAAAGGGACGGGTTACACTTGAACCATAATGAAACCAGACTACTGGCGATTAATATTAAAAAGGTTTCAGAGCAGCTTTTAAACTGATCTGTAGGGGCAAGTCGACAGGAGCTGGGCAGGTTCCGGTTCGAGAAGGCGCACTGCCAAACATGGAGGGTGGAAGTTATGCACACATTGGTGAGTCAACAGGAAAACTAAATTTTAATAGTCAAGCAGGACATGGTAGACCATCTACAAATTCTACAGCCAAATTCTACAGCCAAAATCTACAGTCAAAGTTGAAAGTGAACCAGAAAATTACATATAAATGTCTGTACACAAATGCTAGAAGCCTTGGAGCAAAAATAGGGGAATTGGAATGCTTGGCGAAAGAAATATTGATATTATTGGCATAACAGAAACCTGGCGGACAGAAGAAAACCAATGGGACACAAGGATTCCAGGTTATAAACTGTATAGGATGGACAGGAGAGGGAGAAGTGGTGGTGGTGTGGCCTTGTACATAAATGAGGAGTTAGAATCTCATGAACTCGAAATTCAAGAAAATTCAAACTCACCCACAGAAACATTGTGGATAAAAATCCCAGGACAGGAAACTAATCTGACGTTAGGGATCTGCTATCGCCCTCCCAACCAAACCCCAGAGGCAGATTGCTATTTGGAAAATGAATTTAAGGTGGCCTCAAAAAGAAATAGGGTAGTCATAATGGGGGACTTCAACAATCCCCGAATAGATTGGGTAAATTCTTGTTCTACACATGAAAGAGAGACAAGGTTCCTCAACATATTAGCTGATTATTCCCTTGACCAGATGGTCATGGAACCAACTAGGTGAAAGGGGATCCTGGACTTGGTTCTAACTAACGCATAGGATTTTGTTCATGATTTCTTTGTAACCGAGCCCATAGGAACCAGCGATCACAACACAATAACCTTCAACTTAACTATGGATAGCAAATTGTCAATGAAAACTAACACAGAGACCTTAAACTTTCACAGAGGGAATTTTGCCAAAATGAGGAAAATAGTAAATAAGAAACTAAAAGGGACAGTAAAATAAAGTCAAATCCCTCCAAAATGCTTGGAAACTGTTTAAAAATATGTTACAACAGACTCAACTAAAATGCATTCCTAAAAGAAGAAAGAGGACTGCAAAGTCCAAGAGGATACCAGTATGGCTTACAAATGAGGTAAAGGAGGTTATTGGAAAGAAGAAAAACTCATTTAAGAAATGGAAGGCTCTTCCTACCGAGGAGAACAGGAAAGATCACAAACTCTGGCAGACCAAATGCAAGGCGATAGTCAGGAAAGCCAAGAGAGATTTTGAGGAGCATATAGCAAAGAATATTAAAAATAATAACAAAACCATTTTTAAGTACATCAGAAGCAAGAACCCAACCAGAAAAACAGTTGGGCCACTCGATGACAATGGTCAGAAGGGGATAATCAGAGAAGACAAGGAGATTGCTGAGAGACTAAATGACTTCTTTGGCTCCTTTTTCACTGAGGAGGATAGAGAGCATTTGCCTGCCACTGAATTAGTTTTCCCAGGGAGGGAATTGGTAGAATTAAACCAGATAGAGATAAACAAGGAAGATGTTCTTGCATGCCTCTCTAAACTAAATGTCAACAAATCACCGGGTCCAGATGGCATCCACCTTAGAGTTCTCAAGGAAGTCAAGTGTGAAATTGCTGAACTTCTAGCTAAAATATACAATCTTTCTCTAAGATTAGGCACTGTACCTGAGGATTGGAAGGAGGCAAGTGTAACCCCGATCTTCAAGAAAGGATCCAGAGGTGATCCAGGAAATTATAGACCAGTCAGTTTAACCTCAGTTCCAGGTAAAGTGATGGAAACCATTATTAAAGATAAAATTACTGGGCACATAGAAAAACAGGCATTGCTGAAAGAAAATTAACATGGTTTCTGCAAAGGCAAATCATGTCTTACTAACCTGTTAGAATTCTTTGAGGGTGTAAATAAACACACAGATAAAAGAGACCTAGTTGATATTGTATATCTTGACTTTCAAAAGGCTTTTGACAAAGTCCCTCACCAAAGGCTCCTAAAAAAGCTCTTCAGCCATGGAACTAGAGAACAGGTCTTGTCCTGGATTGGTAACTGGCTAAACTGTAGGAAGCAAAGGGTGGCAATAAATGGACAATTATCTGGATGGAAAGAAGTAACAAGTGGTATACCCCAAGGTTCAGTTTTGGGACCTTTACTTTTTAATTTATTCATTAATGATCTGGATGAAGAAGTAAATAGTGAGGTAGCAAAGTTTGCTGAAGACACTAAATTGTTCCGGGTAGTGAAAAGTGAAACTGATTGTTGGGAGCTCCAGAAGGATCTCTTGAAATTGAGTGAGTGGGCAACAAAGTTGCAAATGCATTTTAACCTAAACAAGTGCAAAGTTACATGCTGTTTTTATCACTGTTGTTAGCCGCCCCGAGTCCACGGAGAGGGGCGGCATACAAATCCAATAAATAAATAAATAAAATAAAGTTATGCACATCGGGGCAAAAAACCCCGATTATACCTACCAACTGATGGGGACAAAACTTTCCGAGACAACCCAAGAAAGGGATCTTGGGGTTTTGGTGGACAGCTCAATGAAGATGTCAACCCAATGCGCAGCAGCAGTAAAAAAAAAGCAAATTCTATGCTTGGCATGATTAGGAAGGGGCCTCAAACCTGCCTTCTTACAAACTATCCTGAATGATTTCACTAGGACATGCATTCTGAAAACATGATTATTATTGTAGATTTACAGTTTATTTGAAAAATCTCATAAAATAAAGGCAAACATTTAAAAACAATCTGATTTCATTTTTTAAAAAATCCCCTAATTCAGCTGCTCTATTACATTTTTGGTTCATAGTAATCAGGAAATAAGGCAAATGAAATTAGGCTTGATAATATGAAAAAAATCTATACTTTTTATATCTGTAGTAAAAATCTCAAATATCATAATTATATTTTTTAGCCGCCCCAAGTTTACGGAGAGGGGCGGCATACAAATGCAATAAATAAATAAATAAATAAATAAATATTTTTAACAACCACAAAGCAGGTAACTTAATTAATGTTTCCACCCCTTTCCCATGTAATTCTACCTGTTTATACTCTGATAAAATCACCTATTGCTATTAGCACCTTGAGATTTCCACTACGATATTTTAAAATGCTTTTGAGAATGCACTTGATCTTTTTCTGGATAGGAAAGGCCATCACTCCATAGTACAGCATTTGCTTTCCCATGCTACCCAGGAAATCTCAGATTGCAGGGCTGGAAGAGACCTGAGCAGCTAATTAGCAGATGGGAAAGGACCAGGCCAAAGGGGCAAACCACCTTAGTACAAAACAATTTCATATATTTAGATCTAAATGCGTGAGATCTTGGGGAGTGGGGGGGGGGGAATCTGCCAGACAGTTCTTGGACTACATAGACCAGTGTTTCAAGCCTAAGGCAGCTTCACGTGACCATATCTACAGGAATGGTTTTGTGCTTTTTTAATGTGTTCTGGGCTTTGCAAAATTATTCACTGCCCAAAATCAATCATTTAATTATCCTGCTAAATTAAGAACAGTACCCGTTGAATTAGTGACACAATTTTATGCGACTATCTACTTCTACTAATTTATATATGTATTTAAATAGAGATGTATTACAGTATATGGAGTTTAATTTATTGCTTCTAACAACCAAAGGTACTGTTATAAAGGTAGCACAGATGTTTGAGACACATTTCATATATCATATAATGTGGGTCAGCAACATTGAGGTTGGCAAACATGATAGAATTAATTTAATTCTGATACGTTGTAATTTTAGCTTTGCTTTTGTTACACACATACATACACACATGCAGCTAGTCATGCTTTAAAAACTCTGTCAAAAGTGATATGTTAAAAACAGGTAAGAAGAAAGTTACTTAGCACTTTTTACCAAAGTCAGGCATGAATGGCATGCAGTAGATTGCAGAAAAGAAGCAAAAGGACATCCATTTCTAAAGCGTTTATATTCATGCATTGTAAAATTAGCATCTGTTAAAAGTGTGCCTATTTGTTCTTTTTAAAAGTCCAAGCATACATGCAATAAACCTGTCATAACTAGTTATTTACAAAATGTCATATTTAAAGTAAATAAATAAAAATATGAAAGGCCAATGTTTTCATATATACAAAATTAAAAATAAATAAGGCATTATTATACAGTTTTATCATAAAAATTTAAAAAAAATGCCTGTCCCTCTTATATAAAATTCTTATTTGAAAGGACATCATGGCTAATATTCTGATTAAAGCCAGAAATGTGAAATAATTTGGATAACAATTACTTGCTTAATGTTCAGTGAGATTCTCAATGCCTTGCCTCTATTTTCTTTGCTTGTCTTGCCTGTGGTCTCCAGAATATTCTGTTACATTATCTGCCTGCCTCTATCCAGGGGTGGGCCTAAAAACCTTTAGCAAGAGGTTCTCTGCCTAGTTGCTGGGTGGGCATGGCCTAGTCGGCCTCCTGGACCAAGGCAGGGGTGTGTTTTTGCCCTTCGCAGGCTCTGGAGACTTTTCTTGCGCCTCTGAGCGGTCCACTGGAGGCCAGAAATGGCCTTCCCAACATCCAGTAGGCCCATTTTTCTCCCTCCCTGAGCCTCCATGCATGCCCTGCACTTACCTGCATCCAAAATGGGCCTCATGGGAGGGGTGGGGCAGGCAGGGCCAGTCAGGAGTGGGATTTGGAAATTCTCTGAACAGCACCGAATCTTAGCTAGAGATTCTCCTAAACCCCTGCAAAACCCCCAGTAGCCCACCTCTACCTCTATCTATCTGTCTGTCTGTCTGTCTGCCTGTCTGTCTGTCTATCTATCTATCTATCTATCTGACTATCAGTACTAAAGTCCAATTATGGTGCCCCCCCCTCCATTAAATTTATACATATATACACATACATATCTACATATGCAGTAATACCTCATCTTACAAACCTAATTGGTTCCGGAAGTAGGTTCGTAAGACGAAAAGTTCGTAAGACGAAACATTGTTTCCCATAGGAAACAATGTAAAAGCGATTAATGTGTGCAAAAAGAAAAAAAATCGCAAAATGGCGCTCCGCTGGGCACCGCCGCCCGGCTGTCACCTTTTGAAACAGCCAGGGGGCTTCTCGGCGTTCTCCCGAACCCGAACCCAAAAAGTTCGGGTTCGGGTTTGGGTTTGGGAGGCCGCCGAGAAGCGCCGCCACTCGGCTGTCACCTTGTGAGACAGCCGGGGGGCTTCTCGGCATTCTCCCGAACCCAAACCCAGGGGTGTGCATAAGTGCAGCAGCGTGCCTTCAGTCCCCTGTCCCAATGTTTCTTTTTTTACTAGTATCATATATACGAATATTATTATATCTTTGTATATCACCAATAGGTACTTGACAAAACAAAGAAAAATTAAAAAAAACATTCTTTTGATGCTAATAGGTCAAATATAGTTGTTTTGTTAGCATCCTTCAGATAAATACAGAGAAACTATCAATCATATAACTCTTTCTCACATTCCTTCTCTCTTTTCTCTTATTCGGTTTAAAGGAAAATACTATTGAGTTAGTTTATTTGATTGGTTATTATGATTCATGTTTATGGTTCCATTTCTGATTTGAATTGAAGGCCATAGAAATCAGTATTTGAGTTCAGGTTCACATTCAGCTTGGTTCTGTGATATGAATTTTATATCCAATTGAACATTTATTGGTACTAAATCAAATCAAATAATTAAATAACTGAATTAGAAAAATGATTAGACATAATTCTTATTCAATTTTTTGGGGTTAGTTATTATACAGAAAATCATTTATTTCTACTGATTGAAAGAATATGCTTAAGCCACTACTATTAGCATAGCCTATTTGAAATGTTGCAATTATATTGATGTGTTATATACAATTTGCACTTATTGGAGTTTATAGATTATTACCTTGGAAATGCTATCTATATATTGAAGTTTCATTTAGCTTTTTAGTGCATATCCTCTGCTTACATTTTTTTATTTATAGCATATATTCAGCATTAAAAATAAAATGTAGTTGTTAGTTGTTATATTCTGTACTAAAACAATAAGGAACAATTTTAGCAATACAATCCTATAAATATCTATTAAGAATAGATATTGGGTTACAATAAATATAACATCAGAGGAAGAAAGAAATTGAGAGAACATTATCAGGATACTAGTTAGGTATAGCTTGTGAAATAATTTCAAAGACATACCAGTTAAGCTTGTATATCTATGGGCTTATATATGGCACATCTTACTCCCACAATATTTCACATACAATTTGGGAGAAGAGCACAGGTCCACTCCTCTGTTACATATAGATCCTTGTGTTAGTGAATAATGAATCTTGAGCTGTCTGAAAAGGGATAAGTATACATTAATTTGTAAACGCTGTAATGTTTGCTTTGCCTCATGGCTGCTATTAAGGCAGCAGTGGACTAAAAAACTGGGAAATAGCTACCTGAAGTCTAATTATTATGTATACCAATCACATGCAGATGCTGGCACACAGATGATGCCAAGAGTTAATCCAAGAAATTATTTATTAAATAAAGCTTTTCTGAAAATGTAAAATGCTTGCAAATACCTTAATAATTCTATCTAGTATTTTTTCATAACAATATAAAAATGAATCCCCACCTCCACCTCAGAACTTGGATATCTTTTCTATTCTAGTGGGGATTTAAAACACTTTAAAATTATTATTATAAGAGTAAATTGTGCAAGGGTTGTAAATATTGTGCTACCTACTAGCATATTTATTTATTTTATTTATTTTATTTGACTTCTATGCCGCCCAATCCCGAAGGATTTAGGGCAGCTTACAACAGTATAAAATTACAATAACAACAACAATAAAAAGAAGTTAAGAGAAAAAAGAACTAATATCTAAAATCCTAATTAAAACTAAGGACAATTCAACAGCATACATACTAGTCATTCATACCCTTTCAGGCACATGGACAAGCTAGTGGTTGATTTAGGGCCCCCAGGCCTGCTGGCATAGCCAGGTCTTCTTGGCCTTATGGAAAGCCAGCAGGGAGTGGTCTGTATAGACCTTGGGGGGGAGTTGGTTCTATAAAGTTGGGGCAGCAACAGAGAAGCCCTCACCCACGGCCTCACCAACCTGCATTGTTTAGCTGACAGGACCTGGAGGATGTCGACTCTGTGTGTACTCTAATTGGTCTCTGGGAGGTATGTGGCAGGACATGGTCCCATAAATAATCTGGCCCTGTGCCATATAGGGCTTTATGGGTGATAACCAACACCTTGAATTGTGCCCGGAGACTAATAGGGAGCCAGTGCAGCTTGCAGAGTATAGGTGTTATATGGGTATACCGAGGTGACCCATGACAACTCATGCAGCTGCACTCTGGACCATTTGGAGTCCATGAACACTTTTTGAGGATAGCCCCATGTAGAGCATGTTGCAATAATCAAGATGGAAGGTGATGAGGGCCTGAGCGACTCTGCATAGAGCTTCTGGGTCCAGATAGGGTCAAAACTGGTACACCAGGTGAACCTGGGCAAAGGTCCCCCTGGCCACAGCCGAGAAATGATATTCAAGGTTCAGCTGTGGATCTAGGAGGACACCCAAGTTGCGGATCCTATCTGGGGGGGGAGGTGTTAAGGATGATGATCGGACAGATTGAATAGTCCTTAGGAGGAAATGCCCACAGCCACTCGGTCTTGTCTGGGTTGAGCTTGAATCTGTTGGTCCCCATCCAGACTCACAGCCTCCAGGCACTGGCACATTACATCCACCACTTCACTGAATTGGCATGGGGTGGAGATATATAACTGAGTATCATCAGCGTACTGGTGATACCTCAACCCATGCTGATGGATGACCTCTGCTCCCCCACTAATACCAACTGCGAATGACCGGAAAGATAGGAGGAGAACCACTGTAGGACAGTACCTCCTACTCCCAGTCCCTCCAGTCGTACCATGGTAAATGGTATCAAATGCTGCTGAGAGATTGAGGAGCACCAGGATAGAGGAATATTCCTTATCCCAGGCCCACCAGAAATCATCCATCAGCGCAACCAAAGCGGTTTCCATGCTGTGACCAGTCCTGAAGCCAGACTGAAAACAGTCTAGATAATCAGCTTTTTCCAAGGACCGCCGGAGCTGGAGTGCCACCACCTTCTCAACAACCTTACCCCAAAATGGCAGGTTGGAGACTGGTCTATAATTCTTCAATTTATCTGGATCCAGGGATGGTTTCTTGAAGGGGGGGGGGGTCACACAACTGCCTCCTTTAACAGCTCCGGAAATGACCCATCTCTCAAGGAAGTATTAATAAGTGCCTGGACTCAGCTGCGTGTCACCTCCCTACTGGCCAAGACCAGCTGGGAGGGATATGGGTCCAGTAGGCACATGGAGGAACTCACAGCTCCCATGGCCTTGTCCACTTCCTCAGGGGTTACCAGGTCAAACTCCTCCCAAATGATGGAACTAAGACCTGATCCTGTCATCTCAGTCTGAATTGACCAATTGGAGTCCAGATCATTCTGAATCAGAGTGACTTTATCTACAAGAAACTGAACAAATTCCTCAGCTCTGCCTGCAAGGATTCCACCATCTCCACCTTATAAAGGAGGGAGCAGGTCACACTAAACAGGGCGGCTGGGCGAGAATCTGCACATGCAATAAGGGCGGTAACATACACAGACTTTGCTGCCTCTATCGCCATAAGGTAAGTCTTAATATAAGCTCTTACCCATGTTTGGTTGGACTCAGAGTTACTGGACTTCCATGTTTTCTCTAGGCATCTCTTTTGGCGTTTCATCCCCCGGGGTTCCTTGGTAAACCAAGGAGATCTCCAGGGTCTACTATCTCGGAGAGGTCACAAAGGTGCAATCCAGTCCAGAGCCCCCAATGCAGCTTTATTCCATGCCGTCACCAGAGACTCAGCTGAACTACGGACAAACGAGTCAGGAATATCACCAAGCTCCCTCTGAAAGCCTACTGGGTCCATTAGGTGCCTGGGGCGGAACCTCCTAATCGATTCCGCCTCCCTGCAGTGGGGGATTGGTCGGTCAAAGTCAACCCTCAGCAGGGAGTGATCTGACCATGACAAGGGTATGGTGACAATACCCCTTAAAATCAGATCATTTTCCATTGTCCCGAGAGAAACACCAAGTCGAGTATGTGTCCCCCTCTATGAGTTGGACCCTGGATTACTTGGGTCAGATCCATGGTTGTCATGGAACCATGAACTCCTGCACCACCTCTGAGGTTTCGCCGGTCGACGGCAGGTTATATCCCTAATAATCATTTGTTAATCACTTTTTTTCAAGTTATGCTTTTACTAACAGCAGTTTATGCATGTTAAACAAAGAAGGGTAACCTGCCTTGAGGAATTATGAGTGATTTCCTTAACCATATATGTAAGAACAGGTTTTTAAAGTTTCTAGGTTAATAAAGTAAGAGTATTCTTAATAATTGAACTAGAAAAAAGGTAATCAGAATAAATAATCATTCAGATTAGAAATGAATCAAAATTAATGAGAGATAACATTATTTTGCAAATAACTATGAATTCAGTTCCTTTACTTAACTTGGGAAATAGTACATTGTGGAATAAAGAGTGGTGACACTAACAGTGTCATATAATTAAATCTTGTATGACCTATAAAAAGTCATATAGACTTTTTTTGGCCCTCTTTCTGAATAGGGGAAAAAGAAACGATTGAGTCCAAGGACAATGTTTTTATATTGAAAATCTTTCCTCAGATTTTGCAAATCAATATCTTAAATCAGAGACTCAAGAGAAACAAGGTTTATTGGTGAGATCACATTCTGATCTCTTCTTATTAAGAGTGACATCTCCAAAAAAACCTAGAATACTTTAAAATTTTCTAGAGAGTTTTTTTCTCTTATAGATCAAAGCTCTGAGTCTCCAGGAAAGTCTCTTTGTACCAGCAAATAAAATGAAGCTCAGAGATAAGTTAGGTGAAGCCCAGAGACAGCAGATCCACTGTAAAACTGTGAAAATATTTAGATAAATGAATGGGAGCTGAGAGAAAGCACAATGCAATACTGTCTCTTACTGGAAGCATAGTGTTCTTAAGAATGCAACAAAAGTGATCATACTATAGTAGAAGTAATATTTTTATAGTAAATTCTTGAACAACGTAAAAAGAGACCCAGAGGTTTCTTTTTTAAAAAAGGCCAGTGATAATCTCATCTTCCCAATACACCTAATAATAATCAAGATTTCTAAATTTTATGTATATTCTGTTCTTGAGATATACCATACTTTAAAAATAAATATTTCTTCACTGGAAACAAGGAAAAAATAGAATTTTGGAAATATTTATATGAATAAAATTGATCAGGATTAAAATTAATACAAGAAATTAACAATAATGTCACAAATAAACATCCGGATATTCTTTACGTGTAATGATCAAAGAGACCTGAGTGCCTATAAAGTATATTTATATTTGAAGTTCACTTTGCTAAAATGATGGCAAAGTATGCACTTGGAAGCCTTAGCTTTTCTAGTACGAAGTAAAGCTGGAATCTGCAAGAAATTTTCCTTTTCAGTTTTTCTTCTGTAAATCTTTCACCAGCCATTTTGCATATGAGAACAGTGTCTTATTCTGCTATTTAATTTACTATATCAATTTCAAGCAAAAGTAACAAAGAAGACAAGCACTTTGAATATTTTATAACTAAATTGAAATTTGTGTGAGCTCCAAGAAGGTTTATGATTTATACGTAGTAATTCCTATTATATTAACATAACTTGTAATGGAGACATTTCTTGGAAGCTGCCCTTAAGATATTGGAATAGAATTAAAAAGCCGGGAAATGGAAGAAAACATTCTTATACAACAAAATTTATGGCTGTCTGACATTTCCAAAACTGTAAATACATTAATTGATTCTATCAAAATAAGAAGTTTAAATTTGTATTAAAAAATCAACATGTATTTGTTAATGAGAATCTTCATATGAAGGAGACGAGAACAAACCTAAAATAGAAGTAATCTGTAAAGAATTTGCATCAAATAATATGGATTGGAAGTGAAATATCTATTTCATGACAAGAATAACCTCTGGTTCACAAATCAATGAATTTTTCAGGGAAGAGAATTATATATATCTAATGACAAAATGTACTATAATTTAATTTCTTTTAATAAATGTCTTAAATAAGCCATTTGGCCAACTGAAAAGGCATAATTTTCTACAGCTTAATATTCTTTTGGCATGCACACAGTTGCCACTTTAGTAGCACTCCATTCTGGAGTAGTTAACCAAATTCTATTCCTACTAGCTTCTCCATTATGGGAGTTGCTGTTTCTATGTGAATCTGTGCAACTATAGGAGATAAATTGTGCCGCATCCAAATGTTTGTGTAAATAGGAAATCATTCATAATAATTGTCATAAATTTGATAATTGCCCAATATCTCCAATAAATCTACTTATAGCCTGATCTCTGATTCATCACTACACTGTTAGGAAACACTGAAAAATACAAAACATAGTGAAAATTAAAAGATGCATTTGTTTTCTTTAAGAGTTCCAACATTATAACAAGTGCTGAAATTTGTTTAGTTTTCCTATAAATACTACGTTAAAGTATTCCACAATGCCTTCTTACATCTTCATATAAATCAAATTTATCGTCACCCTTTGCTTAAACAGCAACGATAAGTGATAGATCAAGCATCCTGGATATGATCATATAAATATTCTCTGCTATATGATATTGCAAACATTTCTCTGTGACAGGTTACAGCAGTTAAATCAGTAGGGAATGGAACAATCCCAATCTCTCTCACACAAATTAATATGCCTTATGTTGTTGATGCAAATACCCAGTCTCATAGGTATGTCTTCTCTGTTATCTTATTGATCTATTAAAATTACTGATAAAATATTCCATAGTTTCAGAGACATTAGACTTCTCAAACAGAATTGCTAGCCCTTGTTTGATCCTTCCCATAAGTTCTTATTAGTGGTTCCCAAGTTCTCTTTGGTTGGGTGGTTAGATTTCTTGGTTACTATCAAATTTTGCAGCCTTAACCTTTCTGATGGCCTCTGCTGTATATGTTCATCTCAAATGATAGGACAAAGATTTTCACTGCTTTCATGCCTCTTTTATAGCTGGCACGGAAGGAAGGTAATGGAGTGTCTGATTAGTATGTGCTATTGGTAGTTGAAGTGTTGCAGACCCAGTGTTTGTTGAAAGGCTGGGGGATGAGCACACAGATGGACAACTTGTGCCCAGTTTGGTCTGAATGTTTGCTCTCCCAAAGGAATAAATTTTCCTTTCTAAGTTTAAAGATCGTGTTTGTGAATTATTTCCATCGGTCTTTCCTTCTAGAAAATAAGTCAGCATTTCACCTTTGCCTTTCACACTGACTTTCCCCCGACAAACACACTCATAATTGCACCTCTTCAATATACGTTGTACTTCTTCCGTAACCTGTAAATTAAACAAACCTCAGTCACCAGCAATTACTAGATAACAGATTTTTCTTTAATAGACAGTTCCCTAAACTTTGTTTTTTATTTTTTAAGAGAAAAGAGCATTTGTTAGGACTGTTTCTCTTAGAACTCCATTCTAAGGGAAATCTCATTTTGCTTCCATAGTTACCTTTTAAACACCAAACAGAATTTGTTTCAATCCATCTTATGGTTTTGGATTTTTTATCTTTTTTCTTTGCAACTTTTAATATTACAAGGAAATTGTTCAACATTCTTGTTGAATAAGAACTAGAGCTACTCTCCATTCTCTTTTTTTATGGGTTATATTGATGTATTTTTTCCTTTCTCTTTGTTTATTTTAATTGTTCTATCATTTTACTTTCACTTTGTTTAAACTTCCTTTTTAAATGCTTTGGTTTTTATTGTTGTAAGCCTCCTAGGATAACTCCATGACAACATAGGTGGCAAATAAATTTAATAATAATATCTCAAGAGAGATAAGACAGCCAAACAATATCTCTTATTGCATCTGCACAGTGCCACTTCTCTATTACCTGGTTATCTGGTTCTCTTAGGTAATGGGATGCCAGATACAGTATTTACCTTCAGGGCTAGTGGCTTGAGGGTGTTCTCCCCATCTTTTTAACTTTGTTACTTTTTAAATGGATGTTATGTTATTTGTAAATCATTGAGAGTCATTTAGAAAATAAGATGGGTGATGTATAAGTTTGATTAATAAATAAAATAAATATTTTTCCATAGGTGGAGTTTCACTGTATTCTGAGAAGTAACCCATTGCTTTGATTTTTATTAAGATTGATGTAATTTATAAGAGAACTCTGAAAATACTCACTTGGATTTTACCTTGCACTCCAGTACTATCCATCCTGCTAGCAACATTTACAGTATTACCCCAGATATCATATTGAGGTCTTCTGGCACCAATAACACCTGCCACTACAGGACCTACATTAATACCTGAAAAAGAAGCCAAACACTTAAAAAAAAAGAAATCTAGTGGTCATCAGGCTTGGCAAGGAAATATCTGTGTCCCCTGCCCATCCCCTTTTAAAGATATATTTCCATTCTACTAAAATTGCTTTTTGATAGTAAGAAGCTGAAATGGAGAAATATTATAATATCCTTGTCTATAGCAGTGTTTCCCAACCTTTTTTGAGCCGCGGCACATTATTCACATTTACAAAATCCTGGGGAACATTGAGGGGGGAGGCGGGGGTGTGTGTGTAAAAAAAAGTTTGGACAAAAAATATCTCTCTTCCTCCCTTTCGCTCTATTTTTCTCTCTCCCTCTTTCTCTCTCTCTCTCCCTTCCCTCCTCTTTCTTTCCCCTCTCTCTCCATCTCTCTTTGTTTCTCCCTTCCTTCCTCTCTTTTTTGCCCTCCTTCTCTCTCCCTCCTTCCCTCTCTCTGTCATTCCCTCACCCTCCTTCCCCCCTCTTTCTCTCTCTCTCTTGCTTTCTCTCTCTTGCTGTCTTTCTCTCTTTCTCTCTTCCCCCCTCTCTCCCTCTCTCTTTCTCTCTCTTGCTATTTCTCTTTCTCTCTCTCTCTTTTGCTTTCTCTCTTTCTCTCCCCCTCTCTCTCCCTCTCTCTCCCTCTCTCTCTTTCTCTCTCTCTCTTTTGCTTTCTCTCTTTCTCTACCCCCTCTCTCTCCTTCTTTCTCTCCCCCCTCTCTCCCTCTCTCTTTCTCTCTCTCCCTCTCTTGCTATCTCTTTCTCTCTCCCCCCCTCTCCCCCTCTCTCTCTCCCTCTCTTGCTATCTCTTTCTCTCCCCCCTCTCTCCCTCTCTCCTTCTCTCTCTCCCTCTCTTGCTATCTTTTTCTCTCTCTTTCTATCACCCCTCTTCCTCTCTCTTTCTCTCTCTACCTCTCTTTCTCTCTCTTTCTCTCTCTTACTCTCCCCCTCTCTCCCTCTCTTTCTCTCTCTCCCTCTCTTGCTATATCTTTCTCTCTCTTTCTCTCCCCCCCTCTCTTCCTCTCTCTCTCTTTCTCTCTCTCCCTCTCTTGCTTTCTCTTTCTCTCCCCCCTCTCTCCCTCTCTCTTTCTCCCAGTAGCCGTGGGGCGACGGCAGGGTGATCAGCTGTGAGGCGGAGCTCCAGAACGGAGGCACAGACGGCGGTGGCTACACGCCGTACATTTCTGGCGTTGCGCTGGGCATGGACGTGGGGCTTGAGCCTCCGTCCTGGTCCAGCCAGCAGGCAAGTGCCAGCCACGCAATTCCAGCATTTCCAGCCGCCACCGTCGGTGCCTCTGTTCCTCTGTTCCGGAGCTCCGCCTCACAGCTGATCACCCTGACGTCGCCCCACGGCTACTGGGAGAAAGAGGGAGAGGGGGGGGAGAGAAAGAGAAAGCAAGAGAGGGGGAGAGAGAGAGGGACCACCCTGCCACCGCCCCACGGCATGCCGCCGCCATCACCCTCCTGCTGCGCGCCGCCCTCCCGCTGCCGCTGCCCTCCCACCAAGCCCCAAAGCTCACCTGCTGACAGGGAAGCTCCAGCCGGGCGGGGCGCCGCAGCTGCTGGAAAACGTGGAAGGCGCAAAGAAGCAAGCTCAGCTTCCGGTCTCACAACTTTTTTCTCTTCGCAAAAAGTTGCGAGACCAGAAGCTGAGCTTATTTCTTCGAGGCACACCTCACCATGTCTCGCGGCACACCAGTGTGCCGCGGCACACCGGTTGGGAAACACTGGTCTATAGGACATTTCCAAGTTGCAGAAATGGAAAAGAATGTTGACTTTCTTCTCTTATAAGTTTCCAGGTAACAAAATAGAAGCAGTTAATAGATAACTTCTTCAAATTTCACTAACAAACTATTAACAAAAACTCACTGGTATATGAAAGAAAGGCCTATAAGCAGTTCTTCAATTAATCCCAAGCACAGTGGAACCTCAGTTAACTAACGCCTTGGTTAGTGCACATTTCGGATAACAATCAAAAATTTCAGCAAAAATTTGCTCTGGATACTGAACAAAAATGTGGATACCGAACAGAAATTTTTGGTTATTATTCAAAATGTTACACCCATTGTCCTTCACTCCCAGCCCCCTCTCCTTACCTCTTTACCTCTTGCCTCTCTTCCTTTGTCTCCTCGCCATGGGAGCAGCAAAGCGTCGCTTCAGCTATGACGAGGCAGGTGCTGAGTTTGCTGGTCCCAGGGGGGCTTCTCTTTGAGGACAGCAGCAACTGGTCCCAGCAGTGGCAGCAACTGCTGAGGCAGCTCCGGCAGCTTCCTTTCGAGGAACAGTAACGCCGGGAACATCACGTCCATGCCCAGGCCCCCAAGCCCCTGCCGCCACCACTCTCCTCAAAAAGAAGCCGCCCCCCCTTCTGGGGGAGTGAGGGACAATGGAGGGGGGAGAGAAAAAAATCCTTTATTGCGAGTGATCCTGGAACGGAACATCCGCAATAAACGAGGGATCAATTGTCCCCATAAGAAATAAAGGCTGGGAACCAATTAAATCTATTTCCATTATTTCCTATGGGAAAAATTGTTTCAGATAACGACCATTTCAATTAACAACCAACCTTCCGGAACAGATTGTGGTCATTAACTGAGGTACCTGTAGCTTGAAAATTATAGTTGTCAACATATTTGATAAGCTTAAGCTTTTTGTCAGGAGGATTTCTGCTTTGTGACAATCTCTGGGAAGATGGTGGTAGGGAAATGAATGTTTAATACCTGGACACTACCAATACCTGTTTGAGGTGGTACAAGCTGATTTTTGTTCTTGCAAATAGTAAAAAAATGATTAGGAGGAGGAGATGGTGGCATAAACTGAAGTAGAACAATGACAGAATGACAGTGGTTTTCCTACTCCATACATATTGTATCTGAAAGTGCCTTTTTGCTGCTTATGATTTGTTTTAATCTTTTTGAAGATTAAAACACAGTTTCTTAAAGACTTTCATAATTCCTCTGGAAACTTCTCCCTGTGGAGGAATGAGGAATGGAGGAATTCCAATTTCTACAAGACTGTTTTACTTATTATGATCATTCATCTCTGTGCATTTTCCAGATCTTTAATATTAATTAATAATTGTCAAGTTAGACAGAAGAAAATTATTTATGAAGCTATTAAATATAATAGTAGCTGCTATATACTGTCAGAACATAGTATTTATTTTGTTTGTAAAATGTCTATTATGAATGCTGGCAGAAACAGTAACAGTATAGAATTCATTCTTGAAAATGTAACTCACCAACCCGAAGAACAAAATCATTGTAGGACTGATAGTTGATTTCATCAAGAACATCAAACATTTCTATTGCAAAATCAGCCAGCGTACTGAGATGGAAATAAATTGATTTCTTTGTCTATATTTTAAAAAGAAAAAATTATATCATTCCTAATGTATCGATTAAGGTAACATAGTTTTAACAAGTTTTTAAAACAGATGAAGAATTTCTTTAAATATAAATAAATATACGGGGGACATATATTTAACAGGTTGGAAGTGTTAAATACTCATTTTGGGGAGGAGTTAATTTCACAACATTAGAGTTGTAGAGAAGAGTGAGAACCCTAGAATTACATAATTCAGACAATTATAAAATTTTAGAAACAGTTATTGTATCAATAGAAGTTAATTGTTAGTCACGTTTAGTGAGATTAAATTATTCATAAGGGGTATTCATAGGAATGGATAATTATTGATTTAATGTCCTGCACCTGGGCTTCTGATAGGTATCCGTTTAGCCACTGCAGAAAACAGCAGGAAACAGATTACTATCAGATGACCTTTGGTTTAGTGCAGCTTTATTACCTCTGACCTGATTAATACTTGCTGAAATTTTAACATGATCTATGCATGTTCTTTATGACTGGGAGAGCCAGTGGTAACAAAGTCAATCAATGAGTAGGCATAACAACTAAGTCAGCCAATGGGAACTAACTACTTCTGAGTCTGTGCAGAGAATCGAAATGGAAAATTTTAAGTTTAAAGCTGTGCATGACTTACTCTCCACTCTGCTCTCTTGTCCTCTCTGTACTACTCTCTGCTGAAATGAAATAACTCCGGCTTGTTTACTTCAAGAACTAACCTGCTAATGGTATTGTAAATTCATCTGCTATTATGTTTATAAAGAAGTTATTGAATCTAGCTGAATCAGTCATCAATGGGTGCTTCTGGTTTTGATTTTTCAACAAACTTTATTACATATGTGCGTATTATACTTATTATATATTTATATTTATTAAATATTTTATGTGTGTGGTGTGTGTGTGGTGTGTGTGTGTGCATACACACACAAACTAGTGCACGAGTATGTATCTGGGGGATCAGATTAGCTGTGTATTTTACATTTAGCAAACACAAGTAGTTCTCTCTCTACTATTGATGCACAATTTGTCTTTGGTGACATAGATATGTTCATATATTTTACATATTTCCAGTTTCTTTTGAAGCAACTTAGTGGAAGAAGATCTATTTTAAAAAATGGTGGAAGTATTAACAGAGGCAATACAGATAGACAAAGAGGGATTTAAAAGCCACATAGATGAACTGTACTGAGTGCAAACAAATTATGCAAGAGGGTATAAATTGCCAAGGGAAGTCCGTATAAGATTCACAAAAAAAGCGGGAGAGGGGTGTGGTTGGCACTGCAACGTGACAGCATCCCTTGCGCTCCTGCTGGGGATTCTGAATCCCCATTGTTTGGGGAGGCTGATTCCAGTTTGGATCATCTTGGAACCCCCCTGAAGGGGGGATGAAGAAGGGGTCTTGGCTGGCCACCATTTGGGGGGATGGCATTCCCCGCAGTGGGCTGGCAGTCAACCTCGACCGGCAGTGGGTAAAACAGCCTCGGCTGCCATAGTCATGGTGGCTATGTGCTTGGAATAGATAAATAAAGCATTGAAAGTCATCTGGAAGGAGAAGAAAATCATGTTTTTGTGCTGGAGGTGGAAGAGAAAGAGGATGGTGTAGAAAGGTGAGCTGTTTTTGCTGGAAGAAAACCTTTTACAAATGTTTTTTTTAAATTCAAATTTAAGTTAGAGTGAAGTGTGGGAGCAGCCGGACTATCAGGGGGCTTTTTATTCAACATTAAATAGCTTTAAAAAATCAAACAAAATCTATGAATTATGCATCTGATTTGTTTTTGAAATTTTGGAACTAAAATTTGATTTTAGAGACTATAGAAATTTAAACTGGAAAAATCTCAAAAGAAGTTAAAAGAATCGAAAGCTACTGTAAGATTTTGTATTGGGGACCATAGTTCCCTCTAAGCTGAGCAGTGAGCAATCGCTCACTTAAAAATCATCATCAACTCAGAGTTTTCCAAACATGCCCAGAAGCCGAGAGGGAAAGAGTGAGAGGGAAGGAGAGAGAGAGGAAGAGAGAGAAACAGATAGAAAAAAGAGAGGAAGGAAAAGAGAAAGAAAAAGAATGGGAGTAAGGAAGAGAGAAAGAAAATCAAACTCTAGTTTGAAACTAGCTCAACTATTTAAGTGGCATTTTGATATTGATAGAGTTGCCCTATTATGAGCTCACTGTTATAGACACACAGTACAGTATTTTATTTTGAAATTCTCTGAGGCAAAACAGGGTGGGTTTTTTATTTGTTTGTTTGTTTGTTTATTTAATATTTCTGTGCTGCCCAGTCCCGAAGGGACTGCCGCTCAGACACTATACTTTTCCGCCCACCCCCTAAAAAAATTAGAGGGAACACTGTTGGGGACATCTGCTGGTGAAGCAGTAGTTGGCTGAATTTGTTATTCTTAATTCACTGACTATGACCTTCATGTGATGGAGCTGAGCAGACTGTTTCCAATAACAAGTGATAAAGAGCAGCTGGGAACTTGCTGGGAACCAGAAGAAAATATTTCTGATTTGAACTTTATTTCAACTTGGAAGGAGTATAAAGATAGACAGTTGGTTTTATAGGAGATACATTGGTCTTTTCAAATTTCAAGATGGAAGAAATAAGAGATCTAGTTAAAGATATTATGCAAGACATTTCTGATTGGAGAGATGAATATATAAATGCTAATATTATTTTTTCAACTGGAAGGATTAGATTATATAGAAAATGATGAAGAGGAGGAAGAAGAGAAGAGTTATGAACAGATGGAAAAGATTCCTCAACAGCAATATAATGATGCAAAGACAAAACTGATGCAAAGACAAAATTGCCAATTGAATTTTTTTTAATGAGATTGATCAAGGGAGGAAGGGATCCCAAAAGATAAATGATTTGGAAGGTGGTCTGATTAAAGATGAGGGTAGAGGGTCACATGTTTGATGATGATTATATGAAAGTAAGCACTAGTATCGAGATTAAATGTGACCTGACACCTTGGAATGGGAGAAATAAGAAAGAAATTGGGATGGAAAATGGGAAATCTGCAAAAATTGTTTTCTTTTGGCAGAAAGAGAGTATCTGATTTTAAAAAGATAAAAAAGATTAGATATAAAACAATTGGGGTTTGGCAAGAGGAATGGAAATTTGAGGGTGGATGATTGAATATTAAAATGAATTGATGTAGGGATATAATTAGATAGAATTAGCATTGTTTTTGCAAAAAATGAATGACATATGAATTTATAAAATTGTATCAGAAGGATAGATTTATATGGATAATTTATAGCTATATTTACATTTATAATAATAAAAGACTGATTTGAGCTAATGTTTTTGAAATGTTAAGTTTTCTTATTTTTTCTTTTTTAATACTAATTAAGCTTGGAAATATTGAAATATATACAGAAATGATAAGGTGGAAAGATATAATGAATGTATTGAAGTATTGATTTTGTAACAGGTCATATGCTACATGATTATAATATTACTTACTTACTTACTTACTTACTTACTTACTTACTTACTTACTTACTTACTTACTTACTTACTTACTTATTTGATTTGATTTGTATGTCGCCCCTCTCCTCAGACTCGGGGTGGTTCACAACAATAATAAAACAGTGTACAATGAACAAATCTAATATTTACGAAAGACAAGGAGGGTGGGGGCAGTTCTGATCTCTGGGGGGGAATTGATTCCAGAGGGCCAGGGCTGCCACAGAGAAGGCTCTTCCCCTGTGCCCGCCAGATGACATAGTTCAGTCAACAGGACCCGGAGAAGGCCAACTCTGTGGGATCTTATCGGCTGCTGGGATTCGTGCGGCAGAAGATGGTCACATATCTGCCTCTCACCAGCAGCACCGGAATATTCTGGCCTCTTCCACTCCAGAGATAGGCTCTCCCATACCTCCCTCCTCTACATTGCCAGGCAGGCTGACCCAATCATTCATTCCATTCATCTCATACATACCTTCCATCTGATCCCAAACATCCATCTTTAAAAATACCCCACAATAATTTAGTTAAAACATTAGAATCTTACTAAAACTCTACTAAATTTAGAAAAGTGAGGCTCACAGATATTAAACAGTGCTTGACAGCATCTACTTACAGGATTTAATTATACATCTCTTTAGAAAATGAATGTTTGCTCTTTAAAATAACCCCTCCTAAAGAACTTGTCATATCCTACTAGCATTCATGTAAAATTTCAATTGATGTCAGGATCAATAGATCACTTATTAGTAGAAAAGAGAGTTAACCTTCCAGCTTCCAAGCTTCCATTCTGTTTTAGAAAACTGGCTGGCTTTTCAAAGTTGGTGTGGTGTTGCAAGATAGAGGCAAAAAGAGAGGTCATATCCTATTCTGGACTTCACTCAAGAATATTTTAAATGATTCGTGAGAAGAAAACAGAAAAAAAGAGCAAAGCAAAACACAAATAAACAAGGGATAAGCAAGACTGATACTGATGTTGACACTGATGATTCCTTATTGTCAGTAAAAATAACAGTAGAGTTTTATAGAGCTTTCTTCTATTTTCCTTCCCCAAAGCTGACAGTCTGTATTTATTAAATATGGTAAATGGTGACATCTACTGGAATTTTCTGCACCAGCCAATATAATTTCAACAAAATACTATATTTTATGCATTTAAATATAAAAAAACTGCAAGGTAGCTTTAAAAAATAAACAACCAAAATTAAACTATTTATCTGGATCTCTTGGTATTCTTAAAAAATTAGACAAAGATAGAGACTAAGTATTGCCATTATGACACATTATGATAAATGTCAAACTAAAATAATGGATTGATTAGATTTTGGACTTTCCTTTTTCTTTTTTCTTTTTTTAGTTGGACTATTTACAATTATTTAAATAGTAATAGTGCTCGATTTGTTTTTCTTTTCTTTTTTTATTATTATACTTTCTTTTTTTAGCTCATAATTTTTTTGATTTTATATAGGAAGAGGTAGTAAGTGTTTTTAGAATACATGAGAAGGGGGAGTAAAGATAACGGCTTAATTGTGTCTGAAAGAATAAGATGAAATTAATGCAATAAAGTTAAAGAAAATCAATGTGGAATTCAATTAGATGAAAATTTCGACATCTGGATGACAAAGTTAAAGGTCAAGGTTGGGGGGGTATGTTTAATACCAAAAATATTTTAATTTTGGACTATTAAATTTTGGGGGGGACAATTATATATGACTAAATACTGTTTTTATTGAAATTTGATTATTTTGAAATATATGAAAAAAAAATTGTATGAAGGAAAAAATAAATAAAAATTTACCCCCCCCAAAAAAAATATTCACAAAAAAAGCAATTAGAGATGAGATATATAAGAACACAAGTATGATATATCAAGGAAAAGAAATAATAGTGCTAAAGCAAATTCCTAAACAAATAAGAGATAGATGAAGAGATTTCCAATATCTTACATCTAAACTAATAAGACACGGGATACCATTTAGATGGTTAATCCCAGGAGGACTTTTAGTCACCTGGAAAGAGAAAAAAATTAAAATTGATTTCTATGAGAAAGCAGATAATTTTATAGCATAGGACATTGAAAGAAATGGAGAAAGCAGCTAGAATTGAAATCCTAAAGCCAAGAAGAAAAAAAGAAAGAAGAGAAAGGAATACGAGAAGACGAAAGAGAAGAGAAAGTGAAAATAGTCATCACAGCGGCGGCAAGAAGACAGGATCATGGTGAAGCAAGTTAAAATATTTTCAGTTAATATTAATGGTTTAAATTTGATAATTAAAACAAGACAAACAATAAATAAATTACAAAAGGAAAATGAAGATATAATATGTTTGCAGGAAACTGATATAAGAAAAATAGATTATAAATTGTTGAAAAATCTTAAACTTGGAAAACTGAGACAAAAAAGAGAGGAATTGCTGTCTTTATTATTATTTTATTATTATTATTATTATTATTTATTATTATTATATATTATTATATATTATATATGATTCTACACAAAAATATGTAACCCTTCCCTGGTGCAGAGCTGAAGGGATTGGATACTGGAGCCTAGGGGATAATTCTCTGCCTTACAAGGCAAAGGTTGCAGGTTCAAGTCCCAGTGGGTATGGCTAGCTGATGAGGCCAAAATAAGGCCGAAATAGATATATCCTAGTCTCCCTTAATTTTCAAATTCAGCAAAAAATATGTGATATATATATATATATATATATATATATATATATATATATATATATATATATATATATATATATATGTAGATTGTTCTGAGTTCGGGTTTTGCCCTGTGTAATGTTTTGCATGTCTATGCGACGTTTCGGCGAAATCACATTCACCATCATCAGGCTGGAGTTCCAATCTTTGTGTTTTTGCAAATGAATATTAGCAACTGACATTTCTTCTTAGCATGTAGTGTGGGGGTGGAGATTTGCTTTGAATGTAGCAAATAGATTGGGTGACTATGCTTCCGTGATCTGATTGGTTGGTGTAATCATGGTTATAGAAGGAATGGCATGAAGATTATGAAGTGTTTTGTTTAAGTCTGATTTCCAAATATAAACTAACCGAAGAGTGAGCCAGCGCATGGCAGAACATATGAATGCAGTCAAGAAACAGGAGAAGACCTCCTCCCTTGTCCAGCACATTAAAAGAACAGGGCACGAAATTGACTTTGAAAAAACTAAATTACTCCACAAAACAGAGAATTTATATAAAAGAATCTCTCTAGAAGCTATCGAAATTGAAAAGAGATCCTTTTGTTTAAATAAAAGGGATGATACCTCGCGCCTGCCAGAGATCTGGAAACCAGCCTTAAACAAAATAAACACTTCATTATAATCAATATATCAATCCTTTAATTATTATGATTTTAGAATTTTATATTTGGAAATCAGACTTAAACAAAACACTTCATAATCTTCATGCCATTCCTTCTATAACCATGATTACACCAACCAATCAGATCACGGAAGCATAGTCACCCAATCTATTTGCTACATTCAAAGCAAATCTCCACCCCCACACTACATGCTAAGAAGAAATGTCAGTTGCTAATATTCATTTGCAAAAACACAAAGATTGGAACTCCAGCCTGATGATGGTGAATGTGATTTCGCCGAAACGTCGCATAGACATGCAAAACATTACACAGGGCAAAACCCGAACTCAGAACAATCTACATACATATACCCGTGAAAATTTACGAAAACATATATATATATATATATATATATATGTACAGTAATACCTCATGATACGAACTTAATTGGTGCAAGGAGGAGGTTCGTAAGACGAAAGGTTCGTAAGACGAAACATTGTTTCCCATAGGAAACAATGTAAAGTCAATTAATCCGTGCAACCAAAAAAAACCCCGCAAAAAAACTGCTTTCGGCGACTGCTGGGAAGCCGGGCGGCTGTTTTAAAAGGTCGCAGCCGGCCTGGGGGGCTTCCGGGTGCTGGGAAGCCCCCCAGGCCGGCTGCGACCTTTTAAAAGAGCCGCGCCGCTTCCCAGCTGTCTCCTGAAGCCGAACGCGGAAGTTTGTACGTGCGTCTTCTCTGATTTCCTCCCTCCCTCCTGGCCTCCCTCCTCCTCCTCCTCCTGTATTCCGCCTCCCTCCCAGCCTCCGGGCCACATTCTCTGCGCCGCCGGCCGGCTGTCATCTTCTAAAGAAGCAAGAAGAGGAGGAGGAGCTGGGCGCCTTCCTCCACCACCACCGGCGCCCAGCTCCTCCTCCTCTTCTTGCTTGTTTAGAAGATGACAGCCAACCGGCGGCGCGGACGCTGGGGATGGTGTGCGTGTGTGGAAAGCGTCAGCGGGAGAACTGGGGGGAGCCGTGGCCACTACCCCGTGGAAGGGACCCGGCTGGGACACTCCCGAAGGTGTGGGCTGGGGTCTTTCCAGGAGTGCAAGCAGCAGGCGTGGGCTGGGGTCCCCCCAGTTCTCCCACGGACCTCTTCCACACATGCGATCTTCCGGGACGGCGAGGCTCAATGACGGAAGGCAGCCACCTGGCCCGGGAGGCGTGGCTTGATCCGCTGAGCCTGGCCGGCCCGAAAGATCGCAGCCCGTGTTGCCTGCGGCGGCGAGGGAAGCCAAGCCGAGAGCAGCATCACCGCGGCTCCTGGCTCGGTTTCCCTCGCCGCCGCAGGCAACACGGGCTGCGATTTTCTGGGCCGTCCAGGCTCAGCGGATCAAGCCGCGGCTCCCGGATCAAGCCGCGCCTCCCGTCACTGAGCCTCGCCGGCCCGGAAAATCGCAGCCCGTGTTGCCTGCGGCGTCGAGGGAAACCGAGCCAGGAGCCGCGGTGATGCTGCTCTCGGCTTGGGTTCCCTCGCCGCCGCAGGCAACAGGGGCTGCGATTTTCCGGGCCGGCGAGGCTCAGAATCTTACTAAAACTCTACTAAATTTAGAAAAGTGAGGCTCACAGATATTAAACAGTGCTTGACAGCATCTACTTACAGGATTTAATTATACATCTCTTTAGAAAATGAATGTTTGCTCTTTAAAATAACCCCTCCTAAAGAACTTGTCATATCCTACTAGCATTCATGTAAAATTTCAATTGATGTCAGGATCAATAGATCACTTATTAGTAGAAAAGAGAGTTAACCTTCCAGCTTCCAAGCTTCCATTCTGTTTTAGAAAACTGGCTGGCTTTTCAAAGTTGGTGTGGTGTTGCAAGATAGAGGCAAAAAGAGAGGTCATATCCTATTCTGGACTTCACTCAAGAATATTTTAAATGATTCGTGAGAAGAAAACAGAAAAAAAGAGCAAAGCAAAACACAAATAAACAAGGGATAAGCAAGACTGATACTGATGTTGACACTGATGATTCCTTCTTGTCAGTAAAAATAACAGTAGAGTTTTATAGAGCTTTCTTCTATTTTCCTTCCCCAAAGCTGACAGTCTGTATTTATTAAATATGGTAAATGGTGACATCTACTGGAATTTTCTGCACCAGCCAATATAATTTCAACAAAATACTATATTTTATGCATTTAAATATAAAAAAACTGCAAGGTAGCTTTAAAAAATAAACAACCAAAATTAAACTATTTATCTGGATCTCTTGGTATTCTTAAAAAATTAGACAAAGATAGAGACTAAGTATTGCCATTATGACACATTATGATAAATGTCAAACTAAAATAATGGATTGATTAGATTTTGGACTTTCCTTTTTCTTTTTTCTTTTTTTAGTTGGACTATTTACAATTATTTAAATAGTAATAGTGCTCGATTTGTTTTTCTTTTCTTTTTTTATTATTATACTTTCTTTTTTTAGCTCATAATTTTTTTGATTTTATATAGGAAGAGGTAGTAAGGGTTTTTAGAATACATGAGAAGGGGGAGTAAAGATAACGGCTTAATTGTGTCTCAAAGAATAAGATGAAATCAGCGGATCAAGCCGCGCCTCCCGGATCAAACCGCACCTCCCGTCACTGAGCCTCGCCGGCCCGGAAAATCGCAGCCCGTGTTGCCTGCGGCGTCGAGGGAAACCGAGCCAGGAGCCGCGGTGATGCTGCTCTCGGCTTGGGTTCCCTCGCCGCCGCAGGCAACAGGGGCTGCGATTTTCTGGGCCGGCGATGCTCAGCGGATCAAGCCGCGCCTCCCGGATCAAGCCGCGCCTCCCGTCACTGAGCCTCGCCGGCCCAGAAAATCGCAGCCCGTGTTGCCTGCGGCGTTGAGGGAAACCGAGCCAGGAGCCGCAGTGATGCTGCTCTTGGCTTGGCTTCCCTTGCCGCCGCAGGCAACAGGGGCTGCGATTTTCCGGGCCAGCGAGGCTCAGTGACGGAAGGCCCGGGAGTCGCGGCTTGATCCGCTGAGCCTGGCTGGCCCGAAAGATCGCAAGGCACGTTGCCTGCGGCGGTGAGGGAAACCAAGCCGGGAGTAGCGGCGACGCTGCTCCGGTTGCCTGGTCCTCTCCTGCCTCCCAAGCTGATGTTCCCCGCTGCGTCGGGCGCCGCCAGCCCCGAGTCGGACGCACCCTCGCCGCCGCGCCCAGCCGCTGCCCACCCCGTCCTAGCCGGAGCCTGAGCCGAGCCCGCTCGGTCACGCCTCACCCGCCGCCCACCCGATCCTGCGCCTCCTGCTTCCCCCCCCCAAGCCAAAAATACAAAGGCGGTCTGCCGCCGCCCGCGGAGCAATGGGAAGCTGAAGCCGCTGGCGGTTTCAGACTCCGTTTGCTCCATGCTGCTCCGCCCTGCCTGTCATGCGGCGGCAGACCGTCTTTGTGTTTTTCGCTGAGGGGGGAGCAGGAGGACCTTCCTGACTCCCTTCCCCAGCGCCAGACCTCCTGCCTTCCCTCCCAGCCAAAAACCCAAAGCGGCCTCCCGGACGTTTTCCGTCTTACCAACCTGCCGCCGCCGCCGAGAAGCCCCGCAGCCCGGCTGTCACCTTTTAAAACAGCCGGGTGGCTTCCCAGCAGCTTCCCGAAGCCGAACGCCAAACCCGAACTTCCGGGTTCAGCTTCGGGAGGCTGCTGGGAAGCCCCCCGGCTGTTTTAAGAGGTGACAGCCGGGCTGCGGGGCTTCCCAGCAGCCTCCGGAATGCCGAACCCAGAAGTTCGGGTTTGGCGTTTGTAAGATGAAAAACGTTCGTTAGAAGAGGCAAAAATTTTCTGAACCCCGGGTTCGTATCACGGGTTGTTCGTAAGACGAGGGGTTCGTATCTTGAGGTACCACTGTAGATTGTTCTGAGTTCGGGTTTTGCCCTGTGTAATATTTTGCATGTCTATGCAACGTTTCGGTGAAATCACATTCACCATCATCAGGCTGAAGTTTCAAGCTTCGTGCTGTTGTAACAGCACGAAGCTTGAAACTTCAGCCTGCTGATGGTGAATGTGATTTCACTGAAACGTCGCATAGGCATGCAAAATATTACACAGGGCAAAACCCGAACTGAGAACAATCTACATACATATACCCATGAAAATTTACGAAAACATATATATATATATATATATAATAAGGCCGAAATGGATCTATCCTAGTCTCCCTTAATTTTAAAATTCCAGCTAAAAACATTTAACATATATATATATATATATATATATATATATATATATATATATATATATATATATATATATATGACGGTCTCGGTCCAATATATGTGGCTGGGCAGATTTTAAACATAACATCAAGGCAGCCTTTGGTACAGATAAAAAAATAGCCAACATTTGGTTTATATACATATATTAGTAAAAACTTGGAAAATTCTAACACAAATATACTAGACTTTTTAATATTCAATATATATTTAACTATGTATTCTTTTTCTGTATTTGAATCTATACTTTCAAGATAAGCGGGGGAAATGTACCCCCACCCTATGTTTAATGTTTGTATGTGTGTTCGTCTATTTTAAGAAAAATTAATAAAAAATACTTTAAAAAAAAAATAGCCAACATCCTAAGAAACCCGAAAGACAATATCCAGCTAGAAAACCAGGGAGTTTATCAAATACAGTAATACCTCATGATACGAACTTAATTGGTGCAAGGAGGAGGTTCGTATGACGAAAGGTTCGTAAGACGAAACACTGTTTCCTATAGGAAACAATGTAAAGTCAATTAATCCGTGCAACCAAAAACCCCCCCGCAAAAAAACAGCTTTCGGCGACTGCTGGGAAGCCGCACGGCTGTTTTAAAAGGTGACAGCCGGCCTAGGGGGCTTCCCCGGGGTTCGGGGGGTGCTGGGAAGCCCCCAAGGCCGGCTGCGACCTTTTAAAACAGCCGCGCGGCTTCCCAGCTGTCTCCAAACGCCGAACGCGGAAGTTCGGCTTTGGCGTTCGGCTTCAGGAGACAGCTGGGAAGCGGCGCGGCTGTTTTAAAAGGTCGCAGCCGGCCTGGGGGGCTTCCCAGGAGAGTAAATGCACGTGTTGCAGAACATAAGAATGCATTAAAGAAAAAAGAAAAAACCTCCTCCCTTTTCCAACACTTCAAAACTACAGGACATGAAATTGATTTTGACAGCACTAAATTAATTTCCAAAACAGAACACTACAGCAAAAGAATAATCATGGAAGCCATCGAGATAGAAAAACATCCCCAAAATATGAACAAGCGGGATGATACCTCCCGCTTACCAGACACAAAAACTGAAACTAGACTCAGAACACACATTGCAAAACAATCAAATAGCCTGCAAGCTCCAACTACTCAGGATATCACGCCTAATCAACAACCATTAACTAATCAGCATACTTCAGCTACATCAACGACCCCAGATGTTACACTACTGACTCACCAGGAAGTTTCTACACAGCAGGCAATTGCTGAGCCATCAAACCACACCCAGCCACCAGTATTTATAGAAGGAAGGCAGCTCAGGTCTCGCAGTGTTCACCTTAGAACAAGGACAGAAACACCAGCCTGATGATGATGAGTGTGACTGCCCAGGTGCTCGGTGAGGAATTCAGAACTTTTTTGGACAGGCATTTAAACTAGGTAAAGGGGACAGAGATGTACCAGATGTGGAGGATTTCTGTCCCCGACCAATGAGGATAAATCAGTTTCTGGAAGCTTATGAAAAGGGAGCTGTAAATAAAATAGATGTAGTTGTTGATGATAAGGGGCAAACTAATAATGAAAATAATGTTCTTCGGGTAATGTACACAAATGCTCGAAGCTTGAGCAACAAGCTCTGTGAGTTAATGGCCATAATATCTAGAGATAATTTGGATCTGGTTGCCATAACTGAGACATGGTTTAAGGATTCTAATGAATGGGAAATATCCATACCAGGATATACACTGTATAGGAAGGATAGAATAGAGAGAAGGGGAGGTGGAGTAGCCATTTATGTTAAAGAAAGTCTAAAAACAATACTAATTCAAAATACATGTAAAGATCTGGAGACCCTCTGGATTTGCATGCAAAATAAAGACGGTTCTGTCATTAGAATTGGGGTGATCTATAGGCCTCCAGGGCAATCTGAGGAACATGACAACAAGATGGTGGATGAGATTACCCTAATGGCAGTAAAGGGAGATATTGTGGTTATGGGTGATTTCAACATGCCTGATGTTGACTGGAATATCACCAGTGCCCTTACATGCAAAAGTAAGAATATAGTAGAGGCCTTTACAGGAGCAGCTATGGCACAGCTAGTTAAGACACCAACTAGAGGGGAGAATATTCTAGATTTAGTTTTTACCAATGGGAATCGGGTTTCAGAGGTCAAGGTGGGAGAAAATTTAGGTTGCAGTGACCATCTATGTTTGTGGTTTGATGTAAAAACTGATGGTGAGCAATCCTATACTGCAACCAAAGTATTGGATTTCAGAAAAACAAATTTTAATGCAATGGGGGAATATTTAAATAATGAATTAAAGGGGAGGGATAAAATGGCAGGAGCAAGCACCCAGTGGACTGTATTAAAAAAGGCCATCTTAAAAGCCACAAGACTTTATGTAAAGCAAGTAACTAAAGGTAAAAGGAAGAAGAAACCGCTATGGTTTGGCAATGATGTAAGGGCTATAGTCAATGAAAAAAAGGCTGCCTATAGGAGGTATAAAGAGTCTGGAAGTATAGCTGATAGAGAGGTGTATAAAATGAGACAGAAGGAGGCGAAACAGATAATATATGCTGCTAAAGCCTCAAAAGAGGAAGAAATAGCAAAATCTGTAAAGAAGGGGGATAAAACCTTCTTCAGATATATTAGTGATAGGAAGAAGAAAAACTGCAGCATCACAAAGCTTAGTACCGGGAATAATACATGCATTGATGGGAATAAGGAGATCGCTGACCATTTCAATAGCTACTTCTGTTCAGTTTTCTCAAAAGACACCTTACAAAATAATAATAATACTATAGAGGGATATAGCATTGCTTCCAGCTGTACGGATTCAGCTCCAGTGTTCTTAGAAGCCGATGTCTTAGAAGAACTTGAAAGATTAAAGATAAATAAGGCAATGGGTCCAGATGGCATCCACCCCAGAGTTCTTAAAGAACTCAGATCTGTCATTGCTACCCCCCTGACTGATTTGTTTAACAAATCCCTGTTAACAGGAGATGTTCCTGAGGATTGGAGAATGGCCAGTGTTGTGCCTATCCACAAGAAGGGCAGTAGAGAAGAAGCTGGTAACTACAGGCCAGTTAGCTTGACATCAGTTGTAGTTAAAATGATGGACACTCTACTCAAAAAGAGGATAAATCAGCATCTAAAAAACAATAACTTATTGGACCCAAATCAGCATGGCTTTACTGAAGGCAAATCGTGTCAGACTAATCTCATTGAGTTCTTTGACTATGTCACAAAGGTGTTGGATCAAGGTGGTGCCGTGGATATTGCCTATCTGGACTTCAGCAAAGCCTTTGATACGGTTCCACATAAAGAGCTGATAGATAAATTAGTGAAGATTGGACTTAATCCCTGGATAGTTCAGTGGATTTCAAGCTGGCTGAAGCATAGACATCAGAGAGTTATTGTTAATGGCGAGTATTCTGAGCAGAGACAGGTTACAAGCGGTGTGCCACAAGGGTCTGTTCTGGGTCCTATTCTTTTTAATATGTTTGTGAGTGACATAGGGGAAGGTTTGGTAGGGAAGGTTTGCCTATTTGCTGATGACTCTAAAGTGTGCAATAGGGTTGATATTCCTGGAGGGGTCTGTAATATGGTAAATGATTTAGCGTTACTAGATAAATGGTCAAAGCAATGGAAACTGCAGTTTAATGTTTCCAAATGTAAAATAATGCACTTGGGGAAAAGGAATCCTAAATCTGAGTATTGCATTGGCAGTTCTGTGTTAGCAAAAACTTCAGAAGAGAAGGATTTAGGGGTAGTGATTTCTGACAGTCTCAAAATGGGTGAGCAGTGTGGTCGGGCGGTAGGAAAGGCAAGTAGGATGCTTGGCTGCATAGCTAGAGGTATAACAAGCAGGAAGAGGGAGATTGTGATCCCCTTATATAGAGCGCTGGTGAGACCACATTTGGAATACTGTGTTCAGTTCTGGAGACCTCACCTACAAAACGATATTGACAAAATTGAACGGGTCCAAAGACGGGCTACAAGAATGGTGGAAGGTCTTAAGTATAAAACGTATCAGGAAAGACTGAATGAACTCAATCTGTATAGTCTGGAAGACAGAAGGAAAAGGGGGGACATGATCGAAACATTTAAATATGTTAAAGGGTTAAATAGGGTTCAGGAGGGAAGTGTTTTTAACAGGAAAGTGAACACAAGAACAAGGGGACACAATCTGAAGTTAGTTGGGGGAAAGATCAAAGGCAACATGAGAAAATATTATTTTACTGAAAGAGTAGTAGATCCTTGGAACAAACTTCCAGCAGACGTGGTTGGGAAATCCACAGTAACTGAATTTAAACATGCCTGGGATAAACATATATCCATTGTAAGATAAAATACAGGAAATAGTAAAAGGGCAGACTAGATGGACCATGACATAACGGCTCATCCATCTTCACAAATCTAACCCACTCAATGACCAAACCCAAATCGACTTCACTGTAGACCACGTTGAAAAAGCAATACGAGATCTCAAACCTATCAGTAAGACCTGACGGTCTTTGTGCATACTTCCTAAAACAGCTTTCCTCTGCTATAGCCAAACCTCTAAGCATTATATTCCAAAACTCCTTCAGGACCAGCACATTTTCCAAGCTATGGTTAAAAGCTCTAGTCATCCCCATCTTCAAAAAAGGGGATCCTTCCAATGTTCCCTCTAATTTTTTTCCGGGGTGGGTGGAAAAGTATAGTGTCTGAGCGGCAGTCCCCTTGGGACTGGGCGGCATAGAAGTACAAACAAACAAACAAACAAACAAATAAAATAAATCCCTTCTTTTTTATTACAAGAATGAAAAATAAAACAAAACAAAACTCTATTACTATTAAAACTAAAACAACCAGCAAATCCAAAAACATAACTATTAATAAAAACAGGTGAGGGCTGGTTTTTTCCCCCTCTGTTATTATTTAAGGGCTTTTACCATATGCTTTTAATCAAGAGTCACTTCTCTCTCTGTTTCTCTCACTTTCCTGTCATTCTGTGCCTCAATCATTTTCTCATTTCTCTTTTTTCTCCCCTTTTTTCTATCATTTCTCTCTCTCTCTTCCTTCCACTCCTCTCTCTCTTGCTTTCTTCCTCTCTCTCACTCTCTCTCTCTTCCTTCCTCTTACTCTCTCTCTCTCTCTCCCTTCCTCTTTCTCTCTCTCTCTCTCTCTCCCTTCCTTTCTTTCCTTCTCTCTTCCTTCCACTTTTTTCTCTTTCTCTCTCTTTTACTTCCTTCCCCTCTTCCCCTCCCTCTCTTTCTCCCTCTCTCTCTTTATATTTATCTCTTCCTTCCTTCCTCTCTTCCTCCCTTTCTCTCTCCCTCTTGTTCACTTTTCTCTCCCTTCCTTCCCTCCCTCCTTCTTTCCTCTCCACTTCTCTTTCCCTTCCTCTCTTTCCCTTGCTTCTCTCTACGTCTCCGGCGGGCAGCCGGCTTTGCTGACCAGCACAAGGCTCAAGCCAGCTGCCTGGGAAAACTCTGTGCTGGCCAGGAAAGCCAGCTTTCCGGGAAAGCAGCGCACTTTTCAAATGTGCTGCTTTCCTGCAACTCTTTCCTGGGCAGGGGGAGGAGGAGGCCACTCCCCCCCCCCAGGAAAGAGGTGCAGGAAAGCTGGCTTTCCTGGCTGGCACAGGGCTTTCCCACCGCTCCCCCCCCCCCGAAAACACAACGGAGGTCCAGGATGACAGGCAGGGCGAAGCGGGGTGGAGCAATAGGAGGCTCAAGCAGACAGCTTCCGCGCTTTTCTTTCGGCGGAAGAGGAGGAGAGGGGGCGGATCGGGCAGGCGGGGGGCAGCGCCTTCTACTGCCGGCGCCTCCCCGCGCCCCCCCCCCCCCGCGGGCTGGCAGGGGGATGGGGAGTGCACGCCCGTGAAAAAGGGTGCGCGGGGGGGTATTTTGGTGCACTCGCATGCTCACGCGTGCAGCTTACGGGGATCCTTCTCTCGTTGATAACTACAGACCAATATCACTATGCTGCGTCTCATGGAATCAATTATAAATCAACCAATTACTCTTCACTTAGAATCTAATAATCTACTCTCTAACAAACAATTTGGATTCAGAAGGAAATTATCCTGCAACCTACAACTACTTCACTGCAAAAACATATGGACTACCCACCTAGATCAAGGAAAATCTATTGATGCAATTTATATCGACTACTGCGAAACCTTTGATTCAGTGGTCCATGACAAACTACTACTAAAACTTAAATCCTATGGCATCTCAGGATTCCTCCACAGCTGGATTACAGCATTCCTGTCAAACAGACAAGTTGTTAAAATTGGAAGCACCATTTCCACCCCCCGTCCCTGTTAAAAGTGGTGTTCCCCAAGGCAGCGTACTAGGACCTACTCTTTTCATTCTCTACATCAACGACCTCTGCGATCATATCATAAGCAACTGTGTTCTTTTTGCCGACGATGTAAAACTTTTCAATACCACACACAACACAACTATTGTCCAAAAAGACCTTGACTTCATCTCAGATTGGTCTAACACTTGGCAACTTCAAATATCATCTAGCAAATGCTCTGTTCTCCACATCGGCAAAAAGAATCCAAACCTCGTATACAAACTAAATAAACAAAATCTGACAAACAACCCCCACGCAGTAAAAGACCTTGGAATACTAATATCAAATGACCTAAGTGCCAAAGCCCACTGCAACAATATCGCCAAAAAGGCTTCTAAAATTGTCAACCTGATCCTACGTAGCTTCTGCTCCAGCAATCTCACACTACTCACCAGAGCTTACAAAACTTTCGCCAGACCCATCCTCAAATACAGCTCACCTGTCTGGAACCCCACACCAAATTTCGGACATGAACACCCTAGAAAAGGTCCAACGATACTTCACCAGAAGAGCCCTTCACTCCACCACTCGAAACAGAATACCCTACGAAAATAGACTTACAATCCTGGGTCTAGAAAGCTTAGAACTACGACGCCTTAAACATGATCTAAGTATTGCCCACAAGATCATATGCTGCAATGTCCTGCCTGTCAACAACTACTTCAGCTTCAACTGCAATAACACAAGAGCACGCAACAGGGTCAAACTTAATATCAACCGCTCCAAACTTGACTGTAAAAAATATGACTTTAGCAATCGAGTTGTTGAAGCATGGAACTCATTACCAGACTCCGTGGTGTCAACCCCCAAACCCCAACATTTTCCCCTTAGACTTTCCACGGTTGACTTCTCCAGATTCCTTAGAGGTCAGTAAGGGGCGAGCATAAGTGCACTAGTGTGCCTTCCATCCCCTGTCCAATTGTCTCTCCTATATTTTATATATCTTTTCTCCTATCCATATATCCTTCCTCTACTCTTCATTGATGTATTCTATTCTCATATCTCTTCTTCTATCCCTTCCCTGATATTTACTACTACACGTTTCTATTCTCCTTAACTTTCAATTTGTATTGGACAAAATAAATAAATAAATAAATAGATAAATAAATAAATAAATAAATAAAAGAAAACATAAAACAACACTAATACATAAAAACAAAAACAAACAAACATTATTTGGATGAATTTGCAGCATATTCTATAGGAAAAAAGTTTCCAACTATGGTAACATTCTATTATAGCTCTGTTAAGTTATTTGCATATGCCAATTTGAAAGAAAAATACACATCTTAAATTATAAAAAACATTCGATATCTTTATATTAACAATAATTCTAATACCAGGCAGCAGCTTTGTCAATTAAATATTATTCTGATTGTATATTAACCAGTTTTTTTCTTTTTCTCTAACCATCAATAGAAGCTTTCCCAACACTTGTAGAAATCATATTCTTCCTTATTTTTTATTTCTAACGTTAACTTATCCATTTCTGCACAAAGTATAACCTTTTCTGTGATCTCTTCCTCCTGAGGAATTGCTTCATTCTTCCAATATTGGGCATAGATTAACCTGGCCGCTGTAGTTATGTGGATAATCAAATATATTTGATGCTTTTCTAGTTTTTGCTGGAATATTCCTAGCAAAAAACTTTCCGGATTTTTTTCTAATTTGATCCCTAAAATTTCTTCCAACCAATTTGTAATTGTATTCCAAAAGTATTTTGCTTTGTCAGATGGTAATAAGATGGTAATAAGAGCCAATTTCGCCTTTACATTTCCAACATGTTGATGAACATTTTTTTGTCAATTCTAGCTAATTGTACAGGTGTTATATGCTATCTATAGTACATTTTAAATCAATTTTCTTTATAAGAGGTGGCTAGGGTCATTTTTAAATTTCTTTCCCATGCTTGTTGACACATATCAAATTCTATACTGTATACAAAATTTTGTTCCCATTTCTTCATATTTGACTTTATTTTTCCCTTTTCCTCATCTTGAGATAGTAAGTGGCGATATATTTTCTGGATTGCTTTTTCCTGAGGTATTTGTATTTGTATTGTACTTATTGGATTTGTATGCCGTCCCTCTCCATGGCCTAACAGTAATTTGTCCAATGCCTTTTCTTTCTCAATTCCTAAGTCCTTATCCTCAATTCCTTATCCTTATCATACTTAGATTTAATCTGTAAATATTCCCACCATTCTAGTTTAATTTCTTCTTTTCCTAATTCTGCTCTTGTCTTAATATTCCCATCCTCTTTAGCTATATGTTTATATGTAATTATTTTACCTAGTTTTGTGAGATTCGGGTGAGTATAGGCTTCCAAGGGTGAAAACCAGAATTCTGTATTCTTGATTTTTAATTTTTTGCCAAACACTTAATAGCGAATTTCTAATATAATGATTTGTAAAATCATTAGTTTTACATTTTCCTTGCCATAAAAATGAGTGTCAACGCTAAATCATGGCCCTCTAAGGTTAATAGTTTAGTGTTGTCTAATTGAATCCAATGTTTGACCCACATTGAGATGGATGCGTTATAGTATCTGTGCACAATATGACTGTATGTATGCTTTTATTTACTGGGGTTTCTCTTTTAGATTTTTATATGTATAATTGCTATCTTAGATTCTAATTATTAGATTTGTCATTATGTATTGTTTTTATCACTGTTGTGAGCCACCCCGAGTCTACGGAGAGGAGTGGCATACAAATCTAAATAATAATAATAATAATAATAATAATAATAATAATAATAATAATAATAATTATTATTATTATTATTATTATTATTATTATTATTATTAAAAAAAATATTTTTATCCAGGCTGGTAAACTAAGGCCGCCCTCTTCTTTTGGCTTTTTTAGGTATTTAACGCGAATTCTTGATTTTTTGTGTTGCCAGATAAATTTGCCAAAAAGTTTATTCAGATTAGTAAAGTAATCTTGTTTAAGCTTAATGGGGATGGTCTGAAATAAAAAAAGAATCTTTGGTAGTACATTCATTTTAACTGTGGCTATTCTACCCATAAAGGAAAGTTGAAATTTTTCCCATTTATCTAGATCTTTTTTAATTTTCTCAGTCAGTTTGTCATAATTGTTAGAGTGATCCCTAGGTATTTTATCTTTTTCATTATTTGAAAATTTAACTTTGCTATTAATCCATTTTTTGATCCATTCTCATATTTCTAAGTAGCATTTTAGGTTTTTGCTTGTTTATTTTTAGTCCTGCTAGATTCCCAAATTTTTCAAGTGTTTCTATAGAAACATAGAAGAAACATAGAAGACTGACGGCAGAAAAAGACCTCTTGGTCCATCTAGTCTGCCCTTTCACTATTTCCTGTATTTTATCTTAGGATGGATATATGTTTATCCCAGGCATGTTTAAATTCAGTTACTGTGGATTTCCCAACCACGTCTGCTGGAAGTTTGTTCCAAGGATCTACTACTCTTTCAGTAAAATAATATTTTCTCATGTTGCCTTTGATCTTTCCCCCAACTAACTTCAGATTGTGTCCCCTTGTTCTTGTGTTCAATTTCCTGTTAAAAACACTTCCCTCCTGAACCCTATTTAACCCTTTAACATATTTAAATGTTTCGATCATGTCCCCCCTTTTCCTTCTGTCTTCCAGACTATACAGATTGAGTTCATTCAGTCTTTCCTGATACGTTTTATACTTAAGACCTTCCACCATTCTTGTAGCCCGTCTTTGGACCCGTTCAATTTTGTCAATATCTTTTTGTAGGTGAGGTCTCCAGAACTGAACACAGTACTCCAAATGTGGTCTCACCAGCGCTCTATATAAGGGGATCACAATCTCCCTCTTCCTGCTTGTTATACCCCTAGCTATGCAGCCAAGCATCCTACTTGCCTTTCCTACCGCCCGACCACACTGTTCACCCATTTTGAGACTGTCAGAAATCACTACCCCCAAATCCTTCTCTTCTGAAGTTTTTGCTAACACAGAACTGCCAATGCAATACTCAGATTTAGGATTCCTTTTCCCCAAGTGCATTATTTTACATTTGGAAACATTAAACTGCAGTTTCCATTGCTTTGTTTCTCATTATGGCATTCATAGTATTCCAGAATATCTAATATGGTTCTCAAATTATTCCTCAGCTGTGTTTTAGGTAGGAATCTGTTCTTATCGGGGTGAATAAATTAATTTAAAAATCCTTTTAATCTGGTTGCCATAATTGAGCTAAATATTTTATAATCCACATTTAGAAGAGAAATGGATCTATAATTCGCTATTTGGGTCTGGTCAGTATCTTTTTCAAATATCAACGTTAGGTTTGCATCTTTCCATGAAGCAGGTATTTTGCCTTCTTCCAGGACTGCATTAAATACTTCTAGTAGTGTCTCTTCTAAGACTTCTAATATCTCTTTGTATAATTCTATAGGTAGGCCATCTGGTCCAGGGGTTTTATTCTTTTTTTGGTTTTTTACTGCTTCTCTTAGCTCTCCTATTGAAATTTGTTGGTTTAGTCTTTCTTTAATATTTTCTGTTACTTTTGGGAGATTCTACTAATCAAAAAAATATGTAATCTGTTCCACTTCTACAGGTTCATTGTTTTAATATAGATTATTGTAGAAATTCCGTATAATTTGTTTTTTACTGTCCATATCGTAACAGATTTTCCCTTCTTCTCTTCTCTTAAGGCAGCTTTTTTTTTCTTTCAATTTTTTGAGTTTTGTGGCTAGCCATCTACCCAGTTTATTGGAATTCTCAAAGAAATTCTGTCTATTATTCTTTATTTGTTGGGCCAAGTTTTCTTTTTCTAGTAGATTTAATTTATGTTTTATAAGGATCATTTGTTGTTTAGTCTCATTCTTTTGGGGAGGACATTGGAGTTTTTCTTCCAATTCTTGATAATTTCTTTCTAATTTTTCTCTTTCTTCCCCTTTTTTGGAATTCTCTAGCCATGTAAGAAATTGTCAGTCCTCTTATCACTGCTTTTGCTGTATCCCACAGATTTTGTAAATTGGTTTGTTCTTTAGTGTTTTCTTGGAAGAAGAATTTTAATTCTTCTTTCATTCTTGTTTTATATTCATTATGTCTTAAAATCGCTCTTTTAAATGTCCATCTACTATTTTTTTCTTCTTTCCCTTTCCATATTGTTTTTATAGCATTGTGGTCAGAATCTAAATTTGTTTCAATCCTAGTGTCTTCTAACTGCATATTTATTTCGGTTCTTGTCCAAACCATGTCTAGTGTTGAGCAAGATTTATGCCTATTTGAATAGAATGTAAATTTTTTTAGTTAGAGGATTTTTTCCCCTCCAGCTATCTCTTAATTTAAATTCTTTAATCAACTCAAAAAAAGCATTCAGAAGAGTTCTTCTATTTTGCCTTTTATTTTCCTCATTAAGGTAGTCAAGGTCTTTATTCACAACTCCATTAAAATCTCCTATTTTACAAATATTGTCACCCACAGTTTCTCTCATCTTTCTGTGTAATTTTTTTATAGAATTTTTGTTGTCCTTCATTTGGGGCATATATGTTAATCAAAGTTATTGGTTTTTGACAATTTCCACAATCAGAATCCTACCCTCCACTTCTTTATAAATCAATTTTGCTTGGATATTTTCGTTTATGTACATTATTACTAGTGTTGGGCGAACCGAACTTGCACAGTTCGGGTTCATGCCGAACTTTGCAATATTCGGCATGCAGAATCTGAACCCAAACTTTTTTGAAAGTCCATGCAAAAGTTCGGTGTTCTACACGAACTCCATGAGGCACCAATCAACAGTGTTCTTCTTAGCTGAAGCCATGTGGTCTCTGGACATAAAACGCAAGAAAAGGCTGTGATTGGCCATGTGTCCTGCTGGCCAGTGATTGGCCAGCCAGATGCATGGCTTAGATTGGTCCTGAGGGACACCTGACCTGCCTCTATAAAAGGCAGCACCATGAGGTCCATCGCCATTGCAAGAGATAGTAGCTAGTTAGAGACAGTCCTGTTGCTGCTGCTGAGAGTGAGAGATAGGTTGGGAGATTTCGAAGAGCAATTTGGCTGCAACTGCTAGCTGCTTCACTGAAATTGAGATTTCTAAACTGTCTTCATCCAAGGTAAAGAAAGAAGGAAACTTGTATGGGCAGGGGACATACCAACGTAGCCAGCCAGCCAGGGCACGATAAGAATAAGACAGGGGCGCAGGGGAGGCAATTCCTCTCCCCTCCAGCTGCAGTTCTAAAGTGTTTTAATTTGATTTTGTGGGAAAAGCCAGCCAAGTCTGCCACCCAGGACCCAAGAAAAAAAAGGTTACATAGCAAGACTGCAGTTTTTGTCTACAACAGTTCCAGTGTGCCCTAGTGCCCGCCTTGTCCTAGGTGCCAAGCCTGCCACCCAGGACCCAAGAAAAAAAAAGGTTCCAGAGCAAGCAACAGAAACTGGGATATTGGCAGTTTCTGTCTGCAACAGTTCCAGTGGGCCCTAGTGCCTGCCTTGTCCTGGGTGCCAAGCCTGCCACCCAGGACCCAAGAAAAAAAATTTCCAGAGCAAGACTGCAGTTCCTGTCTACAAAGGTTCCAGTGTGCCCTAGTGCTCGCCTTGTCCTGGGTCAAAGCCTGCCATCCAGGGCACCAGAAGAAAAAGACTTTTGTGTGCAGTTTCCCTGAATCTTGAGGTTTCTGCAGTTCTCAAGTGTGCCAATTTGTTCCTGTGGGCATAGCTACCTAGTCATCGCTGCATCTTCTGGCTGCCACTCAAAGGGGAACCACACTTTCATAGTTCGGGTACATGCAGAATTTAAAAGTGGGCGGTCAGTCTTGCATTGCTGCTACTGACCTCAGTCAATTTAATTTTGGGTAAAACAAGGGCCACTTATATTTTCCTGCATTTCCTTTTTCTATCCAATCTGAAGCCTCTAGTGCTCTCTGTAAATTTATTTTTGGGTAAAACAAGGGCCAATTCCTTTCTCTACATTTTTTTTTTCTATCCAATCTGAAGCCTCTAGTGCTCTCTGTAAATTTAATTTGGGGTCTAACACGGGTCCGCTATTCTGGGAGTTGAAGTCCATTCATCAAGCAGTAGCTCCTTTTTTGAGCTCTGGGATATTGGTAGATTTCTCAGCGATAAACTTGTCCAACATGCAGATTGGGTGGAAAAAGTTCATGTAGAAGTGATCAATCGAGCCATTCCAGTAATTAAAAAGTGCTATTGCTAACATGTTGTAAGCTGCCCTGACTCTAAGGAGAAGTGCGGCATAAATATCAAATCAAATCAAATCAAATCAATCAATCAATCAATAAATAAATAAAAAGGGGTGGATGGTCAGTTTTGTCTCACTACTGATCTCTGGCTATTGTACTTTTGGGTCCACCACAGCAGGACCACTTTCTCTGCATTTCCTTTTTCTATCTAAAAAAAAGCCACTAGGGCTCTCTGTAAATTTATTTTTGGGTAAAACAAGGGCCAATTCTTTTCTCTACATTTCCTCTTTCTATCTAATCTGAAGTCTCTAGTGCTCTCTGTAATTTAGGGTCAAACACGGGGCCACTTCCTATATCTGTGATTTTAATGTTTTTCTGCCTAATACAAGGGCTCTACTGCTGTCTGGGCATTTAATTTTTACAGGGCATTTATTTTTAAAATTCTCGGTCCACCTGAACGCCGCACCTTCTTCTGTTCCTTGGGCCAGTGTCACTGCAGGGCTTCAACCATGAAGAAAGCCGTGAAAAAGGAATGTGGCCGTGCTGGTGGTGGTGGTGGTGGTTATGGAGCTGGTGCTGCAGGGGCAGAGAGAGGGCGTGAAACATCTGTGCCTCATACCCCTTCCTCTGGTGCAAGCAGGCGCCTGGGTTTGATGCAAGAAGAAATTGGAGATAATATGGCATGCAGCGGTACCTTTTCCTTGATATTGCCTTCTACACACTCCACCTCATCTGCGTGTTCAGGGCCCTCGTCATCACCCCCTCCAAAACAGCAACCCCATGTCACCCAGAAGCAGCAGAGTCTTTAATGCTGTTTGATGACACTTGTAACTGGAATGCCATGAGCCGTCCACCTGCCCCATCCACAGTTGCAGAACTTGAGCTTCCGGATAGCCAAGAGCTTCTGCCAGAGGATGAGGAGGTGTCCAGGGCATCATCAGGGAAGACCACGATGGAGGATGATGTGACCCAACACGCTTATCACAGTGTTGAGGTTGAGAGGGAGGCTAGCGGGGAGGAGTGGGTGGAAGAAGATGCCAGGGGTGATGATGAAGTGCTAGATCCCACGTGGATCAAAGGCAGGCAGAGTTCAGAGGAGAAAGAGGTTGCGGTGGTCCCACAGTACCAGGCAGCCAGCAGAAGAGGGAGAAGGGTGCAAACCCTCAGTGCTCAGTCTGATGGTACTACTGCCCACCGTGGCCAGGGACCAAGCACACCACATGTGCCACAAAGAATGTCACCAGCATGACATTTTTTCAAGCAGCTTACAGATGACAAGACAAAGGTCATTTGCACGCTCTGCCACCAGTCCCTGAAGCAAGGGAGAGGTGTTAATAATCTCAGCACCACCTGCATGACCAGGCACCTGAATACAAAACATGAGCGACGGTGACAACAATACCTTCAAAGTATTCAAACGCCTGGGTCTTCCTCTTCTGCTGTGGCTGCCTCGGCCCCTTCCACCACCTCCCCAACAACAAAGCCACCTGTCTCTCCTCAAAGGGACAATGTAGGATCACCACCAACACCACCTCCACCAACAGCAGCAGCAGCAGCAGCAGCAGCACCAGCACCGGCATCAGCAGCACTGGCACCACCACCAGCACCATCGTCAAGCCTGTCTATACCGTCCCTGGGAAGCTTTCAGCTGTCCATCCCTCAAACTTTGGAGAGAAAGCGGAGGTTCAGCCCATCTCACCCACGAGCCCAGGCCCTGAATGCCAGCATTTCAAAGCTGCAGGCATTTGAAATACTCCCCTACTGCCTGGTGGAGACAGAAAGTTTCAGGAATGTTTTTGAAGTGGCTGTCCCACAATACTCCATTCCCAGCAGCTACTACTTTTCACGCAAGGCCATCCCTGCCCTGCACCAACATGTAGTAGATAAAGTTTGGTGTGCACTGCACAATGCTGTCACATCACCACCGACACATGGACCAGTAAACATGGCCAGGGCTGGTACATGTCTCTCACTGCCCACTGGGTGAATGTAGTGGCGGCTGGGAATGAGGCGGGAAGCAATTTAGCGCATATCCTTCTACCACCAAGGATTGCTGGACATCAGTCAGTGCCTGCTGTTGCCTCCTCCTACTACTCTGCTTCCCCATCTTCACCTTCCACATCCAGTAAACGCAGCCCAGCAATCTCTGACTTCAGAACAGCCATAGGATAACAGCAGCAGGCGGTGCTGAAACTCATCTGTTTGGGCAAGAGACCACACACCGTCCAGGAGCTATGGACCGGCATCCAGGGGCAGACAGATGAGTGGTTGTTGCCGCTGAACCTGAAGCCAGAGAAGATGGTGTGGACAATGGGTGGAACCTTGTGGCAGCCTTGGGCCAAGCAAGATTGATGCACATCCCTTGCCTGGCGCATGTCCTCAACCTGGTGGTGCAGAAGTTCCTGGCCAGTTGGCGCTGCTGAATAAAGTGCGTGCAGTGTGCGTGCACTTTCGCCATTCCCACCCTGCTGCTGCTCGCTTATCTTCCCTGCAGAGGAACTTTGGTCTTCCCATCCACCGCCTCATCTGCGATTTGCCAACCAGGTGGAATTCCACGTTGCATATGCTTGAAAGGGTGTGTGAGCAACAGCAGGCAATAGTGGAGTTCCAACTTCAAAACGCCCGGGCGAATAGAAGTGCAGACCCACAGCACTTTACCACCAATGAGTGGGCCTCCATGAGTGACATTTGTGCTGTGCTGCAGTACTTCCAGTATGCCATTGATATGGTCAGCACTGATAATTTCATTGTCAGTGCTACCATCCCCATCCTTTGCCTACTGGATAAAACCCTTCAGGCCATGCCGGAGGATGTGGCACAGGAGGAAGCAGAAGAGGAGGAGGAGGAGGAGGAGGAAGGTCCATTTTCCCAGGCATCAGGGGGGCGCAGCCATGGCTCTCAGGGTGGGCCACTGGGCCGAAAGCAGCCAGGTACTCTGCTGTCCAGCCAGCATAGAGTTTTGGGAGGAGGAGGAGGAGGACTTGTAGCAGGGCGGCCCCCAGTGCAACTCACGGACATCAATGGAGCGTGGCTGGAGGGAGGATCAGCAGAAAGAGAAGAGACCTGTTGCTGAAAACATCGCCTTGACTCAAGGCAGCCTGGCTCACATGAGCCACTGCATGCTCCAGTGCCTGCGCAATGACCCCAGGGTAGCCCGCATCATCACCTCTGCCAATTACTGGGTGGCCACTCTGCTGGATCCCCGTTATAAGGACATCATCACCTCCTTGATCCCAGCACTCAAGCAGGAGCGCAGAATGTGAGAGTACAAGTGTGTGCTCGTGGACGCACTAGTGACAGAATTCCCACAGCAGTTGGAGTGCTCAGTGATGGCACGCGGAGGAGGAGGACGCAGTCGCCAACACAGCAGTGGCACTGGCAGCACCTCACTGAGAGGATGAGCATGGCTACAATGTGGGAAAACCTATTCCAGTGTCCCACACATCCACCACCATCAGATGTGATGGCCCATACCAGAAGGCAGAATGTGACACGCATGGCAGATGACTACCTGTCCACGCGCCTGATGGTTATTAGCGATGCCTCCACCCCCTTCAATTTTTGGGTAGGTAAATTGAACACATAGCCAGAGCTTGCCCTCTATGCCCTGGAAGTGCTGTCCTGTCCTGTGGCAAGTGTCCTGTCCAAGCATGTGTTCAGCACCGCAGGAGGGGTCATCACTGACAGAAGGATCCGCCTATCCACAGACAATGTGGACATATTGACATTCCTTAAAATGAACCAGGCGTGGATCCCATGGGACTTGGCTGTGCCACCACCTGAGTGAGTGGTTAGAGCGTTTGCTACCACCACCACCACCACTTCCCTCCCGACAGCGGTAAAATTCATCTTATGTATGCATATAGTCAGGTATATTTTTATTGAAAAAGTTTGTGTATAGTTTGTGTTCGAATAAGGTTTGTGTTCAATAAAATTATTTTTTGCACAGATGTTTTCTGAGAGCCTAAATGCATGTTCCTTCCAAGGTATGTCACCATTTGAGAAGCTGAGATATCCAGGTGTATTTTCATGTAAAAATCTGTGTGTGTTCTAATCCAGTCAATTGTTGTACTGTTCACCTGGCCAGGCAAAAAGATTATTTTTTGCAGAGTTGGTTCCATGGAGCCTAAATGCATGTTCCCTCCCAGAACTGTCACCTTTTGAAAAGCTGATATATCCTGGTGTATTTTCATGGAAGAATTTGTGTTTTTTAAAAATTTTACGGAAAAGGACGTTGCAGCAGTGCTGCAAGCAAAAGGAGGCTGGGAATCCCACGCTGGGATTCCAGGGGTGGGGCTTTGACGTCACGGAGACTCCTTCCTGGCGCGTGGCTTTATTTCCAGAAGAGTTCGGAGTTCGGGTTTGGCAAACTTACCCGAACTTCACGGCAAAGTTCGGCCGAACTTGCCAAACCCAAACTTTGTTGGGTTCGCCTATCACTAATTATTATGCCTTTTTTCCTTTCCTGGGCTAAGGATGCAAATAAATTTCCTAATTTAGGTCTTTTAAGTAGATATTCATATTTTTCTTTTATGTGTGCTTCTTGAATTGCAATTATATCTGCTTTTCTTTTACTCATCTGATTCAAAACTTTATTTCTTTTTTTTAGTGCATTTAATCCATTTATATTTACAGACTATAGCTCAATTCCTAGGTTAATTTTTGGTTGTACTCTTACTTCATTTATACTTTGGCCTGACTACTCTCGTACTTCTAACTTTCTTATGACCTTCTGTCCTGCCATCTCTATGATCTTCTTTACCTATCCTTTCTATCATTTCCTCTTGTTGTTTTCATTCCTGGTCTTCCCTTCTTGTTTGTCTTTCTAGTTCTGCCTTATCTGAATCTCCCACTTCCCCTGTATTTCTCTTCTCTATCGCCAACTCGTTACCAAAATTAGTATCATGAAATTCTTCTGCCTTTTCTATGGAATCTATCGTAATCGTTTTTTCTTGCCATGATATAATTATTCCTTCTGGTGTCAGCCATCTAAAGTTCACATTGTGTCTTATTAGTTTAGATGTCAAGAACATATAAGGTTTCCTCAGATCACACATCCTTTTTGAGACCTGTTTCAGAACCACCAGTTGCCTCCCCCTATACTCGATGGGATCCTCTTTTGCTCTATGTAAAATTTCATCACGTATCGATTTTTAAACTAATTTTACATGGAACTCTTGGGGAGATTGTGGCGCCTAGCCTAGTTTGTATTTATACGGTAAATTCCATCCATCTCTTCTTTCCCTGTCCCTAATGCTTTACCCAATATATCTGCCATCACATCAGGGAGGTCTTCACCTTTTTCCTCTCTCAAATTTTGAAAGCGCAGGTAGTGATTGGTTTTTTCATTTTCCAACATTATGACTGTATTTTCTAATTCCCTATTAGCTTGCGTTAATCTATCGTTCATCTCATCCAGCCGTCTATGTTCCTGATCCATTTTTTCCTCCATTTCCTGTAACCTTTGTTCATGTTTTAACATCTGTTGCTGAAAGACTTGATATTTAGCATCCGTATTTAACATTCTTTCTTTTAGCTCTCCAGTATCATTTCTAACCTCCCTTATCTCCTTTTTAATATCTTCATGATTTTTAAGCATCGTTTCTTGCATTTGCATAAGCATCAGTTGTAAATCTTTAAAAGTGTTTGATCTCTCTCTTTGTGTCATCATATCTTCTATAGACCTCTGAGATGGACTAGGGATTGCTGAGGTAGATTGATTTATGGGCCTCCTCCCTGACCGCAATCTAGACAAATTGGATAAACTAGTCATTTTGTTATATTTTTTCCACAAAAACGCCCAACTCAACAAACCGTTCTCGCCCCCTCCACAATTTATTTTGTTAAAGGCTATTGGTAAGCTAGGTAATATAACAATCTATATAGATATGTATAATAATCTTATTTCTCCTAAATTAATACAAAATGATAAAAATAAAATTGATATTGATTATTATATATAGATATTATTATATAGATATTATTGATTGTAAATTAGCTATAAATTCATTAACTGATTATAATTACACTATATAGTATGTTCAACAATTAATAGAGCAGTTTATAGTATATACAACAATTAATAGAGCAGTTTATCACAAAAGAAAAAAAATGATTCAAATAAATTCAAATAAATATAATATGAAATCACCAATTACCAAATAGAATGAGAGAGAAAAGAATCAACGATGGAAAGGACAATAAGAAAAGTCTCAAAGGATAATCAGACAAGAATTAATTAGTTATATGATAATAAATCCGTTCAAGATCAAAATTTTCAATCAATCCATATTCAAGAATGGCTAAATCCAAAACAAACATACGCTGAAGAAGGTAGGATCCTAAATGTAGAAATTATAATAGATTATTTAAAAATATTGATGGTAGTATATGCTCCAAATATAAACCAAAAAGAATTTTATAAAAAAGGTTTTGAGCAGATTAATAAAATAGAAGGTTAGAGTATATGTGTGATTGGGGATTTCAATGTTGATATAAGTAAAGATTATAATTTTTTTTTTAATGGTGAGGAAATATAGACTTAAAGATTTATGGAGAGAAAGGCATCAGACAGAAAATCAATATACATATTTTTCACCCTCTCAGAAATCATGGTCCAGGGGGCTAGAGCCGAAGCCGAAGCGACACAACAGATTCCTCAATTCTCTGGGGTAGGCTGTTGAACCACGGCTGATTGGGGTCCAATTATGTGGTCTATCCTGACCTGGAGGGTCAGGTGAGAGAGGGAAACATCTGGGAAACCATGGGATACCGCAAAATCCTGCAGGTAGCCAGTCCCCTGACCATCAGCCTGCTGAAGGTAACCAATTGCCCATAGCTTCAGAGGTAACCTGTGGCAAAGAGGCTCTGGCAATGAAATGAAAGCCATCTGATGAGAAAATTGCTTTGGAGATCTCAAATCTGGATTTTGAGAGAAGAGATATATTGGAGGTTTCTAAAAATTTGACTTTGGACTGAATTTTGGTGAGGGAAGAAATGCGAAGATACCAGAATTCTGATTTCTGGCTCAGCTGTGGGGAAAGTTTTGTGTATTGCTTTCTCTCCCAAATGCTGCATTTAAAGTGCCAGAACGATATTATCAGCAGTGTTTTTGTAAAGTGCTACAACTTTAAAGAAGCTGATATTTTAAAGAGAAAACTATTTCTGCTTGCCTTGGCTGGATTTTTATTTTTTATTACTTTCTTCTTATGTTTTAAGATACTTTAAAAATACTTCAAAAGATTTTTTCTTTCTATTTTTTTTTAAAAAGTCTTTTCTTATACTGCCATCTAGTGGCAAGGAGTTAAAAGAAAAGTACAGGCTGTAGCATGAAAAAGTTATCTAAACTGACCTTGAGATTTTGTTACATTTAACAACAAAGCCAGGTGCAGCTTGTGATTCAGTGTGTTATTGCCACAAAGTGATAAAAGGTGAACAAGGACAGAAACACCAGCCTGAAGATGACGAGTGAGACCTCGTCAAAACGTCGCCAGAAATTTCCAAATCCTACACGGGAAGAAACCCGAATATACCAAGACTGTCATACCTGTACCCGTGAAAATCTATGAATAAATAAATAAATAAATAAATAAATATATATATATATATATCACATGTTTTTTTGCTGAATTTGAAAATTAAGGGAGACTAGGATAGATCTATTTCGGCCTTATTTTGGCCTCATCAGCTAGCCATACCCACTGGGACTTGAACCTGCAACCTTTGCCTTGTAAGGCAGAGAATTATCCTCTAGGCTACAGTATCCAATCCCTTCAGCTCTGCACCAGGGAAGGGTTACCTATTTTTGTGTCGAATCACCCGGGTGTATTGAAGGAACATCACAGCTCCTTATTTGCCTCTCGGCCCAACCCAGGGCCATTTCCAAGGCAGTTAATTTTATTGATAGCCGACAATTCTATCTGTATGTGTCACATGTTTTTTTGCTGAATTTGAAAATTAAGGGAGACTAGGATAGATCTATTTCGGCCTTATTTTGGCCTCATCAGCTAGCCATATATATATATATATACGGCCTTATTTTGGCCTCATCAGCTAGCCATACCCACTGGGACATGAACCTGCACCCTTTGCCTTGTAAGGCAGAGAATTATCCTCTAGGCTACAGTATCTAATCCCTTCAGCTCTGCACCAGGGGAGGGTTACATATTTTTGTGTGGAATCACCCTTGTGTATTGAAGGAACATCACAGCTCCTTATTTGCCTCTTGGCCCAACCCAGGGCCATTTCCAAGGCAGTTAATTTTATTTATATATATAATCTTTATTAGCTATAAGATACAATATTAAAATTTAAATAAAAACAATTTTATTAATGTTTGCATTGATGTAATGTAACTTTTTATAGTAAAATTAACAATGTTGTATAAAATGAATAGACATTTTTAGATGAGGAGAGATAAGAGTCTCCACTGAGTAATAAGAAACCTTTATATATAATTGATTTTAAGCATTGCTGTTGTGTTTATAACTATATATTGTTTTTTTTATACCCCTCCACCCCACCCCCCAAAAAAAGAAATCATGGTCCAGAATAGATATGGCATGGGCAGGCACAGAAATAGAAAATAAGGTAAAAATAATATTCAGATTGGAACAAATATCTGGGCAGATCACCATCCAATAATAATAATCTTAAAGGGAACAGAGAGAAAGAATAAAAGATGGACAATGAATTCAAAAGTAACAAAAGGGTCATTCCGTGTCAAGTGGACCAATTTTAAAGATCATCCCCACCTTACCAACTCAGATTTTGATGAAATTCGGCATATAGTTTCTTTATGACTTAAAACTATGCTGTGCAAAATTTTAGTTCAAAAGACTAAAAATTGGGAGTTCTAGGAGACCTCAAGTAAAGGTTTGCAAAATGCTGAGTCAGCAAAAATGACATTTTGGGCTAACTTCCAGAAGCTGTAAACGTGGCAGTTTCAGTAGTATGTTGGAGATATTTGGAGAACTGCACACATTGTAAGTATTTATATACTGACAAAACCCCACATCTTACTTTTTACATGGTTCAGGCTCAAACTTTGCAAAAAAAAAAAAACCCTCAGAAATGAATTTACAGTAATCTTCAGGCTGCTGTAGTTTCAAAACTACTTGTCCTTTCAGGTTGGTTTTTGGCAGGTGTACTCAGTACACAGCTGCAATGAGGACTTCCAATTTGCAGCACTTTCCTTCAAGTTGTTGAAAAAATATAAGAGTTCAAATTTGGTATTTAACGTTTTTTTGTCAAATTTTGGCTATCTTTAAAAAATATCCTCAACTGCTTGTGGGCCGCCTGTGATTTCTGCACTGCACCCTTGATACAAGGGCAGTAAAAGTGATTCATTTTTCAATAAACAGCATTTTTTAAAAAAATAAAGAACACATTATGTTATAAGACTGTGTTCAAGAAAACTAAAAACCAGGAAAGTTTGTTAGGAAATGGAAGGGTGATGCCAGGTTTCATAACATGTTTGAAGAAATCTTCTTTAGCCAGTTAGGTTGGCCGACCTTCTTATTGGTGGCCTATGTTGTTGCAAGGCAGAATTGACTGTTGCTGGGGGGGGGGGGGTTCCACTGCACCTGTGCTATAAGTTGCATTATAACTTAGAAAGACAGCAGTGTGCACACAAGTAGAACCTGTTCTGGGTTGTGATTATTTGTTCAAACTGATGTGAATGCTCAGCAATGGATCCAGAATGATCAGATGAATTTCCACTTTGCTCAGTTGGTCATTCAAATACATCAGATTGTCACTTACTGACATACAATAGAAGTAAAGGTCTGAAATTAAGTGAAGTGCTTCTGCCTGATCAATAAAAGTTGTTGCAAAAGCGTTCTGGACAGCTTTTTGATGCTGAATCAACTATTTGCCACCATCATGAAGCCTTATTTCTGACAAGGTTTGAATCTTTGTAAAGAAGCTGCTGTAACCCTTTTTCCAAAAGTGGTTATAAAGCAAAAAAGTGCTTATGAGTGCTGGATGACACACTAGCAGGCCAGCTAAAGGCCATTATAAGCAAAATATTTGTGCCAGGTCAGAAACTGTCGAAAAGAAGTCAGTAACAGAGCTGCTCATTCTTCACCATGTTCAACATCGGCAGATGATGAACATATCAATATTTCAGGCAATCTTAACAAAAGTTTGAATTCTATTGCTGATTCTCCATTACAGTTCAGAAAAGTCAGCAAGCATGATATATGAGGCTATACCAAGCGCAAAATCAAGTAAATGCAAAATACTTTTACTTTTATTGTAGTTGCTGGTGGTTTTGACCCAAATGAGTTTGAAACCCAAGCTACTAGTCAGAAATGTGACAAATGTGCTGATTATGATGACCTGTTATGAACTGAAGAACAAAGTTCAAGTATCAAAGATAGTACAGAAAAACTGCAAATACTAACGTTGGCACCAAAAAGCTGGTCTATTGAAAGAACAGCCTCAGAATTCATGGTTTCAACAAGAATGGTTAAAAGAGCATGAAGTCTGAAAACAATTTATGGAATTCTGAGACAAGAAGAAAGGTAAAGTGTTATCAGAAGTGTTATTTATTTATTATTATATTATATTACATTACATTACATTACCCATATATACTCGAGTATAAGTTGACCCAATTATAAACCGAGACACCTATTTTTGCCACAAAAACTGGGAAAATTTATTGACTCGAGTATAAGTGGAGGGTGGAAAATGCAGTGGTTACTGGTAACTTATAAAAATGAAAATATGTCTCCCCCCCCAAGGCAGGTATAGGCAAAAAAAAAAGCAAGTATGCCCCTCAATCCCCCACTGCTCCTGCTGGTTTGGGTTAGGGTTAGGGTACCTGGCATCTCCTTGCCTCAAAAATATATAATTTCCCCCTCTATTTACTATTACTGAACATCCAATATATACTATTTAATTCTATGTTTATATGCCATATGTGTACATACATATTACGCACAGGCACACAAAAATATACCGTACATTATCTACTATATAAACTGTATATGTATATACACACAGAGAGAGCTCTTGTAAAATTATAGACATTTAACCTCACTTACTGTGATGGGAAAAACAAACCCAGAGTCCACTTTCTGACACACATTTAACCATAACTAGAACATTGCACATGCCTTCAGATGTATTGAGTAAAATGTGGTGATTCTCACTTAACAACACTTTTGCTTAACAACCATAATTTTGGGCTCAATTGTGGTCATAGACCGGCCTTCCTTCCTTGCTTCCTTCCTTCCTCTCTCTCTCCTTCCTTCCTCTTTTCTTCTACCCTCCTCCCTTTCTTTTTCTGTCTGTCTGCCTTCCTTCCTTTTTCTTTCCTTCTTCCATCCCTTCCCTCCCTCCTTTCCTTTTTTGTCTGTCTTCCTTCCTTCCTACCTACCTACCATCTTTCTTAGCCAGTCTCTCTTCCTTCCTACCATCTTTTTCTGTCTGCCTTCCTTCCTACCATCTTTCTTTCTTTTTTCTCTTCCTTCCTTCCTTCCTTTTCAGTCTGTCTGTCTGTCTGTCTGTCTGTCTGTCTGTCTGTCTGTCTCTCTTTTCTGTCTGTCTTTGTGTCTTCCTTCCTTCTACCTTCCTAGCATCTTTCTTCCCACCCCCTGGTAAATTACACAGTCAATACTGTACTGGTTATTATTTAAGGTTACAAAGGAAATGAAGAATCATTTTGAGTATTCTCTAAAATTTCTTCAGTGGGATCCATAGCTTATCTGGCAAAAGATTTTTCACTTGACAGGAGCCTTGGTGCAAGGCAGAAGTCCCGGCAGATGGGTGGCTGGCAAGGACCATGCGTTCCCATCCGCCCCTTGCTCCAGCCATTTCAGAGGACACCCCCCCACCACCCTGTCTAGTAATTTTCTTTTGGAAAAATTCCTTGCTGCAATCCCAGCCGTTCAGTTTTTTTAAAAGCTGAGTGGCTGGGATTGCAGCAAGGAATCCCAGAGCAGGCGGGGGAGGGGCCTCCATGGACACAATCGCCTGCGATTGCTGCCTGCTTAGATCCCCCACCCCCACCACTGCCAGGTCGCAATTCGGCAGTGGTGGCGGGGATGGGTGCCTGGGGCATGGATGTGACATTCCCTGGAGGAACAAAGTGGGGGGAGGGCAGCAATTGCTGAGGCAGCCCGGTGACTTTTCTTAGAGAAGCAGCAGCATCGGGAATGTCACTGGGATCGGCAAACACAATTCGCCGCTACATCACGTAGTCCTAGGTGCTTGGGAAGAGCCTGACTGGTGATGAAATATGAAATCCAGTATAGTGATCTCATTTGCTGTGTTGTATTGAAATAATAATAATAATAATAATAATAATAATAATAATAATAATAATAATAATAATTTAAAGTGTTCATTATTGAGGATCTATAGAGTCTGGTCAAAATTACTAGAATAAATAAATAGATTTGGACAATTGGCAGGGTTTAAAATTAACAAACAAAAACCCCAAATTATTACTAAAAATATGACAAATATGCAGAAAAGATCTAGCAGCAAATTTAGAAATTCAAATCATCAATAAGGTTAAATATTAAGGGGTAATTTTGTCATCAAAATGTATTACGATTAAAGAAGATAATTATATAATATTATTAAAAAAGGTAGAGACACAATTTACACATTTCATTAATTGGAAGAATATCTACTATCAAAATGTCAGTCTTATCTAAACTATTATATTACTTTCAGACGATTCCAATCAAATTAGATAAGAAATTCTTTTAAAAATTAGATAAAATAGTATCTAAATTTATATGGGAAGGAAAGAAGCCTAGAATTAAATCGAAGTGGCTACAAGATAATAGAAAACAGGGGAGACTCAGAAATCCAGATTTCAAATTATATTATCAAGCCTCAGTGTTAGTTTGGATTAAAGAGGATACAATTAAAAAATAAGAGACTTCTGGGGCTTGAAGAGAATACATTCATACTTTAGAAACCATAAAGTCAGAGAAACGCTATTAGGAGTATGGAATAAAACTAAAAGACAGTACTATAGGGAGATTCCAGGTTGGCTCTCAGGAATGGAGGCCATAATGCACCCAAACATGATGGATTTAGATAAAATGGTAAGATACTCACAGTTATTGGAACCTATTTTCATATGTGGCAGACAAATTAAAAAAAATCTGGCATAAGATGCAAATTTGGATAGAAGAAATTGTACAGCAAAAGCTGGAGCTAAAACCAGAAATATTTTTACTTGGTATTTTGGAAAAACCAATGAAAAAAAAACATTACTACCTAATTCCACATATTACAACAGCAACAAGGATAATATTGCTCAACACTGGGAAAGAGAAGTAATACTATCTGAAAGATGTTTGATAAAAAAATACTTGATTGTGCAGAATTAGATGATGGAGCTTAACTATCAAGAAGATTCAAAGTACTATGAAGTATGGAAGGATTTTTATGAATGACTAGGAAAAAAGGGGGAAAGGAAGCTGTATTAAAGATTGGTAAATATGTTCAAAAAGGTTAAAAATATTAGATTTGTAAACTTTAAAAATGTTGTAACAATTGAACATACATGTAAGAAGATAGGGAAAGAGCATTTAATAAGATAATTGATTTGAAAATTGGTTATACACATACCCAAATAGTAATCGTTGGTAATATGCACCATATGATAACTGATAAATAAAGACTGAGCTGTCAACGAGACAGCAAGGGGGTTATGTATAGTTTGTGTTTGTCATGTCTATGTTTTTCTCTTTCATTTCTTTTTTCTGTTTGATTTGATGGTTAATGTAATGATGTAATGATTGAGAAAATGTCTTTTAAAATGTATATATACTAAATAAAAATTATTTTTTTAAAAAAATAATTGTTCTTACTATCAGAAAATTTCTTACTATTTTTTAAATTATATCTCTCTTGGACAAGCTATCACCCATTATTTCTTTTTTTTGGCTCTAGAAAAGTTAATCCCTCTTCTTTATGAGAACCAGTACTCTCCCCAAGCTATGGTCTAAAGCAGTAGTCATCCCCATCTTCAAAAAAGGAGACCCATCACTAGTTGACAACTACCGACCAATATCACTATGCTGCGTCCCTTGTAAAATCATGGAATCAATCATAAATCGATCAATCACCCTTTACCTAGAATCTAATAACCTACTATCAAAAAAACAATTTGGATTCAGAAAGAAACTATCCTGCAACCTACAACTACTCCACTGCAAAAACATCTGGACTACCCACCTTGATCAAGGAAAATCCATAGATGCAATTTATATCGACTTCTGCAAAGCCTTTGACTCTGTGGTTCATGACAAACTTCTCCTAAAACTCAAATCCTATGGCATCTCAGGACTCCTCCACAACTGGATTACTGCATTCCTGTCAAACAGGCAACAAGTTGTCAAAATCGGAAGCGCCATTTCCTCCCCTGTCCCTGTCAAAAGCGGCGTTCCCCAAGGCAGCGTACTAGGTCCTACTCTTTTCATCCTATACATCAACGACCTCTGCGATAATATCGCAAGCAACTGTGTGCTCTTTGCCGATGATGTAAAACTTTTCAACACCACTGACAACACACTCACTCTCCAAAAAGACCTTGACTATGTTTCAGATTGGTCTAACATCTGGCAACTTCGAATCTCATCCAACAAATGCTCTACCCTCCACATCGGCAAAAAGAACCCAAACCTCATATATGAACTGAACAAACAAATTCTCACAGCAAACCCACACTCAGTAAAAGACCTCAGAATACTAATTTCAAATGACCTAAGTGCTAAAGCCCACTGCAACAATATTGCCAAAAAGGCTTCCAGAGTTGTAAACCTGATTCTACGTAGCTTCTGCTCTGGCAACCTCACACTACTGACCAGAGCCTACAAAACCTATGCCAGGCCCATCCTCGAATATAGCTCATCTGTCTGGAACCCTCACCACATCTCAGACATCAACACTCTTGAAAACGTCCAAAGATACTTCACCAGAAGAGCCCTCCACTCCTCCACCCGAAACAGAATACCCTATGAAAACAGACTAACTATCCTGGATCTTGAAAGCTTAGAACTGCGGCGCCTAAAACAAGATTTAAGTATTGCCCACAAAATCATTCGCTGTAATGTCCTTCCGGTCAACGACTACTTCAGCTTCAACCGTAACAACACAAGAGCATGCAACAGCTTCAAACTCAATGTCAATCGCTCCAAACTTGACTGTAAAAAATATGACTTTAACAATCGAGTCGTCGAAGCGTGGAACTCATTACCTGACTCAATAGTGTCAACCCCCAACCCCCAACATTTCTCCCTCAGACTCTCCTCGATTGACCTCTCCAGGTTCCTAAGAGGCCAGTAAGGGGCGTACATAAGTGCACTGATGTGCCTTTCGTCCCCTGTCCAATTGTCTTTCCTTTCCCTTTTATCATATATATTCTTCCCTTCCCACCTACTTCTCTTCCTCTTCACTTCCTATCTTTTATATATCACTTAATGTCTATTCCCTTTCATATGTATTGTATATTGGACAAAGAATAAATAAATAAATAAATAAATAAAACCATTCAAAATATTGGAAGACAGTTATTGTTGGCATGTCTCGGTTTAGCTAAGTATGAGACCTTTGACATACACCGAGCAGAGAATTTTAACAGAGTGTGGATGTGTGATAAAGCCAAGACACAGACTTAGTTAAATAAGTATTATTTACATATAAACAAAATATAAACAATCCAGAATAAGCACGAAGCAAATACAGGATAATAAGCACTGAGCAATTACAAGATTAGAAGCACAAAGCAAAATACAGTATAGATAATAAGCACGAAGCTTATACAAGAAGATACGCACGAAGCGTAAACACAACTCCCCCTCTCTCAAGCAAAGTGAAAAAGGAAATGACTGAGCAGAATAATAAGCTTTTATAGCTTCAATGAGGAAGTGATGAAACAGCCCTGAATATTAACTCTTCAAGTACAAGTTAACTCTCTAAGTGCACATTAACTCTTTAAGTACAAGTTTGGTACAAGTGGTACAAAGGAAAATAATTTACCTTGCTATCTGTAATTGGCACAAGGCCCACCGCTGCCATATATGTGCTTCCAATTGTCTTGATTTTTTCAATATCTTTGTAATATTCTTTGTCCATAAGCTTTGTTTAAAACACAAAAGTATTAAATATTGCATAATATTTCAGATAACAAAGAATGTATGTATCCCTTGTTTTAGCACATCCCTTTTACTGCCTCATAACTTTAGCAAATGTCATCCAAAGACTTCAGTGGCCATGAAAAAAGATTATGGATCATCCTTGTTATAATTCATGTAGCATATTAATTCAGCATATTAATCAAAACCTATTTATCTTTGCTTGTTTTGTTTAATACAATAAGAATGAGAAAGTATACAGTTTCTGAATTTTCCCCAATTTCTTAAATAATATTTTCATTCTGAAATATACAGCTCCATTGGAGAAAAGCTCAGAATATTAGGAACAATTCAAGCCATTGTCAAATATCTTCTGCTGTGGAGGTGCCATGAAGTGATATACTATAAATTGGGTGGGTGGGGTGGGGGTAGATGGACAGAACCTGGACAGAAGTGGACAGAACGGCTCCCTCTGTTTCATCTAGCTAAAACTTAACTTTGATATACTTTTGCTAGTTCCTCCCTTCAAAATTGGTCTACGGTAATTCTGTTCAATTTTCAAAAGGATTACAGGCAGGCAAAAAGAATCCCAAAGCTCTATACACAATTTCTTTCAAACATTGCACTTGGTTTGAAAAAATAAAAAGGTTGGAATTGAAGATTATAGAGGTGACCATGAAGAAAATATGCAGCATCTAAATATGAACTTAGCCAGGAAAACAGAAAAACATGAGCATAGTTCCCTCTAAGCTGAGCAGTGAGCAATCGCTCACTTAAAAATCATCATCAACTCAGAGTTTTTCAAACCTGCCCAGAAGCCGAGAGGGAATAAGTGAGAGGGAAGGAGAGAAAGAGGAAGAGAGAGAAACAGATAGAAAAAAGAGAGGAAGGAAAAGAAAAAGAATGGGAGTAAGGAAGAGAGAAAGAAAATCAAAATCTAGTTTGAAACTAGCTCAACTATTTAAGTGGCATTTTGATATTGATAGAGTTGCCCTATTATGAGCTCACTGTTATAGACACACAGTACAGTATTTTATTTAGAAATTTTCTGAGGCAAAACAGGGTGGGTTGTTTGTTTGTTTGTTTGTTTGTTTGTATTTATTTATTTATTTATTTATTTATTTAATATTTCTGTGCCGCCCAGTCCGGAAGGGACTGCCGCTCAGACACTATACTTTTCCGCTCTTCCCCCCAAAAAATTAGAGGGAACACTGAACATGAGGCAGGAACTCAACAATGTTTTATCTTGATTTTTCTTGGCATAAGAGAAGGAAAAGAGAAATAATGTAAGAATTTCATATTTTTATTACTATTGTCTTTATCAATAGATTCCTATAATTGTGTTGTTTGTTTCCTGACCTGTTCCACTTAATAAGGTGACATACAATATATATGGAAATATCACAGAAGTTGCAGTGAAGCATAGCTGGTCATGTATGCTCTAAAACTACCAATTAATTATTTTCATAAATGGCACAGAGCCTTTAACTTTTATTATCCCATGAATCAATTCTATACATGGGAAGATATTAGAGGAGAGGCAAAGGAAAATCTAGTATAACAGCAAGTAAATGGAAAAAACTTCAGGGTGGACTGCAGTTTAAATGGTGTGGCACTGTATTATTGTACAATATAAATCCTTTTAATTTTTAAGAGAAATTTATGGCACAAGCTATCTGCAGGACCACCTTTCCCTTAAGGACATCTACCTGTCCTATCAGGTGACAATGGGTGGACACACTCCTATTCCTCTAATGGGAGCTAGAAGCATGAATTTTGCATGTGGAAGTAATGTGCTGGCATCTTGAAGCCGTAAGGGTCTGGATGGGCGTTAACATGTTAAAACTCGACCCCAACAAGACTGAAAGACGATCCCACCTGTCCATCTTTGGTGCTGGAGTGGGGAAGCAATTTCCCCCTCAGATAGGATTCGCAACTTGGGTACGATCCACAGCTGAGGGTTGAGCAACATCTCTCAGCTGTGGCTGCGGGGGCTTTTGCACAAGTCCGACTTGTCTACCAATTGCGGCCCTACCTTGACCAGGAGGCGCTCCATATTCATGCCCTCATGATTATTGTAATGTGCTCTACATGGGGCTACTTTTGAACAGTAATCAGCTGGTGCAAAATGCAGCAGCACATGCAATTATGGGCATACCACGGTATTACTCCAACCTAACATGAGCTGCATTGGTTGCCAGCCGGTCTCCAAACACAATTCAATGTATTAGTTATTACTTTTAAAGCCCTAAATGGCTCAGGGCCAGACTATTTATGTGACTGCCTCTTTCCTCATGCCTCCCTGCAGCCAATAAGTTTCCACAGAGTCGTCCTTCTCCAGGTCCCATCCACCAAACAATGTCAGTTGGCGGGCCCTCGGGGAAGAGCCTTCTCTGTGATGGCTCTGAAACTTTTGAATCAACTGAGTGCTTCGAGATTTGGTGGCATAGAAGTCAAATTAAATAAATAAATAAACAAACAAACAAACAAACAAACAGATAAATAAATAAATAAATAACTACCCAAGAGTTCCGCACTATCTCCATCCCAATGCTCTTTCAGAAAACCATTAAGACCTGGCTTTTCTGGCAGGCATGGAACTAGGACTGACTGCAAGTATGAAAGGTTTGTGTAAGATATTATTGTTTTTATTGTATCACTGATTTTATTGCTATATTTTTATCATTGTTGTATGTATGATTATTGTTAGCCACCCTGAGCAACATATAAATTAAATAAATAAATGAATGAATGAATGTTCCTGCCTTGTGAACAGTGAAGAATATTCTCTAAAGGACCATATATTCATTTTATCAGAAATTAATATTAAAGTTAATTTTGCTTACAGATTATTATAATATTATATTGTCACTTTCCAAATTTATTCAGTAGCTCTATTTCTCCACAACAACCCCGTGATGGATATTTGGCCAAACAGAAAGTGAGAGAGACATGGACCCAATGGCAATAGTAAAGACAAATTAGCTCTTACCTCATCAAAATCAGCTATAATTTCATTTAACAGGCGTAAACATTCTACTCCCATATTATTACCATCCAATTCAATATAAAAATCATTGAAATTTGGTATGGAGGCAAACATCACTCCTACTTGTGAATATGACTGGTAATACAAGTCCTGTAATAAATGATTACATTCTTATTAGATAAAGAATATTCAATGAAATATGTATGTATGTATGTATGTATGTATGTATGTATGTATGTATGTATGTATGTATATAGATGCAATATTAAATTATTATAATTATCCCTGATAGAAAAAGATGATAATAAAGAAAGAAAACCGATTACAAAAAGGTATCTTCCTTCTAACATTGTCAGTACAGTGATACCTTGTCTTACAAACTTAATTTGTTCCAGGATGAGGTTCTTAAGGTGAAAAGTTTGTAAGACGAAACAATGTTTCCCATAGGAATCAATGGAAAAATGATTAATGTGTGCAAGCCCAAAATTCACCCCTTTTGCCAGCCGAAGCGCCCGTTTTTGCGCTACTGGGATTCCCCTGAGGCTCCCCTCTATGGGAAACCCCACCTCTAGACTTCTGTGCTTTTGTGATGCTGCAGGGGAATCCCAGGATCGGAAAAATGAGCGCTTTGCTGGCAACGGAAGTCTGGAGGTGGGGTTTCCCAGCGAAGGGAGCCTCAGTGAAATCACAGCATCACAAAAACACTGAAGTCCTTGAAACCCCACCTCCGGACCTCTGTGTTTTTGCAATGCTGCAATTTCACTGAGGCTCTCCCCGCTGGGAAACCCCACCTCCAGACTTCCGTTGCCAGCAAAGCATCAGTTTTTGCACTGCTGGGATTCCCCTGCTGGGATACCCCTGCAGCATCACAAAAACACGGAAGTCCGGAGGTGGGGTTTCCCATGGAGGGGAGCCTCATGGGAATCCCAGCAGCAAAAAGGGGGGCTTCGCTGGCAACGGAAGTCCGGAGGTGGGGCATCCCAGCGGTGGCAGTGGGTTTGTAAGGTGAAAATAGTTTGTAAGAAGAGGCAAAAAAATCTTAAACCCCGGGTTTGTATCTTGAAAAGTTTGTATGACGAGGCATTTGTAAGACGAGGTATCACTGTATCTTCATTTTAATAAAAGGTTTCTTCTGTTTTAGAAGCCTTGGCTATTAACTATTTCATACTGTTATCCAGAATAGTGGAGAGAGTTAATACTGCTCAATATTTTCAAATGTTTGGAATTCTTTCTTGATCTTTTTCAATCATACAAATAAAACCCAGGACAAAAATTTTTTGGAACAAGCACAATATAATTAACTCATCTCATAATGGAAAATGGTGTTTTGTCAGAGAATCAAATGCCTTCTTGTAATCAGTCCATTTCAAGCTAGTCTTCCTTCTTGTTAGATTCACATGTAAATAAAGAGATGAGTTACAGGAACAGTTCAGCACCTTTATTTTCTATTAACTAGAACTAATACAGACTGCTGGCAGGCTGCAAGGTAGCCACTTTTAAGGGCTTCCCTGAAGCTTGCAAGCCACTGAGAGGAGTTTATTTATCCAATAAGTGGCAACTATGCAAATAGTCACTATGTACATCCGTATGTAACATCCCTCCCCTCTTAATTTCTGGAGTGTTCAATCAGGAGTTCACAAAGATTGTGTAGTGCTGTAAGTAAACAGATAGCCAGACAGTTCTACTGGACCTGTGTGAATCAGTTCCTCAGCAGTCTTCGACTGGAGTGGACATGCCTGTTGCTGTTCCTCCACCATTCCACAGAAAGATCTGAAACTGGCCTCCCGGCATGGCAGCTGAAATCCCTATTCCATCATTCTCTGATCTTGGGTGACTCCGCTGAATCCTAGATTTGATTGATAGGTGCTTGTGCTCCTTCTCTGGGCTTGAGAATAGGACCTCTGGTTGTCTCTCAATCAGGGTCTTGTTCTTGGCATGGTTTTCTGTATTGCTTGTTTTGTATGGACCCTCCAGTTGACAAAGCAAGGAGTCTCCCAACCTGTTTCTGAATTGGTCAATGTGTCTCTGTCACTCTCACTCATTGTCTAGTCTCACTGTGTATGATTTGGGGCTGGTGATTTCTATTACCATGGCTCTCACACATTTGGGGTCTTCCGCATAGTTTTGAGAAAACACCAAGTCCCCCAAAGCTACTGTCCTGGTTGGTTTAGTTGAATCCAGAGGTATCTTCAGGTTGTATGTTGGATTAAGTCTTTGCAGTTGGGACCTCAGTTTTTGCCCCCTCAATAGTTCTGTAGAGGTCCGGTTGGTAGTTGCACACGGAGTGATGTGCTGGGTCAACAAAACCTAGTCAATTTGTTCCTGCCATCTCTTGGACCCATTTGGTATAATGTCTCTTACATTATGCTCACTATTCTCTCCACTTGGCCACTGATAAATTCACCTAAAAGCTATTAAGAGTACATCCAGTTTTCAATTTGAAAAATGGTTTGTAAGCAGATAATTGGCCTGTAGTTGCCTGGTTATGCTCCTTTTGTTCTATCTTCCATTATTATGTATGTTTTGCCATTATTAGGTAAAGGTTTTTATTAAGTCGGAGATGCGGCAGGTAAGTAAGAGCAGTAAGTTCCAACGTGGAAAATAACAGGCATGGATAACGCAACGCTTGAGGTAACTAGCCGGTGACAGCTCTTTTATTTGTTTTATTTATTTTATTATTTAGATTTGTATGCCGCCCCCTCTCCGCATACTCTGGCTCAACAATATAACTACCAATAGGAGAACAATAACTTTCCCACCAAAACATGTCTCTACCCAGTGATAGGAACAGCCAATGACACGTCCCCTCTACTTATCACTGGGCAGAGACATGTTTTGGCAGGAAAGTTATTGTTCTCCTATTGGTAATTATATTGTTGAGCCGGAGTATAAAAGAGCTGTCACCGGCTAGTTACCTCAAGCGTTGCGTTATCCATGCCTATTATTTTCCACGTTGGAACTTAATAAACGGTTGTTACTTACCTGCCGCATCTCCAACTTAATAAAAACCTTTATCTTTACCTCCTCCCCCCTTGCGTTGCTGCCCACGTAATCATGCAAGTAGGCATGCCTTCCGCAGGCCTTTCCTGAGCATCGGGGAGGAACCTCTTCCCAGGCACCGCCCCATAAGGAGCCCCATCCTGGGATCTTGGCGGATTAGACCCGCCCAGTGAATCTGCAGCTGCCGGAAGAGCTGGCAGAACAGATGGATCTGGTAAGTTAGAGCCTTCATTACGGGTATCAGGGGACGTTAGAGGGGTCTGATTCTGGCTATTGGTAGCTGAGGAAAAATGTCTAGGTTTAAGTTGATTCAGATGATGGTGCCAACTGCGTCTGTCTGGGAGAGAAACATCAAAAGATTGGGGAGGCCTCTCCACCGTTACTGTTCCCGGAATCCATGCCGGGTCATCCCCATAGGATCGTACAAAAACCTGGGCCTCAGGAGGAAAGGTCCGGGCAGAGGGATCAGGCCATGAGGCCTCATGGGAATATAATGGGTGTAGCCTATCAAGAACGGTACGCAACTTGCGACCCATGAGAAGTTCGCCCGGGGTTTTTTAGTAGGCGTGGACGGTGTGGTGTGGTGAGTGGCCAGGAGCTCGGAAAGGTTATCCTGCCAGGAACCTGGCGGAAGCTTCTTCAGGGTATCCTTCGTGGTTTGAACCATGCGTTCTACCAAGCCATTAGAAGCCAGATGCCAAGGCGCTTTTAATGCTTGACGGATTCCGGCAGAAGCTAGAAAAATCTCAAAAGTGAAGGATGTGAACTGTAGTCCTTTATCTGAGACAATTAAATCTGGATAACCGTGGGTAGCAAAGAGGGAATTCAGGACACTGATTATGGCTTGTGACTCAGTGGAGTGCAGGTGACGCACTTCCAGCCACCGCGAATAAGAGTCCACAACCACCAGAAACATTTGGCCTAGAAAGGGTCCTGCCAGGTTGTTGTGTAGTTGGACCCAGGGTCCCAAAGGGGCTTCCCATGTAAGGGGAACTTGCCTGAGGCAGTGAGGGACGGTGTTCTTGACAGAGCAAGCATCAGGCTACCCGCCTCTCTATATCCTGGTCAAGGCCCGGCCACCAAACATAGCCCCTAGCCAGGGCTTTCCTAAGGACGACTCCAGGGTGGCCCTTATGCAGGAATGATAGTACTTGCTCTCTCAGGGGTATGGGAATGACGATCCAGGGACCACGAAGCAGGCACACCTGGACTACAGAGAGTTCTTCCTTGCAATGAAAAAATTGAACGAGCTCCAGAGAGGGCGAGTTAGGAGGCCATCCTCTTAGGACCTAAGAAAACACCATGGCCAGTGTCCAGTCGCAGCGAGAATGCCAGGTGACATCAGTTGCAGACAATGCTAAAGGACTATCAGTAATGGCCAGCACAGTGGAAGCCGGAGCAGGATTGTCCAGTAGATCAGGAAGTGGGCACCTACTGAGGGCATCAGCATGGGTGATATGGCGCCCGGGATGATAGAGAAGGCAGTAGGAGAAGTTGGCCAAAAAAGTAATCCAGTGGGACATCCTCGGAGACAGAACACTGGGGCTCTGTCAGTCCCCGGAGAGGAGGCCTAGCAGGGGCTGGTGGTCCGTAACGAGGTCGAAGGACCACCTGTAGACATAGTCATGGAACCGTCGGACTCCGGCAATGAGAGCCAGGGCTTCTCAGTTGATATGGCCGAAATTCTGTTCGGCTTTGGCCAGGGTCTGGGAGAAAAATGCTATGGGCACCTCAGAGCCATTGGGTAATCTATGACTAAGTATTGAGCCCACCCCATATGGGAATGCATCACAGGTTAGAACCAGGGGCAAGTTAGGTGAATACTGGGCAAGTACCACATTGGAGGTAAGTATTTCTTTTACAACCATAAAAGCGCCCGCCTCCTGAGGACCCCATGCTCATTTTCTGTTCTTGTCCAGTAACTGGTGAAGGGGCTCTGCCAATGAAGCCTTATGTGGAATAAAAATGGCATAAAAATTAAGCAACCCCCAAAAGGCTTGCAACTCCGGCTTTGAATGTGGGGTGGGGGGTTTCCTAAAAGCTGCAGTCTTTTCAGGAGTGGGGTGGATGCCGGCTGCGTCAATGACAAACCCCAGGAACTCCACCACGGGCACCCCAAATACGCACTTGTGTGGCTTAATCTTAAGACCCAAACTGTAAGCGGTGGCATTTGAACACTCCTCTATGGGTTATGATGGCCTGTGCATCAGCAGTAGCCTGATCGACAGGGAGTTGTTGGTACACCTGGGAGAGGTCCAATTTTGCGAACACGGTACCATCTCCCAAGGAGTACAACAGATGTTGCACCACTGGAACTGGGTTGGAGTGGTGTGCTAGAGCTTTGTTGATTGAACATTTATAATCCCCACATATCCTGATTCCCCCATCAACCTTAATCGCCATCACAATAGGCATCTCCCAAGTGGCCTGATCCATGGGATCCAAAACACCCTGGGCAATAAGGCAATCCAACTCAGCATCGACCTTTGAGCATAAGGCCAGGGGAATCTGGCGAGGTTTAAATTGGACAGGAGGAACCAAGGGATCTAAACTAAAAGTGTCAGGGGAACCCTTATAACAGCCTAGCTTACCATCAAAAGCGTCAAGATATTGGGCAGCTAAACGGAAGAACGCTCCGCCCCTCAGCACCAAATTAACACCCGACACTGAAAGGCCCAAGGAAATAAACCAGTCAAGACCAAGCAAATTAGCAAAAGGTTCATCAACGACGATCAATGGCAAATGGCCAGAAAAGTCCTTATACTGTACAACAAAATGACCCTGACCCACCACAGGGATCAAGGCACCTTGATAGTTTTGCAAGGACATTATGCATGGCTGCAATTGCTGCCCTGAAAGGCAAGGAAAACAGCGCTTGAGAGTAGCCCATGGAACCACAGAATGGGCAGAGCCTGTGTCCACCTGCATAAAGCAGGATGATTGGCCGAGGCGGACCACGGCGCTTATCTTGTCAGAACATGAGGCTGAAGTCTTCTGGATGGCCGTCGTCATTCCCGTGGCAGCAGCGTAGATCGCGTTGCAATCGTAGCAGCGGGATCCGGAGTTCCTCAATGACCAATGGGAAGAAACGGAGCTCTGGTCCCACAACGAGGAGGAAGGAAGCGGAGGGGGATGACGGAGTCTGCAAATGCGAGCAATGTGGCCAGTTCCTCTGTAACAATGGCAGACGGTGGCCTTAAAGGGACAAACGGCCCGAAAATTATCACTGCCGCATCCCCGGCAAGGCAAAGGAGGGGGCTGAGGCTGATTCGATGGTGTCTCCCATGACCGAGTGACCGCAAGACAGCATACCTGCAAGGCCAAGGCTTTCTCCAGATCCTGTGGGAGACAGGTGACGTCTTGGTTTGGAACTACGGAGATGGAGTTGACTGTGGCGTCCATGGCTGCCAAAGACTGCGTAGATAATTCAAAGGCCCGGGCTTCGTGCAATGTGGCTTTAAAGGTCAGATCCTGCGTTGCCAACAACTGGCACTTGAGGTGACAGTCTTTAACACTGAGCACCAATCGATCGAGGAGATAATCGTCCAAATTCTCAAATTTGCAATATAGTGCAGCGCAACGGAGCACGGCAACAAATTCATTTATTGATTCCCCCTCAAGCTGGTTCCTATGCTCTATGCAGGTGGAAGAATTTATAGTGGTAGGCACAGCGGGAGGGAGCAGGGGCATACTGGTCCTAGAGAGTGGAGAGGAATTCAGGCCACGGTACATAATGAATAGAAGTCGGGGCGAGCATGGTCCTCGCCGTCTCGAACATTTCAGTTCCACAAAAACCCCAAAAGTACGATCGTTTATTTATTTATTTATTATTTAGATTTGTATGCCGCCCCTCTCCGAAGACTCCTATCACCTGAAATCTCGGTGTAGCTGTTAGAGATAAGAAAACAATCGAAATGGGCAACATAAGAGTCTCAAGTCTTGCCGTGGGGGTCAAAAGGGGGAAAAGTCAGCTGAGTCGACATTATAACTCACGAGAGGTGTTTACCGTAGGACGAAAATGGAACGGCATGGAAAGGAATCCTCGTCGCCAGTATTAAGTCGGAGACATGGCAGGTAAGTAACAGCAGTTTATTAAATTCCAATGTGGAAAATAACAGGCATGGATAACGCAATGCTCAACAGCTCTTTTATACTCTGGCTCAACAATATAATTACCAATAGGAGAACAACAACTTTCCCGCCAAAACATGTCTCTACCTAGTGATAGGAATAGCCAATGACACGTCCCCTCTACCTATCACTGGGCAGAGACATAACAGTTTTGCCAACTATTAATTTCACCCTTCATTATATTTATTACATAATACAACAATATGCAATCATTTGCATGTTGTTATTTGAGCATAATATGTGTGCAAATCGCAGCAGTGTGTGGCCTTTTGTAATTGACAGATGGAATTTTTGTCAATATGTAGATTTTCTAAGTGCGATAGAAGCCTTTGGTTTATGACATAATTTTCAACTTTCTTAAATTTTTCTTATCTAATCTTAACTTTGATTTTCAGATTGGATACTTTGTGAACTTCTCAATTTCTTTGTCTTCTATTTAATATACATTTTTATTCTAAGACATTGCCACATGATTGCAATGATTACATCATTATAACTAAAGCCCTGAAGAAATGAAAAAGTTTAATACAAGTCTTTAAAAACAAATAATTAACTTTCTTACCATATTCCTTGGATTAGACATCAGAAAATGCTGAGCAACATGTGCTGGCAATAGATTGAAAAGTATTCTTTTATTATCTAGTTTCACTCTCTCCATATCGTCTCTCTCCTCTTCTGCCTATCAAGGGAAAAAATATATATTCTAAACAATGTGTATATAAAAGAAAATATACATTTATCAAGAATCATGAGGTACAACAAAACGATTGTCATAGGGGTCAAATAAAGGAAACAATCAATATTAATAGAAATCTTAAGGATACAAGCAACAAGTTACAGTCATAAGTGGGAGGAGATAGGTGATAGGAATGATGAGAAAAAATTAGTAGTAATGGTAGTGCAGACTTAATAAATGGTTTGACAGTGTTGAGGGGGATTATTTGTTTAACAGTGATGATATCCGGGAAAAAACTGTTCTTGTATCTAGTTGTCTTGGTGTGCAGTGCTGTATACTGTCGTTTTGAGAGTAGGAGTTGAAACAGTTTACCGCATATACTCGAGTATAAGCCGACCCGAGTATAAGCCGAGGCACCAGTTTTTGCCACAAAAACTGGGAAAACTTATTGACCCGAGTATAAGCCGAGGTTAGAAAATGCAGTGGCTACTGGTAACTTATAAAAATGGAAACCAATAAAATTACATTAATTGAGACATCAGTAGATTAAATGTTTTAGAATATTTATTTTAAAGAAAACCAGTAAACTAGCTCTGTAAATTTAAAAGAGGGTAAACGAAAGCAATCTGGTAATAACAATAAATTAAAAAGTAAAAAAAGTAGCTCAATCAGCAACCAAGCTAAAACCTATTTCTAAACCTAACCCAGGGCTCTTTAAACTTGACAGTTTTAAGACTAGTGGACTTCAACTCCCAGAATTCCTGCACCAGCCATGCTACTTCAGGAGTAGGAGTTGAAGTCCACAAGCCTTAATCTTTCCAGGTTTGAAGACTCTTGCATTTCTAACCCTAACCCAGGGCTCTTTAAACTTGACAGTTTTAAGACTAGTGGACTTCAACTCCCAGAATTCCTGCACCAGCCATGCTACTTCAGGAGTAGGAGTTGAAGTCCACAAGCCTTAATCTTTCCAGGTTTGAAGACTCTTGCATTTCTAACCCTAACCCAGGGCTCTTTAAAATTGAGTTTTTAGAAGCCTGGAGAGAGCTCATGCTGTTCCCCCCCCCCCTTTAGCTTGCTGGCTGGCTCGTTGGCTGGATCTTCCACCCCCGATCCTCCCTCCTCCTCGTCTCCCTTTACTGCTCCATGTGTTGTGCAGGGAAGCAGATTTGCTAAAGAGATCCACTTGGGACAACAGCAGGGGGAGGAGGAGGAAAGGAACGAGCTGTTCTCCTCCTCCTTCCCCAGCTGCCGTACCAAGTGGATCCCTTTAACAAATCTGCTTCTCTCTCCGGTTGGGGGCTTCTAAAGCCTGGAGAGAGTTCATGCCATTTCCCCCACCCCCACTTTAGCTTGCTGGCTCTCTCCTCCCCCATTTCCCTTTATTGCCCCATGTGTTGTTCCGGGAAGCAGATTTGCTAAGGGAGGGCAGCAGGGAATGCTGGAGGAGGAGGAGGAGATCCAGAGTAGCCTGCAGCCGCAGAGGAAAAGGAGGAAGAGGAAAGAAAGAAGAACCCTCGCCGACAGCATAATTATTTATTTAAGTACCGGTATTTTTAAAATAAATTTAAACTCCTTGTAGCGGCAGGAGAGCGAGAGAGAGAGAAACGAGCCTTTTCCTCGGAGGAGCAGTTGGCTGGCGTCTTTGCTTGAGCCGGGGAGAGGAGGCAACGGCCCCACCCTCCCCACAGCTGCTTCGCTAGGAGAGCGGCTGTGGGGAGGGTGGGGCCGTTGCCTCCTCTCCCCGGCTCAAGCAAAGACGCCAGCCAACTGCTCTTCCTCCTCCGAGGAAAAGGCTTGTTTCTCTCTCTCTCGCTCTGAGGTGGGGGAGGTGGGGGAGGGGTGAGAAGACAGAAGCACGAATCCACCCCCCCCTCACTGGCTTCCCATTGCGTTTTTCCCTTCTTGCATGCCGTCGGAGCTGTGGGAGGGGTGGGGCAGGTGCCTCCTCTTCCCGGCTCAAGTAAAGGCACCAGCCAACCATAGCCCCAAGAGCTCCGGCATCGTTGGAGCTGCGGAGGATGTAAAAGTGTGACCTCCACAGCCCAGTCCCTGCATCTAGCCTTCCCAAAGGCACCCCCGAAGCTGCCTCAGCAGGCACCTGCAATAGCTCCCTCCCCCGCCCAAGCCAGAAATGTCTGCCGGGCTCCCGCGGGGCGCCCTCTTGTGGTGATTCGCCGCCCTCTTGTGGTGACCCAAGTATAAGCCGAGGTCGGGTTTTTCAGCCCATTTTTGGGGCTGAAAAACTCGGCTTATACTCGAGTATATACGGTATATCCAGGATGCGAGGGGTCAGTAAACATTTTCACAGCCTTCTTTTTGACTCATGTAGTATACAGGTCTTCAATGGAAGGCAGGATGGCAGCAGTTGCTTTTTCTGCAGTTTTGATTATTATCTGCAGTATGTGTTGATTTTATTGGGCTGCAGAACCAAACCAGTTATAGAAGTGCAGATGATAGACTCAATAATTCTGCTGTAGAACTGTATCAGCAGCTCCTTGGGCAGTTTGAGCTTCCTGAGTTGGTGCAGAAAGAACATTCTTTGTTGTGCTTTTTTGTTGATATTTTTTATGTTAGCTGACCATTTTAGGTCTTGAGATATGAGAAAACCTAGAAATTTGAGGGTCTCTACTGTTGATACTGTGTTGTCTAGTATTGTGAGAGGTGGTAGGATGGGAGAGTTAGGCCTCAAGAGTTGTTAATCTAATCCTACGTAGCTTCTGCTCTGGAAATCTCACACTACTTACCAGAGCTTACAAAACTTTCACCAGACCCATCCTCGAATACAGCTCATTGTTTGGAACCCATATCGCATCTCAGACATTAACACCCTTGAAAATGTTCAAGAGATTTCCGGCTTGGTCCGGGATAACAGCGGAGGCTCCGGGGCAGGGCTCTGTCCCTGAGACTCCTTCTACCCTTCCAAAGGTCGCGTTTGCGGTTGGTTCGGGCACGGATGGCCATCCTTAGAACAGGGGCCTTACCTGCAACCGAGGAACTTTTGCCAAGGCTCCGGAGGCAAGGGATCGCCCCGCAGCTTTGGAGAAGGGAGAACCGATCCTCGAATTTTCAGAGGACTCGGCCATTGTGATCTGTCCTTACCAGTGGGAATCGAGAAAATAATAATAATAAGAACCTGAATTTTCAAAATAGCAGCTAAAGCAGAAGGAGAATACAAAAAGAGAAAAGAAGACCTTAAGGTATAATTTTACTATTACATGATAAACTTGGAAGATTTGATTAAATCAAACTTTTAAATAATAAGGCGAAAAAAGAAAGTTTTAAGAAAAAAATCATATCCTGGGGCCGGAAAAGACTATACAGCCAGAACTACTTTTTCGTCTCTTTCTACACCGAACTAAACTTATAAAACTTGATTTTGAATAGATTTTTAAGATTGGGATGGATATAAAATCATAGTTTGGAAGAGGATGTTAGGAGGCATGATTTAATAAAGATTTTACAAAAATTTGAACTCCAGCAAGCTCAGAACAACGTCAAATCCCGGGCACTATTTTCTGTCTGCGGAGGGATTATGTTTCTTGGTCTTTACTTTTAAAATGGAATAAATCAACAAATAAATTAACAACTTAATGAATTAAAATAAAGGAGAGTTTTTCCTTCATGTGATTTTTCGCAATTGGTGGATTATAAAAAGAACTTGTATTGTTTGAGTGGCTTTGCTGTTCCTGGATTCTTGGGCCTGCTCGTTAAACTTGCTGCAAAGGGGATTTTTTTTCGTTCTTTTTTCCTTTATCGTCTGTGAGGATTTACTAAAAAGTTACGTTTGAAACTGAACTATAACTATTCTTTCTGATATCTTTGGATCAAGCTATTGGATTATAATTACAGTACAGAGTTTTTAAGATCTAATCAATGTATAAATATATTTTAGCTTTGTGTTCGAATTAGACTTGGAATTATTATCGGAGTATTGAACAAAACTAATTTGGGCTAATTTGACTTTTGGAATTATTTTGGATTTTGGACTTTAGAGAAGAACCATAAAGAATTGAAAAAAAAATTATAATTTTAGAACTTCAATCAACAAAAGACTTCTATATCTGATTGAAAATTATAAGTATATTATTGGTGTTTTTCCTTTACTTCTTTCTTCCTTTTATCTTTTTTTCTTTAAGTATTGAATATATTTATAGATATTTCGAAACAGAATTAATTAAAACAATGAATCGCTAACTTTTTTGGTCATCCCTTCCCTCCCCTGGTGTGGTGACCTTTTTAAAAAAGAAATAATAAATTTTTTGTAGGTAATACATTTTGCTAAGGTATAAGAAAACCCTTTTACAGTGGTACCTCAAGATACGAACCCCTCGTCTTACGAACAACTCGAGATACGAACCCGGGGTTCAGAAAAAAATTGCCTCTTCTTACGAACTTTTTTCATGTTACGAACGCCAAACCCGAACTTCCGGGTTGGCTTCGGGAGACGGCTGGGAAGCTGCCCGGCTGTTTTAAAAGGTCACAGCTGGGCTGGGGGGCTTCCCAGCAACCTCCCGAATCCCGAACTTTTGCCAAACTTCTGGGTTCGGGGTTCGGGAGGTTGCTGGGAAGCCTTTTAAAACAGCCGCGCGGCTCCCCAGCCGTCTCCGAAACCGGTTTGCTCTCCATGTGTCCCCAACCTTTCACGGAGGGTTTTTCACCTCTCCTCTTCCCAGTTTGCTCTCCATGTGTCCCCAACCTTTCACGGAGGGTTTTTCACCTCTCCTCTTCCCAGTTTGCTCTCCATGTGTCCCCAACCTTTCACGGAGGGTTTTTCACCTCTCCTCTTCCCAGTTTGCTCTCCATGTGTCCCCAACCTTTCACGGAGGGTTTTTCACCTCTCCTCTTCCCAGTTTGCTCTCCATGTGTCCCCAACCTTTCACGGAGGGTTTTTAACCTCTCCTCTTCCCAGTTTGCTCTCCATGTGTCCTCAACCTTTCACGGAGGGTTTATAAACTTTTGCTCTCCATGTGTCCTCAACCTTTCAAGGAGGCTCTTCTCTTCACCATTTCTTCTCTATTTGTCCTCCAGCTTTCACGGAGAATGGGGGAGAGGAAAGTTAAGAAACCCTCCATGAAAGTTGGATGACACATAGAGAGCAAATAGGCAGGAGGACACCTTAGAAACCCTCTGTGAAAACTGGAGGACATATAAAGAGCAAATGGGGAAGAGGAAAGCTTCCTTCACTTCCTTCGCTGCTCTGGCTTGATGGTGGGCTGGGGTTAAAGCAGCCTTAGCCCCGTTAAAGCAGGATTGGGGCTAAAGCCGTCTCAGCAGCATGCTTTGGCTCTTAAGCCCCAGCAGAGGTTTGTGATGCTGCGAATTTGCTGAGGCTTCCCTCCTGGGAAACCCCACCTCCAGACTTCTGTTGCCAGCCGAAGGAGCCTCCCAACCGCAGAGGAGGCAGAGAGAACTTTGCACCACTTCGGAGCCCAGCGCAGCGCTTCGTGGGGAAAACCTTCAAGGAGATAGTGGCAGCAGGAAAGAAACGGGCTCCGAAGCGGCGCAAAGTTATCCTGCCTCTCCACCTCCTCCCCCTGCGGCCGCCTTCCCAAAGGAGCCTTCTGGCTGCCCAGGGGGTGGGGTTAGCTTTGTACCAGGCTCCGAAGGAAAGTGTGGCCACAGCGGTGGCTGTAGTTTCTCCTCCTCTTCCTCCTCCGGGCTCCGAAGTGGCACAAAGCTCTCCCTGCTTCCTCTGCAGACAGGAAGATCTTTGGGGAAGGTGGCCGCAGGAGGAGGAAGAGGAGGATAAGCTGCAGCAACACCCGCTGCTGCGGCCCCCTTTTTCTTCGGAGCCGCCCGGGCTTTGAAGCAGCGCAAAGGTATCCTTGCCTCCTCTGTGGACAGGAGGCTTCTTGGGGAAAGTGGCCACAGGAGGTGGAGGAGGAAGAGGAGGAGAAGCCGCAGCTGTCACTGCCGCTGCAGCCAACGTGGCCAGCAGAAGAGGGGCAGGGAGCCGGGCAAGAGTGATCTTCTGCTGGCCATGGGCGAAGGGCGGGGAAGCCTCTTGCACCAGCTGCTACAGCCACCAGCTTCCCCGCCCTTCGCCCATGGCCGGCAGAAGATCGCTCTTGCCCGGCTCCCCGCTGTGCCAGGCGGCCAGAAGGCATTCAGGGTGAAGTGCATGGAGGAATGGGAAGCTGAAGCCACCGGCGTTTGAGCTTCCCATTCCTCCACGCCCTGAATGCCTCCTGGCTCAAGCAGACTGCCTTTGTGTTTTCGGCTCGGGGAGGAGGGAGTTAGGGAGGTCCTCCTGCTCCCCCGAGCCGAAAACCCAAAGGCGGAAGCCTCCCAGTTGTTGTGACAGCCGGGCTGCGGGGCTTCCCAGCAGCCTCCCGAACCCCGAAATTTTGCCAAACTTCCCGGTTCCGGAGGCTGCTGGGAAGCCCCCCCCCCCGCTGTTTTAAAAGGTGACAGCCGGGCAGCAGTGGTTTTTTGCGGGTTTTTTTTTCTTGTTGCACGGATTAATTGACTTTACATTGTTTCCTATGGGAAACAATGTTTTGTCTTACGAACCTTTCGTCTTACGAACCTCCCCCTGGAACCAATTAGGTTCGTATCTTGAGGTACCACTGTATATGAAAAGTAACTTAATTAATTCTAGCCTTTCTTAATAAGTTGTTGTATGGATTAAAATTCCTTCCTTGTTTTCTTACTTCTGGTTATTTTCTTTCCCCCCCCCCCTGTCTCTACCTTGCTATTTAGTAATTTTGTTATTGTAAATTATATATTGACAAATAAGATTTATTTAGTCAATTGAGAAAAAAAATCTTTCTTCTTTCCTTATGTAAGAGTGAATATTAAAATAAGTTTTCTTTTGATATATTGATTCAAAATTATATATTGTTATTCTATAATAGATTAAAATAATACAACAGGTAAATTAGTGAGCACTTATAAAGGTTTTAAAATAAGAATCAAGTTTATATGTTTAGCTTTGACAAAGTTTAAAGAAGATTAAGTGGATATAAAGGCGGTAATACATATATATACTTCTAGTTTTTTTCCCCTTTTTTATTATTCTTGATATATTATTGTTTCTGTGGTACCTAGAAATTTGGGTATTTTTAAAATCAAATATAAGAAGTAAATATAAGTAGTAAAGTCTGATTGGATTGAAGTTTATTGGAGTTTTTCTTAAAAAAATATACAAAAAGTATAAATTACTATTAATTATATAATCAGTATTAGAAAATACCACAGAAGAGTATTACCTAGAGAAGTATTAGGATGTCGAGTACATCCACATACACAACGACTATTAAAAAGCAAACTTTAACCTCTGCTACATCACCCCAAGTATCACCTCAGCCGTCTCCTGTATATCAAAGTACTTCTGCAAGTATGTTAGCTAAAGAAAAAGAGAAAGAAAAAGCGCAATCACAACCTACTCTTCAAACAATACAGGAGACGCTGAATGCAATGAAAGACTTTATGCTAAAATCCCAAGATGGTGCAAATCAACAACGTGAAGGTTTAAAGGCTGAAATAGGAGAACTGAAAGCAGATACAGGAGAGATGAAAGAGAAGATGAAGAAATACAACAGACTCTGAAGGAAAGTGAACAAAGAATAAAGGCAGTAGAAGAAAAAGCTGAAAAAGTAGAACAAAGAATGGATGACTTTGAAGATAGATCTGACTTTTTAAACAAAAGGTACGACGAATCTTGAAATAAAATGAGCATCTTACGGTTTAAGGTTCCAGAATATAACAGAAGAAAAAGATGAAGATTTAGAAGCAAAAATGGCGGTAATAATTGGAGGAATCCTTCAGGTGGACCCCTTGGAACTAATAAAAGAAATTGACAAAGTTTTCAGAGTACAAACTAGCTATACACGTAGACATAATTTACCAAGAGAAGTCCACATCAAATTTGTTAGGAAAACAATAAGAGATGATATTTTGAAATGCACAAGAAATGAAAAACTACAAGACAAAGGAAAAGAAATCACAATACTGAAACAAGTTCCAAGAAGAGTAAGAGAAAGCAGAAGGGATTATTACTTTTTAACCAAAATTTTAATCAAAGAAAATATAACCTTCCGCTGGTTTATTCCAGAAGGACTCTCATTATATTGGTAATCACAAAGAGTTAAAATAGAAAACCTTGAAGATGCAAGACAATTTTATGAATATTGTGGAATATGTAAATTTGAACAATCAACGAAAGAAATACCTGAAAGAAAAGAAGATGAGTCAGGTGACACTGCACAGGGGAGAGAGGAGGAATCAGGTGCAAGAAGAAAACAACCACAGCGCGAATCTAAAGATACCAAGAAATACTACAAATAAATATGTTGGAAGATTTGAAAATCTTCTCTGTGAATGTAAATGGTCTAAACAAACCGAGAAAAAAGAAACAAATATTCGCTAAACTTAAAAAACAATCATTCATAGAAGGTATTGAACCAAGACTTTCATCCATGGAGAAACATATCCAAGCACTGATTAATCCAAATCTATCCAACAAAATACCACTCACCACTTCACCACCACCTGTTTACACTCCACCAGGACCACCCCAACCTCAACCACTTCCAATACTCTAAAAACCCACTAAATCTACCACTGATATCCCTATCCTAGTCAAGGATGCCATGGAATGTGAACAAAAATGCTATCCTCTTTGGTCTTGAAGGAAACCATGAATCAGATATAACAAAAATAAGAAACATCATCCACCTCCATCACTCACATGCACAAACAATCGCCCCAGAAGACATTATGGAAGTGACCAGAGAGGGACCTGAGCACAGGTATAATCATGGCTCAATAGCCCCCCGCTTCTGCAGAGTGGTATGCAAAAACGAACAAATAAAACAGAAATGAACCGTTGTACCTACCTGAACAGTCTTCTCGATGCTCTGGAAGGAGAGTCCAGTATGGGTAAATCCCAATCCTATTCATAGAGACTGAGTTAAAATTAACATGTTAATTAGGCACCGCCCCTTGCCTGCCCCCATGGGCTCAGTTTTAAAAAACAAAGTCATTATAATCCAACACAATTTTATTAAAAACGTCATTAAACACAACCAACTAGAAATTCCAAACCCAAGATCCCTGAATCAAACGATTACTGGGTGGGTCTGGACTCTCCTTCCAGAGCATCGAGAAGACCGTTCAGGTAGGCACAACGGTTCTTCTCCACTGCTTCTGGAAGGAGAGTCCAGTATGGGATATGCCCAAGTTCTAGTCCAAGGGTGGGAGAGTGAAGATTCAGGAAATAACTGTAGAAGAACAAACTTTCTGCAAAACCCTTCTCCCAAAGGAAGCTTCAGCCGAAGCATAAGAGTCCAATTTATAGTGCCGGATAAACGTAGATGGTGCAGTCCAAGTCGCTGCCCGGCATATGTCCTCAGCCGAAGCCTGTGTCATCCAGGCTGCTGATGTGGCTGCACTGCGAGTGGAGCGAGCAGTAATCCCTTGAGGGAGAGTCTGAGTAGTAGTTTTATACGCCTCCGCAATACACTCCCGGATCCAACGACTGATGGATTTGGGGGAAATTCCCAGCCCTAATTTAGTCTGCGAAAAGGAGATAAACAACATTTCAGATTTTCTGAATGAATCTGTCCGTCTAATATAAATCTTGGCAGCTCTCCTGACATCCACCTTGTGCCATCTGAGTTCCTGTGGATGGTTCCCGTGAAAACAAAAGTCAGGTAACACTAGCTCCTGCTTCCTGTGGAACAGGGAGTTGATCTTAGGCAGGAAGGCTGGATCTAGGCGTAACACAAGTCTGTCAGGATAAAATATGCAAAGATCTGGACGTATGGATAGCGCCGATATGTCCGAAACTCATCGAGCCGATGTAATCGCGACCAGGAAGACCGTTTTAATAGAAAGGAATCTAAGTGATATCGACCTCAAGGGTTCGAACGGTGGACCAGTCAATGCCTTTAGCACTAACGACAGATCCCAAGATGGAAATCTGTGAACTGTCGGAGGATGAGTGTTTGCAGCACCCCTGAGGAAGTCCTTTATCCAAGGGTGGATGGATAAGGACCTATATTCCCTTATTCTAATAACTGTTGCCAATGCTGCAACTTGCCTCTTGAGCGTATTTGGAGCTAACCCCCGCTCCAGACCCACTTGTAGAAACTCCAATACTTGCAACACCGAAGCTGTCTCCGTATCCATGTTGTTCTCCTTGCAGAACCTACAGAAGGCTGACCAGGTGGCCTGGTAGATCCTCAAGGTGGATGGCTGCCGGGCCGCCTGCATTGTTGATATAATGCTATCAGAAAGATTGTGTCCCTTCAATCTGGTCCAATCAATCGCCAAACGGCTAGTTGAAACCACTGGGGATCCGGGTGGTTGACTGATCCCTGACTGAGGGATATCTCTCTGTCCGGAATCCTCCATGGAGGGGAGATTGAAAGAGACACTAGATCCGAAAACCACGGTCTGCGTAGCCAGTATGGAGCTACTAGAATTACTTCTGCCTTTTCCTGTAAGATCTTGTCTATTACCCTTTGTAGGATCCTTGTCGGCGGATAGGCATATAGGAGACCCTGCGGCCAACTCGAGGTTAGGGCATCGACTCCCTCCGCCTTGTGTGAAGGGTAATGAGTGTAAAATCTGGGGAGTTGCGCATTGGTGTGCGCCGCGAACATATCCACCAGAGGCGTGCCGAAACGCTTCGTGATTGCCTGGAATAGCTGCGGGTCCAGCTTCCATTCCATTGGGTCGAGAGTGGTCCTGCTCAGCCAATCAGCTTGAGTGTTGTCGACCATGGCATTCGACACCAGGGTTACCACCGGTTGATTGATTGGGGGGAACTGAAGAAGACTCTCGACCCCCTCGTCGAAGATATACAGTTTGCGCTCCAGCATTGATGGGCCTTGTGCCGCCGCTGGGTGCTGCCATGGCCGCTTGACGTTCTCTACAAAGATCTCTGATGCCGGAATATGGTCTGTTTCAGGCTGAGGTTCTTTTAGAAATGTAGTTGACCTGGGTGTCTCTGCGGGCTTTGTAAGACCCGGCAAGTCCACCGCTTGTTTGGCCTTGTGTAACAGTGTTCTAAACAAGGCAGGTTTAAATAGTCCCGGAACAGATGGCTGCTCTGGTAAAGTCTCATCATCCGACAAGTCGTAGTCCTTCTCACTACCCTCCTGCCAAGATGGTTCGTCCGAGAACCCCATACCTGAAAGGGGCGGTGCAGACCAAAGATTCCGGCTTTGAGGTTGATGTGATTGTTAGTTGCATTGTTGCACCCCCGTTGCTATGCCTTGAGAGTAGGCATTGGTGATCATATCTTGTACAGTCGGGGAAAGACCTTGCCAGGTATTAGGCTGAGCCCTGAGTCCAGCAGCAGTAGGGGTGAATGTAGCAGATGGGCCTACATTGGGTTGGGGAGAAAACCCCCACAAAGGCCTTGCATTGCTTGCAGAACTTGGCCTGCTCAGGCAAGGTTGAGCCTGTGAACCAGTCTGTCGCTCTGGGGACCAATCTCTTTCTGATAATAAACCCCCGGGGCCCATTGAACGAGGGGTAATTGATCCCGGTAGTGGTGGGAGGCTTGGAGAAGGTCCTGAAGCCAATGAAGGAGCATGGAGAGCTGTCTCCAGTCTCTGCTCCAGGGTCTATATACGTCTTTCCGCCTCTCTAAAAGCTGAGGAGGATGGACCCTGAGAGGACTTGGGTTTAGACTTTCCCTTGTCCTTGGGTTTGGGAGCTGGTCCTGAAGGGGCAGTTTGCTCCGCACTAACATTTAATTGATCCATGTTACTCACGGAGTGAATGAACTCTCAGAACTGTATCTCTGACAGAGAGTTAGAGCCGTAACACCCACGTCGTTGCTGTAATAAGCTCAAAATGGCTCCCAGTCCACTTCTTGAGATGTCAACAACGTCACCCCACCCCCTCAGGCGATATTTCGTGTGCCAAAGCAAGGGGGGAGGTCTTCCCGCCAACTGCCCAAAAATGGCGGGGCGGCAACAGCCTCAAAATGGCGGCCGCAATATGACAGGGGCGGTAATGAGTTTCGCCCTTTTAATATATGACTGGCTGTCAAGAAGTTTGAAACCCCCGAGCCTGATGCCGCTGGCGGCAACCGCAGCGGTTCTTCTCCCCTTGTCACTGGGGGGCCGCCGATCATATGGAAGGCCAGCCAGACGTGCGCGCGTGCGCTCCCCAAGCCCGATGGCTCTGACGGCGGCTTCCTTGATGCCGGCGGCGGCAGCCGTGGCGGTTTCTTCTCCCCCTGGCCAGGGACCGCCGAACATATGAGAGACGTTCTCTCTCTCAATCCCAATGTCTCCACGGCTTTCCTTGGCGGCGGCTTTCTTCCAGCCGCCAAACATATGGGTGTCGATCCATTTGTTGTTGCCGTGGCAGCGGGAGGCCAATTCGCCGTTCTTGAACAGTGCCTGGATCGTGCTCCGTTGGAGGCTGTCCTTTCGCCTCTCCAGCCTCCCAGTGGGGGGGGGCGGACCCCCCCCCACCTTCGGCTGCAGCCTGGTGTGGCCGCTGAGGCCAGTGACCTGAGGCTGACTCCCCTTCATGAAATGGTACCCTCTGAGGGAAGAGGTTCCCCGGGGGAGAAACGAGTCTCTCTTCTAGGACTGAGTTTTTAAAACTGAGCCCATGGGGGCAGGCAAGGGGCGGTGCCTAATTAACATGTTAATTTTAACTCAGTCTCTACCAATAGGATTGGGATTTACCCATACTGGACTCTCCTTCCAGAAGCAGTGGAGAATCATCAAGACCATTAATCACATTGCCAGAAATAACAAGTCTTTCAACAAACTCACATCCAGACCAGATCTTTCTCTCCTCCAACATATTTGCTCACATGAACTACGGGCAGAACTCAAGATACGCTATGAACTTGGTGAAAGAAACCTTTACATAGATTACCGCACGGAATGCATCAAACCTAAAACCCATAATCCTTCCTATATCTTCCGGTCTAACTTCTTCCAACCTACCATCTCACAACATCACACTGACACCTGCCAGACCACCATCCCACAACAACAAATGGACATCCCTACCACCTCAAACAAAGAATAAGAAAGTGTGCCCCTTCCTCCACCACCCCAAAACCAATCCCCAACACAAGACCAATCTCAAATGTAAACTATTAAATGCAAGAAGTTTACTCAACAAGATGTCTGAATTCCTCCTTCTACTTTACACCTCCAACTTCGATATAATTTTTATTTGCGAAACATAGCTAAACGCTTCCTACCCAGACTCCATTATCACATAAAAAAACTACCACATTTTCTGCTCAGACCGTGAATCCCGCAGAGGAGGCGGAGTAGCTATATTCCTCAAAAAAATCACTAAACCTAAAAAACCCCAAAGTTGCACTGGATTTATCGGTACCTGAAACTATTGTCTGTGATCTATCCCTAAATACCACAATTCACTTCTTACTTTGCTACAGAGCCCCAGACTATGACATCGAACATGCAAACAAATTATCCACATTACTAACGTAGGCAACGAACTATCCATATCCCATTATCTTCCTCGGAGACCTCAACCTACCACACACTAACTGGACCTTAAATGAATGCAGCACGGAACCCATCCATTCTACTATTGAAGCCCACCTCTCAACATTAAACTGGAAAACTCTATTCTCTGAACACCACATAAGCCACTGAGTTTTCTTCCCCACCCGAAATGCCAAATAAAAATATCCTTCGTGGGAATCACGGTGGTGGGGTAGAGAACTCCGACCAGCAAAATAACACATCAGTATCCCAAATGCCCCTTGCAATTTGCAGATGCTTATTCTGCCTCCCTTGCCACAGTCGCTGCCACCCTCCACACGTTCCCACCCCCTGCCCCCACACACATGGATGGCAACCTCCCGAATCTTTTGCATGGGGGAAACCCCGGAAACAACAGCTCAGGCACAGCTTGTAAGATTTGTATGTCGCTCCGAGTCTCCGGAGAGGGGAGGCATAAAAATCTAATAAATTAAATTAAATTGGAAGGCGAAGGGCTCTGATCCCCCATGTTGCAAAGCCTCATGATTCCTCTGTGTGTAATGTGTGTGTGTGTGTGTGTGTGTGTCTGTTTGTGCCCAGCTCCCCTCCTTGCCTCCTCTGCCAAAGGCTGAGGCTACTGCTGCCTTCCACGCATGTCTCCATACACATGCCCGCGCATGGCAGTCTCCCAAATCTTTTGCATGGGGAAAGCCCTGGAAACAGCAGCCCAAGCACAGCTTGGAAGGTGAAGGGCTCCCATCCCCCATGTTGCAAAGCCTCTTTGTGTGTGTGTGTGTGATATGTGGAGGGAAACAGTGGCTATAGCGAAGGAGGCACAAAAGTTTGTTCAGCCTTTGACAGAGGAGGGTAGAGCTGGGTGCTGTGACAGGGCAGGAGCGGAGTCAGTGTATTTCTTTAAAAAAACAGATTGGAGTCATGCAGGAAAGCTCCAGCCACCTCTCCTGCATGGCTCTGGTCCACTGGTGAAAGCTTCAGCCGGGCTCTCCCCTGCTTCCCTCCCATTCTCAGAAATGGGTTAGGCAGGATGTGAGGTTGCCCTGGGGTGGTGGTGGCAGGGACACACCAACTTCTCCAATTTCTGTAACTGCTCGTCCAGCACCCTGACTTTCCCATTGGTACGCACAGCCGGCAAACCAGTCAACAGCTTCTGCGGGTCTGTCAGCCACTCCTCCCTTTTCTCGTCAATGCGCATGCACATCAGAGACCTGGAAGTTTCATGGCTGCCTTCTAGCGTGCCAGGCAAAATAGCTCCACATGCCACCTGTGGCACGCGTGCCATAGATTCACCATCACGGCTATAGGGAATAAGTCATCCTAAAAGGGCCCCTTGAAAGATATCAGAGAAAATACTGATGCAGTGATACCTCTACATATGAATACCTATACATATGAACTTTTCTAGATACAAACCAGGTGTTCAAGATTTTTTTGCCTCTTCTCACAAACCACTTTCTACTTATGAACCCTCACTTCTCTCTCGGACGCTGTTGCTGTGAGCAGCGGCAAAAACAAGCACTTTTAACTTTGCACTCTGATGATCGCAAGGGAACTAGAGCCAGGCTTTGCTTTGTAGGGTCTCCACCACCCATCCCTTCTGCTACAGTCATGGCAAAATATGAAGGCATCAGAGGACAGAAAATGGTGCATCTGAGGAGCTCTCCACAGCTGGCCCATCTCGCTGCCACTTTCCCCTCTCACTCGCCGCTTCCTCTGCTCGGAGGCGAGTCGGCAACAGGGGAAAGTGGCAGCGAGGTGGGGCGATGGAGGCGAGCCAAAGAAGAGCTGGGCAAGAGGGGATTTTGGCAGCAAAATGGGGGAGACCCCCTCCCGTCCACTGCTTCCTCCGCTCGCCTCTGCCACCCCATTTCACTGCCAAAATCCCCTCTCACCCGTCACTTCCTTGGAGGAGGAAAGGCAATCCCTCATGCAGGGAACATTTCATCCCTGGCCTTGGAGGGCTTGTCAGTCACTTGAAGCACAACCATCCCAGGGAATTCTGGGCCATTTGGCATTCAAAGGATTCCCCCCCCCCACCCCACCCGGCCTCTCTTCCCCTTTGACAGGGGACTTTATCTTGAAGTCTGGAAGGCGAGGCCACTTTTCTTTTTAGTCTCCTGAAAGAAACACCTGCAATCTTCCGGGCGGAAAAATTGAAATAAAGCTGCCAGGTGTTCCGTCAAATTTCCTCTCACCTCCTTTGAAGGAGGGTGGGGGAGGAGGGGAGGGAAGTGGGGAGAGCCTGGCAGAGAGGAAGCAGCAGGGGCGTTCCCTCATCTCGCTTCCAAAAGGTGTCCATGGGAGCCCCAGCCATCCATCGCCCGCCACCACCACTGCACCTTCCTGCTAGAAGCCTGCTGGGGGGCAAAGCTGGGTGGAGAGAGGGGCAAAACGTTCAGCTCCTGGACAGGCAGGAGACCCTAGAGCCGCAACCTTCCCACCTGGCTGCCCTGCCCATCTCCCCCCTGCCCACCCTCAGCAAATGGCAAGCATTCCGGCCGCTCCAAGAGCCATGCCAAGGCCGCCCAGGAACTGCTGCTGCCAGGATGGGGTGGCGGGGCAGGGGCTCACCTGTTGGCGGCAATGGTGGTCATGGAGAAAATGCTGGCAAAGATGGCAGCCACCAGGAAGAAGTTCTGGAAGTGGCGGTAGACTCCAGAGGGTTTTCCCCCCCCACCCGGCCTCTCTTCCCCTTTGACAGGGGACTTTATCTCGAAGCCCAGAAAGTGAGGATGCTTTTCTTTTTAGTCTCCTGAAAGAAACACCTGGGATCTTCCGGGTGAAATAATTTAAATAAAGCTGCCATGTATTCCGTCAAATCTCCCCTCGTCTCCTTTGAAGGAGAGTGGGGGTGGATGGGGTGGATGGGAGGGAAGCAGGGAGAGCCCAGCAGAGAGGAGGAGGTGGGGAGGCATCATTTCCACACCCAGGAAAGAAGGTGGTGGGGCACATTCAGAAGAAACAGCCGAGGTGAAACTCTCGCCGGTGGACCCAGGCCATGCGGGGGATGTGGCTGGAGGCCAGGAGCGGAGTGGGGGGGGGGGACTGGCTGGCACATGTGGCCCACCCAGCTCCTTGGCATGCAGCAGGCAGGGCTGGTCAGAAGTTGCAATGGGGAGCATGCTCGCTGCCGTCGCTGCGCACCTTCCTTGATGCGCTGCCACTGGGCTATAAAAGACCGTGGGGCTGGCACAAGGCAAGCAGGCACTACGGCGGCTCAGGCGGCCAGCATGGAGGGGAGCGGGGTAGGGGCAGTGGGTCCTGGGGTGGTGGCAGGGGTGAGGCAGGCAACCCTTTCATACAGCCGGGCGGCGGTGTATGGGCTAGTGGTGCTGGTGTCAGTGGTGGGCAATCTGCTGGTGATGTGTGTGGTGCTGGCTCACTGGAGGATGTGTACTGTCACCAACTACCTGCTGGTCAACCTGGCCTTTGCTGAGGCTGCCATGGCCACCCTCAACACCCTCGTCAACTTCACCTATGCTTCCCACATTGCCTGGTACTTCATCCGTGCCTACTGCCACTTCCAGAACTTCTTCCCGGTGGCCTCTGTGTTCGCCAGCATCTAATCCATGACTGCCATTGCTGCTGACAGGTGAGACCCCACCCCCCAACCTGTCCTGGCAGCGGCAGCTCCCGGGCGGCTTTGGCATGGCTCTTGGAGCAGGCAGGACGGGCGCCATTGGCTGAGGGTGGGGGGGAGACAGGTAAGGTAGCTGGGCAGGAAGGTGGTGGCTCTGGACTCTCCTGCCCATCCAGGAGCCGAAAGTTCTGCCCTTCCCCCTGCCAAGCTTCCCCTACCTCATGGCCTTCTGGCAGGAGGGGCAGCAGGGGCAGCAGACGATGGATGTCCCGGGCTCCCACAAACACATTTTGGCAGCGAGATGGGGGAACGCTCCTGCCCCCCCCCATCTCCTCTCTGCCGGGCTCTCCCTGCTTCCCTCTCGTTGGCCCCATCCACCCCCACCCTCCTTCAAAGGAGGCGAGGGGAGACTTGATGGAATGCCTGACAACTTTATTTCAATTCTTCTGCCTGGAAGATTCCAGGTGTTTCTTTCAGGAGATTAAAAAGAAAAGCGTCATCACCTTCTGGGCTTCGAGATAATGTCCCCTGTCAAAGGGGAAGAGAGGTTGGGTGGGGGGGAAAAACCCTTTGGATTCTGCAATGCCAAATGACCCAAGATTCCCTGGGATAGTTACCACTCCAAGTGACTGACAAGCCCTGTCCAAGGCCAGGGATGAAATGTTCCCTGCACGAGGGATCCCCCTTCCTCCTCCAAGGAAACGGTGGGTGAGAGAGGATTCTGGCAGCGAGATGGGGCAGTGGAAGAGAGCAGAGAAAGCAGCAGGCAAGAGGGGATTTCCCCCATCTCGCTGCCAAAATCCCCTCTCACGGTGCTTCCTCGGCTTGCCTCCACCACCCCATCTCGCTGCCAAAATCCCCTCTCGCCAGCCGCTTCCTCCACTTGCTGCTTTTTATTTTTAAGCCTTAAAGTTTTGGATTTTTCAAATTGGTTTTCATGCATTATTCGCTTTTACATTGATTCCTATGGGATGTAATCTTACAAACGTTTCTACTTAAGGACCTGGTCACGGAACAAATTAAGTTTGTAAATAGTGGTACCACTGTATTTCATTGCCCTTATTATCATGAGATGCTCCTTAATATGGGGCTTCTGCCCATGTTCAATCACTTTGAGTCTTTGCCTGTTATTCAAGGTATTTCTTTTAATGCTTCATTTCCAAGAATGCTCAATAAACTGAGAGGCATCCTGTAATTAGTACACAAGGAGAGGCCATATAAAAGCAATATGATCCAAAGATGCAACCACCTACCCATTACAGCCAGTGAACTTTCCCCCAGATTCCATAAAAAAATTCCAAGTTCTCTTTATAACTCCCCTGCGTCCATCAATGTAACATGTTTTGTACTTTTTGCTTTCTGTGCATGCGCACAAGCAAAATCTTGCAAGGGGATGCTCACACATGCAAAATTTTAGCAATTTTTGCTTTCTTGAATGCGCGGAAGCAAAAAAGAGACAATAAAGGATTAGGATCTTACTGGACAACAGTACCTCCATCTTGCCTGCATTTAGGTTCAACCATTTTATACTAATTCTCGACAGTCTTAAGGTACTAAGCTAAGATATTACCCTCCAATTAGCACCAGATAGCAATATAAAACTGGATGTAGTCAATATATTGATGGCAATGTATCTCAAAGGGTTGGGTGATTTTTCCTAGTGACATCATGAGTTGTAAAAAATTGGGGATAGAGGACTGACTTCTATGCACATCACAAAAATGCCTCAATAACTCCCCCTCTGTTACTAGCTACTGTTACTGTCTGATTATGGATATGGTGTAAGAACAGGAACTCTGTTACCACAGGTATTCTGATGCTTGTGGTTTAATGGAGGTCCACAAGAATACCATGATCGATGAAATCAAAGACTGCCAAGAAGACTAAGAGAACAGAAAGTTTATCTACTTGAATAACAATACTGTTTCTGTTCCACCCTACTTCTAGAGTGGTCTGTAATTGATCAATCAGCAATGTATCAAGAATTTTCTGGATAGTGACTATGTAAAACCACTGCTTCCAGATGATCTATTTTATAAGAGAGCATACCAAATCTCTTTCAATATAACAAGCAACACCTCTTGCTTTCTGAATCTTGGCAATTGACCATAGCCATGTGACCACAAACAATGCAGCTCCTCCAAGGCCAAGAAAGAAATGGCTCAAGTCCATAGGTGGTATTCTGATTAGTACTATATTCACTTCAACAGAGTTCATGGGCCAAAAAGATTTCAAACTAACTTGGCAAAATGTTGTTGTTGTTGTTGTTGTTATTATTATTATTATTATTATTGTTATGTTTACCCTGTTGGGGCTAGATTGGTTCCAGCCGCTAGGCATGGGCATCACAGGCATTCACTCCGTTACCAACCAAAGAATCCCCCCAAACGACATAATGAAGGACTTTGCTGACATATTCGAACCAGGATTGGGCACATATAAGGGCACCCCAATATCATTCAACCTCGACCCATTGATACCCCCAATTCGCCTAAAACCCCGGAGGGTACCTTTGCCATTACTCCCAAAGGTCGACCAGCAACTAGATAAGTTAATCGCCCAAGGAGTCCTCGTACCAATTGATCACGCTAAATGGGAGACCCCAATTGTCCCCCCCTAAAACCCGATGGCTCAGTCCGAATATGCGCTGACTACAAAGCGACGATTAACAGGGCTTTGCAACACAATGCTTACCCAACTCCGGTAGTTCAGCAGCTATTACATACTCTGGGAAATGGCTCTATCTTTGCAAAGATCGATTTGGCCCAGGCATATCAGCAACTACCGGTCTCAGAGGAAACTGCAGAAGCCCAGACAATCGTGACTCACCGGGGGGCATTCAAATGTTCCAGGTTACAATTTGGGGTAGCTACTGCCCCAGGCATCTTTCAAAGCCTCATGGAACGCTTGCTAAACAAAATCCCAGGGGTGGTGCCATATTTTGATGACGTGCTAATACCCGCAACATCAGCCCCCCAGCTATGGGAAAGAATTCGACAAGTACTCACTAAATTTCAGGAAGTGGGCCTCCACATAAAACCGGAAAAGTGTTCTTGGGCAGTCCCTAGCGTCGAATTCCTGGGTTTCTCCATAGACAAAAGGGGAATCCATCCAACAGAAGAAAAGGTCCTAGCAATCAAAAATGCCCCTGTCCCAACGAACAAAACGGAACTACAATCATTTCTTCTACTCCATCTTTCTCAAACAGAAAGCCACGACAGCGGAGCCGCTTCATCACCTACTTAAGCAAGGAACAGCCTGGACATGGGGACCAGCCGAGCAGGACGCTTTCCAAGCCATCAAAGAAATGCTATCATCAGACAGTGTCCTCGTACAATACAACATGACTATGCCCGTGACCTTAACCTACGACGCCTCACTGTTCGACATAGGAGCTGTCCTCAGCCACACATTTCCAGATGGCACAGACGCCCCCATCGCTTTCTACTCAAAGACCTTGTCCCCGGCAGAAAGGAACTACTCACAACTGGACAAGGAAGCGCTAGTTTTAGTCGTGGGCATCAAAAAATTCCATGGCTATTTATTCGGCCGCCCATTCACCTTGATTACAGACCACAAACCCCTATTAGGAATCTTAGCGGGAGACAAACAGACACCCGCATTCCTTTCCCCGAGAATGACCTGCTGGACAATCTTCCTAGCAGCCTACAACTACACTCTCATATACCGAGGGGGGAAGGAAATCGGCCACGCAGATGCCCTTAGCAGATGCCCCCAGACAGACCTGGTAGTAGACCCAGACCCAGCCACGGACATATTGCTAATTGAAATGCAGGAAAACCCAATAATAAACACAGAAGAAATTGCCCAAGAAACAAATAAAGATTCGGTATTGTCTCATGTCAAGCAGTGGGTCCTGAGGGGGTGGCGAGAGAAAACCCAGGGAGAGGCATTTCAGGTTTTTAAAAACAGACAAACGGAACTGAGCGTGTTAAGGGACTGCATATTGTGGGGCGACCGGGTAATAGTTCCAAAACAGCTACAGAGAAAACCATTAAAATTACTGCATCAGGGGCACCCGGGCATGGTACGAATGAAGAGTCTGGCTAGAAGTCATTTGTGGTGGCCCGGGCTGGATCAGGAAATTGAAACCTGGGTGGCAACATGTAACCCGTGCCAGCAAACCTGCCCAGATCCACCCAAAACCAAGCCAACGGAGAGGGAAACGCCAAAAGGGCCCTGGTCTCGCATTCATATAGACTTTGCAGGACCAGTGGCAGGACAATACTTCCTAATCATAGTAGACGCCTACTCAAAATGGCTCGAGGTAATCCTAATGATCTCAACTACAACGGCAGCTACAATAAAGGTACTGCGGAAAATTTTCTCCACACACAGGTTACCAGATGTCCTAGTCTCTGACAATGGCCCCCAGCTGACATCTAGACAAATGGAAATCTTCCTAGCCGAGTGGGGGATCTGGCATGCACTAACCGCGCCCCACTTCGCGGCCTCTAATGGCTGGGTTGAACGAATGGTGAGGTTCACGAAAGAGGCCCTTCACCGAGCACCAACCGGAGACTGGCAACAACAAATAGATGAGTTGCTACTGGCCCAACACATCACCCCTTCAGCCAGCACCAAGAAAAGCCCGGCGGAACTCTTCATGGGAAGAAAGCTCCGCTCCCCACTAGACAGAATGCACCCGGAATACACAAAGGAAAAGGACAAACCAACAGCACAGCCGGAAAGAACCTTCAAATCGGGTGACCCGGTATATGCCAAAGACTTTGACTCCAACCTCCACTGGAGGGAGGGCACCATAGATCAAAGAACCGGCCACAAGTCATACACGGTTCTGCTACAAAACGGGAAGATTTGGCGAAGGCATGTCAACCAAATCAGGAAACGATACCCGGGTGAGTCCCCACAAAATAATGATCACATTTTTCCCACAGAAAATCGCATAGTACAACCATCCTACTCACCACACCATCTTTTGGCATCCAGCGATGGCTGTCCGAGAACCCTGGCGGCCGGCGGAGGTGAGGCCACACCATTGTCCACAGGCCAAGGCAACCTTTACCCGGACGGAGCAGCACAAGAGCCAGCCGCCCAGGAAGACAGCTCACAGCAGACTGAACTGCGCAGGTCCGGCCAGGCGACGAAACCACCAATCAGGTTACAGGACTACGTAACCTATCTAAATGACTGACAGTTGTAAAAGGACTATGGGGGGGGGAGGGATGTTATGTTTGCATGCTGTTACAGTAGAGATCCCTGATTGGATCAGACGCAGCCAATAGGAACCCGCAGGCTGACCAATAGGAAGCCTGCAAAGCTCGACCAACCGGGAGCTTCAGTGCGAAGACTTGAAACAATGTCACCAATCCCGGCGCTGGCAACACAGTATATAAGTGCGGGTTTTTGCCAGAGTTTCTTTAACTCTTGCTTGATCCTTTCCCAGCCTGCGAGCTGGACTCTCGGAATGCTCCTATTGATTTAATAAAGAGCTGTTGTCACTTTCCTCTTGCCGCTGCCTCTGATTTTATTATTATTATTATTATTATTATTATTATTATTATTATTATGATAATGTCAATACAACACAGCAAATGAGATCACTATGCTGGATTTCGTATTTCATCACCAGTCGGGGGCTTCCCAAGCACCTAGGACTGCGTGATGTAGCGGCGAATTATGTTTGCCGATCCCAGTAAAGTGGCCTTTTGCAATTGACAGATGGAGATTTTGTCAATTCCAATGGTTTTCAAATGTCCGCTGAGATCCTTTGGTACTGCGCCCAGCATGCCAAGTACCACTGGGACCACTTTCACTGACTTATGCCAGAGTCGTTGCAGCTCGATTTTTAGATCTTTGTATTTCACTAATTTCTCTAGCTGCTGCTCCTCAATTCTGCTGTCTCCTGGGATTGCGATGTCGATGATCCATACTTTCTTTTTCTCCAAGATCACAATGTCTGCTGTGTTATGCTTCAGAATTCAGTCAGTCTGAAGTTGGAAGTCCCACAGCAGTTTTGCTTGCTCATTTTTGACCACTTTTTCGGGCTTATGATCCCACCAGTTCTTTGCCACTGGTAAATGGTAGTTCCGACACAAGTTCCAGTGGATCATCTGTGCCACAGCATCATGTCTATGCTTGTAGTCAGTCTGTGTGATCTTTTTGCAGCAGGTGAGTATGTGATTGATTGTTTCATCTGTTTCTTTACAGAGTCTACACTTTGGATCGTCTGTTGATTTTTCAATTCTGGCTTTGACAGCATTTGTTCTAATGGCCTGTTCTTGTGCCGCCAGTATTAGTCCTTTTGTCTCCTTTTTGAGTGTTCCACTTGTAAGCCATGACTTTATCCACTTTGCGTTCAATCTTCTCCAAGAACTGGCCATGCAATGCTTTGTTCCACCAACTGTCCATACAACATTGAGTTACAGTTTTTCTATACTGGTCCTTGGTTTGCTTCACCTTGAGAAGCTTCCTATTGCCGACCTCCATCAACACTGACTCTTTGCTCTCCTTCACATAGTCAGCTAATGCATGCTTCTCTTCTTCCACTGTCTGCTTCACTTGCAAAAGTCCTCTGCCACCTATTTTCCTTGGTAAATACAGCCTGTCAATGTCACTGCGAGGGTGTAGTGCATGATGGATCATCATTAATTTTCTGGTTTTCCTGTCCAAGTTGTCCAGCTCTGCTTGAGTCCAGTTCACTATGCCAGCTGTGTATCTAATGACAGGTATGGCCCAAGTATTTATAGCCTTGATAGTGTTGCCACCATTCAGTTTGCTCTTCAAAAGTTTTCTGGTCCTCTGGATGTACTCTTTGCTGATCACAGTTTTCACATGACCATGCTTGATATTATCCAGTTGCAAGATGCCCAAGTATCTGTAGGCTTCTGGCTGGTGGCACTTGATGGTTTGACCATTTGGCATTTCAATGCCCTCACTTTCAGTGATTTCCCCTTTTTTCAGTGCCACTGTGGCACATTTATCCAGGCCAAATTACATGCTGATGTCATTGCTGAAGATTCACACAGTGTTGGTTAGTGACTATATCTCAGTTTCTGAATTTCTGTACAACTTCAGGTCATCCATATACAGCAGGTGTGAAATTTTTGGTGAATTCTTAGCAGTTTGGTAGCCTAGGTTTGTTTTCTGTAGGATGAGTGACAGCGGGATTATAGCAATGATGAATAGCAATGGGGACAAAGAGTCTCCCTGGAAGATGCCCCTTCTGATGTTGATCAGTCCAAAGCTTTCATTCCCAACAAAAAGCTCAGTCTTCCAATATTTCATCGCCTTTTCTATGAATTTCCTGATGTTTTCATTGACTCCAATGACTTCCAGGCATTTTATGATCCAGCTGTGTGGAAATGAGTCAAAGGCTTTCTTGTAGTCAATCCAGGTCATGTATAGGTTTGTTTTCCTGTTCTTACAGTTCTCCGAAATCATTTTATCAATTAGGAGCTGGTCTTTCGTACCTCTACTTTGTCTTTTATTGCCTTTTGCTCCACTGGCATGATGTCATTTTCTTTTAGGTAGTCCTGAATTCTGTCAGCTATGATACCTGTCAGCAGTTTGAGCATGGTCGGCAAACATGTTATTGGCCTGTAGTTTCCTGGTATGGCTCCTTTAGCTGTGTCTTTCTGTATTAAATATGTTCTGCCAGTTGTAAGCCATTCACTAGTATTTCCTGTCTGCAGCATTTTGTTGAACAATTCGGCCATTTTTGCATGCAGGCTGGTCAGGTATTTCAGCCAAAACCCATGCACCTGATCAGTGCCAGGGGAGGTCCAGTTCTTTACCCTCTTCACTCTTTCTGCAATCATTTCAGGTGTTATCTTCAGCTGCTGCATATTGCTCCCTGAGAATTCCTTCTCAAACTCCTTTATCCACCCAGCAGTCCTGTTATAGTCCTCTCAGAGATCTTTCCAGAACTTTGTTGTTATTTTCACTTCTGGCTTTTCAATTTTCTTATCTGTTTGCTGATGCAGGTTCTGGTAGAACTGCCTCTGGTTGGATTGAAATGTTTGATTCTGCCTGTACTGGATGATCCTAGCTTCATATCGCTCAATTTTCCTGGCTGTCGCTGTTATCTGGTGCTTTATAATTTCCAGAGCTTCCTCGATCTTTCTTGTACTAAGCCAGTACTTTTTTTTGTCAAATAGCCTTTGATCTTCTGATTGTTCAGTTTCTGCTTCTTCTTTAAAAAAAAAAATTTTTTTTTTCAAAAAAGGACAAACAAAGACATACAACATTGAACATTTAAGGAGCTGCCATTGCTCCGCTTATCGTAGAAGTCTAACTAATACAGAATATAAAAAACTCTAACTATTACCAGATCTATGCAGAAATACCACACTTGTGAATTACATTGTTATTAAAACTTAATTCTATGTTTTTAAGATTAAAATTATTGATTAAATTTCTTTATGTTTTAAAAAATGATATACTTGTGTGTATATATATATATATATATATATATATATATATATATATATATATATATATATATATATATATATCAAGAATAGTCCTAAAAATGCGAGTTCCAGGTACATACGTGAATGATGAGGCAGCAGCCATCTCGATCACCGGAACATAGAAACTTTAATAAAATCACTTAGCTTTCGTTAGCGTGCTGCTAACTTCGTCAGAGTTTCAAAATGCCGTGGGAGACAAACATCTTTATAAAGCATTACTCAGTCTGCTCATTGCCCGTGTCACGGGGCCACACCCTTCCCTCCCCCCTGCGGTAAGCCTAATTGTGGGCTTAATCATGCTGGCTGAAGGGAGATCTACCTCTTTTGCTCGTGTTTGTTGCCTTTTTCCCTCCCCAAGGGAGGGGGTGGAATTGTGAGGCTTAATCCTGCTGGTTGTAGGGAGACCTGCCGCTTTTACTCGTGTCTGTTGCCTTTTTCCCTCCCCAAGGGAGGGGGTGGAGTTGTGGGGCAATGCTTCGGAGGTGTTTGGTATTCCTTTCTTCCCCCCATTGTCGTTGTTACTGTTTATAATGGTACATGTCTGCTCTTGCAATTTTTTTACCCATGTCCTCGTCCTAGGTCTACACTGTTCTAATCCCCCCTTGTCCTCTATGTTAGACTTAAATTGTGCCCCTCCACCTCTACCTCCGTATTGCTCCAGTATGTTCCCTTGTTTCTCGGGGGTTATCCCACCCTCATTTGGCTGGTTTCTATGTCTGGCCTGGGGAATTCTGCGGGGGGCTGTGTCCAATCTTAATGACCCATCTCAACGAGAAACAAGGGAACATACTGGAGCAATACGGAGGTAGAGGTGGAGGGGCACAATTTAAGTCTAACATAGAGGACAAGGGGGGATTAGAACAGTGTAGACCTAGGACGAGGACATGGGTAAAAAAATTGCAAGAGCAGACATGTACCATTATAAACAGTAACAACGACAATGGGGGGAAGAAAGGAATACCAAACACCTCCGAAGCATTGCCCCACAACTCCACCCCCTCCCTTGGGGAGGGAAAAAGGCAACAGACACAAGTAAAAGCGGCAGGTCTCCCTACAACCAGCAGGATTAAGCCTCACAATTCCACCCCCTCCCTTGGGGAGGGAAAAAGGCAACAAACACGAGCAAAAGAGGTAGATCTCCCTTCAGCCAGCATGATTAAGCCCACAATTAGGCTTACCGCAGGGGGGAGGGAAGGGTGTGGCCCTGTGACACGGGCAATGAGCAGACTGAGTAATGCTTTATAAAGATGTTTGTCTCCCACGGCATTTTGAAACTCTGACGAAGTTAGCAGCACGCTAACGAAAGCTAAGTGATTTTATTAAAGTTTCTATGTTCCGGTGATCGAGATGGCTGCTGCCTCATCATTCACATATATATATATATATATATATATATATATATATATATATATATATATATATATATATAGCAATAAACAAATTATTAGTAATACAAAAAGAAAATAACATAAGCACTTCTAAGTTAGTTATAATATAAACTATTTAATTCTATCTTATGATTTTTCGAATAATCATTTATTCTTGTATATTTAATTTTTAGTACTATTTTTAACATTCCACCAATCATATACTTTATCCCAAATTTTGTAAAATTCTGTTTCGGTTTGATTGTTCAAACGTTTAGTCATCATGTCTAATTCTGCACATTCTATAATTTTTTTGAATACCTCAGTGTCTTTCGGTATCGTCTTTTCTTTCCATTTCTGTGCGAATACTATTCGTGCCGCCGCCAATATATGTATTATTAAATAGTAAATTTCTTTTTTATACTTTATATTTGAAATACCCAATAAGAAGAATTCAGGAGATTTTTTAATTTTCTCCTTTGTTATTTCATTTATCCAATTCTCTACTTTATTCCAAAATATTTTTGTCTCAGAACAGGTCCACCATGCGTGGTAATATGTGCCAACTTCTTTTTTGCATTTCCAACAAATAGGCGATACAGATGGAAACATTTTAGAAATTCTATATGGTGGAAGGTGCCATCTATAAAACATCTTAATTTGGTTTTCTTTAAAAGAGATTGATTTTGTTATTTTCCAACTATACAACCATATCTTTTCCCAAGTATCTAAATTGATCTCTTTACCAAACTTTTTGCACCAACTGATCATATTATCTTTCAATATCCAACCAATCGTTCTATGGTTTAGTAAATATTTATAAACATTTCCAATTGTCTTTGTTTGATTTTGGAATAATAATTTGCTCAATACATTGTTTTCTTTTTAAAAAATATAAGTCTTTACGTCTATTTGATATCTAGAACTAATCTACATATAATGCCACCAATCTAAATCTATACCTAACTCGTGTAACTCTTGTTTTGTTCTTAATTTTAATTGATTATCTAACAAGTCGCTATATTTCCAAATCTTACCTTTTCCTTTGAGATTCGGGTGTACAATGGCTTCAAAGGGTGAAACCCATTCTGGCATTACTAAAAAGTGGTTTTTCTTTATTTCATTCCACACTTCTATCAATGCTTTTCTAATAACATTATCTTTAAAATATGAGTGAGTTTTTAATTTATCATACCATACAAATGCGTGCCAACCGACCATCAAGTCGTGACCTTCTAGATTGAGCAATCTTTGATTTTCTAATGTCAGCCATTCTTTTATCCATGTCAGGGCCGTGGCATGATAATATAGTTTCCAATTTGGGAGACCTAGGCCTCCTCTTTCCTTACGATCTTCTAATGAATTTTGTTTTATTCTTGATTTTTTACCTTGCCAAATAAATTTTCTTATCTTGTTCAATTCGGCAAAAAATTTCGTTCCTGGATTTATTGGGATCACTTGGAAAAGAAACAATATTTTTGGAAGGATATTCATTTTAACTGTGGAGATTCTTCCTACAAGTGATAATTGTAGATTACCCCATATTTCTAAGTCTTTTTTGATCTGACTTAATAATTTTAGATAATTGTCATTTTTTAAAGATACGGCTTTAGAAGTCATCCATATCCCTAAATATTTCACTTTTTTCGTGATCTTCATGTTTGATAGATCTCCTAAATATTTTCTCTGTATTTCGGTCATATTTTTTGTTAATATCTGTGTCTTTTCCTTGTTTATTTTCAATCCTGCAACTTTCCCATATTCTTCGATCACATTTATTAAATTTAAAATAGATTCTATTGGGTCATCCAAAACAAACACTACGTCGTCAGCAAATGCTTGTGTTTTATAAATTTCTTTTCTAATTTTCAATCCTTTTATTTCCTTATCTGCTCTTATTTTTATCAACAATGCTTCTAAAGTTAAAATAAATAACAATGGTGATATTGGGCAACCTTGTTTTACTCCTCTTTGTATAACTACTTTTTCTGTCTGTTCACTGTTTATTATAATTTTGGCAGTTTGTTCGGAATATATAGCGTCTATTATATTAAAAAAAATTGTTCCTACTTCCATCTTATTTAATTGTATTTTCATAAAATTCTAATCCACATTGTCAAATGCTTTTTTGGCATCCAGAAATATAAGTGCCATTTGCTTTTCAGGATGCTGCTCATAATATTCCAAAGTATTAACTATTATTCTTAAACTATTTTTAATTTGTCTTCCTGGTAAAAATCCATTTTGATCACTATGTATCATATTATTTATAATATTTTTAAGTCTATTAGCAAATATTGATATAAAGATTTTATAATCGACGTTCAACAATGAAATAGGTCTGTAATTTTCAATTTTTTCTTTCTTGGTATCAGCCTTATGTATTAAGGTTATTAAAGTTTCTGACCAGGTTTTTGGTAATTTACCTATTGTCAATATTTGATTATATATCTCAAGCATGTTTGAAAAAAATATTTCTAGTTCTAATTTATAAAATTCAGCTGGTATTGCGTCTGGACCAGTCGCTTTATTATTTTTTTGATTCTTTATAGATTGTTTTAATTCCATATCTGTAATAGGTCTATTTAATCTTTGCTGTTGTGTTTCGGTTAAAACTGGAAGTTCTATTTTTTCCAGATATTTAAAAATTAAATCCTCACTTACCGTATTTTTCGCTCCATAAGACGCAGTTTTTTTCCTCCCAAAGTAGGATGAAAAATCAGCCCCGTCTTATGGAGCGAAGATGCAGGCAGGAAGGGGGGGGAGGCGCTGGAGCAGAGGGTAGTTTCTTAGTGCTCTTGCCTCCCTCCCCCCCAATAAAAATAGCCAATCACTGACCATTTCGGGTTCACATCTTTAAAAAAATAATGGTCTGGAATTGCTTTGGCTGACCGGGTTTTTTATTTGTAATATTTAAAAAGGCAAGTACATGAGGCGTGTTCGCAGGTACAGCTGAAAAGACCGGCAGGCGGTCCCTTTTAACTCTTTTCGTGTCACGCGTCCACAAATGCGAATCACTTGCTGAACTTTTTAAGCCGGTTTTTTCCTCTTTTCCGCCCCCGGACCGTCCGCGTCTATCTCGCAAACGCAGCGCCTCCATTTCGCAGCCGCTGGGAAGGTGAAGAGGAGGACCGGGTGGGCGGGGTTCAAAGCGGAGGGTGGCAATCGCCGCGGTTCAGGGCTGGGGAAGAGGTCGCTTAGCGGAGGCGGAGGCATGGCTGAGGTCTGCGCAACTCCCGGGGAGCTCAGCCTCATGGATAAAGGCATCAAGAGGTGAGAGGCTGCAAGGGAGCGGAAGCCTTTGAGTCTTTGAGTTCTTTTTTCCAAATCCCGACTGCTGCTGCTGCTGCGAGGTTGGATCAATTTTTGCACACTTAGCCCCTTGTCCTTTGGGTGTCATGTAGAAGTGCTGGGGTACATTTGGGGCACAGCTTCACCATTGAGGTTTTTCCCCCCTCGACCCTCTGCCTATTTTAAAATAAATCTGAGAGACTATAAGCCTGAATTGTTGAGCCAATTGTTATTTTGTCTTAAATATTATTTAAAATATTTAAATTTTTTATAGTCTTTCTTACTAGTATCCTGTATATAAATATCGTTATATCTTTTTTGGCTCAAAATATTTTTTTTCTATTTTCCTCCTCTAAAATCTAGGTGCGTCTTATCAGCAGGTGCGCCATATAGAGCGAAAAATACGGTATCTCTTCTTTCTTATATAATTGTTTATAAAATTCCAATACTATTTCCTTTTTATCTTCCATTCTATGTTTTATTGTACCTTTTGAATCTGTCAAATTTTTTATAATTTTATTTTCTCTCTCTTTTCTTAGTTTGTATGCCAGCCATCTTCCAGGTTTATTCGTGTGTTCAAAATTATCTTGTTTTGCTCTCTTTATCTTTTCTACAATTGGTTCTTGTTCTATTAATCTCAGTTTATGTCTTATTAATTCTCTCTGATTTTTTAATTTGTCATCCTTGTCCTCTTTTTGCATTAAAATTTCTAATTTTCTTAATTCTTCTACTAATGTTCCTTGATATTTTTTCTTTTCTTTATTTTTTTTTTGCTATAAATGATATTGTTAGTCCGCGTATATATGCTTTAGTTGTATCCCATAAATTTTGAGGAGTGGTATCGGTATTTTTATTTATTTTTTAAAAAATCTCTAGTTCCTTCTCTATCCATTTCTTATATTCTGGATCTTTTATTATTGTTCTATTCATTGACCAATTCTTTATTTTCCTTTTGCCTTTCCAATATATGGATAAAGGGTTATGATCAGCCCAAGTATTTGTCTCTATTTCTATTTCACTTATTTGTTCCATTATATGAATAGGAGCCCAAGCCATATCAATTCTAGACCATGTCTTATGCGGGTTGGAATAAAACGTATACTGTTTATCTTTTAAATGCTGTTCTCGCCATACATCTTTTAATGATAATTCTGAACTCATTTTCCAAAATGACGCCGGTAAAATTACCTTTTTTTTCTTTTCTTTTCTTTTCCCATTATAATCCATTTGGTCATCTGAGATTGCATTAAAGTCTCCTATTATTATCATATTTTCAATTGATAACTCATTAACTTTTTCGTGTAAATCTTTATAAAATTGTTTTTGATTATCATTTGGTGCATAAATTGAGACAATTGTTAATGGTTTTGTTTCTAAATCTAGATGTACTATCAAAGTCCTTCCATCCCCATCATTGTATATTTCTTTTGATTCAATTAGTTCATCAATATACATTGCTACACCTCTTTTCTTTTGATTGGCCAAACTAGTGTATAATTTTCCCAATTTTGAATTTTTAAGGAGACTTCTTTTTGATTTTTTAATATGGACTTCTTGTAGAATATTTATCTGGGCTTTTTGTTTCATAAGTTTAGTTAATACTTGGTTTCTCTTCCTTGCATTATTCAATCCATTTACATTAACTGAAAATATTTTCAGATCATGTGTCATCTTTATTTATAGTACCTTTTTGCTTCTTTTGGTTCTCGGAGTCAGGTATCCAAAATTAAGTCCTGTGAAATCTGTAGTTGTTTCTGCTTCACCACCAATGCTTCTTCCCTTCCACCACCTGTAGCCCCCATCATGTCGTCACTACGCTTTGGTTGAATCTGAATTTGTGCAGTGCTGTCCAGTCCACTGCGTGCTAGGAAAGATCTTGCTTGTTCTACACTTTTTATTTTCACTCTCGTTGATTGCCATGTTAGAGTCAAACCTTCTGGTATCAGCCATCTGAAAACAATGTTCTTTCTAATTAAAATGCTTGTAAGAAAATAATATTGTCTTCTACTCTCTCGGACTCTCCTCGGAACTTGTTTCAGAATCGTGATTTCTTTCCCATTGCGTTGAAAGGACTCGTTTTTTGTCAATCTCAGTATCTCGTCTTTGACGATTCTTCTTGTAAACTTAATGTGGACTTCTCTGGGTAGATTATGGCGCCTTACATAGCTGGTCTGGACTCGGTAGACTTCGTCGATTTCTTTTATCAGTTCTGTTGGGTCTAACTGCAAAATAGCTCCCATGACTTCTGCCATTTTTGTAGGCAAATCTTCATCTCTTTCTTCTTCAATGTTTTGGAACCTCAAACCATGTAGTGCGGAATGGAGTTCTAAATTGGTTATTGCTATATCAAAGTCTCTGCGGGCTGCATAGTTACGATCTTCATATTCTTCTACTCTCTGTCCCACATCTTGGATTTTTTCTTCTGTCACTTGTATTCTCTTTTCGCTGTCTTGTAGTTTTTGTTGCATGACTTTTATATTTCCGTCCATTTCGACAACATTCCCTTTTACTTCAGTTAATTCGGTTTTAAGTTCCGCAATTTCTTTTTTAATTTCATCTTTCATCTCCTTCATCTCTTGCCTCAGTTCTTGTAGGTATGTTTTCATTTCTTCTTTGTTTGTGTCACTTTGAGTTTTTGCCTGGGTTTGTAATGCCTTGATGTCTGCTAGTGCTTCTTGGATAATCTGAAAGCTAGGGTCCATCGTAGGCTTGTATTTTTCTTTCTCTTTGGCCAACATTGTGGTTATGGTCCTTTGTTGTAACGGTGATGAAGTTGGGGAAACCCTGGGTGTAGAAGTTGGGGCAGGAGTAGTTGGCTGTTTTCGCGTTGTTATTGTAGTCACTGAAGTCACACTCTGTGCCCTGTGGGAACCTTTCATAATCCAAAATTACTATTATTATTTTATTTTAAAAATTATTTTAATCTAAATCTTGTATATTCTTAATAAGAAAATAGAACAAAAAAAGAAAAGAAATTAAATATATCAATTCAATTCAATTAGTACTATAATTAATTGTTTGGTTTAATTAAAAAGGAAAAGAAAAAGGAAAAAGAAAAAGAAAGGAGAGGGGGAAAGGTAAAAAAATATTTCAGTGAGTTCCTAGACTCCTTAAAAAGGGGATCAGGTGGGGGAAAGGAAGAAACCAATATTCTAGCACATAGCTATTTAATAATGAAAAAGAGAAAGGATATAAATGTGATTGTGAAAGGGGAAAAAATAATAATAATTGAAGATAAAAAATAGAAAAGGGAGAGAGAGAAAAAAGAAAGGAAGGAAGGAAAAAACTGAAAAAGAAGAAAGATTAAAAAGGGTTTCTTTAAAGAAAAGAAAGTAATAAAAGAAAACAACTGCGAAGAGTTTCTTTAAAAAAGAAAAAAAGAAAAAGGAAGAGAAAATATTTTGTATATTTAGAAAATATGAAAGAATATATATAAGAAAAATAATGACAGTACAGTGATAATAATCAATTAACTAAGAAAAGGAGGAAAAAAGGAAAAATCTAAAAAATCTGAAGGAAAAATTCAAAAAGGGAAAAAAGAGACCCAAAAAAAGAAACTATTGAGTCCAAAAATGCCAAATATAGGTTATACTTTAGTAAAAATCTCCAAAAAAGAAATGCTCCAAGCCAATGTCCAATATAATGTCCAATTTAATGTCCAATTAAAATAGATGTCTTCTTATTGTATATAAAAAAGGATGAAAAAATGAGAGAAAAAATAAGAACAAAAAATATCCTTACGCCTCCAAATTCATATTAAGAAGAAAAGAAAATAGTCCCACTTAGTCCATAGAAAGGAGAAAAAATCGAATCGAAAAAATTATAAAAATAGAATAATAAGATATGCCATCCAAAATTTACTCCAAGTAATTATAATCTCGATGATCTCAGTAAAATTCCATTATAATAAGGTGATTTCAGTTTAATCCATATGGTCGTATTTTCAATTCATTTAATCATTTTTACTTCATCTAATCAGGTAATGTCAAATCAGTCTTTAATTGTCAAGGAAAAATATAATTTTGAAGGAAAAACAATAATAAGGGAGAAAAAATAGAAAACAAAGGCACCACACTATCTTAAAATTGTAAAAGAAAAAAGGATTATACTATTGGGTTTAACAAAGGCAAGTAGTTCCGGCTAGGTTTCTCCTCCGCGTATGGATATCACTTACAGTTTGTTTATTTTTCCTCTGTTTGTGTTCGCCTTCAAAGTCCGCTCTTTTCCTGAAAAAAGTTTCTCCGATCCGAAAGATTTCGTGTGGTGCTGTGAGTCTCCCTTCTCTGCCGATCTGCTAGTTTGTAGACTTCTGTTCTTTCTTTAAACTTCCGCTATCGGCGATCGCTATGGCTGCGCCCAGATGGCCGTCCGGTTGAAGCTCTCCATTCCTGTAGCTGCAGGGCTGTCCCTAACCCCTGGGGTCGCGGCGATCCGTCCCGGGGGGTCCAGGAGACCCCCTGTCCTGGGCCGACCCCTCCGGGTGTCGGCACAACGCAACGCGGCGTCCTACAGGGTGGAAAGAAGGCCATGGAGCCGGAGCTTGGCTTCCGCACCTCCGGCGCGATCGAGCTCCACCCGGAGTTTCTGCTTCTTAATGTTCTTCAAGTTACTTGCATCTGATCTCAAGCTTTTGATTTTCAGTTCTAGTCGGATTTTCCATTTTGGTTTTCCAGTTGGCTTTCCGATTGGTTTCTGTTGCAGTAATCCTAGTTCTTCAGTTACTATCACAGCTGTATTGTAGGCAAGCTGATTCAATTGTTCAATTGAAGTTACATTGACAGTTGCAAGTACAGAGTTAATATCTTCCATCAGTGGGACAAGTCATTTCTCATGTTTTTTAAGGCTTGCAGTCTCTTTTGCTCTGCCTTGGACCCTGCATGAGCAAGTATTTGGTCCTTCAGTTCTTGCTGCCTTTGAGTTATAGTGCCAAGTGTCTCATCTGCAGTTTCTTGCTGTCTTTCCAAGTTTTCATCAGGTTCCAGTTGTGCAGTGACTCCAGATCTTATTTGAGCTTCTACTGGTTCCAGGTATTATTATTATACTACTACTACTACTACTACTACTAATAATAATAATAATAATTATTATTATTACTATTATTATTATTTATTATATTTGTATGCCGTCCCTCTCCGCAGACTTGGGGCGGTTCACAACAGTGATAAAACAATATACAATAACAAATCTAATATTAAAAGTCTAAAATAACAATTTAACATTAAAAGCCTAAAAACCCCATTATTTAAAAAGCATACACACAAACATACCATACATAAAACTACATAGGCAAGAGGAGATGTCTCAATTCCCCCCTGCCTGACAGCAGAGGTGGGTTTTAAGAAGTTTATGAAAGGCAAGGAGGGTGGGGGCAATCCTAATCTCTGGAGGGAGATGGTTCAAGAGGGTCAGGGCCGCCACACAGAAGGCTCTTCCCCTGGGTCCCGCGAACTGACATTGTTTAGTCGACGGGACCCGGAAAAGGCCAACTCTGTGGGACCTAACCGGCCGCTGGGATTCATGCGGCAGAAGGCAATCTCGCAGATATTCTGGTCCGGTGCCATGAAGGGCTTTATAGGTAATTACCAACACTTTGAATTGTGACCGGAAACTGATCGGCAGCCAATGCAGACTCCGGAGTGTTGGTGTAACATGGGCATACCTAGGGAAGCCCATGATTGCTCTTGCAGCTGCATTCTGCATGATCTGAAGTTTCTGAACACTCCTCAAAGGTAGCCCCATGTAGAGAGCGTTACAGTAGTCGAACCTTGAGGTGATGAGGGCATGAGTGACTGTGAGCAGTGACTCCCGGTCCAAGTATGGCCGCAACTGGTGCACCAGGCGAACCTGGGCAAACGCCCCCCTCGCCACAGCTGAAAGATTTTTCTCTAATGTGAGCTGTGGATCGAGGAGGATGCCCAAGTTGTGGACCCTCTCTGAGGGGGTCAATAATTCCCCTCCCCAGGGTGATGGATGGACAGATAGAATTGTCCTTGGGAGGCAAAACCGACAGCCACTCCGTCTTATCAGGGTTGAGTTTGAGTCTGTTGACACACATCCAGACCCCAACAGCCTCCAGACACCGGCACATCACTTCCACTGCTTCATTGACTGGACATGGGGTAGAGATGTACAGCTGGATATCATCGGCGTATTGATGATACCTCACCTCATGCCCTTGGATGATCTCACCCAGCAGTTTCATGTAGATATTAAATAGCAGGGGGGAGAGGACCGACCCCTGAGGCACCCCACAAGGGAGAGACCCCCCATTAACACCAACTGCGACCGACTGGAGAAGTAGGAGGAGAACCACTGAAGAACAGTGCCTCCCACTCTCAACCTCTCCAGCCGGCACAGAAGGATACCATGGTCGATGGAATCAAAAGCCGCTGAGAGGTCAAGAAGCACCAGGATAGAGGATAAACCCCCGTCTAGGGCCTGCCAAAGACCATCCATCAATGCGACCAAAGCAGTTTCCATGCTGTAACCGGGCCTGAAACCCAACTGTTGAGGGCCTAGATAATCGGCTTCTTCCAAGGACTGCTGGAGCTGGAGCGCCACCACCTTCTCAACAACCTTTTCCATAAAGGGAAAGTTGGAGACTGGATGATAGTTATTGAGTAGGGCTGGGTCCAGGGACAGTTTCTTGAGGAGGGGGCGCACAAGTGCCTACTTGTACAGAGCCGGAAAAGACCCCCTCCCCAAAGAAGCGCTGACAATCTCCTGGACCCAGCTCCGTGTCACCTCCCTGCTGGCCGAGACCAGCCAGGACGGACATGGATCCAGTAAACAAGTGGCGGAATTCACAGCTCCAATGGCCTTGTCCACTTCAAATGTTGCACTTATCATCAGCATGTAGTCTGACCATAAATCTGAACAGCTTTATCAGTACATTGCTGTACAAACTGGTCATAACAACAACGATCAACTGGGATCTTGATACTACCTAAAGGGACTTTACCATCCTATATAAGACTGAAATAGTGAGGAAATTCTCCATTGGAAATCATTTGAGTCCATTTGGTGCCTGGAATCAATCATCATGTGTTCAGTTACCTTACAAAGGTTCTAGATTGTAGTTAGACACATTTGGGCTCAGATGTCAGCAGATTAAAGCAAAGGGATAATAGACAATCCAACTGCTCCAAGGTAAAAATGAAATCAGCACATAATCACTAACATATGCGATCCAGGGTTTACTTAAACCTATAGTTGCCACAGAGACTATGAGCTCAGGGACATTCTCTAAATCAAATGGTTCCAGGATAAATACTGCTGGCTAGTAAAGAATACCATATCCTCTGAAAGACCAACATTCCCGCCCTTATGATTTTGCAATATACACCAGACTTAGCTACTCATTCACCACCAAATTATGAATGAATGAGCTTTTATCACAGACAGATCTGGTATTTGCCAACAGCATCCCAAGGCCAGAAAACTGGGCAATTCATCCATCAAGATGAGATTATGACTTTCTTGCTTTGGAATGGTCCACACTGAACCACTTCTATCTCACTGATACAAACCTGTCTCAACATTTCCCTCCTCCCCAAACTCCAAATTGCCCTATGATGCCTTTTTACTAATGATCTGAGAGGGGAGATATTTCCTCCTCCTTATCAGACAATAAGTAAGGGCTAGCTATTCCCTAACTTGATTCTCATCTAAGGCATTTATTCACAGCCAAAATTTGGTCTAAGGTTCCCCAATACACTAGAGGAGGAGGAGGCATTAGCCTGAGGTAAGGACAAATATAAAGCAGCCAGCAAAACAAGTTAATAAAAGAAGATGTAAAGGCTAAGGGAAATCTACCAGAAAGGGGTTTGTGGCTGGAATTGCCCACTGCCCAATTTATACAGTTCATACTTATGGTTGTATTTCCATGTGCACTTGATGGGTAATTGGCTAATTAAAAATATTTTAGAATAGTAAAAAGATAAACAAACTGGGAAATTAACACAATTTTGAAGGGAAAGTGTTTCTTACCTGCACAGCCCAGAGGTAGTCCAAACGTAGCTTCAAATCTACCTGCCTTGCATGAAGTGCCAAAGCACAGGAAAACAGCAAGATGGCTAATATTGGTTCATAGCCACGTATATAAAAGGAGCCATCCCTTTGAAAAAAAATAATGCAAACTTTTATTGTTTGCTATTGTCACAAGGTGAAAACAATATGACTGATGATTCCATGTCTAATGGTAAACTGTTGGAATTTAAAGAGGTATAAAGTTACTACTTATTTTGGGCAACTTTATGGGATAACAGAATGTATAAAGAGCAGTAGAAGCAGCAGTAAAAAGAAAAACTATGGATGGCCCTTCTAAACTTGTGGAGCAGAACAGGAGTTTCCACAATTATTATTATTTTTAAAATATCTTGGTTTCCCCCTATGCTTCTACTGTATTCTTCATCTCTGAAGTATATTGAGGGAAAGAACTCTATCACAATCCTAGCTTTTGACTCTGCTGGAAAAACCAAGGTACACAAGATATAAATCCAGTTATTTCCTACATTAAGGGCTTTAATAATCTAATGGTGGGGAAAAATAGGAAATGGAGGAAAAGAGCAAAAGAAAAATGAACATACTCTATATGTTCCTTTGTTCTATGAAACACATAAATAGCTAAAGACTATCTTCAGAATCTCTGACATATATTAAAATTCTTTCAATAAACAAGCATTGCATTACTAGCTTTACACTTGTAATGCAATGCTCGTTTATCTTTACAATAAACTATGGAAGCAGTAGTCATGCCCATTTGAAATTATGCTAAAACTTACCCTACTGCCTTTTGGTATCCACTGAGCTCCAAAGTAACTATATACAGAATCATAACAAAAAATAGGAGGATCAATTTTGGCAAAGAAGATACACGTAAAAATATTGCCAGGGTCAAAGTCCCCATAACACAGGAGAGAAATGCATAATGAGCTGTTTCACATGGAAGTTCAGTCATTGTCTTATTTATCCCACTGGGAGAAATTATAACTATAGAGCTGCTAGAATTAGTGTTCCACATCCACGGCATACAACCAACCTGCAGGGGAAAAAAGTTAGTATATGTTAAATAAAGCTCATTGTAAAATAATTTCATGAAGTTGAATTTGGATACAGTATATGTAATAGCTTTAGCACTAGTAGCAAACTGTGTAAAGTTAAAAAAAGTGATTTGCAATTACTTATTCTAAATATCTTTTTTGAGGAATGGTTTTCATCATTGTGTGTGTATACATGAATTGTTTGATAGTTTATTCTGTTGTATCCTATTCTGATTCGAGTAAATTGCCCTGCATTTGCTTATAGTTATTAGCCTTGGACAGGAAGTATCTTTCAGTAATAAAATTAAGAGGCTAGCAATTGTTGTGTATGTTGAATTTATTTCCATTAGTTCTGGAATAGGACAGGAAAAAATTAAATTCCTTTCCTGCAAGAATAACTGTCTCTTTTCATATAGGCTAATGACTTCAAAAAGAAAAAAAATCTGTAAAGCGCAGGATGTTTCATATCTATTTTGCCTTGATAATAAACCATTACAATACATGGAATTTCCATATCACTAGTTTTATACTTCAAGTTGGAACCTCCTGTATTAAACTAAGAATCACTGTACTTGAGAAAACACAAAACATGCAGAGAATACCTTGGCCATCCTGTTTTTCTTCAGTTGATCAACAGAAAAGTGCAAACAATGTCATATAATTCATTTCACTTACTGAGGTACGTTAGCAGTAAAAGTGATTTCCTAACTAATATTTTACCCCCAAACAAAATAAATTGCTAGTGTCACTTTCCAGGTTTTTTTAGTATGTATAGTTAAATGTGATTATATGGGATTTCTTTAGACTCTAAAAAGAGTGTGAAGAAAAGTAACAAAGATGATTAACAGACTGGAGGCTAAAACATATGAAGAACAGTTATAGGAACTGGTTATGGCTAGTCTAGTAAAAAGAATGATCAGGGGAGACATGATAGCAGTGTTCCATTATTTGAGAGGCTGTCACAGAGAGGAGGGGGTCAACCTATTTTACAAAGTACCTGAAGGAATAATGGATGGAATTGTATCAATGAGAGATTCAACCTAGAAATAAGGAGACATTTTCTGACACACAACAACAATCAACCAATGGAACAAACAGCTTGCCTTCAGAAGTTGTGGCAGCTTCATCACTGGAAACTTTCAAGAACAGACTGGACTGTCATCTTTCAGAAATGGTGGAGGGTTGAATGACCTACAAAGTCCTTTCTAACTCTGTTCTGTTCTGTTCCAAATGTATTTAACTGAGAATTTGTTCTGATGGGAAACTCTTTCCAACACTGTATGTTCCAATGGTGGATGGATTAGGAAAGGGTGACAAAAGCTTTTAATAGTGCCCCCAGAAAGATAAAAACCACTTGCATGATAAGGATAAAAATCTGAGGAAACAGAGGACCAAGGTGTAGTGGGATTCCTGCCAATAGGATAATGGAATGGGCTTGAATAAGAAAACAATCAGATGTGCCACTACATGAGTGACATTTTTGTCACCATCAAAAGAAGTTCTGCTATGTAGTATGATCAGACTTCCTTTGTTACTTTATTCTCCTGTCATCTAGAAAAAAATAAAGATTTAACTAGTAGCTAGCACAGTTTTGTTAAAAACAGATCATGGCAAATCAATCTTATTTCATTCTTAGACAAAATGATTAAATTAGTAGACCAACAAAATGCTGTGTAGATAGTATATTTAGACTTTAGTAAGGCATTCAACAAAGTAGACCATAACCTACTTCTTGGTAAACTATAAAAATGTGGGATAGATGGAATCACTACCAGATAGATTTGTATCTGACTTATAAATTGTACTCAACGAGTAATCATTAATGGTACCATGTCTACATGAAAGGAAGAAAGCAGTGGGGTATCACTAGGTTTTGTCTTAGGCTCAATATCTTCATAAATGACTTAGATGAGAGAACAGAAGGAACTAATCAAATCTGCAGATGACACTAAGGTAGCAAGAATAGCCATCACCAAATAAGACAGCTCAGGATCCAAAAACATCTTAACAGATTGAACAATGATCTCTATCCAACAATAGGAAATTTAATGTGTAGAAAAGCAAGGTTTTACTCCTAGGCAGTGTTGTATACACTCCTGGTCAGTTGGAAAATTGTGAAGAGTTTGCATATTCTGATTCAGATAGTGTTTATGAATTAGTGGCAGGTCCTGGGTTACAGGTGTAAGAACAGGTGGGAGGCCAGCCACAGGATGTTGCTATGAGCCCAGACTCCAGTGAAGAAGAGACAGATAATAGATGGTTAAATCTGCATTTCAGGAGGGTGCAGAGAGGCAGAGAACAAGTGTTAGGGAAGAGATATTAAGGGGAGGAACAGGTTAATTACTGAACTGATTTATTTGTCACGTCCGGGTGCCAGTGGGGAAGAAGGGCAGAGTTCTCAATGTTGTAAATCCATCATGGACGTGTGCCGATACGGCTACGAAGTAAGCAAATGTTTTCTCTGCTATTTAACAGCTGTTTTTTAATTAATAATAATAATAATAATTTATTAGATTTGTATGCCGCCCCTCTCCGAAGACTCGGGGTGGCTCACAACAACGATAAAATCAATATTATATTGGACTAGCTGCCTAGCCATAAATCTTAAGATAAGGGAGGAGGTTCAGAGAAATGCTGTTGTGTGCTCTGATCGTGAAGACATGAGAGGAAAGAATTTGACTGCCTGTAATGCATTTTGAATATGGAGGAGAGGAGGAATAAAGATGGAGTTTTTACTTATAAATCTCTGCATCCAGTAAGCGTTATTCCCACTTAACCAAAGTTCCAACCAGAATCCAGAACAGGCAGGAAAAATCAAAGATACATGTACAGATTAGGTGAAACTTGGCTCAAAAACAGTATGTCAAAATTCCTATTGATGAACCCAAACAAAGTAAGCATGGCTGAGACAATCCAATCACTTTATGCGAAATGTCACTAAGTATATCCACAAATGCCAATTCCTCCCTATCCTAAGCCAATGCCTGGTTTATGAACCTCTTCATGGCCCAGAAGACTAAAAGGCTGAAGCCTTCCAGACTAGGTGCTAAACTATTTGAAATGGCCAGGGCAGTTACAGAAAACACATTCCCTGAGGTTCCAACACACTGACATTTAAGGGAAGGGACCTAGGAAATGACCACCATGTCCAATGGAAAATGGGATGGGCACATAACCTAGGGAGGGACAGTCCCACTAATTAGCAGGTCATATATTCTTCATGGATTTAAATCAGCACCTTGAATTGCACGTAGAAAGAAACTGAGACACACTGCAGCTCATAATAGCAATGCAACACAGACAAATCAGGGTTACTAGCTGCATTCTGGATCAGGATTCTCCAAAGGTACACATTACATTCTGGGTCATTCATTTCCTATAGAGTATGTTACAGTAATTCAGTTGGGTAATGATTAAGATATGAATGACTATGAGGGACCAAAAGCCAACATGGGTTTGTGAAAAACAGATCATGCCAGACTATTCTTATTGCATTCCTTGACAAAGTGACAAAATTGGTGGATCAGAGGAATGCTGTTGATGCGGTTTACTTGGACTTCAGTAAGACTTTTGACAAAGTAGACCATAACCTACTACTAGATACAGTAGAAAAATGTGGGATGGATAGCAACACCACCAGATAGATTCAAAACTGGCTAACCAACCGCACTCAACATATAGTGCTCAATGGAAGTGCATCTACATGGAGGGATGTATGCAGTGGAGTACCCCAAGGCTCTGTGTCAGGCCCAATACACTTCAATATCTTTTTCAATGACTTGGACAAGGGGATAGATAGGAAACTTATCAAATTTTCAGATGACACCAAACTGGCAGGAATAGCCAACACTCCAGAAGATAGATGCAAAATTCAGAAGGATCTTGAGAAACTTCTGGTGGCGACGTGTAGAAGCTGTAAGGAGAAGATCTCTTCCTCGCAAGGTTCCTTAGTCTTTTGATCCCAGATATTGTCTGGAGGATGACGTGGGTGAAGAGGGATTAACCGGGTATTGGTAGATAGGAAGCATCTGCCTACTGATGCGAAGAGAACCCTCCCTATTAGGGAGCAAAAGTATCTGTCTCTTCTGACTTCAGCATGGCGGGCCTGAGGCCATAACGAGCCACAGAAGAAGGAAGAAAGTTATACAAACAGATCATCTCCAAAACAGTAAGTTTGTACTACACTGTGTGGATTTTTGCAAGGACAGACACTTGCAACTACAATTACAAACTTTAAAACAACAGCAGCAGCAGCAACAACAACAACAATAATAATAATAATAATTTATTAGATTTGTATGCCGCCCCTCTCCGAAAACTCGGGGCGCCTCACAACATAATACACAATGTACAAATCCAATATTAAAAACAGAATAAAACCCTTATCATAAAAGATTAATCACACAATCCAAGCAAACCATACATAAGTTGTAATAGCTAAGGGGCATGTCAACTTCCCCATGACTGGCAACATACTGTAGGTGGGTTTTTAGGAGCTTGTGAAAGGCAAAGAGGGTGGGGGCAGTTCTAATCTCTGGGGGGAGTTGATTCCAGAGGGCCAGGGCCACCACAGAGAAGGCTTTTCCTCTTGGTCCCACCAGACGGCATTGCTTAGTCAATGGGACTCGGAGAAGGCCAACTCTGTGGGACCTAATCGGTCGCTGGGATTTGTGCAGCAGAAGGCGGTCCCGAAGGTATTCTGGTCCGATGCCATGTAGAGCTTTAAAACCTATACGGGCTTTATAGGTTATAAAACAAACTTTAAATAAGAAAGGGATAATCCAAAAGAAGATCAAGGAAATATGGCAGAGGAACTTGACCTAACAGATATCTGTAGACTTAGACACCCTGGACAGAAACAATTTACTTTCCACTCTGTACCTCATAATTCATTTTCAAGAATAGACATGGTTTGAATAAATAAATAACTACGTAAGGAAATTAAATCAGTAGAAATATTACCAAATGCATGGGCAGACCATAACCCACTTATAGTAATATGGCAGGGAGAGAGGAGAGAATTTAGGAGCGGGACTTTTAATACAAGATTGCTTCAAGGTGAAAATTATATTAATATGATTATTAAAGAAACCAAATTATTTTTAATAGAAAATAAAAAACCAACCAACAACTATACAAATTCTCTGGGACATAATTAAGGCATACTGTATATTAGAGAGATAACAATATCCTATGCATCAAAAAGAAATAAAGAGGAGCAAGAGGAATATAATAAAAGTTTAAATAAGATTAAATGATTAGAAAAAAGCCTTCAGCAAGACCCCCCAAAATAACAGAGTCTATCTTTGATGGAAGTAAGGCAAAAACTAAACCTTAATGAACAACAAGAATATGTTAGAGGATACGGCAAGATATGTTAGAGAAATAAAACAAACTAAACAAACATATTTTGAAATGGCAAACAAACCAAGCAGATTGGTTAGCTCAAAAATCAAAAAAGAAAAAAGCAATAAAATAATTTACCAATTGTTAAATAAAGATAGGGTACTTCAACACTTGGAGTGCAAAAAGGAGGAAATAGTATATGAATACTATAAAGATTTCTTCAACTTTATGAACTAGGAACTTAAATGAACTTTGATTTGGACTAATCACCAAATTTAAATGAACTGAGATTTTGAATTAAAATTGAAATACGAAATTCTTTTTGCGATGTGAGATAAGTAATGTATGGTTATTATTGTTAATATTTAATAACTGAACCTTTGAGTGAAAATTAACTACGTAAGTATTATCAACAATTGATTTGATAATTAATTAATTTTAGTCAATTTTCTCTTTCTTTGAGATGTAGAATCAACTGATAGTTACTTGACAGTGTGATATAATTTAGTTTTATAATATATTTGTGTCTCTAAGGGTAAGGATATTTTTCTAGAAAGGAATAAGCAGATTATTATAATTGCATATATAAAATAGAAGTGTGTTAATTGTATTAAAATTAGAATTAGTAGAACTGTAAGAAATAAGTGATATTGAGAAAGGAGGATACGGCAACCTTGTCAACAATAACTAAGACAATTAAAAAAGCAACATTAGTGATGTCATCCCCAGCAGTAAAAAAGTCTACTTCTACTATGGATTGTAATGTAACAGAAAATAAAGGAGAAACCCCCATATTACAGACATTACAAAACTCCTTAGATAAAATACAAGAATTTATGTTTAAACAAGAAGAATCAATGAATAACACATGGATATCAATAATAGAAGCATTAACTATCCAAACATGGTGAACTGGCAGAATATATCACGATATAAGGACATTTTGACAGATAAAGGGAAGCTGAAATTGATTCAAGAATTAGAGGATCAAGGAATGGACTGGTTTATGAGACTACAAATCCTGACAAGATATGGAAAAGATAGTAAGGCAGAAAAGATCATGTTGGAAAAGACTGAATTGGATGAAATGTTAATAGGTGTAGATGAAAATTTGATCAAGAAACTATATAATTACCTATGTGTTGAGTTAGAATTTGAACAAGTAAAAGGTACTATGGTTAAATGGGCACAAAACATTGGGTACACAATAGAACTGGATAAATGGAAACAACTTTGGGAAAGGAATTGTAAATTGACTATGGCAAAAGCATATAAAGAAAATTTATATAAAATGTTTTATACAGGGAACATGTCACCAGAAATAATTGCTAAAATATTTAAGGACAAGACTATGAAATGCTGGAAATGCCATCAAATACCAGGATCTTTTTATCATATGTGGTGGACATGTGATAAATGTCCACCCCTGCTGTTTAATATCTACATGAAACTGCTGGGTGAGATCATCTGACGGCCTGAGCTGATACTCAGCTATAAATCTCCACCCCATGTCAATTTAGTGAAGCAGTGGAAGTGATGTGCTGGTGTCTGGAGGCTGTAAGGGTTTGGATGGGTGTTGTTTGTTTGTTTGTTTATTTATTTATTTAGTCCATTGCACAATGAGAGTAAATATATAATGAAGGTTATAGAGGATATACTCATAGTAAAATATATCTAAGAAAGAATAAAAGAGAAGAAATAGGAATAAAATATATCAGTGAGAGAATAGAATAAATATAGGAAAGAAGAATGGTATAGGAGATATAGGAGAGCAATAGGACAGGGGACGGAAGGCATTCTAGTGCACTTATGGACACCCCTTACTGGCCTCTTAGGAATCTGGAGAGTCAACCATGGATAGTCTAAGGGTAAAGTGTTGGGGGTTTGGAGATGACACTACAGAGTCCGGCAATGAGTTCCACGCTTTGACAACTCGGTTACTGAAGTCGTATTTTTTACAGTCAAGTTTGGAGTGGTTAATATTAAGTTTAAATCTGTTGTGAGCTCTTGTGTTGTTGTGGTTGAAACTGTTGTAGTCGCCGACAGGCAGGACGTTGCAGCATATAATTTTGTGGGCAATACTTAGATCATGTTTAAGGCATCTTAGTTCTAAGCTTTCTAGACCCAGGATTGAAAGTCTAGTCTCGTAGGGTATTTTTTTTCCAGTGGGGGAGTGAAGGGCTCTTCTTGTGAAGTATCTTTGAACATTTTCAAGGGTGTTAATGTCTGAGATGCGATATGGGTTCCAAACAGACGGAATGTATTCGAGGATGGGTCTGGTGAAAGTTTTGTAAGCTCTGGTGAGTAATGAGAGATTGCCAGAGCAGAAGCTATGTAGGATTAGGTTTACAACTCTTGAAGCCTTCTTGACTATGTTGTTACAGTGGGCTTTGGCACTTAAGTCTTTTGTTATTAATATACCGAGGTCTTTAACCGAGTGGGGATTATCTGTGATAATTTGATTATTCAGTTCGTATTTGGAGTTCATATTCTTTTTCCCAATGTGTAGGACGGAGCATTTGCTGGTTGAGATTTGGAGTTGCCATGTGTTAGACCACTCAGAAACAACATCAAGGTCTTTTTGGAGAGTAGTTGTGTTATTGGTGGTGTTGAAGAGTTTTACATCGTCGCGAAAAGGACACTGTTGCTTATGATGTAATCACAAAGGTCATTGATGTAGAGAATGAAGAGCGTTGGTCCCAGTACATTACCCTAGGGGACACCGCTTTTAACAGGGACGGGGGTGGATATGGTGCTTCCTATTTTGACCACTTGTTGTCTGTTTGACAGGAATGCTGTAATCCATCTGTGGAGGGATCCTGAGATGCCATAGGATTTGAGTTTTAGGAGTAGTTTGTCGTGGACCACTGAATCAAAGGCTTTGCAGAAGTCGATATAAATTGCATCTATAGATTTCCCTTGATCAAGATGAGTAGTCCATATATTTTTGCAGTGGAGGAGCTGCAGGTTACAGGATAGGTTTTTTCTGAATCCAAATTGTTTGTTAGAGAGCAGATTATTAGTTTCAAGGTGGAGGGTAATTGCTTGGTTTATAATTGATTCCATGACTTTGCATGGAACGCAGCATAATGATATTGGTCTGTAGTTATCAGCAAGAGAAGGGTCTCCTTTTTTGAAGATGGGGATGACCATTGCTTTCGACCATAGCTTAGGAAGTGTGTGGTTCAGTTATAGCAGAAGAGAGCTTTTTTAGGAAGTATCCGCATAGACCATCTGATCCATAGGGAAGGTTTAAGGTCATGTAATGCTTTTTCAACTCGATCTTCAGTAAAGTCTATAAGGGTTAGGTCATTGAGAGAGTTTGAGGTGTGATTGATGAAATTGGGGGATGAGCCATTACTGTTAACAAAGACCGATCCAAAGAAAGAGTTGAGGAGATTAGCTTTGGAAGAATTATCATGGTATTCTTTGTCGTTGGATCCTTTGAGTGGTGGGATAGGTCTAGAGTCCTTAAGTTTGTTGTTGACGAAGTTGTAGAAGGCTCGATTAGATTTGGTGTGTACGAGGTTTTCCTCTTGTTTGCTTTTGTAGTTGAGACATTCTCCTTTTATTTGGTTGCAAATGCTTTTATAACGATTTTTAAAGTTGGCTACTTGTCCTTTTTTGTTTTTCCACCAGAGAGACTTTTTGTTTGTTTGTAATTTTCTTATTGAGATGGGAAGGTTGTTTCTCTTGTTTGAGGTAAATGTTAGGGGTACACGAAGTCTGATAATTATTTTCATCCTGAGCAAGAATGTGTTGTAGAGGTCATCAGTAGGGGCCCCAGACAGCAACCAACCTTCACTTCTGTCCTTTGCTAAGAGAATGCTACCTAGCTCTCTCCCACCCCTCTTTTGTGAGGACCAATCTGATTGGCTTCCCAAATTAGCTTTTTAAGGATTAGCTTGTTGCGAGGCAGGGAGTTCCACCAGCCAATTTATCAGCCCAGAAATTTGACTGGGAGACCAATTCTCCTGCTTGTGAAGAGGGTTGGATTAGATGGCCTCTGAGGTACCATCCATCTCTATGACTCTGTATCAGTTTCTTGCTTGAGGAGGGTTTCTGAGTAGTATTGGTGTGTGTGTGTGTGTGTGTGTGTGTGTGTGTGTGTGTGTGTGTGAAAGAGCTCCCAAAGCCCCCTCCCCATCCCACTTCTGGGGACCTCAAGACAAATGAAGGAGGGGTGAAAAGAGGCATGGGTCCCCAAAGTGGGAAGGCAGGGGGTTTTGTGGGGGGAAAAACTTGGGGAGGCTAATGATCCTTTCCTGTTTGCAGAGAGAGAGAGGTCCGTTCATACTCTGGGCGTCTAGACTATTCCATGCCTTCTTCTGCGTTCATGTGGAGAGTCCCCAAAGTGTGTGTGGGGATTTGGGAGCTCTTTCACACACACACAGACTCACACATTATCAGCAGCGATGAACTTTTGTTTTCAACATAGCTAAACTCCGATAGTTATCCCATCAATAGACATGGAATTAAAATAACCAAAAAGAATGAGGAAAAGCTAGGAGTTATCATTCTACAAATTGGCATACCTGGTCATATTTAGTTGGGGCAATAGACCTCATGACCCTTTTACCATATATCACATCAAAGAAACAGGAGTTTCCTAAAACAATTAGCATTTCAAGGAGATGTCGGAACAGCTTACCACATGCTCTCTTTTTTATAATTAAATTCTGTACTTGGTGATTTTAATTCCATATCTATCAGATTCCATATTCCAATCAGATTGGCCCTCACAAAAGAGGGATGGGAGAGAGAGCTAGGTAGCATTCTCTTAGCAAAGGACAGAAGTAAAGGCTGGTTGCTGTCTGGGGGCCCTTTATGACCTGCTCGTCATGATTATCTGTGGAATTTTTACGATGCCTCGAGGCAGATGCAAAAGGAACAAGAGGTTAAGACAAAACAAACTAGAGGGCATCTAGTCCAACCCCCTTCTCAAGCAGGTGACCTTTACAGAATTGGATGGGACCTTAAGGAGGTCATCTAGAATCATAGAGATCATCTAGTCCAACCCCCTTCTCAAGCAGATTTCTACAGAATCAGAGAGATGGAAGGGACCACAGAGGTCATGTAGTCCAACCCCCTTCTCAAGCAAGTGACCCTTACAGAATTTTGTTAGGACCATTCTGATTGGATGGTGGCGAAGAGAAGGGTCTCCTTTTTTGAAGATGGGAATGACCATTGCTTTCAACCATAGCTTAGGAAGTGTGCTGGTACTGAAGAAGTTTTTGAAAATTATGCTTAGTGGTTCATCTATAGCAGAAGAGAGCTTTTTTAGGAAGTATGCACATAGACCGTCTGGTCCGACTGATAGAGAAGGTTAGAGGTCACATAATGCTTTTTCAACTCGATCTTCAGTGAAGTCTATTTGGGCTAGGTCGTTGAGGGAATTTGTGGTGCGATTGATGAAATTGGGGGATGAGCCATTGCTGTTAACAAAGACCAGAGCCAAAGAAAGAGTTGAGGAGGTTAGCTTTGGATGAACCATCGTGGTATTCTTTGTTGTTGGGTCCTTTAAGAGGTGGGATAGGTCTGCAGTCTTTGAGTTTATTGTTGACAAAGTTGTAGAAGGCTCGATTAGATTTGGTGTGTAGGAGGTTTTCCTCTTGTTTGCTGTAGTAGTTTAGGCATTCTGCTTTTATTTGATTGCAAATGCTTTTATAACGGGTTTTGAAATTGGCTACTTGTCCTTTTTTGTTTTTGCTCCAGAGAGATTTTTTCCTTGTTTGTAATTTTCTTATTGAGATGGGGAGGTTATTTTTGTGTGTGTATGTGGTACATTTTAGAGGTACATGGAGTCTGATAATTATTTTCAATTTGAGTAAGAATGTGTTGTAGAGGTCATCAGTACTGTAGCATTCAGAAAATAGAGTTTGCCAGTTTAATGTTGAGAGGTGGGCTTCAATGAGTTCGTAGTTTGCTTTTTTGAAATTGAATTTTGGTGTTGTATTATTTGAGTGGTTCATAGTGTGGCTTAGGTTAAGACTGAAGTTTATCATGCTGTGGTCACTGTTGGAGAATGGTTCTTTTATTTGTAAGCCATATATTGCACTTTTGCTATTGCAGAAGATGACATCAAGACAGTTATCAAGTCTAGTATTGTTATTTACTAGTTGGTCGAGACCCAGAAAGGTGACGGTATTATAAATAGAAGAATGGATGGGTTCCGTGCTGCATTCATTTAAGGTCCAGTTAATGTGTGGTAGGTTGAGGTCTCCGAGGAAGATAATGGGATATGGACAGTTGGTTGCCCATGTTAGTAATGTGGATAATTTGTTTGCATGTTCAATGTCATAGTCTGGGGCTCCGTAGCAGAGTAAGAAGCGAATTGTGGTATTTAGGGATAGATCACAGACAATAGTTTCAGGTACCGATAAATCCAGTGCAACTTTAGTTTTTTTAAGATCCAGTGATTTTTTTGTAGAATATGGCTACTCCGCCTCCTCTGCGGGATTCACGGTCTGAGCGAAAAACATGATAGTTTTTTGATGTGATAATCGAGTCTGGGTAGGAAGCGTTTAGCCACGTTTCGCCTACAAAAATTATATCGAAGTTGGAGGTGTCAAGTAGAAGGAGGAATTCAGACGTCTTGTTGACTAAACTTCTAGCATTTAATAGTTTACATTTGAGATTGGTCTTGTGTTGAAGACTGGTTTTGGGGTGGTTAGAGGAAGTAAGGGGCACGCTTTCCTATTCTTTGTTTGAGGAAGTAGGGATGTCCATTTGTTGTTGTGGGGTGGAGTGTTTGGAGGAGAGGGATGGTTGATGTTGGATGTTAGACCGGAAGATGTAGGGCGGATTATGGGTTTTGGGTTTGATGCATTCCGTGCAGTTAATAGGCGGAGACTCAATCCCGACAAGCTGGAGTGGCTGTGGGTCTTGCCTTCTAAGGACAATCCCACCTTTCTGTCCATTACTCTGGGACAGGAGCTTCTGCCCCCCTCAGAGAGAGTCTACAACTTGGGCATTCTCCTTGATCCACAGCTGAGCTTAGAATACCATCTCTCGGCTGTGGAGAGGGGGGCGTTCGCCCAGGTTCACCTGGTATATCAGTTGTGGCCCTATTTGGACTGTGAGTCTCTTCTCACAGTCACTCTCACCCTTATTATCTCGAGGTTAGACTACTGAAAGGCTCTCTACGTGGGGCTATCTTTGAGTAACATTCAGAAACTTCAGATCGTGTAAAATGCAGCCGGGCAAGCAGTCATGGACCTCCCGAGGTATACCCATGCCTCTCCAGCAGTCCATGAGCTGCATTGGTTGCCGATTGGTTTCCAAATGCAATTCAAAGTGTTGGTTATGACCTATAAAGCCTTACATGGCATCGGACCAGATTACTTATAGGACCATCTTCTGCTTCATGTGTCCCAGCAGCTAGTTAGGTCCCACAGAGTTGGCCTTGTACAGATCCCGTCAGCTAGACAATGTCATCCGGTGGGGGCTAGGGGAAGACCCTTCTCTGTGGTTGGCCTGGCCCTTCGGAACCAGCTCCCCCCAGAGATTTGTACTGCCCCCAACCTCCCTGCCTTCCACAAGAGTTTGAAGACCCATCTCTGCTGATTGGCTTGGGGCTGCTAAGATTAACACCTAGCCCCGGCCAACAAACTAATTTATGCTTGAGTGCTTGAGTATGAGTGATTGGTATTTTTAGTAATTGGGGTTTTAGTATGTTTTAAATTTAGATTTCTACCTGTTATGTATTACTTTATTGTGAGATGCCCTGAGTCTGAGGAATAGGGCAGCATAGAAATCTAATAAATATATAAATAAATGAATAATAAAAAAAAATGTGCAAAAGCACAAATATTTTGGACTTGAATACAGACATGGATTGAAAAAATGTTAAAACAAAAGTTAGAATTAAAAAACAGATTCTTTTATTAGGCATTTTGCCAAATAACTTTGACAAAGAGGATATATACTTAATTGTACACATGATAACAGCTGCAAGAATTACATTCACACAAAAATGGAAAGGATCTAAGATCCCATCTGAAGAAGATATACTTAAAAAAACTTTGGACTGCACGAGAGGAACAGAATGACAATGAAACTTAAAGACAGAAATGAATCTGAATATTATAATGTTTGGATGAAGTTTTACATTTGGATAGAAAATGATTATAGAAATTGAAATAAAAGTGAGCACAAAATTAAAAGACTAGGAATGATAAAGAAATTTTTTAACCCAGATGACAAAACTAGAATGTAAGAAATATTAATTTTAAACCAACAATTAAAGGATAATGGTTATAAATATGATAAAAATATTTATAGACATCAAAATAATTATTTAGTAACATATTACCAATCTGTTTAATATAAAACTTATTAGAACCGAAATCACTCAAGGGAAGGTTTAGAGGGTGAGAGAGGAAGTAGTTGCAGAAAGGTAGAGATGGGGTGGAGAGAGGAAGGAAGGAAGAAGGGAGGGAAGGAAGGGAAGGAAGGTAGATGGAAGAGATGGAGAGAGTGGGAGGGGAGTGAGAAAGGGAAACATGAACACAGACTGATAAACTATTAATATGATAGAGGTGCTTATATGAAAATAAAAGAGATTAGATAGAATTATGTAACTATGTATACTATTGATATGTTTTCAAGGTATATGCATTGATATATGCATGGATACTGTGAGCGCTCCTTGTCCACCTCTGGTAATGTAAGATTCTGAGGAGGATGAGCCAGGCCTCTCTGGATACCTGGGCCAATGGGGTTGCAAGCTGAGGCAGAGAGTGAGAGTGAGGGAGAAATAGACCTGGATGATTTCTGCCTCATTAAAACTCTTTGCCAAACGCTGCATGACTGTTAGAAATGTGTGAGCTGAATTTATCCTCTATGCTGCAGTCCCTACCTTGTCTCTCAAATGTAAATAGGCCAAAATTAGGGCCTTTCACAGAAGTTAATCTGACCTCTTTGCAGCAAAGAAAAATCCTCCCTGAACATTTAAAAAAAACTGTTTTCTGCTTGTATTGCTGTTTTTTCAAATAATAATGTGATTTAAAGCTGAAAACAGTGGGTTTTAGCCGTTTGCTAAATCTGAAAGTCTGGGAACAGAACAGATTTAAACCCCACCCACTCAGTCCACTGTGTAGGCTTCTTGACATCATGACACAACTACAAGTCAATATCCAAGGCCTTGAACAGATGGTTCAAAACTTCTGAGATCAAATAGCTGGTCTACAACAGTAGATTCCACCACCCGTATCCCACCCCAGTTCCCCCTACAGTCCTGCCTCCATGACCCAAATGCCATAAGGCCTTGTCAGAAAGATTCAACGGGGACTATAATTCACTGCTTTTTAAAATCAATGCCAAATGTATATAGCAGCGTCTCCAGCAGATTTCATCCATTACGAAATGAAAATAGCTTTTATCCTGAGATTATTAATTGGCTCAACTTCAGAATGAGCCTTGCCTTTGATGGAACAGCAAGACCCTATTTTAGGGAATTATCCAGGATTCTGCCAGGTGATACACCGTGAATTTGCTGATCCTCTTTGCATTCAGAATGCCACCAGATAATTATGCCAATTAAAACAAGGTTCCAGATGTGTGGCAGATTACATTGCAGATTTCCGTCATTTAAGTTACCCATTAAATTGGAATGATGGGGCTCTCATGGAGATGTTCCAAGATGGACTGCCTGCCAAGGAACTGACTGAACTCATGCACTCTGGCACTCCTCCTACACTAGATGCATTGTACTAGCATTGTTTTGACATTGAAGCCAGAATGCAAGCTACCCATGCCCATCTTGCCAGGCAACTGACTCCAGCTTTTGAAGGCAACAGATCCGTCCCTGCTCCTCGCTGGGGAATCCAGACCACACCTGTCAATCAACCATCCCTGCGCCAAGACATGTTTTCCAGATGCCACCTGCATACCCTGGGGGTTGTCCAGCAGCCATTGCCAGAGATGAGCCAGATCTCACCTGACCAAAGCTGAGAAAGCCAGAAGCCAAAGATTTATGCCTGTACTGTAGGGAGGTGGGTCACATTTGATGGTCGTGTACTGCTTTCCGGACCCATCAAGTTCATGACCCAGCCTGTATGCCTGGCTCTTGGACAACATGAAGAGGCCATCCAATTCTATGTCAACAAGGGACTTCATTTTCCCTTAGTCCTCAGCTTAGCTTGGCTGAGAACTCACAATCCTCACATTTTGTGGTCCCAGAACCTTCTTTCATTTCCCAGCCTGCAGTGCATGGACCACATATGACAAGTCTGCACAGCCCAGGTGCCAGCTCAACTTGACATCACATTGCCAGCCAACCTCTCAGACTTTGCTGATGTGTTTAGTGAGAAAGAGGCAGACCAATCCCCCCCCCCCCCCCCCCGATCATACAATTGTGCCATTGACTTGCTACTAAACGCCAAACTCTCAGGAAGACACCTTTACTCAATGTCGGAGTCTGAGTTGGCCATGTTAAAATACTTTTTAGACAAAACCTGGTCAGGGGTTTCATCTGTCCCTCCTCATCGCCTTTGTCCGCTCCAGTGCTATTTGTGAAAAAGAAAACCAGGGAGTTGAATGTCATTATAATGCGCAACCAATACCCTTTGCCTTTGATCCCTGAACTCATGGAGCATCTTCGATAACCACCTTCACCAAGATCAATCTGTGAGATAATAATATTAATAATAATAATAATAATAATAATAATAATAATAATAATAATAATTATTATTATTATTATTATTATTATTATTAATTAGATTTGTATGCCGCCCCTCTCCGAGGACTCGGAGATGTCTACAACTTGGTACGAATCTGAGAAGTGGACAAATGGAAGACCACATTAACCTGGTATGGCCATTTTGAGTGTACAGTCATGCCCTTTGGACTTGCCAATGCCCCAGCACAATTCATGGTGGTTTACCTTGGGCAAGTCATCTTCAGCATCTACAACAAGTCCTGCAACATCTGAAGCGAGAAATTGGCCCTGTTTTTTGTGGACATTTTCTCAGGGCTTACTACACTTCCAAGACCTGTTGTATGTTCCAACGGGCCCGCTTTGTGGCCTAATCCTGAACCAGTGCCATGACAATCCTGCAGCAGGACATTTTGGTCTCTTCAAGACACTACATCTTGTGTCTTGGACTTTCTGGTGGTCTAGACTTCACCATGAGGTCCACTCCTATGTGAACTCTTGTGTTCGTTGTCACCAAGACAGCCACAGGAGCCACAAGAGATTTGCAAACCACTCCTGGGGGGACACCCCACCATTGACTGTTGGAGATCGAGTTTGGCTCTCAACCAACTATTGTCCTCAGAGAACATGCTGCAAACTTGATCAACACTTCTTGGAACATTTCCCTGTAGAAAACGACATCAATCCAGTGATCTATCACCTGACCTTGCTGAGCTCTTTCCATGTGCATCCTGTATTTCATTGCTCTCTACTTGTTCTAGTCAGTCCTGATTGCCCACTCTGACCTCCTGATCCAACCCAGACAGTTCCCAGAGTTCCAGATCCTTTGCCCAAGGTGGATTTTTGTCTGCCCAAGTTGGACGTTGCCAGCATCCAAGATTCAAATGGCTCAAAGACCGGTTCCAATACCTGGTTGAGTGGACTGGGGGTGGGCCTGACAACTGCATCTGGGTAGATACCCAGGACATTGATGCCCCTGACTTGATTCTTGATTTTCATGTGCACATTTCTTCCAAATCACACCCCTGCTAAGTACTGAAGAAAGGGGCCTGTGGGGGGGGGGATAGTGTTGTGAGTGTTGTTCACTTCTGGTAATGTCAGATTCTGAGGAGGATGAGTCAAGCTTCTCTGGATACACTGGGCCAGTGGGGTTGCCAGCTGATGCAGAGAGTGAGAGTGAGGGAGAAATAGACCTGGATGAACCAGAGGAACACCAGAGGGGGCAGATATGTCATTGAGGGATGGTCTCAATTGGCGGATGAAGGAGACATTAGACTGGATGAGCCAGTCTTAGATGCTCGATTCAGGAGGTTACAAAGCAGACAACAGCACTTGTATGATAAAAGGAAATAAGTTTGCAGCTTTAACTCTATGGGGTTTGATGACACTCCTAGCAAGTATAAAAGCAAAAGATGTTGGGAAATTCTGTGTGGGGTTTCAATGTTGCTTCATGGACTCTGTGTTAGAGTTAGTGTTCGAAAATAGCCTCCTAAAAAACACGGATTTCTGCCTTGCTAAAACTCTTTGCCAGATGCTGCATGACTGTTATAAATGGGTGAGCTGAATTTTATCCTCTATGCTTCAATCCTTGTAATGTAATTAGGCCAAAGTTGGAGCCTTTCCTGGAAGTTTATCTGATCTCTTCGCAGCAGAGAAAAATTCTCCCTGAACATTTTTAAAAACTGCTTTCTGCTTGTATTGAAGGGGCAATGAAGAAGAGGGACACCGTCAGGAATCTGTTTCAGGTCGGCATACCCCACAGGAACCCGAATTAGAGCCTTTGACAGCAAAAATCAGCTTGAGATCAAGCTGTCCAAGGTGCGGCAGCTGTGAATGAAATAATTGACTGTTTTCTGGTGGTCTTCATCATCTGGAAGGAAGGAGAGACAGAGGAGGAAATATAATAAGGGTGGTGAATCTAGTGGCTGAAGGAATTACTGAGATACATGAGGAGGAAGAAGAAAAGACTGTTGGAAATGAAATAAAGACAAAGGACTATTGTAATGAATATTATAAAGATTATTATCAATACTTTGATTACTGCTATTCTGAAAACTATGGATATATTGAAAATAGTAACAAGGGGGTAAAAGAAGATATTAAAAATGATGGGATTAACTAATAATGATCTAAAAAGCCAAAAAATAAGGGGAAAGGGAATAAGGGGTGTTGTGAGAGCTCCTTATCCATCTCTGGTAATGTCAGAATCTGAGGAGGATTGTCGGAGTAACGTTTTGCAGAAGCTAGCCCACCCAGATAACCACAGCAGCCAACCAGCCTACCTCAGACCAGGATATCGGGAACATTTATTTTGAAGTTAATTGAAGACACTTACTGCAGTTTCTTAGGAAAATATTTACTTCTTTAGTAGCAAACCTACACTAACTATTTACACTGTAGCTCTCTAGTAGTTAATATACAAAGTACTCATAATACTCTACCTACTATTCCTAGTTACAATATTTAGCTACAATTCTTCATCCACTAAAACCCACCCAATTCACAAGCCACTCTAAACCACACCAAGCCACAATATCTTCAAGCCAAGCCAAGCCAAGCCAAGCCAAGCCAAGCCAAGCCACAGCAATAAAAAGGTGCATTATGTTCTTTTATGAGCCAATCAGGCCACACTACAATTTGCATATTCACCATGACTAGGTAGCTTTACATAGGAAGAAGAAAAACTGCAGCATCACAAAGCTTAGTACTAGGAATAATACATACATTGATGGGAATAAGGAGATCGCTAACCATTTCAATAGCTACTTCTGTTCACTTTTCTCAGAAGGCAACTAACAATGTATTTAATTATTTATTTATTAGATCTGTATGCTGCCCCTCTCCGTAGACTCGGGGCAGCTCACAGCAACAATAAAACAATGTACAACAAATCTAATTTTTTTTAAAAAAAAACAAACACTAAAAACTCCATTATTAAAAGCAAACATACACACAAACATACCATGCATAAACTGTATAGTCCTGGGGGAGATGTCTCAATTCCCCCATGCCTGATGGCAGAGGTAGATTTTAAGGAGTTTACAAATGCCAAGGAGGGTGGGGGAAGTTCTAATCTCCGGGGGGAGCTGGTTCCAGAGGGTCGGGGCTGCCACAGAGAAGGCTCTTCCCCTGGGTCCCGCCAAACGACATTGTTTAGTCGACAGGACCCGGAGAAGGCCAACTCTGTGGGACCTAACCAGTCGCTGGGATTCGTGCGGCAGAAAGCAGTCCCGCAGATATTCTGGTCCGATGCCATGAAGGGCTTTATAGGTCATAACAAAACACTTTGAATTGTGACCAATTCAAACAATATAATACTATGAGTGGATATAGCATTGCTTCCAGTTGTAGGGATTCAGCTCCAGTGATCTCAGAGGCCAATGTCTTAAAAGAACTTGCAAGATTAAAGACAAATAAGGCAATGGCTCCAGATGGCATCCACCCCAGAGTTCTTAAAGAATCTGTGATTGCTGCTCCCCTGACTGATTTGTTTAACCAATCCCTTTTAACAGGAGATGTTCCTGATGATTGGAGAATGGCCAGTGTTGTGCCTATCCACAAGAAGGGCAGAAGAGGAGAAGGGGAGGTTTGCCTATTTGCCGATGACTCTAAAGTGTGCAAAAGGGTTAATATTCCTGGAGGCATCTGTAATATGGCAAATGATTTAGCTTTACTAGATAAGCGGTCAAAGCAATGGGAGCTGCAGTTTAATGTTTCCAAATGTAAAATAATACACTTGGGCAAAAGGAATCCTTAATTTGAGTATTGTATTGGGAGTTCTGTGTTAGCAAAAACTTCAGAAGAGAAGGATTTAAGGGTAATGATTTCTGACAGTCTCAAAATTGGTGAACATTGTGGTCAGGTGGTAGGGAAAGCAAGTAGAATGCTTGGCTGCATAGCTAGAGGTATAATAAGCAGGAAGAGAGAGATTGTGATCCTGCTGTATAGAGCGCTGGTGAAATCACATTTGGAATACTGTGTTCAGTTCTGGAGACCTCAACTACAAAAAGATAAAATTGAACGAGTCCAAAGATGGGCTACAAAAATGGTGGAAGGTCTTAAGCATAAAACTTATCAGGAAAGACTTAATGAACTCAATCTGTGTGGTTTAGAGGACAGAAGGGAAAGGGGGGGACATGATCAAAATATTTAAATATGTTAAAGGATTAAATAAGTTTCAGGAGAGAAGTGTTTTTAATAGGAAAGGGAACACAAGAACCAGGGGACACAATCTGAGATTAGTTGGGGGGGAAATTAGAAGTAACGTGAGAAAATATTATTTTACTGAGAGTAGTAGATGCTTGGAACAAACTTCCAGCAGACATGGTTGGTAAATCCACAGTAATTGAATTTAAACATGCCTGGGATAAATATATATCCATCCTAAGATAAAATAGAGGAACTAATATAAGGGCAGATTAAATGGATCATGAGGTCTTTTTCTGCCGTCAATCTTTTATGTTTCTATTTAAAGTGATACAATTCTTCTCTCTCTACAATTTGCAATATTCTCTCAGGGAGATCTGAACCTGACAAGGATGAGCCAGGCCCCTCTGGATACCCTGGGCCAGTGGTGTTGCAGAGAATGAGAGTGAGGAAGGAAGTAACTTGGAGAAACTATACCAAAGGGGGAGTGGTTCCAGTCAGGCGATGAAGAAGACATTAGAGAGAATGGCCCACTTTTAGATGCGAGATACAGGAAGTTACTGAGAAGACAACAGGACTTGTATAGTAAAAGGAAATAAGCTTGCAGCTTACCTCTTAAGGGTTTGAGGCTATTCCCAGCTAATATAAAAGCAAAGTATTTTGGGAAATTTGGGGTGGAGTTTCAATATTGCTTCATGGACACTGTGTTAGAGTTGGGGTGCTCCAAGATGTCCCTCCCAAAACCTGATTTCTGCCTTGCTAAAAACTCTTTGCCAGACGCTGAATGAATGTTAGAAAATTGGTGAGCTGATTTTCCTCTCTTCTATTCTGCATTCTCTTTGTTATCTCTTGGAATGCCATTAGGTGGAAACTGGTGCTTTTCCCGGAACTTAATCTGATAAATTTGCAGCCAAGAAAAAATATCTCCCTATGCTTTTTGAAAAAATGCTGTGTATTCCAATAAATAGTGTGATTTAAAGTTAATACTGAGTTTTAATTGGTGGTTTCACTCTGAAAACCTGGGAATAGAACAAGTCGGAAAGAATAGTCAGAGAGACAAAAAGAATAGAAAAATAGACAAGAGAAAAAAACAACTGTGGAGTTGAGTGGAGGGTGTGGATTGGAGCTCTGTGAAACACTGGACACTTTGATTGATCAATAAGCTTATCAGAAGCCATAGACCCCCCAGAAAAGGGATTGGGAGATTGGGGAGTCCTGGTAGCTGATTTCAAGACAGCGCCTGGTCGGTGGACCAGGGAAATCTCCAGAGAAATCGACCAACTAAGGAAACAGTGTGTAATGGTGACCGGAATGTGCTTCCAGCTGGCAGCGATTTAGTGAGCGACTAGCGGGATGATTGTGTGGTAGAATCTGCAAAAGGATTCACCAAAAATCTGAACAGATGAGACGAGGAGGAATAGAGGTACAGTTTTAGAAGGGAGCCTTGGAGGTGGACTATCATAGAGAAGGGATCAGTAAGAGAATGAGGGAGGAAGTTGCCATCTTTTTCCCCTCCAAAAAGTAGCAAGTGGAAACAAGAGCAAAAAGAAAAGAAAAACTGCACTGGCAATAGGCTAAAATGGAATGACTAAGATCAGGCTAAATTCCAAGGAAATTGAAGAAAAATGACTAAAATGATTGTGTTTGTTGGAATTTACCTTTTCACTTAGAGTAATTTAGGAAACTATCAGAGGACTTATAGTTAAAAGAAAAGCGGAGCAACAACGGGAGACATGTTTAACTGAGATAGTTATATAGGACTATTTGTGAGAAATGAAAATGGACTTTGCAATCTAATCAAGAAAGACAATAAGGACTGAAATGAACTGAATAAACTGATCGGTAAATCTCTTCTTTCATTCTTTTCTTTTTTTTTTATTTCTCTCTCTTTATCTCTGTGTAAAGTTATCTCTGGATAACTTTATAACTGGAATTATTTCATAGAAACATAGAAGACTGACAGCAGAAAAAGACCTCATGGTCCATCTAGTTTGCCATTATACTATTTCCGGTATTTTATCTTAGGATGGATATATGTTTATCAAAGGCATGTTTAAATTCAGTTACTGTGGATTTTCCAACCACGTCTCCTGGTAGTCAATCATTATAAAACATAATTTAAATATATAATAATATAGTACAATAAGATAATACAATATATTTTCTCTGCTTGATAAAATAACAAGTGTGTTCTACGTAAATGGGAATAGAAATGATTAAGAATTAGTTTGGACATTACAGAAACGGCTGGTGAATAATTGAAAGTAGTTAACAGAAGTTTTGTTAGATTTATAATGGTACCTCTACTTATGAACACCTGTACATATGAACTTTTTGAGATACGAACCGGGCGTTCAGGATTTTTTTGCCTCTTCTCACAAACCATTTTTGTCTTATGAACCCTCGCTTCTCTCCCGGCTGCTGCTGCTGTGAGCAGCAGCCAAAACAAAAGCCAAAAGCGCTTTTAAGTTTGCAGGCTCTGATGATTGAAAGGGAACTGGAGCCAGGTTTTCCCGTGTGGGGTCGCCCCCCTCCCCCATCCCATCTACTAGAAAACAGTGCATCTGAGGAGCTTTCCACAACCACCCCGGGATGGCGGGAGGATAAAGCAAGGCTAGCGGAGTGCTTGGAGAAGCAGGGAAGGGGTGCGTGTGGAGGAAGAAATGACAGCGGGATGCCTGGAAATGTAAGGAAAGGGTGAGGGGAGTAAGAAATGCAAGTTGGGTGTCCTGGAAGCGTGTGGAGGAAGAAATGGAAGTTGGGTATCCTGGAAACGTAAGAAAAAGGTGCAGGGGAGTAGGAAATGCGAGTTGGGTGTCCTGGAAATGTAAGGAAAGGGTGGAGGGAGTAAGAAATGCGAGTTGGGTGTCCTGGAAATGTAACAAAAGGGGGCTGTTTCTTCCACGCCAGCACTTCCCCTACCCTCCTCTTGGCTCTATTCTATACATTTTACCCACAGTTGATCCAAACGCTGGCGGGGAAGAAACAACGACCCTTCCACAGGACCGTCCCCTCGCAATGAAAACAGCCTTCATGCCGTCCCTTCCATCCCACTTTTTTCTCATCTAGTCAGTTAAGAAGCAGGTGGGGCCCATTTTTTCCTGGCCAGTGCTTGGATCAATTGCAGGGAAGGCTGTTTTCATTGCGAGGGGACGGTCCCATGGAAGGATCACTGTTTCTTCCATGCCAGCACTTCCCCTACCCTCCTCTCAGCTCTACTCTGTATATTTTCTCCACAGTTGATCCAAGCGCTGGCAGGGAAGAAACAGCGGTAGCCTGGCCGGGCAGAGCTGCCCTGCTGCAGCATGTACAAGGATTCGGAACCAACTCCTCTTCCTTCGCACGGTTGGAGAAGGCTCGTTTCTCTCTCTTGCCTGCTCTCCTGCCCACTACAAGGACACCGCATGCAGAAAGTCCTACATCACGCCTCCCTGTCCCTGTAGCCAGCAGGAGAGCAAGTGAGCAAGTGAGCAAGCAAGAGACGAGCCGCGGTGTCCTTTTAGCATGCAGGAGAGCAAGAAAGAGAGAGAAATGAGCCTTCTCCGGCTGCGCGTTGGGAGCTCCAGTGGGAGGAGCAGTAGCCTGGCTGGGCACAGCTGCCCTGCTGCAGTGCGCACGAGGATTCAGGACCAACTCCTCTTCCTTCCCGCAGCCGGAGAAGGCTTGTTTCTCTCACTTGCTCGCTTTCCTGCCCACTACAAGGACACCACGGGGAGAAAGTCCTGATGCCATGTCTTCCTGTCCTTGTAGCCGGCAGGAGAGCAAGTGAGCAAGTGAGCAAGCGAGAGACGAGCTGTGGTGTCCTTTTAGCAGGCAGGAGAGAGAGTGTGAGAGAGAAATGAGCCTTCGCCAGCCATGTGTTGGGAGCTTCGGGGTAGGAACACTAACTTGGCTGGACAGAACTCCCTGCTGCAGCATGCACAAGGATTCTGGACCATCTCCTCTTCTTCAGGAGGATACAGACACCGCAGGGAGACGTGGCCCCCAGGAGAACTGGGTGCTGGACAAGACAAGCTTCCCAGCTGGCGGAGGTGTCCTTGTCCTCCTGAGGCATGGCCAGAAGAGGCTCGTCTCTCTCCTGCCGGCTACAAGGACAGGGAGGCACAGTGTGAGGACTTGGGCACCACAGGGAGAAAGTCCTGACGCTGTGCCTCTGTCCTTGTAACAGGCAGGAGAGCAAGTGAGCGAGTAAGATGAGCCTTCTCCAGCTGTGCCTCGGGAGGACACAGACACCGCAGGGAGAAGTGGGCGCCAGGAGGGTTGGGTGCTGGACAAGACAAGCTTCCCAGCCGGCGGAGGTGTCCTTGACCTCCTGAGGCACGGCCAGGGAAGGCTTATCTCTCTCACTTACTCACTTGCTCTCCTGCCGGCTACAAAGACAGAAGGTTCATCTCTCTCATTCGCTCTCCTGCCAGCTACAAGGACAGGGAGGTGTTAGGAGTTTCTCCATGCAGTGTCCTTGTAGCAGGCATGAGAGAGAGAGAGAGAAATGAGCCATCTCTGACTATGCGTTGGGAGCTCTGTGTGGAGGAGCAGTAGCCTGGCTGGCGCGCAAGAGGATTTGGGACCAACTCCTCTTCCTTCTTCCTGGCTTTGGGAAGCTGGAGCCCTCTGTGCCTGCCTCCGCCTCATCCTCCTGCTGCAGAAAGAAGCTGAGGGATGCTCTTCTTTGCAGTCACGGGAAGCAGCTTGAATGCGGGGTTGCCTGCTTTTTTTCTCTTCCGACGCTTTGAGCTGTGTGGTTGCACACTTGTCCGGTGGCTGGCTCTTCTTCTTTTGCTGCCTACGCTGCTGCTTAGAGGTCACACATTACTCCACAGCTGGAAATCCCCTCTCGCCCGCCGCTTCCTCACCTCGCCTCTGTCCTCACTTCTCCACTTCGGGCACCCACCATTTGTTTTTTTTAAGTGTTAATGTTTTGGATTTTCATAATGGGTTTGCACGCATTATTCACTTTTACATTGATTCCTATGGGAAAGATTGCTTCTTACGAACTTTTCTACTTACGAACCTAGTCACGGAACAAATTATGTTTGTAAGTAGAGGTACCACTGTATTTATTTATTTATTTGTTCATTCATTCATGTATTTATTTATGTATTTATTTATTTATTGGATTTATATGCCGCCCCTCTCCAAAGACTTTTATATATTGCAGCTTACAACATATAAAATAAACAACAAAATGCAATAGCTAAATCCAATTAATTAAAAGTGAGCAAACAATCTAAAATCCTCAGTTGCGTTAAAAATCAATCATACCCATTCAGACAACAGCCATACAAATATTTGTCGTCCAGGGGACTGAGACCTAATAAATGAGTCATAAGACTCTTATGAAAGGCGGGGAGGAATGCGAATCTCTGTTTTGCTAATTTCACCCATCTAAATAATTGATCTCATTCTCTTTGGTTATATATAAACTTTAGAAAGCCTAAAGAATTTGTAGAGAATTTGTAAATTTCTTTACAGTAATTTTAGGTACAGTTGGAAAATTTACACTAAACAGCAAAAAATGTGGAGGTAGGCAAAATAGAGGTGACTAAGTGGGAAGTTTGGTGTATAAAAGGAAGTGTATAAAAATGACAAGTATGTCCAACCTAACCAGATTAGGGACAGGAAGAAGGCCAATAAATCAGTCGACAACAGCAATTCCTAGTCCTGCGCTAACCCAAAGGATTCACTGAGCAACAGCAGGTTAAAGTCCCCTAAGACTATAAGTCTGGGGAATTCCACCGCCAGCCCAGCTACCTCCTTGAGCAGCACTGGCAGGGCTGTTGACACACAGCTGGGAGGCAGGTATGTGAGCACCAAGCCCACCTAAACAGTCGTTTGGCGGGGCCCAGGGGAAACAGTCTCTGTGGCGGCCCCGGCCCTCTGGAACCAACTCCCCCAAGAGATTAGAACAGCCCCTACCCTCCTTGCCTTTTGTAAGCTCCTCAAAACCCATCTCTGCCATCAGGCATGAGGGAACTAAGATATTCTTTTCCCCCTAGGCTTCTACAATTTATGCATGATATGTTTGTATGTGTGATTTGTTTTATAACAAGGGTTTTTAGCTGTTTTAGTATTGGATTTTTACATTCTGTTTTTATCACTGTTGTTAGCCGCCCCGAGTCCATGGAGAGGGGCGGCATACAAATCCAATAAATAAATAAATAAATAAATAAACTGGTGCACCAGGTGAACCTGGGCAAATGCCCTCCTCGCCACAGCCAAAATATGATGTTCTAATGTCAGCTGTGGATCGAGGAGGATGCCCAAGTTGCGAACCCTCTCTGAGGGGGTCAATAATTCCCCCCCCCAGTAATGGACAGACAGATGGAATTGTCCTTGGGAGGCAAAACCCACAGCCACTCCGTCTTGTCAGGGTTGAGTTTGAGCCTGTTGACACCATATATGGTGGACATGCCCATAAATTAAGAAATTTTGGAACAAAATAGAAACATAGAAGCATAGAAGTCTGAGGGCAGAAAAAGACCTCATGGTCCATCTAGTCTGCCCTTATACTATTTTCTGTATTTTATCTTAGGATGGATATATGTTTGTCCCAGGCATGTTTAAATTCAGTTACTGTGGACTTATCTACCACGTCTGCTGGAAGTTTGTTCCAAGGATCCACTACTCTTTCAGTAAAATAATATTTTCTCATGTTGCTTTTGATCTTTCCCCCAACTAACTTCAGATTGTGTCCCCTTGTTCTTGTGTTCACTTTCCTATTAAAAACACTTCCCTCCTGGACCTTATTTAACCCTTTAATATATTTAAATGTTTCGATCATGTCCCCCCTTTTCCTTCTGTCCTCCAGACTATACAGATTGATTTCATTAAGTCTTTCCTGATACGTTTTATGCTTAAGACCTTCCACCATTCTTGTAGCCTGTCTTTGGACCCGTTCAATTTTGTCAATATCTTTTTGTAGGTGAGTCTCCAGAACTGAACACAGTATTCCAAATGTGGTCTCACCAGCATTCTATATAGCGGGATCATAATCTCCCTCTTCCTGCTTGTTATACCTCTAGCTATGCAGCCAAGCATCCTACTTGCTTTCCCTACCGCCTGACTGCACTGTTCACCCATTTTGAGACTGTCAGAAATCACTACCCCTAAATCCTTTTCTTCTGAAGTATTTGCTAACACAGAACTGCCAATACAATACTCAGATTGAGGATTCCTTTTCCCCAAGTGCATTATTTTACATTTGGAAACATTAAACTGCAGTTTCCATTCCTTTGACCATTTATCTAGTAAAGCTAAATCATTTACCATATTACAGACGCCTCCAGGAATATCAACCCTATTGCACACTTTAGAGTCATCGGCAAATAGGCAAACCTTCCCTACCAAATCTTCCCCTATGTCACTCACAAACATATTAAAAAGAATAGGACCCAGAACAGACCCTTGTGGCACACCACTTGTAACCTGACTCTGCTCAGAATACTCATCGTTAACAATAACTCTCTGATGTCTACGCTTCAGCCAGCTGCAAATCCATTGAACTATCCAGGGATTAAGTCCAATCTTCACTAATTTATCTATCAGCTCTTTATGTGGAACCGTATCAAAGGCTTTGCTGAAGTCCAGGTAGGCAATATCCACGGCACTACCTTCATCCAACACCTATGTGACATAGTCAAAGAAATCAATGAGATTAGTCTGACATGATTTGCCTTCAGTGAAGCCATGCTGATTTGGGTCCAATAAGTTATTGTTTTTTAGGTGCTGATTTATCCTCTTTTTGAGTAGAGTCTCCATCATTTTAACTACAACTGATGTCAAGCTAACTGGCCTGTAGTTACCAGCTTCTTCTCTACTGCCCTTCTTGTGGATAGGCACAACACTGGCCATTCTCAATCCTCAGGAACTTCTCCTGTTAACAAGGATTGGTTAAACAAATCAGTCAGGGGGGTAGCAATGACAGATCTGAGTTCTTTAAGAACTCTGGGGTGGATGCCATCTGGACCCATTGCCTTATTTATCTTTAATCGTTCAAGTTCTTCTAAGACATCGGCTTCTAAGATCACTGGAGCTGAATCTGTACAGCTGAAAGCAATGCTATATCCCTCTATCGTATTATTTTGTAAGGTGTCTTTTGAGAAAACTGACTAAGAAGCTTTTGTGTTTAATGAATGTGAATAATTTTATTGAATATTCTTTTTTTATGTGTTTATGTATAATTGTGTCTTAATTGTTTATATGTTATGTTTTTAAAGTATATATTGCAATATTTTTTTTTAAAGAAAGTTCTTATCAAGATCCTTTTTATTTTATATTTAATTCATAACTATATAGTGAAATTGAAGGAAAAGAAGAAAAGAGTTTTCAGCAGCTGGAATTGAAGGAGCAGCAGAGAAATGGAAATATAAAAGGGTCATCAGAGAGGCATTCTTAAAAGGAATTGATTATTAAGGATATAACATTAATGAAATACTGGTTTTTATAAATGAATCAGAAAATGGTTTGATTGAAGAAGGGGTTGATGGGATTGATGGTCATATTCTTGATGATTTAAGCACTAAGAAAATGAAGAATAGATATGACCTGATACCCCAGAAATGGTAGAGTAAGAAAGAAGTCAGAACGGAAATGAAAAAGATTCATAAAGTGGTACCTCTACCTAAGAACACCTCTACTTAAGAACTTTTCTAGATAAGAACCAGGTGTTGAAGATTTTTTTTGCCTCTTCTTAACCATTTTCTACTTAAGAACCCGAGCCTGGAAAAATTTCCCAGAAAATTTGAGAGCAGCACGAAGGTCTGGCCAGTTCCCTGCCATTCCCTCTTTAATACCGGCCATTTTGGGCTTTTCTGGGCTGCCAGAGGACTTTTCGTTGGTGTGTAAGAAGGCTTTGGCAGTCCAGAGCGAAGAAAGCATTTTCCTTTTTCTGGGCGCTTGGAGAGGGAATAAACCTCTGCCAGCACCCAGAGAAAAGAAACGCTCCCTTCACTCTGGGCAGCCCAGAGCAAATGGAGTGTTTTCCTTTCTCTGGGCGCTTGGAGAAGGAATAAACCACTTCACTGCGGTGATGGCCTCATGCTGCCTCCCATACACCCGGCACGAGGTTGCCTCCCAGAATGTCTGGGCATGGAAAGGCAAAAGGGGGCGCTTCACCCTGGCCGGATTAACTCGGCCAAACCGAGGAGTTACCACAGTGAAGGAAAGGGGCTGCTACAAAGCTAGTGAGCGAGAGGAGAGGGGACCCCTTCAGCATGGGAAGGAAGAGGAAACAGGTAGCAGCAGCAGCAGTAGCCGCCTTTCAGTCAAAGGAGCGGGAGGTTCCTCCCTCATTTTCCTGGGTTTCTCTCTCTGATGCAGTGTATGAGAGGCAGCCCCGCACCGGGTGTATGGGAGGCCTGTGCTCCTCCTCGCCGCCTCAGAGCCCCTCTTTTTTTTTTTAGACCTTGAAATGAAATAGTTGCAAAAGTGGTTAGTATTTATTTTATCTGTTTATATTTCATGTATTTTGTATATCTTATTTACCGGTATATGTGGTTTGTTTATAACTAAAAAACCTCAATAAATATTAAAAGTTACAAAAATATATTTGTATCTATAATTGCCAATAGACTTTAAAATATTTACAATGACTTTATTCATACATATAAAAATTGTCTTCTGCCCAAAAGACAAATAAGGGACAATATGCGTATAATTTTAAATACTTTAAAATGTTATGAACAACATCCAGAGAAACAAATGGCATTGATTTTTTTGAATGCACAAACGGCCTGTAAGCTGCCAATTTTTGAATCGTCAATTACAATATATGAATTTTGGAATGAGATTTTTTCCTGTTATAGAAGAAATATACAATAAACCAACAGCAAAAATAATATTAATCCTGCTGTTCTGTTTGCATTTACTATACACTTGTACTGCTTCCGGGTCCCCTTGGCCCCAGACTAAAAAATATTAATTTTAGCTACTGTAAGTACTTTTGTCTGGTATAATAATTTGAACATTCCTGATCACAAACAAATGAAAAATGAAATGAAAAAAAATTGTTTATTTATTTTGCTCAGAAAAGCCACACACCCCTGGCTGTGTGCAATTATTTTCACTTTATATATAGATTAGCCTGCAAGTTCCAAATTACATCCTTGTTTTTAGTACAATGGATTTCTTCCATAAAATTAGTTGTCTGGGTATCATGTACTTACTTTTCTGCGTACTTCATTTAATTTTTCAACAGAGTACATATTGTAAAGTCATTTTGGATTATTGTGCCATGAAGCAAGCTAATATGTGCCATTGCACTTATCATATCTTTACATATCATATCATATATGATCACATATCATATCAGATATGATAACATATCACATCATCCATGCAATCAATAAATCAATATATCACTGCTATGATATATTGATTGCTTGAATGAGCATTGAGTACAGATTTGAACAGGGTCTGTTTCAGGGTCCCATCACACACATACAGATGCAGCCTGTGATTGTTATGCAAGTGGAATATGAAGAGGAACATGATAACTAGTGTTGGGTGAACCGAACTTGCACAATTCGGGTTCATACTGAACTTTGCTGTGTTCGGCTTGCCGAACCCGAACTTTTTTGAAAGTCTGTGCAAAAGTTCAGCGTTCGGCACAAACTCCGCAAGGCAGCAATCAACAGAATTCTTCTTAGCTGAAGCCATGCGGTCTCCGGATATAAAATGCAAGTAAAGTCTGTGATTGGCCATGTGTCCTGATGGCCAGTGATTGGCCAGCCGGATGCACGGCTTATATTGGTCTCGAGGGACACCTGACCTGCCTCTATATAAGGCAGCACCATGCAGTCTATCGCCATTGCAAGAGATAGTAGCTAGTTAGGGACAGTCCTGTTGCTGCTGCTGAGAGGGAGAGATAGGTTGGGGAGATTTCGAAGAGCAATTTGGCTGCATCTGCTGGCTGCTTCACTGAAATTGAGATTTCTAAACTGTGACATTGTCTTCATCCAAGGTAAAGAAAGAAGAAAACTTGTGTGGGCAGGGGGAATACCAGCCTAGCCAGCCAGACAGGGCACAAGAAGAAAAAGATAGGGGGGGGGGCAGGGAGGCAGTTCCTCTCTCCTCCAGTTCCAGTTTTAAAGTGTTTTAATTTGATTTTGTCGACAAAAGCCTGCCTCCCAATTCCTGTCTACACCAGTTCCAGTGTGCCCTAGTGCCTGCTTTGTCCTGGGTGCCAAGCCTGCCACCCAGGACCCAAGAAAAAACAGTTTCCTGAGGAAGAGAGCACTTCTTCTTTACACCAGTTCCAGTGTGCAATAGTGCCCATCTTGTCCTGGGTAACAAGCCTGCCACCCAGGACCCAAGAAAAAAACAGTTTCCTGAGGAAGAGGGCACTTCTTCTTTGCAACAGTTACAGTGTGCCCTAGTGCCCATCTTGTCCTGGGTGCCAAGCCTGCCACCCAGGACTCAAGTTTCCTGAGGAAGACTGCAGTTCCTGTCTACAATAGTTCCAGTGTGCCCTAGTGCCCACCTTGTCCTGGGTGCAAAACCTGCCACCCAGGACCCAAGAAAAAACAGTTTCCTGAGGAAGAGGGCACTTCTTCTTTACAACAGTTCCAGTGTTGTGGTTGGTTCTGGCCCAGCTTCTGCCCCAGGGAATGTGGAGGTGGAGGCAGGGGAAACGTCAACATGTCCTAGGCCTGTTTTGTTGCCGGCAGAGTCAGGGAGTGCAGTTTCCTTGGACAAAAAAGAAGGTGGGGGTGACTTGGAAGAGGGGGGCTTGGCACACAGCCCAGGAAGCCAATCACCATTATCTTCGGTCGATTCGAATGATGAAATGTTAGACCCACGCAGGTGCAGACTTATGCATCGAAGAGACCAATTGAGGAACTATTACAGGAGATAAGAGAGGCCACTTGTGTTTGGGTGGGGCTCCAGTAATTAGAGCTGCTGCTATAAATAGAAGCCTGCTAGTTTGGCCGTTGTGGAAGATTATCTGATCACAGTTCTTCAGGATCGTGCCTCGCTGTATCTGAACTTTGTTTGTGGATTTTTCACGCCTTTGACACCAAAACAGAGTAAAGTGTGTGTGTGTTTCACTTCGTGGGAAGAAGGAGGGCTGTGACGTTTCTTCACATCTACTAGCTAAGTACCGTATATACTCGAGTATAAGCCGAGTTTTTCAGTCCCAAAAATGGGCTGAAAAACCCGACCTCGGCTTATACTCGAGTCACCACAAAAGGGCGCCGAATCACCACAAGAGGGCGCCCTGCCAGCAAGCTAAATGGGGAGGACGGGGACGGCATGAACTCTCTCCAGGCTTTTGAAGCCTCCAGCCGGAGAGAGAAGCAGATTTGTTACAGAGATCCACTTGGTACGGCAGCAGGGGAAGGAGGAGGAGGAGGAGGAGGGCAGCTCTTTCCTTTCCTCCTCCTCCCCCGCGACTGTGGGCTATTCTGGCTCTCCACCTCCTCCTTTCCCTGCTGCCGTCCCAAGTGGATCTCTTTAGCAAATCTGCTTCCCTGCACAACACATGGGGCAATAAAGGGAGATGAGGAGGAGGGAGGATCAGGGGTGGGAGATCAAGCCAACGAGCCAGCCAGCAAGCTAAAGGGGGGGGGGACAGCATGAACTCTCTCCAGGCTTCTAAAAACTCAAGTTTAAAGACCCCTGGGTTAGAGTTAAAAATGCAAGAGTCTTCAAACCTGGAAAGATTAAGGCTTGTGAACTTCAACTCCTACTCCTGAAGTAGCATGGCTGGTGCAGGAATTCTGGGAGTTGAAGTCCACTAGTCTTAAAACTGTCAAGTTTAAAGACCCCTGGCTTAGGGTTAGAAATGCAAGAGTCTTCAAACCTGGAAAGATTAGGGCTTGTGAACTTCAACTCCTACTCCTGAAGTAGCATGGCTGGTGCAGGAATTCTGGGAGTTGAAGTCCACTAGTCTTAAAACTGTCAAGTTTAAAGACCCCTGGCTTAGGGTTAGAAATGCAAGAGTCTTCAAACCTGGAAAGATTAGGGCTTGTGAACTTCAACTCCTACTCCTGAAGTAGCATGGCTGGTGCAGGAATTCTGGGAGTTGAAGTCCACTAGTCTTAAAACTCAAATTTAAAGACCCCTGGCTTAGGGTTAGAAATGCAAGAGTCTTCAAACCTGGAAAAATTAGGGCTTGTGGACTTCAACTCCTACTCCTGAAGTAGCATGGCTGGTGCAGGAATTCTGGGAGTTGAAGTCCACTAGTCTTAAAACTGTCAAGTTTAAAGACCCTTGGCTTAGGGTTAGAAATGCAAGAGTCTTCAAACCTGGAAAGATTAGGGCTTGTGGACTTCAACTCCTACTCCTGAAGTAGCATGGCTGGTGCAGGAGTTGAAGTCCACTAGTCTTAAAACTGTCAAGTTTAAAGACCCATGGGTTAGGGTTAGAAATAGGTTTTAGCTTCGTTGCTGATTGAGCTACTTTTTTTACTTTTTAATTTATTGTTATTACCAGATTGTTTTCGTTTACCCTCTTTTAAATTTACAGAGCTAATTTTGGTTTTCTTTAAAATAAATATTCTAAAACATTTAATCTACTGATGTCTCAATTAATGTAATTTTATTGGTTTCCATTTTTATAAGTTACCAGTAGCCACTGCATTTTCTAACCTCGGCTTATACTAGAGTCAATAAGTTTTCCCGGGTTTTTGTGGCAAAAACTGGTGCCTCGGCTTATACTCGGGTCGGCTTATACTCGAGTATATACGGTATGTAAGGACTGATTAAGGGACTTATACAGCCGACAAGGTTGTTTTGGGGAACAGTGCTCTTTGCAATACAAAAAGGGTGCTTTGTTTCTTTTGAATTTTGTAATAAAGGACATTGTTTTGAATTTTCAAACGTGTGTGTGTCTGAAATTTGTACCCGTGAATTTTCGGGAGGCTTCTACCAGAGAGCCCGGCAGAACATCCGGTGGGCCCTAGTGCCCGCTTTGTCCTGGGTGCCAAGCCTGCCACCCAGGACCCAAGAAAAAAAAGTTTCCAGAGCAAGACTGCAGTTCCTGTCTACAAAGGTTCCAGTGTGCCCTAGTGCCCACCTTGTCCTGGGTCAAAGCCTGCCATCCAGGGCACCAGAAGAAAAAGACTTTTGTGTGCAGTTTCCCTGAATCTTGGGGTTTCTGCAATTCTCAAGTGTGCCAATTTGTTCCTGTGGGCATAGCTGCCTGGCCATCGCTGCATCTTTTGACTGCCACTCAAAGGGAAACCACACTTTCATAGTTCGGGTACGTGCAGAATTTAAAAGTGGGCGATCAGTCTTGCATTGCTGCTACTGACCTCAGTCAATTTAATTTTGGGTAAAACAAGGGCCAATTTCTTTCTCTGCATCTCCTTTTTCTATCTAATGAAAAGTACTTAGTGCTCTCTGTCAGTTTATTTTTGGGTAAAACAAGGGCCACTTACATTTTCCTGCATTTCCTTTTTCTATCCAATCTGAAGCCACTAGAGCTCTCTGTAAATTTATTTTTGGGTAAAACAAGGACAAATTCCTTTCTCTACATTTCCTTTTTCTATCTAATCTGAAGCCTCTAGTGCTCTCTGTAATTTTGGGTCAAACATGGGGCCGCTTCCTGTATCTGTGATTTTAATGTTTTTCTGCCTAATACAAGGGCTCTACTGCTGCCTGGGCATTTAGTTTTTACAGGGCATTTATTTTTAAAATTCTCGGTCCACCTGAACACCGCACCTTCTTCTGTTCCAAATTTCCTTGGGCTTCAACCATGAAGAAAGCCATGAAAAAGGGACATGGCCATGCTACTGCTGATGGTGGAGGTGATTGAGCTGTTGCTGCAGGGGCAGGGAGAGGGCATGTAACATCTGCCTCATACCCCTTCCTCTGGTGCAAGCAGGCGCCTGTGTTTGATACAAGAAGAAGTTGGAGATAATATGGCATGCAGCACTACCAGTTCCTTGGTATTGCCTTCTAAACACTCCCCCTCAGCTGCGAGTTCAGAGCCGTCGTCATCACCCACCTCCAAAGCAGCAAGGCCATCTCAGCCAGAAGTAGTGGAGTCTTTAACGCTCTTCGTTGATACTTGTAACTGGGATGCCATGTGCCGTTCACCTGCCCCATCCCCAGTTGCAGACCTTGGGCTTCTGAATAGCCCAGAGCTTCTGCTGGAAAAAGAGGAGGTGTCCAGGGCATCATCGGGGAAGGATGATGAGACCCAGATCCCCGCTCCTGCAGCTTGCTGCAATGTTGAGGCTGAGAGGGAGGCTAGCAGGGAGGAGTGGGTGGAAGAAGATGCCAGGGGTGATGATGAGGTGCTAGATCCCATGTGGACCGAAGGCTGGCAGAGTTCAGAGGAGGAAGAGGCTGACAGCCCCAGTCATCCAGCAGAAGAGGGAGATGGCTCCAAACCCTCAGCATTCAGTCTGCTGGTACTATTGCCACAGTGGCCAGGGACCGAGCGTGCTACATAGCGCATGTCCTTCCATCACCTAGGATTGCTGGAAATCAGAATACTACTTGCCTCCTACTACTACTCTGCATCCCCCTCTGACAAATATAATTTTGGGTCAACCGCAGGGCCACTTTCTTTCTCTGCATTTCCTTTTTCTATCTAAAAAAAGCCACTAGAGCTCTCTGTCAATTTAATTTGGGGTCGACCACAGGGCCACTTTCTTTCTCTGCATTTCCTTTTTCTATCTAAAAAAAGGCACTAGAGCTCTCTCTAAATTTAATTTGGGGTCAACTACAGGGATACCTTCTTTCTCTGCATTTCCTTTTTCTATCTAAAAAAAGGCACTAGAGCTCTCTGTCAATTTAATTTGGGGTCGACCACAGGGCCACTTTCTTTCTCTGCATTTCCTTTCTCTATAATAAAAAGTGCAGCGCAGCAACCACCGACTTCAGAACGGCCATGGGAAAATGGCAGCAGGTGGTGCTAAAACTCATCTGCTTGGGCAAGAGACCACACACCACCCAGGAGCTATGGACCGGCATCCAGGGGCAGACAGACGAGTGGTTGCTGCCGCTGAACCTGAAACTGGGGAAGTGGTGTGCGACAACGGGCGGAACCTTTTGGCAGCCTTGGGCTGAGTGGGATTGACACACATCCCTTGCCTGGCACATGTGCGCAATCTGGTGGTGCAGAAGTTCCTGGCCCATTATCCAGACATGTTGGCACTGCTGAATAAAGTGTATGTGGTGTGCGCACACTTTCACCATTCCCACTCTGCTGCTGCTCGCCTATCTTCCCTGCAGAGAAACTTTGGCCTTCCACAGATGTTTTCTGAGAGCCTAAATGCATGTTCCTTCCAAGGTGTGTCACCTTTTCAAAATCTGAGATATCCAGGTGTATTTTCATGTAAAAATCTGTGTGTGTCCCGAGTTCTAATCCAGTCAATTGTTGTACTGTACACCTGGCCAGGCAAAAGGATTGTTTTTTGCAGAGTTGGTTCCATGGAGCCTAAATGCATGTTCCCTCCCAGAACTGTCACCTTTTGAAAAGCTGAGATATCCCAGTGTATTTTCATGGAAAAATTTGTGGTTTTAAAAAAAATTATGGAAAAGAACATTGCAGCAGGGCTGCAAGCAAAAGGAGGTAATTTCATGTAATTTCAAGTTTCAAATATGCAGGGAAAACTTTTTACAGGGTCTCAAACTTCGTTTTGGGGCCAAAAGGCCCCGAACAGAACAGAAGGGTTAAATGGAGAAATGACTGACAAGGTGGATATTACCAAATGAACAAGACAATGTCCATTATCACCATTATTATTTATTCAGACATTAGATTGAAGAAGTCCAGTAACATCTGGAAAGGGAATAAAAAGCAAGCATTGGCATAGTAAAGAAGGTTTAAGCGGTGTGCTGGTGAGTTTGGAATGCTAAGGAAGCTAATTGGATCTATTTGAGAATCGATCATGATTAGAGAAGCTGTAAATAGATCACAGTGGCTGCTCATGAGTGGGGGCATACAGCGAGAGCATGGATTAGCAAAAGTGCCTAATAGACGTTCTTCTTTTGAAGAGCTTTAAAGGCTGTTAAAGATGGAGTTTGGATCAGATCAGATTTGGTGTTTATTTGGATTATGGTGTATTTTTGCTTTTCCTTCGAAATTGTCCCTTTTGCCTTTGAGGAAATGATGTGAAAAAGGAATGGGAAAGATCTGCCGAGCAACTAAGCAAGAACCTTTTCAAGCATTTTTAACGAAACAAGTTAACATGGATTGCGCATGTGTCAGATATTCTAGACATCCTACCTCAAGCTCTGATGTGATTTATTATGTAAAAGGGAATTTCTCCCTCAAAATACCATAAATCTTTCTTGAAGAAAAGCAGAGGATTAGAGCATTCACAGAAGTTCAAAGAGAATCTAAAGATTTGGTTTCAAGTGAAGACGGAGATTCTTTCACTATTATGAAGTGAGTACAATAAATCCTAAAATGGAGGAAGGGGGTGAGTCGAGCCTTGGAAAAATTGAGTCAAAATTAGACCAACTGTTACAAATTGTTACAGTATTTCAACAAAGATTTATTACAGTCGAGACAGCATTGGGAAATCTTTCCTCAGACATAAAAACAGTTAAGAAAGAGGCTGATGTGGCTACCAAAAGAACTCAGAACGTAGAAAAACAAGCTAAAGATCAGGAAGAGACTATTAAACAAATGAATTACAGAAGTGCTTATCTGGAAGATTGTCAAGGGAGAAGAAATTTACGTCTGCGTGGGTTTAGACCAGATTTTGCTTCAAGCTTGAATTTAAATGAAGCAATAATTGGTTGGATGAAAAAGCAAGGTACCCAGGTTGGTTCTGATGATATTTTACGTATCCATTGGGCTGCCCCATGTAGAAACAGGGAGAGGCAAAGAGACATTGTTATGGCTTTGGCCAGTGAGAAAAAAGCTGAGGTCATCTACAAATTTTTGAAAAGTTGTGCCAGCCTTAAACAAGATGGAAATGAGATAAGAGTTCTGAGAGATCTCTCTTGGGAAACTTTGAGAGCGAGAGCTGCCTTACGCCTAATTTCAAGCCGTTTATATAAAGTGGAAAAAGGTTTACTTGGGGGTTTCCAGCTGCTATTTTGGTGTTCCAAGAAAATAAGATGTTTAGGGCATGTTCACTGGAGGAGGGAAATGCATTATTGTATCAACTGGGAATCGGGTTTGAAGAAAACAAAGCACAAGAAGCAGAAGGAGGGGAGAGTGTATCAGTTGGTGAGGCAAAAGGAGCAGAAAGAGAAGATTATTTCAGCAGTCGTAGTACCCCAGACAAGGAGGAAAGACAAAGGGAGGAACAGCTGAAGGAGTTAACGGGGCAGGGGGAGGCCATCAGAAGGGAGCAGAGGAAAACAAGAGCTCAGCGTGAGAAGAAAGTGAAGAAGTGATTTTGCCCCCCCCCCCCCCCCCCGCTTTTCAGAGATGTTTTTGGAATGTAAAAAGTTAAAGAAGGAATTACCTAAATGGATAAGGAAGGGTGGGAGCGGAATTTTTCTCTTTAGTACTTCTTTTTTTTAATTTAAATTTTATTGATTATAAAGAAGAAAACAAAAAACAAACATAACATATAAGACATGACAAAACATTTAAATGAGCATTTCCAAAATGTAAACTAGGTGGTACACATCACAAAAGTAAAAACTTAATGCTATGACTATAAAAAGTGATTTTCATTGATATATCTAATTGATATATATTTATTTATCACTAAGTAGGGATAACATATATAAATTGAGATTAACATAGTTTACATTTTCATTCTTATTTTGCATATATTTGGAACTTATATAGTCAAATTTAAATTCTATAGAATTGTATTGATACCATCCAAAGATCTTTACTATTGATTTGTCAACTATAATGTTGACCACTAAGTTGCGACTTTAAAGATTTAGTTCAGATTATTTCTAGCCGTTTTAGTTTATAATGTTCCTAAAAGTTTTTGGATAGCCATCTACCGATAGGTTCGCAGTTTCTCTTGTATATAATATTTCAGATTTGTCTCTTTTGGAATACTTCTAAGAAAGGTGAAAGAGAACTTGTCAGTTTTAATTAATTTTTATTTGGAATATTTGTAATGTTTCAGCCAATTATACCAACAATCCCAGGCTGAGTAGAAATCTGATGTGTCTCTGTCTTGCAGTTCATAGGTCATTTCGGTTAGTTCTGCACATTCATGTATTTTATTTATGAGGTGTAAAGTAGATGGGGTATTATTTTCCTTCCAGTATTGGGCATATAGTATTCTGGCTGCGGTCAGGATATGCAAAATTAAGTATCTGTCTTCTGTTTTTAATTTTTGTTTACATATTCCTAGCAAGAACATTTCAGGTTTTAAGTGAATGGTTTGTTTTGTGATTTGTTCTAGATATAGTTTAATTTTCCTCCAGTATTTTTTTGCTATTGGACATGTCCACCAGCAATGATAGTATGTTCCAATTGTCTTTTTACATTTCCAACAAAGAGATGAGGTATTGGGGAACCTCTTTGCTATAAGTGCTGGGGGAAGGTGCCAGCGGTAAACCATCTTATAAAGATTTTCTTTGTACGGAGTTGCCAATGTAAGTTTATAGTTTAAGTTCCAGAGTTTCTCCCATTCGTTTAAGTATATGGGGTAACCGATCTGTTTGGGTAATAAGTCATTATTTTCATTTAAAATCTGTTGGTATCTAATTAGCCTGTCCTTTGTCCACAAGGTTGGGTAGGTTATGGCCTTCAAAGGGGATATCCACTTAGGAGTTGCTGGGTAATATTGCTTTTTTATTTGGTTCCAATTGTTTATTATACTTTTTTGTATATAATGTGACGTGAAGTATGAATGTTTTTTGTATTTATCAGTTCCTAAAAATGTGTGCCAATCCATTTGGAGGTCAAAGCCTTCCAAAGTTAAGACTCTTGAGTTTTTTAGGAGTATCCAATCTTGTGTCCATTTAAGAATCGTGGCTTGGTAATACAGTTCGAAGTTTGGTAGACCAAAACCCCCTCTGCTTCTATGATCTGGTAATAACTTTAATTTGATCCTTGCTTTCTTTTTTGACCAAATGAATTTACTTAAGCCCCACCCGGCTTCTCCGGCTCTGTCGTTGCGTGCCGCTTCCCGTGGGCATCCTTGAGGTCAGCGAACCCCTGTGTCCTGGGGGGGGGCGCATGCAAGCCCCTTGCCTCCACCGCCTCCTCTTCCACTGCCCTGCTGCCTGAGCCCGTTTACAAAGGGCTGATGGAAGATCCAATGTCGCTTTTACTCTTTTTTCCCCCTACCTTTAGCAAAAGCGACATCAGGTCTTCCACCAGCCCCTTGTAAACGGGCTCAGGCAGCAGGCGGTGGAAGAGGAGGCGGTGGAAGAGGAGGCGGTGGAGGCAAGGAACTTGCACGCGCCCCCCCATGGCACAAGGCGAGCACGGCGGTCAGGGCAGCAGGGGCCCCCTGATGTCAAGACCTGCGACGGCCAGCAAAGCTGTTGACAGCAACCACCCAATTGCTGTGAAGGAGTCTCAAAAGCCTCCTGAGAAGCTGTCCATTGTGAGTGCTGAGACAATGGGAGGAGTTGTGAAACTTCGGAGAGTGGGGTGGGGGTTGGAGAGGAAGGACGAAGCTTCGGAGAGGGAGGATGAAAAGGCGGGAGGGGCTGGAGCCGAGTGCCTGGCAGTATGTCTCTTCCCCACTCCGTTTCCCTCCAACACGGCCGGGTCCCCCCCTCCATTGGAATCTGCTCTGGGACAATCCTTCCTTTATTTCTTTATTGGCCAAGTGTGATTGAGGAGAGATAAACAAATGAGAGAGTGAAGGGGAGACAGAGGGAGAGGACGCAGGAATGAGAGAGATCTGGAAGGAGAGAATGAGAGAGAGAGGGAAAAGAAAGAAGTGGAGAGAAATTAAGGAAGGAAGGAAGAAAGAAAGAAGAAATTGAGGGAGGAAGGAGGAAGAATGAAATGAATGGAGGGAAAGAGGGTGGAAGGACCTTTGGGAGGGTATTTTTTTTCTCTCAACATACATTCAAACAATACAATGTACCATCTAATTTTCCATGAATAAAATGCAGTATTTTCCTGGAAACTAATATCAATCATCCCAAAAGTTGCAAAAGATTTTTTTTCTAATTTTGTCATCCAGTTACATACATTTTCTTTTAGTTAAATTCCCTCCTTAATGTTCCTTCAAAAAGTATACCACCAATTATATTTCTAACTTATTAACCAGCATAGTTCCCTCTAAGCTGAGCAGTGAGCAATCGCTCACTTAAAAATCATCATCAACTCAGAGTTTTCCAAATCTGCCCAGAAGCCGAGAGGGAAAGAGTGAGAGGGAAGGAGAGAGAGAGGAAGAGAGGAAGAGAAACAGATAGAAAAAAGAGAGGAAGGAAAAGAGAAAGAAAAAGAATGGGAGTAAGGAAGAGAGAAAGAAAATCAAAATCTAGTTTGAAACTAGCTCAACTATTTAAGTGGCATTTTGATATTAATAGTGTTGCCTTATTATGAGCTCACTCTTATAGACACACAGTACAGTATTTTATTTTGAAATTCTCTGAGGCAAAACAGGGTGGGTTTTTTATTTGTTTGTTTGTTTATTTATTTATTTATTATTTCGGTGCCACCCAGTCCTGAAGGGACTGCCGCTCAGACACTATACTTTTCCGCCCACCCCCAAAAAAAATTAGAGGGAACACTGTTAACCAGTATGCCAAAGTGCTAAATTCAATTCCATTTATGCATTAATCCAAATCAGTATCACCTACTGCATATCTTATTATAATCAATACTTCTAATTTTATTAAAACAGATCAGCAATTCCTAATTTCATATATCTAAATAGAAAAATAGAAGTTAAAAAAGAGCAAACAAAATAATACTCCAAGCTTAATCAACCCTTCTCAAACTCTAATTTCTTCAATCTGAGCAGAACTTTGAACCAAACCTTTTTATTTTTTATTTTTTTGTATCCCCTTTTAATCCCCTTTCCCATTTTATTCTATCTATTCTTCCTTCTAGGAAGAAAGGATTTTGTTAGAAAAATAAAGTGGTTATTGGGTCAAACTTTGGACACTTCACAAGTTAGTTATGATGGTGGCCATGTCCCAGGGTTATGTGAACATCTTTTGGGATGTTCAAGCAGCTGCAGGGATTCACTTAACGACTATGGCAAGAAAGGTGGTAAAGTGAGGCAAAACTCACTTAATAACCGTCTTACTCAGGAGATAGAAACATTGGCCTCATTGGTTCATTTACTGACCATTCAAAGTCGCAACGGCCCTGAAAAAAGTGACTTATGGCCCTTTTTAAAATTTAGCACCTTCGCAGCAGCCCGATGATCGGAGGATCAAAACTTTGCTGCCGTTTCATTTTTATGACCGTTGCTGTGTGTCCTGAGGTCACGTGACCCCCTTTTGTTTCTAACCGATCCACGCCCAGGCATGGAAATGTGCCACTCAGACATTATACTTTTCTGCTCACACCGAAAAAAAGTTAGAGGGAACACTGCCATCTATCAAAGTCTTTTTGAATATTTTCAAATAGAGTGTCATAATTTTCTTTTCTTATTGAACTGCAGTTTGCTGTGATTATTAAACCTAAATATCTGATTTTTTTAAACTATCTTCATTTTTAGTAGATTTTCTAAGTTAGTATTTTGTACTTGAGAGATATTTTTTGTAATTATTTTCATTTTTTAAATTTATTTTTAACCCAGTTATTTCCCCAAATGTTTCAATTTCCTTAATCAAATTTTTACTTCTATCAATGGGGTCTTCCACAATGAAAACCATGTCGTCCGCAAAGGCTTGGACTCTTCCTTTCTTATTTTTAAACCCTTGATTTCTTCTTTGTCTCCTATTGTTTTCAGTAGAATTTCCAAGGCCAAGATAAATATCAAAGGTGCCAAAGGGCAACCTTGACGGACACCTTTCCTTATATTGATTTGATAAGTGAACTCATTATTTAAAATGATTTTAGCTGATTGTTTAGAATAAATTGATTTTATTAAGTTTACAAAGTTATCTCCAAATTTCATTTCCTCGAGTTGATTTGTAAAGAATTTCCAATAAATACTATCGAAAGCTTTCTGAATATCCACAAAAATTAACCCTAATTGTTTATCTATTCTTTTGTCATAAAATTCCAATATAGTGGTACCTCATCTTACGAACGCCTCTTCTAACGAACATTTCAAGATATGAACCCGGTGTTTAAGATTTTTTTGCCTCTTCTTCCGAACTATTTTCACCTTACGATGCTGGGATGAAGGGGTTTCTTTCCCCCCCCCTTTTTTGAAGAAAGAAAAGGGAGGGGCGGCTTGGAGGGGGAAAGATTTTGCATTAACAAAAGTAGAACAGCGTGCTTGAAGAGGCACTGAAAGGGTGTCTTTTGAAGAAAGAAAAGGGAGGGGCGGCTTGGAGGGGGAAAGACTTTGGAGAGAACAGCAAAGGGTGTCTTTTAAAGAAAGAAAAGGGAGGGGTGGCTTGGAGGGGGAAAGACTTTGGAGAGAACAGCAAAGGGTGTCTTTTAAAGAAAGAAAAGGGAGGGGCGGCCTGGAGGGGAAAAGACTTTGGAGAGAACAGCATGCTTGCAGAGGCACTAAAAGAGTGTCTTTTGAAGAAAGAAAAGGGAGGGGCGGCTTGGAGGGGGAAAGACTTTGGAGAGAACAGCAAAGAGTGTCTTTTAAAGAAAGAAAAGGGAGGGGCAGCTTGGAGGAGGAAAGACTTTGGAGAGAACAGCATGCTTGCAGAGGCACTGAAAGGGTGTCTTTTGAAGAAAGAAGAAGGAGGGGCGCCCCCCTTGCCTTTCTTCCTTCCCACTCACCCTTTAGCCTAGCCTTGTTTCTTCCACCCGCCCCCTTTAGCTGCTCCTCCCTGCCCTCTGTTCGCCTCCCTTCTAAAGTTTGGGATTTTCCTGAAGGATTTGCATGCATGATTTGCTTTCACATTGATTCCTATGGGAAACATTGTTTCGTCTTACGAACTTTTCACCTTACGAACCTCCTCCTGGAACCAATTAAATCGTATCATGAGGTACCACTGTATATCCAAAATGATTCTTGTATTATTTGAAATATTTCTTCCTGGAAGGAAGCCGTTCTGATCAGGGTGTATGATTTTATTTAAAAACTTTTTTGAATCTCTTTGTCATGATGGAAGCCAATAATTTGTAGTCTGAATTCAATAATGATATGGGTCTATAATTTTGCATATAATGGGTATCTGTATCTTCCTTTGGGATTAACGTGATATATGCTTCCTTCCATTAATTTGGCAGGTTTCTGGTTTCTAAGATGTTATTATAGAGTTCCAACAGTATAGGCTCAAATGTCTCGTGCATTTTTTAATAAATTTCAATAGGAATACCATCCGGACCAGGGGATTTATTATTTTTCTGTTTGTTTAGGGCGTTTCTTAACTCTATGTTACCTATTTTATTGTTTAGCATTTGCTATCTTCTTCGGATATAGTTGGTAAAGTTAGGTTTACTATATAGTTGTTTATCAAGTCTGAATTAGGGATTCCTGCATTATAAAGTTCCTCATAAAAGGCTTGGGCGACCTGTTTCTTATCCTTATTATTTGTTTTTAGTTCACCATTTGTATCGTATAACGCGCTTATTCTTCTGTCCGCTTTTTGTTTTGCTAATTTGTAGGATAGTCACCTTCCTGGCTTATTTCCAAATTCAAAAAAATTTTGCTTTACTTTTTTTATTTTACAAGTTCTTCTTGGGTTATTAAATTTATTTTATGCTTTACTAAATTTAATTGTCCTAATATTTTATTGCTTTCTGGTTTATTTTGGAGGTCTTTCTCAAGTTTTCCTAATTCAATGTTTAGAGTTTTTAAGGTATTTTTTCTTTTTTGACAAATAAGCAATTGTTATGCCTTGAAGATATGCCTTCATTGTGTCCCAAACATTTTGAAGAGAAGTATTCCCATCGTTATTTATCTGATAGAATAAATTTATTTCTTTTACCATGGTTTTATTGTAATTCTTATCTTTGGTAAGTATCGGGTTTAAGGTCCATCTTTGATTTGTTCTTTTGCTTAAATCTGGCCCTTTTAAAAATACAGGGTTGTGATCTGCCCATGCGTTGGGTAAGATTTCTATGTTTGTAATGTCATTTATAAATCCTACACTGGCCCAGGCCATGTCTATTCTTGACCATGATTTGAAAGGGTGGGAAAAACTTAATTATTGGATTGAAGAATATAAGAGACCAAGAATTAAGGAAAAACTGGTTAATGGAATGGAAAAGAGGGGGGATGGGGAGTTCCTTGCTTGGAGCTGTATAGGGAAGCATTTCAAATTGAAAGGTTAATTCTCAAATTCAGCAAAAAAACATGTGACATGTATATAAATATGTAAATATGTAAATATTTACAGCAGCACGAACCTTAAAACTTCAGCCTGATTATGGTGAATGTGATTTCACCGAAACGTCACATAGACACTCAAAACATTACACGGGGCAAAACCCGAACTCAGAACAATCTACATACATATACCCGTGAAAATCTACGAAAATATATATATGGGTATGGCTAGCTGATGAGGCCAAAATAAGGCCGAAATAGATCTATCCTAGTCTCCCTTAATTTTCAAATTCAGCTTAAACATGTGACACATACAGATAGAATTGTCGGCTATCAATAAAATTAACTGCCTTGGAAATGGCCCTGGGTTGGGCTGAGAGGCAAAAAAGGAGCTGTGATGTTCCTTCAATATACCAGGTGATTCGACACAAAATGTAACCCTTCCCTGGTACAGAGCTGAAGGGATTGGATACTGTAGCCTAGAGGATAATTCTCTGCCTTACAAGGCAAAGGTTGCAGGTTCAAGTCCCAGTGGGTATGGCTAGCTGATGAGGCCAAAATAAGGCCGAAATAGATCTATCCTAGTCTCCCTTAATTTTCAAATTCAGCTTAAACATGTGACATATATATGTGTGTGTGTGTGTGTGTGTGTGTGTGTGTGTAGATTGTTCTGAGTTCGGGTTTTATATATATATGTAGATTGTTCTGAGTTCAGGTTTTGCCCTGTGTAATATTTTGCATGTCTATGCGACGTTTTGGTGAAATCACAGGCTGAAGTTGTAAGCTTCGTGCTGCTGTAAATATAGTTTGTAAATATATATATATATATATATATATATATATATATATATATATATATATATATATGTCAAATGTTTTTTGGCTGGAATTTTAAAATTAAGGGAGACTAGGTTGGCCCCATTTCGGCCTTGTGGACTCTGCCTTGTAAAGCAGAGACTTAGCAGTTGTGCTATCAGATCAGAACCCTTCCAGCTGTGTGTGTATGTATGTATGTATGTATGTATGTATATGTATATGTATATGTGTGTGTGTGTATATATATATATATATATATATATATTCGTAGATTTTCACGGGTACAGGTAGGACGGTCTTGGTATATTCGAGTTTCTTCCCATGTAGGATTTAGAAATTTCTGGCGACGTTTCGATGAGGTCCCACTCGTCATCTTCAGGCTGGTGTTTCTGTCCTTGTTCTAGGGTGAACACAGTGAGACCTGAGCTGCCTTCCTTCTATAAATACTGGTGGCTGGGTGTGGTTTGATGGCTCAGAAATTGCCTGCTGTGTAGAAACTTCCTGGTGAGTAAGTGGGGTAATACCTGGGGTCATTGATATAGCTGAGATATGCTGATTAGTTAATGATTGTGGATTAGGCGTGATATCCTGAGTAGTTGGAGCTTGCAGGCTACTTGATTGTTTTGCAATGTGTGTTCTGAGTCTGGTTTCAGTTTCTATGGCTGGGATACGTTTGTTAATGAGGGCTGGTTTCCAGATGTCTGGTAGGCGGGAGGTATCATCCCGCTTGTTCATATTTATATATATATATAAATTAGGATAAGATGGTGATTATATGAAATTTGTTATGCACAGCCTAAAAAAGGGGGGGGGGTATAATTTTAGAGGGGATGTATTTTGTTTTGGAGAATATCTGGTTTGAGGAAAGGGGAATTATTTAATAAGTAAAAAGCTTTTTATGTGTTATATGATACTGGTTATAATGAGGCTTTGACAGACTCTTTGTATTTTTTTTCTTTTTATAAATTTTTTATCAGACTTTTTCTTAATTTTTTTTTTACTATTTGGGAAAATTTAAATTTAAATCTAGAACTTAGGATACAAAAGAAACATGTTTATGTGGAAATACACGATCTGAATGGAGAAGAGGAATGAAGTATGCTAAGTAAGAATATAAGAAAATGATCTTACACTTTAGGAACAACTAATTGATTCTATAAGATATAAGATATAACATGTATGAAATAAGTATTAAAATGAATTAAGAATGGAATGAATTTATCTAGATAAGAAATGAACTGATTTGTGGAATAAGTTATTTTTTAAGGATTTTTTTTTTCTTTATATACAAAGCAATTTTAGAAGTTTGCAAAAATTGAAAATGTTTCATGGAGAAAAATTTAATATTTGGGAAATTTTTTAATTAAATCTAGAACTTAGGATTTATCAGAATCACGTGTATATGGAAATATATGGATTTGATGGCAAGAATATAAGAAACAAGTATTGAAAATGGAATTAATAATGAAATGAATTTATTTAGATAAGAAGTGGACTGATCTTTGGTTTAAACTATCTTCTAATGAAAATATGTTATTTACTTTATTGGTTTAAAACTATCCAAAATATGGATCGAAGAAGGGGAAGCTCTTCCTATTACCTATTGGGATCAATTTAAATAGAATAGGGCATGAGAATTCCACTGGGCTTGCATCGATAAAGTTAGAGTAGGGCATAAAAAATTTAGCTGGACATACAGCGCTATATTTATAATTAGATCCCGGTTGGATATTGGAGGGCTTTCTTCCTTCCCTTTAAATTTTTTTTTAAGAACAATGATGGAGAAATTACCTTAGATTTTTAAATTTCAGACAATCTGGATCACAAATTTGGAAGAGCATATTATTAATTTTTGAAAGGTTATAAGTTGGGTCAGGATTAGGGAAGGGGAATTTTCTTTTTTATTCACTGGGACCAACAACTTAGATTAGAGCATGATGATTCCGCTGGGTTTACAGCAATAAAACTAGACTAGGGCACGATGATTCAGCTGGGTATGCAGCTTTATATATAAAAGTTGACCCCAGTGGGGTATCAAGGAAATCTCTTTCTTTTCTTTGTTCGGGTTTGAGGGTTCTGTTGGGCATGTTCTTTTTTATAAAGCAATTTTAAAACTTTGAAAATTTTGGAAAATGCTATAAGGAGATAGGTGGAGAAGTCAATCAGAAGAAGAGGAAAGTTCTTCTTTGCTCTTTCCTGTTCTTCTTTCTTTTTTTGTGTTTTGCACTTATCCATTTAGTGTAATTTTCTATTCTCTGTCTTACATTTTTTTTATTTCTTAATTTCTTTAGAGACTTAATTTCATTTTATGTTTTATAGATTTAATTTTAATTTGATTCTATCCTTTTAATTTTTAATTTTTTATATAATTAGTTTGGCAATTGGATTAATTAGACAATATTTGGTGATATTTGGGTTTATTTTTCCCCTTTGATTACGCTACTGTAAGAATTTTTCAAATGTTTTTTTAAGGGTATTTTATTAATAGGCATTAACTATTTGTAAAGGGTATTGATTATATATGAAAATTTATATGCAAGCGATTAGGAGAGATTTGAAACATTTCAGCTTATTCAAAGTGAGATACTAGAATTTGGAACAGCTTAAATGGGGTATTAGCTAATAGTATATTTCTATAGCATTAAAAAATTGGGCAGCTATTTTTATTCAGATGTCAAAAGTGAAGGTGGTAGCATTGTATTCTATAACTTCTTGGAATTGATTTATTGTAAAACAATTTGATGTTGTTATATTTTTTATTGGAGAGAGAAAAATTAAAAAACTTTTGCCACAAAGAAATATTAAATAGAAATAAAAGAGAAGCTAAAGCGATTACAGGATTGAGTATTTGATATGAACAATACAAATTACCAGCATTTGCAGATGACTTGGTTTTTATTCTTGAAGACCCATTGATATCCAGTTTAAAGCTTTTAGTTCAAATTGAAAGATACAGAGAGGTTGCAGAACTTAAAATTAATAAAGAGAAGACAAATGTAATTGTAAAGAATATGACAGAGAAACAAAAAATTGAATTAAAAATAATTTTGAATATATAAATTGTGAAAAGAGTTAGATATTTGGGGAGCTAGATATCAGCAAGATGTTCAACGTTAAAAGAACATAACTATATGAAACTTAAAAAACAGATTCAGAGAGACTTAGAGAAATGGAAAAATATCCAATTATTACTGATGGGAAGAATTGTTTTAATTAATATTTTACCATGCTTACTCTTCATATTCTCAACAATATTAATCAAAATTGATATAAACATTTTTAATGATTTGAAAACGATAACAAAAAAATTATTTTGCAAGGGAAGAGATCCAGGATTAGTTCAAAATCTCTACGATGCAAGAATAAGAGGTGGATTTGGACTTCCAAATTGGGAGCATTCATTCATTCATTCATTCATTCATTCATTCCTTATTAATAATCTTTATTAAATTTTATTACAAATATAAGAGAAAGAAATAACAAATAGAGTAAAAACAAGTAAATAATGTATATGGGTTGGTATTCATAACAAGTAAGGACATAGTCCTATTAGTATTATTAAAAAGCATGTAATATATAGTAGATATAAAATATATAGTTGTATTAATATTACTGACAATAAAGAAAAAAAAGAAAAAGGGAAAGCGTGAAGGGAAGTAAACTATAGGAAGGATAGAAGGAAAACAGAGGGAGTAAGAGGGAAAGAAGGGGAAAGGTTGGGGTAATAGAGTTCGTCTAACCATTGGCTAGGATTATGAATATTTACGACGTCCGTTACCATGATGATGTTTGAATATTATTTCCCATCTTGTAGGTTTTGTTTCTAATTTATATTGGGGATTGCTTGTTCTAATCGTCGAATTTTGTAAGTAGGATGTAGAAATTATTTGTAACAATTTTTTGTGTTTATTTATCTTGTATCTTTTGATGAAAGTTGTTTTGTTGAAATGTTGTGTTTCATGATATTAATAAATATTTTCTTTTGATTTAGCCATTTGTACCACTTGTCCCAGGCTTGGTAGAAGTCTGTGTCATCTTTATCTTGTATCACCAAGGTTAATTTAGCGGGTTCCATAATTTTACTCAGTAAGTTTAGTATAGCTGGACTTCCTTTTTGCTTCCAGTGTCGCGCGTAGATTATCCTTGCGGCTGTTATAATATACAATATAATATAGAGATCGTTTTTGTGAAGATTTTGCCAAGAAATTCCTAATAGAAATTCCTAATAGAAATAATTCCGGTTTTAAATTAGTCACCTGGTCTAGGATGTTTTTGACTTTTTGCCAATAACTCTGGGCAATTTTGCACCAAAGGTGATAATAGGTCCCTATTTTTTGCATACATTTCCAACATAACATTCATTCATTCATTTGACTTCCATGCCGCCCTTCTCGAAGCGACTAAGGGCAGTGTACGCCATAATGAAAACAATATGTAAAAAGAAATCTAATTATTGTTTTAAAAAAGAATTATTAATACAATCGTAAAAAGTGCCTATATGCAGTCATTCCTTTTCATTCAATTCAATCATTCACAACATTGGCTGGAGACAATCTCATCTCTCACAGCCCCCACGCATACTGGCAGAGGTAGGTCTTTAGAGCTTTATGAAAGACCAGGAGGGATGGGGCAGTACGTATCTCCAGGGGAGTTTGTTCCAGAGGGCTAGGGCCGCCATAGAGAAGGCTCTTCCCCTAGGCGCTGCCCGATGACATTGTCTGGCCGACAGGAAAAGGCAGACTCTGGGCTGATCTAACTGGTTGCTGGGGTGCATGAGGCAGAAGAAGATCCCATAGGTAATCTGGCCCTAAGCCATGTAGGGCTTTGTAGATCATAACTAGGACTTTGAATTGTGCCTGGAGACCAATTGGCAACCAGTGTATCTTACGGAGTGATGTCGAGATGTGGGCAGATCTTTGGAGCCCCACAATTGTTTGTGTGGCTGCATTTTGCACAGTTTGCAGTCTCCGAACACTCTTCAAGGACGATTAGAAAGCATTGCAGTAATAGAGGTGGTAAGGGTGTGAGTGACTGTGAGAAGGCACTCCTTGTCCAAATAGGGCTGCAATCGGCACACAAGGCATACCTGTGCGAATGCCGCCCTTGCCACAGCCAAGAGATGGTCTTCCTAAGTTCAGCTATGGATTGAGGAGGACGCCCAAGTTGCGGACCCTCTCTGAGGGGGATAATGACTCCCCCCCCACCAGGATGCTGGATGGACAGATGGATGTGTCCCTGGGAGGCAAAACCCACAGCCACTCCGTCTTGTCAGGGTTGAGTCTGAGCCTATTAATGCCCATCCAGATCCTGACAGCCCAGACACCGGTGCATTACCTCCACTGCTTCAATGAATTGACATGGGGTGGAGATGTATAGCTGACTATCATCAGCATACTGATGGTAATTCATCCTGTGCCATCGGATGATCTCACCCAGAGGTTTCATGTAGATATTAAACAGCAGGTGCAAGGGGACGGAACACCACAAGGGAGGGACCTAGGAGTTAACCTCTGGCCACCTGCCAACACCTACTGTGACCGGCCAGAGAGGTAGGAGGTGAACCACTGCACAACGGTGCCTTGGATCCCTAAACCTTCCAGCCAGCGCAGAAGGTTACCATGGTCAATGGTATTGAAAGCTGCTAAGAGGTCAAGAAGCACCAGGATAGAGGATTGATCCCTATCCCAGGCCTGAATCCTGACTGCTGAGGATCCAGATAATTGGCTTCATCCAAGAACCATTGGAACGGGAGCGACACCACCTTCTCAACAACTTTCCCAATACAGGAAAGGTTGGAGACAGGATGATAATTATCAAATACAGCTGGATCCAGGAAAACCTCTTGAGAAAGGAGTGCACAACTGCCTCCTTGCAGGGAGAAGTGTTGACAATGTCCTGGACTAAGCCTAGCTTTACTATCAAGCTGCAGCAATGACATGGATTAAAGAATGGATTATGCTCAGAAATAAAAGACTTTTGACCTTAGAAGGACACGATTTACAAATAGGATAGCATATGTTTGTGTGATTTGAAAAACAAAAAATTCTGTTACTTCCAGAATCATTCTATAAAGAACTTATTTTTTGCAATTTGGGAAATATGAAAAATAAGCACTATTCAAAAGTACCATATTGGATATCAACAATAGAAGTTCAGACTCACCCCACTAGAATAGAGTGGAAGAATACCCCAAGATATAAAGGCATAATGAAGCAGAAAAAGAAGCTAAAATCAATAATAGAATTAGAAAGTGAGGGTATAAAGACAGACTGGTATATGAATGTGCAATTGCAAGTGATATTTGAAAAAGGCACCAAAGTAGAAGATATTAATCTGGAAAAAACAAAATTGGATGAAATTATATTTAGTACAGATGAGAATTTGATTTTAAAAAATTGTATAACTACTTTTTGTATATCGAGTTAGAGTTTGACCAAGTTAAAGAGGCAATGATAAAATGGATGAGAAATTTAGGCTATACTATTGATTTGGATAAATGGCAGCAATTAGAAAATTACAGAAAGGTATAAAATGACAATGTCAACAGCGTTTAAAGAGAATACATATAAGATGTTTTATAGATGGTATATATCACCAAAGAAGCTAGCTAAACTGTTTAAGAATAGGTTGGAAGTATTAAGTTGCTGGGCTCCTTTTTTCATATGTGGTAGACTTGTACAGAGGCTCAAAAGTTTTGGAGAAAAATCCAACACTGAATACAGGAAAATATTGAAAAGGGCTATTGAATTAAAACCTGAGATTTTTCTTTTAGATATTTTACCTGAGAATTTTAATAAGGAGGAAATATATTTAATTATTCATATAGTAACTACAGCTCAAATTGTGTATCACAAAACTGGAAATTAAATAAGATACCAAATGACAGAGAAGTATTATGGCATGTGTTGAAATGAATGGTCTTACATTTAAACTTAAAGATAAAGAAGATTTGGACTATTATAAAATTTGGGAAAAGTTTTATGAGTGGTTAGAAAATAGAAATAGTTAAATATAACAAATGGTTTGGAAACAATGTGTAACAATTAGAAAATAGTTGGTAGTAATCCGGATGGTGAAGAAAGTAATGGTGGTAGCATTAGATAATAAAACAACACAAGCTAAGGTATTTTAGAAACAACATAGACCATAATGATGAATCAGTCAAAGCCAACCTCTTTAACACCTTCTTCAGCTCAGTCCTTGTTAGCAACAAAGGCTCATGCCCCACATTTCCTAATCGCACCACAAATAATCTCAATGATCTTACACAAATTGATTTTACAGAAGATAACATTACAAAGGCATTACATAACCTAAAACCATCTTTATCAATTGGACAAGATGGATTATAATTCTTTAAAAAACTCTCCTCCACCTTGGCTGAACCTCTGAGCATATTTTTAAATAAATCTTTCAGTACTAGCTCCCTACCCACACTATGGTCACTTGCCACAGTCATCTCTATCTTCAAAAAAGGAGATCTAAGCAACGTTGAAAATTACAGACCTATCTGTTTGAGTTGTGTCACCTGCAAAGTTATGGAATCAATCATAAACCAATCCATTACACTCCACCTTGAAGCTAATAACCTACTTTCCAATAAACAATTTGGTTTCAGAAAAATATTATCCTGTAATCTACAACTCTTACACTGTAAAAACATTTGGACCACTCAACTTGACCAAGATAATCCAATTGATGCAATCTATATCGACTTTTGCAAAGTCTTTGACTCATTTGTCTACGACAAACTTCTTCTGAAACTCAAATCCTATGGCATCTCTGGACTACTACACAATTGGTTAATAGCATTCCTATCTAACAGAAAACAAGTCGTCAAAATAGGAAGTGCCACTTCTCTTCCTGCTCCTGTTAACAGTGGTGTCCCTCAAAGTAGTGTTTTAGGACCCACACTATTCATACAATTGCGTTCTCTTTGCAGATGATATCAAACTATTTAATACCACCAACAATGCTGCTACCCTTCAAAAAGACCTTGACCATGTAGCAGAATGGTCTAAAACCTGGCAACTTCAAATCTCCACCACTAAATGCTCTGTCTTATACATTAGTAAAAACAATCAGAATACTAAATATAAACTTGGAGGAATTGAAGTTATTGATAACCCTCAATCTGTCAAAGACCTTGGAGTACTTATATCCAATTACCTAAATCCTAGAGCCCACTGCAACAACATTGCCAAAAAGGCTTTAAGAGTTGTTAACCTAATCCTTCGCAGCTTTTTCTCTGGTAATTTTGAACTGCTAACAAGAGCTTACAAAACATTTGTCAGACCAATCCCAGAATATAGCTCGCCTGTATGGAACCCACATTGTATATCTGACATCAACACAATTGAGAGAGTCCAGAAATATTTCACAAGAAGAGTCCTTCATTCCCCTTCTCACAACAAAATACCTTACTCCGCCAGACTTGAAATTCTTGGTTTAGACAACTTACAACTGTGTCGTCTCCGTTCCGACTTAATTATAGTTCATAAAATCATATACCAAAATGTCCTACCTATTAACGACTACTTCACCTTCAACCGCAACAACGCACGAGCACGAAATCGATTTAAACTAAATGTCAACTGCTCCAAACTTGACTGGAAAAAATACAACTTCAGCAACAGAGTAATCAACGCCTGGAATGCACTACCTGATTCTGTGGTTTCTACTCCTAACCCCAAAACCTTTAACCTTAGACTATCTACAATTGACCTCTCTCCCTTTCTAAGAGGTCTGTAGTGGGCGTGCACCACTATGCCTACCGTCCCTGTCCTATTGTCTTCTTTTGTTACTTTTTATCATTACTTATCTAATGTTTTATTTGTACAAATTATCACCCTATAATTTTTTGACTAGATAGATAGATAGATAGATAGATAGATAGATAGATAGATAGATAGATAGATAGATAGATAGATAGATAGATAGATAGATTGATTTGGGGGCAATATGCTTATTTTCTGTAAACATAGAGTGGGCTGTAAAGCACTGTGAAGCGGTATATAAGTCTAAATGCTACTGCTATGCTATTAATATTGAAAATATCCTGGAGTTTGGGGAGATGAACTGGATTCTAAATGAAAAGGAATGCAAGATCTATCACCTTATCCTATTTTAGTTTAATAAATAATGTGAAAAGAATTCTAGAAGAATCTCACTTTTGGTTGTAGTACGATAACTAAGAACTTGAAAAGTTTTAGGAAAACAATCCAATGAACTGGTATCTAGCTTCTTAGCTATTGATATGGAATAGGAAATATCACTTAAAGACATAAATCTTCAACAGCAAAGAGTGGGGGGAGAGTTGACATTGATAATTTGGCAAAATACTTCTAGGATGTTTGTCAGTATACAGTTCCTCCTTAAGGAGGTGCCAAGCAATTTGCAGTTTTTGAAAAAAATGAAGTTTTAGGAATAGGGGAGGACCAGGATTTATTTGACTATAGAGAACTGTAGATAGTCTGTTACAGGAAAATTCTGCCATAAGAAAAATGTATGAGTAAAATAGCAATGAGGATAGTGCTCTATTTATTTACTGTGTTCCTCTATCTGACTATGGGTGTTGATCATAGGACCGGTGGAGTTTTATATCTAATAAGAGAAATACACCTTTCCATACACATGTTCTGAGTTTCTTGCCTCTATTAGGAATGAGGGGCGTACATAAGCGCACCACTGTGCCTACCGTCCCTGTCCTATTGTGTTCTTTTGTTACTTTTTATCATTACTTATCTAAGTTTTATTTGTACAAATTATCACCCTATAATTGTTTGACAAAATAAATAAATAAATAAAATAAAAATAAATAAATAGATAACCCTAATTTGATTTGGTGGGAGTGATAGAATTCTTGGTTTAGATAACAAAAAAATGGTATAAGGATAGAAGAGATATTGGCAACTTTGAATTTTGTATGGAAATGTTATGATTTTCTTATAATTAGGAGTTCAGATTTTGGAAAGATGGAATATAACTGTTCTTAATGTTAAAATAAAGAGGAGAGGCTTCTGAAAGCTTTTTGTTCTTTATGTTATTTATCAGCTAAGAAAATTCTGTATATACAGGGTGCGTTCCAAAAGTAATGCAATTTTTTTTTAAGCAATTTATTGAACAGATTTGCACAGACACTTAAAAATCTTCAAAGTACTGTCCTTGGGCCTCTACACATTTTTTCCAGTGACTCTGCCATGACTGGTATGTGCCCTGGAAGGCATCTTCGGGGACCTCTCACAAGGTCTTTGTCACAGCTGATTGGATCTCTTCTATGGACGAAAAACGTGCCTTGCCACAAAGCGCTACGACTCCGTGAGTTCCTGGCCAAACACCAGGTGCCAACACTGCCCCACCCCCCACCGCTATAGTCCTGATTTCGCCCCAGCAGACTTCTTTTTGTTCCCAGTCCTGAAAGGAACCCATTTTTCATCCATAGAAGAGATCCAATCAGCCGTGACAAAGACCTTGTGAGAGGTCCCTGAAGACGCCTTCCAGGGCACCTACCGGTCATGGTAGTGTTGCTGGAAAAAATGTGTAGAGGCCCAAGGACAATACTTTGAAGAATTTTAAGTGTTTGTACAAATCTGTTCAATAAATTACTTTTTTAAAAAAATTGCATTACTTTTGGAACACACCCTGTAAGTAAGGTTAGGCATGTAGGATGTGTTTTTTCTAATGTATGTTTTTAAAGTATGGTGGAGAAAAATAATTTTAAAAATTAAATCCAGAGTTAGAGGGACATGATTTACAAGCCATATATAAGAACATAAGAAGAGCCATGCTGAATCAGGCCAAAGCCCATCGAGTCCAGCATTCTGTGTCACACAGTGGCCCACCAATTGTCCATGGGGATCTTGAGCAGAAAGAGAAGGCAAGACCCTCCCTTTCCGTCAAGGGAATCCTGCCTGCCTCAACCAACTTAGAGGCAGCACTTGGACATCCGTTTCAATAACCATCTATATGCTTGGCATCCATTAATCTGTCTAATCCTGCCTTGAAGCTATCAAAGCTGACAGCTGTCACGACCTCTTCTGGAAGTGATTTCCCTAAACCAACGACCCTCTGGGTGAAGAAATATTTCCCTTGATTTGTCCTCACTTTCTTACCTATGAGCTTTAGGGAGTGCCCCCTTGTCCTAGTATTGTGTGATAGAGAAAAGAATTTTTCTCTATCCACCTTTTCTATCCCATGCATGATTTTATACACTTCGATCAAGTCACCCCTTAAACGCCGTCTTTTAAGGCTGAAGAGACCAAGGCGTTGTAACCTGGTATCATAAGGGAGGTCCTCCATTTCCTTTATCATTCTTGTTGCCTTTTTTTGCACCTTTTCCAATTCCATTATATCCTTCTTGAGGTGTGGTGTCCAGAACTGTACACTGTACTCCAAGTGTGGTCTCACCATTGATTTGTACAGAGGCAATATAACGCTTGCTGAACTATTTTCGATTCCCTTCCTAATCATGCCAAGCATGGAATTTGTTTTTTTTATGGCTGCTGTGCACTGGGTTGACATCTTCATTGAGCCGTCCACCAAAACCCCAAGATCCCTTTCTTGGGTTGTCTCGGAAAGTTTTGTCCCCATCAGTTGGTAAGTATAATTGGGGTTCTTTGCCCCGAGGTGCATAACTTTGCACTTGTTTAGGTTAAAATGCATTTGCCACTTTGTTGCCCACTCACTCAATTTCGAGAGATCCTTCTGGAGCTCCCGACAATCAGTTTCACTTTTCACTACCTGGAACAATTTCAGCAAACTTAGCTACCTCCCTATTTACTTCTACATGCAGATCACTAATGAATAAATTAAAATGTAAAAGTCCCAAAACTGAACCTCTTCTTATTTCTTTCCATCCAGAGAATTGTCTATTTATTGCCACCCTTTGCTTCTTACAATTTAGCCAGTTACCAGCAGAGCAAGGGCGAAGCCAACCACAGGACGTTTTTATGAGCCCAGACTCCAGGGAAGAAGAGGCAGATAATAAGATGGGTAAATCCGCATTTCAGACGTTTACAAAGACGAAGGGAACAAGTGTCAGGGAAGAAATATTAAGGGGAGGAACAGGTTAATTACTTTAGTGATTAATTCGTGACGTCCGGATGCCAGCAGAAAAGAAGGGCGGAGTTTTCAATGTTGCTATAAATTCAATGGACGTGCCATGATATGGCTGCGAATATGTGTATTTTAATAGTTGCTTTTGTTACTCTGGACTAATGCTGCCTAGCCATAAATCTTAAGATAAGGGAGGAGTACTGGAAGGATGTTTTTTGTGCTTTTTATCACTAAGGAATGAGATGAAAGAGTTTGCCTGCACATGCCGTATCACTAAAGAATGAGATGAAAGAGTTTGCCTGCACCTGACGTAGTTTGATAATGGAGGAGAGAAGGAATAAAGATGCTGTTTTTGCTTTATAAATTTCTGCATTCAGCGAGCCTTATTTCCAGAAACCAGAACAGTGTTGAAAACTCCCATCTGAATTAGAAAAGAAATTCAACCAGCCAGCTCAAGATGGCCAATTTAGTAAATGATGTGCATGCTTTAACACAAATAGTGGCTGCGTTGCAGGCACAGATCATCATGTTACAAAATCAAGCCGCAGTCCCTGTTCAACCACAAGTCATCATTCAATCAAGGCCAAAGATTTATTTAGCTAAGCCATCCATGGCCTGAAACCTAAAATTGTGAATGAGATGACATGCCATCCAACACGGTAAATGAACTCTACCAGAACTGTTTAACCATCGAGACTAATTTGTCATCTGCCCAGAAGCGTGTCACCAGATATGAAAACCAATTTGGAGAGAGAACCAGAGCAGTGCCAGCTCCACGTCAAAGATTTCACAACAACGGTTTCAACTCCATGCCAAGACGTCCCTTCTAGCTGCCAACAGACACGGGAAACCGACCAACTGTCATCGCTCGAGAGGAACCAATGGATCTAGGTATGGCCAGACCTTGCCTGAGTGAAGCTGAGAGAGCTAAACATCGAGCGGAAGGCCTATGCATGTATTGTGGCGAGGCTGGACACATTCTACCTACTTGCCCTCAGAGAAGACGTCTCACTTCTACGTCTACTCCACTCTCGAAATAAAGTAATAAAGTCAGGGAGAGGATCTGTCAATTAGTGCATTATTTTGAATCCATAACGAACCCAGTTAATATTAGACATTTCCAGACACAACCTGATGGGATAGTATATCTCTCACTGATGATATTTGTTTATTTAGAAACTATCTCACTCCAAAGCTCTTTGATAATATAAAAACATAACAAGAATAAGAAATCTCTAAGCAATAATAGACAATAATGATGTGAATCTTCTTTCATCATTAAGTGTCTTTTAGAAAAGCCTGGTTTTAACTCTTCTCCAGATGGCCATGGAGAAGCATTATTGCTTCCAAGTTAGGAGACATGCCACCAAGAATACATGTCTATCTACATTGTACCTATTATATAACGATTTATTCACAGGTTCATATTACTTACCACACAGCCTTGTGCCACTGAGTAAATTAAGATCACAATAAAAATACACAAAATGGTTCTAATTTGTATTGTCAGGCACCCTGGAAAACACTGAAAGACAAAACCAATATATATGCATTTGGAAAATAATTGTCCACACTATTGTTGTTGTTCTTATTAACACAAAAATGTAAAATCACAGTTGTCAGTTCTTTAGCTGATATTTATATGCATCAAATTCTTCCCTCAAATCTAGGATGTTATAATGTAGCAGTGTGCTACATGTATGAATTAATTACCTTTTGTAATTGACAGATGGAAATAGTGTCAAGGTGCAGATTTTTAAAGTGCCATCCAATATTTTTTGCTATGGCACCTAGTATGCCAATCACCATGGCTGGTTTATGTCATAATTTTTCAAGTTCAATTTTCAAATCTTTCATACCAGGTAATCTTTTCTAATTCTAATTCTTATTCTTTTTGAAAGATGTCACAAAAGTAATAATGTCCTGATGCATTTCCTTCACCCCACAAAAAGGAAAAATGTTTTATTTCTTGTGGTAATAAAACGTAACTCAATTGTATTCTCAGATCATGTTTCAATTATATTAGCATTTGATTTCAAAGAAGTTTAGTCACAGGGTAATGATGTTTCTGATAATATTTATTATATTAAACAATAAAAATGATAATTTTGTGAATATAGTCAAGATTTTAACAATCAATAGGTTGTATGGAATGCATATAAAGTTTATATATTATGTGGATGTTCACACCTCATGAAAAGTAAAAGTTTAAGTTACAAACAAATGTAATATTGATTGAACAATGTTTACTGGCATCCACAAGGAATCACATGAAACAGACTTATAATGCATTCTAAGTGAATCTTAGTGTAGATGTACTAAAAATTAGATAAAGGCCTATTATTGTTATATGCTGAAAGACATATTGCAATTGTTGAAATTAATTGTCTAAAGTAAGTTATTAGATATTGATTTTTACCTAATTTTGTTAAATTTATTATTTTTAACCAATAGCAAGATGAACAGCAACATAGTTGTGGTGGTAAAATAGATTCTCTTAATAAAATAAATAAACTCTTTAAAATTTATATTTTTCATGAAACAAATTGCCCACAATGAATATGCAAGAGAAAAGGTAAAACTTTGAGTATGCTGGTAATAAAGTCACAAGTAAGCTGTTTTCTTTTGTAAAGTTTTAGCCTCATAGTCAAGCCAATTTTTTCTGCTCCACTTGTTATTGGAAAGAAAGTTTTCTGTCTAAGTGTTTATCTCTAACCACTCTGCAACACAGGTATTCACTTCCATGAGCTGGCCACCAAAGGCTTTCTCTGCCTTCTCTTTGGTTCAATAAAAACTGTTGATGACTACTCAAATTTCAAGCACAATGTAAGGGATAGTGTGACCTCTCTTGAGGCTTTTCAAAATCTTTCTTTAGTTTTATTCCAGCTATCTACTTCTCCACGATTCCCCCTTGTTGTTTTCTTTTCTATATTATTGTTCCTAACAATAATGATGCTAATAATGCAAACTGAACATTAGAACTCCAGAATCAATATACCAACAAAACAATCATTTAAATACAAGTAGTTAGGATAAGCTAAATTAATTCATAACAAACTCATTTTCACAGCAGAAAACTCTTCAATCAATTATCACTTATTTAACCAAGTATGATGCATTAATCATTTCTCTATGTGTCAGAACTGGTTCAACTTTTATTTTCACCAATAAAAGTAGATTTAATAAAAGGGTATTTTTAATAAAGTGAAATATAGGACTCCTAAAAGCCCTAAATGACATTAGGTATTATACATTAAAACGGCTATCTATCTATAGACATGAAATATAGAAGAAATAAAATCAAGACTGGGATAATTGATACCTATATTCATTTTCCACAAAACCTTTTGCATTTCACTTACTTGTACTTGAGTGACATGTAGATACATGATGCATGCCACCAGGAAGCACATACAAAATACTAAGAGAACAAGGACTACGGTACTCCTAGGAAGAAGGAAAAACATATTAAAACTAAGTAATTGCACACAAATAAAAGCAAATTCTTAACATTACTAGAATCTATCTAAAGATAAGATTTTTTTTCTCAATACATAGGTTCCTTCATGTTGTATTCTAAATATTCTTTTTCTGATGTTCATTTTTAGTGGAATTACTTTTTTGTATATAATTAGTAGAACAATAATTCTTTGAAAAAAATGCAAAACATGTCTTTGTGAATAAAGTTTACCATGATTGCTTTTAAGAATAATGTTTAGATATAGCACATTTGATATGCTGACACTGGTAAGATAAAAAATATTATATAGCGTACTGTATTTACAGAAAACAAAGAATGTAGTTAAGCAATAGCATTTAGACATACAGTGGTACCATTACTTATGAACGCCACTACTGATGAACTTTTTGAGATAAAAACCCGGTGTTCAAGATTTTTTTGCCTCTACTTCCGAACCATTTTCCACTTATGAACCCGAGCCCAGTTGCAAGCACTCTCTTACTGAGCGTGCACTCCCTTACTGCTGTAGGGATTCCCCTCCTATGTGACTGCCACCGCTGACTGTTGCTGGCTGAAGCGCTTGGGATTTTCCATTTGTTTGCGGCGGCAGTCCAGAGGTGGGGACCTCCCCTTCCTAATTTCATGGCTGAGAGCAGAAAAGAGAGCCGAGTTCCGCGACCTCACTTTCCTAACTGCATCTCTTTCCCCCTCCTCCCTTGACTTCAGAGGGAGAAGAAGGGGGGGACTGGCTGCAGCACCCCAGGGACCACTCACCTCCAGCTGCATGTGCATGTGTCTGCCTGCCTCTTGCACCCCCATTTTCCCCTCACCCCGGGTGTGCAAGGTGCGTGTGTGGCTCTGCTTTGCAACGATGTCTGTGCACCCTGCTGGCTGCAACTCGAGTAGGCGACGATGGAGCTGCTGAAGAGGGGTGGCCGCCACCACCACTCCTTCACCTCCTCTTCCTCCTACTCCCCGGTGAGGGTCCCCATCTCATCTGCCCACCACCTCTTGCCCTGCGCCGCCTCTACTGCCTAGCCTCACCAACAAGAGGGACTCCCATGCTCTGCGGGGCTCTGAAGAGCGAGACCCCAGCCTCCACCTTGCCTGGCCAGCCTTCACTGAGATCACAGAAGCCCCTTCTAAGCTCCTGAAGGCCTTCCCCCTCCTCTTTCTCCCTTCCAGACAGGTGCATCTGGACAAGCCAACCTTTGGGGTGAGGACTGACCAGGCAGGCTCACACCTTTGGAAGTTGCATGGAAAAAATGGGGTAGTGGGGAAGGGGTGCGCGAGGAATTGGGTGGGTGGGTGAGGTTGGAGAGGGGCCTATGGTGATCCAAAGCCTGGAAAGGAGCTTTGGGTGGAGGGGCATGGAAGCGAGGTCCTGAGACAAAGGAAGCAAAGATGCAAAGAGTTGGGGGAGCTGAGGTATCTAAGCAGGGGTCCTATCGAGAGAACAGTGGTGGTGGTGATGCTGGGTGGGTGGGAGAGAAATGCTTTTCCACAGCCTACCCATCCCCCAAACCCGCCTCGCCAAAAAGGTGATCACGCTGTGCAAGGGAAATGGGTGGAACACGGAGAGGTGGGGTCGTGGGAGGCGCGGGAGTGGAGGGGGGGGCGGCGAAGGGAGGAGGGAGCACTTGACCAAGCCTAACTTGGCCAGCCTTGGGTACAAAAGCATGGCTGGAACAATAGAGCGCCTTCCACTGTCTCCCCCTCCCTCCTTCCAAAGCTGCGCATCCCCGCAGTGCAGCCCCCACCCCAAGGGTTGGCTTGCCCAGATGCACCTGTCTGGGAGAGAGAGGAAGGGGGCATGGAAAGGGCTTCTGCAATCTCAGCAAAGGCTGGCCGGGCAAGGGGAACGACAGAGGCTGGGGTGTCGCCCTCCAGAGCCCCATGCCACATAGGGGTCCCTCTGGGTTGGCGAGGCAGTGCAGGGTAAAGGGTAGCGAGCAGACAAGATGAGGACTCCCACCAGGGGAGGAGGAGGAAGAGGAAGAGGAGTGGTGGCGGTGGCCGCCCTTCTTCAGCAGCTCAATCGTTGCCTACTCAGGTTGCAGCCCGCGGGGTGCAGACATTGTTGCAAAGCAGCGAGGTGAGAGAGGCAGAATTGCGTGCGTGTGCACCTTGCACACCTGGTGTGGGGGTAAAATGGGGGTGCAAGAGGCAGGCAGACACATACATGCGTGGGTGGAGCTGGAGGGGTCCCTGGGGTGCTGCAGCCAGTCCCTCCTTCTTCTTCCCCCTCTGAAGCTGAGGGAGGAGGGGGAAAGAGATGCAGTTAGGAAGGGGAGGTTATGGAACTTGACTCTCTCTTACACTCTTGGCCATGCAGTTAGGAAGGGGAGGTCACACTCCAGAATTGGTCCCAGCTGCCCGTGTTTATTCTGCCTCCTCTTTCTTCATCTCCCTGCCCGCTCATGCGCGCCCTCATCCCTGGCAGCTGCGCTCCCTCTTGTTTGTTCCATGGGGAGCGGGCACATGTCTCTCCTCCTCACTTCTGCTACTCCTTCCGCTGCTCCTTCTAATTAAGACAGTTCTCGAGCCTGCCGAGAGAGTGGGGAGTTAAAGCCAGCTGCTTTGGTTGCCTTGAAGGGATTCCTCTAGAGGACACAGGTGCCAGGCACAGAGTGAGAACCAGGGAGCCTTGTCTGAGGCCAAAGCGCCGATCTTTGCCACTGCCAGGATTCCCCTTTGCCTGCCACCACCACTGAAAACACTTTCAAAAAGGGTGGAAGCCCTGCCGGCTGACAAGCCGCCAGGCAGCTTCCTGCACATGTTAATCCACCCACAAGGCTCCCTCCGGGCAGCCTTTGCTGTCTTTCCCCACACACCTGCCTCCTCCACCCGCCCCCGAACAAGGATCTATCTGAATGCTGGAGGTAATAAGGTAAATGTTTTGTGTTTTGTTATGGTTTTGCATACATTATTTGCTTTTACATTGATTTCTATGGGAACATTGCTTCTACCCATAAATATTTCTACTTATTAACCTGGTCACAGAATGAACTAAGTTCATAAGTAGAGGTACCACTGTATATCCTACTTCTTAGTGCTTTACAGGCAGGGTTGGGCCTCAAACTGGAACACCAGAAATGCCATGACAGAAATGGAGTACGTAGTCTCGTTCCATTGCTGCCTGGCGTGCACGTGCCATGCACATGCAACCAACGCAATTCTGGTAAAAATTACTGGAAAGAAACTGGCAATTTTTGCTGCCAGAATGAGATTTCAGCTGCTGCACATGCACAGCTGCTGAATATTGCAGCATCACCTAGAGCAGCAGCTGGGGCCAGCAGCAAAAATGGCCTGCCCCAACTCTGGCCAAGTGGCCTGCTCTTTGATCTCCTGGGCCACAGGACAGATGTCTGCGGCATGGGAGAGCACAGTGCAGGCCGTGCTGCCAGAATTGGGGCCACCCGGCCTGCTCCCTGTGCCATGGCCCCTGCAGGAGGTGAGCACCAGAGAAAGGTAAGCAGGGATGAGGTGTGTGGCAAGGCAAGCAGTGGGAGGAGCAAGGGCAAGGGGCACAGCAGGGCAAGCAGCAGGGGGAGCAAGGGTAAGGGCCACAGCAGGGCAAGTGGCATGGGGAGCAAAGGCAAGCGGCGTGGCAGGGCAAGCGGCGTGGGGAGCAAAGGCAAGCAGTGTGGCATGGCATGCAGCAGGGGGAGCAAGGACCATGGCAGGGCAAGGGGCAGGGGGAGCAAGGGCAAGCAGTATGGCAGAGGGAGCAGCAGGGGAGGAAGGACTGCAGCATGGGGAACAAGGGCAAGTGGTACAGCAGGGCGAGTGGCGGAAGGAGCAGGGGTGAGCGGCTGTTACTATTTATTTATTTATTTATTTATTGGATTTGTTTGTTTATTTATTTATTGGATTTGTTTATTTATTGGATTTGTATGCTGCCCCTCTCCGCAGACTCGGGCGGCTAACAACAGCAATAAAACAGTATATAACAAAATCCAATACTAAAAACAGTTAAAAACCCATTATATAAAAACCAATCATACATACAGACATACCATGCATAAAATTGTAAAAGCCTAGGGGGAAGTGTATCTCAGTTCCCCCATGCCTGGCGGCAGAGGTGGGTTTTAAGCAGCTTTCGAAAGGCAAGGAGGTTGGGGGCAATTCTAATCTCTGGGGGGAGTTGGTTCCAGAGGGCCGGGGCCGCCACAGAGCAGGCTCTTCCTCTGGGTCCCGCCAAGCAACATTGGTTGACGGGACCCGGAGAAGACCCACTTTGTGGGACCTAACTGGTCGCTGGGATTCTTGCAGCAAAAGGCGGTCCCTGGTCCGGTGCCATGAAGGGCTTTATAGGTCATAACCAACACTTTGAATTGTGACCGGAAACTGGTCGGCAACCAATGCAGACTGCGGAGTGTTGGTGTAACATGGGCATATTTGGGAAAGCCCCTGATTGCTCTCGCAGCTACTTACCGGTTTCTGGGCCTTTTTGCTTCTGCATATGAGCAGAAGCAAAAAAATCCCCAGAAATTGCATCCATGTTTATCATCGCGCATGATTCAGCTTCTCTGCATGCGCAGAAGCCGAATCCAGCACCAGCTGCATGCCCAGCATGCCCACCATAGTTCCCTCTAAGCTGAGCAGTGAGCAATCGCTCACATAAAAATCATCATCAACTCAGAGTTTTCCAAACCTGCCCAGAAGCCGAGAGGGAAAGAGTGAGAGGGAAGGAGAGAGAGAGGAAGAGAGGAAGAGAGAGAAAGAGATAGAAAAAAGAGAGGAAGGAAAAGAGAAAGAAAAAGAATGGGAGTAAGGAAGAGAGAAAGAAAATCAAAATCTAGTTTGAAACTAGCTCAACTATTTAAGTGGCATTTTGGTATTGATAGAGTTGCCCTATTATGAGCTCACTGTTATAGACATACAGTACAGTATTTTATTTTGAAATTCTCTGAGGCAAAACAGGGTGGGTTTTTTATTTGTTTGTTTGTTTATTTATTTATTATTTCTGTGCCGCCCAGTCCTGAAGGGACTGCCGCTCAGACACTATACTTTTCCGCCCACCCCCCAAAAAATTAGAGGGAACACTGATGCCCACACTCCCCGCCCGTTCCAGTAGCACTGAAAATGATAGCCCACCGCTGTTTACAGGCCTCTGTAAACAGGCAGTTTACAGAGTCCGTATATTTCCCCCTACAATCTGGCTTCTCATTTTATCGATTTCAGAAGGCTGAGTCATCCATGAGGATCAAACTCCTGGCTGTGAACTGAACTAGTCAGCAATACTGCATTCTAACCACAGTGCCACCCCAGCTCCTAACACCATGGGTGAAGCCCTAAATTGGTCGTAAAGGACTGAATTGTTATATCTCCTTCCCACAATGGCTAGGGTCACATTTTCATTGGCTTCATTACTGATCTACACATGTCAAGGCCCCAAGTACTGTTCCAGTGATAGTTTATCTCCTTAATAAGATGGATTATTTCATTCTCTATCATATACAGTGGTCCCTCGATTTACGCGTTCTCGATTAACGCGAAACGCTGCAACGCGGTTTTTCAAAAAATATTAATTAAAAAATACGTTCGCGTTTTTTTTGCTATACCACGGTTTTTCCCGCCCGATGACGTCATGCTGATTGCTGATTGGCCAAAATCTCAACCAATCGTTGCAAACGCAAAAAAAAGCTTTGCAACTGAACTTTTGGAACTTGTTCAGACTTGTTGCAAGATGCCTCCTAAACGTTGTGCTCGGAGTGCTGGCGGCGACGCTAAAAAGACCAGGAGGATACTCACAATTAAAGAGAAAATTGACATTTTGGACATGCTGAAAGGGGGACGCTCTTATGCAGATGTTGGTCGGCAGTATGGGATCAACGAATCGAGTGTGCGAACCATTCGTGACGACGAGAAAAAGATAAGGCAAAGTTCCCTGATGGCCTTCAACAAGGCTGCAAAAAGAATGGTGACGCCTAGAAACAAACGGCTCATGAAGATGGAAGCTGCTTTGTCCCTGTGGGTACAAGACTGCCGCAAAAAGAGCATTGCTTTGGATACCAACACTATCAGAACCAAGGCACAACAATTGTACAACCGTCTTGAAGACACAGAAGAAGGCGATGCAGATGAGGGAAACGCAGGTAAGGGCTGGGTTTTTTTATTCTGTCATTAGATACTGTATTTAAGTGTTTTTTAAGGAAGGAGCAGGGAAGGAGGGAGGGAAGGAGGGAAGGAGGGAGGGAGAGAAGAGAGGGAGGGAGGGAGGGAGAGAAGAGAAGGAAGGAGGGAAGGAGGGAGGGAGAGAAGAGAAGGAAGGAGGGAGGGAGGGAGAGAAGAGAGGGAAGGAAGGAGGGAGGGAGAGAAGAGAGGGAAGGAGGGAGGGAGGGAGAGAAGAGAGGGAAGGAGGGAGGGAGGGAGAGAAGAGAAGGAGGGAAGGAGGGAGGGAGGGAGAGAAGAGAGGGAAGGAAGGAAGGAGGGAAGGAGGTGGGCATTTACTCTTTATGCTTTCATTCAAGTCACTTCTCTCTCCCTTTCCTGTCATTCTGCAGCCTCAGCCTCAGCCTCAGCCCCAGCCACATTCACAGCAAGCAAAGGGTGGTTTGAGAAATTTCAACGGCGCTATGGCCTGAAGAGTGTGTCATTGCACGGAGAAGCTGCCTCAGCAGATACAGGTGCAGCAGAAAACTTTGTCCAGCGCACGTTTAAAGAGCTAATTGCAGAAGGTGGCTACCTTCCAGAACAGGTGTTCAACATGGACGAAACAGGCCTGTTCTGGAAGAGGATGCCTTCAAGGACTTTCTTGATGCAAGATGAAGCCAAAGCCCCTGGCTTTAAGGCCATGAAAGATCGAGTGACTTTGATCATGTGTGGGAATGCAGCAGGCTTTTTGCTGAAGCCAGGGCTAATTTATAAGTCACAAAATCCAAGAGCCCTCAAGAACAGAAATAAGAATGCATTGCCAGTGTACTGGATGCATAATGCTAAAGCATGGATTACAAAACCCCTCACGCGGGACTGGTTTCATCAGTGCTTCATCCCACAGGTGAAGGATTATTTGGCTGGCAAAGGACTGGATTTCAAAGTGCTTCTCCTAATGGACAATGCTGGCGGCCATGATCACCTGGACCATGAACATGATGGGGTGCAAGTTGAATTCTTGCCACCAAACACCACATCGCTTATCCAGCCGATGGATCAAGGTATTATCCGTGCATTTAAGGCACTGTACACGCGCAATTCTCTTGGAAGCATCGTGGAAGCAATGGATGCTGATGACAACTTCACATTGAAGGCCTACTGGCGTCAGTACACAATTGCATCTTGTCTGAAGAACATTCAGAATGCCTTGACAGATATGAAGACACAGACAATGAATGCCTGCTGGAGGAAATTGTGGCCAGAAGTGGTGCATGATTACAAGGGATTTGCTCCCGAAGAAATCCAAGATGCTGCAGTCCAGAACTCTGTGAAGCTGGCACAGGCACTGGGTGGAGAAGGCTTCGTTGACATGACAGCAGAGGAAGTCAATGGTTTGCTTGATGAGCATGGCCTACCGCTGACAGACAAAGATCTGGAGGAGCTGACCAGGTCAGCGAGTGAAGAAGAGGAGGAAGCGGAAGCTGAACAAGCTGAGGAAGAAGAAGATGTTGGCCTAACGCTTGAGCGGCTTGCAGAACTGAACAGAGCCACTTCAAATGTACAACGCATGGTGGAACTTTGGGATCCCAACATGACTCGCTCTATACAGTTTAACGCCTCCCTTGACAACATCTTTGCACCATACAGATCCATGTTAGCCCAGGAAAAGAAACGGCGCCAACAACTGCCCATGACCATGTTTGTCACAAAAACCAAGAGGTCTGTCACACCATCACCTGCAGCGTCCATTGTAGAAATGGTGATAGAAGAAGATCCCTAGTTACTGTATCCCAGTTATGCTAACCCCCACCCCACCCCAAAAAATGTAAATAAATATGTTATTGTTCATAACTTAAGAGTCTTATTCAATGTGTACAGTAGGTAATGGTAATTAAGGGGATGGGAAATGGTAATTTATGGGTTAAAAGTGTTGGGACTGAGTGGCACACAGTCTGTACAGAAGAATGAATGAATGAATGACTGAGTGAATGAATGAAATTCAAACACAGGTGAGAGCTGGGGGGTTTTATTCTGTCATTACACAGTACAGTAACAGTACAGTTACAGTTTAAGTGCTTTTTGAGAAAGGAGGGAGAGAAGGGAGGGAGGGAGAGGAGGGAGGGAGAGAAGAGAAGGAGGGAAGGAGGGAGGGAGAGAAGGGAGGGAGAGAAGAGAAGGAGGGAAGGAAGGAGGGAGGGAGAGAAGGGAGGGAGAGAAGGAGGGAAGGAGGGAGGGAGAGAAGGAGGGAAGGAGGGAGGGAGAGAAGGGAGAGAAGGGAGGGAGAGAAGAGAAGGAGGGAAGGAAGGAGGGAGGGAGAGAAGAGAAGGAGGGAAGGAAGGAGGGAGAGAAGGAGGGAAGGAGGGAGGGAGAGAAGGAGGGAAGGAGGGAGGGAAGGAGGGAAGGAGGGAGGGAGAGAAGAGAAGGAGGGAGGGAGGGAGGTTTGCCATTGCCGCCAGCGCTGGCCCTGCCCCAAGAAAGCCGGTGAGAGGAAGGAGAGAAGGGAAGGAGGGAGGTTTGCCATTGCCGCCAGCGCTGCCCCTGCCCCAAAGAAAGCCGGTGAGAGGAAGGAGAGAAGGGAAGGAGGGAGGTTTGCCATTGCCGCCAGCGCTGGCCCTGCCCCAAGAAAGCCGGTGAGAGGAAGGAGAGAAGGGAAGGAGGGAGGTTTGCCATTGCCGCCAGCGCTGCCCCTGCCCCAAAGAAAGCCGGTGAGAGGAAGGAGAGAAGGGAAGGAGGGAGGTTTGCCATTGCCGCCAGCGCTGGCCCTGCCCCAAGAAAGCCGGTGAGAGGAAGGAGAGAAGGGAAGGAGGGAGGTTTGCCATTGCCGCCAGCGCTGCCCCTGCCCCAAAGAAAGCCGGTGAGAGGAAGGAGAGAAGGGAAGGAGGGAGGTTTGCCATTGCCGCCAGCGCTGGCCCTGCCCCAAGAAAGCCGGTGAGCGGGGCGAATCGGGCGGGCGGGGGGTAGCGGCAAGGAGCCTGGAAAAATCACCATTGCATTGCCAGCCTCCGAATTTGCGTCGCTCCACCTTCTGCGCATGTGCGGCCAGGGCGCGCATGCGCAGAAGGTTTTTTACTTCCGCATCCAGTATAACGCGGAAATCGGTTAGCGCGGGAGGTCTTGGAACGTAACCCCCGCGCTAACCGAGGGATCACTGTATTATCCTAATTCTACTCCTCAAACAGCTTTCTTAAAATGACACATTGCTTAATTTCCTCATTCCTAATAGAGGCAAGAAACTCAGAACATGTGTATGGAAAGGTGTATTTCTCTTATTAGATATAAAACTCCACCGGTCCTATGATCAACACCCCATAGTCAGATAGAGGAACACAGTAAATAAATAAAGCACTATCCTCATTGCTATTTTACTCATACATTTTTCTTATGGCAGAATTTTCCTGTAACAGACTATCTACAGTTCTCTATAGTCAAATAAATCCTGGTCCTCCCCTATTCCTAAAACTTCATTTTTTTCAAAAACTGCAAATTGCTTGGCACCTCCTTAAGGAGGAACTGTATACTGACAAACATCCTAGAAGTATTTTGCCAAATTATCAATGTCAACTCTCCCCCCACTCTTTGCTGTTGAAGATTTATGTCTTTAAGTGATATTTCCTATTCCATATCAATAGCTAAGAAGCTAGATACCAGTTCATTGGATTGTTTTCCTAAAACTTTTCAAGTTCTTAGTTATCGTACTACAACCAAAAGTGAGATTCTTCTAGAATTCTTTTTCACATTATTTATTAAACTAAAATAGGATAAGGTGATAGATCTTGCATTCCTTTTCATTTAGAATCCAGTTCATCTCCCCAAACTCCAGGATATTTTCAATATTAATAGCATAGCAGTAGCATTTAGACTTATATACCGCTTCACAGTGCTTTACAGCCCACTCTATGTTTACAGAAAATAAGCATATTGCCCCCAAATCTATCTATCTATCTATCTATCTATCTATCTATCTATCTATCTATCTATCTATCTATCTATCTATCTATCTATCTATCTATCTATCTAGTCAAAAAATTATAGGGTGATAATTTGTACAAATAAAACATTAGATAAGTAATGATAAAAAGTAACAAAAGAAGACAATAGGACAGGGACGGTAGGCATAGTGGTGCACTTATGCACGCCCCTTACAGACCTCTTAGAAAGGGAGAGAGGTCAATTGTAGATAGTCTAAGGTTAAAGGTTTTGGGGTTAGGAGTAGAAACCACAGAATCAGGTAGTGCATTCCAGGCGTTGATTACTCTGTTGCTCAAGTTGTATTTTTTGCAATCAAGTTGAAGCGGTTGACATTTAGTTTAAATCGATTTCGTGCTCGTGCGTTGTTGCGGTTGAAGGTGAAGTAGTCGTTAACAAGTAGGACATTTTGGTATATGATTTTATGAACTATAATTAAGTCGGAATGGACACGATGGAGTTGTAAGTTGTCTAAACCAAGAATTTCAAGTCTGGCGGAGTAAGGTATTTTGTTGTGAGAAGAGGAATGAAGGATTCTTCTTGTGAAATATTTCTGGACTCTCTCAATTGTGTTGATGTCAGATATACAATGTGGGTTCCCTACGGGCGAGCTGTATTCTAGGATTGGTCTGACAAATGTTTTGTAAGCTCTTGTTAGCAGTTCAAAATTACCAGAGAAGAAGCTGTGAAGGATTAGGTTAACAACTCTTAAAGCCTTTTTGGCAATGTTGTTGCAGTGGGCTCTAGGGTTTAGGTAATTGGATATAAGTACTCCAAGGTCTTTGACAGATTGAGGGTTATCAATAACTTCAATTCCTCCAAGTTTATATTTAGTATTTGATTGTTTTTACCAATGTGTAAAACAGAGCATTTAGTGGTAGAGATTTGAAGTTGCCAGGTTTTAGATCATTCTGCTACGTGGTCAAGGTCTTTTTGAAGGGTAGCAGCATTGTCGGTGGTATTAAATAGTTTGACATCATCTGCAAAGAGAACGCAATTGCTAGTGATGCAATCACAAAGATCGCTTATGTATAGTATGAATAGTGTGGGTCCTAAAACACTACCTTGAGGGACACCACTGTTAACAGGAGCAGGAAGAGAAGTGGCTCTTCCTATTTTGACCACTTGTTGTCTGTTAGATAGGAATGCTGTTAACCAATTGTGTAGTAGTCCAGAGAACCGTAGGATTTGAGTTTCAGAAGAAGTTTGTCATGGACAACTGAGTCAAAGGCTTTGCAAAAGTCGATATAGATTGCATCAAATGGATTACCTTAGTCAAGTTGAGTGGTCCAAATGTTTTTACAGTGTAAGAGTTGTAGATTACAGGATAATTTTCTTCTGAAACCAAATTGTTTATTGGAAAGTAGGTTATTAGCTTCAGGGTGGAGTGTAATGGATTGGTTTATGATTTATCTGGGTCCTCATTTTACCCACCTTGGAAGGATGGAAGGCTGAGTCAACCATGAGCCCACTGAGATTTGATCTGCTGTCAGCCGTGATCAGAAGAAGTACTTTACAGTTCTGCACTCTGACCACTGCACCACTCTTGGTTCTTATGTGAATTTGTAAAAAGACTATTAATTTTATTATTAAAGGAGGAATGTCTGGACAAATTATCTTGGATCCCAAATTACATATAAAAATAAGATTGGATAACAATTCCTGAGTATCTCACAAAATAGAGTTACAGTATATCAAATAAGTGATAGTTACTTTAGATAGGATGAGCTAGAAATAAAAATAATAGGAGACAACTAGAAGTTAAATATCTTATTGAGTACATTTCTTTCATATGAAAGAAAAAATAAATATTGGTTATTATAATCAACTTTTCTTGTTGTGCTACAGTATATCCTGTCCACAATTCTACAATACCCTTCCCAAGAATATATACTTTCTATAGTGGTTGGACCCTTCCTTTTGTGGAATTAATTTCGTTGGTTAGCTGCATTTTCACAAATTGACATAATTGTAATAATGGTTTATAGTTCTTTCAAGGGTAGTCTTTGATGATACTTATGTATATTATTTATTGTCTTTGCCTTCTACTTCATTCATTCTGCCAATCATCATTTTTTTCCTAATGGTTTTAATCAATATTTAATCAATATTTAATTAATATTTGATATAATAGTGTGATTTTTTTTTAACCTATATATAAACTTTGTACAGTAGTTTGTTTCTTACTTTCTGTTTTATTTTTCTGGAATAAATTACTTTCATAAAACATTAATTTCTTTTAGAAAGCTCTTAGCACAGTGTGGAAGCATTTCTTTCAAACTGAGGTAAGTCATTAATCACTCTTTCTGTCAGAAAGAAGCCATAATCATCATATACGGTTAGGACTTTCAATTTGTATTGTTTGATGAATGAATTTAACAATGTAGAATTTCAACTGCTTTTATATTTCAGTAGAAATAAATAGATTAAATAAATAATACTTCCTCTTTTAAACAAAGAAAGAAAGAAATAGCCGATGGATGGATATACACTAACTCTCCCCTGAAACAAATATTTTAAAAAACATCTATGAGCTATTCTTTTCCCTAAAAAAAAGAATCCTGATCTCAGTTTGTATTAGAACATCACATGGTTGTACTTGAAGGGGAAAAAAGTAAATAAGGCATTATGATACACAATTTATATATACAGTGGTACCTCGGTATTCGAATGCTTCGTTTCTCGTACATTTCGGATAACGAACAAAATTTTCGGCAAAAATTTGCTTTGGTATCTGAACAAAAATTCAGATACCGAACAGCCAGAGAAAATTTTGTTCATTATCCGAAATGTAATCCCGGCAGCTTCAGGCGGCTGAGGAGCTCTCTAAGAGCTCCAAGCTGCAGGAAGGGTGGGGGCTGCTGCAATCTTGGCAGCTTCTGGGGGCTCTTTTACTCATTGCTTCCTCTTATTACCTGTAAGCAGCTTCAAAAACTTTCTCCTTCCCTGTGGCTGCAACAGCGGCGGCTTCCCTTCCAGTAGCAACAGCGCCGGGAACGTCACGTGACGAAGGGAAGCCGCTGGAGCCATCTCAGCAGTTGCTACCGCTCCAGCAGCTTCCCTTCATTACGTGACTTCCCGGCGCTCTTGCTACTGGAAGGGAAGCCGCCGCTGTTGCAGCCACAGAGAAGGAGAAAGTTTTTGAAGCTGCTTACAGGTAATAAAAGGAAGCAATGAGGAAAAGAGCCCCCCAAAGCTGCCGGGATTGCAGCAGCCCCCACCTTTCCTGCAGCTTGGAGTAGCGAATTTATTTATCCCATTGGAAATAAAGAAAATAGATTTAATTGGTTCCCAGCGAGTTAACAGGGGCTGGAAACCAATTAAATCCATTTCCATTATTTCCTCTGGGATAAATAAATTCGGTACTCGACCAAATCGGTTCTCGGCCACACTTCTGGAACGAATTGTGGTAGAGTACCGAGGTACCACTGTAATTTGTTTAACCCTTGATTTTTTTTTACACTGATTTTATGATGCACTGAATCTTTGGCTCTTAAATTTCCATTAGCATTAGAAAAGCCATGAATGCAGTTATTGCTGTTAAACTTTGCTAGATCCAAGATGAAAATAGCAACAAAAGCAAATTTGCTTTATGGACAAATATAGAAATATCTTTGTTTTATTACTTCCTACAAGGTTTGATTTTCCACAAGCAATCCCCTGCACTAGCTTTATTCCAAATAACTTCAGTTAAAGAGCAATGGAAAATTTTCAAAGCTAAAAGACCTTAATTGAGGGTCTTTTTAGTATGTTGGATAGAATATAAGAATGAGACACTTAATGAATACAAAACACATTCAAAATACTTATATACCTATATAAATGCACTTGGCATTTAAATTATTGGAAACAAAATAACTTACTGTGGTATTATTAAAAGGTAGACAAGGCCAAATAAGGCAGCTAGAATCAGTGACAAGACTACAGCACTGGTGAAATATTCATCCTGAAGTTGGTGATACTGTGAATGAAAGAGGGGAAGTAGAGAAACAGAATTAGTTAGCCATTTACTTTGCATTTTGTGATTCTGAAGACAATTGTGCTAAAAATAAAGTAGAAAAAGTTATTTAAAATCCTGAAGTTTATCGGTTACATATTTATTTTAAAATGTTTATACTTAGCACAGATTTGGAAAACAATCTTTTTCTAAATTTCAGAATTCTTTGCAAATCAGAATGAGTCTTTACATCATTCCTTATCTTGGAATCAGGAAAAAAAAAGGGGGGGGATCCCAGATAAATGTATGCTATACTTGAAAGTATGTTTTGTTTTGTTTTTAATTTATTTTTGTCCAATACACAATGAGAGTTTTAGTGGGTATATATATGTGTGTGTGTGTGTGTGTGTCACATGTTTTGTTTTGTTTTTTGCTGAATTTGAAAATTAAGGGAGACTAAGATAGATCTATTTCGGCCTTATTTTGGCCTCATCAGCTAGCCAGACCCTCACTGGGACTTGAACCTGCAACCTTTGCCTTGTAAGGCAGAGAATTATCCTCTAGGCTACAGTATCCAATCCCTTCAGCTCTGCACCAGGGAAGGGTTACATATTTTTGTATCGAATCACCCTGGTATATTGAAGGAACATCATAGCTCCTTATATATATACACACATAGTAAATACATGATGAAGGTTATAGAGGAGATACTCATATTAAAATATATCTATGAAATAATAGAAAAGAAGATATAGTAATAGAACATATCAATGAAAGAATAGAAGAGATATAGGAATAGAAGAAAGGAATAGGAGATATAGGAGAGCAGTAGGACAGAGGACAGAAGGCACTCTAGTGCACTTGTACTCGCCCCTTACTGACCTCTTAGGAATCTGGATAGGTCAACCGTAGATAATCTAAGGGTAAAGTGTTGGGGGTTTGGAGATGACACTATGGAGTCCGGTAATGAGTTCCATGCTTTGACAACTCGGTTACTGAAGTCATATTTTTTACAGTCAAGTTTGGAGCGGTTAATATTAAGTTTAAATCTGTTGTGTGCTCTTGTGTTGTTGTAGTTGAAGCTGAAGTAGTCGCCGACAGGCAGGACGTTGCAGCATATGATCTTGTGGGCAATACTTAGATCATGTTTAAGACGTCTTAGTTCTAGGCTTTCTAGGCCCAGGATTGAAAGTCTAGTCTCGTAGGGTATTCTGTTTCAAGTGGAGGAGTGAAGGGCTCTTCTGGTGAAGTATCTTTGGACATTTTCAAGGGTGTTAATGTCTGAGATGCAATATGGGTTTCAAACAGATGAGCTGTATTCGAGGATGGGTCTGGCAAAAGTTTTGTAAGCTCTGGTAAGCAGTGTGAGATTGCCAGAGCAGAAGCTACGTAGGATTAGGTTTACAACTCTTGAAGCCTTCTTGACTATGTTGTTGCAGTGGGCTTTGGCACTTAAATCTTTTGTTATTAGTATACCGAGGTCTTTAACCGAGTGGGGATTATCTGTGATAATTTGATTATTCAGTTTGTATTTGAAGTTCAGATTCTTCTTCCCAATGTGTAGGACAGAGCATTTGCTAGTTGAGATTTGGAATTGCCATGTGCTAGACCACTCAGAAACAGAGTTCAGGTCTTTTTGGAGAGTAGTTGTGTTATCGGTGGTGTTGAAGAGTTTTACATCATCAGTGAAGAGGACACAGTTGCTTGTGATGTAATCGCAAAGGTCATTGATGTAGAGAATGAGGAGCATTGGTCCCAGTACACTACCTTGGGGAACACCGCTTATAACTGGGATGGGGGTGGATAGGGTGCTTCCTAATTTGACCACTTGTTGTCTGTTTGACAGGAATGCTGTAATCCAGCTATGGAGGGATCCTGAGATGCCATAGGATATGAGTTTTAGGAGTAGTTTGTCATGGACCACTGAATCAAAGGCTTTGCAGAAGTCGATATAAATTGCATCTATAGATTTCCATTGATCTAGATGAGTTGTCCATATATTTTTGCAGTGGAGGAGCTGCAGGTTACAGGATAGTTTTTTTCAGAAACCAAATTGTTTGTTAGAGAGCAAATTATTAGTTTCTTGATGGAGAGTAATTGATTTATTTATAATTGATTCCATGACTTTGCATGGGACGCAGCATAGTGAAATTGGTCTGTAGTTATCGACGAGAGGGGTCTCCTTTTTTGAAGATGGGGATGACCATTGCTTTCGACCATAGCTTAGGAAGTGTGCTGGTTCTGAAGGATTTTTTGAAAATTATGCTTAGTGGTTCAGCTATGGCAGAAAAGAGCTTTTTTAGGAAGTAAGCACATAGACCATCTGGTCCGATTGATAGAGAAGGTTTAAGGTCACGTAATGCTTTTTCAACTCGGTCTTCAGTGAAGTCTACTTGGGTTAGGTCGTTGAGGGAGTTTGAGGTGCGATTGATGAAATTGGGGGATGAGCCATTGCTGTTAATAAAGACAGAGCCAAAGAAAGAGTTGAGGAGGTTGGCTTTGGATGAATCATCATGGTATTCTTTGTTGTTGGGTCCTTTGAGAGGTGTTATATGCCTGAACCTGTGGCACATGTGCCACAAGTGGCATGTGAAGCCATATTGGTCGACACACAAGCTCAGATATGGCGCGCATGTGCGTGCTGGCCAAGTGATTTTCAAGCCTTCTGGCATCATTAGCAGTTGGGAAACAACCAGTTTTCAGCCTCTAGAGAGGCAGGGAAGGTCCATTTTTTGCTTCCCTGAAGCTCCAAAGCTTTTCTACAAGCCTGGAGAGGGTGAAAATGGTCTTCCCCATACACCCCCACTCCGGAGATTAGAAATGTTTTGCTTGCCAAATTCCAGTTGAATTGAAACTTCAATTTTTTTGATGCCCCAAGGCTTTAGGAGCCTGGGGAGGGAGAAAAATGGCTTTTCACACCCCTCCCGGAGACCCTCCGGAGACCTGAAATGGCCCATTTGGCAACTTGAAGAAGTTGGCAAACCAGCCATTTTTGGACTTGGGGGCGGGGGACGCCATTTTCACCTTCCCCTGGCTACTAGAAAGGCTTTGAAGCCTGGGGGAGCAAAAATCCCTGGAACTTTCAGTGCAAATGGGCCATTTCTGGCTTTTGGAAGGCCTCTGGAGGAAGACTTTTTTTGCCCTCCCCAGGCTTCTAAAAAGGCTCTGAAGCCTAGGGAGAGTGAAAAATGGGCATACCATCGTGTTTTAGGAGCAGAGGGGTTGTCCTGCAAACATGTGTGGAGGTCTTGCATGGAAGTATGGGTGTGGGCACGCATGCACATGACCCCCCACATCCCCTTTGTGGCACGCAAACCAAAAAAAGTTCGCCATCGATATCGTATGATATTCAGAAAACAGCAAAAGCAAGCGGTAGCCTTCTACATCTCAGACTGGGAAGGAAAAATAGAGGGCCATCTCTGCAGTTATCTCAGATTTCAAAAACGCTATAGCATAGTAGCCTTCATTTCCACCCAAAGCTCACTCCATTTTTTAATTGTTTCATTATATTGAAAGTATTAATATTTTATTAACTGTCATTAATAACCTTCCTTTAGGAGCAGACTTTTCTAACTACAGTTATGCACACTGATTTCAGAAAAGTTCCATAAAGTTAGGATTTATAAATTTTTAAATAGGTTAGATATTCAAAGCTACTGAAAAAGTTGAATAAAGGTACAAATTCTAAGGAAGAAATGATCCAAATGAAATAGCTCTGGAGAAGACAAATTCATTTTTGAGACTAGGAAAAAAAGTTCAGCATGAAGAGGTTTTATTACATTTAGAAGAAAGTTCTCTGGTTTCTTAATGAAATTATGGAAAATATTAACATCCATTCCCCAAAGAAAATATTATTTTTCCCTTGGCGAAACTGTTTATCTAGGATGAAGCCAATCCTCCTTTATCAAAAGCTGTGCTTCTGCTTATCACTGCAATTTGTTTGTTAAACATTGTTTCTTACAAAATAAACAAATATATAATTAATTTTGACTCAAAGCCAGACCCACAAACAATATCACAACTTATTATCAGTAGCTAATAAAAATGATTAAATAGTTGTAGGGAAAACGGTCAAATATAAACTGAATAAAGAAAAAAGAGTATACATTTGCTGTGAGTTGGTCTTCTCCAGATAAAGAAATGTGAAGTACTAATATGAACAAAGCTTTTCTCCAAGTTTCCTTCAATATTTCTTTTTGCAAAATAGGAGATTTTCGGTCTAAAATTATGGAAAGGTTACAATTTCATGATAATTTAAGGGAGAAATTAGGGTTCTACAGTCAGGCAAAACAACAATTATCAGGTATCACAAAGGTACTTTTGACTTGCTTTGCCGTTACATGTAAAGAAAGAAGGAAGAGGATCTAAATATTACAAACACAAGGATTCCTTTCATTCATTGCTGTAACACCAAGTCAAGATTTACCCGCCTACCTAACTTGGAACATTACCACATTGAATGGATGAGATGAAGGGGAGTATGAGATGACTGACCTAGTTAGGATGAGACTGCCTGGGGTGGGGGTTAGTTCCCCCCTGCTGAATGGATTTACAGAAGCTGGTGGAGGGCTGACTGTAACCCCTGGCATGATGTGAATGCATGTGGCCTGCCGGAAGAGAGGGAGGCCGGTGGGGTTGGAGAGGTGAATTCTGGGGAACACGAGGATTGGAGCATTACAGTCATAACAGGGAGAGGTAGATATGACAGGAACCGAGGGGTAGGCTGCTCACACAGGGAACCAGGTCTCGCTACCTTACAGCAATTCCTTGTTCTACCCCCCCCCCCTCAAGTTCTACCTGTATAGCTGGTGACAGGGAATGTCAGGACCTTAGTCTCAGGCTGCTGTGGCTAAACACCAGGTTGGTAACCAACAAAGCCCCTCTGATCCACCTGACGCTGGAGAGGCAGGAGGAGAGAGGGCACCAATCTTTGGGGTGACAGAGGGTAGGAACATTCCAGTGTTGCTGGGGAGAGGCAGATATGGCGGGGGCCACGGAGTTAGCCATTCCAGGGGAACGAGGGATCGTTGCTTAATAACGATCCCTTGTTCTGGCTCCGTGAGCTCAATCTTGGGTACTGGTGATGAGTGTAATTCTGGCCCTGGGCTCAGGTTGCTGCTGCTCAATGCCAAGTCGGTGGTAAATAAAGCTCTCCTCATCCGGGATTTGATCCTGGATGAGGAGGCCGACCTGGCATGTGTAACTGAAACCTGGCTGGGCCAAGAGGGAGGAGTTCCTCTCTCTGAAATTTGCCCAGCCGGGTTTCAGATATGGCATCAACCTCGACCCCAGGGAAGGGGGGGAGCAGTGGTTATTATAGCCAGGGAGAGCCTTTGCCTACGTGGACTCATTGCTCCAGAGATTGCGGGTTGCGAGTCTCCCCTGATGAAGTTGGACTTAGGGGTTCAGGTGGGCTTGTTTCTCATGTACCTGCCTCCCAGCTGCGTGTCAAAAGCCCTGCCTGTGCTGCTCGAGGAGGTAGCCGGGTTGGTGGTGGAGTTCCCCGGACTTATTGTCTTGGGGGACTTCAACCTGCCATCACTCGGCGAAGCCTCTGGACTGGCACAGGAGTTCATGGCCACCATGACAGCCATGGACCTGATTCAAGTAGTACAGGGTCCAACTCACGAGGGAGGACACGCACCCGACATGGTATTCCTCTCTGAGCTATTGAGTAACTCTGAATCCGATCAAACACTTGTAAGAGCTTTAATTAAGACTTACAAAGTGGCGCTCAAGGCAGCAAGATGCGCATATCATGCCGCCTTGATTGCATCAGCGGAATCCCGCCCGGCCGCTCTGTTTAGGGTGACCTGCTCCCTTCTTAACCAAGGGGGAGTTGGGGAGCCCTTACAGAGTAGTGCTGAAGATTTTAACACGTTTTTCACTGATAAAATCGCTCTGATCCGGGCGGACCTCGACTCTAATTGTAAAACAGAGTCGACTGACAACGAGTCAGTCGAGGTGACTGGGGCCCGTACTTGTCCACCTGTCTGGGAAGAGTTTGATCTGGTGACACCTGATGAAGTGGACAAGGCCATTGGAGCTGTGAGTTCTGCCACCTGTTTACTGGATCCATGTCCCTCCTGGCTGGTTTCGGCCAGCAGGGAGGTGACACGGAGCTGGGCCCAGGAGATTGTCAACGCTTCCTTGGGGAGGGGGTCCTTTCCAACACCCTATAAAGAGGCGCTTGTGCGCCCACTCCTCAAGAAGCCTTCCCTGGACCCAGTCGTACTTAATAACTATCGTCCAGTCTCCAACCTTCCCTTTATGGGGAAGGTTGTTGAGAAGGTGGTGGCGCTCCAGCGGTCCTTGGAAGAAGCCGATTATCTAGATCTCCAGCAGTCGGGTTTCAGGCCCGGTTACAGCACGGAAACTGCTTTGGTCGCGTTGATGGATGATCTCTGGCGGGCCCGGGACAGGGGTATATCCTCTGTCCTGGTGCTTCTTGACCTCTCAGCGGCTTTCGATACCATCGACCATGGTATGCTTCTGCGCCGACTGGAGGGGCTGGGAGTGGGAGGCACTGTTCTTCAGTGGTTCTCCTCCTACCTCTCCGGTCGGTCACAGTCGGTGTTAGTGGGGGGCCAGAGGTCGACCCCGAGGTCTCTCCCTTGTGGGGTGCCTCAGGGATCGGTCCTCTCCCCCCTGCTATTCAATATCTACATGAAACCGCTGGGTGAGATCATCCAAGGGCATGGGGTGAGGTATCATCATTATGCTGATGATACCCAGCTTTACATCTCCACCCCATGTCCAATCAACGAAGCAGTGGAAGTGATGTGCCAGTGTCTGGAGGCTGTTGGGGCCTGGATGGGTGTCAACAGACTCAAACTCAACCCTGATAAGACGGAGTGGCTGTGGGTTTTGCTTCCCAAGGACAATTCCATCTGTCCGTCCATCACCCTAGGGGGGGGATTATTGACCCCCTCGGAGAGGGTCCGCAACATGGGCGTCCTCCTCTATCCACAGCTCACATTAGAGAACCATCTTTCAGCTGTGGCGAGTGGGGCGTTTGCCCAGGTTCTCCTGGTGTACCAGTTGCGGCCCTATTTGGACCGGGACTCACTGCTCACAGTCACTCATACCCTCATCACCTCGAGGTTCAACTACTGTAACGCTCTCTACATGGGGCTACCTTTGAAAAGTGTTCGGAAACTTCAGATCGTGCAGAATGCAGCTGCGAGAGCAGTCATGGGCTTCCCTAGGTATGCCCATGTTACACCAACACTCCGCAATCTGCATTGGTTGCCGATCAGTTTCCGGTCACAATTCAAAGTGTTGGTTATGACCTATAAAGCCCTTCATGGCATCGGGCCAGAATATCTCCGGGACCGCCTTCTGCCGCATGAATCCCAGCGACTGATTAGGTCCCACAGAGTTGGCCTTCTCTGGGTCCCATCAACTAAACAATGCCATTTCGCGGGATCCAGGGGAAGAGCCTTCTCTGTGGCGGCCCCTTCCCCCTGGAACCAGCTCCCCCCAGAGATTAGAACTGCCCCCACCCTCCTCGCCTTTTGTAAACTCCTTAAAACCCACCTTTGGCGTCAGGCATGGGGGAATTGAAACATCTCCCCCAGGCCTATATAGTTATGTATGGTATGCTTGTGTGTATGTTTGCTTTTAATAATGGGGCTTTTCGTGTTTAAATTACTAGATTTGTTATATATTGTTTATTATTGCTGTGTGCCGCCCTGAGTATACGGAGAGGGGCGGCATACAAATCTAATAAATAAATAAATAAAATAGATGCTCCCGGAGGAAGAGGCTGACCTGGTGTGTATAATTGAGACCTGGTTGGGCCACAAGGGGAATGTTCTGTTAAATCAGAGGCTGGAGGCCGATGAAGAGGGTAACAGCTCTTTATTTAATAATCAGGAACATTTAAAGTGACCAGCTCGCAGGCAGGTAGTGACTTAAAAACAAGCGGCCAAAACCACACCTTATATACTTTGTTACCAGCGCTGGGATTGGTGACAATGTTTCAAGACTTCGCGCCGGGGCTTCCTATTGGTTGCGCCCGGAGGTTCCTTATTGGTTGCACCTCGGCTTCCCATTGGTTGTGCTTGTGGGCTTCTTATTGGTTGCGCCTGCTCCAATCAGCAATCACATTTATTCTAACAACTTGCAAACATAACATGTTCCCCTCTCAGAAATGTGCCTAGCTGGGTTTCCGGTGCTGCACCAGCCATGACGCCAGGGAAGGGGTGGAGGAGTGGCTATTATAGTCCAGAAGACCCTTAACCCTCATAGGATCCCTGCAACCGAGATAGTTGGCTGTGAGTCTCTCCTCCTGAAGTTGGACCTAGGAGGTCAGGTGGGCTTGTTGCTAACATAGCTGCCTCCCAGCTGTGTTGCAACAGCCCTGCCTATACTGCTTGAGACGGTAGCTGAGTTGGCAGTGAAGTTCCCCAGACTGATGGTCTTGGGGGACTTTAACCTACCGTCACTTGGTGAGTCCTTGGGGGCAGTGCAGGAGTTTATAGCTTCCATGACAACCATGGACCTGACACAAGTAGTTGATGGTCTGACCCATGAGGGGGGACACACACTCGACTTGGCTTTTCTCTTGGGGCAGTGGATACATGTTCTGATTCTAAGGGGTATAGACACTTCTCCCTTGTCATGGTCAGTTCATTTCCTGAGTGATGCCAATCCTCCACTGCAGAGAGGTGGAGCCAATTAAGTGGTTCCACCCCAGGTGCCGAATGGATCTGCTCAGTTTCCAGAAGGAGCTTGGGGAGATACCTGGTTCCCTTGTCCACAATCTGGCGGAGTCCCTAGTGTCTGCCTGAAATAGGATGGCATTAGGGGCTCTAGATCGGATTGCGCCTGTGCAACCTCTCCATGGGATCCTGAAGAGTTCTCTGGTTTACCAAGGAACTTTGGGAGGTGAAATGCCAGAAGAGACATCTAGATAGAAGCTGGAGGACCAGTAAATCCGAGTCCGACCAAACATTGCCAAGAGCCTATATTAAAACTTATTTAATGGCGATAAGGACAGCAAAACGTGTATTTTTCTGCTCTTATTGCATCCACAGATTCTCACTCGGCCACCCTGTTTAGGGTGACCCGCTCACTTCTTAATGTGGAGAGAGCGGAAGATCCCTTGCAGGGTAAAGCCAAGGAATTTGTTCAGTTTCTGTCTGACAAAATCGCTCAGATTTGGCTAGACTTGGACTCCAATTGGGCAATGTCAAGCGAGGTGACTGGGGCAACTCTTAGTCCCATTGTGTGGGAGGAGTTTGACCCTGTGACCCTCGATGCAGTGGACAAGACCATAGGAGCGATGAGTATCTCCACTTGTTTGTTGGACCAATGTCCTTCCTGGCTGGTTTCGGCCAGTAGGGAGGTGACGCGAGGCTGGCTCCAGGTGATTGTCAACTCTTCTTTGAGGGAAGTGATTACCAACTCTTCCTTTGAAGGAAGTGGTTGTGAGTCCCCGCCTCAAGAAGCCTTCCCTGGATCCAGCCTCACTGAACAGTTATCGTCCTGTCTCCAACCTTCCCTTTATAGGGAAGGTTGTTGAGAAAGAGGTGGCATTCCAACTCCTGTGGGCCCTGAAAGAAGTGGATTATCTAGACCCATTTCAATCTGGCTTCGGACCCGGAAACCGCTTTGGGATACCATCAACCATGGTATCCCTCCACGATGGCTGGAGAGGTTGGGAGTGGGAGACACTGTTTTATGGTAGTTCTCCTCCTACCTCTCTGGCCTATTGCAGTCAGTGTTAGTGGGACAGAGGTCAAGCCATAGGCCCACCTAATGATCTGGGTGAGATCATCTGATGACATGGGGTGAGTTACCAGCAATATGCTGATGATACTCAGCTGTATATCTCCACCCCATGTCAGTTCAGTGAAACAGTGGAAGCGATGTGCCAGTGTCTTGAAGCCATGAGGGTCTGGATGGGCGTTAACAAGTTAAAACTCAACCCGCACAAGATTGAGTAGTTGTGGGTCCTTCCTTCTAAAGACGATTTAATCTTTCCATCTTTTGTTTTGGGGGGCTAAACAATTTCCCCCTCGGATAGGACTTACAACTTGGGTGTCCTCTTAGATCCACAGCTGAGGCTAGAGCAACACCTCTCAGCTGTGGCTGGGGGGCTTTCGCAAAGGTTCAACTTGTCCATCAGTTGCGGTCCTATCTTGTCCAGGAGGTACTTTACATAGTCACTTATTCCCTCATTACCTCTTGTCTTGACTATTGCAATGTGCTCTACATGGGGCTACCCTTGAAGAGTGTTTGGAAACTTCAGCTGGTGCAAAATTCAGCAGCGCCTGCAATAACAGGTATATCTAAGTATGCCCATATTACTCTATCTTTACGCGAGCTGCATTGGTTGCCAGTCGGTCTCTGAACCCAATTCAAGATGTTGGTTATTGTTGTGTATACTCCCTTGCAGCTTGAAGAATTTTCAGACTCAGAGGAAGAGGGAGATTTAGAAATCAAAAATTTTCCAGATTTAGCCACAGAGGGCACAGTAAATAAAAATCACAGACCTAATGATATTCATGAGTTCAGATGAATCAAATGGGGAAGATAAGAGATGGAGAGATGCTCGTTTTAGACGCTTTCACAAATGCTTAGAAGAAAGGGGGTGGAGATATTAGAGTGAGGAATTAATTAATTAATTACCTTACATCCAGATGTGAAATGGAAGAGAAGCTGATTTCATCAATCTTGTCATTCCAAGATGGGGGCGTCCACGACAAGCTCCAGAGCGTAAGCTAATCATTGTGTGATTTATTTGCCTGCTTTTATGACTTCTGGCTAGCCTCATTAGCCCATACATTTTAGAATGACTTGTGGAATGCCTTTATGTTACTACCAAGCTAATTTATGTAATTGCTAAGGATAGAGATGGGGAAGAAAAACACTGCGTGCAATGTTGGTGTAATTCAGAAGAGAACAAAGAGAAATAAAGAAGTTGTGTCTTACTATGAGATGCATTGAGCAATCATTTATTTCAATTATTATCTGCATGAGCCTGAAATCAGAACAGTTATCACCTCTAAAGCCCTAAATGGCTCAGGGCTAGACTACTTACAGGACTGCTTCTAACCTCATACCTCATTGCAGCCAGTAAGGACCCACAAAGCCGGCCTTCTCCAGGTCCCATCTGCCAATGTCGATTGGCAGGATCTTGAGGAAGAGCCTTCTCTGTGGAAGCTCCGACCCTATAGAATCAACTGCCTCCAAAGATTCACACTATCTCCTCCCTACTGGTCTTCTGGAAAGCCATTAAGACCTGGCTTTTCTGGCAGGCCTGGAATTAGATTGACTACTGTGTGTGTATAGTTTTTTTTAGGATATTATATTATTAATTTTGATTGTATTTTGATTGTATTTTTATACTATTGTATTTATCCCTCTTGTTAGCCACTTTGAGTCTGCTTTGGAATGAGCAGCATATAAATACAATAAAATAAATAAAACCACAGTGATAAAAAATAATTCTGTGACAAATGAAGCCAATCCTTTTTAAAATGCTTCCTTCATTTTTTTCCCCTTTCAGCTGAAGAATAGTGGGCAAAATATCTCAAGGATCTCAGGTTTGGAAGACTAAATCTTGCATTTATAAAAAGATGCAACCATGTTTGAGGTATATACAGGAAGGAAAGATATTTTAAACATGGAAAGAAGCCAATATTGTGTTGCTAGTGAAGGAATGTTAATATATTATGAAGACAAACAATTACGGACCCATTTTATTATTTAAACAAGGACTCTTGCTGCAGTTTTGGCAGAAAGACTAAAGAAGATTTTACAGGTATATTCATGAAGACCAATCTGGCTTTCTGCCAAAAAGACAATTAAGGGATAATGTGAGAAGTGTTTTGAATATTATTGAATATTTGCAATATCATAATGAGAAACAGCCACCTTTAAAATTCTTAGATGCAGAGAAGGTCTTTGACAATATAAATTCTCCTTTTATGTTTAAAGTGCTGGAAAAAAATGGACTTTGGAGAGAACTTTATTCAAGGGGTCAGAGCTATTTACCGTATAAGATGCATAAGACACACCTTAGTTTTTTGGGGAGGAAAATAGGGAAAAGAATCTGCTGGCTAGTGTCCTTAGTCTAATCAGCTTCAGCACATTATTTTATCCCTTGGCTAAGGGTTTTAAAAATTATTCTGAGAGTAACAATGAAAAACTTGCAAGCCAGTAAAAGCTGGGAACATCATTAGCACCTGGAAAGAAACAGTCTGAGCAAGTAGAGCAATGGAAAAAAACTTGCAGAGACTTTGGGCTTGGAAAATATTCTTCATTTCTGAGAGTAACAATGAAAGAGCTTGCAAGTGGGTAAGAGCTGGGAATATCGTTAGCACCTGGTTAGGGCTGGGAAGAAACATTTGGAGCAAGTTAAACCAATGGGGAAAAAACCTGCAAGGATTAGGGCTTTGAGAACATTATTCACAGAGGGTAACAATGAAAGAACTTGGGTACATTCATAGCATCTGGTTAGGGCTGGAAAAAAATATCTGCGGCAAGTAAAGCAATGAAAAAACACTACAAAGACAGGGTTTGGATACATTCTTGGCAGAGTGTAACGATGAAAGATCTTGCTGGGAACATAGTTAGAAAAGCTGGGAACATTGTTAGCACCTGGTTAGGGCTGGAAAGAAACTTACTCAGAGCAAGTTAGAGTAATGAAAAAAAAAACTGCAAAGACTTAGGGCTTGGAAAACTTTCTTCACAGAGAGAAACAATGAAAAAGCCTGCAAGGTAAGAGCTGGGAAGATCGTTAGCAGCTAGTTAGGGCTGAAAAAAAAGCTACATCCAAATGATCAGCTTCTTTTAGGGAGGAAAAAGGTGCATCTTATACACCAAAAAATATAGTATATGTCAGAGCTAGCAAAAATTGTTAGCAATGATTATTTAACATATTCAAGTGAAATTCAAAAGGATACAAGACAAGGATGCCCCCATCTTTTTTGTCATTTATTTTGATGCTGAAAATTTTGAACAGAGATATTAGGCAAGATGTAAAAATAACATTATAACTGTCAAGAAAGAAGTTTATAAACTGAGGATATTTGCTGATGATTTGATTATACTCCTGCAAGAGTCAAAAAACAATATAGAGTATTTGATGAGGAAAATAAATGTATTTGAGGCTATAGCAGGTTTTAAATAAACAGAAAACAATGCTGGATAAGAATATGTCTCCTCAGGACTGTGATATATAAGGTGACCAGATTTTAACATTGCTAAAGAGGGACACCATTGATGGGGCAGAGGGCCAACGGGGGGAGGGGGGCAATGTTCCCTCTAATTTTTTTTCGGTGTGGGCAGAAAAGTATAATGTCTGAGTGGCACATTTTCATGCCTGGGTGTGGATCGATTAGAAACAAAAGGGGGCATTTGACCCCAGGACACACAGCAATGGTCATATATATGAAATGGCAGCAAAGTTTTGATCCTGCAATCATCAGGCTTTTGCAAAGGTCCTAAGTGCGAAAAGGGTGCATAAGTCACTTTTTTCAGGGCTGTCGTGACTTTGAACGATCAGTAAATGAACCATTGTAAGTCGACGACAACCTGCCTTCTCCCCTAGATGTTTTCTGTGGAGCTTCAAAATGGACTCCAGATCTGCTGATCTGCTTCTAAAGGAGTGCACTGGTCAGACAGATAATCCTCGACTTCTGTTCTGACCCCAATGGAGGCCCACGTTTCCATCTCCTGAGTAAGAAGGTTATTAAGTGAATCCCTGCAGTTGCTTGTCAGAAGATCCCAAAAGATGTTCACATAACCCTGGGACATTGCCACCATCATAACTACGTTGTCAAGTGTCCAAAGAAATATAATTGGTGTTGTACTTTTTGAAGAAACATTAAGGAGATAATTTAATTGAAAGAAAAGTATGTACCTGGATGACAACATTAGGAAAAAAAACCTTTTGCAACATTTTTGATGATTGATATTAGTTGCTAACAAAATACCGCATTTTATTCATGGAAAATTAGATGGTACACGTATTGTTTGAATGCATGTTGAGAGAAAAATTTAAAAAAGTGTACACCCCCCCCAAAAAAAGTCCTTCCTTCCTCCGTCCCTCCATTAATTTCATTATTCCTTCCTTCCTTGTTCCCTCCATTTCTTCTTCCTTCCTTCTTTACTTCCTTCCCTTTCCCTCCATTTCTCCTTCCTTCCTTCCCTCCTTCCTCTCCACTTTTCTCTTCCCTCTGCCTTTTTTCCTTCTCTCCCCTTCTCTCTCATTTGTTTCTTTTTTCTCTCCCTCATTCTTTCCCTCCATCATTTTCTCATTTTTCTCTTTCTCTTTTTCTCTCTCAAAAAATGCTCTCTCTCTCTTGCTTTCTCTTTCTCTATCTTCCGCCCTCCCTCTTTCTTTCTCCCTCTCTTTCTTCCCCCCTCTCTTCTTTCTCTCTCTCTCCATCCTTCCCTCCCTCCCTCTCACTTTCTCTCTCTCTCTTCCTCCCTTTCTCTCTCCCTCTCTTTCTTTCCCCCATTCTCTCTTCCTTCCTTCCTCTCTCTCCTACCAGGGTCCAGCTGCACTCACTCTCCACGACGACCAGGGCAGAGCTGCCCTGGTCATCGCGGAGAGTGAGTGCAGCTGGGCGCGGACACCCCAGCAGGAGAAAGAAGGCTGCCTGGCTGCACCCACTCTCTGGCTGGCTCCTTCCTATCGGTAGCAGCAGCAGCAGCAGCACCCATCCCCCCACTACTACTTGCCGACATCCTCGCTGCCCGGACTCAGCAGCCGAAGGAGAGACTATCACTCAGGGAAAGGGCGGAAGTGCCTGATGGGCACTGCCATCTTTTCCAGAATGGGCGGGGCCAAAGTTCCTCTTTAGCAATGGGAAGTAACAGAGTGAGCAATTGCCAACTGCACAGCGACCACGGTGGCTCCCTGAGTGGAAGCAAGGGGCCAGCGGCAATAACCTCTGCGCTTCTGCTCCATGAATGGCAATGAGCCCATTCAGCAATTCAGGCGGTGATTGAAGGAAAGGGAGCCGCAGCCGCGCCTCCCAATTGCAGCTTCCCACCTCCACTCCCCAGGGGCGCATGGTGGGCTGGCAGTGGAATGGGGAGACAAAGAGAAACCTTGTCACTCCCCGCCCCCAACTCTGATGCCCAGCTCAGCTGGGCAGCCTTAGAAAAGGCTGTGCAGAGGGTTGTTTTTGCATGCACGCCTGCAAGGGTGCGCACCTTAGAGGGAACATTGGAGGGGAGCATCTTGATTAAAAATCTGGTGTACCATATTTTTCGGTGTATAAGATGCTCCTAGATTTTAGAGGAAAACAAGGAAAAAGTAGTTCTGAACTAAATGGTGAAGTATTATATAGAATAGAATAGAATAGAATTCTATATTGTCCAAGTGTGATTGGACACAGAAGGAATTTGTTTTGATGCATATGCTCTCGGTATACATAAAAGAAAAAGATACATTTGTCAAGAATCATGTGGTACAACTCTTAATTATTGTCATAGGGTCAAATATGCAATGAAGAAACAATCAATATTAATAAAAATCTTAGGATACAAGCAACAAGTTACAGTCATAGAGTCCTAAGTGGGAGGAAATGGGTGATAGGAATGATGAGAAAAAACTAGTAGAAATAGAAGTGCAGACTTAGTAAAAAGTTTGACAGTGTTGAGGGAATTGTGTTCGGGAAAAAATGTTCTTGTGTCTAGTTGTCTTGGTGTGCAGTGTAATAGTAACCTTTCCAGCTACGAGGGGGTGAGTTTGTGGCCCCTGGTGTTTTTTGTGTGAAATGTCTCCCTTCCTTCTTTCCTTCCTTCCCTGCCTTCCTCCTTCCTTTCTTCCTCTCTTTCCCTCCCTATCTCTTTCCCTATTCTTTCTTTCTCTCTACTTCTCTCTCTCTTTTTCATCTTTCTCATTTCTGTGTATCTCTCCCCCTTTTTGCTCTCATTTGCTTCTGCCATTGGTCTACATATTTCAATTGATAGAGGTTTTACTGATTAGATAGGTTTTTTGATTATAGAAATGGATAGTTTATACTACTACGTAAAAATAAAAAGTTGAGGTTTGATTTTATATTTTATTCTAGTGTATCAGAGAGAGTTGGAAGTCAATATCTTTTTTCCCTTCTTTACTACACTTCTCTTTGCCTCCCCTATTTTTCCTGCTATTTGATTTTGTATTTTATATTATAAACTAATATAAACTGTAAATACACAAAATGATGCAATCAGTATTTAAGAAAAATCTCACCTACCTTTTGTTCACGTTCTATCTGCTTATATTTTAGAGTAAAAAAGTTTAGTTCTGCCATTTCTGATTCAGTTTGCCGAGCCTCTATTAATCGGCTGATATACCGGTTAACTCGGGTCCCAGGAGTGTTATATACAACATTTGTAGAAAATGAGGAACGATTCCTGAGTTTTTCAGAGGCTGTCCTTAATGCCCTTCTCTGTAGCAAAAATTAAAAATACAAGGTGAGTGATAGGACTAATTATATAGTTGAAAGATTAAACAAGACTATTCTAGATTGCTTTGCTTTGTGAAAAAATGTGAAAAATCTGTAAATTTACAAAAAATATAGCAGAAGCAACTAATATTTAATGTCCACCCTCAGATTGATTAATATCAGGTGCCATAAATTTGTGACGTGTGAAAAAATATAATTTATTACCTAGCTTTATTACCTATTTTGATTTTTTTCCATCATGACTTTATTTTTTTATAACATTTATTTTTTAAATGTCCATAGGACATATGTTCTTAATATATTTTTTCAAACTATTACAAAAATAGTAATGCAGAATTTTTATATGGAAATTGTACTTCACAGCATCATCAAGAATCATGAAGCTCTTATAATAGTTGTAACTTCTTCATATAAATAACAACCTCAATCATGTTCAAAGATACACTGGTTCCTTTGTTATAAAAATAGATTAAGCCTAATTTTGAACATGTATAAATGGCACCAAAATAGACAGTAGAAAAAGGAATTATCATTCATTTCTATCCCTTCATTAACTAGTGAGGTGAAAATGTCTTCAAGAGATAAGCCTGCAGTGAACAAGCAACTTAACATATTTCTTTCTCTTTGCAGATGTCACTATTTATAACCTATTTTGGCTAGTTGTGCAGGACCTGGAAACATTACTTTATAAATAATAAGTAAATATTATGGAAAAAATAAAATAAACTTTTAATAAAAAATATATTAAGAAGTGGAGGATGCTTAAGATAAAATGGTTTTGTGCAAGGTTTGCTACACAGAGCTAATTTCTGATTCTAAAATATGTATTTAATGCACAAATAGCACTGAATTATGAAAATTCAGTGCTATTTATGGAAAAACTCATGGCAGCTCTATCCAATGCAATTTGGCTAGAGATTAGAGACAGAAACACAGATCAGTTTCCACTATTCAGCATTCAGTTGAATGCTAAAGTTTCTCATTTGAATTTTTTAAATATAAATTTATTTATTGATTTTAAAAAGAATATTTCTCATATAATTTTTTGTACAAATCTTAATCCGTATCTATTACATTTTACATATACCGTTCATTTCTCTATATATTCTGTTAAATTATGTACATTCAAATATATATATATAGTGAATAAAGCATAATATTTAGAGAAAAAAAAGGACAATCAATGAGAATGAGTTCTTTTAGTTTCTCTAACAAAGTATTTATCAATCATAAGTGTTTATTTCGCTTATCTCTATTACTATTGCAAAATGTTTATTTTTATTTCTCTGGAAGGTCTTAAGCATAAAACGTATCAGGAAAGACTTAATGAACTCAATCTGTATAGTCTGGAGGACAGAAGGAAAAGGGGGGACATGATCGAAACATTTAAATATATTAAAGGGTTAAATAAGGTTCAGGAGGGAAGTGTTTTTAATAGGAAAGTAAACACAAGAACAAGGGGACACAATCTGAAGTTAGTTGGGGGAAAGATCAAAAGCAACATGAGAAAATATTATTTTACTGAAAGAGTAGTAGATCCTTGGAACAAACTTCCAGCAGACGTGGTAGATAAATCCACAGTAACAAAATTTAAACATGCCTGGGATAAACATATATCCATCCTAAGATAAAATACAGAAAATAGTATAAGGGCAGACTAGATGGACCATGAGGTCTTTTTCTGCCGTCAGACTTCTATGTTTCTATGTTTCTATATACCAATATTCTATATTGTTACTTTTTATTTTTTATTTTGAATCCATTCGTGCCATGTTTCTTCGGTTTCTTTATTTGTTGTTCCCTTAATTGAGTTCGTCATTTCATGCATCTCTGCGCATCTGTATATTTTATCAATAATTAAACTTTCAGGTGGGGTCTGTTCATTTTTCCACATTTGTGCCAGTGAAATTCTAACTGCAGTGATTATATGTGTCATAAGAGAAAGTGGTTGCTTGGAGTAATGTCTTTTCCATATTCCTAAAAGCATACTTTCTGGGGTGTATTCTGTCTCCTCTTTTATAATTTCTGTAAGCCATCTGTGAGTTGTTTTCCATGCATTTTGAATTTTAGGACAGGACCATCACATATGAAAAAAGGAGCCTTTTTGTTTTTTACATTTCCAGCAAGTGTCTTGTAGTGTCGGGTAGATCTTTGCTGTCCTCCTGTCCTCTTGTCGTATCAAAATTTTATCTAGGGTGTTAGTAGAAATTTCAATGCCTGGGGTTTGTCTATCTTTATTATATTTGGATTTTATTTGTGTATAGGTCCACCAATCTATCTTATAATTTTGTGATTCAAGTTCCTGTCTTGTTTTTAAATCCCCATTTGGATGTAAGATGTCTGTATATTTTAATGTTTTTGTAGAGTCTAACAAGTTTGGATAGATAATAGCTTCCATGGTGGATAACCATCTGGGGATTTTTGTGTAATACTTCCTTTTAAATTAAAATTTAATTTAATAAAGACTTTCTAATCAGATGCTTATTAGAAGTGGTTTGTGTTTTAATTTCATCTTTCCAGAGATGGGCATGTCAACCCATCTGTAGGTCATGGCCCTCCAGTGTCAGTTTTATCCATACTGAACTAGCAATGTTATAGTATAATTTTAAGTCCGGAAGTCCAAGGCTACCTCTATTTTTACTTGGAGGTATGAAAATTTAATTCTAGGTTTTTTGTTTTGCCAAATGAATCTTAAGAAGTTTCATTGATTTCCCTAAAGAATTTTTGATCTATGTTAATGGGAGCAATTTGAAAAAGATACAGATTTTTTGGGAGAATATCATTTTAATTACTGCACAGTAATTAAATTTATGAGAAAATTGCACAGGAAACCAAAATAAATTTAGAAAAGTGGGGGGATCTACAATTATCATTATTAGGCAGAATTGTTTGAGTTTTTAATAAGGCATCTTTAACAACAAAGATATTTAGCTCCCTATACAAATCTTCTCTTCTACATATAAGTGCATAAAAAGTGTTCTGATCTGAGTGCCATTGGTAAGTTTATTGAGGAAAACCCAATCTGTATGTATTTAAGAATTTTTAGTTTTGAACATTTTTAGTTTAGAAAAATTATACTACTTGTGTCAATTATTTCCACTACATTCAATTTTTATAAATAGTTTCTCTTTTGTTCTATATATAACTAACGCTACTTTTAATTGCTTCAGTTCTAATTGCTTCAGTTTATTTTTTTCAATGTGTTGATTAATTTTGCATGGCTTTCTTCTAGCTGATGCTAAAGAAAAGAAGTCAGGAAATAAATAGTTTGGCTGAAACCTATTCTTTAATAAAATTTTAGAAGGAATTAATTTGTTTGTAGAAGCTTTTCAGATGACATTTAACTTGAATATCTTCTTGTAGTAAATTGTTAAATTTTCTTAACAACTGTTTATTTTGTTAATCTTAAAACTGTTCGATTATAGTTTGTGTAGATGAAAGGTACAGCTTCCACATTTATAAGTTTGGATAAGGATGAAGTGAAAACTCAACATTTGTCTATTTTTGAGTATATTTTATGAGGATATGAATAGTAAGTATTTTTCTTTTCTAAAATGTAATTGCACTATCATATATGATAGTGACATATAGTCAGGGGTGGGCTACTGCCTGGACAGAGGGGAACGCAGTGGGGTAGCGAAAATGGATCTCCACCCCAGAGCACCCAATTTGCACTAAAAGATGTTGAAAGAAAATGCAGGGCGTCTGGCATAACCCACGCCCATGGTGTGGTAGTAAAAATTTTGGTAGCCCTTCACTACATATAGTCTAAATATTTTTGGATGCTTAGGATAAGTCCCTTTGAATAGTCCATGTTTATCTAAATTTAAGTGCAAACAGTTGTCGATATTTCCACAAATTAAAATACCTCTCCTGCAATTTCAAGAAATAATTGAATTTATTTTTTGAGAGAAGGAGCAAAATTGACTATATTAACATTTGAAGTTCAGATTGAAGCAATTGTTTATTCTTTTCTGGATGGACTGTTAAAGCTCTTGATGCTTTATATGATTCACAATGTCCAATAGTAGATTAATTGTTGAAGAAAAAACAGCTGCTTGATCTATTTTTGATGCCCAAAAAACTTCCAAATGGAATTTCCTAAGACATTTGAATTGTTTTCACCTCATGGAATCTTTTCCAAATTTGTTGAAATCAGACTCTTAGACTCTTAAGACACTAGTTTGATTTTGTTCTATTGCATGTGTTGAATTCCAATATGACACGGTCACTTCCCTCTAAAGTTCCTGCAACATCAACTCCTCTATCATTTCACTATTGTTAGTAAGTATAAATTTAATATAGTTGACCCCAGGGGTGGGCCACCATTCCTGTCCCTATCAGAATCGGCCAGGAGAGCGTGCGTGTGCCCTGCGCATGCATCTCCACATGGAGTTCAGCTTCTGAGTATGCACAGAAGCCGAATCTCGCGTGAGGACGCTTGTGAAAAAACCCCAGAAACAGGAAAAAATAAGGTAAGTGGCCGCCACCGTTGACACTGTTTGCCCCGCTCGCCTCTCACTCTCAAGGCAAACTGCGGCAGTGTGGGCAATGGGGGAGGTGGCGCTAGCAACGCAAGCAGCAAGCGAGGGGACAAACAGAGGTGAATGGTGGCAGGGCGGACATTTTGGAGGAGGCAGCATGAGCATGGGAGGTTTGGGGGAAGTGGCATGAGCGTGGGCAGTGGGGGGAAAGTGGCACGAGAGGCGAGTGAGGGGACAAATGGAGGTGAACGATGGCAGCACCAGTGGTTTGGGGGAGGCAGCGCGCGCAGTGTGGGGGAAGCAGCGTGAGTGGTGAGAGAGGGGCAAATGGAGGCAAACGGTGGCAGTGTGGGTGGTGGTGGGAGGTGGTGCAAATGCAGGTGGTGGTGGGAGCTGGCACAAGAAGCAAGAGGCTCGCGGCAGGGGAAGAAAGGGCTTGCAGCAGGGGAAGGCAGCACTCTTGGCAGGGCAGGCCAGGCAGAGGTCCAGGGAAGCACTGGTTGCATATGCATATGTGTGCAGGCCCAGCGGCACTACCAGAGCTTGATTACGCACTACATTGCTGCCGCCAGAACTGTGTTCCCCCCCGTTCAGGGTCAGGCCCACCCCTGGCTGACCCTCTAGTTTCCTTTTCTACCCTTTGAGTATGAAAGTTGTCAGCTTGGCTTCTTGGAAATTTGTTTGATCTCCCACATGATTCAGTTTGTCTCCCAGTTGATATCAGGACAGTTAAAAGTCCCTATTACTATTTTCTTTGTTTCCAGCATGCATTAATTAGCTATTTAGCAAAAATTTTGTCTATTTCTTCTGCTTGGTTAGGTAGCCTGTAGCATATACCTCTGACAATGTTGTTCTTTTTTCTTCTTATATTAAATCATATATATTCAAGGAGGCTTTCATCCTTGGTTTTATAATCACATATATCCTTTTGATGTCTTAATTAAAGTGCATAGTTTCTCTTTAATTGAAAAGTATTTTTTCCACATTAAATGATGCTAAAAAGTATTTTGGACAGACTTTTAAATCTGATATTTATTCTCATGAAAATTGAAATAATTGAAATAGTCGAAATAATTATAGTGAAATAATTACCTATACATTTTATTTTCTAGTTGTTGGACTAAATAAATTTGAATAAATATTTTAGATAACATCACAGTATATTTAAAATTATTTGATGCAATAAACCATGGGGATGATATGAAACATTATATAACACTAAAAATTTAAAGATGGGCATATCTCAATGTACGGTAATTATAATTTTCTATAATACAATCCATAATTATTTGAGATAAGGTATTTATCAATGTTGAACAACTAATTTGTTGGCAATGTTCAAGGCATGGAGAATCTATTTCTGTTATGTCATAAATTTTCATGTAGTAAATGGTTCAATTGTGTTGAAGCCAAAAATATTAAATTGTGTCTAAGTCAAATAATTAATATTTGAACATTGCAAAGACTTATGTTTTAATGATGGCTAATTTAATTTTATTCTATTTTCATTTCTGGTGACAGAAGGATTTATTTGTATCTTTTCTGTACACATGCAAAACAACCAATAATCCAAAATGTTATTTAGCAACAGCAATAACACTTAGACTTATATACTGCTCCATAGTGCTTTATAGCACTCTCTGGATGGTTTATAAATGTCAGCATATTTTCTCCAATAATTTGGGTCCTAATTTTACTGACCTCAGAAGGCTGGAAGCAAAGTTATTCCTAACCACTGCACTACCTCAAGGGCTATATTATTGTTGCTATATAGTAAAAATTATTTAAAACATATATGAAATTGATTTATTAATCATAGCTATTAATACATCAGTACTAATTACAGAGGTTTTTGTTTGTAATATATACATTAATAAATAATATAGATAGTATATAGTATATAGTAGATATTAATACCTCAGTAATGATTACAGACTTTTAATCTCATAGGAATTGGTGATCTCACTTTATAATTTGAGTCTCTCTAAAACTGATAAATGCCACAGTTGCCATGTTAAAAATATTTATAATGTGTGTGTGTGTGTGTGTGTGCATACATGGTATATTCTGTGATGGGCTGCCAAAATTTTTACTGACACACTGTGGGTGTGGCTTATTTTGTGGGTGTGGCTTGATGGTCATGTGACTAGGTAGGAGTTGCTTGCCAGCCATGTGACCAAGAGGGAATGGCTTGACAATCATGTGACCGTGGGGTGGCTTAAAGGTCATGTGACTGGATAGGAATTGTTTACTGACCAGGATAAGTTTTCAAATAGGTGCTTGGACTCTTTTTCAGTCAATTAAGTCACATTATTTGAATAGCCAGAAAAAGGATAAATGATGGACAGCATTATTTGTTGAGAAATACAGTAACATTTTAAGGTTTTGTACTGAACCCACAAGGTTCAGTATGAAAACAGATTAGTTCTTTCATTGCTATAAAGGTTCAGTTCTAGATAATGATTAAAATGATTAAAGTGTTTATGGGTAAAACATACTATTTAATTATATCCTATTTTTAAAATAATTAAGGACCATACTAAGGTACTAGAGAAGGAAGGACAATAAAAAAATTATTAAGTATTCAATAAATAGTGCATATATTTACTATTCCATGGGGGCAATAGCCCATTACTGGTTGTGTTCAAATCAGTTTTTGACCTGGTCACTGCTTGAAACTTTTTTGCAGGATTTTTTTTTTGAAGTTATTTGTTATTGCCTGCTTTCTAGGGCTGAGGGAGAGTGGTCTTAAGCAGAATTCACAGTCAACCAATTTATAGCCTGATATGCTGACTACTATACAAAACTGGTGTATGTGACTAATTGAAAATGTTTTAAAAGGTTAGTTATCAACTGCAGAACATTAGTAATAGTAGAAAATATCTAGATTCCCATTATTTATGTATATTCCATATTTATTGAATGTTGGCTTTTCATTTATAAATTAATAGTTTTGGGAAAGGAAATAAGATTTAAAACTGTAAATGTGGTGTTGACCTATACATGGATAATTTGGATTTTTGAATTTGATGTATTTAAAATAATATTTTGTTATGATTAAAAATTATTGTTATTCTGAATTTAAAAATTGAAAATATATATTATCTCTGTACCTATGAACTAGTGGTACCTCGAGATACGAGTTTAATTCGTTCCGGACCTGGGCTCTTAAGTCGAGCAGCTCTTATCTCGAACGACTTTTCCCCACAGGAATTAATGTAAATAATTTTAATTGGTTCCAGCCCTCAAAAAACTCACAAAGTTAGTCTAAATTATGCAGAAAGACATGTTTTTAATGAAGAAATGTACATGTACATATAAATGAATAATGAAGTTTCTTTCACTTAACTTGTAAACTTTCTTAAACTTTTAAATTTACATATGTTCAACTTCTCTGCCACCCAATCCTGTAGGACAGAGGTCCCCAACCCTTTTTGCACCAGGGACCGGCTTTAAGCGATCAAGAGAGGAATGGGTGAATGAATGGACGGAGGGTGGGAAGGAAGGAAGGAAAGAGGGAAGGGACAGGAACAGAGGAAGGAAGCAAGGAAACTTATGAAAGGGGAGAGTAAGAGAGGAATGAGTGAAGAGAGGGAGGGAGGGAAGAAGGTGGGAAGGAGAAAGAAAAGAAGAAATAGAGGAAGGGAAGGTAAAAGAGAGAAAGAAAAAGAGCAAGAAAGAAAGCAAGAAAGAAAAAAAGAAAGAAAGGGGGAAGGGACAGGAACAGAGGAAGGAAGCAAGGAAACTTATGAAAGGGGAGAGTAAGAGAGGAATGAGTGAAGGGAGGGAGGGAAGAAGGTGGGAAGGAGAAAGAAAAGAAGAAATAGAGGAATGGAAGGTAAAAGAGAGAAAGAAAAAGAGCAAGAAAGAAAGCTGCAAGCACCCCCCCCGAGCCCCCCAGGCCGGCTGCAACCTTTTAAAACACGTGCGCCACTTCGCAGCTGTCTCCTGAAGCCGAACGCGGAAGTTAGCGTTCGGCTTCAGGAGACAGTTCCTTGGCGCTTGTATCTCGAATTTGGGCTTGTAAGTAGAACAAAAATATCTCTCCCCTCCCAGCTCTTATCTCGAGTTGCTCTTAAGTAGAGCAGCTCTTATGTCGGGGTTCCACTGTATTGGTTTATACATTGAATTGGGTGTGAAAAGTTATATAAAAGCTATTATATTCTTATATATTACTTTTTTCACCGTACATATTTTACTTTTTCTTGTAAATGTTCTGTACTTAAGTCTGTCCTTTCTCTTTCTCTCTGCCTCTTTCTCTCTCTGCTTGCATTTGAATCTGTGCCTGTGTATGTTTGTGTGAATCATATACATACTCTTTCATTATTTTTAAAGGATATTTGCTGAATTAAACATATATACCTTGTCATCATCTTCACAAGTCATCACGTTGGAGAAGGGAATTTCAGCTTTAAACATTTTGCGACAATGCATCAGCTGAACTAAGAGGTAACAAACAGTCTTGAATTTCATTCTTTTGGCAGGTTTTATGTCCGAAAGAATAAGCCCTGGGAATATCTGGAAAGATATATACATAAACATAAACATATACACACATACATATATTTAAAGACATGTTTAATTTTTTAAAATAAGTTTATTATTTTAAGTTGCAGTCCAAATAAATAGAAATTGATCAGATACTATCTTAACATAAACAATATTTTTTCACAGAGCCAATCTCTTAACAGCATTATAGCATATCCAACTTAATTTTAACAGCAGCTCAGTTTATAGCTCAGTTTATTTATTATAGTATAAATAAATGTATACTGACCTATGACATGTATGTTTTAATTGCTTAGTATATCCAATAACATGTCATGTTATGTTCACCAAAACCTGTGCTTTCCTCTGAAATCTAACCCTATACTCAATAATTGTACCAAAGTTTGGAGCACATCTCTCAAATAATATGCATCTCCAACAGCTTTATAATTTCTTTGGACTGAAGTTAAAGATGCCTATATCTTTAAAGTAATGCTTTGCATAGAGAGCTTAAGTGGATTCCAAAGGATTGTAGAGAACAGGAAGGCCTGGAGGAACATTGTGCATGGGGTCACAGAGGGTTTGGACATGATTTCGCAATTAACAACAATAACTGAGAGAGGTTTCCTTCTCCTTTACTGCTTGATGTTCCCAAAGAAAATATATTGTGAAACTATAATTATTTCAGAATACGGAAAAGGTGGAGGAGCCCTATTTATAGTTTTCCCACTACAATTTTTTTTATCTATCTAGTGCTTATTCATGTAGTATATAAAGTACTCATTCTTACAAGCATTTGGATTACTGACTTCATCATTATTATGATTTTATTATAGTTGTCCAGTTATTGTTCCTTGTGACAGTTCATGTTTCAGTAAAACTGTTCATATTCAGAGAGGAAATGTTTTTTCAAAAACAGTTTCAATTACTGTAACTACAAAATCTAATTATCCATTTGAATTCATTAGCTAAAACATTAACAGTTAAGTTACTAAGCTAACTATCTCCATAGAGATGGGCTCAGGGCCAAGCTAAGGAAATGTATAGATTAAAGTGACCAGACATCACGCTTTTGGCAGGACAGTCCCACTTTTTGATAATTTGTCCCGCGTCCTGGGGTCAGTGTTCCCTCTAATGTGAGTTGTGCGCTATAGCGCAGGAGATTTGAGATGTCTGCCCATGAGTTTCCAATTCCAGCGCGGAGGTCTGACCTCTGCACTGGAATTGGCAATTAGAATATGGTGACCAGAGGTTGATCATTTGTCCCGCCTCTCACTCCCGCTTTTTTTTTCCACCCTGGGGAGGGAGGAGGAAGAGAGAAAGAGAGAAAAGCCCAGCCCGCTCATTTCCCCCCTCCCTCTGACTCCAAAATGCGACGTGACTTTAAAACTGAGTGGATTGGATTTCCACCCTCGAGAGAAAGAGAGAAAAGCCCAGCTGGCTCATTCCCCCCCTCCCTCCGACTCCAAAATGCGGCGTGACTTTAAAACTGACTGGATTGGATTTCCACCCTCAAGAGAAAGAGAGAAAAGCCCAGCCGGCTCATTTCCCCCTCCATGCAACTCCAAAATGTGGCGTGACTTTAAAACTGACTGGATTGGATTTCCACCATGGGGAAGGAGCGGGGAAGAAAGAAAGAGAGAAAAGTATGGCTTTTTCTAATTGGATATTGTATTTTTTAAAGTCTCATTGAAGGCATTTTTAATTTTAATTTAATTTTAATTTGCAAAAAACAACAACAAAAAATCAAAACAACCTCCTTAGGTGCAAGTCAGCTGAAAGTCCTAGAGAGAGACTGAAGGTAGATAATTCATTAACAATCAAGGCATGTCAAACTGATCTGTGTTTCCTGAACTAGATACTGGATATTGGATACTAGATGTAGAAGTTGTTTATGGTTATTCCCAGTTTCTGGAAGTACAGTGATCCCCCGTTTATTGCGTCCCCAACCATTGCGAACAGGGTACTTCGCGATTTTTCAACCCGGAAGTCAAAATACCATCTACGCATGCGTGTGTTTTTTCTATGGGCACGCATGCGTAGATGGCAACCGGGAGATCAGCTGCTGGGTGGCTTTCCTGGGTCTTCCCCATCTTGCTGGCGTCAGCGAGGAGTTTCCCCACCGCCCACGCAAACTCCTCGCTGCCGCCCGCCCTTCGCCCGCCCACGCCGTTCATTCTCGCCGCTTTCGAGCTGAGTCCTGAAGCGAATTCGCTCCCGGACTCGGCTCGAAAGCGCCGAGAGACAGCGCCAAGGAACGGGCCTGTCCACGCTGTCTCTCGGCGCTTTCGAGCCGAGTCCGTGAGCGAGTTCGCTCCCGGACTCGGCTCGAAGGCGCCGAGAGACAGCGCCAAGGAACGGGCCTGTCCACGCTCTCTCTCGGCGCTTTCGAGCCGAGTCCGTGAGCGAGTTCGCTCCCGGACTCGGCTCGAAGGCGGCGAGAGACAGCGCCAAGGAACGGGCCTGTCCACGCTCTCTCTCGGCGCTTTCGAGCCGAGTCCGTGAGCGAGTTCGCTCCCGGACTCGGCTCGAAGGCGGCGAGAGACAGCGCCAAGGAACGGGCCTGTCCACGCTCTCTCTCGGCGCTTTCGAGCCGAGTCCGTGAGCGAGTTCGCTCCCGGACTCGGCTCGAAGGCGGCGAGAGACAGCGCCAAGGAACGGCCTGTCCACGCTTTCTCTCGGCGCTTTCGAGCCGAGTCCGTGAGCGAGTTCGCTCCCGGACTCAGCTCGAAAGCGCCGAGAGACAGCGCCCCCCGGACCCCCAACCCGGGTTTGGGGGGCTGCTAGGAAGCCCTCCATGCCGGCGGCAAACAGCCGCGCCGCCCCCAATCTTCGGCTCCTCGCTAGCGCTGTGGGAGTAAAAACACCATCTGCACATGCGCAGACGGTGTTTTTACTTCCGCATCGCTACTTCGCAAAAACCCGCTCGTTGCGGGGGCTCCTGGAACGGAACCCTCGCAACGAGCGGGGGATCACTGTATTGTCTACAGTGTGGGAAGATGTTTCTCTAAAGAGATGTCTCTTGTGGCTTGTATAGATATTTTAAAATGTGAAACATTTTCTACCAACCAAGATGGAAGGGACCTTGGAGGTCTTCTAGTCCAACCCCCTGCTTAGGCAGGAAACCCTACACTACTTCAGACAAGTGTGTATCCAAACATCTTCTTTAAAACTTCCAGTGTTTGAGCATTCACAACTTCTAGAGGCAAGTAGTCCCATGGATTAATTGTTCTCACATTCACTCCTTGCTTCTAAGATGCTTCTCTCCTTGATTAGTTTCCACCCACTGCTTCTTGTCCTATGGGTGCTCTGGAAAATAACTTGACTCCCCCTTCTTTGTGGCAGCATCTTATTTACATTGTAAATAAGCTGTCTCAGACAGTTCTCTTAAAACAGAACTCTTATAAAATTGAACATTAAGTAATATCCTAATATACATTTCGAAACTTTGAACTAGAGGAATCAGCAAATGTATGATACTTTAGTGACTGGACTGATATTTAGCAAGATATTTAATATATTCCACTGCTGGTTGGCATTTATAGCCAAAGAAACATGCAAGCAATTGTAGCCGTCTGTTAAAATGAAGCCTTCTGTGAACATAATATACTAGTTGGGAGCAAATATACCTTTATATTTCCACTCATAAATTAGTTTGATTAACAAAGAAGATAAAAACAAGGTTTCATCATGGTTAACATGGTTTCTTGATGGATGTATTAATTCATAAAATTGGATTAGAATTTTAGAACTATATAGAATTACAAAAGTAAAATTAATGGAAGATACATAGGATAAATAAGGGTTTATGATACGTACTGTATGATTTTATGACTTTGCATTATGAATTTAAAATATACTTGGAAATGTAGAAGATTGATGGAAGTTAATAATAGTAAATGCTAAGTGCCTGAAAAATAATTCAGCTTGGAAATATTGAATGAAATTATAGAAAAGTAAATATGGAAATATATTAATTAATGCATTGGTGTTCAGATAGATTTTCATAATATTATTAGATTACTATAATACTATGATAAATATTTAAGAAATGAAGATTTTAAAGCATGGCTTTATTAATAATTGTGTTTTGGTTTTTCTGGTTGTTTTAGTTTTAATAGTAATATGTTGTGGTTGGCTCTGGCCCAGCTCCTGCCCCAGGGAATGGGGAGGTGGATGCAGGGGAAAATTCAACATGTCAGAGGCCTGTGTTATTGCCGACAGAATCAGATCAGAGTTTAGTTTCCTCGGACGAAGAAAAAGGTGGGAGTGACTCGGCAGAGGAGGGCTTGGCACACAGCCAAGGCAGTCAATTTTCCTTATCTTCTATAGCTTCAGATGATGACATTTTGGACCCACGCAAGCGCAGAATTATGCGTAGAAGAGACCAAGTAAGAACATATTACAGGAAATAAGGGAGGACACCTTTATTTGGGTGGGGCTCCAGTAATTAGGGCTGCTGCTATAATTAGCAGCACGTGGGTTTGACCATTGTGGAAGAGTATCTGTTGCAGTATCGTTAGGAATCTTGTGTGCTGGACTTTGTTGCTTTTTCACGCCTTTGAAACCAAAGCAGAGCAGCGTGCGTGTGTGTGTGTGTGTGTGTGTGTGTGTCTCCCTTTGTTGGAAGAAGAAGGGGTATGAAGTTTCTCCACAGCTGCTGGCTAAGTACTTAATGACTGCATAAGGGAAATTGTACAGACTACCTGGTTGTGTTGGGAAGAGTGCTCTTTGCAATACAAAAAGAGTGCTTAGTTTATTTTGACTTCTGTGATCAAGAACATTGTTTTGAATTTTCAAACGTGTGGGTGTCTGAAATTTGTATCCTTGAATTTTCGGGAGGCTCCTATCAGAGAGCCTGGCAGAACAGTAATAGATTTTGGTTTTGTTTTATTATTAATTTCTTTTAATAAAAAAGAAGGGAATTTTTTTTTCCTAATTAGGAAAAAGTTGTATAAGGGTTTTTTGTTTCTTTTAAGAAGAATGTATAAGAAGGAGGAGTAGGTATGATGGCCTATCTGGATTTATAAGAGGATAATGATATTAATTGAAATATAAAATAACAGAATAACATATTGGGAAGGGACCTTATTCTGCCACAGGACCGAGCCCAAAATAATTATGCAATAAGTTGTCTTGGGTGACATCTGTGAAAAAAAAATCAGGTGCTCAGGCATGAAAATTTATTTATTTATTTATTTATTTATTTATTTATACATACATACATACATACATACATACATACATACATACATACATACATACATACTTCTATGCCACTCAGTCCCAAAGGGCCTGCCACTCAGACACTATACTTTTCCGCCCACCCTGAAAAAAAATTAGAGGGAACATTGCCCAGGATACATTTAAAATATATGTTAGATAAAAAAGAGGATGGAGGATTGGCATTATCAAATTGGGAAGAATATTATCACACCTCATCTCTTGCCTGGGTCCAGGATTGGATACAATTATCTAATAAACATCTACTTACTCTAGAAGGTCATGACCTCCAATTTGGCTGGTATTTCTATCTATGGGAAAACGAACTCAAAATTCATAAATACTTTATAAATCACCTTATAAAGAAATCTCTGCTTACAACTTGGCTGAAAATTAAAAAAACAATTTTAAAAAGGTATACCGACTTGGTATGCACCATTCGAGGTCCTCGTTCACCCAAACTTAAAAAAAAAGTAGTATAATCAGATATAAAGATATAATCAAAACTAATAGAGAAATAAAAACAAGGCAAGAAATGGCAGATGAAGGCTTTAATACAGAATACCTGCAGGAATACCTGCAAATTCAGTTGAGAATAATGAAAGATAAAAAACTCATTAGGAATTGAGAAAGAAAGGTCCTTTGACAAAGTATTATTAGGTTCACAAGACAAATTAATAAAAAAAACTTTACTGTTGTCTATTAATCAACAAAACAAATGTACCCAAAGTAAAAACCAATATGGATAAATGGAACTTTAATTTTAAATCAGAGATAAAAATGGAAGAATGGCAACAGCTATGGAGCAGGAATTACAACATCTGGCAACATCCCACAAAGAAAATTTAATCAAAATGTTCTATACACCACACCACACACCAGTTAAATTAGCAAAAATCAACAAAAATTATCACCCCTTTGCTGGAAGTGTCAAAAAGAATATGGATCATATTACCACATATGGTGGCAGTGTGAAAAAGCCCAGATTTTCTGGGAAAAAATGGGGACATGGAATGATGAAATTTTAGAGGTAAACCTTGAAAAAACACCACAATGTTTTTTATTAGGGATCATTCGCCAACACTTTAATCAAAATTACATTTATTTGATTATCCATATCACCACTGCGGCTAGACTAGCCTTTGCCCAAACTTGGAAAAAAGAAGAAATCCCACAAGAAGAATTAGTATTAGAAAAAATTATTCAATGCACAAAAATGTCTAAATTGACCCTAGAAATAAAAGGCAAAGAGGAAACACAATTTTATGATTATTGGAATTTGCTCTATCACTGGTTAGAAAATAGAAACAATACTAGCTAAGTACATTGTAAACACCTAATTGTGTTAAAAAAATCATACCTGGTGAAAACTTAATAGAGCAAATAAGATAAAGTTATGAATTATTAAGTAAGATTATTATTTGTTTTCCATGTTATATATATGTTTTGCTTCTATTTTTTGTTATCCACAAGAATTAAACTGATTTTTGAAATTAGCTACAACCAGGCTAAAGACAATATACATAGCTCTGAAGATTATGCAGACTGGTCTTGTACCCGCCTACATTTTATTATGTGTTTTGATGTATTGTTTTTCATTTTTTTCTTTTTTCTTTTTTTATATTCTCTTTTTGTATGTTAGTATTGTCTTTGTATTGTTATTTTTTCTGTATCCACAATTGTAAATAAAACTTTAAAAAAAGAATGCCATCTAAGTACACGAGAACCCCCTTGTAGAGGTGGTCGTGTAGAACTTCATTCAACGAAGCAGTGGAAGTGATGTGCCGGTGCCTGGAGGCTGTTGGGGCCTGGATGGGTGTCAACAAACTCAAGCTCAACCCAGACAAGACGGAGTGGCTGTGGGTCTTGCCTCCCAAGGACAATTCTATCTGTCCGTCCATTACCCTGGGGGGGGGAATTATTGACCCCCTCAGAGAGGGTCCGCAACTTGGGCGTCCTCCTCGATCCACAGCTCACATTAGAAAAACACCTTTCAGCTGTGGCGAGGGGGGCGTTTGCCCAGGTTCGCCTGGTGCGCCAGTTGCGGCCCTATTTGGACCGGGAGTCATTGCTCACAGTCACTCATGCCCTCATCACCTCGAGGCTCGACTACTGTAACGCTCTCTACATGGGGCTACCTTTGAAAAGTGTTCGGAAACTTCAGATCGTGCAGAATGCAGCTGCGAGAGCAATTATGGGCTTCTCCAAGTATGCCCATATCACTCCAACACTCCGCAGTCTGCATTGGCTGCCGATCAGTTTCCGGTCACAATTCAAAGTGTTGGTTATGACCTATAAAGCCCTTCATGGCACCGGACCAGAATATCTTCGGGACCGCCTCCTGCCGCACGAATCCCAGCGACCGGTTAGGTCCCACAGAGTTGGCCTTCTCCGGGTCCCGTCGACTAAACAATGTCGTCTGGCGGGACCCAGGGGAAGAGCCTTCTCTGTGGGGGCCCCGACCCTCTGGAACCAGCTCCCCCCTGAGATTAGGATTGCCCCCACCCTCCCTGCCTTTCGTAAACTCCTTAAGACCCACCTTTGCCGTCAGGCATGGGGGAACTAAAACACCTCCCCCTTGCCCATGTTGTTTTGTTGATTGATTGACTGTGTGCCTGTTTTTTATATATACTGCTTTTTATGAGATTATTAATTTCAATTGGAACTGGATGGGTGGGCATTGGATTTGGTATTGTGTACTGTACTGTTTTTTATTATTGTTGTGAGCCGCCCCGAGTTTGCGGAGAGGGGCGGCATATAAATCCAATAAACCTAACCTAACCATATAATGCATGAATACAGCAGGGGCTCCTTTTAGGTCAAATGGCATCACCCGAAATTGGAAACTCCCTAATGGGCAGTTGAAAGTGGTTTTCCACTCATCCCCTTCCTTTATTCGGATGTGGTAATACGCCTCCCTTAAGTCTAGCTTGGTAAAATACTTCCCCTTGGCTAGATGATTAAGCAAGTCCTTCATGAGAGATCTACGCATGCGTCGCCTGGACTGACGCACCAAGGGAAAGCTCTCCCATATGAAGAAAAAGAAATAAAAGTTAACCCTTAACTACCCTCTCTAGCTTACTAAAAGTGGACTGAGAGGAGAGTGAACTGAATAAACTGTCGAAAAACTTTACCAGAAGGAGTTAAAAGTTGAAGTAAATAACTCTTTTTGACGCGGTTGGGTGAAGAAGTAAGAACAAAGCGAAGATGGCGTCTGCTGTGGAGCTGGAGGAGAAGATGGACTCGTTGCTTAAAGGTTTTGCTGATATGGGCAAATTGCTCCAAGAGATGAAAAAAGATTTATCGGCACTGGGAACCGGAATTGCGGAACTGAAACAACAAACAAAAACTCAAGACCAAAGGATTGGAAAGCTGGAAGCGGGGAAATCTCGCCAGGAAATTCGCATCATAAATCTTGAAGATAGACAGCGTCGTGCTAACATACGCTTGAGAGGCTTCCCCAAAGATTTTGGGGGGGGCAAACAACTTATTCAAGAGATCCTCCAGTGGTTTATTGAGAACAAAGTTACATGTGAGTTGCAAGAATTTGAAAGAGCGCATTGGGCTTTTGGACCTCGCAGGGGTGATTCAAAAGACATTGTTATCAGATTTCTTTCAGAAAGAAGAGCTGCAGAGATTTTTAAAGAACTCAAACAGATTTTAAACTTACGCTACAAAGCTTTTCCAATACGTGTTTTAAAAGATTTATCTGCCGAGACTCTCAAGATGAGAAATCAGATGAGAGAGGTCTCTTCTCAGCTGTATGAAAATGGGATCAAATTTTCTTGGAGATATCCAGCAACCATTATTGTGTTTAAAGATACCAAATTTTTTCAGGCAAAGTCATTAGAAGAAGGAAGGAAGCTACTTTTACAATTGGGATTAAATCCAGAGGAAGCAATGCAGACCCAGGCATCGATCGACCGGCCAGATGCAGCAGAACCGTTTCGCGAGTCAGAACAAACCAAGGAGGAGAAGATTGCCGAACTTCAAAGAGAATTGGCCTCACTGCAATCGGAGAAGCGAGATGAGCCTCGTGTCACCAGACAGAAGAAAAAATAATAAACTGAACTGAGTTGTCGTGCTAATATGGTATTAAGTTTTTCAACTAATTAACTTTTTTTTCCCATACTTTTGTACTTCTTGTTGGGGGTTCACGCTAGTTAATAAGGGGAGAGGAGGGAAGGAGGGGGGAATCTTTTATTGTCTTGTAAAATGGGGGAGAAGGGAGGGCTTTCAGAGGGAACGTAGATCTAAGAGTGCCTCTCAGTAACGGAAGGTTTTTTTTCCGTTGCCTTCCCCTGCGGGGAGGTCAGGGTAGGGGCACAAGGGTGTGGATTCATTTGGAAAATAAACAATTCTCCGGCAGGCTCTGTTTTGTTGAAAGAGGAAATGCATTTAGTTTATGTAAATGGGTGATTTAGGCCTTCTATTTCTCAATGTAAATGGTCTTTCATCACAGAAAAAGCGATGTAGAATCATGAAGCTGGCTAAAGACTGTAAGGCAGATATTTTATTCTTGTCAGAGACCCATAAGGGAAGGGAAAAAACAAATAAATTAGTAACAAATATTGAGTGGGAAAGAGTTTATCAATCGAAAGGAACGAACAAATCCAAAGGGGTGGCAATTTTGGTTCATAGAAGAGTGGATTTTCAGTTAAGCAATATTAAGAGAGACAAGGATGGTAGAATGTTATTTATTAAGGGGAAAATAAGAAATAATCTAGTAACTCTAGCGGTTATTTATGCCCCTAACGTAAATGCAAAACAATTTATAATAAATGTAAAACGGAAATTAGATAACTTTGCGGAAGGTATAGTGGTTTTAGCAGGTGATTTTAATTTGGAATTAACAACAGGGAAGGGGGATAAGAAAAAGTTACATTTAAATAAAATTAATATGATGGACCTTCATCAAAATGTGGTTAAAAGAGATACTTTCTATTCTGCAAGACATAATAAATTTAGCTGTATAGATTACATGTTAATTAATAAAACAGATAAGGTTAAGTTGAAGAAAGCAGAAGTGAAAGCCATCTGGCTATCAGATCATGCTCCTACCGTGTTTTCCCGATAGTAAGGCAGTGTTTTACTATCTTTTTACCCCCAAAAGCCCCCCTATGTCTTACTTTAGGGGTATGTCTTACATTGGAAAAAATAAGACACACCCGGCCAACCCACCTACGCGAACCCGCAACACCCATGTCCGGTAAAAAGTAGTAGCACCCTCCCCCCCACACACACAAACACACGGAGACACATCCGCATCCCCGCCTGCCCGCCCCGGACTTTTTTTCTGCAGTTCAATAGTTGGCTATAGAGAGGAGGAGAACCCCAAGTCGCCATTTCTAGTCAGAAGGTGGCTTTGCGCTTATCCTTTGACACCCCTCCAATCAAAGCCAGTGACGGCCCCAGTGAAAAACCTCGAAGGTAGCAGCAGCGCGAAGCCCTCAGCAAGAGGATACTTTTCCTGAGACGGAATTTACTTCTCCCTCGCGCCTCCTCCGGGGATTGACGGATGCCGCGGCCAATCCGAGAGGCCGTGGAAGAGTTCTAGCCGTCTCGAGGTAGCGTAAGACAGGACCTGGCCTCGAGGGCAGGAGAATTAACCCTTTCGACCCCCGCGAGGAGGGAAAGAGGTGGGATGCGGCTGCCTCACCTGCGTTTTGCTTTCTGCCCGGCAGTTGCCTTCCGTCTTCCTCCCCCTCTTCGTCGCGCCGCCGCTGCCATGGCCCAACTACGTGCCTCTTCTTCGCCGGCCGCCTCCTTTGACTACCTGGTGCTGGGAGGCGGCTCGGGGGGGTTGGCCAGCGCCCGATGCGCCACGCAATTGGGAGCCCGGGCTGCTGTGGTTGAAAAAGGGCGACTTGGAGGCACTTGCGTGAGTCGAAAACGGATTGTGTGTGTGTGTGTGTGTGTAGGGGGGCGGGCAGAGGAAGAGCAAGGAAGGTGGGGAAGCGGCGGAGCAGTTCGCGGCGCTGGTGAGGGAGTTGCGCGCCCAGGAGAGTCTCCCTTATGCAGCGCGCCACCGCCAGCTGGCACCAGGCTGCGTAAGGGAGATTCTCCTGGGCACGCAACTCCCTCGCCAGCGTCGTGAACTGCTCCGCCGCTTCGGCCAGGGCCGCCGCTTCGCCCGCCTCCTTTCCAGCAGCTCCCCGCGCGCCCATCCCGCGAAGGGCGCGCGGGGAGCTGCCGGAAAGGAGGCGGGCGAAGGAGGGCGCAGCTCCGGCCGCTCGCCTCGCCCGCCCACCCGGCGTCTCCGAAGCTTACCGGCCGGGACGGGCAACACGGCATCCGCTTGAGACGCCGGCGGGAGCAGCGGGAGCGTAAGGGAGACTCTCCTGGGCGCGCAGCTCCCTCGCCAGCGCTGCAAATTCTTGGCAAAGCGAAGGACGGCGCTGGGGCCGAGGGAACCGCCGCCAGGGCTGCTGCCGCGCTGCCGAGCAGATCAGCTGCTGGGCGGCTGAAGAAACCTTCCCTGGGTCTTCCCGAGGTCATCGGGCTCCCCCCCCCGCAATACCCACGTGTTTCCCCGAAAGTAAGACATATGTCTTACTTTCGGGGTATGGCTTATATTAGCCGACCCCCCTGAAACCCCCCATATGTCTTACAATCGGGGGTGTCTTACTATCGGGGAAACACGGTATGTTAGCTGTGTTAGAAATAGGGGTTTGTAACAAACAAAGAATTTGGAGGTATAACCCCATTGTCTCTGCAAATGAGGAGAGCAGAACTAAATTACAAAAGGAACTCAATGGATTTTTTAGTATTAATGCAACAGGCGAGGTTAAAGAAACAATAGTCTGGGATACACATAAAGCAGTGATGAGGGGTAACTGTATTAGTACGGAAGCTTTCCTTAGGAAATCCTGGAATGTTAAGAGGAATAATCTATTAAAAGAGATAGAATTAATCCAAGAAACCTTAAAAATTACAAGAAACAGAGAATGGAATTTATTATTATCATTTAAGAAAAAGCAATTGCAATTACTTGATGAGGAAAATTGGAATAAAATGAAGATGATTATGAAACATAGAATTAGAAGCTGGAACAATAAATCTATGAAGCAAATGGTACATTATTTAAAAAAAAGAAAAGAGAAATCTTTTATCTCTGCTTTAAAAGATAAGGATGGTCTAATAAAACGTAATACTGTAGAAATGGAAAAAATAATGAGAGACTTTTATGGGGAATTATATAAAAAAGAGTATGTTGTTTCACAAACTTCAGAGGTTAAAAAGCAATTAAAGAAAGAGGACAGTCAAATGTTAAATGCAAAAATTACAAGTGAGGAGATATCTAGAGTTATTAAGGGATTGAAACCTGCTAAAGCTCCTGGTCCAGATGGTTTTACAGCTGAATATTATAAAGTGTATATGAATGAATTATTACCGTATATGGAGAAATTGTTTAATAATGTAATGGAAACTTTTGAAACTCCACAGACGTGGAAAATGTCAGAAATTATAACGGTCCCAAAACCAGATCGTGATTTAACGGATCCTAGTTCCTATCGCCCCATTAGCTTGTTAAATCAGGACTACAAGATATTTATGAAAATATTGGCAAATAGGGTGGAGAATATATTACCAAAAATAATTGGAGAAGATCAATATGGATTTGTGAAAGGAAGGAAAATCTTTGAACCAATAAGAAACGTGATTAATGTTCTACATCATGCTACCAGTACCAAAAGGAAATTAAGCATTTTAAAATTAGATGTTTATAAGGCCTTTGATAAAGTTAATCATGAATACCTATTTCAACTATGTAAAGATTTAAATATGGGAAATAAATTTTGTAAAGTTATAGAAACAATATATAAGGATAATGTAGCTCAAATTAGAGTAAATGGCAATAGAACAGGAATGATTAAAATTCAAAATGGAACTAAACAGGGTTGCCCATTATCCCCAATGCTATTTGCATTAGCAATCGAGACCTTAGCAAATAAAATTAGAAATGATAAGGAATGGAGAGGCTATCAAATAGGGGAACTTGAATTGAAATTAAACTTATTTGCAGATGATGCTATAGTAATGTCTGAAACCCCTATTGAAATGATGAAAAAAATAATGATATTACTTCAAGAATTTAAAGATCAATCTGGGCTTAAGGTTAATATAGAAAAATCAGAGATAATATGCTTAAATACTGGCCCCAAAGAGCAAATTGAAATTCAAAAAATCTCAGGATTGAAATTAGGTTGTAAAAAAATGAAATATTTGGGAATTTGGTTATTTAAAAATCCATCCAAAATAACAACGGCCAATTATAACTTAATATGGAAAAAAATCCAGAAGCAGATCAAAAATTGGAAGGGAAAAATTTAGGAAGAATGGCTAAGATAAGGGCCCTTAAGATGATGATAATACCAAAGATGATGTATTTGTTTCAAGTTTTACCGGGCAGTTTTCCTGAAGCAAAATTAAGAGAATGGGATAATAGACTAAACTTTTGGATTGAAGGAGAGAAAAAATCTAGAATAAGGAAGCATTGGCAGTATGCACAAGAAAAAGAAGGAGGTTGGGGAAGCCCATCTCTAGTATTATATAGAAATGCATTTCAAATTGAAAGGTTAATCGAGCTACAGTTATGGGGGGAAAAGAAATGGGTAGAATTAGAAAGAGAAATTAATAATATAAATAATAAAGAATTATTATTTAAAAGTTGGAATAGAATTGAAACCAGTACCCTAAGTGATTCTTTTAAAGCATGTTTAGAAATATGGCTTAAATGGCAGAGGACAAGTGGAATAAAGTTATCCAAGCTATCAACGTTGCATGCACTGAATATAGGGGATGAGGCTAATCTAATTAGAATTATTAAAATATTAAATAGTAAAGGGGTAATGAGAATGGAACAGTTACATGAGAAAGATGGAAGAGTTAGTAGAACTAGATTGGAATGGTTGATCGGTAAACAGCAATGGTTGCAGATTAATGCAATATGTACATGTTTAAATAAAAGTGAGAATAAAGAAGCCTTCTTACGAGAAGAAAATAGCTTGGAAAAAATAATAAGGGTAAAGATAAATGAAAGTAAAGGACAAGCCAGTAACATATATAGAATGCTATTGCAGAGGCAAGAAGAAGTAGTTAAAAGTTTAACAAGATGTTGGCAGGATGAATTACAAATAGATGAAAGAGAAATGGAAGAAATAATAGTAAATATATATAAGATTAAAAACACGTGAGTTAAAGAGATGAGAAGAAAAATCTTACATAAGTGGTATTATACACCTGCACAACTTGCATACTTCCAGGGGAAAGAGAAAGGTAAATGCTGGCATGGATGCCAGAAAAAAGGAATCTTTATGCACATGATCTGGGAATGTATAGAAATACAGAAATTCTGGAAGGTAGTCCAGAATGAAATTAATAAAATGTTAAACATTAATTGGATAATTACAAAAGAAACAGCAATCTTAATTAAATATAAGGAACTAGGAGAATCTAAAGAAATTAAAACTGTAGCATTGGAAAGTGCTCAAGCGGTGATAGTATTAGGATGGAAAGACTCTACAAAATGGACACTACAGAATTGGTATTGGTACATGGTGGATTACATACATTTTGAAATTATGGAAATAAGATTAAATAATTTTGATGAGAATAAACTAGAGAAGCTGATGGTGCGATGGAACAAGGTAAAAGATTATATGTTAAGTAGAATCTGTGATGTAAATACGAAAAATAAACTACAATCACTCTTTTAGTAAAAAAAGTGTTCAAGATAGAGCCAAGGATCAATAGATAGACAAATAACTTAAACGTCTTTGAATCCTCCTATAGGGGTGGTGGGGGTGACGGTGTGTGTGTGTTGTTTGGTGATGGGCACATGCACTGTGCACTGTTATATGTTTGTTTTTTGTAAACCTATAAAATCAATAAAAAAATTTTTTTTTTAAAAAAAAAGCAAGTCCTTCATGAGGGGGAGGGGATACGTGTTCTGCCCGCACACACAATTCAGATTTCAGTAATCAATCTCAAGACGAACCCCTCCGTCCTTCTCTTTGAAGAGAACTGGGGCTGCTGTCCTGGAATTTGCAGGCTGGATGAATACCCTTTTTAAGTTGCTGTCAATGTAATTTTTCAGCTCTCCCAATTGTTTTGGTGACATTGTATACATTCTAGGTTTTGGGAGAGTGGCCCCTGGTTCAAATTCTATAGCACAGTCAGTGGGTCTGTGAGAGGACAGTTTATTGCAATCTTCCTCACTGAACAATTTCCCCAAGTCTCGGTATTCCAAGGGCACCCTCTGGAGATCCGGAAGTGTTCCTTCTTTCATCGAGGCCGCTGCCAAAGACCCATCTGGCTCCTCCCGGGGAGGGGTTTTTCTCCTGTCAGTCTCTGGAACAGGGTTGGAATGCAGGGGGAGAAAAAGCTTGCGATATCTGCCCTCCCAACGGATGGTGGGGGTCCATTTGTCCAGCCAGGCCAAACCCAATATGATTGCTTCCAACATCTTGGGGGCAACTATGAATCTCAAGAGTTCGTGGTGTCAGCCTATCCGCAGCTCCACTAATTCAGTCAGGAGCATAGTGGGAACTCTGCCTACTAGAGAGCCGTCCAACTGTTGGAACTGGATGGGCTTCGTCAAAGGCCAGGTCTGGATTTTTAACTTCTCCACTACAGTTTTGCTGATAAGACACCTCAAACACCCTGTGTCTATCAGAGCCTGTAATTATTCCTCCTACCCCGTGGTCATCACCTTAATCCTTGCTTTAATGAATAACAGATAGATGGGCTCACTCACCATTGGGTCATCTTCTCCACTGGGCTCCTTACCCCAATTGGGGCTGATCTCTGAAATAATGGGGTCTTCACACTCAATCAAGTCCCCAGGAGGGCACAGCTGTGTTGTTTGAAAGGCCCAGCGACCCTGCAGAGAGGCTTCTTCAGATCCTCTTTCAGCTACTTAGCAACGCTCAGGTTTAGGGGGAGAAAGGGGGGGTCAAGCAGTCGGTCCCCTTATGCCCATTCTGGTCACATTGATAGCAATTTGTTCCCCTTGTGGCCCCTAAGCAAGGGGGGCCCAGCCAGCAAGGGGAAAAACAATGTCTCAAAAAATTATCTGGTGCATAAGGGGAGAGGTTCCTTCTCAGCAGGAATTACTTCACCCAAGTAATTCCTTACCAATCTTGAATGGTCCATTTGCCTTCCCCCTGTCTCTCACAAACCTCCCTCAATTCTGGATCAAGGACACTTTTGAAAATACGAATCAATTGGTTTTCTGGCCATTATCTCAAGTTGCATGCCATTTTCTGGAAAGCTCCTACAAAAACTTTCACAGGTTTGTCTGATTACTTTAAATGGAAAATCTGGACCTCTTCCTCTGTCTGTGTTTCTAACCTTTTCCACTGGGTGCCCCCTCGTATTGCAATTCAGAAAGCAGTCCAAGCCGGCCTCATTTCTTCATTCCAATCTCAGCTTTGCCCAGCGGCTGGCACATTGTAATCTGAGAATCAGCTGGAAAGGGGTGTGTGTGAAATTCCTTCATGGGGAAATTCCTTTGATGCAACAGAAAGTTTTCTCTATGCCTAAATACGTTTAGAGAATGAGACGTTGGAGCATGGAAAACAACATAATTTGCTGTTGCCATGTAAAAAGGTAACTTCGGGGCCCCATAGGGAGGGGGACTTTCAGGAATCAACTGGCACCTCCCCCATCCAGAGAATAAATTGCATTTGGCTTCCTCATCTCAGCTCTGACCTCTTTTCTCCAGTGCTGGAGATCCCCCCCCCCCGGTACCTCTGAATTGCTGGATTCCAGCTGGATCCTCCAGGAGGGGGTGGGGATAGAAAATTCCAAGCCCTTCCATGTTCAGGCTCTTGGTTAATTCTTTCATTTCCATTCTTTTGAAGAGGGGCAGTGTTGGTATCTGATTGTCAGCGAATCAACTAGCATCTGAGAAATAAATCACAATCCACTGCTGTGTAAACACAGAAAGTTCAATTTATTATCAAAGCCATATCTGGATTCATTGCCATCATACCAACACTGGGATTCTCTTCCGTAATTCATCTAGGTTAAGGTTCACTATCACAACCCCACACCCACAAGTGCATCACGTGGACCAATCCGGGGAAAAGGGGTGCTGGCTTCTTCACTTGTTCAGTTGACCTAGGACTCTGCACAAGGAATGTATGGTGGTACCAATCTCTTTCACTCTCTCACTCACTCCTCCCATATCCCTATCATTGTTACTGTGTCAGGTGGCCTGACAATAATATTATCCAGGATTTCTATAGAAAACTGTATGATGATGAGCAACATCAGGAAAAAAAATTACAATACCTGGAAAAAGCTAACCTGCCTAAGGTTCCAGAAGCAATGAAATCTATGCTGAATGGGAGGACAACAATGACAGAACTAGCATAGGCAATTAAAAAAACAAAAACAAAAACACCTGGCCCAGACAGGCTACTGGCAGAAATATATAAACAGCGATACACTGGTAACTAAATATAATTCCGGTTCCAGTTGGGGAGCAAGGAGGAGGGCAGAGTTGCTGCTCCACCGGACTACGGTCTATAACATCGGTAAATACAGAAAATTGTGACTCGTTTTGGACTTGAAGTTTTGGAAAGGCCAGCACTTGCTGCCCAAGAGGACCCTCATTCTCTGTGGTTTCTTTGCTGCTCCGTGCTCCTTTCTGCCCTCGGAGTGTGTAGCCCGATCAGCTGGGCTTTGGAAGATGGCGACCGTGGGAGAAAGCTGAGCCGTTTGTTATTCGCGGCACAGCGGCATCTATTTATCCTTGCCGGGAGGACGGAGGACAGAGGACAAGGAAGAGTTTGGAGTCTGGAGTCCTAGAGAAGGTACCCTTTGCGTCCAGTCCGGGAAGATCCCGTTACCCCCCTGCTCCGTAGCATTTTTTTGCCTGATTATCTTCGCCACAGAGACTCTGTTAATCTGGGGCTCGGAAATGCAGCCGCCTGCCGTTTGTCCCTTCTTCCACTGCTAAGCCATGGTGCTGAGAGACTAAACTAAGTTGGACGGGCTGGAGAACGACTGAGACAGCCGAACTGAGACAGTTAGACCACCAGACAGACCTGGGACGCCAGAACGCTGAATGGTAAGAGTGTTTGGCGTCGGAGGGCCAGTCGGATGGGGGGGAGGGGCTACATGGAGAAACTGAGCTGGCTGCCGAGGAGAGGAAGGAGGAGGAGAATGAACATCAACAGAGTATGCTGTGGTTGCGTGGAGGTTTTAGATACTATAGGGAACATGGAGGACTGGAAATGCTAACTGGTGAGAATGGTGGTCAATGGAGGGTGACCAAGGTAACCAGCGAGAGTATGGAAAGAAAAGGGGAATCCTGGCTGGCGGCAGTGGCTAATATCAAAGTGCTTGACCAGAGTTTTGGACATTTCCATTGGACAATTTTAGAACTTAGCCAATTTAGAACTTGACACTCTTTTGCTGCTTATTTATTCATAATAATTAATATTTATAATTGCATAGTACTAGGGCACCGGGTGTCGGAAGGACGTCTTCCGCTACTGCAAAGAAGAGGAAACAGAGTTTTTCATCGAGACCGTGTTACGTGAAGATTTATTAAGTACCGTTTTGCAATTGTGTAGGCTGCGTGGAGCTACGAAGGGGCAATGGAGATAGAGATGTTATCGAGTGGGACTGAGGACTACTGGAGATTGCCCAGGGCATTTGGTGGAAATTGGAGCCCCCAGAGAGAAAGAACTTGGGACATTTTCAATCGAGGTAAAGAGACAGTATTTTTACAGTACTGGTCACCGATCTTGACCAGTTCTAGTAAGACCAAACTGTATTTAGACCCCGAGATTCAGATACTGATATCCGAGGCTTTCAGAACTTTTACAACTTTGAGAATTAACCAGCCAAATCAACTTGGAGTCTGCCGCCCTCTTGCTACTGCTTTTTGCTCTTTATTTTTGCTACTTCCCCTTTTTAAGAAGTATTAGAAAATTAATTACTTCTATACTATCTTTGTCCATGTGTTATATGTTTTTATATTTACTGTTTTTTAATTAATTGATTTTAAGGGTTAAATTATTGATGCTATGAGTGAATTGGACTATACTATTAGTGTTTTTTAAGTAATCTATTTTTAAATTAATTATTAGATTTTTTAGCAATGGATTTTTTATAATTATGGGAATGAAATAAATGGGGGTGGGTGGGAAGGGGATAGTGAATGGGATGGGTGGGTGGGATTACAGTATGTATGAAATGAATGGTTATGATTTAAATGAAACCCTTGGCACACCTGATGCTGGAGAGGCAGGAGGGGAGGAGGCACCTATCTCTGGGGTGGCGGAGGGTCAAAACTGGAGAGGCAGATATGGTGGGAGCCTTGGAGCTTGCCGTTCCAGGGGAAGGAGGGATCGCTCCTTAGTAGCGATCCCTTTTTCTGGATATTGAGCTCAACCCAATATACTGGTGACGAGTGTAATTCTGGCCCTGGGCTCAGGCTGCTGCTACACAATGCCAGGTCGGTTGTAAATAAAGCTCTCCTCATCCGGGATTTGATCCTGGATGAGGAGGCCAACCTGGCTTGTGTGACCGAAACCTGGCTGGGCCCGGAGGGAAGAGTTCCTCTCTCTGAAATTTGCCCAGCTGGGTTTCGGGTATGGCACCAACTTCGACCCCAGGGAAGGGGGGGGAGGAGTGGCTATTATAGCCAGGGAGAGTCTTTGCCTGCGTAGGCTCATTGCTCCAGAGGTTGCGGGTTGCGAGTCCCTCCTGGTGAAGTTGGACTTAGGGGTTCAGGTGGGCTTGTTACTCACATACCTGCCTCCCAGCTGCATGTCAACAGCCCTGCCTGTGGAGGAGGTGGCCGGGTTGGAGGTGGAGTTCCCCGGACTTATTGTCCTGGGGGACTTCAATCTGCCGTCACTCGGCAGTTCCTCTGGACTGGCACAGGAGTTCATGGCCACCATGACAGCCATGGACCTGACTCAAGTAGTTCAGGGTCCAACTCACGAGGGTGAACACGCACCCAATATGATATTCCTCTCTGAGCAATTGAGTAATGATCTGAGACTAAGGGGCTTAGAAGTGTTGCCTTTGTCATGGTCAGATCATTTCCTACTGTGGCTTAACTTCCTGGCTCCAATCCTTCCCCGCAGGGAGGCAGAACGGATTAGGAGGTTCCGACCCAGGCGCCTGATGGATCCAGAAGGTTTTCAGAGGGCACTTGGGGTTATTCCAGATACACTCGTTCACAGTTCGGCAGAGTCTCTTGCTGAGGCCTGGAACAAGGCTGCAGTGGAGGCTCTTGACTGGATTGTGCCATTGCGACCTCTCCGCGGCACTAGACCCCGTAGAGCTCCATGGTTCAACGAAGAGCTCCAGGAGTTGAAAAGACGTCTGGAGAAGCGATGGAGGAAGAGTAAGTCTGAATCCGATCGAACACTTGTAAGAGCTCAGATTAAGACTTAGAAAGTGGCGCTCAAGGTGGCAAGATGCGAGTATCATGCCGCTTTGATTGCATCAGCGGAATCCCGCCCGGCCGCTCTGTTTAGGGTAACCCGCTCCCTTCTTAATCAGGGGAGAGTTGGGGAGCCCTTGCAGAGTAGTGCTGAAGATTTTAACATGTTTTTCGCTGATAAAATCGCTCGGATCCGAGCGGACCTCGACTCCAATTGTAAAACAGAGTCGACTGACAACGAGTCAGTCAAGGTGACTGGGGCTAAACGTCTTTGTCCATCTGTCTAGGAGGAGTTTGACTTGGTGACACCTGATGAAGTGGACAAGGCCATTGGAGCTGTGAGTTCTGCCACCTGTTTACTGGATCCGTGTCCCTCTTGGCTGGTTTCAGCAAGTCGAGGGGTGACACGGAGCTGGGTCCAGGAGATTGTCAACGCCTCCTTGGGGAGGGGGTCCTTTCTGGCTCCTTATAAGGAGGCACTTGTGCACCCCCTCCTCAAGAACACTTCCCTGGACTTAGCAGTGCTTAATAACTATCGTCCAGTCTCCAACCTTCCCTTTATGGGGAAGGTTGTTGAGAAGGTGGTGGCACTTCAACTCCAGCGGTCCTTGGAAGAAGCCGATTATCTAGGTCCTCAACAGTCTGGATTCAGGCTGGGCTACAGCACGGAAACTGCTTAGGTTGCGTTGATGGATGATCTCTGGTGGGCCCGGGACAGGGGCTTGTCCTCTGTCCTGGTGCTCCTTGACCTCTCAGCGGCTTTCGATACCATCGACCATGGTATCCTTCTGCACCGGCTGGAGGGGTTGGGAGTGGGAGGCACTGTTCTCCAGTGGTTCTCCTCCTACCTCTTCGGTCGGTCGCAGTCGGTGTTAGTGGGGGGGTTAGAGGTCGACCTCGAGGTCTCTCCCTTGTGGGGTGCCTCAGGGGTCGGTCCTCTCCCCCCTGCTATTTAATATCTACATGAAACCGCTGGGTGAGATCATCCAAGGGCATGGGGTGAGGTATCATCAATACGCCGATGATACCCAGTTATACATCTCCATCCCATGTCCAGTCAACAAAGCAGTGGAAATGATGTGCTGGTGCCTGGAGGCTGTTGGGGCCTGGATGGGTGTCAACAAACTCAAACTCAATCCAGACAAGACGGAGTTGGTGTGGGTCTTGCCTCCCAAGGAAAATTCTATCTGTCCGTCCATTACCCTGGGGGGGAATTATTGACCCCCTCAGAGAGGGTCCGCAACTTGGGCATCCTCCTCGATCCACAGCTCACATTAGAGAAACATCTTTCAGCTGTGGCGAGGGGGGGGCGTTTCCCCAGGTTCGCCTGGTGCGCCAGTTGCGGCCCTATTTGGACCGGGAGTCATTGCTCACAGTCACTCATGCCCTTATCACCTTGAGGCTCGACTACTGTAACACTCTCTACATGGGGCTACCTTTGAAAAGTGTTCGGAAATTTCAGATCGTGCAGAATGCAGCTGCAAGGGCAATTATGGGCTTCTCTAAGCATGCCCATATTACTCCAACACTCCGCAGTCTGCATTGGTTGCCGATCAGTTTCCGGTCACAATTCAAAGTGTTGGTTATGACCTATAAAGCCCTTCATGGCACCGGACCAGAATACCTTCGGGACCGCCTTCTGTCGCACAAATCCCAGCGACCGGTTAGGTCCCACAGAGTTGGCCTTCTTCGGGTCCCGTCGACTAAACAATGTCGTCTGGCGGGACCCAGGGGCGGAGCCTTCTCTTTGGTGGCTCCAACCCTCTGGAACCAGCTCCCCCCTGAGATTAGGATTGCCCCCACCCTCCTTGCCTTTCATAAACTCCTTAAAACCCACCTCTGCTGTCAGGCATGGGGGAACTGAAACATCTCCCCCTTGCCCATGTTGTTCTGGTGTTTGACTGATTGTGTGCTTGTTTTTTATATATATTGGGGTTGTTTTTATGAATTTTTTAGCCTAAAATTGTAACTGTATTGGTGGGTATCGGATTTGTCACTATGTACTGTTTTGCCATTGTTGTGAGCCACCCCGAGTCTGCGGAGAGGGACGGCATATAAATCCAATAATTCTAATCTAATCTAGTTTTATATTTTTTATATAGTATTAATTGTATTTTCCATCTTTTACTGTATTTACATTTAACATTTTATATTTTATAAGGAGTTTTGATATCATATATATTAATTACTAAGGGTTGCTATTAATTTTTCTAGAGAATTAATTTTAACTAATTTATAGGGGTTTTCTTTAATGATGGATGATTGGAATAGGTGGTGCAATTTTTATGTGAATGAGTGGGTCGGATGGGATGGGGATAGTATGAATGTAGAATCTAGCCTACCTGGCGGTAGAGAGACAGGAGGGATAGGGATATCGATCTCCGGGGTGACAGAGGGCCAGAATATTCTGCTCGTGCTGGGGAGAGGTGGATATGGCGGGAGTCACGGGGTGAGCCGTTATGGAGGAAAAAGAGATCGCTGCCTAAAAGTGATCCCTTGTTCCGGCCCCGTGAGCTCAACCCGGGATCCTGGTGACGAGTGTAATCCAGGCCCTGGGCTCAAGCTGCTGCTACTCAATGACAGATTGGTCGTGAACAAAGCTCTCCTCATCCGGGATTTGATCCTGGATGAGGAGGTCGATCTGGCATGTGTTATTGAAACCTGGCTGGGCCCAGAGGGAGGGGTGCCGTCCTAGTGCTTCTTGACCTCTCAGCGGCTTTCGATACCATCGACCGTGGTATCCTTCTGCACCGACTGGAGGGGCTGGGAGTGGGAGGCACTGTTCTCCAGTGGTTCTCCTCCTACCTCTCCGGTCGGTCGCAATCGGTGTTAGTGGGAGGTCAGAGGTCGACCTCTAGGTCTCTCCCTTGTGAGGTGCCTCAGGGGTCGGTCCTCTCCCCCCTACTATTTAATATCTACATGAAACCGCTGGGTGAGATCATCCAAGGGCATGGGGTGAGGTATCATCAATATGCAGATGATACCCAGTTGTACATCTCCACCCCATGTCCAGTCAACGAAGCAGTGGAAGTGATGTGCCGGTGCCTGGAGGCTGTTGGGGCTTGGATGGGTGTCAATAAACTCAAACTCAACCCAGACAATACGGAGTGGCTGTGGGTCTTGCCTCCCAAGGACATTTGCATCTGTCCATCCATCACCCTGGGGGGGGGGAATTATTGACCCCCTCAGAGAGGATATGCAACTTGGGCGTCCCCCTCGATCCACAGCTGACATTGGAACATCATCTCTCGGCTGTGGTGAGGAGGGCGTTTGCCCAGGTTCGCCTGGTGCACCAGTTTGGCCCTATTTGGACAGGGAGTCATTGCTCACAATCACTCATGCCCTCATCACCTTGAGGTTCAATTACTGCAACGCTCTCTACATGGGGCTACCTTTGAAAAGTGTTCGAAGATCGTCCAGAACACGGCCGCGAGAGCCATTGTGGGGCTTCCTAGATTCGCCCACTCTGTGGCCTATATTGGCTGTCGATCAGTTTCCGGTCACAATTCAAAGTGTTGGTTATGACCTTTAAAGCCCTACATGGCATTGGACCAGAGTACCTCCGGAACCGCCTGCTACTGCACAAATCCCAGTGACTGATAAGGTCCCACAGAGTTGGCCTTCTCTGGGTCCCGTCGACTAAACAATGTCATCTGGTGGGCCCCAGGGCCTTCTCTGTGGCGGCCCCAGCCCTCTGGAATGAACTCCCCCCAGAGATTAGAACTGCTCCAACCCTCCTTGTCTTCCGTAAACTACTCAAGACCCCCCTATACCACCAGGCATGGGGGATTTGAGACATCTTTCCCCCAGGCTCCTTATAATTTATGTTTGGTATGTATGTGTTATTTTAGTTATTTCTTTTAATATTAGATTTGTGCCACTATAATATTGTTTTTATCATTGTTGTGAGCCGCCCCAAGTCTTCAGAGAGGGGCGGCATACAAATCTAATAAATTAAAAATTAATTAAATTTTAAAAAGATTCTTTGGGCCAGGAATAGGCAAAGTTGGCTCTTCTATGACATGTGGACTTCAACTTCCAGAATTCCTGAGCTAGCATGATTGGCTCAGGAACTCTGGGAGTTGAAGTCCACAAGACATGGAAGAGCCAGCTTTGCCTACCCCTGCTCTGGGCCAACCATTATTAGAGGGATACAATGCAGTCCTATCTAAAGCGAAGATACTACCATCGTGGGTGGAAGCTAACATTACTTTGATACCAAAAGAGGATTTAGACTTAATTCAAATTAAAAACTACAAATCCATATTCCTATTAAATGAGACTATAAAATATTCACCTCAATAGTAGCAGAAAGACTGAAGAGTTTTTTTTGAAGGAGCTTATACACTCTGACCAAAATAGCTTCCTACCCAAAAGGCAGATAAGAAATAATATGAGAACAATATTAGATACATTGAATACTATGAAACACATAGTGAAAAGCAACTGGCACTATTGTTTTTAGATGCCAAAAAGGCATCTGATAATGCGAACTGGCAAATCATGTTACAACAATTAAGACATATGGATTTTGGAGATAAATTTATAAAAATGTTCAAGGCAATATGCACAAAAGAGAAAGCCAAAATGATGTTGAATGATGAAGTGACTGAAAATTTTTCAATTCAAAAAGGTACAAGGCAAGGTAATTATCTCTATTGTTATTTATCTTAACACTAGAAGTACCTACTAGAAACATCAGGCAAAATGAGCAAATCAAAAGGAATGGAAACCAAATGAGAAAAGTACAAATTTTTTGCAGACAATTTAGTTTTCATTTTAGTGAAAAATTAGAATCAGACCCAAGACTCATAGAGAAATATGGAGAGGTTGCTGGACTAAAAATAAATAAGGAAAAAACAAAAATAGTTTAAAATCTTACAAATAAACAGAGGGATGGATTAATAAAGAAAATAAATATCCAGATAGTGAAAAAAGTGAAATATTTAGGAATCTAAATAACAGTAAGATGTATAACAATAAAATTAACACGTAAAATTAAACTGGATATGGAGAGATGGAAAAGCTTGCAATTTTCCATGATGGGTAGAATAGCCACAATAACAATAACAACATACTGCTTAAGATACTTTTTAAATTCCAAACCATACCAATAACACTAGGGAAAAATATTTTGAAGAATTGAATAAAATAATGTTAAAATTCGGATATCCAGGAAAAAAACTTGAGAATAAAACTGAAACTACTGCAAGGGTCAAAAGGGAAAGGAGGTTTGTGGTCTTGTTGACTGGGAACTTTATTACCAAGCAGTTGCACTCACATGGGTGAAAGAATGGATAATTTTGAGGAACAGAAACTATTGTTATTGGAGGATCAAAACCTTCAACTAGGGTGGCATGCATTTTTATGGTACAGGAAAAATATAGTAGATTGATACTTCCAAAGACATTGTGTAAAATGCATTGTTATCAGAGTGGGACAAAATTAAATAAAACTATAGAGAAACACCAGTCTGGCTGTCCATCTTACAAACATCTTACAAAAATACACCGTTGGCTTATTCCTTTTTTTAAAAAATTTTTTAATTGATTTTCATAAAATAGACAAATAGACATACAAACATTAAACACAAAATGGGGATACATTTTCCCCGCTTATCTTGAAAGTATAAATTCAAATACAGAAAAAGAATACGTAATTAGAGTCTTCGGAGAGGGGCGGCATACAAATCTACATAATAAATAAATAATAAATAAAAAATAAAATGTTAAATATTAAAAATTTTGCTAAATTTTTAATTAAAGTTTTTCACATTTTCACTAATATACAGTGGTACCTCAAGATACGAACCCCTCGTCTTACGAACAACTCGTGATACGAACCCGGGGTTCAGAAAAATTTTGCCTCTTCTTACGAACTTTTTTCGAGTTACGAACCGGCGTTCGGAGACTGCTGGGAAGTCGCGCGGCTATTTTTAAAGGTGACAGCCGGGCGGCGGGGCTTCCCAGAAGCCTCCCGAACGCCGGTTCGTAACTCGAACAAAGTTCGTAAGAAGAGGCAAAATTTTTCTGAACCCGGGTTCGGGGGGGTGCTGGGAAGCCCCCCAGGCCGGCTGCAACCTTTTAAAACAGCCGCGCCGCTTCCCAGCTGTCTCCTGAAGCCGAACGCGGAAGTTCGGCTTTGGCGTTCGGCTTCAGGAGACAGCTGGGAAGCGGTGCGGCTGTTTTAAAAGGTCGCAGCTGGCCTGGGGGGCTTCCCAGCACCCCCCGAACCCAACAGCCCCCCCCACCCCAGCACTTTTGAATCCCGCCGCTTCTGCTGGATACGTGTGATGGGTGGGACGAGCGGCGCAGAAGCCGGTGGCTGTGGCAGCTCGTCCCACCCATCGCCCGTATCCAGCAGAAGCTGCTGGATTCAAAGTGCTGGGGTGGGGGGGGTCCCGACAGCCTCCCCCACCCCAGCACTTTTGAATCCCGCCGGCCAAGAGCACTCAGGCAGCAGCTTCTGCTGGATACGTGCGATGGGTGGGACGAGTGGCGCGCCCGTATCCAGCAGAAGCTGCTGGATTCAAAGTGCTGGGGTGGGGGTGTCCAGACAGCCCCCCCACCCCAGCACTTTTGAATCCCGCCACTTCTGCTGGATATGTGCGATGGGTGGGACGAGCGGTGCGGAAGCCGGAGCCCGGCCCCGTGGGCTCAGTTACATCTTCCACTGCCAGCCAGGCAGCGCAACGAAGAGAGGCATTCGCTTTCCTCCTGCCGGCCCCTCAATCGGGCCGGCAGGGAACAGAATGGAGCCTTCCGCGGCAGCTGCCTGCTGGGCTGGTAAGGGGGGGAGCCGAGCCCAGCCCCGTGGCATTCGCTTTCCTCCCGCCCGCAGCCGACTGATTGTGGACGGCTTCCCGATCTCGGAGAGCTTCCTGGGCATGAAAGCTCGCGAATGCAACAAGGACGAAAGCCAGGAAACTCTCCGAGATCGGGAAGGAGCCCACGGTCAGACGGCTGCGTGCGGGAGGAAAGCGAATGCCTCTCTTTGTTGCGCTTCCGCCAGCATGGCCTGGCTGGCAGCGGAAGATGTAACCGAGCCCACGGGGCTGGGCTCGGCTCCCCCTCTTACCAGCCCAGCAGGCAGCTGCCGTGGAAGGCTCCGTTCTGTTCCCTGACGGCCACGGAGCTCGGCCCCGTGGGCTCGGTTACATCTTCCGCTGCCAGCCAGGCAGCGCAATGAAGAGAGGCATTCGCTTTCTTCCCGACGGCCCCTCAATCGGGCCGGCAGGGAACAGAATGGAGCCAGCCCAGAAGCAAGAGACGCAGGATCGGGCCGGCGGCAGGCGAGGCAGCAGGTCTGCATCCTGGGCGGGCGGCGGGCGAGGAGGCGCGGCCGAGCGGCGACAGCGGCGGTTCTCCTCACTTCGGAGAGCTTCCTGGGCATGAAAGCTCGGGAATCCAACAAGAACGAAAGCCAGGAAGCTCTCCCTGGCGGAGACCGTCGGCCCCTCAATCGGGCCGGCAGGGAACAGAGCGGAGCCCACATGGCTGTGCTCCGTGACGGGGACCACTGGCTTGCCTAGCGGGCTGGGAGGGATGCGGAATACAGGAGGAGGAGGAAGAGGAGGAGGAGGAAGGAAGGAGAGAGAGAGAGAGGGAAGCCGCCCAGCTGTTTTAAAAGGTGACAGCCGGGCGGCAGCGTTTTTTTTGCGGGGGGGTTTTTTTGTTGCACGGATTAATTGACTTTACATTGTTTCCTATGGGAAACAATGTTTCGTCTTACGAACCTTTCGTCTTACGAACCTCCCCCTGGAACCAATTAAGTTCGTATCTTGAGGTTCCACTGTATATATAAAACCAAAATTCTTACCATATTACTTGTATATAAACTAATTCTAATATAGTTCTTAAACACAATAGATTTAACTAGTACTAATATAACCCAAGCAAAAATAAGTACCACATGTTTACTAAAAATAGATTATATATCTTATTTTTTCTTATCTATCAATTTATAAACTTTGTTCCATGTTTCATAAAACTTAGTATCTTCTTGATCATCTAGACCTCTTGTCATCATATCCATTTCAGCGCAATCTAATATTTTTGCAATAACTTCTTCTTCTTTGGGGACTTCCTCCCCCTTCCAATTCTGCGCATAGGTAATTCTAGCCACAGTTAAAATGTGTATAATTAAGTATAAAATTTATTTCTTATAAATCTGATTGGTAATTCCTAATAGATAAAATTCCTGGGTAATTTCTATATCTTGCTTTACAGTTTCTTTTATTATTTTCTCTATCATCTTCCAATATATTTTAGCTTTACCACAAGTCCACCATTGATGGTAATAAGTTCCTATTTCTTTTTTGCATTTCCAACACAACGGAGAGGTTTTAGGAAACATTTTTGCTATCCTATTTGGTGGGAGATGCAATCTATAAAACATTTTAATTTGGTTTTCTTTTAACGATACTGATTTTGTCATTTTCCAGTTATTAATCCAAACTTTCTCCCATGTATCTATATCTATTTCTTTACCAATGTTTCTGCACCATCTTATCATATTATCTTTTAAGGTCAACTCTACATTTTTGTGCGCAATCAGAAATTTATATATTTTCCCTATTGTTTTTGTTTGGTTGAGAGTAATTAAGTTACTTAGCAAATTTTTATTTTTATTAAAGATGTAAAGTGTTTTGTCCTTCTGATATCTGGATCGAATCTGTGCATAGTGCCACCAATCAATTGTTATCCCTTCTTCTTGTAGTTTAATCCTAGATTTTAATTTCATTTGGTCATTTAATAAATCTTTATATCTTATTATTTTTTTGTCCTTTATGGATTTTGGGTGTATTATTGCTTCTAAAGGGGCAACCCATTCTGGAATGGTTAAAAAGTTATTTTTCCTTATGTCTTTCCAGACTTCTATTAGATATTTCCTTAGTGTATGTCTCTTAAAGTATGAGTGATTTTTCTCCTTATCATACCATATGAAGGCATGCCATCCAAGCATGAGATCATGCCCTTCTAAATTTAGTATTCTTTTATTTTCTAAAGTTATCCAATCTCTAATCCATGTTAAGGCAGCAGCCTGATAATATAATTTCCAATTTGGAAGTCCGAAACCTCCCCTTTCTTTAATGTCCTCTAAAAAGTTTATTTTTATCCTTGCTTTTTTCCCTTGCCATAAATTTTTTTTAACTATGTTTGTTAAAAAATTTTAAAAAAAATACCCCCTGGATTTATTGGGATTACCTGGAAAAGGAATAAAATTTTGGGCAAAATATTCATCTTAATTGTTGCCACTCTTCCTAAAAAGGATATTTTTAAATTGTTCCAAATTTCTAAATCTTTCTTAATTTCTGTCAATAATTTTATGTAATTATCATTTTTAATGTTATTGTTTTAGCTGTTAACCATATTCCCCAAATATTTTACTTTTTTGGCAATCTTTATTCCGGAAATGCATTCTAATTTGGTTTCTTGTATTTTATTCATATTTTTGGTTAAAAATTGTGTTTTACTTTTATTTAACTTTAAACCTGCTACCTTTCCATAATGTTCTATTGTCTGCATTAATATTGGAACTGTCGTTATCGGTTCTTCAATTATAAAGGTCAAATCATCTGCAAAAGCTTGGACTTTGTAAGTCTCGTCTCCAACAGTTAGGCCTTTTATTTTGGGGTCTGCTCTTATCTTAATTAATAAAGTCTCCAAAGCCATAATAAATAACAAAGGTGATATAGGGCAGCCTTGGCGGACTCCCTTGTTTATCTCAAGAGTTTCCAGTTGTTCATTATTTAATATTATGTTCGTTGTTTGTTTTGAATAAATGGCATTTATTAAATTAACAAATTTTGGACCAAATCTCATTTTATTTAGTTGCATTTTTATAAATATCCAATTAACATTGTCAAAGGCTTTTTGGGCATCCAGAAACATTAATGATAGTGTTTTCCCTGGATGTTGCTCATAATATTCTAATGTATTTATGACCACTCTAAGGTTGTTTTTAATTTGTCTACCTGGTAAAAAACCATTTTGATCTTGATGTATTATCCCATTTATAACTCTTTTAAGTCTGTTTGCATATATAGCAGTAAATATCTTATAATCTACATTTAATAATGATATAGGCCTGTAATTTTTGATTTTTTCTGGTTCTGTACCCGACTTATGAATTAGGGTTATTAATGATTCTGACCAGGATTTGGGAATTTTACCATCAAGTCTACATTCGTTAAAAATTTCTAACATATTATTTCTTATTGTTTCATTTTCTATTTTATACCATTCTGCCGGTATGGTATCTGGGCCAGTGGCTGTATTATTTTTCTGTTTTTTTAATTATTGTTAGGAGTTCTTCCATTGTTATTGGTCCATCCATAGTCGCCTGTTGATCTTCCGTTATTTGTGGTAATTTTGAATGTTCTAAATAGTTAAAAACTTCATCTTCACTAATATTATCTTTTGTATATAGTTCTTTGAAAAAATTGTATACAATGTCTGCTTTTCCTTCTGTGTCATATTTTATTAAACCGTCCTTATCTTCTAATTTTTTAATTATTTTTGATTGCCTCTGTTTTCTAAGTTTATATGCTAGCCATCTGCCTGGTTTGTTCGCATGTTCAAAGTGGTATTGTTTTGCTCTTTTTATTTTTTCAGCTATTTGATTTTGTTCTATCAGTCTAATTTTATGTTTGATTACATCTATTTTTATTTTCAAATCTTTATTCTTTGTATTTTGTTGTGATAATGATTCTAGTTGTTTTAGTTCATTTATTAATTGTTCATATTTTATTTTGTTTTCCTTATTGTATTTTGCTGTGTAAGATATCGTTAATCCTCTTATGTATGCTTTGGTTGTATCCCATAGATTTTGTGGAGTAGTGTCTGAGTTTTAATTAATTTCAAAAAATATTTTTAGTTCTTTTTCAATCCAGTCTTTATATTTCTTGTCTTTCAAAATATTTCTATTCATCCGCCAATTAACCTGTTTATTATTGGTTCTCATATAAACTACTACAGGATTATGATCAGCCCATGTATTAACGTCTATCTCGACCTCTTTTACTTGTTCTGCAGTTGTTTTTGAAGCCCATACCATGTCTATTCTTGTCCAAATTTTATGGGGGTTAGAGTAAAAAGTGTATTGTCTCTTATGAGGATGTCTTTCCCTCCAAATATCATTTAATAATAATTCCGCTTTCATTTTTTGGAAAGTGCTAGGTAATAGGTTCTTTCTTCTCTTTTTACTTTTGTTATTTCCCCCCCCCCAAAATGATCTAATTGTCTGTTTGTAATAGCATTGAAATCACCAATTATTAACATATTTTCAATGTTTAACTCTGTTATTATTTGATGTAATTTTTTGTAAAATGTCATTTGATCTTCATTAGGGGAATAGATAGAAACAATAACCAGAGGTCTGGGTTCAATGTTAACTTGTACAATCAAAATTCTACCTTCATCATCTTTAAATAATTGTTTGGAATTTATAAATTCTCAACATACATCACTACTCCTCTTTTTTTTTATCTGCTAATGCAGCATACATTTTTCCAATTTTAGGATTCAATAATAATTTCTCATTACTTTTTTTAATATGCACTTCTTGTAGTATTGTGATTTGAGCATTTTGGTTTTTAATTTTGGAGAACATTTGTTTTCTTTTCTTTGGTTCATTAAGTCCATTCACATTTACTGAAAAGATTTTTAATCTTTTCAGGAGAAGTTCCTGAGGATTGGAGAATGGCCAGTGTTATGCCTATTCACAAGAAGGGCAGTAGAGAAGAAGCTGGTAACTACAGGCCAGTTAGCTTGACATCAGTTGTAGTTAAATGATGGAGACTCTACTCAAAAAGAGGATAAATCAGCACCTAAAAAACAATAACTTATTGGACCCAAATCAGCACGGCTTTACTGAAGGCAAATCATGTCAGACTAATCTTATTGATTTCTTTGACTATGTCACAAAGGTGTTGGATGAAGGTGGTGCCGTGGATATTGCCTACCTGGACTTCAGCAAAGCCTTTGATACGGTTCCACATAAAGAGCTGATAGATAAATTAGTGAAGATTGGACTTAATCCCTGGATAGTTCAATGGATTTGCAGCTGGCTGAAGCGTAGACATCAAAGAGTTATTGTTAATGGCGAGTATTCTGAGCAGAGTCAGGTTACAAGCGGTGTGCCACAAGGGTCTGTTCTGGGTCCTATTCTTTTTAATATGTTTGTGAGTGACATAGGGGAAGGTTTGGTAGGGAAGGTTTGCCTATTTGCCGATGACTGTAAAGTGTGCAATAGGGTTGATATTCCTGGAGGCGTCTGTAATATGGTAAATGATTTAGCTTTACTAGATAAATGGCCAAAGCAATGGAAACTGCAGTTTAATGTTTCCAAATGTAAAATAATGCACTTGGGGAAAAGGAATCCTCAATCTGAGTATTGTATTGGCAGTTCTGTGTTAGCAAATACTTCAAAAGAAAAGGATTTAGGGGTAGTGATTTCTGACAGTCTCAAAATGGGTGAACAGTGCAGTCAGGCGGTAGGGAAAGCAAGTAGGATGCTTGGCTGCATAGCTAGAGGTATAACAAGCAGGAAGAGGGAGATTATGATCCCGCTATATAGAATGCTGGTGAGACCACATTTGGAATACTGTGTTCAGTTCTGGAGACCTCACCTACAAAAAGATATTAACAAAATTGAACGGGTCCAAAGACGGGCTACAAGAATGGTGGAAGGCCTTAAGCATAAAACGTATCAGGAAAGACTTAATGAACTCAATCTGTATAGTCTGGAGGACAGAAGGAAAAGGGGGGACATGATCGAAACATTTAAATATATTAAAGGGTTAAATAAGGTCCAGGAGGAAAGTGTTTTTAATAGGAAAGTATACACAAGAACAAGGGGACAAAATCTGAAGTTAGTTGGGGGAAAGATCAAGAGCAACATGAGAAAATATTATTTTACTGAAAGAGTAGTAGATCCTTGGAACAAACTTCCAGCAGACGTGGTAGATAAATCCACAGTAACTGAATTTAAACATGCCTGGGATAAACATATATCCATCCTAAGATAAAATACAGAAAATAGTATAAGGGCAGATTCGATGGGCCGTGAGGTCTTTTTCTGCCGTCAGACTTCTATGTTTCTATGATTATTGTCATTTGTTGAGTTTTTTGGTTTCGCGCTGAGGTTGTACTCTTCTAGCGCCTTGATCCTGCTCTTCTGTCTGAGCGGTGGCCCCCATAGCTTGCTCCTGTTGTGCTGCTAATTCTTTCACTGGTTGCTGTTGTACTGGCTGTTGTTGTACAGTTTGTTCCTTTGCTGGTTGATCCAGTTGGCTTATACCACTGTTTTCAAAAAAATCCCTTGCTTGATCCAGGTTTTCCAACTTGTATCTTTTAGAACGCCAAGTCAATGATAATCCTTGTGGGATGAGCCAACGAAAAGTTATATTTTCTTTGATCAAAATTCTAGTTAGAAAGTGATAGTCTCTTCTGCTTTCTCTGACACTTCTTGGGACTTGTTTTAGTATTTTTATTTCAAATCCTTTATGTTGCAGTTTTGAGGTTCTTGCCCAGTGCAGTATGTCATCTCGCAGGGTCTTTCTTGCAAACTTGATATGAATCTCTCTCGGAAGATTGTGGCGACGAATGTAGCTATTTGAAATTCTAAAAACTTCATCGATTTCTCTCAATATTTCTGTGGGGTCCACCTGGAGAATTCCTCCAATAGTTTCAGCCATAGTCATCTTTAAATCTTCATCTTTTTCTTCTATTATATTCTGAAATCGTAGCCCATACGAAGCACGTTGCATCTCCAAGTGAGTGATTGATTCATCATATCTTCTATATCGTGAGTCAGCTCTGCCTTCAAGGTAGTCCATTCTCTTCTCAATTTTGTCAGTCTTTTCTTCAACTGTTTTAGCGCGATCTTCGCTTTCTTGTAAAGTTTGTTGAATCTCCTTCATCTGTGCCTTCATTTCTCCCGTGTCTGCTTTTAGTTCAGCCATCTCTGTTTTAAATTCAGCCAGCTCTGATTTTATGGCTTCTCTTTGTTGAGTTGCATCATCTTTTATAGCTTCTCGTTGTTGAGTTGCATCTTCTTGAGATTTAAGCATAAAGTCCTTCATTGCGTTTAAAGTTTCTTGTATTGTTGTCAGAGTAGGCTGCAGAGATTTGTCTTTGTCCTTCTCTTTAGTAGACATGGTTACAGATAAAACCTGGTGTGTCGGGGAAGGATGGGGTGATCCTTGTGGTGATGAAGTTGCGGCAGCTACTTGTTTTTTAACTGTTTTAACATAGGTTGAAGTGCTTGACATTTTCAAATTTAAAATTGCTGTTAATTTATATGTAGTAAAAGGAAGAGAATCACTATAAATTCCAAACCTGTTCAATTTGCTTTACTACAAATTTCCCTTAAAATATAACAATGTGTTATTGCCTAATAAAAACAACGAGTATATCAGTCAAATTACTAGCAAAATTCACAATAAATTATCTTTTAACTTTAAATTAGCAAGACCAGAAGAAAAGAAGGAAAATAAAGTGCTTTTAGAAGAAAAGAAAAGGAGAAAAAATCCGATACAAAAGGGGAAAGTACCTGTTGGAAAAGAAGAGAGAGAGAAGATGGCAATATGTCTAAGAATGAGTAAGAGAAGAAAAGTGTGAGAAGAAAGAAAAAAAGTAAAAACGAAAGAAAGGACTGTCTTAAGAGAGAAAAAGGCAAAAGGGGTTTTTGATTTCACTAAGGTAGAGCAGGCAACCAAGGTTTGTTAACAGTGCATATGTTTTAAGTCAATTTACTTTTAAGAACAACAAAACAGGAAAAAAGAAAAAAAGATTAATTTAAAACACAGAATACAGATATTATATACTTGTAGTCTTCTTGTAAATCAGGTGGTCTTTGTTAATGGAGAATGTTATAAATCCAATAGTATCAGGAGATAGGTTTCTATATCGTTATTTTCTGTGCGATCCCAATTTTCCAATTAAAAGCAAAGTCAAATTTGAGGTTTTATTTTATTTTAAAATGGAGTCAGTTGATGTTTCACAGTCCAAGACAAATGCAGGCAAAGTCTCCGCTATTTGAGACTTTAAAGTGGAGTCAGTTTATGCTTCACAGTCCAAGACAGATGCAATGAAAATCTCCGCAAATAATCCAAAAGCGAACAGCAAATAATCCAAAGGTAGTAATCCAAGAGCGAACAGACAAAAAAAAAAAAAGACTAAATGAGTTCTTTTAGCTTTAATATATCAGTTCATTTTATTTTCCATTTATTTTCAGGTTATTAGTTTATTTCATTTTATTGTTGTAAGAAAAGTACATAGAAAAAAAATTGTAGCAAAAGTGTTCTTTATCCCTCCGCTGTCAAAATTAGAGCCCGGGATACAGTGTTTGCTGAGAGTTTAAAAGTTCCAAATTCTATTCAACTTTGCAAATTAAACCTTTTCTAAAGTCATGTCAAATTTGAATTATATTGTTAGTTCTTCAATATTTTTAATTGTTCAAAAATTCAAAAAGTTTACAGTGAGAAACGAAAGTGAGAAGAAATTAGATCCGGCTGTTATTTTGCGGTTGGATACAATTTTTCCAATAACTTTCACCTTCGCCTTGTTAAAGAAAAAACTTTCACTTGTAACTTTTACTATGATCCGATCTTCCATCTTTACACATGAAACAATAAAATTTTACCTTTAATTTTCTTGTCTTTTGTATTCTTTTTCGGTCCAATAGGCTGCAGAAATCTTTACTTTCTTTTAGCTTTTCCTTGCTTCCCGCTAGGTTTGGAGAGATCGCACTGGCCGTATCCTCTTATGGAAGAGGATCAGTTCTCCCTTCTCCGAAGCTGCAGGGCAAACCGCTGTCTCTGGAGCTTCGGCGGCGGCTCCTCGGACAGAGGGGAGCCCCCTGTTCTAGGATCGGGCCATCCGGACCTGATCCGATTGCAAACCGCGACCTTCGGAGGGGTAGAAGGAGCCTCGGGGCAGAGCCCTGCCCGGGAGACTCCGCTGCGGTCTCAATCCAGACCGGAAGTCCAATCCAGACTGGAAGAAAAATATAGTAGATTGATACTTCCAAAGACATTATGTAAAATGCATTGTTATCAGAGTGGGACAAAATTAAATAAAATTATAGAGAAACACCAGTCTGGCTGTCCATCTTACAAACATCTTACAAAAATACACCATTGGCTTATTCCCAAAGGTCTGACTTTGACATGGCAAGGAACAAAAGTAAAAATTGAAAATATAGATCAAGCTAAGGAGTTCTTCAAAGTAAGTGGACTAAATAGAATAGAACAAACAAGTAAGGACAGTAAAGGAAGTAGGGATGAGTTGGAGACCGCTAGCCAGGAGGAGGAGGACATCATGGAAGAAAGTAGAAAAGAAACAAGAAGAAGACAATCACAGCAAGAATTAATACTGAGTAGTAGACTGAGAGAACATAAAAATACCAAGAGCTACTACAAATAGACATGTTGGGAGACACAAAAATATTTCCTGTTAATGTAAATGGTTTAAATAATTCTCCCCCCCAAAAAAAAGAAAGAAACCAGATATTTGCAAAACTGAGGAAACAACAAGCAAAAACAATTATTCTTCAAGAAGTGCATATTAAAAAGCCTAATAAAAAATTGTTATGGAACCCAAAGTTAGATAAAATCTATACCAGTTTAGCTGATCAGAAGAAAAGAGGATTAGCAGTGTATATGGATGAAACAATAGACTCAAAACAATTACACAGTGACCAGGACAGTTCAGGATAGTTCAATAGGAGATAGACTACAAACCTCTCATCATCGTACCCATCTACGCACCCAACAAAAATCAAAAAGAATTTTTCAGAAAATTACATGAAAGGATAACAGAATTAGCAATTGAGAATATGATTCTAATTGGGGGTTTTAATGCAATTTCTAATAGTATAGATGATTATTCAGGGAAGAAAAAATAAAAAAATAAAACAATTCTTCCAATAACGTTTTGGAAAATGAATACAGAATTAGCTTGGAAAGACATTTGGCAGGAACGACATCCATTAATAAAACAGTATACTTTTTATTCAAATCCTCATAAAATTTGAGGATTTGGACACCCAAGCCATAAAATAGATATGGCTTGGGTGTCCACATACATTCATGACCATATAAAGGATATTGAAATAGAAACAAATAGTTGGGCGGTCCATAATCCTCTTGTAATTATTTGGAAGGGAATTAAGAAACAAATTAATTGGCAAACGAATGAAAATATTTTAAGAGAACCCCAGTATTTGAAATGAATAGAAAGTGAATTAGAATTTTTTTAAAAAATAAATAAAAACTCGGAAACATCTTCACAAAATCTGTGGGATATGGCGAAGGCCTATATCCATGGCCTGTCAATCTCATACACTGCCAAAAAGAAAAAAGGAAAAAAAGAGAGAATACCAACAATTAGAACAAGAATTAAAAGAAGTAGAAATGGAATTAAAAAATGATCAACGCAATGGAAAAGTTAAAGGAAAAATGGACCTGATAAAACACAAAATATAATTAATTGAACAAGAAGAAATAGCAGAAAAAATTAAAAGGGCAAAACAGGAGTATTTGAGCATGCAAATAAGCTGGGTCGTTGATTAGCCTATAAACTAAGAAAACAAAAAGAATCCAAAATGATTAATAAATTAGAAGATAGCAAGGGAATGGTAAGATATAGAGCAGAAAAAAAGAAGGAAATAGTGTTAGAATTTTATAAACAATTATACCAACAGGAAGAGGTAAAAGAAGAAGAAATTGAAAAAAAAAATTAGATTCTGTAAACTTTCCACCGTTGTTAAAGGAGAAACAACATAGACTAAACTCATCAATCACTATGGCAGAATTACAACAGACAATTAAAAATCAAAAGAACAATAAGGCCACTGGATCAGATGCAATCCCCACAGAGTTTTACAAATTGGATAGTGAAATACTTACTCTGAACATGTTAGAGATTTTTAATAGAATAATTTTAGACACAAAAATTCCAACATCATGGGCTGAGGCTTTGATTACACTAATACATAAATCAGGAACAAAGAAAGAGAAAATACAAAATTATAGGTCAATATCCCTTTTGAACGTGGGTTGCAAAATATTCATTTCTATCTATACAATTAGACTTAATTTTTTTTAAAAATGAGATAATAGATAAGGATCAGAACAGTTTTCTTCCAGGCAGACAAATTAAAAATAACCTCAGTACAATTATTAATACTGTGGAATATTACGAATATCATCGGGGAAAACAAATGGTCTTGGTGTTCTTGGTCACAAGGGAAGCGTTTGATAACATGAATTGGACATTTATGAAATTACAATTTGACACAATTAAATTTGGCACTAAATTTGCCAATTTGATTGATTCTATATATTCAAACCAAACAGCCAAAATTATAATGAACAATGACCGAACAGATAGTTTAGAGATACAAAGAGGTGTTAGACAAGGTTGCCCTCTCTTCCCCCTATTATTTATTTTAACATTGGAAATACTGCTTATTGGAAATAAGGGAAATAAGGGAAAATAAGGAAATTAAAGGATTAGAGATAAAAAAAGAACGTAATAAAGTTCAAGCATTTTCAGATGATGTAGTTTTTATTACAGAAGACCCTTTGATAACAATATCAAAATTAATTGCTCTAGTAGAAGAATTTGGAGGTATGACAGGACTAAAAATTAATAAAAGTAAAACACAATTGATAACTAAAAATATGACAGGAACGCAGATAAAACAACTAGAAATTTCAACAAATATGAAAATTGCGAAAATCTGGAAATTTGGAATAACTTGCATTTGTCTTTAATTAGGAAGAATCTCAACAATCAAGATGAATATTTTACCCAAATTATTGTTTCTTTTCCAGGTAATTCCAGCCAATCCAGGGAATTTTTTTTTAAAGAATTAACAAAGATAATTAAAAGATTCATTTGGCAAGGGAAAAAAGCTAGAATAAAACTAAGTTCATTAGAACAGTGTTTTTCAACCAGCGTGAGACATGGTCAGGTGTGCCATGGGGAAATTAAACATGGGTCCCCAAAGTACTATTCCTGCCAGGATATTCTTTTTGTGTTCATCGAAAGATGCCCAGGTTTCACACTGAGTATAAATACATTTAGAAACTACAGTGATACCTTGTCTTACGAACTTAATTGGTTCCAGGAGGAGGTACGTAAGGTGAAAGGTTTGTAAGACGAAACAATGTTTCCCATAGGAAACAATGTAAAACCGATTAATGCGTGCAAGCCACAAAAAAAAAGCAAAACCGGTGCTCCACTGGGTGCCGCCGCCCGGCTGTTACCTTCTGAAACAGCCGGGCGCTTCTTGTCGTTCTCCTGAATGTCGAACCCGAAAAGTTTGGCAAAGTTTCGGGTTTAGGTTCGGGTTTGGGAGAACACCGGGAAGCGCCGCCGCCCGTCTGTCACCTTCCGAAACAGCTAGGCGGCTTCTCGGCGTTCTCCCGAACGCCAAACCCAGAAGTTCGGCAAAAGTTCAGGTTCGGGAAAACGAGAAGCGCCGCCCAGCTGTTACCTTTGCAGAAAAGCTGTCGAGCTGTCGGCCAGTCGGGAGGCTCAAACGGAGGTGGGGAATCACAATAGGGAATCCTTCCTAGAGTCCATGTTTCGGCCGGCCAGGAAGGACGTCTCCATGATGTCAAAGCTCCGCCCCTGGAATTCCCTATTGGGATTCCCCACCTCCGCTTGAGCCTCCTGACCAACAGACAGCTCCACGGCTCTTCTGCGAAGGTGACAGCTGGGCGGCGGCGCTTCTCGGCATTCTCCCAAACCCGAACTATTGCCGAACTTCCAGGTTCAGCATTCACAACAGAGGTTCGTAAGGCAAAAAAAGTTCGTAAGAAGAGGCAAAAAAATTCCAAACCCCGGGTTCGTGTTTCAAAAAGTTTGTATGTCGAGGGGTTCATATCACGAGGTACTACGGTATATTATTAACTATATGTATAATATGTACTGTGTTAGAGTGTCATTTTGTTTGGTGGTGTGCCCCAGGATTTTGTAAATGTAAAAATGTGCCGCGGCTCAAAAAAGGTTGAAAATCACTGCATTAGAAGATGTAAAAGAGAGAAGACGGTTAAGACTTCCAAATTGGAAACTATATTACCAAGCTGCAGCCCTGTCATGGATTAAGAATTGATTAACCTTGGATAATAATAGAGTATTAAATTTAAAAGGTCATGACTTAATGTTGGGATGGCATGCCTTCATGTGGTATGATAAATACAAAGTCCATGCATATTTTAAAATATATATAATTAGGAATTATCTACTACAAACATGGATAAAAATTAAAAAATATCATTTTCTAACAATGCTTGAATGGATTTCCCCATTCGCCACCCAAATACGCCACCCAAACTTACTACAAAAAGGAATAATATTAAGATACAAGGACTTATTAAATTCACAATTGAAATTAAAATCCAGACAAGAACTAAATAACGAAGGCATAATGATAGATTGGTGGACTTACGCCCAGATTCAGGGTAGATTCCAAAAAGACGTAAGGACTTATCCTTTTTAAAAAGAGAACAGTACGCTTGGAAAGATAATAATGAAGAACCAAGGAAAATTGATTGGAAAATTTTATAAATACAGTGATACCTAGTCCTACAAACCCCTCATCATACAAACTTTTCGAGATACAAACCCGGGGTTTAAGATTTTTTTGCCTCTTCTTCCAAACTATTTTTATCTTACAAACCCAAGCCGCCGCCACTGGGATGCCCTGCCTCTGGACTTCTGTTGCCAGCGAAGCACCCGTTTTTGTGCTGTTGGGATTCCCCTGAGGCTCCCCTCCATGGGAAACACCACCTCCGGACTTCCGTGTTTTTGCAATGCTGCAGAGGAATCCCAACAGCACAGAAACATGCACTTCGCTGGCAACGGAAGTCCGGAGGTGAGGTTTCCCAGCGAGGGAAGCCTCAGTGAAATCACAGCATCACAAAACACTGAAGTCCGGAGGTGGGGTTTCGAGGACTTCCGTGTTTTTGCGATGCAATTTCACTGAGGTTCCCTTTGCTGGGAAACCCCCACCTCCGGACTTCTGTTGAAAGCGAAGCACCCATTTTGTGCTGCTGGGATTCCCCTGCTGGGAATCACAAAAACATGGAAGTTTGGAGGTGGGGTCTCCCATGGAGGGTAGTCTCAGGGGAATCCCAGCAGCGCAAAAATGGGCACTTCAGCTGACAAAAGGGGTGAGTCTTGGGCTTGCACGTATTAATCACTTTTCCATTGATTCCTATGGGAAACATTGTTTCGTCCTACAAACTTTTCACCTTACAAACCTCATCCTGGAACCGCAGTACCGGAAATATTTCCTTTTCTCTTGGAAATGTCCCCAAGTCCCATTGCCCAGGGGTTCTGGTCCTTTTGGACTAGACCGGATCTCTCCTGCAGAGAGTGACGCATGGGATGCTGCCAGAGGCCTGCCAGAGGCTGGCATGCCCTGCTGGGCAAACTGGCTTGTCTCGCACTGGCTGTGGTGAAGGGAAGCCATAAAATCCCCAGGATGAATGGATGCCAGAATAGAGGAAAGGGAATGCATCTTAAATTTTCTGTACTTGATGTAATTATGCTGTTCTGTTCGGGTCTGTGAGACCCAAAATCAAAGTTTGAGACCCTGTAAAAAGTTTCCCTGCATATCTGAAACTTGAAATTTCATGACTTTTCATCATTTCAGGGGTTCTCTTTATGAGAATTTTTTTTGGGGGGATAGGGGGTTTGTTTCTTGCTGGAAAAAAAAGTCACACCTGTTCTGTTCCCGGGTCACCCTGACCCGGACCGAAAACTCTTCATTTGAAGTGCTTCGGTTTGGTCAATCTGATCACTTTTTTCACTTGGAAAGTAGTCTGAACATTTCTGCAAACAATGATATGAAAATTGAACTGAAAAAAAATATGCATACTGCTTTATTTTAATTATAAAAGGCAGACCCCCCATTTTGTGAATTTATTTTCAATTTATAGACAGTTTAGCTTGCAAAATGTGTTCAATTTTACTAAAGTTGGTGTGGGATTGGTAGTTTGAACATTTCTGAATATAAGAAAAATATAAATGAACTGAAAGAAATGATTCTTATTGGTTTTTTAAAATCAGAAATAAGCCCCCCCCCCCCCTTGGCTGCTTGCAAACATTTTCACTTTATATTTTTTTTAGGCTCCAAATCCAAAATATTTTTAATATCTTATGCATTCATTTACTCAATTTAACATTGCTGATCATCATAAAAATATTTGTGGGGTGGGGGCTAATTTTTTTCTGGGCAAAAAAAAAATCATGTCGAGTCTGTTTCTCGTCGTATATGTCTGGACCAAAAATTTTTTTTTAGGTACTTGAATTTGGTCTTTTTGAAAACCTTTTCCACTGGGAAACTAGTTTGAACATTTATGAACATAATGATATGAAAATTGAACTGAAATAATTTAGGCTTATATTTTTATTTTGATCAAAAATCTCCTCCCCCCATTTTTCTGAATTTCATGTCAATTTATATTTTTTTAGGCTACAAATCTCTAAGAAATTTCCCCCAAAAGCCTTTGATATACTAAATTGAACATTCCTGATCATAAGAAAAATAGAAATGAACTGAAAAAAATTATGCTTATTGGTTTATTTTCTAATATAAGACCATATTGTCTTATACTCAAGTATAAGCCTACTCGAGTATAAGCCTATTTGAGTATAAGCATGGGGGCCCATTTATGAGCAAAATAAACCAATATGCATCAATTTTTCCAGTTCAATTTTCATTTCAATGTGTGCAGAAATGTTCAAACTTGTTTCCAAGTAAAAAAAGCTTTAAAAAAGACCAAATATAAGCACTTCAAATGAAGAGTTTTCGGTCCGGGTCAGGGTGACCCGGGAACATAACATCAGGGAGTTTTCTTGAACAGAACAGCAGGGTTAAGTATTTAGGTCCAGGATATCCCTCCATCCTCCTGATGTCTTAGGGACTACGAAGAGGATGGAGTAGAGGCCCAGACCTCTTTGGGAAGAGGGTATTGGCTGGATGGCTCTGATGTTAAAAGGTGGAGGAGGAGAGCTGAGGGAGACCTGGGGACGGACAGGAGATGAAATGTTTGGGGGGTAAGGTTAAAAATTCTAATTGGAGCCCCCATTGGATGGTAGATAGGACCCAAGGGTCCTGAGACAACTGGCACCAGGCTAAGGAGAACCAGGCCAGTGGCCTCCCAATGGGGATGTTAGTTGGTCTACCACCTGGTTCTTTTGGCAGATTTAGAGGAGAAAGAACCTCTTTGATTTCAGGCACCCCTACCCCTATCTATCTGAAAGACATTGGAATCGGGAGGGGTTCTGACCTGAGGATCTTTGGTAGGCAAAGCCTTGGTCCATTTGACGAAAGGGCCATCAAAAGGGCTGCTGTGTTTTTGCTGCTTTTTTAGTAGTTGGGCCAAGGATCTTCTTCTTGTCCGTAGTTTCTGTGAAACATGGTTCAAGCAAGTCTCCAAAGAGATTCTTGTGCTTGAGGCACTCCATGGCCAGTTGCTACTTCTGCCTGACCCCTGATTGCCATGGTCGGAGCAAGAGGAGTCTTCTGGCAACAGTAGAGGCCGCCACTGATTTGTCTGCAAACCTGGAAGCCTGAAGCGTGGCATCTGCAACATATAGTGCCACAGCAAATACCTTGTTCAGGTCCAGTTGACCCCGTAAATCATCAGTGGAATGTGGTGTTGAAGTTGTTGTAGCCAGAAGAACAGGGCCCTCATGAAGAAGGATGCTGCTGCCGCGGATTTGATGGCCAGGGAGTCGGCAAAGAAGCTTTTTTTGAGCATATGTTTGTCTTCTGGTTTCAGGACTTCCTGGCATGGCCGCTGCAAAGTGGAGGATCTTGATTGGTTCATCCACATTAGGAAAGAAAAGGAGCTCTTCATAAGAAGGTGAGACTTTATAAAGTTTCTTGTCCCTAGAAGAGGGATAGGGTCCCGAGGTAGGGTAGTCCCATTGTTTGAGTAAGGCCTCTTTAAATAATTTTGGCATAGGGATGACACCAGTGTCCTCCTGCTCCTCCATGAAGAATGGGCAGCTACCTTCCTGAGGGGCAGATGTAGGCAGGGCAGGTTGATCTTGAGTGGTTAGGCCCATAGCCACTCTAGCTTTATACAGAAGGGATCTGAATAACTGAGAAGGAAAAAGGTGGCGGAAGAAAAAGATTTGTTCTGAGACTCCTCATCCTCACAAAGGCCCTGAAATGAGTAATCTCTATCCTCCTGTTCTTCGTCCTCCTTGTTGTCCTCTTGGGATGAGGAGGAATCTGAATCCTGAGCTGGAGACCTATAGGCTGAAAAGAAGCTCAAGGACCTGGTTCTGTAGGGATGGGAGTGAGGAGGGTACATATTGGTACCATTTTTGCTACTTTGAGGCTGACCTTATTTAATCTAATGAACTGATGTATTGTATTTTTCCCTAATGAATATTAATCTATTTCCTATTTTTTAACCTTTTTAACTTTAATATTAACTTTTAACTTTTAGATCTTTTAATATTAATATTAGTAGTAATACTTAATTTTTTATTTTTTTAAATTGATGGATAAATGGGGTGGGTTTAATAATATGTATGGAATGAGTGAGTGGTATGAATGGGATGGGTGGGGTGGGTGGGATTATGGTATGGATGGGGTAAATGGGTATGATACAAATGATTTACATGGCCCACCTGATGAGAGAGAGGTGGGAGGGGAGGAGGCACCAATCTCTGGGGTGGCAGAGGGTCGGAATATTCCAATATTGCTGAGGAGAGGCAGATATGGCGGGAGCCACAGAACTAGCCGTTCCAGGGGAACAAGAGATCGCTGCGGCTCTGTGAGCTCAACACAGGGCACTGGTGATGAGTGTAACTCTGGCCCTGGGCTCAGGCTGCTGCTACTCAATGCCAGGTCAGTGGTAAATAAAGCTCTCCTCATCTGGGATTTGATCCCGGATGAGGAGGCTGACCTGGCATGTGTGACTGAAACCTGGCTGGGCCCAGAGGGAGGAGTTCCTCTCTCTGAAATTTGCCCAGCTGGGTTTCAGATATGGCATCAGCCTCGACCTCAGAGAAGGGGGGGGGAGGAGTGGCTATTATAGTCAGGGAGAGCCTTTGTCTGCATAGACTCATTGCTCCAGAGATTGTGGGTTGTGAGTCCCTCCTAGTGAAGTTGAACTTAGGGGTTCAAGTGGGCTTGTTGCTCACATACCTGCCTCCCAGCTACGTGTCAACAGCCCTGCCTGTGCTGCTCAAGGAGGTAGCCGGCCTGGTGGTAGGATTCCCCAGACTCATTGTCTTGGGGGATTTTAACCTGCCGTCACTCGGCGAAACCTCTGGATTAGCACAGGAGTTCATGGCCACCATGACAGCCATGGACCTGACTCAAGTAGTACAGGGTCCGACTCATGAGAGGGGGCACGCACCCAACATGGTATTCCTCTCTGAGCAATTGAGTAATGGTCTGAGACTAAGGGGCTTATAAGTGTTGCCTTTGTCATGGTCAGACCATTTTCTACTGCGGCTTGACTTCCTTGCTCCAATCCTTCCCTGCAGGGAGGCGGAACTGATTAGGCAGTTCTGCCCCAGACACCTGATGGACCCAGAGGGCTGTCAGAGGGTGCTTGGGGTTATCCCAGAGGCACTCATCCACAGTTCAGCGGATTCTCCTGCTGAGGCCTGGAACAAGGCTGCAGCAGACGCTCTTGACTGGATTGCGCTGTTGCAACCCCTCCGTGGCACTAGACCCTGTAGAGTTCCATGGTTCAACGAGGAGCTCCAGGAGTTGAAACGCCAGAAGAGATGTCTAGAGAAGCAATGGAGGAAGAGTAAGTCTGAATCCGATCGAACACTTGTAAGAGCTTTTATTAAGACTTACAAAGTGGTGCTCAAGGTGGCAAGATGCGCGTATCATGCCGCCTTGATTGCATCAGCGGAATCCCTCACGGCTGCTCTGTTTAGGGTGACCCGCTCCCTTCTTAACCAGGGGGGAGTTGGGGAGCCCTTATAGAGTAGTGCTGAGGATTTTAACACGTTTTTCACTGATAAAATCACTCGGATCCAGGCAGACCACGACTCCAATTGGATAACAGAGTAGACTGTCAACGAGTCAGTCGAGGTGACTGGGGCCCATACTTGTCCATCTGTCTGGGAAGAGTTTGATCTGATGAAACCATGGACAAGGCCATTGGAGCTGTGAGTTCCACCACCTGCTTACTGGATCCGTGTCCCTCCTGGCTGGACTCCGCCAGCAGGGAGGTGACATGGAGCTGGGTCCAGGAGATTGTCAATGCTTCTTGGGGGGGGTCCTTTCTGGATCCCTACAAGGAGGCACTTGTGCGCTCCCTCCTCAAGAAGCTTTCCCTGGACCCAGCCATTCTTAACAACTATCGCCCAGTCTCCAACCTTCCCTTTATGGGAAAGGTTGTTGAGAAGGTGGTGGCACTCCAACTCCAACGGTCCTTGGAAGAAGCCAATTATCTAGGCCCTCAACAGTCAGGATTCAGACCCGGCTACAGCACGGAAACTACTTTGGTCGCACTGATGGATGATCTCTGGTGGGTCCGGGATAGGGGTTTATCTTGACCTTTCAGTGCCTTTTGATACCATCGACCATGGTATCCTTCTGCGCCGGCTGGAGGGGTTGGGAGTGGGAGGCACTGTTCTTCAGTAGTTCTCCTCCTACCTCTTCGGTCAGTCGCAGTCGGTGTTAGTGGGGGGTCAGAGGTCAACTTCAAGGTTACTCCCTTATGGGGTGCCTCGGGGGACGGTCCTCTCCCCCCTGCTATTCTATATCTACATGAAACCGCTGGGTGAGATCATCCAAGGCATGGGGTGAGGTATCAGATGATACCCAGTTGTACATCTCCACCCCATGTCCAGTCAACGAAGCAGTGGAAGTGATGTGCCGGTGTTGTTGGGGTCTGGATGAGTGTCAAGAGACTCAAACTCAACCCGGATAAGACGGAGTGGCTGTGGGTTCTGCCTCCCAGGAACAATTCCATCTGTCCATCCATAACCCTGGGGGGGGGAATTATTGACCCCCTCAGAGAGGGTCCGCAACTTGGAAGTCCTCCTTGATCCACAGCTCACATTAGAGAACCATCTTTCAGCTGTGGCGAGGGGGACATTTGCCCAGGTTCGCCTGGTTCACCAGTTGCGGCCCTATCTGGACCAGGAGTCATTGCTCACAGTCATTCATGCCCTCATCACCTCAAGGTTCAACTACTGTAATGCTCTCTATATGAGGCTACCTTTGAAAAGTGTTCGGAAACTTCAGATTGTGCAGAATGCAGCTGCGAGAGCAATCATGGACTTTCCATGGTATGCCCATGTTATAGCAACACTACGCAGCCTGTATTGGTTGCTGATCAATTTCCGGTCACAATTAAAAGTGTTGGTTATGACTATAAAGCCCTTCATGGCATCGGACCAGAATATCTCTGAGACTGCCTTCTGCCGCACGAATCCCAGTGACCAATTAGGTCCCACAAAGTTGGCCTGTCGTTTGGCGGGTCCCAGGGGAAGAGCCTTCTCTGTGGCGGCCCCGACCCTTTGGAACAAGCTCCCCCCCTTAGATTAGAACTGCCCCCACCCTCCTTGCCTTTCATAAACTCCTTAAGACCCACCTCTGCCGTCAGGCATGGGGGAATTGAGACATCTCCCCCGGGCCTATACAATTCATGTATGGTATGTTTGTGTGTATGTCTGCTTTAATAACGGGTTTTTTAAAATGTTATAAAATTATTAGATTTGTCATGAATTGTTTTACTGTTGTTGTGAGACGCCCTGAGTCTATGGAGAGGGGTGGCATACAAATCTAATAAATAAATAAATATTGAGGGCCATGAATTTGGTATTAATGTCTTGAGACAATACAGAGAGCATGGACTGGAATCCAGAAGGAAGGTTAGGTAGAGGTAGAGAAAGATCTGTATCAACCCTATGGGCCTGGGCTGGGCCTGGCACTGGGGGATCTTCCACACTAATCTCTGACCCTACTGGACCTAAACCCCAGAGATTTGGCTGGGGCCTGTTTAGGTTAAGCTCGTCAAGAGAGAGAACTTGGTCACCTGGGGAGGGTAGATCAGGTAAATCTGCGGATTCAGGGAAACTGACATGTATATCTGAGCTTGAACTCTCAGCCACTTAGGAGACTGCTTGTGAAGCTTTTGCAGAGTTTTGTCTCATCTTTTCTCAGCTCTAGTGGGCTTAGCTATACTGGATGCCCCTAGAGAGGTGGAGGCCTCAGGGATGGATTCTATCTCATCCCCTGCAGGCCTAGCATCCTGATGAGGTCTGACTACCTTATAAGTAATCATGGCGGCCGCCCTGGATGATTTGAGAGAACGGGAGACTTAGAGGCTGCTGATTGGAGGTGTTGCTGCCTGAAGCAGCCAAAAACAGTGGGACCCTCCGGACAAACCAGGAAGGCTGGTGCACTGCTAGGTGGGGACTCCCAATGTCAGAAGATCTGTCAGGTGAAGAGACCGGGCTGGCTTTGCCACTGAGAAAGAGACCCATGAGAGGAGTGAGGAGGCTGGGAATGAGGTTGAGGCGACGCCGAGGCGGTGCTAGGAGTGTTTGGACACCGAACAATATCATTTGCCGGACAGAGAACAGAGAGAGGAGACCTGGGAATGTCGGCTGGTGGCAAAGGCCAACAACAAGGAACTGGAAGAAGGGTAGTTGGCATCAAGAGGAGACTTTTTTCTGCCAAGCCAAATCCCCCGGGTTTTTTTGAACACCCTAATTAATTTTAAATAATCCAGAACTTAATAATCTAAGATCTCAACATTGTTTTGCCATTGACCAATTTCCTATATTCCATTCTATATTTATATATATTATCTTAAATTATTAGATTTTATACACCCCAATTTGTGTTTTAATAATTAACTTATTTTTTAACTAAATTATTGGGGAGTTTCTTAATTAATTAGTATTTTAATTACTGTGAATTAATTCATTTTTAATTAATTGTTGTTGTTGTTGTTGCTGTTGTTTTTAAAACTAATGGATAACTGGGGTGAGTGCAATAATATATATGGGATAAATGATTGGTATGAGTGGGATGGATGGGATGAGTGGAGTTATGACATGGATGAGATGATTGGAAATAGTATGAATGATATATTTGGCCCACCTGACGTTGGAAGGGCAGGAGGAGAGGGGGCATCGATCTCTGGGGTGGCGGAGGGTCGGAATATCCCGGTGTTGCTGGGGAGAGGCAGATATGGTGGGAGCCGCGGAGTTAGCCGTTCAAGGAGAACAAGAGATCGTTGTTTAATAACAATTCCTTGTTCTGGCTCCATGAGCTCAACCCTGGATACTGGTGATGAGTGTAACTCTGGCCCTGGGCTCAAGCTGTTGCTACTCAATGCCAGGTCGGTAGTAAATAAAGCTCTCCTCATCCGGGATTTGATCCTGGATGAGGAGGCCGACCTGGCTTGTGTGACCGAAACCTGGCTGGGCCCGGAGGGAGGAGTTCCTCTCTCTGAAATCTGCCCAGCCGGGTTTCGGATATGGCATCAGCCTCGACCCCAGGGAAGGGGGGGAGGAGTGGCTATTATAGCCAGAGAGAGCCTGTGCCTGCGTAGACTCACTGCTCCAGAGATTGCGGGTTGCGAGTCCCTCCTGGTGAAGTTGGACCTAGGGGTTCAGGTGGGCTTGTTACTCACGTACCTGCCTCCCAGCTGCGTGTCAACAGCCCTGCCTGTGCTGCTGGAGGAGGTGGCCGGGATGGCGGTGAGGTTCCCTAGGCTTATGGTCTTGGGGGACCTCAACCTGCCGTCGCTCGGCGGATCCTCTGGGCTGGCACAGGAGTTCATGGCCACCATGTCAGCCATGGACCTGACTCAAGTAGTGCAGGGTCCAACTCATAAGGGAGGGCACGCACCTGACATGGTATTCCTCTCTGAGCAACTGAGTAATGGTCTGAGATTAAGGGGCTTAGAAGTATTGCCTTTGCCTTGGTCAGACCATTTTCTACTGCGGCTTGACTTCCTGGCTCCAATCCTCCCTCGCAGGGAGGCGGAACCGATTAAGTTGTTCCGCCCCAGGCGCCTGATGGATCCAGAAGGCTTTCAGAAGGCGCTTGGGGATCTTCCAGATGCACTCGTCCACAATTCGGCAGAGTCTCTGGCTGAGGCCTGGAACAAGGCTGCAGCGGAGGCCCTTGACCGAATTGCACCGCTGCGACCTCTCCGCGGCACTAGACCCCGTAGAGCTCCATGGTTCAACGAGGAGCTCCGGGAGTTGAAACGCCAGAAGAGACGTCTAGAGAAGCGATGGAGGAAGAGTAAGTCCGAATCCGATCGAACACTTGTAAGAGCTCATATTATGACTTACAAAGTGGCACTCAAGGCAGCAAGATGCGCGTATCATGCCACCTTGATTGCATCAGCGGAATCCCACCCGGCCGCTCTGTTTAGGGTAACCCGCTCCCTTCTTAACCAGGGGGGAGTTAGGGAGCCCTTGCAGAGTAGTGCCGAGGATTTTAACACGTTTTTCGCTGATAAAATTGCTCGGATTCGAGCGGATCTCGACTCCAATTGTAAAACAGAGTCAACTGACAACGAGTCAGTCGAGGTGACTGGGGCTAAATGTCTTTGTCCATCTGTCTGGGAGAGGTTTGACTTAGTGACACCTAAGGAAGTGGACAAGGCCATTGGAGCTGTGTGTTCCGCCACCTGTCTACTGGATCCGTGTCCCTCTTGGTTGGTTTCGGCCAGTCGAGAGGTGACACGGAGCTGGGTCCGGGAGATTGTCAACGCCTCCCTGGGGAGTGGGTCCTTTCCGGCTCCTTATAAGGAGGCACTTGTGCGCCCCCTCCTCAAGAAGCCTTCCCTGGACCCAGCCATACTCAATAACTACCGTCCAGTCTCCAACCTTCCCTTTATGGGGAAGGTTGTTGAGAAGGTGGTGGCACTTCAGCTCCAGCGGTCCTTGGAAGAAGCCGATTATCTAGGTCCTCAACAGTCTGGATTCAGGCCCGGCTACAGCACGGAAACTGCTTTGGTCGCGTTGATGGATGATCTCTGGCGGGCCCAGGACAGGGGCTTGTCCTCTGTCCTGGTGCTTCTTGACCTCTCAGCGGCTTTCGATACCATCGACCATGGTATCCTTCTGCACCGACTAGAGGGGTTGGGAGTGGGAGGCACTGTTCTTCAGTGGTTCTCCTCATACCTCTCTGGTCGGTCGCAGTCGGTGTTAGTAGGGGATCAGAGGTCGACCTCTAGGTCTCTCCCTTGTGGAGTGCCTCAGGGGTCGGTCCTCTCCCCCCTGCTATTTAATATCTACATGAAATCGCTAGGTGAGATCATCCAAGGGCATGGGGTGAGGTATCATCAATACGCCGATGATACCCAGTTATACATCTCCACCCCATGTCCAGCCAACGAAGCAGTGGAAGTGATGGGCCGGTGCCTGGAGGATGTTAGGGCCTGGATGAGTGTCAACAAGCTCAAACTCAACCCAGACAAGACGGAGTGGCTGTGGATCTTACCTCCCAAGGACAACTCCATCTGTCCGTCCATTACCCTGGGGGGAGAATCCCTGGCCCCCTCAGAAAAGGTTCGCAACTTGGGCGTCCTCCTCGATCCACAGCTCACATTAGAGAAACATCTTTCAGCTGTGGCGAGGGGGACGTTTGCCCAGGTTCGCCTGGTGCACCAGTTGCGACCCTACTTGGACCGGGAGTCACTGCTCACGGTCACTCATGCCCTCATCACCTCGAGGCTTGACTACTGTAACGCTCTCTACATGGGGCTACCTCTGAAAAATGTTCGGAAACTTCAGATCGTGCAGAATGCAGCTGCGAGAGCAATCATGGGCTTTCCCAAATATGCCCATGTTACACCAACACTCCGCAATCTGCATTGGTTGCCGATCAGTTTCCGGTCACAATTCAAAGTGTTGGTTATGACCTATAAAGCCCTTCATGGCACCGGACCAGATTACCTCAGGGACCGCCTTCTGCTGCACGAATCCCAGCGACCAGTTAGGTCCCACAGAGTGGATCTTCTCCGGGTCCCGTCAACTAAGCAATGTCGCCTGGCGGGACCCAGGGGAAGAGCCTTCTCTGTGGCGGCCCCGGCCCTCTGGAACCAACTCCCCCCAGAGATTAGAACTGCCCCCACCCTCCTTGCCTTTCGTAAACAACTTAAAACCCACCTCTGCCGCCAGGCATGGGGGAATTGAGATCCTCTTTCCCCCTAAGCCTTTACAATTCTATGCATGGTATGTATGTATGTATGTTTGGTTTTTATATTAATTGATTTTTAATCATCAATACCAAATTACTATTGTACACTGTTTTATTGTCGCTGTTAGCCGCCCCGAGTCTCTGGAAAGGGGCGGCATACAAATCTAATAAATAAATAAATAAATAAATAAATCGGGTACATTGAGTTCGGGAAAATAAAAAACATCGGTAGTTGAAGTCGACAAGTGGAAAAGAAAAGAGAAGAAAAATAACAACCTTAGACACCCACGAAATTCCCAGAACATTTGGAGATCTTATAAAAGGAGATTGTAACCGATACAAACTGCTGACAAACTACAGAGCTGGAGGATTGAATCTACACTATTCTTCTTTCTTTTTCTAGCTCTTTTGTCTTCCCCTGCACTTACAGTACTTACAGTATTACTAAATGACTGGACATTTTTAACAATCCCTACTAAATCGACTTAAACTTGCGGAATTAACCTAATCGCCAACAGAGTTTGGATATTTAACTACGTTAAGTTCGCTGTCAGCACGCCCTATAACTACCTCAAAATTCAAGATGCTGAGGTACTATCTTGTCCCAGACTTGGTGAAAAATTTCTATCCCTTGCAAATGTTAAGAAAAGGGGAATTGTCATGTATGTTAATCCCAATTTTGCCCCAAAACTAATCTATTCCAAAAAAAATGGTCAAAGTTTAATAGTACAATTTTTAAAAAATTCAAAGAAAACAAATATAATCATAATATACGCCCCATTGATTCGTCAACCTATATTTTTCTCAAACCTTCACAAAAGAAAGGTTGAACTAAAATTAGAAAATATAGTAATAGTTGGCGACTTCAATGCGATATCAAATTTAAAAATGGATTACAAAGGCTCTAAAACTAAATCCAGAAAACAATTACCATTAGCTTTTGAAGACTTAACTACTGAATTTGCTTTACAAGATACCTGGCGCTATTACAACCCTGACTGTCATGAATACACTTTTTTTTCTGCTTCCCACCAATCATGGTTGCGCTTTGACATGGCATGGGCCACTCCTGAACTTATTAATGACATATCCCAAATTCAAATACTTCCAAATACTTGGGCAGATCATAACCCTATAACTTTGAAATGGAGAAATCCTTCTAATTTCCAGTCTCGAAGATGGTCCATGAACCAATCAATGCTTAATGAAAAAGATTTTCATAACTTAATTAGAAATTAAATACAGCTTTTTCTCCAAATTAACCATGATGGGGAAACATCTACTCAAAACCTATGGGACACGCTAAAAGCTTATCTAAGGGATACTTACATTGCATACACAGCTAAAAGGAAAAAACAGGCCCAATCTCAATTCCATGCATTAAATTTAAAACTTAAAAAATTAGAAGAAACTTTACAATCAAATCCAAATTACCACAAAACTCTAGCCGAAATAAACCTGATTAAACATGAAATAAATTTAAATACTCAAGATGAACTTTCTCAAAAAATAATAATTTCTAGACAAAAACAATTTGAATCCGCCAACAAACCTGGGAGATGGCTATCCTTTCAACTTGCCCAACAAAAGAAAGACAAAAATATTGAAGCCCCATATGACAAACTGGGAATCCTAAAAACAAAACACAATGACAAAAACCAAATAATTGAACTTTTCTTCTTGAATCTTTACAAAAAGGAAGAAATAGATGACCACTTACTCCTAGAAATATTCAAATATTCAAACTTAATTAAAATAAATAAGGACCATCAGAACCTTTTGAATAGGAAAATCATGCCATTAGAAATAGACAAAGCAATCGTGAATCAAAAAATAAATAAAACACCAGGGCCGGGTGGCATTCCCGCTGAATTTTATAAACAAACATTAGAAATTTTGCTCCCCTTACTTCTTAATTTATTTAATGAAGCATTAGAAGAAGCCAAACTCCCTCTCTCATGGAATGAGGCATATATAACCCTAGTCCCAAAAGATGATAAAAACAGGTCCCCTATACAGAATTATCGCCCAATATCCCTTTTAAACTCAGATTATAAAATATTCTCATCAATTATAGCAGATAGACTCAAAAGGATACTAAACACCATAATACATCCAGATCAGAACGGTTTTCTCCCATCAAGGAATATTGGAATAAACACCAGAATTATACTGGACTCATTGGAATATTACAATAAAAACATTGATAAATCTGTAGCTTTTATATTCGTCAACCTTCATAAAGCATTTGATAGTCTCTGCTGGCAACTTCTCATTTCGCAATTGGAAACTATGGAGTTTGGCAATCACTTCATAAAACTTATAAAACTCAGATCTATATATACTACTCAAACTGCAAAAATATTAGTTAATAACAACATGACTGATAAGATAAATATTTGTAAAAGTGTAAGACAAGGGTGTCCCTTAGCCCCATTACTTTTTATACTGGCCTTAGAAATTCTATTAAATAACATAAGAGCAAATAATGAAATTCGATGTCTTAAAATTAAACAAGAACAATTTAAACTCCAGACATTTGCTGATGACATGGTTTTTATATTACAAGATCCATTAAAATCAATTGTAAACCTGAATAAAGAAATGGAGATATTTGGTACTGTTGCCGGACTGAATATAAACAAATATAAAACTAAGATAATAACTAAAAATAGGTCACATAACCAGACAAACAAACTTGAACAAATATCTAAACTCAAATCTACAAAAAAAATTAAGTATTTAGGACTACAGATTACAGCAAATTGTGCCACAATTAAAAAAGATAATTAGGACAAACTTAATGATGTAGACAAAGATCTAAACAAATGGACAAAACTTCCTCTCTCTCTAATGGGAAGAATCGCTACGATTAAATCAAACTTTCTCCCACATTATCTGTACTTATTCCAAACTGCTCCAATAAAATTAAACAAAGCTTTTTTTGAAAGTCTTCATAAGAAATTTCTTAAATTTATTTGGACCAAGAAAAAGGCAAGGATAAAAATTAAATGTCTGTTTATAAAAAAAACATATAGTTTCCTGATAAATTATAAAATGGAAGTAGAAATGGTCAAAGAAAACATGATCAATTGGACAAAAAATATTGGACATAATATATATATTGATCAATGGGAGATAATTTGGAAAAGAAATTACAAAATAACTAAATCAACTGCGTACAAAGAAAATATTTTAAAGATGTTTTATAGGTGGCATATATCACCATCAAGACTAGCCCAAATCTACCCCAAACTAAAACCAGACTGCTGGAGATGCAGGAACAAAAAGGGAACATTTTTTCACGTGGTGGACCTGTCCCAAAATTAGGAAAATTTGGAATAAAGTTAGAATGTGGATTTACGAAATAAACAAAGTTAAACTGCAACTAAAACCGGAGGTCTTTCTTCTAGGCATAATAGATTCTAAAATTTAAAAAAACATTATTATTTAATACAACATGTAATTACTGCAATTAAGATTTGCATAGCACAAAATTGGAAGAAAGAAGACACACCAACGGAGAGAGACATGATTAGGAAAATTCTTGACTGCGCAGAATCTGATAAACTAACACAAAAACTTAAAAACAATAATCAATCTTGCCATAATGACACATGGGATGATTTTTACATCTGGGTTGACAATAGGAAAAAGAATAGCTGTAAATAATGTAAATACTAAGTTGTTAGAAATAAGCAAAATTAAGTCTATAATTGATTAAGATAGTAATTACTGTTTCAATGCCAATGTTAAACTGATAAGATACGCTGTCGCTATAGACCGTGGAAACACGAAAGGAATAAACTGTCTAAGTTACAGTTTGGGAGGGGGGAGGGTTAGGGATATGTATTGTATTGTCTTTGATTCAGACATAATGCAATAGAAAATGTAATCGTAAGATGAAACACACATTGTCTTGTTTTAATATGTATATATCTAATAAAATTTTCTTTAAAAAAAATTAAATGTCTGTTTGATCACCGCACAAGAGGGGGATTTGGACTTCCAAATATGGAGCTATATTATAAAGCCGCAATTCTTAATTCAATTAGGGAATGGATAACACTTAAAAATAGAAAACTATTAGCTCTAGAAGGCCATGACCTCTTGATGGGGTGGCATGCAATTTCATTAACAGATTTGCATAAAATAGCCTCATATTTTAAACAACACTATATTCGTAAGGCTTTAATTGATGTTTGGCAACATATTAGGAAGAACTACTACTTATCCACCCCAAAATGGATATCTCCAATCGAAGTTGTCACCTATCCCAACCTCCTCCCTCGTAATAAGATAATAACATATGAACAACTACTAGATATCAATGATGATCTAATATCTAAACAAAATCTCTCAGATGCGGGGTTTAGTTTTGATTGGTACCAATACATTCAAATACAAACCATTTATACTAAACATAAAAACAAATTTGGATTTCAGAAAAAATTGGACTATAAATTACAAATACACAATTGCCACCACCCAGAAAGAGAACCAATATAAAATATTCTACAGATGGCATCTCCCTCCAGCTAGACTTGTCAAAATCTACCCAAATATGTCTCCAAAATGCTGGAAGTGTAATGAAAAAAACTGGGACATATTATCATGCTTGATGGATGTGTGAAATTGCTGAAACCTATTGGTTAAAAATTTAAAAAATTATAGATCAAATTAATTATCCCTCTAAAACCAGAATTATTCCTTCTAGGAATAGTTAGACAAAGCAAGGAAGATTATTATATTATAATTAACATCCTACCCGCTGCAAGAATTCTGTATGCCCAGTATTGGAAACAAGAAAGAACACCTTTTAAACCTTTTAATCAAAGTTATGGTCTATGCAGAAATGTCCAAATTGACCATAGAATTACAAAATCGGGAAGACACAATTTTCTACCAAGTCTGGGACAAGTGGTACAATTGGTTAAGAAAAAGAATTTTTTTGCAAATACGGTAATCCAAAAGGAAGATAATCCAACAAAATAACTTCTTAATGAACGATAAAATTCAAAAATATATCTTATTTATCATATTACAAAGGATGTACCTTATATGCAACATTGGAAGATCATATTTATTTACTCCAAAAAAAAAAATCTAATATAAACTGCCAAAGTAATAAGATGGGAAATAATACTTAAACGACACTTTCGAAATCTATGCCGGATTGTTACGTTATACCAGCCAAATTGCTGGTTCCTCTCTATCTCTTATCTATACCCTCTCTCTTTACTCCATCTTTACTCAACACTATTCTTCTTCTCTCTGCTTTTCTATTTTTTTATCTCTCCCCTTTCCTCCATTTCCTTTTCATATATTTTTAATATTTCCAATATTATCTGATGTTATTATTATTATCTGACTTATAACAAAATTTGATTGACTTATTCCACCTTATCTTTTCTATTTTCATTTCTGTAAAATTCAATAAAGACATTTTTAAATAGAATACAATTCAAAGTCATAATGGGTACAAGATATTTAATGTTACAATGGTGAGAAATGGCAAGTTATTTCTATTTGCCTAGTATTTATACTCTGAATGCTTCACTTTAAGCTGTCATTTTTTCATTTTCAGAATATACTGGTATATTTTCTTCCTACCTTAGATTTAATGAAGAAAATGATGAAGTACTAATACCCATTTAATTAAACCAGATGAAATTAACCCTGATTGCTCTGAAATGCATAGGTTATGTTATGTCTTACACTGGTTCCTGCAAAGATTTTTTTTTTTTAATGAACAGAATGAGATTTCCATCTCATAAAAACTCCTCTTGCAATTGATGAGGTTTCCTACAAAACAAGATGCCCTCTCTTTTTGGAATTTGGAGAATGACAGGCAAATAAAATGTTTAAAAATACTGAATATTTTAGATTTTATCTTTATTTAAAAGTATAACTTTACATGAAAAAAACCTTTCATTACTACTGTATTAACTCTTAATAACTTTGATAAAAAATGGTGGAACATATTGTCAGTTCACATTGCTAGACATTTTTATTTTTTAAGTCCAAAGTAAGTATTTTACTTTTGAATAAAACATTTTTATTATCTATTAAAAGTTATTCTTATTCCTTCTTGTGTCTTGCTGGAGGAAATCTTACTTCATAAAAAAGAATGATGCACAGCAAATATAGAAAAGTTACTATATCACCGCTTTGGGATATTTATGGGAAAGCATGTAAGAATAAAGTAATAGAAAATGTTATTATACAAATCAAGACTACAGTATCTGGACTAAGATAAATAGAACAAATCAATTTTCTCTAAGACCCCTACCCTCACCCTGTACGGGGGGAACGCAGTGAGCAAAAATGGAGCTCAACCCCAGAACACCCAATTTGCATTGAAAGATGCTGAAAGAAAATGCAGGGCATCCTATATAAGCCCTGCCCACAGTGTGGCAGTAAAAAATTTGGTAGCCCTTCACGGCTCACACCTACAATCACTCATTTAGAATTCCCATCTAAGTCAATGCCCAAAAGACAGTACTATACAAACACATTTCTTTTGGAAATTGTGATGATTTAGTAATCCTTATAAGTGCACAACAGGCATGAAAAGCTTAGATAAGTTAGAATGCACCAGCAAGTGACACTATGAGTGAGCTACAGGCCCAAGGGAAAAATCAGTTGATAGACCAGTGAAGCGTTGAGGCATATCAGAGATGTAATGTTGTTAGCCATACTGTACAGGAACATCTGTCACTTTGATAGATCAATTACTGACACAATAATAGGGAAACTGATGTTTACGGTTATGCAAAGATGAGATGATACTTTCATTACAATTCAATAAAAGTATATGTGTTTGTTTGTTTGTTTGTTTGTTTGTTTGTTTATTTATTTATTTATTTATTTATTTATTTATTTATTTATTTATTTATACTTTTATGCCACTCCTCTTTGAGGACTTGGGGCGGCTTGCAACATATAACGGAACAATATATAATGTCCTAAATCCAATTAATTTAAATTTATAATTTAAAAAACACAAAAAAACAATAAAAAGACAGTCATTCCCATTCAGTCAACTTACTCTTAACACATTCATCGGCCAGGGGGCTAGAGTCTAGTGGCCGCAAGCCTGGCGGCATAGGTGAGTCCTAAGACTCTTGCCGGAGATGAGGATGGTGCGGGCAGTATGAATCTCTGGGGGAAGCTGATTCCAGAGGGCTGGGCCCCCCACAGAGAAGGCTCTTCACCATTGTCTAGTTGATGGGACCTGGAGAAGGCCAACTCTGTGGGACCTGAGCGGTCACTGGAATTCAACCAGCAGAAGGCGGTCCTGTAGATATTCTGGCCTGATGCCATGTAGGTCTTTATAACCAACACTTGGAATTGTGTCCGGAAACCAATTGGCAGCCTATGCAGTCCATGGAATGTTAGTGAGATATGTGCATGTCTGGGCAAGCCCATGACTGCTCACGCAGCTGTGTTCTGCACAATTTGCAGTTGCCAAATGCTCTTTGAAGGTAGCCCCATGTATAGAGTATTGCAGTAGTTAGTAGTTGAACATCGAGGTGATAAGGGCCTGAGTGACTGTGAGTAGAGACTCCCTGTCCAAATAGTGCACCAGGCAAACCTGGGCAAGCAACCTCCTCGCTACAGCCAAAAGATGATGTTCTAAAGTCAGCTGTGGGTCAAGGAGGATGCCCAAGTTGTGGACTCTCTCTGAGGGGGTCAAAAGTCCCCCCCCCGGGTGATGGACAGATGGATGGAAGTGTCCTTGGAAGGCAGAACCCATAGCCACTCCATCTTGCTGGGGTTGAGTTTGAATCTCTTAGTACCCATCCAGACCCTAACAGCCTCCAGACACTGGCACATTACTTCCACTGCTTCACTGAATGGACACTGAGTGAAGATGTATAGCTGAGTATCATCAGCATATTGATGATAACTCATCCCACGCCCTCGGATGATCTCACCCAGCAGTTTCATGTACATATTAAACAGTAGGGGGTGGAGGATCTACCCCTGAAGAATCCCACAAGAGAGGGACTTGGGACAGACCTCTGCCCCCCCCCACTAATGCCAACTGCAACTGACCAGAGAGGTAGGAGGAGAACCACGGTAAAACAGTGCCTCCCACTCCCAACCCCTCCTGTTGGCGCAGAAGGATACCATGGTCGATGGTATTGAAAGCCGCTGAGAGGCCAAGGAGCACCAGGATAAACCCCTATCCCAGGCCCACCAGAGATCATCCATCACCACGATTAAAGCAGTTTCCATGCTGCCATTGAGGTCCCAGATAATTGGCTTCATCCAAGGGCTGATGGAATTGGAGTGACACCACCTTCTCCAATGCACTGCTATGGAGAGTCCAACATGGGTGATACTTCAGCCTTATTGGTAGGGACTGAGTTAAAATTTATATATTAGTTAAGTCCCACCCTCTAGCTGCCCCAATAGGCCAGTCTAAAAAACTCAGTCATGGTGAAGGGACTTTGAGTTTTCTTGCTCTCTAACATTATTTGAGTTTGAGCATTCCTTTAATTTCTATTAATGATTATTTTCCCTTTTTGTTTTACAGGAAGAAGAAAGGAAGATTCTACCTGTCGTTAGGGAATTGGGCTGAGCCTTCCGTGGGCAAGGCCTTTCCCCTCATCCCTGTCAGGACCACTGTTCTCTGGAATATTGCCCACAGGTCAGGGAGTCACTCAGGTTAGGTCCCTGTCCTCCGCAGTCACACCCATGGCCTAGCAACCAATATTATCCCAAAAGGTTTCCCCTTGAGGCTGAGAGCTATCAGAAGCCATTTCAAAGGCTTACTGGAACCCTTCTTCCCCGTCACTGAAATTTGCTGACAGAAGTGATTTGGGAGCATTTCCAAGGTGGCGAGGGGAGGAGGTGGAAGAAAAAGAGAGTGTGCGCTTTACTGATTGGCTGCAAGCCTGAGAGCAGCCACGGAGGTGGCGGAAATCCCCCGCCAATCTGATCAGCCTGTTACTTCAAGAGACTCCCTGCAGTCTTCTTATCGGCCTGCTGTTTCGTGGCTGAGACTGGCTTGTAAAGAGGATTTCATAGTGCCGGCCATTTTGTGGGTGAGGTTTCCAGTTGCACCCACCTTTTTGGGGAATGCAAGTGACATTTCTGACGACCGCATGCAATTTTGGGAGTGTGCAGGTTGGCTCTAGTGATGCCCACCATTTTAAGTGCATGGCAAATTGTTCTTTGACTCCCTGGCAGCCGATCATCATATTGATTGTGTGGAAAGCTCTTCTGAGGTACCCTCGCAGAGTGTTTCCCACCCACTCAGTGTCAAGACTTCAGAATATTTGAATCAGTCTATTTTATATTTATCATGGCCGAACAGCCCCAGACCACTCCATTGGAGGCTTTACTAACCATGAACCTCAGAGTTAAGGACAAAGCCCAGGGAACCAAGGTTAAATCTAAGAGTTCATCCACGGTTCTGAGGGAGGCAGAAAAATGAATTAAGGCAGCCCAGAAGCAGTCAGCACTTCCTCCAGCAGCCTCAATCCCAATCCCATCAGTCTTGAGCATGTCAGCCTTTGAGCCTAATGACAACGGCCACGCATCCCACATTGGCTGCAGAATTGGCAGATTCCGCCACTACCAGAGATTGGTCCCTGACCATCAAACAACTCCAGGCGTTCCTACAGAGAGTCATACCAGACCAGAATTGGCCATGACAGACTCCCATTTTTGGCCTCAGCCTGTTCAGCACTCCCAAAAGGCTTACACTCTTTCGGCTACCTTTACTCCAACAGAGGCTAGATTGTGCACCTGCCGGGGCTCCGTCTGTCCAGGACATGATTGCCAGCGCATACTCCCAAGGCATCACTGCAGGAGTTCAACAGTGCGCACAGCCCGCTGCAAATCACCTATCATAGAGGAATCTCTAGTCAGCCCCTGCCCTACTGCCCTCACTGCAAGACTCTTTTACCGAGGATCCTAAATTGAGGGAGGTGGCAGTGATCCTGAGAACGACCTCTCTGAAGATGAAGGCAACATTATTATTATTATTTTTTATTATTATTATTATTATTATTATTATTATTATTATTATTATTATTAATTGGATTTGTATGCCACCCCTCTCCGTAGACTCGCCAGAATAGCCAATCTTTATGGGCCTTTTCAAGCCCTTCTTGTTTCAAATTTTGTTTCAGAAGGCAAAGCAAATTGTGCACCTGGGCACCGCGCTTCCAACTGGCTGCGTGCTTGTTCACCAAACCCCAGAAGGACTCGTAGACCATTCCATCTTCTCAGATATTTATTGATAACATTAAACACCCCTGGGAACATCCTCCAGTAGCTTTGGGGCCCTCCTCTTCGGAGTGCAAGTTCTACTCATTTGACCCAGACATGGAACAGCTGTTTTAATTTCCAACCATTGACCCGCCAATGGCGAGCTTGGTATCCAGCGCTTTAGTTCCATCTGACCTGGCAGATGGCCTGAAGCCAGAGGACTGGAAGGCAGAAAACCTGACTAGAAAGATGCACCAAATGGCAGCATGGCTGCTTGGGGTGGCCTCCACTGCTTCCTTCTTTAATAGAGCGTCAATTCTCTGGCTCAGTGATATGCTGGTAAAGTTGAGCCCTGAGGAGGGCCGTTTAAGACAGGATATCAACAAGCTCTGGCAGTGGCCGAATTCTTGGCGAATGCAACCCTAAGCACAGCAAAATTTTCTTCCTGTGCCATTGTATTTGGATACACTAGTGCCTCCACAGTGGATACCCAGTTTGGAATTTTTAAATAATGCTTCTGCCTAATTTCTTTCCATGTTTTTAGTAGAGAATGTCTAATTAGGCGCCTATTAAAATGTTTTTGTGCTTTATCTCCCATATCCCAAAGATAGCCATGCCAACCCTTTTCCAGATCGTGTCCTTCCAGTTGTAAAATGCGTTTGTTATCCAGATTAATCATTACCCACGTTAAGGAGGCCGCCTTGTAATACATTTTCCAATCCAGAAGTCCTAATCCACCTCTACAATTAGAAACATAGAAACATAGAAGACTGATGGCAGAAAAAGACCTCATGGTCCATCTAGTCTGCCCTTATACTATTTCCTGTGTTTTATCGTAGGATGGATATATGTTTATCCCAGGCATGTTTAAATTCAGTTACTGTGGATTTACCAACCACATCTGCTGGAAGTTTGTTCCAAGGATCTACTACTCTTTCAGTGAAATAATATTTCCTCACGTTGCTTTTGATCTTTCCCCCAACTAACTTCAGATTGTGTCCCCTTGTTCTTGTGTTCACTTTCCTATTAAAAACACTTCCCTCCTGAACCTTATTTAACCCTTTAACATATTTAAATGTTTCGATCATGTCCCCCCTTTTCCTTCTGTCCTCCAGACTATACAGATTGAGTCCATTAAGTCTTTCCTGATACATTTTATGCTTAAGACCTTCCACCATTATTGTAGCCCGTCTTTGGACCCGTTCAATTTTGTCAATATCTTTTTGTAGGTGAGGTCTCTAGAACTGAACACAGTATTCCAAATGTGGTCTCACCAGCGTTCTATATAAGGGGATCACAATCTCCCTCTTCCTGCTTGTTATACCTCTAGCTATGCAGCCAAGCATCCTACTTGCTGTTCCTACTGCCCGACCACACTGCTCACCCATTTTGAAACTGTCAGAAATCACTACCCCTAAATCCTTCTCTTCTGAAGTTTTTGCTAACACAGAACTGCCAATGCAATACTCAGATTGAGGATTCCTTTTCCCCAAGTGCATTATTTTACATTTGGAAACATTAAACTGCAGTTTCCATTGCTTTGACCATTTATCTAGTAAAGCTAAATCATTTACCATATTACTGACCCCTCCAGGAATATCAACCCTATTGCACACTTTAGAGTAATCGGCAAATAGGAAAACCTTCCCTACCAAACCTTCCCCTATGTCACTCACAAACATATTAAAAAGAATAGGACCCAGAACAGACCCTTGTGGCACACGGCTTGTAACCTATCTCTGCTCAGAATACTCGCCATTAACAATAACTCTCTGATGTCTATGCTTCAGCCAGCTTGAAATCCACTGAACTATCCAGGGATTAAGTCCAATCTTCACTAATTTATCTATCACCTCTTTAGGTGGAACTGTATCAAAGGCTTTGCTGAAGTCCAGATAGGCAATATCCACGGCACCACCTTGATCCAACATCTTTGTGATATAGTCAAAGAAATCAATGAGATTAGTCTGACATGATTAATATCTTGTAGATCTACTATTTTTATCCTCGGCTTTTTCCATTGTCATATAAATTTAGATACTATTTTATTTAATTCTGAAAAAAAATGGAGCCACGTTTTATGGGGATAGTTTGAAATAAATATAGAAATTTAGGGAGTATACTCATTTTAATAGTTGGTATTCTTCCTATCAATGATAATTGTAGTTTCCCCCATTTTTCTAATTCTATTTTGGTTTGATTTGCCAATTTTGTTTAGTTATCTTCTTTTATTGATGAACATCTATTGGTTATGTTTATTCCTAAGTATTTAATTTTCTTTGTACTTATGAATTCTAATTTGGTTTCCAATTCCTCGCTCTGTTTATTTGTCATGTTTTTAGTCAGAAATTTAGTTTTTTGTTTGTTCATTTTCAGGCCCACTGCCTCCCCATATTCTTCTATTTTTCCCATCAAGAATTGTCCTGTTTCTGATGGTTCTTCCAAAAAAAATACCAAATTGTCCGCAAAGGCCTGTAATTTGTAATTTGTATTCTTCTTTTTTAACCTTTGTTCCTTTAATATTACTGTCTTTACGAATCTCATTTAACAAAGCTTCGTGTTAGAATGAAGAGCAAAGGAGATAGCAGGCAACCTTGTCTAACTCCCTTGTTTATTTGAAATGTTTTCATCATTTCATTATTAACAATTACTTTGGCCTTCTGGGAGGTGTAAATTTTTATCTATTAATTGTTCGAATTTTTGACCAAATCTCATTTGTTGTATTAGTTTTTTCATGTATTGCCAATTCACGTTGTCGAAGGCTTTTTGCGCATCCAGGAAGATTAAAGCTACTTGTTTCTCTGGATGTGCTTCATAATATTCAATTATGTCCATTACAATTCTAGTATTATTTCTTATTTGCCTCATTGGTAAAAAGCCATTCTGATCTATATGTATAATTTTGTTTAATATTTTAGTCTTTCCGCGAAGATTGAAGTAAACATTTTATAGTCCGAATTTAAAAGAGCGATTGGTCTGTAGTTGCTAGTTTGATTTGTGTTGGCACCTTCTTTCAGTATCATGGTGATGTATGTCTCTTTCCATGTTTCGGGTATTTTATTTTCCAGTAATGCTTCGTTGTAAATTTCAAGTTGTAATTGTTCTAAAGAATGTCTAAAATACTTGTAGAATTCTCCAAGATATTCATCTGGGCCTGGAGATTTGTTATTTTTTTAGTTTTTTTAATTGCATTTTGTAATTCTATTGCAGTAATTTCACTGTTTAACATTGTTTGGTCTTCTTCACTTATTTCAGGCATAGTATGTGTAGGTTCAATTTCCATCTTCTGTTATTATTTTTTGTCCCTTTTCAGATATTGGTAATGGTAACTATTTCATTGTTTCTGTGTCTTGTAGCATTTCGTTATTTGTCCAAACCATATCAATCCTCGAGTAAGATTTATGTGGTGCTCAATAAAATGTATACTGTTTCCTCCACACAGATTTGTCCAGTGCCCCGTACTTACCAATCTACAAAAATGAACTTATTAACACAAGAGGTTCATCACCTTCTGGAAATTGGCGTCCTTGAGAGGGTGCCGGCCTCTCAGGAAGGTCAGGGGTTTTATTCCATCATGTTCACCATCCCGAAAGCCTCCGGCGGATGCCATCTGATTTGGAACCTGAGGCAGTCGAACATTTACATTCGCTATCAGTACTTCAAAATGCATTCGCTGTGCACAATCCTGGCTTATATCCATCAACAAGACTGGCTGACATCTATAGATTTGAAGGAGGCTTACCTCCATGTCCTGATACATCCAGACCACAGGAGATTTCTAAGATTCTGCCTGGATGGGCATCATTTTTCAATAAAAAGCGATGGCTTTTGGACTTTCCTCATCCCCACTGATTTTCACAAAGCTCCTCAACATGTTAACTTACAAATTGTGGACCCGTTCATTTCGCATCATGGCGTATCTGGATGGCATTGTCATCCTGTCAAGGAGTCCTCACCAAGCAAGAACAGACCTCAGGAGCACAATAGATACCTTACAGCAACACGGCTTTACGGTGAAGTACCGCAAAAGCCACATGACTCCTGCCATGAGCCTGCCCCACCTGGGCACGATTATCGACACACTGACTTGTATGGTATACCTGTCTCCCAATCATCAGGATAAAATCAGACAAATGATGCTCTTCCTCCAACCCCGGAGATGAGTATCGCTAGCCTTTCTCTCTCATCTCCTGGGGACATTTGTTTCATGTATCGACATAGTTCCCTGGGCTTGCCTTCATACCAGACCTCTTCAATGGTTCGTGCTTCTGTTCCAAAGGACATGAACCAGTCATTCCCATCGCATGGTGTCTCTCACTGCAGAGGTCAGGCGGTCACTTCCGTGGTGGATTTCCTCCTCCCTACAACGAGGCTCTCCTTTTCAGATACATCAGGAGATCACCATTACCACTGATGCCAGCCTGTCGGGCTGCGGCGCCCACATCACTTCACAAGTAGCGCAGGGTCTCTGGACTTCGGAGGACCTTGCCGAGGTCAACATCAACCTGCTGGAGCTCAGTGCAGTCTTTCTGGCCCTGCAAGCCTTTGCCCAGCATCCTTATTTTGGGTTTTTGGAGGTATAAATTTTGTATTGTTTTTCACATCTTACAGAGATTCCAATTTACATACCTCAAATTAAAATATAATACAAAACAATATCAAATGCCAAATTCTTAGTCAAATTAATCAAATTTTTCTAATTATTTATCCAATTATTTCTGGTATATATCATTCATGCTGTGCTACCTCCTTTCCAAGTGCTATCATCCGGATTTTAGATAATGTTCTTCGCTTTCATTTATATTTAAAGTGCTATAGCTATTTAAATTTCTCTTGGCTGTTTGTTATTTTTCCTAACTATGCCATTGTGCTTCAGTCCCTTCCTAACGTTCTTAGAAAACACATTCCTACTTTCATTTAAGGAAAAAGCCTTCATTTTATTGTAACTGCCCTTAATACTAGAAAATATCCAAATTTATGTCTCTTTAAAAACCCAGGAAGGAAAGAATTTTTTAAAAAAAGAATAAAAGGAAAAAGGAAAGAAAAAAGAAGAGTGGGAAAGAAAAAGAAAAGGAAAACCACTATTCATATTGTATCTTAATCTATACATAGGAGGAAGGGTTGTTGTTAAAAATTTTTTAAATACATTTCCTACTCAATTCATTTATTTCACTTCTTTCATTACATCAGTATATCCTTTCTACTTTAACCGATCAAAATAAATATAAATCATTATCATTCCATTACTTTATGCAATAAGTATCTTCCATTTAAAAAGACCAAAGTATTAATATTCTTCCCTAATCTAGATATTTTTCACTGTCGTTCTTAGTGTGATAAACTTCCCTAATCTGTAAACCCCGCTGCCAATCCCAACATAATAATCTTCCCTAATTCAAACAATCAGAATAATAAAAAAGCGAGCAAAGGGAGCAAAGAAGAAAAGAAAATGTCATCTAAAATTAATCATTATCATTATCAAATATTTCACCTATATTGTTCTGCCAGCGTGTTTCAACCGCCTGTAATTACAGGGTAATTAATCCAGGAAGACACACACCACATGATAAAAGGAAAACCCAAAAGTTTTTATAAACAGAAAAACAGAAACAGCTCCCTTTTTAAATGTCAAAGGGATTATCTGGTACACACAAGGCACAGGTTAAATGCAATCCAATTGCTCACCAATAACTGGGAAATTGAGTCCAATTCTAAAGTCCAGAGAGTCCACACACAATCTTGAACAGCACAAAAACCATGATCTTGACGAAACAATGAATCAGATAAACTGCCATGAGGCTAAAACACCAAGCTGCACTTTTATCTGTAGCACTAATTACAGCAGCCCCACCCAACCACAGGTGGCCTCATTTTCTCTTGTAATAATCCTTCAGTTGTTGTCTCCTATGCATCACTCTACGCATGCGTGGATGTGTCATTAATTCTTGTTCAGAATCCAGGGATGATACAGATGATTGATCTCCCCCTGGGCTGTCTGCCAAACTCCCCTCTTCCCTGTCACTCATGCTTTCTTGGTCAGAGGAGGCTTCGTTGGCACATTCCATCGGGAGCAAAACAGGCCTGCGGAATGTGGATGTTTCCCCCACATCCACCTGCACATTCCTTGGGGCAGGAGCTGGGCCAGAGCTAACCACAACATACATTATGCGCAATAATCAAAGCTATTTTCAATTTTTTCATTCATAAGCCATTAAATTTTCACCTCTTATGTACTTCTTCCATTTTGCTTATATATTTGTCTATACAGTAATACCTCATCTTATGAACCTAATTGGTTCCCGAGGGAGGTTCGTAAGGTGAATGGTTCATAAGACGAAACATTGTTTCCCATAGGAAACAATGTAAAATGAATTAATGCGTGCAACGAAAAAAACCAGCAAAAAAACGCTGCTGCCCAGTTGTCACCTTTTGAAACAGCCGGGCGCTTCTCAGCGTTCTCCCAATGCCGAACCCGGAAGTTCGGCAAAAGTTCGGGTTCGGGTGGCCGCCGAGAAGCCCCGCCGCCCGGCTGTCACCTTTTGAAACAGCTGGGGGGCTTCTCGGCGGCCTCCCAAACGCCGAACCCAGAAGTTCAGGTTTGCCATTCGGGTTCAGGAGGATGCTGAGAAGCCCCCCCGTCTGTTTCAAAAAGCGACAGCTGTGCGGCGGGGCTTCTCAGCAGCCACCCAAACCCAAACTTTTGCCGAACTTCCGGGTTCGGAGTTTGGGAGACCGCTGAGAAGCCCCGCTGCCAGGGGGCTTTTTGGCGGCCTTCTGAATGCTGAACCCGGAAGTTCGGGTTTGGCGTTCGGGTTCAGGAGGACGCTGAGAAGCCCCCTGGCTGTTTCAAAAGGTGACAGCCGGGCAGCGGGGCTTCTCGGCGGCCTCCTGAACCCAAACCTTTGCCAAACGTCCGGGTTCGGTGTTCGGGAGGCCGCCGAGAAGCCCCACCGCCCAGCTGTCACCTTTTGAAACAGCCAGGGGGCTTCTCCGCGGCCTTCCGAACTCCGAACCTGGAAGTTTGGGTTTGGCGTTCGGGTTCAGGACGCTGAGAAGCCCCACAGCTGTTTCAAAAAGCGACAGCCAGGCGGCGGGGCTTCTTGGCGGCGGCGAGTTTGTAAGACGGAAAAAGTTCGTAAGAAGAGGCAAAAAATTTCCGAACCCCGGGTTTGTATCTCAGATTGTTCGTATGGCGAGGGGTTCGTATCATGAGGTACCACTGTATATATATAAAGTATATGTATTTTCATTAGTAAGCTCCCATGAAATTAAAATATTAAAATTTTAATAAATCCCATTCATTAAATATACTCAATTGTTTTTGTAATTTATAACTTTGTAAGAACCTTGTAAGAACAGAGAACAGAGAAAGGAGAAAAGAAAGCACTAATATCTATTAGTAACTTCTAAATATTCTTACTGTATTTTAATTTTAAATTTCTTAAAAGCATTTAATTCTTAGAAATATTTAATTTCAATTCATATTTATATTATTCAATGTAATTTCAGTCAATGTAATTTCAGTCAGATCAGACAGTCCAAATGTAATTTCAGTCAAACCAATCAATCCAATTAGATCAAATCAATTCAAATCAGTTTAATTCAGTTCAAATCATTTTGTCTTGAACGTTGATTTCCTTCCATGTATTAACAGATCAATTTTCTCAAGAGTACTGTCTTTAAACCTGTAACATATGTAATTTCACATCCTTATTTTGATGGACAATATGGCGGTTCATTCCCACATCAATCACCAGGGAGGCACAAGATTGGGCTGACTCATGCAGGAAGCAGATTTACTGATCAACTGGGCAGAATCACATGTGGTGTCCCTTTGGGCCGAACACATTTCGGGTGTGTCAAATGTTCAATCAGATTGGCTGAGCCACTCAACTATCAACCCTGAGAAGTGGCGCCTCGCTTCAGAGGTATTTCAGGACATTGTTCACAGATTTGGATGGCCAACAGTGAATCTCTTCACAACCCAAGAGAACACCCAGTTGCCAAGATTCTTCTTCCGGTCCCCATCTGTAGGGGCAGAAAGAGTCAATGCCTTGCACAGCCATTGGCTGCAGGGACTCCCCCATGCCTTCCCTCCTATGTGCCTTATTCCGAGACTAGTGGCCAAGACCCTTTCAGAGCAGGCAGAGATCTTACTAGTAGCACCATACTGGCCTCGGCACCCTTGGTTTGCCGACCTCATGGACCTGTCAGTATCCCCTTCATGGGGATCCCCTTCATGGGGATCCCCTTCATGGGGAAACTAAACATCTTCCCCTGGGCACGTTGAAGTTATATATGGTATGCCTGTATGTGTGTATGTTAGTATTGGGGATTTTCTTAAACTTATAATATTTTAATTAATTGGATTGTATTGGATTGTTTTTCACTTGTCGTGAGCCGCCCCGAGTCTTCGGAGAGGGGCGGCATACAAATCCAAATAATAAATAAAATAAATAAACATACCGAGCCACAGAGTCTCCTTCAGTCAGGGATCAGTCATGCACCCATTAGCTAAATAAATACATTCCCTACTGGCAATATGTCCTTGCTTTTTACAAATGTAGCAAGTTCTAACAGAAATATTTCTAGATACAAAACTCTTTTGCTGAGGTTTTTTTTCTTTAAACTGCAAAGTCTCGGAGAAGATTCGCTTCTCCCAGCAAACACCCAGTACAGTGATCCCCCGCTTATTGCGAGGGTTCCGTTCCAGGACCCTCCGCAACGAGCGGGTTTTCGCGAAGTAGCGCTGCGGAAGTAAAAACACCGTCTGCGCATGCGCGATCTTTTTTTTAAATTATTTTAAGGCCGCGCGTGCACAGACAGTGGGGCGACGGCAGTTCGGAGGCTGGCAATGGTTATTTTTCATGCCGCCCCCCCCCCCCAGTCCAATTTTGAACCTGGTTTTTTTCTGGTCAAGTTCCTAGCTCTCAGTGAGTAAACCTGCCACTTTTGATTTCAAAGTCCATTTTGAACCTGGTTTTTTTCTGGTCAAGTTCCTAGCTCTCAGTGAGTAAACCTGCCACTTTTGATTTCAAAGTCCATTTTTAACCTGGTTTTTTTCTGGTCAAGTTCCTAGCTCTCAGTGAGTAAACCTGCCACTTTTGATTTCAAAGTCCATTTTTAACCTGGTTTTTTTCTGGTCAAGTTCCTAGCTCTCGGTGAGTAAACCTGCCACTTTTGATTTCAAAGTCCATTTTTAACCTGGTTTTTTTCTGGTCAAGTTCCTAGCTCTCGGTGAGTAAACCTGCCACTTTTGATTTCAAAGTCCATTTTTTACCTGGTTTTTTTCTGGTCAAGTTCCTAGCTCTCGGTGAGTAAACCTGCCACTTTTGATTTCAAAGTCCATTTTTTACCTGGTTTTTTTCTGGTCAAGTTCCTAGCTCTCGGTGAGTAAACCTGCCACTTTTGATTTCAAAGTCCATTTTTTACCTGGTTTTTTTCTGGTCAAGTTCCTAGCTCTCGGTGAGTAAACCTGCCACTTTTGATTTCAAAGTCCATTTTTTACCTGGTTTTTTTCTGGTCAAGTTCCTAGCTCTCGGTGAGTAAACCTGCCACTTTTGATTTCAAAGTCCATTTTTTACCTGGTTTTTTTCTGGTCAAGTTCCTAGCTCTCAGTGAGTAAACCTGCCACTTTTGATTTCAAAGTCCATTTTTTACCTGGTTTTTTTCTGGTCAAGTTCCTAGCTCTCGGTGAGTAAACCTGCCACTTTTGATTTCAAAGTCCATTTTTAACCTGGTTTTTTTCTGGTCAAGTTCCTAGCTCTCGGTGAGTAAACCTGCCACTTTTGATTTCAAAGTCCATTTTTAACCTGGTTTTTTTCTGGTCAAGTTCCTAGCTCTCAGTGAGTAAACCTGCCACTTTTGATTTCAAAGTCCATTTTTTACCTGGGTTTTTTCTGGTCAAGTTCCTAGCTCTCGGTGAGTAAACCTGCCACTTTTGATTTCAAAGTCCATTTTTTACCTGGTTTTTTTCTGGTCAAGTTCCTAGCTCTCGGTGAGTAAACCTGCCACTTTTGATTTCAAAGTCCATTTTTTACCTGGTTTTTTTCTGGTCAAGTTCCTAGCTCTCGGTGAGTAAACCTGCCACTTTTGATTTCAAAGTCCATTTTTTACCTGGTTTTTTTCTGGTCAAGTTCCTAGCTCTCAGTGAGTAAACCTGCCACTTTTGATTTCAAAGTCCATTTTTTACCTGGTTTTTTTCTGGTCAAGTTCCTAGCTCTCAGTGAGTAAACCTGCCACTTTTGATTTCAAAGTCCATTTTTAACCTGGTTTTTTGGCTCTCATGTCCTCCTTCCATCCCTCCCTCCTTCCACTTAAACAATGACAGAATAAAAACCCCCAGCCCTCACCTGTGTTTGAATTTCATTCACTCAGTCATTCATTCATTCTTCTCTATGCCACTCAGTCCCAACACTTTCAACCCACAAATTACCATTTCCCATCCCCTTAATGTACTGTACAGTACAGTACAGTACTGTAACTGTACCTCTACCTGTACCTGTAACCTGTACTGTACACATTGAATAACACTTAGTCATCCTGATAGAAACAATAAAAATATTTATTTACATTTTTACATTTTTTGGGGGGGGTTAGCATAACTAGGATAAATCGGGATCTTCTTCTATCACCATGTCTACAATGGACGCTGCAGGTGATGTTGTGGCAGACCTCTTGGTTTTCGTGATAAACATAGTTATGGGCAGTTGTTGGCGCGTTTTCTTTTGCTTGGCTAACAAGGCTCTGTATGGTGCAATGGTGTTGTCAAGGGAGGCCTTAAAGTGTATAGAGCGAGTCATGTTGGGATCCCAAAGTTCCGCCATGCGTTGCAGATGTGCAGCAGTTCTGTTCATTTCTGCAAGCCGCTCTAGCGTTAGGCCAACATCTTCTTCTTCCTCAGCTTCTACAGCTCCCTCCTCTTCTTCACTCGCTGACCTGGTCAGCTCCTCCAGATCTTTGTCTGTCAGCGGTAGGCCATGCTCATCTATCAAACCATTGACTTCCTCTGTTGTCATGTCAACGAAGCCTTCTCCACCCAGTGCCTGTGCCAGCTTCACAGACTTCTGGACTGCAGCATCTTGAATTTCTTCGGGAGCAAATCCCCTGTGATCATGCACCACTTCTGGCCACAATTTCCTCCAGCAGGCATTCATTGTCTGTGACTTCATATCCACTAAGGCACTCTGAATGTTCTTCAGACAAGATGCAATTGTGTACTGACGCCAGTAGGCCTTCAATGTGAAGTTTTGATCAGCATCCATTGCTTCCACGATGCTTCCAAGAGAATTGCGCGTGTACAGTGCCTTAAATGCGCGGATAATACCTTGATCCATCGGCTGGATAAGCGATGTGGTGTTTGGTGGCAAGAATTTGACTTGCACCCCATCATGTTCATCTGCCAGGTCATCATGGCCTCCAGCATTGTCCATTAGGAGAAGCACTTTGAAATCTAGTCCTTTGGCAGCCAAATAAACCTGCACCTGTGGGATGAAGCAGTGATGAAACCAGTCCCGCGTGAGGGGTTTTGTAATCCATGCTTTAGGATTATGCATCCAGTACACTGGCAATGCATTCTTATTTCTGTTCTTGAGGGCTCTTGGATTTTGTGACTTATAAATTAGCCCTGGCTTCAGCAAAAAGCCTGCTGCATTCCCACACATGACCAAAGTCACTCTATCTTTCATGGCCTTAAAGCCAGGGGCTTTGGCTTCATCTTGCATCAAGAAAGTCCGTGAAGGCATCCTCTTCCAGAACAGGCCTGTTTCATCCATGTTGAACACCTGTTCTGGATGGTAGTCCCCTTCTGCAATTAGATCTTTAAAGGTGCGCCGGACAAAGTTTTCAGCTGCACCTGTATCTGCTGAGGCAGCTTCTCCATGCAATGACACACTCTTCAGGCCATAGCGCCGTTGAAATCTGTCAAACCACCCTTTGCTTGCTGTGAATGTGGCTGGGGCTGAAGAAGCAGAAGATGTTGATGGCTGGGGGTCTTCAGAGTCATCTACAGAGAATGACAGGAAAGGGAGAGAGAAGTGACTTGAATGAAAGCATACAGTCCTTCCATCACTCCCTCCTTCTCTACCTCCCTCCCTCCTTCCCTTCTCTCCCTCCTAACATCCCTCCCTCCCTCCTTCCATCCATCACTCCCTCCTTCCATCCATCCATCCCTCCTTCCATCACTCCCTCCTTCTCTCCATCACTCCCTCCTTCCCTTCTCTCCCTCCCTCCCTCCTTCCATCCATCACTCCCTCCTTCCATCCATCCATCCCTTCTTCCACCCTTAACACTTAACACTTAAATACAGTATGTAATGACAGAATAAAAAACCTCAGCCCTTACCTGCGTTTCCCTCATCTGCATCGCCTCCTTCTGTGTCTTCAAGACGGTTGTACAATTGCTGTGCCTTGGTCCTTATGGTGTTGGTATCCAAAGCAATGCTCTTTTTGCGGCAGTCTTGTACCCACACAGACAAAGCAGCTTCCATCTTCATAAGGCGTTTGTTTCTAGGCGTCACTATTCTTTTTGCACCCTTGTTGAATGATATCAGAGAACTTTGCCTTATCTTCTTCTCCTCTTTCCTAATGTATCGCACAGTCGATTTGTTGATCCCATAATGCCGACCAACCTCTACATTAGAATGTCCCGCTTTCAGCATGTCCAAAAGTTCAATCTTTTCCTTAATTGTCAGCATCTTCCGGGTCTTTTTAGCATCGCCGGCTCCACTCCGCATGGAACGTTTAGGTGCCATCTTCCACGAAGTCTTCACAAAAGAGCTCCAAGCAAGAGATCGAAGAAACAGATCCAAGAAAGAGCTCCAAGCAAGAGATCGAAGAAACAGATCCAAGAAAGAGCTCCAAGCAAGAGATCGAAGAAACAGATCCAAGAAAGAGCTCCAAGCAAGAGATCGAAGAAACAGATCCAAGACAGAGCTCCAAGCAAGAGATCGAAGAAACAGATCCAAGACAGAGCTCCAATGCAAGAAACAGCTCCGACCAACAACCCCGACCAACAGCTCACAAAGTTCCAAGACAGAAACGGCTGCAAAAGTTGCAAGTTGCAAAGCAAAGCAAAGCACTGATTGGCCGAGATTTCTGCCCATCAGCAATGACAATGGTGATTGGCTGAAATTTTGCTGTATCACCATTGCCATTGCAATGGCAAAGCTGATTGGCCGAGATTTTGGCCAACCAGCAATGCTACACGTCAGTTTGGTCAGTTTGGGCGGGAAAAACCGGGCAAGTACTGTATTTTTAACTTAAAAAAAATAATAATAATAATAATCGCGATGTAGCCTGTAAAGCGTTTCGCAACGATCGAGATGGTAGCAATTGCTCAAAAATAGCAAATTACCCTGTAAAGCGTTTCGCAACGATCGAGATGGTAGCAATTGCTCAAAAATCGCAAATTACCCTGTTCGCAATGGTCGGGGACGCAATAAGCGGGGGATCACTGTAATCTCAGTTAAAGTCAGTTCGTCTTTGGACAGCACACCTAACGATGATACATAGGCATCATAGCCATCATCAAGCGAAGATAAGATAATGCACACTTGATGAATCTCTGAAAAAATAAGCTCTTTTTCAGGCAGCTCTGCCAAAATCTCTTTCATCACAATCAAATGAGCTAGCATATCTCCATTCTGGGCTAAACAAGTGCGAAAATGTTTCCTCGTTAATTGTATATGTGCTCCAACACTGTCCCGCACATATATCTTTCGCAAAATGTCCCAACACTTGGCAGCTGAGCTCTCATCACGAATGTGAGTTAATTGCTGGCCTGCAAGCATAAGACCAATTAAACTGAGCTTTCAAATTGTTCTGGTTAAAGTCTTTTATCTTCTTGGCATCCTCCTCCACGCCAGGATCCAAAACATCCAAATTGGGGGGTCAGCAACAATATCCCATAGTCCTTCACATTGCAACAACATAGTGCATTTATTAGCCCATGTGTTGTAGTTGCTTCCATCCAACTGAGCAATGGAAAAAGCTTTAGAGGACTGGAACATTACCATTTTTTCAATAATACTGTTACAGCAAAAAATACTAACTGTGATACAATGCTGGCTAAAGTAAACCACACATTAACAAACACAGTACTCTGCCACTGGGCCCATAACCAATGTTGGTATGTCTCGGTGTAGCCTAGCTGCACCGAGACATACCAACAGGAATTATCCGCCCTTTCGGTCCGGATAAATCACAGGATTGTGCTACGTCTGGACCTGGCATTCATTCCAAAAATTAACACCATGTTTTATAGGTCACAGGAGATCGTCTTGCCAGACATCTGCACTCACAGCATACATCCATCTGAGCTAAAATGGCATAAGTAGATGTCTGTTGGGCGCGAAAGAGATATGTGCACAAGATGCAGCCCTTTAGAAAGACAGAAGTCCTGTTTGTCTCCCTTCATTCATCATCCATGGGCTTAAAGGTTTCCACACAAATGCTGAGTCACTGGCTTAGAACCTGTATTGTAGAGGCTTACAGCACCCGCGCTCATCGACTACTGACCGGAATTATTGCCCATTCACCCTCAGTGTGGCTACTATGGCGGCATGGGCCACCCAAGTTTCCATTGAAGACATTTGCAGAGCTGCAACGTGGGTAGCCTCATCCACGTTTATTCAACATTACCGAATTGACTCCTTTGCTTCGGCTGAGGCATCCTTTGGGAGATGAGTTTTACAAAGGGTGTGTACTTCTCCACCACCCCTGTCCCAACCTGTCCCGCCCTGTTGACTAGAGCTTGGGTATATCCCACATTGGATTCTCCGTAGCAGTGCATTGGAGAAGGACCATTGAACCTACCCAAACGGTCTTCTCGATGCACTGCGAGGAAAGTCCAAATCCTTCCAGCAGTGGATCTAAGGGTGCAGATTCTGGTTTGCTGTTCTGTTGATTTCTAATTGCATTATTGTTAATAAAATTATTGTTGTCTTTCACCACGTCTTCTTTTTTTCTGACTGGTCTATTGGGGCAGCTAGAGGGCAGGACTTAACTAATATGTAAATTTTAACTCAGTCCCTACCAATAAGGCTGAAGTATCACCCACGTTGGACTCTCGTCGCAGTGCATCAATAAGACCATTCAGGTAGGTTCAACGGTCCTTTGCAACAACCTTCCCCATGAAGGGAAGATTGGAGACAGGATGATAGTTAAATACAGCTGAATCCAGGGAAGGCTTCTTGAGGAAGGGTGCACTAGTGCCTCCTTGTAGGGAGCTGAAAAGGGCTCCTCCCTTAATGAGGCATTGACAATCTCTTGAACTCAGCTCTATGTCACCTCCCTGCAGGCCGAAACCAGCCAGGAGGGACCCAGATTGTGGGGGCAATATGCTGGCTCTGTTAAAAAGTGCTATTGCTAACATGTTGTAAGCCGCCCTGAGTCTAAGGAGAAGGGCGGCATAAAAATTGAATAAATAAATAAATAAATAAACAAACAGGTGGCAGAACTCACAGTTCCCATGGCCTTGTCCACTATCATGTATTACCAAGTCAAACTCCTCCCACACAATGGGAGTAAGCCAGTGTTGTCAGCCAAAACTACATTCCAATTGGATCTGCGGATTTGAGCAATTTTATCTGCGAAAAACTTATTAAAATCCTGTAAGGGTTCGTAAACTCTCCCCTGATTAAGGAGGGAGCAAGTCATCCTAAACAGGATAGCTGGGCAGGATTCACTCAGGGTGACATTATACATGCATCTTATCATCCTGAATGCTACTTGGTAAATCTCCATATGAGCTTTTAAAAGTGTTTCGTCAGATTTGGATTTACTTCTCTAGACATCTCTTCTGGGGTTTTATCCCCCGGAGTCCCTCAGTGAACCAGGAGATCTCCATGGTCTACTACCACAGAGAGGCGCAATTCGGTCTAGAGCCCCCATATTCCAGGCAGCAGCAAGGGATCCTGACAAACTGTGTACAAGCGAGTCCGGCAAAACCCTAAGCACCTTCTGAAAGCCCTCTGGGTCCATCATGCACCTGGGACAGAATCACCTAGTTGGTTCCGCCTCCCTGTGGAGGAGGATTGGAGCCTTAAAATCAAGCCGCAGTAGGAAATGATCTGACCATGGCAATGGCAAAATCTCTAGGCCCCTTAATTTCAGATCATTACTCAACTGCTCTGAGAAGAATACCTTGTCAAGAGTGTGTCCCCCCTTGTGAGTCAGACCCTGAATTACTTGGGTCAGGTCCATGGTTTTGTATGCCGCCCCGAGTCTACGGAAAGGGGTGGCATACAAATCTAATAAATAAATAAATAAATAAATAAATAAATAAATAAATAAATAAATAAACAAACAAACAAACAAACAAACAAACAAATAAATAAATGGTTGCCATGGTGGCCACGAACTTCTGTGTCAACCCACAAGATTCACCCAGTGACAGCAGCTTAAAGTCCCCCAAGACCATCAGTCTGGGGAAATCCACTGCTAGTTTGGCTACCTCCTTGAGTAGTGCAGGCAGGGCTGTTGACATGCAGCTGGGAGGAAGGTACATGAGCAGCAAGCCCACCTGAATCCCTAGGTCCAGCTTCCCAAGGAAGGACCCACAACCTGCTATCTCAGGAGCAGCGAGCCTACGTAGCCTGATGGTCTTCCTTGCTATAATAGCCACTCCTCCCCCCTTTCCCAGAGGTAGCGGCTGGTGCCACATCTGAAACCCAGCTGGGCACATTACAGAGAGAGGAACTCCTTCCTCTGGGCACAGCCAAGTCTCAGTCACACATGTCAGATCGGCCTCCTCATCCAGGATGAGGGGAGATTTATTTACAGTTGACCTGGTATTATAGTAGCAACAGCTGGAGCCCAGAGTCCAGATTTCGCTTTTCACCAGTACTCCAGGCTGAGTTCACAGGGCCAGAACAAGGGATCACTTTCAAGCAACGATTTCTAGTTGCCTGAAAGCGGCATATCCCATGTCTCCCACCCATATCTTCCTCTCCCAAGCACTTTGATTATCAATATTACATTTCACAATAAATAGATAGAAACCTTTATACCGTCTATAGGAGGTATAAAGAGTCTGGAAGTAGCTGATAGAGAGGTGTATAAAATGAGATAGAAGGAGGCAAAACAGATAATATATGCTGCTAAAGCCTCAAAAGATGAAGATATTGCCAAATCTGTAAAGAAGGGGGATAAAATCTTCTTCAGATATATTAGTGATAGGAAGAAGAAAAACTGTAGCATCCCGAAGCTTAGTACCGGGAATAATACATGCCTTGATGGGAATAAGGAGATCACTGACCATTTCAAAAGCTACTTCTGTTTAGTTTTCTCAAAAGACACCTTACAATATAATACTACAGATAGATATAGCATTGCTTCCAGCTGTATGGATTCAGCTCCAGTGATCTTAGAAGCCGATGTCTTAGAAGAACTTGAACGATTAAAGATAAATAAGGCAATGGGTCCAGATGGCATCCACCCTAGAGTTCTTAAAGAACTCAGATTTGTCATTGCTACCCACTTGACTGATTTGTTTAACCAATCCCTGTTAACAGATGTTCCTGAGGATTGGAGAATGGCCAGTGTTGTGCATATCCACAAGAAGGGCAGTAGAGAAGAAGCTGGTAACTATAGGCCAGTTAGCTTGACATCAGTTATAGTTAAAATGATGGAGACTACTCAAAAAGAGGATAAATCAACACCTAAAAAACAATAACTTATTGGACCCAAATCAGTATGGCTTTACTGAAGGCAAATCATGTCAGACCAATCTCATTGATTTCTTTGACTATGTCACAAAGGTGTTGGATAAAGGTGGTGCCGTGGATATTTCCTATCTGGACTTCAGCAAAGCCTTTGATACGATTCCACATAAAGAGCTGATAGATAAATTAGTAAAGATTGGACTTAATCCCTGGATAGTTCAGTGGATTTGCAGCTGGCTGAAGCATAGACATCAGAGAGTTATTGTTAATGGTGAGTATTCTGAGCAGAGACAGGTTACATGCGGTGTGACACAAGGGTCTGTTCTGGGTCCTATTCTTTTTAATATGTTTGTGAGTGACATAGGGGAAGGTTTGGTAGGGAAGATTTGCCTATTTGCCGATTACTCTAAAGTGTGCAATAGGGTTGATATTCCTGGAGGCGTCTGTAATATGGTAAATGATTTAGCTTTACTAGATAAATGGTCAAAGCAATGGAAACTGCAGTTTAATGTTTCCAAATGTAAAATAATGCACTTGGAGAAAAGGAATCCTCAATCTGAGTATTGCATTGGCAGTTAGCAAAAACTTCAAAGAGAAGGATTTAGGGGTAGTGATTTCTGACAGTCTTAAAATGGGTAAGCAGTGTGGTCGGGCGGCAGGAAAAGGCTACATAGCTAGAGGTATAACAAGCAGGAAGAGGGAGATTGTGATCCCGCTATATAGAATGCTGGTGAGACCACATTTGGAATACTGTATTCAGTTCTGGAGACCTGAAAAGATATTGACAAAATTGAACGGGTCCAAAGACTGGCTACAATAATGGTGGAAGGTCTTAATCATAAAACGTATCAGGAAAGACTTAATGAACTCAATCTGTATAGTCTGGAGGACACAAGGAAAAGGGGTTAAATAAGGTTCAGGAGGGAAGTGTTTTTAATAGGAAAGTGAACACAAGAACAAAGGGACACAATTTGAAGTTATTTGGGGGAAAGATCAAAATCAACATGAGAAAATATTATTTTTCTGAAAGAGTAGTAGATCCTTGGAACAAACTTCCAGCAGACATGGTTGGTAAATCCACAGTAACTGAATTTAAACATGCCTGGGATAAACATATATCCATCCTAAGATAAAATACAAAAAATAGTATAAGGGCAGACTAGATGGATCATGAGGTCTTTTTCTGCCGTCAGTCTTCTATGTTTCTATGTTTATAAGATTATTTATCTAAATTCCAAATTTATATGAGTTTATTTTATCTATACAGTTTAAATAAATGGGATAAACCACGTTTGCTCTTTAAAATTTACTATTTATTCCCAATACTGCAATAATAATTTCTTTCTCTCTGTCTCTCATCTACTACAACAATACCAGTATTTATTTAATCACCAGAACTTTTATTGATCTCTCTTATTTTTTAAATAATTTTTATAATACTTTTTCAACATTTCAAATATTGTTGACCTAATAGGAAAGGAAAGAAAGAAAGAACAAAATTTTTCAAAGAGGATAATTTCCTATGAGGAATGGGTTCATGCCTTAGATTTCCGTGTCTCTCCTTTTTCCTTTGCGAATGGTTTCCCAATTTTGCTTTATTTATTTATTTATTTTATTTATTATTTAGATTTGTATGCCGCCCCTCTCCGCAGACTTTACTATCAGAGATAAGATAATTGAGAAAAAATATTGTAGGGCCTGCTTTTACAATAAGATTACATGTTGAAAAGAAAGTTAATTTAGATCTTTTCTGCACCAATTTATTTTAATGACCCAAACCCCTTCCAATTTTTAATCTCATATTACTATACCTTCAGCATTTATTTTCTTATCTTTATTGTTTCATTACTTCGATGTGTTTACATTTCTTTTCACTTCTCCATTTTTTACTGTTATAAATTACCAGATGGTGAACCTGTGGCACGTGTGCCACAGGTAGCACATGGAGCCATATACGAGGGCATATGAGGCATTGCCCTAGGTCAGCTCCAGTGTCATGTGTGCACTGGTCAGCTGACATTTGGCCTTTTTTCCCCAGCTGTTCACTTCCCAGGCTTCAGAGAAGCCTCCTAAAGCCTGGGGAAGGTGAAAAACAGCCTAATGGGCCTATCCAAGGTTTATTTCCAAACCTCCGGTTCGCCCATTTGGCCATTTTTCACCATCCCTGGGCTTCAAGAATCCATTGTGAGGCCTGTGTGCATGTGTGGGAGGCAGCGGGGGGGGGGGCACATGCATGGGATATCGGGCTGGTATTTGTGCATATGCATGGGAGGTTATGAGTATGGGCACTCGCATGCATGCATACATTCTTTTGGCACAAGAACCAAAAAAGGTTTGCCATCACTGACGTAGAGTAAACCCTTGGTGAGATGAATAGCAAATACATTTAAGAATTTATAAAGAAAAAACCAAAAAACAAGCTTTTTTCTGTCATAAAGTTTAATTTTTTCCTCCTGCAGAACAGTTCCCCCCCCCCCCCAATACACTATGATGCACAATAGATTCTACATATGAAAGTACATCTGCTAGAGGGAAGTTAATACCACCATCTCAAATATCCATAAGTATGAATCTGAAAACAACTGTTTCATTAAATAAAGATAAGAACTCTTGGTTTTTATGGTGCAGTTGCTAGAAATCTAATAGAGAATCCTATGAAGAATCCAGTTTTTCCGTTGTTGAATATAATTTCTTTCTAGAAATTGTATGGAGGGATAAATAAAAATAATGGAAACTCTGTCTGGAATTATGTCAAGCACATTTATTTATTTTATTGTGAATTCTACCATATGTTTTGTCTGCAAGGCATAATGTACACACATAATTATATAGGCAGTCTTCCTAAAGTTTACTAAGCAGCTGAAAACTACCAACATAAACAATAATTTATTAAAACAATGTAAATAAAATATACCATGAATCAATAATTTATTTAATTATAGACCAATAAAACACAGGGACACAGAATTTAAAATATAGAGTCATCTATAAAATAGAAAATGTTCCAGATAGCATAAATTTTTCATTTTTTTCAAAAATAAAGCAAAACTCTACTGAATTTGCAAGTCACATTAAATTTATGTAACACAGTGGTTGAAAGCCAGTAAATCATATTAATATTTGCATGAGTTCCCTGTAAAAAATCATGATGCATATAGAAGTATAAAATAAAAGGGAGGTTTGTTTCTGTATTTCCTGTTGATTCCTACATTTTAAAAGTCTTAGACTGAGATCTAGTCTTTATGTTTGTTATTGTTTCTTTAAGAACTTTCTTCTCTAACATTATAATCAATCCAGCCCTGGTTATTTCAACTATTGACTAGCAATCTTCTTTTCAGGATATATTTAGTAGCCTGAAGATCAGTCATTCATACTTTCACTAACACTTTCACTAACATTCTAACACTTGATCTAAATTTATGTTATACATTACGTAAATAGCATTCATCTGCAACCTGTTTCCATGATTTATACCTGTGCTGGAGAACCTTTTTTTGATTAGTGTGTCAAAAGGGGGGGGGATGCAGAGGTCACACACATGTGCGCACACACCCATAATTCCAATTTCAGTTGGGAAACGGGCATTTCTAACTTCCAGAGGGCCTCCAGGAGGGATGGGGAAGGCCGATGTGTGCATGTGCACCCCCACATGAGATTTGGCTGCTGTGCATGCACATCGAGCCAAATCTCACATGAAGATGTTCACATGAGCAAGATTTTGTTGATTTTCACCGATTTTTTGCTTCTACGCATGTGCAGAAGGAAAAATAGCTGAAATCTCACTTGCGTGTGCATCCTCATACAACATTTCTCTTGCTGCACATGTGCAGCAGCTAAATCTTGTGCCGATGGGTACGCATGCACCCTTTGGGTGCCTGCACACCCGTGATGGCATCAGAGAGTGCACCACAGAAAGAACTGAGAGTGCCAGCCAGTGGCAGTGGCTGGCACCAAAGATCCCAAGATCCTAGAAAACAATATACTTGGACTTCTCCTTGGTCATTGAACTTTTCTCTCCAGAACTCACTCTTTAGAACTGGTGCTGTGTTGTTGACCTGATGGAATATCATCTTAATTATTTCCTATATTTTTTGCACTCTACAACTTTAGCACTTTATAACTTTAACGATTTTTAATAATTATATGTTATTCTATTAAGATCTTGAGAATAACGTAGTGTTAATTAGTATCCTATTTTGGTGTAATTGATTTTTATATTGTTTTTTAATTGAATCTATATTGAATTTTTAATAATTAATATTTTAGCTAATTTTTTAGAAGGGGTTTTAAACTAATGAATTATTGGGGTGGGTATGATGACATGTATGAAATGAATGATTGTTATGGGTGGGCTGGGTGGAACTTTGGTATGGATGAAATAAATGGTATGAATGATTTGATTAGCCTACCTGACACAGGAGAGGCAGGAGGGGAGGGGGCACCGATGTCTGAGGTGGTAGAGGGTCGGAATATTCCAGTCCTGCTGGGGAGAGGCAGATATGGCGGGGGACACAGAGCTAGCCGTTCCAGGGGAACAAGAGATCGTTGCGTAATAACGATCCCTTGTTCCGGCTCTGTGAACCCAATCCTGGGTGCTGGTGATGAGTGTAATTCTGGCCCTGGGCTCAAGCTGCTGCTACTCAATGCCAGGTCGGTGGTAAATAAAGCTCTCCTCATCCGGGATCTGATCCTGGATGAGGAGGCCGACCTGGCATGTGTTACTGAAACCTGGCTGGGCCCAGAGGGAGGAGTCCCTCTCTCTGAAATTTGCCCAGCCGGGTTTCAGATATGGCATCAGCCTCGACCCCAGGGAAGGGGGGGAGGAGTGGCTATTATAGCCAGGGAGAGCCTTGGCTTGCGTAGACTCGTTGCTCCAGAGATTGTGGGCTGCGAGTCCCTCCTGGTGAAGTTGGACTTAGGGGTCCAGGTGGGCTTGTTTCTCACGTACCTGCCTCCCAGCTGCGTGTCACAAGCCCTGCCTGTGCTACTCGAGGAGGTAGCCGGGTTGGCGGTGGGGTTCCCCAGACTTATTGTCTTGGGGGACTTTAACCTGCCATCGCTCGGTGAAACCTCTGGACTGGCACAGGAGTTCATGGCCACCATGACAGCCATGGACCTGACCCAAGTAGTACAGGGTCCGACTCATGAGGGGGGGCATGCACCCGACATGGTATTCCTCTCTGAGCAACTGAGTAATGGTCTGAGACTAAGGGGCTTAGAAGTGTTGCCTGTGTCATGGTCAGACCATTTTCTACTGCGGCTTGACTTCCTGGCTCCAATCCTTCCCCGCAGGGAGGCGGAACCGATTAAGCTGTTCCGCCCCAGACGCCTGATGGACCCAGAGGGCTTTCAGAAGGCGCTTGGGGTTATTCCAGATACACTCGTACACAGTTCGGCAGAGTCTCTGGCTGAGGCCTGGAACAAGGCTGCAGCGGAGGCTCTTGACCGAATTGCGCTGTTGCGACCTCTCCGCGGCACTAGACCCCGTAGAGCTCCATGGTTCAACGAGGAGCTCCGGGAGTTGAAACGCCAGAAGAGATGTCTAGAGAAGCGATGGAGGAAGAGTAAGTCCGAATGCGATCGAACACTTGTAAGAGCACATGTTAAGACTTACAAAGTGGCGCTCAAGGCGGCAAGATGCGCGTATCATTCCGCCTTGATTGCATCAGCGGAATCCCGCCCGGCCGCTCTGTTTAGGGTGACCCGCTCCCTTCTTAATCAGGGGGGAGTTGGGGAGCCCTTGCAGAGTAGCGCCGAGGATTTTAACACGTTTTTCGCTGATAAAATCGCTCGGATCCGAGCGGACCTCGACTCCAATTGGAATACAGAGTCGACTGACAATGAGTCAGTTGAGGTGACTGGGGCATGTACTTGTCCACCTGTCTGGGAAGAGTTTGATCTGGTGACACCTGATGAAGTGGACAAGGCCATTGGAGCTGTGAGTTCCGCCACCTGTTTACTGGATCCGTGTCCCTCCTGGCTGGTTTCGGCCAGCAGGGAGGTGACACGGAGCTGGGTCCAGGAGATTGTCAACGCTTCTTTGGGGAGGGGGTCCTTCCCGGATCCCTACAAGGAGGCACTTGTGCGCCCCCTCCTCAAGAAGCCTTCCCTGGACCCAGCCATTCTGAACAACTATCGACCAGTCTCCAACCTTCCCTTTATGGGGAAGGTTGTTGAGAAGGTGGTGGCGCTCCAGCTCCAGCGGTCCTTGGAAGAAGCCGATTATCTAGGTCCTCAGCAGTCAGGATTCAGGCCCGGCTACAGCACGGAAACTGCTTTGGTCGCGCTGATGGATGATCTCTGGCGGGCCCGGGACAGGGGTTTATCCTCTGTCCTGGTGCTTCTTGACCTCTCAGCGGCTTTCGATACCATCGACCATGGTATCCTTCTGCACCGGCTGGAGGGGTTGGGAGTGGGAGGCACTGTCCTTCAGTGGTTCTCTTCCTACCTCTCTGGCCGGTCGCAGTCGGTGTTAGTGGGGGGTCAGAGGTCGACCTCTAGGTTACTCCCTTGTGGGGTGCCTCAGGGGTCGGTCCTCTCCCCCCTACTATTTAATATCTACATGAAACCGCTGGGTGAGATCATCCAAGGGCATGGGGTGAGGTATCATCAGTATGCAGATGATACCCAGCTTTACATCTCCACCCCTTGTCCAGTCGGCGAAGCAGTGGAAGTGATGTGCCGGTGCTTGGAGGCTGTTGGGGTCTGGATGGGTGTCAACAGACTCAAACTCAACCCGGATAAGACGGAGTGGCTGTGGGTTTTGCCTCCCAAGGACAATTCCATCTGTCCATCCATCACCCTGGGGGGGGGAGTCACTAACCCCCTCAGAGAGGGTCCGCAACTTGGGCGTCCTCCTCGATCCACAGCTCACATTAGAGAAACATCTTTCAGCTGTGGCGAGGGGGGCGTTTGCCCAGGTTCGTCTGGTGCACCAGTTGCGGCCCTATTTGGACCGGGAGTCACTGCTCACAGTCACTCATGCCCTCATCACCTCGAGGCTCGACTACTGTAACGCTCTCTACATGGGGCTACCTTTGAAAAGTGTTCGGAAACTTCAGATCGTGCAGAATGCAGCTGCGAGAGCTATCATGGGCTTTCCTAAATTTGCCCATGTCACACCAACACTCCGCAGTCTGCATTGGTTGCCGATCAGTTTCCGGTCACAATTCAAAGTGTTGGTTATGACCTATAAAGCCCTTCATGGCACCGGACCAGAATATCTCCGGGACCGCCTTCTGCCGCACGAATCCCAGCGACCAGTTAGGTCCCACAGAGTTGGCCTTCTCCGGGTCCCGTCAACTAAACAATGTCGTTTGGCGGGACCCAGGGGAAGAGCCTTCTCTGTGGCGGCCCCGACCCTTTGGAATCAACTCCCCCCAGATATCAGAGTTGCCCCCACCCTCCTAGCCTTTCGTAAGCTCCTTAAAACCCACCTCTGTCGTCAGGCATGGGAGAATTGACATGTTCCTTCCCCCTAGGCTTATAAAATTTGTGTATGGTATGCTAGTGTGTATGATTGGTTTTTAACTTGTGGTGTTCTTAAAATTAATTTAATATTGGATTTGTCTTGTATTGCTGTTGCTGTGAGCCGCCCCGAGTCTGCGGAGAGGGGCGGCATACAAATCTGATTAAACTAAAAAAAAAAAAAAACACCAGTAGGTGTCAAAGATGGCAGGCTTTTCTGCCTCCCCAGGCTCCTAGAAAGACTCTGGAAGTTGGGGAGAACAAAAAACAGGAATTCCCCAAATCCTCCGGAGCTCCCAGTAGGCCCAGAAGGCCTGAAAATCAAATGGCTGGCGCGCTCATGCCCGGTGGACTTGAACTTGCATGCCCAGCAATATGGCTCCTCATGCTACTTGTGACATGCATGATATAGGTTCGCTATCACAGATCTACACAATTATCTGATAACTGTAACACATAGATACCTCTACTAGATACTAACAATTCAGTTATTAGCAGTCTCTTTGCACAGTTACCATATACAAAAATTGATGCTTTTTCTTCTTTTTGGAGTTTTTTATTCTTAAAATCAAGCATCTTAAAAAGACAGGAAGAAAAATATATACATAATACAAACTTTAGAAATACTGTACAATTATAAAAGAAAGAAAGAAATGTAAATTTAATATTTTAAGGACCCAATGAATGGAAGTATGGATAGTCCTCAATTTTTGACCACAATTGAGCCCAAAATATTTGTTGCTATTCAAGACAATTATCAAGTGAATTTTGCTCCATTTTATGACCTTTCTTGCTATAGTTATTAAATGAATCACTGCAATTATTAAGTTAGCAATATGAAGGTTAAGTGTATCTAGATCTGACTTTGCTTGCTGGAATTTGTAAAAGATGCTTAGACGTCCTCAGGACAACACAACTATGATAAATACATACCAACTGCCAAACATCTAAATTTTGATCACATGACTATGGGGATGTTGCAATGGTCATAAGTGTGAAAACTGATCATTGATCACTTTTTTCAATGCCATTATGAATTTGAACTGTCAGTAAATAAATGTTGTAAGTTTGTTATAAAACAAAAAGCATAACCATAAAGTTGTTCTTATCCATAAAAATATGTAAAATAAATCAGATTTTGTACAATTTCCTTGTAAAAACATTTTTCTTGTGGGAAAAAGTTGAATAATTCATAGTAAAAACAGAGAAACTTTCCATTCTTGAACATAGCATTTCAATGCAAACATTTCTAATTCAATCATTTATCATCTATTTATTATTTCAAAATATTATCTAAGGCTGCGTCAATTAAAAATCTAATACATAATTAATAAAAATCAAGTGCAAACCTTTCTCCGATGAGATGGCACAATGAAAAAGGTTTCAATATTATGCTTCTTTAAGAAACTATTCCTTTCATAGCCATATCCGGGTTCCACCTCATAGTCACCATTTAGGCACTCTAATGTAGTCTTTGTTATATGCACTTTCCTAAGTATAAATAAAGAATAGTTTTAATACTATAATCCATTATCCTTCTTTACAGAATTCAGTCTGAATCTTCTGTCTTAGTACATGAAGATCAACTTTCCATTTTATCCCCAAAGATTTTCTTCTTAAACACAAATTGAGTGTCATCTAAACACAAGTGAAGGCAATGGAGAATAAATTTGATCCAGACCAAAATCAAAACCTATCAGTAGACAATGAAAAACAAAAAGTTATGGAGGGAGAACTGCACGCAATTCATCTTTTTAAAATAAAATTTTATAAATTTTATAAATATTAATAGATCCAATATCACTCAAAGCAGAAAAATAGTATTTCATTATTTGAGGAAATTAAATCTAGCCTATAATATTTTGCCTATAAGAAGCGCACATTAAAATAAAAGATAGAAAACATTTTGTTAATAAAATATTAGGAGAGGAATTTATCTCAGTGGGACTAAACAAGAGAAATAAAGTTGCTTTATATATAAAACTTCAGCTTAAACCTAGGTTTGTAATAAGACATGAATATAGAAGATTTGTAGCAATAAAAGTGGACTGAATGGGATAAAGTTAATGGTAGTAGGAATTTATGTACCAATTGAAGACAAATTTTTAAAAATTGAATATTTTTGGATGAATTAATATCATGAAAATTGGTGTCTACTTGGTGAATGGATTGGAATAATTTTGCTGACTTGACAGAACATCAAATAAAGGGATAAAACTTCCACAAGATAAACTATTACAAGTCTTTTTGAGTTGATAGACAATTTAACTTTGGTTGACTTGATACAAAGGTTCAAAAATAGATCAGCAAGGGATTATACATTTTTACAGAAATCCACCCTAATTAGCAGAGACATATTATGCCGATATATGCAGATGATGCAGCAATTCTCTCAAGGATATGCATTTGATTCAAGAATTCTAAATATTTTCATATATTTATAAATATTTAAATATAATTCTAAATATTTTCACACTGTCATATATATATTGTAGTTGAAGCATTCCATCTTTATTTGATGGAATATATTTTTGTCGCAGTTTTTGAAGTTAGCTACATAATCTGTTTTGTTTTTATGCTGGAGGGATTTTTTAAAATTGTATCTTCCTTATTGATATGGGTACTTTATTTTTCTTGGTTATGGTGGTTATTAGTGGAATGTGTAGGCTGATATTTCTTTGACTTTGAGCAAGAAGATGTTAGATAGGTCATCGGCAGTGTTACAGCCAGAGAATAAAGTTTGCTAATCAAGAGTTGAGAGGTTGGCATCTATAAGTTCACAGTTGGCTTTTTAAAAGTTGTACTTGGGTGTCCCATTATTAAGGTGATTCTTCCAATGGTGTACATTGAGGCTGAAGTCTATCATGATGTGATCGCAGTTGGAAAAGAGTTCTTTTATCTGTAGTCCATATATTGTGCTCTTGCTGTTGCAGAATATGAGGTTGCGGCAGTTGTTGAGTCTAGTATTGTTTGTTATTAGTTGGTTGATTCCCAGATTGGTAACAATGTTGTTTAGGGTTGTATGGATGGACTCAGTTGTGCATTTCTTTAGGGTCCAGTTAATGTGTGGTAGATTGAGGTCTCCAAGAAAGATAAGGGGGTATGGGCAGAAGGCTGCCCACATTAGCAATTAGGTTAATTTGTTTGCATGTGAGATGTCATAGTCTGGGGCTCTGTAACACAGTAGGAAGCGAAGTGTGGCTTTTAAGGATAGATCAGAGAAAATGGTTTTTAGGAAGGTTAAGATCAGGTGTAACTTGGATATTTTTAAGGTTTAGTGTCTTTTTGTAGAATATAGCTACTCCGCCTCCTCTACGGGTTTCAAAGTTGGACGAGAAGAGAAGGTAGGTTTTTGCTGAGATGATTGAGTCAGGGATGGATGCAGTTAGCCATGTTTTGCAGACAAAATAATGTCGAAGGGAAGAGGGGTGGGGCCAATGGCCACAGTAACATGGAATTCCCCTTCACCCGTCGGGGTGCTTCAAATCCCTGCTGCCTGGGGGTCCCAGTTCCCATGGAACCAGGCTAGATCCTCCCTGGAGGGGAGGTGAAGATTGTCACGCTGAGTATTGACAGCCCCAGAGACATTTAGAGACATTCAGAGTTATTCAGTAATTAAATAGTTAACTATGTGTGTGTTTTATTAACTCTTCCTATTATGATGTAAAATCCTGTCACATCATTCATGCATCACATCCGTCCTCCGGAGATTCTCCATTTTATATTGTTAGTTCTTTGTTAGCAGCGATGATGTGAAGATGTATTCTATTTGCCTCCTATGGCATATTTTATTTTTTCTACTTTTATAATAAAAGAAACCTTGTTTGAATACAAATTTTCTCTTTCAATCCATCGCCTCCAGAAATGATTTATTATGGTCCACACGGACTGTAATTCATCGTCTATTTCTGACATGGCAGCAGAGGTCAGTTTATCATAATAAATCTAAAAGCCACGATACTCTGTAATGTCGGCTAAATGCAAGAAGAAATTATTCTCTCAGTCCTTTATTGATCAAATGTCAAGTGATCAGATAGATGATTTGCTGGCTCTTATAAATAACTTGAAGGAGAAAAGAATTCCAACGATGGAAGGACAAATCTCACATGAGACTGAGAATCCAGTACAAGAAGAAATCTTCACTACAAGAGAAGAGCTGAGCCGATAAATACAGCAACAAACTGTAACTTGCGATCCCCTTTTAAATGTTGAAAGCCAGCAAATGATTTATGATGCACAGGCTATAAAAGTCTTGGAAAGTTCAAGCCAGCCGATTTATGACCCAAGTAATTTAGAAGAAGCTGTAATGATCCCCTCTGAGTCATGCAGTCAGGGAATCTTCGAGAGCAGTGCGTTTGCCCAACATGGCTCCTCGCTAAAGGCAAAAGAGAAACTAAAGCATTCCGATGACAGACAGTCTCTCAGAAGCTCCACTGGTAGCCTGGATTCAATAAATGATATGATAGAGTAAATAGCATGGTAGCCCGTCTAGAGCAGACCCTCCAAGATACCCAGGCTTATTCTGCAGATTTTCATAATAGAGAAACTATTTTAAATGAAAAAGAAAGGCTGGTAAATAATGCTTGCTTGGATGATATTTATAAATACAGGAAACAATTAAATAGACTGAGAGAAATTCAAATGAATCTTTTAGAGAGAGAGCTGGGAACTATCTCTATCCAGCAGCAAAAAAAGGAAATCGAAACTCAAGATGCAAAGTTTGTAAACAAAGAGATATCAGAAAATCTCAAAAATTATCCTGTAGCACCATCTGGTGGCGAAACAAAAATTTTGCAGTCTGTCCAGACAGATTTTTCAGAAAAATTCAAAAGTTATCCTGTAGCAACATCTAGTGGAATACAAGATATTAAATTTAAAAGTACATCTTATTTTTAAAAATCCGAATTCTTTTGCAGATCAATGGAAATGAGGGCAACACATTGTTCATCATCATCCTTCAATTAAGCCACATGCACTGCAGGCAAGCCAAGGTGTGCAGATGCAACAGGACCAACGACCACAAGCTCCAGTCCTTAAGATTCAACCGCCACCAGTCCAAGCACCCCAGATGCCAGAACAAGCAGCCATGCAAGCTGCAACTCAAAGGCAACCTGTTACTTTAGCAACATTGAAAGGTGAGTCAAGATTAAAGAATAATGGACAAAATTATAAAACTTGGTTGCATGAAATGACTGATTTTAATTGCTGAAGGAGTGGATGATATGGCTTTTGATCCACCCAATAGACAGTGGACTGAGGAAGAAAGAGTTTCAAATACATGAGCGACACTTTTGATACTTATGTCTCTTGATACCGATTTGTCAGTTAGATTTCCACATGACAGCACTGCAAATGATTTAACCATAGCTCTAGATGAACTTTATAGACCAGTTTCAGAAGAAGGAACATGTTTGTTGTTCACTGAATTTTTTACTACAAAATTAAAGCCTGGAGACAAAATTGCTCCTCACTTATCTAAGATGCTAGCAATGCAAAAGGATCTAATAGAGTGAGGCTATCAAATTGATCAGTTGCAAGTAAATACAGCAATAATCGCCTCCCTCAATCATGAATGGAAAGATGCTATCACAAAATATAATAACATACCTCTAGCTCAACGCACAATGCCCAGAGTATGCAAATTATTAACAGAAGAAGAAGTGATTATGTAAAGTAGACTCAAAACTACAGCATCCAGATACAAACCTACAATGAGTAGAGGCTACCAACAAAGGGGCTATACTTCAAGATATCAATGGCACAACCAGCCTAGAAGAACAGATTTTCAACGCTCTCAATCTGGTGATTTTCAATGCTCTCAATCTAGTGATTCTCAACGCTACCAATATCCTGCTCAGCCCAGAGGAACAGATCCTAGGGGTTCCAGAAGCAGAGGCTCCACCAACTATAGATCATCTCAACGAGGTTCGAGAGGTGAGCCATGTGCTTACATCAATTCTTTCATCCTGAACAATTTTCCACAAAAGAGTCCACAGTATGACATTTGACATTTATGGACATTAGACAGCGGAGCAGCTTTTCACATCACCTACCAAAAGGAACTTTTCACAAAATTTTATAAGACTGATATCAAAGAATTGCATGCAGTATCACACCACTTATGCAAAGTTGAAGGAGAAGGAACAGTCTACATAAAAGAATTAGACCAACTCATCCCACGTGTTCTATATGTTCCAAAAGCTACAAGCAACTTACTCAGCACATATCGCCTAAACGTAGACTTAGGTTCTGAAGTGACTTTTAAACTAAATGAAGACTACATTGTTAAGAACGGAAGAGTTATTGCTACTGCTTTTCCAATCAGAGGTGTTTACTACTTAAAGCCAGATTCTCATGTAAAAGTTGATGTAAGTATAAAAGTTCCAAAGGACGAAAGCACAGGTCCAGAGATAAAACCTGTTGCCATTATAGAAACAAAGGCTCCTAAAGCCAATGAGGTTCAAGAGGTTCCAAATGATGTTTCAAATGTTAAACCTGTATTAACAAACAAATCTTTTCATTTCAGGTGTGTTCACAGAAGGCACCGTCGTTTGGGCCATGCATCTTACCCAGTCTTATCCAAGATGCCTGAATTTGTAAATGGTTTTAAGGTTGATAGTAATTGCAAAGTTCATTTAGACTGTTTGGTCTGTAACTCATCCAAATCAAAAGCAGTACCGATTGCTAAGTATGCCACACGGTTGTCTACATGCATTTTTTGATTTGGTTCATACCAACATTGTCGGTCCATTTCGGACTACTAAAAGTAACTGTAAGTATTTCTTGACTATTGTTGATAGTTATGCTAGATATGGGTATGTATACCTAATGAAGCAAAAATCTGAGATCTTTCAGATCTTTAAAGACTTTGCTGCAGAGGTACTCACTCAACATGGTGTCCGCATCAGAAGAATACAAAGTGATTGTGGTGGAGAATTCATGTCGCAGCAATTCCAAGGATGGATGAAGAGAAATGGAATCCATCATCAAGCATCAGCACCTTACTCCCCCCAGCTTAACGGAATTGTAGAACATAGACAGGGGGTCCTACAGACTATGTTCCGTTTCCTTCTAGAAGATGCTAATCTCGACAATTTCTATTGGGGTGAAGCACTCAGGTATGCTAATTATATTGTTAACCACACTTGGAGCAGTGTTTTAAATCAAACTCTTTACTACATGCTTTATGCAAAGAAGCCTGATATTCAAAACCTCCACATTTTTGGCTCATATGCCATGGTTAACATTCCACTGGTTCAAAGAAGGAAAGGATGTCCAGTGGCAGAAAGACTGAGATTTATAAGTTTTGATGAAAGTTCTAAGTACTACAAATTTGCTGACACTAATCACAGAGCTGTTATTTCTAATTCAGCTAAATTTGAGGAAAATACAAATTGGTCCAGAATACACAGTAATGATACTTCAGTTTATTTTCCTAAAGATGATGTTCAAGGTACAGCGCAACCTGATGCACAGGCAGCTGTTCCAGATGATGTTTCTACAAAAGATGATACACAATCTTCAACAGTCGCAAATGATGTTCCTAGCGATGCAATTGGAGACGGAGATGACCAAGATGAAGGATGGACCACAGTTCCAAGACGTTCGGAGAGAACCACGAAAGGGATTCCTCCAAAGAGATACCAACAGCAAACCTTTTCCTTTTCTTTGTAACAATGTTACACTTCCTCCTGAGAACTTTTCTCAAATAAAACATTTGCCTGAGTCTGAACAAGAAAAATGGTATGAGGCTATGGAAAATGAACTGGACAGTTTAAAGAAACTTAAAATGTTTCAATATGTTGAGCCTCCAATGAACAAGAAGATTATTGGTACACGATGGGTCTACAGAATTAAACAAAAACCAAATGATGAGAAAATATACAAAGCAAGACTAGTAGCACAAGGATACTCACAGGTGTATGCTGAAGATTACACAGATACATTTTCACCTACAGTTAAAAATGAAAGTGTCAAAATTGCCCTAACCACAGCTATTGCTTTGAATTTAGAAGTTTTCCAGTTTGATGTTGAAACTGCTTATTTGAATGCTGATCTAAATGAAGAAATCTACGTGAAGAGCGCATCCGGGTTCCAGGATCGAGAAGGGGACGTCTGGTACCTGCAAAAAAGTCTTTATGGTTTGAAACAGTCCGCCCTCATGTGGCACCGCTGCCTCATTGAGAAGCTAAATTCAATGGGCTTTATTAAGTCCGACTCTGATGAATGCGTGTTTACAAAAGGACAAGGTAACGTTTATGAAATTATACTTGTTTATGTTGATGATATTGTTTACATTGGTCCTAACAAATGTATGAGTGAAATTTTTGCACAAGGTTTAGAAAGACATTTTACTTTGAAAAGCTTAGGGCATATTCATGATTATTTTGGAGTTCAGATTGAAAAAACTGAGAAGGGATTTTGTCTCTCACAAGAGAACAAGGTTGATCAACTTTTGCACAATTGTAACATGTCTAACGCACATCCATGTTGTTCTCCTATGCAAACTGATTTCCACAGGTTGACACAAGATTGTCCTCAATTTGAAGACCAAACACTTTATCGGTCAGTAATTGGGTCACTATTATACATTAGCAGTTGGACAAGACCCGACATTTCACTGAGTGTGAATCTTTTGTCAAGGTACGTTGGCAAAGCAACTACATTTCACTGGACATGCATAAAGAGGCTGCTGAGATACATGAAGCATACGAAAGACATGAAGTTGTTCCTAGAACCGAAACACTACAAGTATCCTGAATTGATTTGTTATGCAGATGCTGATTGGGCAGGTGATAAAGAAACACGAAAAAGTACTTCTGGTTATATAATGTTTTTGAATGATTGTCCAATTTATTGGAAAGTTAGAAAGCAAAATTTTATTTCTTGTTCTTCCACTGAAGCTGAATATGCTTGTGTTTCTGATTGTTGTAATGCATTAACCTGTGATTCTGCTCTCGTTGATAGTATTTGGGGCGATCCCATGAAACCAATTGTTATTATGGAGGACAATATTTCAGTTACGTTCATATCTGAAACTGAATATGTTGGATCGCGTTCATAGCACATCGACATAAGATATAAGAATGCAAGAGAATACATAAAACAAGGATTCGTGAAATTACACTATGTGCCCACAACTGAACAAATTGCTGATTTGCTGAATAAACCATTGCCAGCTGACTAACATGAATACCTATCCAAGAAAATGTGCCTTATGTGAACCAATGTCCCTCACGACTGCTAAAGAAGGGGTGTCACGCTGAGTATTGACAGCCCCAGAGACATTTAGAGACATTCAGAGCTATTCAGTAATTAAATAGTTAACTATGTGTGTGTTTTATTAACTCCTCCTATTATGATGTAAATTCCTGCAACATCATTCATGCATCACATCTGTCCTCCTGAGATTCTCCATTTTGTTAGTTCTTTGTTAGCAGCCATGATGTGAAGACGTATTTTATTTGCCTCCTATGGCATATTTTATTTTTTCTACTTTTATAATAAAAGAAATCTTGTTTGAATACAAATTCTCTCTTTCAATCCATCGCCTCCAGAAATGATTTATTATGGTCCACACGTACTGTAATTTATCGCCTATTTCTGACAAAGATGGGGTCGCTGCCGGGGGTCTAGTTTGAGGTTGGCATAACCTCCAGACGAATTGGCTTGACCTCCACCGGCGGCGGTGCAAAATTGGCCAGGCTACCATCCCTGAGCTGACCTAAGCCATGGCACCAGCCTCGCAACACAAGGATTGAACTGTCAAGGGAACACTTGGGAAGAGAATTCTAAGAACTGTGCTGGACAGGTAAAGTTGGAATTTTAAGCTGTGCTGGTGAGTGAAGTGGCCAAATAAAGATTTGAAACTGTTTTAGCTTATTTTCGATTTGGAGTAAAAAATAAAATTACCGGAAATGGAAGGAAGTAGCTGTTTCTATGGTGAGGAGACAGCAAAAGCTTCTGAAACAGCAAGAGCCCAAAAGTGGATTTAACAAATAAAGATATATAAATTAGATTATAGTAATATCCTAAATTTTTTTAAGAAGATTAAGAGATTTAAGCCTTCAAGTAAGAAAATAAAAGAACTCTATGGAATTTGCAAAACAACTCCACCTGCTGATTGGAAGACTTATTATGAAAGAAATTTTGGATTTATTTTCTGACAAATGCTGACCTTGTTTTGGGAACATCTTATCTACTATAGTGAAGTTACAAAGAACCTTCTTTGTTTACTGTGGGTGGGGGAAGAGTATATTTCCTGTTACTTTTGGATGATGGAAAAAAACTAGGAACTGTCTGAGTGAAGCAAATAGATGGAATATGATGAGAGGATATTTAACCATACTATGTATGCTATTACACAAGGGACAAAGAAAGAAGAAAAATGGAGGAAAGAAGATTTGGAAAATGTTGAAATTATAAAATAATAATTGATTTGATAAATGGATGAATTTATGATTGTTTACTTGAAATTATATGACTCATGGATTATATGATTCATGGATGCCAAGTATATTGGTGGTTATTGAAATGGATGTCCATGTGCTGTCTCTATGTTGGCTGAGGCAGGCAGGATTCCCTTGAGTACCATTTGTTGAGGGTCAAGGGAAAGGGAGGGTTTTGCCCTCTCGTTCTGCTCAAGATCCCCATGTACAATTGGTGGGCCACTGCGTGACAAAGAATGCTGGACTCAATGGGCTTTGGCCTGAGTCAGCATGGTTCTTCTTAAGTTCTCATGACTATTGTAATATGTTGTTATGCAATTGGGAAATACAATTGAAGGAAGGGTAAAAGAAAAAAAAATACACAGGGTGAATATCATTAAGATTTAAAAACCTATAAATTGAACAGGATAAATTGTTTTTTGAGATGCATTTATGATTGATGCTACTTTGATTAATACTGTTACTATATTTTTTTCTATATAATACTTTAGTATATGAATTAATGGGAAGAAAGGAAGGGGAAAGAAAAATGATGATGAATTGAATATTACTCTTGGAAATTACAGAATATTGATTGTGATAAAAGTAAAAATTTCTAAAGGTTTAATAAGTTATCAAAAGAATTTTTAAAGTTAATTTAGAGAAGATATAAAGAACCCACTCATTGATGCTGCTGATGAAATATTGACATATAGTAATTATAGAATAAATGGAATAACAAAAGATACAGAAAAAATATAAATAGATTAGGGAATATGATTACATTGGGTTTACAGTGAAAGAATATAAATAGATTGGGGAAGAGGATTACACTGGATTCACAGTGCAAAAAAATATAAATAGATTAGGGAAGATGATTACACTGGGTTCACTGTGGAAAAATAGAAATAGATTAGGGAAGATGATTACACTGGATATACAGTAAAATATAAATAGAGTAGGGAAGATGACATTGAAGTATAAATAGAGCTGAGCATGATAATTATACTGGGTTGGCAGTGAAAACACAATTAGGACAGGTTAACATGAAACACTGTGACAAATAGATAAAATGATAGATGAGTGGTGAATACCTTATTAAATGTTTTTGATAAAAGAAATGTATACTGATTAGGCAGATTGATAATTGAATACTATATTTCCATTAAGAACTGAATAATGGTTTATTAAATCGATGATATTGATATGTAATGATAGAAATTAAGTAGATTTAATTGATACAATTTGGTTTCCTTTCTTTCCTTGGGAATGATATGGTTATGATAATATCTTATAAGATTTGGATGATAAAGTATGGATAATTAATATTTAAGATCAAATAACTTTTCTATTTGAAGGACAATTAGCATATTATAAGGGTAAATGAATTTTTAAAAGGTAAATAGGTATATATGACAATTGAAAATAATCACTTTGGCCTAAATGTAATAAAATTTAATAGATAAGTGAAAGCAAATATATGAGATGTAATAGCAAATAGTATTGTAAGTTTGTATAATAATATTGAAAAAAATTATATGAAAGTTTTCTAGGTGATAAAAGTAAAGGTGGCAGCATATTGTTGGATGATAAATACCAAATATAAATGTAAATTCATTGTATTGCATTGAAGATTGAAGGTATATGATATTGCACTGTTTAAAAGTGGAGAAAAATAAAAAAACTTTTATCCTCCCCCCAAAAATGTCGAAGGTGTCAGTGTTTGGTAGTAGTAGGAATTCAGATGGGAGGTGCATTTTATTCTCCCAAAATATAGTATGTGTAAGAGAATGGAGAAAATGGAAATAACAACAGGAGATACAGAATCTTTAAGGCCCCTTTTTGATGAATATGCAGCTAAAATACATGAGCTAATTGAGGCAAATTGAGAACACCTTGAATTTCAAAGGAACTTGAGAACACCTTGAATTTCAAAGGAACTTCATGAGGAGAGGCAACATTTGAGTAGAGATATCAAGCAAGTGAAGGATTGAGTGGATCTTATGGAGCACTGGAGAAGAATGATGTTTTGTATGAAGCTGATTTGAATGAAAGATCTTTTTTGAAATCTCACCTTAAAGAACTTTAATTAAGATTTCTAGCAATTCCTGAACTGTGTGGATATATTAGATTAAGGATGATTAAAGCTTTGGCTAAATTAATTAATTGGAAAGAAAATATTTTGGACTTAGAAATAGACAGAGTATGCAGAATAAACTACAGATTTGCTATTATAAGAAAGTTACCAAGAAATATCTTAGGTCATTTTGTAAGAACAACCACCATGTTTTGGATTGACACTTTAAATCCAAACTTAAAAAAAGATCACCGGAGTTGTTTTTATATAAAACCACTGTTCAGGAATGACACCAAGTCTGCTGTGGTTCAACTGGTTTATTTGAACAAGAACTGTAACAGGAATCAGGCACCCACCAATTCTAAACCCCAACAAAGGCAATGGTCTAACCACTGCCCTATTTATACTATTTTAAAAGCGCGGGCAAACAGAGACAGCCGTTTGATTTTGGCGGCTTCTGTCTGCTCGATGCACAGGAACCAATCAGATTTGTTCTCTCATTTAACCGTGCAAACATAACACCCCTCCCCTCATAGCTGGTCATCATCCATCAATCATTTAGCCAAGCCACATAATCCTGAAGACGGATTGGCGGTTTGATTTCTCATTGTGACCTGCACAGTTTAGTTATTGAGATGTTACCTTCCTGGGAGACCGGCTCTTGTGCTGCTCCACCCGGGCCTGTTAATTCCAGACCTGGCTGCATTGATGCAGCCGTATCACCGCCAGCCTCCAGAGTTCGAGGGCGACCAATGCTGGATGCTCGGGAAGGATCCAGTAAGTCCTCGGATTGTTCTATTTCATTGTATTTGTTAACTTTGCTTTCTAGAAGGGGTAGAGCAATTTGGTTAGAAGGGTTTGGATGTTCTATGTTAGTTTGTGGAAGTATCCTTTCCCTAAGCTGATCTATATGTCTTCTCCAGTCTCTGCCGTCATTTAACTTAATAATGTATGACTTTGGCTTGTTTTTTTCAGTAACTAGTCCTTCTCTCCAATGTGTACTAGAGTCAAAATCCCTGGCAAAAATTAAGCCTCCGATTGTAAAACTTCCTTCTGGTTCAAGGTTTGCTTTAAGTGTCCCGGTGTATTATGTAGGGTTTATTCTGACTAGTTGGGAGCATAATTTTCTCCCCATAAGGAGTTCCACTGGACTTTATTAGTTGTTGTTGATGGGGTTCTGTGTTGTGCCAGAAGGAATTGGTCTATTCTCTCTTGCTAGTAACCTGGGGTTGAATGGCTAATGGCTTCTTTGGTGACCTTTACCAGCCATTCTATCTGACCATTGGTGGCTGGGAAATGCAGGGAAAAGAGGGCATATCTGATCCCTGGTTCCATTTGCAGTGCAGTTAATTGTGGGCTGTTATCTGATACCAGTATATCTGGTATACCGTGCATTGCAAAAAGTTGTCTTAATACATTTATTGTGGTGCTAATCATTGTTAAATTCATTAAGGCTACTTCAAGCCATTTTGAGTAAGCATCCACAACGATAAGGAAAGACTGTCCCACTACTAGACCAGCAAAGTCTATATGGATTTTATACCATGGGCCTCTGGTTGTTTCCCCTTCCATAGGCTTGGTTTTTGGTGGGTTTGGTTTAGTCTGCTGGCACAGATTGCAAGTGATCACCCAGAGTTCAATGTCTTTGTCTAACCCGCGCCACAACAAGTGGCTTCTGGCCAAACTTTTCATCCTGACCCTGCCTGGGTGAAATTTATGTAAGATTTGCAATACCTTTTTTCATAAGGTTGGTGGAACTACCCTCTCTCTCTCCCCACAGCATACAGTCCTTAAATATATTTGACTCAGATTGTCTAGTTTTATACATTTGAAACCTTTCATATAGTTTGTCCATCGGCCACCCCCTTAAAATCCAAGTCTTTACTTGTGATATGACAGGGTTCATCCAACTCTATTAATAGGACATCACTTGTTGGTGCCAGGTCCTCTACTAATTCCAGCTGCGGGCAACTGCTCAACGCATCTGTGTGCACTATCTCCCCCCTCCCCCGATGCTTTAATGTATAGTGGTATCCCGAGAGAAAAATAGCTCACCTAGTCATCCTCGGGGAAATGAGTGCAGGGGTTTGTCTGTCGTCTGCTAATATACCTAAGAGGGGTTTGTGGTCAGTAACCAAGGTAAAAGGTTGGCTGAAAAGGTAGCAATGAAAACAGTTAACACCGACTACACTGCAAGTGCTTTTTTATCAAGCTGCACATAGTTCCTTTCAGCCGAGGACAGGGTTTTAGAATAGTATGCGATAGGCACTTTAGTGCTGTCTGGGAATGAGTGGCTGAGGACGGCACCAATACCAAATGGGGATGCATCACATGTTAAAGTTAAAGGGAGAGTGGTGTTATATCGAACCAAATAGATTATTATATGATAGCAAATATTTAATAGAGTTAAATGTGTGCTGATCGGTGGGTCCCCACGTCCAGGTGATGCCCTTGTGCAGGTGGTGTCCCCACATGGGTGGGTCCCCATATCCAGGTGGTGCAGAGGTTCTGCCACTATCACTTTCTGTTTAAGAAAGACCGAATAAAAGTTTAGTAAGCCCCAAAAAGCCTGTAATTCAGTTTTGTTTGTGGGGGTAGGGGCGTTTTTTATGGTGGCAACCTTTTCCTCAGTGGGGCAAATGCCTGTCTTGTCAATCTTAAAACCCAGGAACTCTATGCTGGGTACAACCCATGAGCACTTACCCGCAACGCCCCTTTTTTTCTTTGTGTTTTGGATTCGGCTGAAATTAATACATTGTCAAAATAAGGGATGACACCGAGAATTCTGTGAAGGAGCCTTTCCATAAGGCTTTGGAAAATGCCTGGGTACACTTAAACTAATTGTAACCTGGTACTCTTAAATGCTCCCCTATGTGTGACTATAGTCTGGGCTTCAGTGGTCTGAGGGTCAACAGGCAATTGTTCGTACGCAAGGTCGAGGTTGGCCAAAAAAGAACTGCTGCCTAGGGTGTGCAAGAGGTGTTGGATGACAGGGATAGGGTAAGCATTATGTTGAAGGGCTTTGTTTAAAGTTGCCTTGTAATCTGCACAAACTTTGATGGAGCCATCTGGTTTAAGGGGCGTGATGATTGGAGTCTCCCACCTAGCATGGCCAGTGGGGATAGGATCCCTGGGTGATCAGCTTATCTAGCTGGGTGTCCACCTTGGGTAGGAGGGGAATGGGAACTCTTCATGGCTTAAGGTGGATTGGGGCAACAGCAGGGTTTGCATTAAAAGATATAGTGGTGCCTTTATACTCTCCCAGACCTTCAGCAAAAACTTCAGCAAATTCCTCCATTAGTCCCTTGGGCTCACATGTAGTAATGAAGTGTAACCCTGTTACCTCTATACCAAAGGGATTTAACCATTCGTGGCGAGCAATGGATACTTTGGCCCATCAACTACAATGAGGGGTAAGAAACACTTGAACATTTTGAACCTGACCGGTACCAGCACATACCCCAATACAGGAATACATTTACCCTGAAAGTCAGTTAACCCCGAGTTCCAGGTTTGTAGCTGGGTCTTTTGAACGTGCAGCATGTAAAGTCTACATTTATGCCAGGGCATGATGAAATGCTTGGACCCAGTGTCCTGCTCCATTTTGCAGGGTAAGTTTTTAATGTACAAGGATGTAAATAGTTTCCCCTCAGTCAGTGAAGAGTTATAGTTAATGGAGAGGGGATAGTTACCTCTATGCTCATCTCTCTGGTTGACCATTGGAGGCTTGAAACTTCTGCAGTTATAAGTTAGTTTGAAGTTCCTGGAGGTTGCAGGTGGTCGTGACGACTGGGGTGCAGAGTGGAAATCACAGTGGAGAATGGAGTGGCAGGCTTCTGCGATGTGGCCTCTCTTTTGGCAGCGGTGGCAGGTCAAATCTCTGAGTGGGGGTGGTTTCCTTTGCATCCTGTGCATTTGAGGATGCGGCAGGGATCTCACTAGCTGGCGCCCTCAGAGCAGTGAATTTGGAGGTATGTGTCCACATCGATAGTAGGTTCGTCTTGTCTGTTGTCTGGAACTTCGGAGGACCAGTCAATGTTGTCGGGGATGCAGTTTACAGTTGAAGCGGAGTGCTTGATCTCCACCGCGGAAGCATCTGAGACTTCTGCAGCTTTAGCGACTTTCAGGATGTCTTGCAGGGTCCCGTCCTCTTCAATGAGGAATTTCTTCTGTAATGTGATGTTCCTCATGCTGAAGATGAGTCTATCGACAAGTCTGGCCTCAGGGTCTTCGAACTTACATTTTGTTAACACAGCGCGAAGGCGCGTAGCAAAGTCATTGGTAGATTCCCCTTCGGCTTGTTTCATATGGACGAATTGATTTCGACTGACACATGCGAGGTAGTCGGTTGAAAATGGTTGGATAGTTTCACTTGTAGTGTAGACCACGTGATGATTTCCACTGACTCTGGGTCAGCTAGAGTCTGGGTGAGGCTGTAAATAGCGGAGCTGCAAGTTTAGAAAAATGGCCCTTTTTCTATTGTCGGACACATTGTGAAGGTTGCTCGCTTCAATGAAGATTCTAAATTTGGACACGTAGGTTGTCCAGGTTATTTGCTCGTGGTGAAAAATTTGGGCGCTTGAGCCATTGAGTACTGCATGTTGAGCTGGTTCGTGCGGAGATTCACTCACCTTTGTCGTTAAGTCAGGAACGACACCGAGTCTGTTGTAGTTCAACTGGTTTATTTGAGCAAGAACTGTAACAGGAATCAGGCACCCACCAATTCTAAAAGCCAAAAATGGCAACAGTCTAACCACTGCCCTATTTATATCCTTTTAAAAGTGTAGGCAAACAGAGACAGCTGTTTGTTTTTGGCGGCTTCTGTCTGCTTGATGCGCGGGAACCATAGTTCCCTCTAAGCTGAGCAGTGAGCAATCGCTCACTTAAAAATCATCATCAACTCAGAGTTTTCCAAACCTGCCCAGAAGCCGAGAGGGAAATTTTATTATTATTTCTGTGTCGCCCAGTCCCGAAGGGACTGTCGCTCAGACACTATACTTTTCTGCCCACCCCAAAAAAAATTTAGAGAGAACACTGGCGGGAACCAATCAGATTCATTCTTTCATTTAACTGTGCAGACATAACAACCCCAATTAAACCTAAGTTACTTTTATTAGATGAATATGGTAGTTTGTAGTACTGGAAATGGAATTTAATAAAATCAATTGTAGTTGAATATCATTTGTACAAAATGATGATAAAAGTAAAATTTTCAAATATCTTATGGATTGATGACTGCCCTTTCCATTAAAAAAATGGATTATGCTGGGGAATTGGAATGTAGTGAGTCCCCCAATTTTGGATAGAACATCTATCAAAGGGATAAAATTATCCCAGGGTAAATTACCAAAGGCTTTTTTTTTTTGTGAGATGATGGACAACAGCATAAATAGATTTGTGGAGGCAAAGAAATGGCTTTGCTAGAGAATATACTTTTTTCAAAAAGATATAAATACTTTTCAAAGATTGATATGATGAGCACTTCTAAAAATATTGCAAATAAAATTCTAAGTCTTTTTCTGATCAAAACACATTTGGTATTTAGAAAAAAAGAGTTTCAGTTACAAATGGGGATTAAATGAATCTATTTTGCAAAAGGACACAATTGCAAAGGACTATAAAAAATTCAATATTTTGAAAATCTAGGTATAGGGAGACAAATTTAATGACTGTTTAGGATGCTTTTATAAGTCACAGCAAGTAAAAATTATTGTCAATGATGATTTAACTAAATCATGTGAAATTCAAAAGCATAAAAGAAAAATATGTCCCTTGTCTCCTTAGTTGTTTATTTTGGGATTGGGAACTTTGAACAGAGATTTCAGACAAATGAGAAAATAACAGGTATCAAGAAAGAATTTATAAAGCAACGAGTCTGCTGATGATTCTGTTAGAATCTTGCAAGGACTCAAAAAATAATATAGAATATTTGATTAGGAAATTAATTTGGGGTTTTAGTGGGTTTTAATTTTTTTTTTAAAGGAAATAATTCTTTTTAAGACTACGATCTCACAAGATGTGATTAATGTTGGGTGAACCAAACTTGCATAGTTTGGGTCCATGCAGAACTTTGCGGTGTTCGGCATACCGAATCCAAACCCAGACTTTTAAAAAAGTCTGTGTTCAGGTTCGCCGTTCAATCGAACACCACGGTGGTGGGCGGGAGGTGGAGGTGGGGAGGGCTCTGACTCAGCAAAGCTGGCTGAGGAACTCTGGGAGTTGAAGTCCACCCCGGCGCTCTTTGGAAAGGAGAGGGGGGAAGCGGCAGGAGAAGGGGAATCCCCCCCACTCTCCCAGCCTCCACGCTGTCATCTTCTGAGAAGAGGAGGAGGAGTCGGGCACTGGTGGCGGCGGAGGAAGGCGAACGCCGGGGAGCTGTCGGCCAGTCAGGAGGCTAGGAAGGAGGTGGGAGATGGGAGAGGAGGGCTTTAAAAGGGCGGAGGAAATCCAGACGATTGGAGCACAAAGAGGGAGGGGAGGTGTGGATTTCCCACAGATGGGGGGGGGGGTGTTCCAGCTGGTGGCTTTCAAAGGTGTGTGTGTGTGTGTGTGTGTGAGAGAGAGAGAGAGCGTTGTGTAAATATGTGTGTGAAAGTGTGTGTGTGTGAGAGAGAAAGTTGTGTGTGAGAGAGGGTGCATGTGAGTTTGTGTGTAGGTGTGTGGTGTGTGTGTGGGAGAGAGATCACACAGGGAAGGAAGGCTGGCAGGTGATGGGCATCGTCCTCCCCTCTTTTTTTACCTGCTGCATGCCTTCCTCCATCACTCCTCGACGGGGAAAGGGGAAGGAGAAAGGCGCGCAGGAACTGAAGCCAGAGCAGCGCCTCCTCCTCCCAATGGAATCGGCCACATCACCAAGCAAGCTGACGGGTCCTTAGCTTACCCTGGCGCTCTTTGGAGTGCAACAGGGGGGGGAGAGCCACGCCGCCTACGAGCCCAAAATTATCCCACCTTGGGAATGGCGCTGCAAGTAAAAGGAGGCAGGGAATCCCATTTGCTTGCCGCCCACAATGGGATTCCGGGGGCGGGGCTTTGACATCATGGAGACTTCTTCCTGGCTGGGGCCAAAACAGAGTAGTTGAGGAAATAAAGCCACGGGCCAGGAAGGAGTCTCTGTGACATCAAAGCCCTGCCCCTGGAACCCAGCCTGGGCGGCAAGCAAATGGGATTCACCACCTCCTTTTACTTGTAGCGCCATTCCCGAGGCGGGGAAATTTTGGGCTCGGAGGCAGAGTGGCTCTCCCCCCCGTTGCACCCATTGCCCAGGGCAGCCCGCGGCTGCCTGTCTCCTTTTATTTCTTATGGAAAAGGGGCGGCTGCGGTGTCCAAGCCTTTTCCGTAAGAAATAAAAGGAGACAGGTGGCTGCAGGAGGCTGCAGGCTGCTTTGGCGGAAGATGGGAGGGCGGGGCCAGAAGTGTTGGGGTTCGGGTACGGCGAACTTACCCGAACTCCGCTGCAAAGTTCAGCTGAACCTGCTGAACCGAAACTTCGATGGGTTCGCCCAACACTAATTGTGATATGTTGACTAAAAAGTCTGATTTTAGACTTGAGAAAAATGTGAAATATTTGAAATATAAAAGGACAAAACTATTTTCAAAATAATTATATGCTGGAATGATTTTAAAAAGGACTTACAGTGATCCCTCGATTAGCACGGTCTCAATTAGTGTGAAACGCTACAACACGGTTTTTCAAAAAATATTAATTAAAAAATACTCCACGGTTTTTTTGCTATACCACGGTTTTTCCCACCCGATGACGTCATACGTCATCACCAAGAGTCACTTCTCTGTCTCTTTCTCTTTCTTTCCTGTCATTCTCTGCTTCAATCATTTTCTTATTTCTCTTTTTTTCTCCACTTTTTTCTATCATTTCTCTCTCTCTTTCTCTCCCTGTTGCCGGCGTGGTATATGAGAGAGAAAGAGAGAGGCAGAGGTCGGGCGCATTACCGGGAGGTGGAGGCGGCGTGGGGACGCTGGGTGCCGGGGACACCAAGGAGGGGGTGGACGTGGCCTCTCAGCTGCAGAGCCGAACAAGGGCGGAGGCAACGGCGGAGTCCGGCGCTGGGGCCATGCGGGGCCGCTCATCCAGGGGGGCGTGGACTGGCAAGTCGCCCTCCTTTCTCTCTCTTTCTCTCTCTTCTACCACACCGGTAACAGGGAGAGAAAGAGAGAGAGCGGAGGGCACCTTGCCGGTCCACGCCCCCCTAGATGAGCGGCTCCGCATGGCCCCAGCGCCGCCCAGGCAAAGGGGAAACCCCAAGATCGCTTGCCGCTTGCCGCTTGCCGTATTGCAGCAAAGGAGGTGAAGCAAGGCTCCAAGCTGCAATACGGCAAGCGGCAAGCGATCTTGGGGTTTCCCCTTTGCCTGGGCGGCGGGAAGACCAAGGGAAGGTTCCTTCAGCCGCCCAACACCTGATCCGCTCCGCAGCGCGGCAGCAGCGAGGAGCCGAAGATGGGGTTTCCCCTTTGCCTGGGCAACGGGGAAACCCCATCTTCGGCTCCTCGCTGCTTCCACGCTGCGGAGCAGATCAGCTGTTGGGCGGCCGAAGGAACCTTCCCTTGGTCTTCCCCGCCGCCCACACGCAAACTCCACCATCTGCGCATGTGCGGCCATGAAAAAAATGGCGCGCATGCGCAGATGGTGTTTTTTACTTCCGCACCACTATAACGCGGAAATCGATTAGCGCGGGAGGTCTTGGAACGTAACCCCCGCGCTAATCGAGGGATCACTGTATTTAGATTGAATAAACTGCATTTATCATTATTGGGTAAAATTTCTGTAATTAAGATAAATATCTTTTCAAAGTTTTTGTTTGTTTGTTTGTTTGTTTGTTTGTTTCAGACATTACCAATACATACAACTGATAATCCATTAAACAATGGTAGATGGATATTTTTAAGCTTATATAATCAAGAATCAGATATAAACTACTGTAAGATTTAAGGAAAGAGGGGGTTTGGGTTTACCAGATTTGAAATTGTATTTCAATGCTTGTTTTTTGGTCTGATCTAGCTAAAAGATTGGGTGAAACTTCAGAATAAGAGATTACTAGATTTAGAAGGTCATGAATTAAGATTTGGATCGCGCAGTTACCTATGGTATGATAAAATTAAAGTAAATGTTGATTTCCATTACCATTTTGTTAGAATTTGGAATAAAAGGTTTTCATAAATATTCCATTTATTACATGGTTTTCTACAAAGATGCCTTCATGAATTTTTTTTAAAAGAAAAAAATGGTGGCAAAATGGAGCTTGTGATAATATGCAAAAATAATATCTTTTTGTTTTGGTGATCCTATCCTCAAATCTAATGAAGAACTAGAATCAGAAGGACATTTTGCCACTGGTTTACATATTTACAATTAAAACAAAGGTTTAAATTAGACAAAAAGAGTTATGAATTTCACCTTGTCTAGTATTTCACTGTATTTTTATAGCATTGCATCAATAACTACATGTGCTTCATAAATAAATAACTGGCAAGCATATTGTGACTTACCCAGGCAACCCTCCAGCTTCCATTACATTAGCAAGAGTCACATCATTTGACCAAACATCATACTGCCATTTTCGAAGACCCAGAACTCCACAAAGAACCCTTCCAGTGTGCAAACCAACTCTCATATTGAGATCTACTTCAGTGGCTTCAGCTACTGATCTGAAATATAGAAAAATCAGAATATTATTTATCAAAATATTATATTTTTTCCTTTTGTTAAGTGTTAAAGAGTGGGCAGGGATACCCATGAGTTACCAAGGATGCATAGAGGAAGTGTGAAGGTGGCAGATATCCAGCTGATAGCCCAGAGATACAAGTAGTAATTCAGATACTCAGATATATTAAATGTATAAATATTATTTACTTTTGCAAATAGCTTAGTCAAGAACAATCCTTATCATACATAATTACACCAGTCAATAGTTACAATATCTGTCAATACTTACAATAATTACAATATCTTACAAAGTCTGACGGCTTGGAGGTAGGAGGAGTGCGGGTGCCTAACTCTGGGGTGGTGGAGGGCCAGAATATTCCGGTCTTGCTGGGGAGAGGGTGATATGGTGGGAGACATGGGGTAGGCCGCTCCTGGGGGAAAAGGGACCACTGCTTGAAAGAGGTCCCTTGTTCCAGACCCATGGACTCAACCCGGAGAACTGGTGACAAGCAATATCCGGACCCTGGGCTCAAGCTGTTGCTGTACAATGCCTGGTCTGCTGCAAATAAAGCTCCCCTCATCCAGGACTTAGTTCTGGATGAGGAGGCAGACCTGGTGTGTGTGACTGAGACCTGGCTGGAACCAGAGGGAGGAGTTCCTCTCTTCGAAATGTGCCCAGCAGGGTTCCAGGTGTGGCACTAGCCACGACCCCAGGGAAGGGGGGGAGGAGTGGCAATTATAGTCAGCAAGACCATCAAGTTGCATAGGCTTGATGCCCCTGAGATTGCAGGGTGTGAGTCTCTTCTTATGAGGTTGGTACAAGTGGACTTGTTGCTCATGTACCTGCCTCCCAGCTGCATGTCAACAGCCCTGCCTGTGCTACTCAAGGAGGTAGCCGGGCTGGCGGTGGAGTCCCCCAGATTTATTGTCTTGGGGGATTTTAATCTGCCATTGCTCGATGAACCCTCTTGTTTGGTGCAGGAGTTCATAGCCACCATGTCAACCATGGACCTGACCCAAGTAGTTCAGGGCCCAACCCATGAGAGGGGGCAGACTCTCAACATGGCTTTCCTCTCAGGACAGTTGAGTAATGATCTGATATTAAGGGGCATAGAAACATTGCCTTCCGGTTTGACACCTTGCTGAAGCAGAGCCATCTCCAATATCTCCCGGGGCTGCTATCTGCATTTCGGTGGTTTTTTGGTAGCTGAGATAGCGATCGTCACCTGGAAAGATGATGATTTGAAGGGGAACTCCTGTAGCACCTTTGGTGGAAAGGCAACCCCTGGAGGGCAAGGGAAAACCCCAGACTGAGACCGAAGAAACCGACATCATTGTCAGTCCTGAAGCATGGCAGCCCGACTTCTGAAAGGAAGCCAAGTGTGACAACGGAACAAGGTGTGTTTGCTTTAAAGAAGGACTTGGTTGGAGCAATTTTGTTATCAATAGAGGGATTTAAGAAGTTGTCCAGTTGCAGTGTTTGGTATCGCCAGAGGGAGAAGAGCAGAGACTCCAAAGACGAAGAGGCGGCCATCAAAACTCCGGGATCAAGAGAGATCGGAAGGAGTGGAAAGAACGATCCACAACATTGATCACTAAGATTAAAGATCTCTAAAGGAAACTGGCGTGAGTGGATCGTAAGAACAGAAAGAACAATCGGTGTGGATTTTGTTGTGGATTCTGCGGCAAAGGACTTGAAGGTTCTGTGGAAAGTGAAAAGGAAGCGCGAAAATAGAAACAGGAAGAAACAGTTGGGTTAAAGTGGGAATGTGACTCAGCAAACTGGAGACCAACTTTTAAAACTTTTTTATCTACTCACCCCATAAAATCTTTATTATATTTGAACTTTATTATATATATGTTATGTTATGTTATGTTATGTTATATTATTATATTATTATATTATATTATATTATATTATATTACATTACAGTGTTCCCTCGATTTTTGCGGGTTCGAACTTCGCGAAAAGTCTATACCACGGTTTTTCAAAAATATTAATTAAAAAATACTTTGCGGTTTCCCCCCCTATACCATGGTTTTTCCTGCCCGATGACGTCATATGTCATCACCAAACTTTCGTCCACCTTTAATAAATTTTTTTTTAATAAACTTTAATAAAGAAACATGGTGAGTAATAATCTAAATGGTTGCTAAGGGAATGGGAAATTGTGATTTAGGGGTTTAAAGTGTTAAGGAAAGGCTTGGGAGACTGTTCATAGCCAAAAATACTGTATTTACTTCCGCATCTCTACTTCGCGGAAATTCAACTTTCGGAGGTGGTCTCGGAACGCATCCCCCGCAAAAATCGAGGGAACACTGTATATTATATTATATTATATTATATTATATTATATTATATTGTATTGTATTGTATTGTATTATATTATATTATATTATATTATATTATATTTGACCGTCTTTATTATATTTGACCGTCTTGACTATTTTGTTAATCTTTAAGCCTTTTAACTCATTTTTCCCACTATATATTGAGGACTCAGATTTGAGTTCGTTAATCTGAAATGGACTAATACAGGATTACCAGCGAAACCTTATTTTTCCTTTTGTTTCCTCTCACCAGCTCATCAGACGGACCCAAGACTTTGTTTCTTTCCTCTAATCTCTCCTTTCAAGAGAAGGAGAGTGATTATCCAACTTGAAAGGTAACCCTATACTGACTATTCTCAAAAGTGACAACTATTTAACTATTGGATTCCCCTGAAGCTTACGAACTATACAATACACAGAAGTTTTGTTTCACTCATCTAATAGAACAATCTACCTAGATTTATGCCCATATATGCCCTTTCTTCTTTGTGGATTTTGCTTGACAAGAATTCTCAAATTCAAATAGACTTTATTACTGAAAAACAAACTAAGATATTTCTGGTTAAGTGGTGTACCTCAACTTTTACTCAAACCACCCTAACAAAAGCAACCCAGACTCAAGAGATCAGAGATAGCCCAAATCCAAGAGACCAAACAACCTGAAGATGATGGAAGACAAGACCTGGACAACAAGATCCCAAACTGGGGAAAAGAAAGGAAACTAAAGGAAAAGGAAAATAACCTAAGACAAACCCAATTGAAGAAACAAGACTAATATCAGTAAATATCAATGGACTGAACTCTCAGGTGAACAGGAAAAACATATTCCACAAACTTATTAAACATAACCCAACTATTACATGTTACAATAAAACCATATCAAAAAAGATCAAAGTTATCTCCTACAATGTCCAAACTTGGGTGCATGTTTCATCAGATCAGCCCCAGTCAAAAAAAGGAGGGTATTGACTTACATTAAATTGTGGGTCAATCCTAAACTAATTTACAACGACAAAGATGGTAGATGTCTCATAACTCAAATTATTATAGGATGCAAATCTGCAATTATTGTAAACATTCATAAAACAATAATTAGATACAAAACGTGAAAAATTATTACTAATTGGAGATTTTAATTCAATTATAGATAGAAACTAAAACAAAGGGCCAAAACAAAGGGAAAATGAGAAAACTCCTACCAGAATCTTTCTATGCAATGGTGAACCAATTCCAACTGACAGATGTCTGGCATATCCAATGCCCCTACACTAAAACCTACAGCTTTTTTTTTACATTTGCAAAAATCCTATTCAAGAATCCCAGCTACATGTCAAAAGCCCTGCCTGTGCTACTCGAGGAGGTAGCCGGGTTGCTGGTGGAGTTCCCCAGACTTATTGTCTTGGGGGACTTTAATCTGCCATCACTCGGCAAAACCTCTGGACTGGCACAGGAGTTCATGGCCACCATGACATTCATAAAACAATAATAATACAGGGTCCGACTCACGAGGGAGGACACGCACCCGACATGGTATTCCTCTGAGCAATTGAGTAATGGTCTGAGACTAAGGGGCTTAGAAGAGTTGCCTTGTCATGGTCAGATCATTTTCTACTACGGCTTGACTTCCTGGCTCCAATCCTTTCCCGCAGGGAGGCAGAACCAATTAAGTTGTTCTGCCCCAGACATCTGATGGACCCAGAGGGCTTTCAGAAGGCGCTCCACAGTTCAGTGGAGTCCCTTGCTGAGGCCTGGAACCAGGCTGCAGCCGGGGCTCTTAACCGGATTGCGCCGTTGCGACCTCTCCGTGGCACTAGACCCGGAAGTTCGGGTTTGGCGTTCGGGTTCGGGAGGACGCTGAGAAGTCCACGTTTCGGCCGGCCAGGAAGGACGTCTTTGTGATGTCAAAGCTCCACCCATGGAATTCCCTATTGGGATTCCCCACCTCCTTTCCAGCCTCCTGACCGGCCCGACAGCTCTGCAGCTCTTTTGAAAAGCTAACAGCTGGGTGGCAAGGCTTCTCAACGTCCTCCTGAACCTGAACGCCGACCCCGAACTTTTGCCGAACTTCCGGGTTCGGCATTCAGGAGAACGCCGAGAAGCCCCCCGGCTGTTCCAAAAGGCGACAGCCGGGCGGCGGGGCTTCTCGGCAGCCTCCCGAACGCCGAACCCGTAAGTTCAGCAAAATTTCGGGTTTGGCATTCGGGTTCGGGAGGATGCCGAGAAGCCCCCCGGCTGTTTCAAAAAGCGATAGCCGGGCGGCGGGGCTTCTCGGCGGCGCCGGAGGGTTCAGAAGACGGAAAAAGTTCAGAAGAAGAGGCAAACAATTTCCGAACCCCGGGTTCGTATCTCGGATTGTTCGTATGGCAAGGGGTTCATATCATGAGGTACCATTGTATTCTCCACTATATTTTTCATCTCTTGCACATCTACTTGTAATGTACTCTACCACCATTCTTGGGTCACATACCCATCTGACTGCACTAACATCTTATATATATTACTTGCTTGCACCTTAGCACCTTAGTACCCTCACTTTTTTCTCTCATTGTTTTCTCTAACTCTATCTCCTTCCTAAATAGTGCTTCTTTATTCTCCCTTTCATTCAAATATTTGCATATTGCATTTATTCTTTCCTTTACCCAACCACCATTCTATATGATTTCTACTTGACCTTCCAGCCTTCTCATATAACTGTTCTATCTTAGTTATCCCTCTTCCCTTCAACTCTCTTATAACCCTATTTAGATTTGTTTCATTATCTCTATTTATTACATATAACAATGACAGTTTTGATTTATATAATCCTATTTCCCCCTGCCATTTTTTCCAAATTTCCATAGTCCCTTTCAAGGAACCTATTAATTTATCTTGATCACTCTTATTCCACCCTATAAAAAATAATTTTTTATTCTTTATCCCATTCATCTCTTTTTCCAATTTCACCCATTTATTTTCAAATAATTGCAACTCCATTAGTCTTTCAATTTGAAATGCATCTCTATACAACTCCAACAGGGAATTCCGTATCCAACATCTTTTTCATTAGCTATTAACCACTTTTTTCTTACTCTCGGTCATTTATCTTCTTCAACCTAATAGTTAAGTTTTTTTCCCCACTCCATGAACTTTGATGCTGATAAACCCCCTGGCAATACCTGAAACAGGTACATCATCTTGGGAACTATCATCATTTTTAATGCTCTTATTTTGGTCATTCTCCTTAACCTTTTCTCGTTCCAACTCCTCATCTGTTTTAACATTTTCCTCCATATTTGTCTATAATTAACCTCCTCAATTTTCGTTGGATTACTCAATAACCAAATTCCCAAGTATTTAATTTTCTTTAGTCCTAACTTCAACCCTGATTCTTTCCTAATTTCTATCTACTCTCTCGGACCTGTATTTAAACGTATAATCTCTGATTTTTCCATATTGACCAATAACCCCAATTCCTGTTTAAACTCTTGCAAAATATTTCTTAAACCTTTAATAATCTCCGTCGGGGTCAGTATAATTGCATAATCTCCAAATAGGTTTAATTTCATTTCTTTTCTTTTTTTTTCCTTTCTTTTTTTTAATTTAAAAATTTTTATTATACAAATAATACAAAATACAACATAGTATACAAAACATGGAATAAAGATCGTAACAATAGAGAGCAGTCAAATAACATATCAATTAACGAAGTACAGACTTGAAAGCTAGAAAGAGGGAGGGAAAGAAGTAGGTAGGGAAGGGGTAGAGAGGAGGAGGGAAAAAGATAGAAAGGACAGAGAACGTAAAAAGAATAGAAAGGATAAAAGATTGGCGGATGTCCGGGGGAGCTGTACTGAAAACAAGAACTGATTCCTATTTCATTAGCTCGTTACCATGGTTCGGTTTGTTTATCTAGATTGGTAGATGCAAGTGTTGAGTTACTCAAGTTATAGAGATTTTAGGGAGTAGTAGTAAGGATACTATCAGTATATATATAAAGTCTCTTAATACTATCTAAAATATAAAATGGCTATATACCAGATTTGTAACTGGTCGTGTTTATTTCCAACGTGTCAATCTTATGACTTGTTATTCTCACTCTTTTTTCCTAACCAGTTGTAGAAAGGATCCCAACAGTTATTGAATGTAGCCATAGTTTCGTTTCTTACTAATATAGTTAATTTCGTCATCTCTGCGCAGTATGTAATTTTTTTTTATTATTGCATCATTCGGAGGTATCTCCTCGTTCTTCCACCACTGCGCAAAAGTTAATCTGGCTGCTGTTGTTAAATGGACAATTAGATGTATTTGGGATTTAGGTAGTTTTTGTCTAATAATGCCCAGAGGAAAACATTCAGGGTTATTTTCTATTGTCAAATTAAGTATTTCGTCAATCCAGGTTCCGATTTTATTCCAATAGATTTTAGCTTTTGTGCATTGCCACCATAAATGGAAATAGGTGCCTATTTCTTGGTGACACTTCCAACAATAAGGTGAAAGTTTATTATTTAGTTTTGTTAATTTAATCGGGGTAATATGCCACCTGTAAAACATTTTAACTAAATTCTCTTTGTAGGATGTGGCAATAGTCAATTTATAATTTCTACTCCAAAGTATTTGCCATTCCTCTTCTTTGATCTCTTTTTTGAGGTCCAAATTCCATTGTTTTACATTAATTTTTGTGTTAATATTGTCCAATTCGTTATAGTTTAAGTAACAATATAATTTTTTAATTAATTGTTCCTGGGAGTCTGTACAAAGTTTGTCTAGCGGGGCATTTTTAATTATTCCAGGATTACTTTTATCTTTGTTGAATTTAGTTTGTATCTGTAGGTATTCCCACCATTCCGTTTTTTGACCAAGATTTTCTAATTCTATTCTTGATCTAATTTTACCATTAGAATTTAGTATATCCTTGTACCTTATTATATTGTTTTTTTAATGAAAATTAGGATGCACATATGCTTCTAGTGGGGCATACCATGTGGGGATTCCTTTGTAAAGTTTAGACTTAATTTTTTTCCAGGTATTTATTAAAGATTTCCTAATCAGATGGTTAGTAAAATATTTATGGGTCCTCGACTTCTCATCCCAAAGATAGTAGTGCCATCCTGAGTGGAGGTCGTGACCTTCTAAGCTAAGTAATCTGATGTTAGATAAGCTCATCCATTCTCTCATCCAAGTTAGGGATGCGGCAATGTAATAGTCTTTCCAAATTGGGAGTGCCAGACCTCCTTCTTCTTTTCTATCTTGTAGATATTTTAAGCGAATTCGAGGACGCTTGTTCTGCCAGATGAAGTTACTGGTAATTTTGTTCAATTTTATAAAGAATTCCTGTTTCAATTGAATTGGGATTGTTTGGAATAGGAACAGTATTTTAGGCAAGATGTTAAGTTTTATAGCCGCAATCCTCCCTAGTAAGGAGAGTTGTAGATTTTTCCATTTCAACAAGTCAGATTGTATTTTATCTATTAGTTTATTGTAATTGTTTTCTTTTAGGCTAGACACTTTAATCGTCAAATTAATGCCAAGGTATTTGATTTTTTTTACTATTTGGATATCAAGTTTGGCTGTTATCTTAACTTTCTTTCTTTCTGCGGTTCTCTCATATTTTTGGTTAAGATTTGAGTTTTAGTTTTATTTATTTTAAGGCCTGCCACTGTGCTATATTCTTCAAGGACGGTCAGTAGTTTGGGTCCTGATTCTAAAGGGTCTTCTATAATAAATACCAGGTCGTCCCGGAAAGCTTGTAGCTTGTAAATTTCATTTTTGCACTTTAGCCCTTTTATATCTTCCTTTTTTCTAATAATTCTAGTTAGTACTTCTAATGTTAGGATAAACAGTAGTGGGGACAATGGACACCCTTGTCTCGTTCCTTTGTGAAGAGAAATTTTTGTCGATATATCTCCATTAAGGATGATATATGCTGATTGATCGGTATATATGGCTTTTATTGCGTTTATGAATTTAGGGCCAAATTCCATATATTCAAGTTGTTTGAATATAAATTTCCAGGACATGTTGTCAAAAGCCTTCTGGGCGTCAAGAAAAATTAATGCCACTTGTTTTTCACTGTGGGCTTCGTAGTACTCCAGGGTGTCCAGTACTATTCTAATATTATTCTTTAGCTGTCTCCCAGGGAGGAAGCCGTTTTGATCCGAATGTATGAATTGGTTTAGAAATCCTTTAATTCTACTAGCTAGAATGGAGCTAAAGATTTTGTAGTCGGTGTTTAAAAGAGAGATAGGGTGGTAGTTAGCTATATCTGTAGGGTCCGTATCTTTTTTCGATATTAGCGCTAGGTTTACTTCTGTCCGGGATGTTGGAATTATGCCTCTATCTAGGGCCTCATTTAAGGTTTCAAGCAGGGCCTTTTCCATTTCTTTGGGGAGGTCTTTGTAGAATTCAGATGGGATACCATCAGGGCCCGGGGCTTTGTTATTTTTTTGCCCTTTGATTGCTTCTTTTAAATCTATGTCAGTGATTGGCTTATTTATTATATCTTTCATTTCTAGAGGTACTTTTGGAAGATTAGCCTGTTCTAAAATTTCTTGTATTTTTTGGTCATGTTCGATATTAGGTGTATTTTCGGGATTGTCATAGAGCTTACTATAAAAGTCACTAGCAATCTGTTTTTTTCTTTCCAAGTCATGGCATATTTCCCCGTTTGTTGTCTTAAGACAGTTTATGAGTTTCTTTTCTTTTTGTTTTTTGAGTTTATTGGCTAACCATTTGCTAGGTTTGTTGACATTTTCAAAATTATATTGATTGCTACTTTTAATTTGTTGTGCTAGGTTTTGTTGATCTATTAAGTTTAACTCATGTTTTATTTGTGACATTTTTTGTTTAAATTCTTTTTTTGGGGGGATATAATTGTAAGTTTTCTTCTAAGAATCTATACTCTTCTTCTAGTTTATTCGATTTCTGTTTTTTTAGTTTATGTTCTTTAGCCATATACGAAATAGCTATTCCTCTAGTTACGGCTTTGGCTGTGTCCCATACGTTTTGAAGACTGGTGTGTTCTTTGATGTTTTCTTGAAAGAAAAATTTCATTTCCACTTGGAGTTTCTGTTTAAAACTTTCCTGGTTAAGTATAGATTTTTGAAGCGTCCATCTAGGACATTGTTTAGTTCCTTTCCATGTTACTTTAAGCGCATTGTGGTCTGAGATAAAATTGGGTTCTATCTCTACCGATTGAATTTTGGTGTTAAGTTCTATTGTAGTCCAGACCATATCCAATCTTGACCAAGACTGGTGCCTATCTGAATAGAAAGTGAATTTTTTAAGGTTAGGATTTCTGTCTCTCCAACTGTCTTTAAGTTTTAATTCCTTAATTAAGTCAAAAAAGGCTTTGGGTAATATTCTTTTCTTATGATTATTCCTTCTATCGTTATTGTAGTCCAGTTCCTTGTCGATTATTCCATTAAAGTCCCCTAATAAGCAGATGTTGTCCGTGGCATATTCTTTTATGGTATTAAGTAATTTTTTATAAAATCTTTCTTGGCCTTCATTCGGGGCGTAAATATTAATTAAGGTTATTGTTTCCAATTCTTTTTGTAATTCTAATATTAGGACTCTACCTTCTCTATCTTTGTACTTCAATTTAGCTTGGATATTGGGATTAATATAACAAATCACACCTCTCTTTTTTTCCAAAGCTAGAGATGAAAACAGGTTCCCAAGTTTATTTCTTTTAAGAAGATGTTCAAATTTGTTTTTAATATGTACTTCTTGCATTGCAATGATATCTAAGTTTAATTTAGCAATTTTGTTTAGAATTTGATTTCTTTTTTTTGGCGCGTTCAATCCATTTATGTTAATTGAATATAGTTCAATTCCCCTGTTAGACGTTTTTTGTGCCAAATTTAGGTTATCTGTACTTTGGTCTAGTTGCCCTAGTACTTCTAGTCTCTTTTGGTAAGCCTGCGTAGCCATTATTTCCAGTAGTTAAATTATCAATAGCCAGTGTTCCTTCCGATCTAATTGGAATCTGGTCCGCTAGTTGTTCCCTGATTGGCGTAGGATTCCTGGTTTCTTTATTGTTTGTTGTTTCGGTCATCCGATCACTAGTAAAATGTTTTCCAAAAAAATCTTCGGCTTTATCGACCAAATCTATTTTCATCTTTTTATCTTGCCAGGTCACAAGCATTCCCTCTGGGACAAGCCACCTAAAGTTAATGTTGTGCCTGGTCAGTTTAGTTGATAAGAAAGTGTATGGCCTACGTAGGTCTCTAATTCCTCTATTTTATATCCTACCCAAGTATTATCTTGTCTTATCTTATTAGCTAATGTCTCTATTGCTATTACAAATAACATTAGAGATAGTGGGCATCCTGCTTGGTACCGTTTTGAATTTTAATTCGCTGCGTTCTTTGTCCATTCACTCTTATGTATGCTTTATTCCCTTTATAAATCTCTTTTATACTTCCACATAATTTGTCCTCCATAATTAATTCCTTACATAATTTATATAAATAACTGTGGTTAACTTTATCAAAAGCTTTATAAACATCTAATTTCAAAATTCCCAATTTCCTTTTAGTAACAGTAGCATGATGCATCACATTTATTACATTTCTGATTGGTTCACTTATCTTCCTACCCTTTACGAACCCATACTGATCCTCTTCAATTATTTTTGATAAGATATTTTCAAGTCTATTTGCCAATATCTTCATAAATATTTTATAATCTTGATTTGCCAAACTGATAGGATGTTAGGACCCTGGCTCTCTTAAATCTCGATCAATCTTCAGGATGGTAACAATTTCTGAGATCTTCCATGTCTGTAGAATATCACGAGTTTGCAATATATTATTAAACAATTTCCCCAAATGCAGCAACAATTCATTCATATAGGTTTTATAAAAATCTCCTGTAAACCCATCCGGGCCTGGTGCTTTGGCTTATTTTAACCCTTTAATTACTCTAGCAATTTCATCTTGTGTAATTTCTGCATTCAATAATTGTTTCTCTTCTTCACTTACTATTTTCCCAACATTAAGGGCTCCTATATTTACCTGCTCCTCTTTGTACAAAATCTCATAATATTTTCTCATTATTTTCTCTAGTTGCTTTTTACCATATCTAACCACTCCACTAGGGTCTCTCAATGCTAATATACATGATTTTTGTTCCATTGGATCTCATCAAACAATTTCAATTGTTTCCTTTTCAATTTCAATAGGATATGCCATTCCCTGCTCTTAATTAATCTCAAATGCTCTTGTATCAAGTCTATTTCCCTTATCTTACTCTCCCTTTCTCTACCTCACCTCTTTCTTATATCTACTTTCATACATATGCATTGTCCCCTCATATAAGCTCTACATGCATCCCAAACAATTGATTGTTGAATATCGCTTACATAATTAATTCTAAAATATTCACATAATTCTGTCTGCAGTTTATCCTTATCTTGTTCGTTAGAAGTTACCACTGCATTATATCTCCAAATTCTTTGATTACATTCCTTACCTATTTCCAATTCTGCCAATAATAGGGCATGACCTGACAATCAAATACTTTTAATATCTACTTTTTTAACTTATACATTGCCCAACCTATTCATTAACATATAATCAATGCAACTAAATGTATGATATCTTGCTGAATAATAAGTACCTCTATTTGGCATGTCTGCGTGGAGATCCACCATATTAAGCCTATTTAAATGTAAGATCCTGCTATTTCTAATCCCATTTGTTAATTGCATATTGAAATCTCCTGCCAAAAATGCTGTGCCCTCCATTAAGTTATTCAACTTCCTCTTTGTATTTATTATAAATTGTTTAAAAAAAAATAAAATGAAATATAATCTTTATTAAAGATAAACGGGGGAGGGGATACAGAAAGCAAAAGAATTATGTAAATATTAGTACAAATTTATATCAATTTAGAGTATGCGGTTATAAAACAAAATACACACACATAAGGGAAGAAAATAAAGAGGAAAAAGCTAAAGAGAGAGAAAGAAAGAAAAAGAAAGGGGGGGGAGAGAGAGAAGAAAAATTAAAAATAAAAAAGAAGAAGAAAGAAGAAATAAGTTCATCTATGAGTTTATTAAATGTCGCAAATAGTGTCAACTTATCTGTTGACCCGATTTCTCTACAGCTTTTAAGATCTTTACTATCAATATAGATAAACGTTTTAGGTTTCTAAACTTGGGTTAAAGTTTGAGTTTTGTGGTTTTGGATATGTTCATCCTTGATTCATAATAATATTTCATAGGTTTGTGGGATAATTGTTTGGGTGAAGGGAAAAAAGATCATGATGGAATTGTATATTGTCTTTTATCCAGCCAGGTGTACCAAATATTCCATGCTTTGTAGAACTCTTCCTCTTTGTCCTGTAGTTCGAGGGTCATTTCCGTCAGCTCAGCACATTCATGAGTTTTGTTAATGAAATTTAGGATAGATGGGGTCTGATCCAATTTCCAAAATTGGGCGAATGTTATTCTTGCAGTAGTTAAAATGTTTACCAGTAGGTATCTATCATCTTTGTTTAATGGTTGCCTAATTATCCCTAGGAGGAATAGTTCTGGTTTTAAGGGAATTGGTTTCTGTATAATTTGTTCAAGGTATTTTTTAATCTTTAGCCAAAAGATTAAAATCTTTAGCCAATCCTACTTTTGGGGCACGTCCATCAAAGGTGGTAGTAGATCCCTGTTTTTTGTTTATATTTCCAGCAGAAAGGAGTTGTAGTTGGAAACATTTTAGATAAGCGGGCTGGAGGAAGGTGCCAATGGTAGAACATCTTATAAATGTTCTTTCTAAAGTTAGTGGCTGTACTTAGTTCTGGGTCCAGATTTTATCCCATTCTGACAGATTTATTGTATAACCAAAGTTTTGGGCCCAGGCAACCATATTTCCTTTAACCTGTTCTTCGAAAAGTTCATGTTGTAATAGAAATTTATAAAGGATTGATATTATTTGTTTATCTGGACTGAGGATGATTTGATCTAAAGCCTAGCATTGTTCTGTCTTTGTTGTATCTAGATTTGATTTGGAAATACTGTAACCAGTCCAGCTTAATACCTTTAAAGTGTAGGGCCTCTTTAGAGCTTAATTGGTTTTTTTCATCCAATAAGTCATCATAAGTTATTGCTTTACCTGAGGGCAAGATATTTGGATAAGTTTCTGCCTCTATGGGAACGAACCACCTGGGCATCTGTGCATAATGAGATTTTAAAATTTTAGTCCAGGAATTAAATAGGCTATTTCTAATGTAATGGTGTCTGAATACCGAGTGTTTTTTGTCCTTGTCTGCCATCAGGAATCTGTGTCGTGCTTGATGTAAATCAAAGCTTTCCAGGGCTAATATTCTTTTGTCTCTTAAGAGGATCCACTCTCTTATCCATTATTTATTATTTATTTTATTTTTTTATTTTATTCTTTGTCCAATATACAATACATATGAAAGAGAATAGACATGAAGTAATATATACAAAGATAATGTGTAAAAATAGAGAAGATATATGAAAGGAAGAAAATATATATGATATATGAGATAAAGGAAAGACAATTGAACAGGGGACGAAAGGCACACTAATGCACTTATGTACGCCCCTTACTGACCTCTTAGGAGCTTGGAGAGGTCAATCGTGGATAGTCTAAAGGAGAAATGTTGGGGGTTAGGGGTTGACACTATTGAGTCCGGTAATGAGTTCCATGCTTCGACAACTCGATTGTTAAAGTCATATTTTTTACAGTCAAGTTTGGAGCGGTTAATATTAAGTTTGAATCTGTTGCGTGCTCTTGTGTTGTTGCTGTTGAAGCTGAAGTAGTCGTTGACCGGAAGGACATTGCAGCATATGATCTTGTGGGCAATACTTAAATCATGTTTTAGGCGCCGCAGTTCTAAGCTTTCAAGATCCAGGATAGTTAGTCTATTTTCGTAAGGTATTCTGTTTTGAGTGGAGGAGTGAAGGGCTCTTCTGGTGAAATACCTTTGGATGTTTTCGAGAGTGTTGATGTCTGAGATGTGGTGTGGGTTCCAGACAGATGAGCTGTATTCGAGAATGGGTCTGGCATAGGTTTTGTAGGCTCTAGTCAGTAGTGAGACATTGCCAGAGCAGAAGCTATGTAGGATCAGGTTAACAACTCTGGAAGCCTTTTTGGCGATATTGTTGCAGTGGGCTTTAGCACTTAGGTCATTTGATATTAGTATTCCAAGGTCTTTTACTGAGTGTGGGCTGGCTGTGAGAATTTGTTTATTCAGTTCATATATGTGGTTCGGATTCTTTTTGCCGATGTGGAGGGTAGAGCATTTGTTGGTTGATATTTGAAGTTGCCAGGTGTTAGACCAATCTGAGACAAAGTCGAGGTCTTTTTGGAGAGTGAGTGTGCTGTCAGTGGTGTTGAAAAGTTTCACATCGTCGACAAAAAGCATACAGTTGCTTGCGATATTATCACAGAGGTCATTGATGTATAGGATGAAAAGAATAGGGCCTAGTACGCTGCCTTGGGGAATGCTGCTTTTGACAGGGACGGGAGAGGAAATGGCACTTCCGATTTTGACAACTTGTTGCCTGTTTGACAGGAAAGCAGTAATCCAGTTGTGGAGGAGTCCTGAGATGCCATAGGATTTGAGTTTTAAGAGAAGTTTGTCGTGAACCACTGAGTCAAAGGCTTTGCAGAAGTCGATATAAATTGCATCGATGGATTTTCCTTGATCAAGGTGGGTAGTCCAGATGTTTTTGCAGTGAAGTAGTTGAAGGTTGCAGGATAGTTTCTTTCTGAATCCAAATTGTTTTTTTGATAGTAGGTTATTAGATTCTAAGTAAAGGGTGATTGATCTATTTATAATTGATTCCATGATTTTGCAAGGGACACAACAAAGAGATATTGGTCTGTAGTTGTCAACTAGTGATGGGCCTCCTTTTTTGAAAATGGAGATGACTACTACTTTTGACCACAACTTGGGGAGAGTGCTGGTCCTGAAGGATTTTTGGAAGATAATGCTTAGGGGTTCAGCTATGGTAGAAGAAAGTTTTCTTAGGAAGTATGCACAAAGACAGTCTGATCCGACAATAGGGAAGGTTTGAGATCACGGATTGCTTTTTCAACGTGGTCTATAGTGAAGATGATTTGGGTTAGGTTTTTTAATGAGTTTGGAAAGCGATTTGCAAAGAGGGGGGATGAGCCATTACTGTTAACAAAAACGGAGCCAAAAAAGGAGTTGAAGAGATTAGCTTTGGATGGGTCATCGTGGTATTCTATGTTGTTGGGACCTACAAGAGGTGGATTAGGTCTGGAGTCGTTAAGTTTGTTGTTGACGAAGTTGTAGAAGGCATGGTTAGATTTGGTGTGTAGGAGGTTTTCCTCTTGTTCACTGTGATAGTTGAGACATTCTACTTTTATTTGTTGGCATATGCTTCTGTAGCGGCTTTTGAAGTTGGTTACTGTACCTTTTTTGTTTCTACGCCAGAGGGACCTTTTTTTGGTTTGTAGTTTCTTTATCGAGACAGGTACGTTATTTTTTTGTTTTCTTCTAGAAGAGGTGATTGGAACATGCAGATCTATAAGTCTATTAATTTGGTGTAAGAACGTGTTGTAGAGGTCATCAATGGTGATGCAGTTAGAGAACAAGGATTGCCAATTAATAAATGAGAGATTGGCGTCTATGAGTTCGTAGTTGGCATTCCTGAAATTGTACTTAGGTGCCGCGTTGTTCTGTTGAGTGTTATGATGGCATAGGTTGAGGTTGAAGTTGATCATACTATGGTTGCTGTTGGAGAAGGGTTCTATGATATGCAGTCCATAAATAGCACTTTTGCTATTACAGAATATGAGGTCGAGACAGTTGTTGAGTCTGGTATTGTTTGAGACTAATTGTTAGTGATGCAGTTCTATAGTGAATTTCCCAGTTTGGAAAACCTATACTGTCTCGGGTTCTGTGGTCCTGCATTAACTTGAGTTTGATTCTTGCTTTTCTTTTGAGCCAGATGAATTTGAGGTTTGTAGAAAATGATTTGTTTAATCTAATTGGAATTATCTGGAAGAGAAAAAGAAATTTTGGCAGAATGTTCATTTTAATTATGGATATTTTCCCCATGAACGACAGTTGTAGTTTGGACCATGAGTCTAGGTCCTTAATTGTTGTTTTTTTAAAACTAGGGGGTCATAATTGTCCTTTTTCAGTGAACTAAGTCTTTGTGACATTATAATTCCTAAGTACTGTATTTGACTTTGCGAGTTATATTAATGCCAAGCAACTCTTCTAGTTTTGAGTTTTGAGTGGGAGTCGTGTTTTTGGTTATTATCTTAGTTTTTGATTGTTTATTTTAAGGTCTGCGACTTCACCGAATTTCTCAATTTCTTTTATTAAAGTAGAGGCTGTGGTTAAGGGATCCTCAATAATAAATGCCATATCATCTGCAAAGGCAAGAAGTTTATATTCCTCCTTCCTAATCCTTGGTCCTCTAATTATTGGATTGTTTCTTATATTGCTGAATAGTGTTTCTAATGCAAGGATATAAATTAGTGGGTCTAATGGGTATCCTTGTCTGACAACTTTTTTTTATCGTTAACTTGTCTGTGAGGTCCCTGTTTAAAATAATTTTTGCAGTCTGGTGTGTATAAATATTTTTAATTATTCTGGTAAAGTTATTCTCAAAGTCCATCACTTCTAGTTGTTTAGTAAAGAAATGCCACTATTGAACACTTTCTGCATGATCAGATCAAGTGGGCTTTGGATCTTTTTGTATAGTTCGAAAAGTATACTGCCTGGACCAGAGGTCTTAGTATTTTTTTGTTTATCTATTGTGGTTCTTAATTCAGTTTAGATAATCTTTCGGTTTAACATTTTTTATTCTTCGTCAGATATATTTGGTAGTTTACTTTGGATCAAATAGTGGTTAATTAAATCTTACTCTATGTCTTCTTGGTTATATAATTCAGTGCTACCTCTTTCTTGTTTTTTTTTTACGTATTGTGTTTCTCCATTAGAGTCTATTAAGACATTTATGTTCCTATCTAGCTGTTGTTTCTCAATTTTAAGGGCCAACCACCTTCCTGGTTTGTTTGCAAATTTGAAATGTGTTTGTTTCTTTTTTCTTTTTAAATAATCTTTATTAATTTTCTACACATAAAAACAACCAGAACAGGCAAAACATACAGAGAAAAAGAGGGAATTGGGGTGGTGGTGAAAAAAGACAGACAAATGTGTTTAAATCATATAAAATGTTGGATTTCAATAGTAAAAAGAGAAAAAAACCATAAATTGTTAACATGTCATTGACTATCATTGTCGAGCGACCTTGAGTTGGGTATTTATGTTTACGGTATGGAATTGTATACTTATTTCCTTTAATTGTAAGTGTTGTGTTTCTATTTGTCTTAGGTATTTCTGGAGGGGGTATGAGTTCCTTTTTTGAGTGGGGGTCGTGTTTTTGGTTATTATCTTAGTTTTTGATTGTTTATTTTAAGGTCTGCGACTTCACCGAATTTCTCAATTTCTTTTATTAAAGTAGAGGCTGTGGTTAGGGGATCCTCAATAATAAATGCCATATCATCTGCAAATGCAAGAAGTTTATATTCCTACTTCCTAATCCTTGGTCCTATCGAGTTCTATCGATTTGTGGTGCATTATTTCTATATTTATCGTTGCATTTGGATATGAGAGGAAGGAATGTCTAGTATCACTATTCCATTAGGTTTTTAATGTATTTTTCCTGTTTAAACCATTTATACCAGCTTTCCCATATTTTGTAGAATTCAGATTTGTACTTTTCCTGTATTTCTAAGGGGATGGAGATGTACAGCTATTATTGTCAGCGTACTGACTGTAACTCACCCTGTATTGGTGGATGATATCACCCAGTCGTTTCATGTAGATGTTGAACAGTGGGGGGAGAGGACAGATCCTTGAGGCACTCCACAAAGGAGCGGCCTAGGAGCTGACCTCTGATTCTCCACTAACACCGATTGCGTCCGACCAGTGAGGTAGGAGGAGAACCACCAGAGAACGGTGCCTCTTGCTCCCAAGCCCTCCAGTCTTCCAGTCAGTGCAAAAGGATATCATGGTCGATGGTATCAAAAGCCACTTAAAGGTCAAGAATCTCCAGGATAGAGGAGTATCCCCTATTCCAAGCCCACCAGAGATCATCCAATAGTGCGACCAAAGCAGCTTCAGTGCTGTAGCCAGGTGTGAAGCCAGACTGCAAGGGACCCAGATAATTGGCTTCATCGAAGAACAATTGGAGTTGGAGCGCCACCACCTTCTGTACAACCTTCCCTAAAAAGGGAAGATTGGAGTCAGGACAATATTTGGCAAAAACAGCTGGATCCAGGGAAGGCTTCTTGAGGAGGGGGCACACAAGTCCTCCTTTAAAGGAGCCAGAAAGGACCCCTCCCTCAGAGAAGTGTTGGTAACTGCCTGGATCCAGCCTCGTGTTGTCTCTCGGCTGGATAAAAACAGCCAAGAAGGACAGGGTCCAGTAAGCAGATGGAGGAACTGACAGCTCCAATGGCCAGGTCCACTTCATCAGGCGTCACCAGGTCAAACCCAGCCCAGTTAACATGACTAAGATGTGCCCCAGTCACCTAGACTGAATTGTTATCAGTTGACACTGCATTCCAGTCAGAATTCAGGTCCACCCGGATCTGAGCGACTTTGTCTACAAAAAAGTTGTTAAACTCCTCAGCAGTGCTCTGTAGAGGTTCCTCAACCCTCCCCATGTTAAGGAGAGTGGGTCACCTTAAACAGGGCTGCCAATCGATTTCGTAGATGCAATCATTTTTAAAAGATACAAATAACTTGCCACCCTGATCACTTCCAAATAAGTCTAAACAAAAGCTCTTAATTTGGTTCGGTCAGATTCGGTTTTACTGGTTCTCCAACGCTTCTTTAGACATCTCTTCTGATGTTTCACCCCCATGAGTTCCTCAGTAAACCAAGCAGATCTCCTGGGTCTACTACCAGAGAGAGGTCACAAAGCCACAATCCGGTAGAGAGCCCCCTTTGCAGCCATATTCTAGGTTTTTTATTTATTTTATTTATTTATTAGATTTGTATCCGCCCCTCTCCGTAGCCCCTCTCCGTAGACTCTGTAGACTCATTACTAGGGACTCCACTGGATTGTGTATAAACAAATTTGGTGTTTCCCCATGCAATGTTCCCTTTACCTTTTTTTGGTGTGGGCAGAAAAATATAGTATCTGAGTGGCACATTAGGTGAATCCTTCGGGATTGGGCAGCAGAGAAGAATGAATGAATGAATGAATGAATGAATGAATGAATGAATGAATGAATGAATGAATGATTGAATGAACAAACAAACAAACAAACAAACAAACAATTTTTCAGGCCTCAGCACCCGATTTTATTTTCACAGATGTTACCCAAGACAACTTGTTGCGTAATTATTTGGGGCTCAGTGCTGGGGCAGAATAAGTTCCCCTTCACTATGTCATTCTGTTATTCTGGTTGCCTAATTATTGACATCACTAGCATACAAAGATTCCAAATGAAATTAGCATGATCAATAATTTAAAGAACAGAAGACTACAAATAGGCAAACTTAGATCAGCCGGTCTGCAAGGGAAGAAACCATGTTAAACCATGTTAATGTATTTGCTCCCAACTAGTACATTATGTTCACAGAAGGCTTCATTTTAACAGAAGGCTACAATTGTTTGCATGTTTCTTTGGTTATAAATGCCAACTAGCAGTGGAATATACTAAATATCTTGCTAAATATTGGTCTAGTCATGGCTAGTTTAATGAAAAGAAGGACCAGGGGAGACATATTAGCAGTGTTCCAATATCTCAAGGGGTTGCCACAAAGAAGAAGAAGGAGTCAACCTATTCTCCAAATCACCTGAGGGTAGGACAAGAAGTAATGGGTGGAAACTAATCAAGGAGAGAAGCAACTTAGAACTAAGGAGAAATTTCCTGAGAAATTTTCAGAACAATGAATGAATAAATGAATGAATCTGTGGAACAACCTGCCACCAGAAATTGTGAATGCTCCAACACTGGAAGTTTTAAAGATGTTGGATACCCATTTGTCTGAAGTAGTGTAGGGTTTCCTGCCTAAGCAGAGGTTAGACTAGAAGACCTCCAAGGTCCCTTCCAACTCTGTTGTTATTATTATACAAGGCAGAAAATGTTTCACATTTTAAAATATCTGTACAAGCCACAAGAGACATCTCTTTAGAGGAACAACTTCCCACCTTGTAGACAGTACTTCCAGAAATCGAGAATAATCATAAACAACTTCTACATCTAGTATCCACGTGCTCCAGTTCAAGAAACTGACTAGAACTATACTGTATAGCAGTGATTTTCAACCTTTTTTGAGCCGCGGCACATTTTTTACATTTACAAAATCCTGGGGCACACCAGCAACCAAAATGACACAAAATGACACTCTAAGAGACTCTCCTCTCTTTTTCCATCCCTGTCTCCTCCCCCCCTTGTGTGTGTGTGTGTGTGTACCTGTGTGTGTGCACATGTACACTCTTGAACCATTTCCAAAAACAGGTGAGGGCTGGGGTTTTTCTCTCTCTTATTTTTTTGGTGCTTTTTATCATGTGCTTTAAATGAAGAGTCACTTCTCTCTTTTGTTTCTCTCTCTTTCCTCTCATTCTCTGCCTCAATCATTTTCTCATTTCTCTTTTTCCCCCTTTCTGCTCTCATTTCTCTCTCTCTCTCCCTTCCTCTCCTTTTTTCTCTCTCTCTCTTGCTTTCTCTCTCTTGCTTTCTTTCTCTCTTGCTTTCTTTCTCTCTCTCTCACTCTTTCTTTCTCTCTCTCTCTTGCGCATGTATGGCGTCCAGCAACATGTCCAGCTGCCGCCGTCAGTTACTGCCCAATGCCGCTGTTGCCGGCGTTGTGTACTGCCCGGTGCGGCTGCTGCTGGCGCTCTCCCGCTCCCGCTGCCAGCGCCCTCCTGCCAGGCACCAAAGCTTACCTGCTGCTGCCGCTAGGGAAGCTCCAGCCGGGCAGGTGCTGCAGCTGCCAGAAAACTTGGAAGACGCGAAGAAGGTAGCTCAGCAAAAAGTTGTGAGACTGGAACCTGAGCTTCCTTCTTTGCGGCACACCTAACCATGTGTCGTGGCACACTAGTTGAAAAACACTGCTGTATAGTTCCAACACAGACCAGTTTGACATGCCTTGATTGTTAATGAATTATAATTATCTACTTTCAGTCTCTCGAGGACTTTCAGCTGATTTGCACCTTAAGGAGGTTGTTTTTTTTAAACAAAAACAACATCATTTAGCACCAATTAAAAACATCTTCAATGAGACTTAAAAAATACAATATCCAATTAGAAAAAGCCATACTTTTAAACATTTATACAGAAATAAGTTGCTGATTTAAAAAAAAAACAACCTGAAAATATGACATCTGTACAATACATTTACAATAAAATTAAAAGGGAAATTGTCATTATCCTGCACAAAAATATTAAACATGACCAATTTGCTTTTGGTTACATACACGGCCTTGTAAATCCTCCACAAAAGAACTGGATAGCAGATGTTATGAAATGTAAAGCAAAAGCTTGAGGGATTTTTGGGTGGGTGGGTAGGTTGCCTTTTACCACACATTAAAAAAAACCAGAAGTCACTTTTCTTTATCTTATTTTTTTTAATGTATTTCTTATCGTATAATGAAATCTAATGAAAATATGCATGAAAGGATTAATAATAGAGAGGTCCAGCTTTAAGTCCAGCTTTAGTCATTGGCTAAGTGTGAGCCAGTCTTTTTGTGTCTCTCAATCCAGACCCTCAATCCTCACAGATTCGTTTTTGTGGGGAGAAATGGGAGATGGATTTCTCCACATGCCAACTTATGTTCTTAGAAGAAAGGTAGCATAGAAATTAAAAATAAAGTTATGAACGTCCTAGTATCTACTAATTGCATTAACTATCTACAGTACCTAAATCTTTCAATGACCTTCCTGTAAGTACAGATCCATCTATTTGATAGTGTCCTTCCATGTTTTGTTGCATCTTCAAGTTGTCCTTAAGGATTAGAATCATGATATTGGAGAGAATGCTCTATATCTATAATGCTGTATATCACCAATTATGCCACACCCATTTTTTTCACCCACACAAAAATAATGGTTGCTTTCTTTATAGTATCCTCACTTGCTGCATGATTGAGTTGATTTGAGGACAATGATTGAATCTTCATGTGCAAAGTATGTTTTGCCCCATCTGCCAGCTCAATTGAAAATTAAATTTAGAAGATGAACAATTAATTTGAAAACCAAAATTCTTGAACAGAATTGGGCATTGGGTTCTAAACTGTCTGGATTCCAAGCAGAGATATTTGCAGAGAAAGAAAAGTTGGTGTCATAAAGATCTTGCTCCTTCAGCAAATTAATCTGCATAACAAGTAGTCTATTCAAATGGAATAAAAAGTCCTCACTCAGGCAGTAGTAGAAGGCTATTGACCTCCCTCCCTTCCTCCCTCCCTTCCTTGAATCTTGCTGGACACAGCTCTGGGCTGGGATCAGGTGACCGGCAGACCTCCGCAGCCCCTGTGCCTGCCTGTCTGCCTTCCTCCCTGCCTTCTTCGTTCCCTCCTACAGTCTGTTTACCTCTTTTTGTCTCAGCTTCCTCCCAGCCAGGAGACCGCGGGGATGGTGGGCAGGGCTCCCTGAGCCTCTTCCTTCCTGGGAGCTGCGGCTCAAGAAGGTATGCCACCCCTGCTTCCCCTTCCCTTTTTCTCACCTGGCAGGCTTTCAGAAGGTGGGCAGGTGGTCTCTCTTGGGACTCTGCTGGACTGCCCCCCGTGCCAAACAAAAAAGCCAGCAGGAGGAACCTCATTTTGCAGTCATCAGACTGGCCAACACATGCGCAGAAAAAAAAACTTGCACTCCAGACCGTTTTGCTTTGCTCCTTTTTCCCGGGTATTTTATATGCTGAGAGGATTGGTGCATTTCTCCCTCCTGGGGATCCCATCTCAGCCAATCAGGGTTGTTTGGGGCAGGTCTATTGTGTCTCCTCCGCCCCCAAACTTCTGCTTTTCGCTAAGGAGCTGCCGTCGGTGCTGAGGCGGCTTCCATTTCCTGCCAAAGCCCACCTGGCTACCTTCACTAGGAGAGCAGCTATCGGGTGGGCTCCTGTGCAGGGTTGGAAAACGGTGTGCTAAAGGCTGTTGTTGGGTGTGTTAGCGCGCACTAGTGCACCTTAGCAGGAACAGTGTCCCCAAGCACCCTCTGAAAGCCCATAGGGTCCATTAGGCATCTGGGATGGAACCACCTAATCAGTTCTGCCTCCCTGCAGAGGAGGATTGGAGCCTTAAAGTCTAACCATAGCAGAAAATGTTTTGACCATGACAAGGGTGTAATGACTAAACCCCTTAATATTAGGTCATTATTCAACTGCTCTGAGAGGAAAACCATATTGAGAGTGTGCCCGTCCTTGTGAGTCGGATCCTGAATTACTTGAGTCAGGTCCATGGTTGTCATGGAAGCCATGAACTCCTGTGCCATCCCAGAGGACTCACCAAGTGACGGTATATTGAAGTCCCCCAAGACCATTAGTATGGGGAACTCCCCTGCTAACACGGCTATCTCCTCGAGTAGCACAGGCAGGGCTGTTGCCACACAGCTGGGAGGCATGTATGTAAGCAACAAGCTCACCTGAACTCTTAGGTCCAGCTTCACAAGAAGGGACTCACAACCGGAGATTACGCATGCGTCACAAACACAAGTAGTCGCCTCCACAAAGAGCTCCCAAATGTGGGCTTGAAAAGTTGAAAATAACCCCCCAAACCCCCCTTAAATTCCTTAAAAGACAGATAGAACTGAAGAGGAACTAAAGCAGACTGAAGAGAGTTGAAAATAAATGTTGAAAGGGGAGGACGCGTCTAGATTTTGCTATCGGCAAAAGTAAGTAGAAAATAACAGAAGGAGCTTTAAGTCCCAGGGGAAGTGTTGAAGCCAAATTAGTAAATTGCTGCAGATATTCAGATCTTTGAATGAGAGATTTAAAGTTGTTCAAAATGTGTTGGAGAATCTTGCCGAGGACATCCAAACAGTTAAAAAGGGATCAGAAGAACAAGCAGAAAAAAATTAAAAAAATAAAGACGCAGGTGAAAAGCCAAGCTGAAGTACACAGGCAGCATAATTACAGACTTACTAATTTTGTCAAAGCAGATGAAATCTTTGTTTGCGTGGTTTTAAACATGGTTTTGGTGCAGGATTGAAATTGGCTGAGGCACTCCAAGATTGGTTAAAGGTGAATGGAATTCAAATTCATTTGGATGACATAGAAAGGGTTCATTGGAGTATTCCACGTAGAATTTCGGAGAGGCAAAGATATATCATCATTGCTCTGGCAAGTGAAAGGAAAGCTGAAATTATTTACAAACATCTGAAAGGCAGCGCTGGCCTCAATCAAAATGGAAATGAGATAAGAGTTCTTAGAGATTTCCCCCGGCAAACTTTGCAAGAGAGGGTTGTATTACGCCCAATTACAAACCACCTGTTTCAAAGTGGAGTAAAGTTTACCTGGGCTTTTCCTGCAGCTGTTTTGGTGTTTCAAGGAAATGAAATGCTTAAAGCAGATACATTGGAGAAGGGAAAGGCATTATTGCAACAGTTGAGTATTGAGTTCAGAGAAGCCAGAACAGTTGGAGGTCTACGAGGAGCAGAAGGAGAAGCAGAAGCAGCCTCTGATTCTAGTGACCCTGGTACCCCAGATGAAAAGGAAAAACGAAGAGAGGAGCAACTGAGAGCATTGGTCAAACAGGTAGAGGCCTTGAGAAAGGAGCAGAGGAAAAAACCAAACTGCAGCCTGAGAGGAAAGTGAAAAAGTAAAGATCTGAATCTGATTCTGTCTCTTCTCTTTGGAAATGCTCTTGAAAATTTTTGTCTATTGGTTTTTTATTATATTCTTTTATGGGGGAAGGGATGAGCATAAAGCAAGAGGAGGTATTTCTCAATGGTAAAATAAAGGAGGACGGGGGGATTTTTTTTTTTTTTAAAGTGGTTGTAAGGGGAGCTCAGAAATGTGGGAACGTAATCAGGATGGATGCCTTCAAGGAAGCACAAGGGAAACTCTTGTCCTCCCCCTCTCCTAGGGAGAAGCATGGGGGGAGGCACTTTAGGGGGGGTAAGTAGGGTGAGGAAGGGGAAAATAAGTAAACTAAGAGCAAAACAAAAGGGGAAAGGGATTTAATTTATATATTATGAGTGATTGTATTATAATGGTTTTAAATGTGAATGGTTTGATATTGGATTTGAAACGCCTTAGAGTATTAAGGATGGCTAAGCAAACAAGGTGGATATTATGGTTTTGACAGAAACGCATAAAAGACGCCGAGGAAGGGACAAACTAGTCAATGAAAAAATTGGAAATCGATACATGAATCTCGTGGTACCCAAAATAGTAGAGATACTGTGATTCCTATTCACCAGAGGGTCTCATTTGAGGAGGTGGGAGTTGAGAGAGATAGAGAAGGGAGGCGGTTATTTGTTAGAGGGAAAGTGAATCAAAAGAAATTGACATTGGTGACAATCTATGCCCCAAATACAAAAACAAAACAATTTATAATAAACACAAAGAGAAAGTTGGAAAATTTTATAGAGGGCACATCATTTTTGGCAGGTGATCTTAACATGCAATTAATGAATGGGATCAGCAAGACATCATACATTTAGATGCATTGATTATATATTAATGAATAGGGTGGGCAATGTACAAGTTTAAAAAGTAGATATTAAAAGTATTTGGCTGTCAGATCATGCCCCACTTTTGGCAGAATTGAAAATGGGTCAGGAATGCAATCAAAGAATTGGGAAATATAATGCTGTGGTAACCTCTAATGAACAAGACAAAGATAAACTGCAGATGGAGTTAAGTGAATATTTTAGAATTAATGATGTACAACAATCAACTGCTTGGGATGCATGCAAGGTTTATATGAGGGAACAATGTATATGTACGGAAGTACACATAAGAAAGAGGTGGGGTAGAGAAAGCGAGAGCCAGATAAGGGAAATAGAGTTGATACAAGAGCAATTGAGAATAACCAAGAGTAGGGAATGGAATAACCTATTGAAACTGAAAAGGAAACAACTGAAATTGTTTGATGACATCCAATGGAATAAAATGAGAATGACAATGAGACAAAAAATAATGAGTTGGGAGACAAAATCAATGAAACAAGATATTTGAAGAAGAGGAAAGAAAAATCATGCATATTAGCATTAAAAGACCGTAATGGAGTGGTTAGATACGGTAGAGAGCAGCTGGAGAAGATAATGAGAAAATATTATGAGGATTTGTATAAAGAAGAGCAGGTAAATATAGCAGCTTTTAAGGTTGGGAAAATAGTAAGCGAAGAAGATAAACAAATATTGAATACAGAAATCGCACAGGATGAAATTGCTAGAGTAATTAAAAGGTTAAAACAAGCCAAAGCACCAGGCCCTGATGGGTATACAGAAGAATTTTATAAAACTTATATGAATGAATTGTTGCCTCATCTGGGGGAAATTGTTTAATGATATATTGCAAATGCATGACATTCTGCAGATTTCAGAGATTGTCAGCATTGTGAAGATTGATCGCGATTTATGAAATCTGAGGTCCTATCGTGCTATCAGTTTGACAAATCAAGATTATAAAATATTTATGAAGATATTGGCAAATAGACTTGAAAATATCTTACCTAAATTAATTGAAGAGGATAAATATGGGTTTGTAATGGGTAGGAAGATAAGTGAACCAATTAGAAATGTAATAAACAAACATGACCCACAAAAAATATTGTTATAAAGATTTTTTTTCAAAGATAAACATAAAAAGACATTATTCTGAAAGACATTTATCTCCCTTTGTTTCTGAGGTAGAGTATTAATTTTATGACATTTTTTTTTTAAAAAAAACCTTATACGGTTTACCCGAACAGTTTTCCATGAAAAGTTAATTCTTAGATCTCAGAAATCACAAAATGCACAGCAGTTCTCAGCTAAGCAAAGGAAAATAAAGTTTTAAAGCTCTGCTATTTCTTGTTGATGAAAGTGAGCACTTTTCCCCCCCCGAAGATAAATTCAGTGGATCTTTAGTCTTTTAAATCTTCTGTTATAACACACTGTTCTATCAAAGGAAATTTCTTGGAAGAACTTAGGACTTTAGAGCAGGATGTTTTCACAACTTGAGACTCACAAAGATGAATGTAGGAATTCATAAATCAATTTTCCAATGGCTGAACATTTTTCACACCAGTTCTGTATTCAACATTAAATAAAGCTGCAGCCTAAAGTAATGAGAGGGTCTTGCTTCTTCTGTTATCTTTTTTGCTCTATTCACAAACTTCTCTTAAAATGATTAAATTATTGGAATTTGTTTTACCTAAAATACATTACATTAAGCATGTAAAGTACTTACGTGATGGTGTCAATCATATCCAATCCCATTTCAACACAGCAATGAGCATGATCAGTTTTGGGCTGGGTCAATCCTGATACACAATAGTAACAATCACCAAGTATCTTTATCCTTCTGCAATGATTTTCCTTTAACAAATGAAAGATAGGGAGGAGAGTAAAATTAGCTTAACTGAACACTTCTCTATAATAACTAATTTTAAGTATCTAACACTATTGCCTTATTGTATCAAAGCCCATCTCTTTTATGAAGTCTTAATTTACTATTTTAATGCTTCATTTTGAAATGGACAATCTCATCTTAAATAATCTTACTTAGTATACATAGAAATGTTACGTTAAATATCTGCAGTTGTATATACAGTGATCCCTCTATTATCGCGAGGGTTCCGTTCCAAGACCCCTCGCGATAATCGATTTTTCGCAATGTAGGGTTGCGGAAGTAAAAACACCATCTGTGCATGCGCGCCATTTTTTTCTATGGCCGCGCATGCGTAGATGGTGGAGTTTGCGTTCCCCGCCGCCCACGCAAAGGGGAAACCCCGATTTGGCTCCTCGCTGCTGCTGCGCTACCGAGCAGATCAGCTGCTGGGCGGCCCCCTCTTGCTGGCGAGCGGGGCGAGCGGCGGGCATCAGCGAGGAGCCGGGGTTTCCCCTTTGCGTGGGCGGCCGGGATGACCCAGGTTGGGGGTTGGGGGGTGCTAGGAAGCCCCCCAGGCCGGCTGCGACCTTTTAAAACAGCCTCGCCGCTTCACAGCTGAGTCCTGAAGCCAAACGCGGAAGTTCGCCTTTGGTGTTTGGCTTCAGGACTCAGCTCTGAAGCGGTGCGGCTGTTTTAAAAGGTGGCAGCCAGCCTGGGGGGCTTCCTAGCACCCCCCAAACCCCCAACCCGGGTCCGGGGGGTGCTAAGAAGCCCCCCAGGCCGGCTGCGACCTTTTAAAACAGCCTCGCCGCTTCACAGCCGAGTCCTGAAGCCAAACGCGGAAGTTCGCTTTGGCGTTTGGCTTCAGGACTCAGCTCTGAAGCGGCGCGGCTGTTTTAAAAGGTGGCAGCCGGCCTGGGGGGCTTCCTAGCACTCCCCCCGAACCCCCAACCCGGGTCCGGGGGGTTTGCTAGGAAGCCCCCCAGGCCGGCTGCGACCTTTTAAAACAGCCGCGCCGCTTCCCAGCTGAGTCCTGAAGCCAAACGCGGAAGTGGGGTTTTTTTTAATTAATTTTTTTTTTTAAATCGCGATATAGCGTTTCGCGAAGATCGAGATCGCGAAACTCGAGGGATCACTGTATCTGCATTCTGTTATTTTTGGATTTACCTTGTATTCTTGTAGTTTCAACTGCTGTTATATATAAAGCTTGATGACATGGTGGAAGATGGTATGTCAGGATAGTATATATAGAGTTTAACATGTGATGCCCATAATTATCAAATCTAGCAACATGTTAGAATCAATCAATGAATTACATCTGACTGCCATGAGAATAGCAAATTAATTGATATAAAATAAATCAACCATTTCTTAGTGGATATATCCTTTAGATAATTGGTAGTGACTCTTTTAAATGTTTTCTAATGAGGAATGGGAAACTATTGCACTGTCCTAGCACATGAGAACTCATGAGGACCCGGATTGTGGGGGCAATATGCTGACTCTGTTATAAAGTGCTATTGCTAACATATTGTAAGCCGCCCTGAGTCTAAAGAGAAAGTCAGCATAAAAATCGAATAAATAAAATAGATGCTGAAGTAAGACGGAATATCTGCTTAAGAATTTGTTGACAGTCAGAAGATGATGAGTGAGACCTCGTCGAAACGTCGCCAGAGATTTGGAAATTTCTGGCGACGTTTCGACGAGGTCCCACTCGTCATCTTCAGGCTGGTGTTTCTGTCCTTGTTCTCAGGCGAACACAGCGAGACCTGAGCTGCCTTCCTTCTATAAATACTGGTGGCTGGGTGTGGTTTGATGGTTCAGCAATTGCCTGCTGTGTAGAAACTTCCTGGTGAGTCAGTGGGATAACACCTGGGGTCGTTGATGTAGCTGAATTATGCTGATTAGTTAATGGTTGTTGATTAGGTGTGATATCCTGAGTAGTTGGAGCTTGCAGGCTACTTGATTGTTTTGCAATGTGTGTTCTGAGTCTGGTTTCAGTCTTTATGGCTGGGTTACGTTTGAGGGCTGGTTTCCAGATGTCTGGTAGGCGGGAGGTATCATCCCGCTTGTTCATATTTTGGAGATGTTTTTCTTTCTCGATGGCTTCCATGATTATTCTTTTGCTGTAGTGTTCTGTTTTGGAAATTAATTTAGTACTGTCAAAATCAATTTCATGTACTGTAGTTTTGAAGTGTTGGAAAAGGGAGGAGGTTTTTTCTTTTTTCTTTAATGCATTCTTATGTTCTGCAACACGTGCATTTACTCTCCTGTTAGTTTGTCCAATATATGTGGCTGGGCAGATTTTACACGGTATTTGATAAACTCCCTGGTTTTCTAGCTGGATATTGTCTTTCGGGTTTCTTAGGATGTTGGCTATTTTTTTATCTGTACCAAAGGCTGTCTTGATGTTGTGTTTGCGGAGAATTTTACTGATTTTATCTGTGGTGCCTTTGATGTAAGGGAGGAGGGCGATGCCATTGTCCTGTTCTGTGTCTTGGTTCTTGGGGGGTGCCTATTTTTGGATTAAGTTGTTGATTGCCTCTCTTTGGAATCCATTGGAAATTAATACATTTGTGAGACTGTGTAATTCAGGTTCCAGGTGGTCTTTGTCGGCTAGGCGTTTGGTTCTGGAAATGAGAGTCTTGGCTAGGGAATTGATCTGTGCAGGGTGGTGGTGGGATTTTGCGTTCAAGTAGCGGTTGGTGTGTGTCTTCTTCTGGTAGACGGTATGTCCTAGGGAGCCATTGGGTTTTTTGTAGATTAGGCCATCCAGGAAGGGAAGTTTGTTGTTGGTTTCTATTTCCATGGTGAATTGTATTTTGGGGTGTAGGCTGTTTGGATGTGTGAGAAAGCTGTCCAGTTTTTCTTTCCCTTGTGGCCAAATTACGAAGGTATCATCTACATATCTAAGCCAGAGTTTGGGTTTGTGTTCAGATTTGTCCAAGGCGTTGGTTTCAAAATATTCCATGTATAAGTTTGCGATGACGGGTGAAAGAGGTGATCCCATGGGGGCTCCTTCTATCTGTTTGTATCTTTGTCCATTGTGGATGAAGTATGTATTCATCAGGCAGTGGTTGGTCAGATCTAAGATGTGCTTCGGGGGTTGTATTTGTTTTGGATGGCTGTCAGGGCTTCTTTGATAGGCACTTGGGTGAAGAGAGATATGACATCAAAGCTTACGAGAAGGTCACTGGGTTGTAGGTTTTGTTCCTTTATGATTTCTATGAAGTGGAATGAGTTTTGTACATGAGACATGATGGATTCTGCATAGGGCTGGAGTTGTTTGGCAAGAAATTTGGCAAGATTCTGTAGGGGTGAGCCTATGGAGCTGACTATGGGTCTGAGTGGTGTTCCTTCTTTGTGTATCTTCGGGAGGCCATAGAGCTTGGGGCATCTGGATGATTTTTCTCTGGGGATGATTCTTTGCTGGATTTCTTCACTGATGGGAGAAGCTTTTATTTTGGATTTGGTGGTTTTTTCCAGGTAGGTGGTAGGATCTGTGCTTAGAGGTTTGTGAGCGGGGTCTTGGAGTAGGTTGGATAGCTTGTCTTGGTAGTCAGATGTGTTCATCACCACAGTGGCATTGCCTTTGTCTGCTCGGAAGATGATTATGTTATTGTCTTTCCTCAAGTTGGTGAGTGCTTTTTGTTCATCTTTATGTAAGTTGCTTTTGGGTGGAATGCTGGAGCAGAGGACATTGGTGACTTCGAGTCTGATTTTGTTGGCTTCATCTTGGTTGATTTTGGTTAGGGTGGCTTCAACTCCGCATATGATGTTTTCAGTGGGGATGCGTTTGGGGGCGACTGCAAAGTTGAATCCTTTGGAGAGGACGTTGGTTTCTGCTGTGGTGAGGGTCCTGTCCGATATATTATGTACTATATTTTTCATGAGTTGCTGTGGAAAGGGTTTGGGCTTCTGGTGTTTTTCCAAATTGTGGAGTTTCCTGGTGTGTATGTCTGTATTGAGGGAGGTTTCTGTTTCAGCTCTCCAGAGGGCTAGTTGTTTGGATTTGTCCCAGAGTATTGGGAGGATTCTGTTGCTAAGTTTGAGATGAAGAGTGAGTAGGTCTTTGTTGGTTTGGTCTAGTAGGAATCTTTTCCTGTGGAGTTCATTTCTGATTAGGGCTAATTCAGTTCTTTTAAGGATCCGTTCAGTGGATGGGGTTTTAGAATGGAATTTTAGTTGGCAGCATTTGGGGATCAAGTTTCTGTCTCGGCAGTTGCGTAGAAATTTGAGGTCACATAGGATGATAGTTCTTTGGACCTCGAGTTTCTCGTAGGTCCTGGTCAGCAAGAAGGTATCCTCCCCGTAGTGGTAAGATATTTGTTTTCGTAGATTTTCACGGGTACAGGTATGACGGTCTTGGTATATTCGGGTTTCTTCCCGTGTAGGATTTGGAAATTTCTGGCGATGTTTCGACGAGGTCCCACTCGTCATCTTCAGGCTGGTGTTTCTGTCCTTGTTCTTGGGCGAACATAGCGAGACCTGAGCTGCCTTCGTTCTATAAATACTGGTGGCTGGGTGTGGTTTGATGGCTCAGCAATTGCCTGCTGTGTAGAAACTTCCTGGTGAGTCAGTGGGGTAACACCTGGGGTCGTTGATGTAGCTGAGGTATGCTGATTAGTTAATGGTTGTTGATTAGGTGTGATATCCTGAGTAGTTGGAGCTTGCAGGCTACTTGATTGTTTCGCAATGTGTGTTCTGAGTCTGGTTTCAGTCTTTATGGCTGGGTTACGTTTGAGGGCTGGTTTCCAGATGTCTGGTAGGCGGGAGGTATCATCCCGCTTGTTCATATTTTGGGGATGTTTTTCTATCTCGATGGCTTCCATGATTATTCTTTTGCTGTAGTGTTCTGTTTTGGAGATTAATTTGGTACTGTCAAAATCAATTTCATATCCTGTAGTTTTGAAATGTTGGAAAAGGGAGGAGGTTTTTTCTTTTTTCTTTAA